>NC_057348.1:114692991-115942991 GCF_016509475.1 Prionailurus bengalensis
TACAATAAATCCAGTACATGTCAACATAACACATTTTTTTTATTTTTATTTTTTTTAGCATTTATTCATCTTTGAGAGACAGAGAGAGATAGAGCATGAGCAGGGAAGGGGCAGAGAGAGGGAAACACAGAATCCAAAGCGGGCTCCAGTTTCTGAGCTGTCAGCACAGAGCCCAATGCTGGGCTCGAACTCACAAACTGCAAGATCATGACCTGAGCCAAAGTTGGACACTCAACTGACTGAGCCACCCAGGTGCCCCACACGTTTTTATTTAAAATAACAATACTCCATGAATAAGTCACAGGAATAAAAACCAGGGCATAAGGAATATAGTCAATGACACTGTAATAGCAATGTAAGGGACAGATGGTAGCTACAGTTGCAGTGAACACAGCATAGTGTATAAACTTGTCAAATCACTAAGTTACACACCTGAAACTAATGTTACATTATGTGTCAGCTATACTCAAATAAAAAATAATCATAAATAAATAAATGTAACAATTTTCCCACAAACAAAAAAGTTACTGAGAAGAATGGTTTTGCTTCATATTTTCATAAATTTCTTTAACGTCTTGGCTTAATAGGACACAGCTGAATCTTCAAACTGCACCTGCATTCAAACTGATATGATATGCTACTCAAATTGTGTTTTGATTTTTTCACAAAAAGAAAAAAAAATAGAATCATTCTCTCCACGACTTGATTTTTTTTTACCTAATATATTCTGGACCTGGACTTCATTGTTTTTGTTGGTGGTGGTGGTGGTGGTGGTGTTTTAATCCATGTGTGGTAGACTATTACCATTATATTTATGGCCCTCAACAGTCTGTATACTTTTGTGCAGTCCTCTCCCACACTGGTACTGGGCTTGGCAATGTGACCTGTTTTGGTGAATGGACTTTAGGAAGCATGATGCCAGCAGAGGCTCAATAAGTGCTTGCACCTGACGAATGTCCTCTTGAAATACTTTCTCTTAGAAAGCAGCCACCATGCTATAAAACCTGAGGGATAGGCATGTGGATGAGAAGCCACATGGAGAAAGATCTTGGAAGATGAGAGGCCATCCTGGGGATTTCAACCTCATGTAAGCCCCCAGAAGAATGCAGCTGCACAAGTAATTTCAACTAGATTGATTTTAGCTACACAAAGGCAGAACTGCCCATAAAATCATGAGAATAATAAATCTTTGTTATTTTTAAGCTACTAGGTTTTAGGGTAATTTGTCACACAGCAACAGGTAACTAATATACCTCAGAACACATACAGAGAAATCGGTCTTTTGGAGAAAAAAACCTTCTGAATATTACAATTTTAACTAAATCTATTAAGTTAGGGATTTTTCCCATTTTTGAAATTTTTTTCCAGCCCTTTAAAATGGCGGTTTCCAGTTTTCACTAACTGAACAATGCTATGATAAACTTTCCTGAATCTCTCCAAGTATTTCTACAGGATAGACTCAGGATGCTGGATCAAAGGTTACTTGTGGTTACAATTGCCTCCCAAAAAGATTATATCATGCTATACTTCCATTAAGAATAGATGGAAGTGTCATTTCCCTATACCCTAACCAATTATAGACATTATTAATCTTCTTAATTATTGCCATTTTTATGGGCCAAAAAAGCCACAATGCAAACATCTATTTGCATTTCTGTTAAAATCTTTTCAAATGTTTATTATTTCTTCTTCTGTGAATTGTCTACTCATATACTCTGCCTATTTTTTTCCTTCAAATTTTGTAGAGCTTATCACAGACTATCCTTTCTAAATGTTGCAAATATTTCCCCAGTTTTGTCATTTGCTTTTTAGCTTTGTTTTTGGTATTTTCATCGTATAGAAAGTTTTACATTTTTATGTACTCAAGTCCGATAATCATTTCTTTTATTAATACTGAATTTTGCTTCATAAAATTTTTCTCCAGAGTTTTCCTCTAGAGTAACCAGAGTTTTATTTTCTATGTGATAAATCATTAATATTTCTGGATTTTTTTAAATACATACACACAGTGTGAATGTAACTTATTCTCCCCAAATGAATAACCAGTTATACCAGCACCATTTATTGAACCATTTCCCAGAGGTAAGAATTGACACATTTAATATATATTAAATTATCATATACTTGGGTCTGTTCCTGGACTCTATTTCAATGATCTTTTTGATTATTCCTGCATCTGTACTACACTATTTTAATTACTATAAATTAAATGACTTTTTTTTTTAGAAATTTAATTAAGTGTATATTATAGTAAAATCCAAAGTAACAATGACTTAAACAAGATAAAGTTTATTTCCTTCTTATCAAAAATGAATGGGAAGAGGGTGGCAGTCCAGGGCTAGTATGGTGGCAGCTGCCTGTTTTGCTCTACTATCCTAGCAAAATTGCTATCCTCAAGGCTACTTCACATTCCAAGATGGCTACCATAGCCATCCTGCCCACATTCCAGGAAAGAAGTTAAGCAGGCAAAAGAACGTCCTCCTTTCTATTAAGGGAGACTTCCTTCCCTGCGCCCTTTTAACTTACACGTATAGCTCACTGGCCAGAATTTAGGATTGATGGACACACAGCATTATGGGATACTAAGCAAGATCATCTTTAGCAGGGTGACACAGAGTTCACTAGTTAATTTAGTTTACCCTATTCTCAGAACTGTGATATCTGCTTCCAAATGATGAAAGGGCAAGTGTTCTACTTTTGTATATGTCCAAATTTTTCCCTTTCAGCAAACTATCTCAAAACACTATAAAAGAGTTGACTAACACATCATGATTTAATATATAGTCCAATTAAAAAACAAGAAATAAGTGGCAAAAAATGCACATATATTTAGCTTATGGCTAAAGCGTGTGATGACAAAGTGCTGACAATAACTGAGACAACTCAGTATGACTGGTTGATGATCAGGGGTTATGACAACTATAAAGCAATAGGCATGAGCCAAAAGATACATTACTCCGCTCCTATTGATCAAAACGCAAGCAAAGTAATGTTGCTAAGATTATGTACAAGCAATTAGTTCAAATTAATATTAAATTAAAAAGTATTTTATTCAGTCTTCCTCTTGCAATTTCTACTCTGAAAAAGCAACCAGGTCTATTGGCAGAAGCTCTTGAACACTTAAGAACACAAAATACCCATAAACACTTTTTCCTTGCCAAACCAAATAAATCCAATTGAACTAAAGAATCAGCCAGCTGCTTGCCATTGACTGTACTGTGGGGGGAGGTGAAAATAGACAAATAGTTATTACTTTCTACATTGAGCCATCCAAATTTCTCTCTACCTTGTTTGTCTTGCCTGAGGGAAGAGTCAAAGTTTTAAGGTTCTGGCATTCAGCATTGCAAATTGATCCTTGGGGATAGGCAAATTAGGGGTATTTGGGATTTCACTAAATCCAAGCAGACAAGTCACCAATATTAGTTTGTTAGGGTTGCTGTAACAAAGTACTATAGTACTATAGTACACAGTCTATAGACTGTGGCCTAAACAACAGAAATCTATTTTCTCACATTTCTGGGGACTAAAAGTCCAAAAATCAAGGAGTCAGCAGGGTTGGCTTCTACTGAGAGGAAAGGATCTGTTCCAGGCCTTTCTTCTTGGCTTGTATCTTCTCCCTATGTCTTCATATCATCTTCTGTCAGTAGAAGTCATGTCCCAACTTCCTCTTATAAGGACATCAGTCATATTGGATTAGGGCCCACCTTAATTATCTCATTTTAACTTAATTAACTCTGCAAAGACCCTATCTCAAATTATGGTTATATTCTGAGGTCCTGAGTATTAGGATTTCAACATATAAAAAGGGGGACAGAAGACACGATTCAGCCCATTAACACTTTCAAAGCTGCAATAAAGTAGGGTTGTAGAAAGTAATCTCTCTTTTCTTGTACTAGAGGTTTTTAAATATCACCCATTTATTAATAAACTATTGAATGTCTATATGTCCTAGATGCTAAGTTTACAAAGCGGAATACGACAGTCCCTGACCTGAGGGATTCTCAGTACACTATAGGAGACAAGTAAACGTGGAAGCGAGTGTCCTTTAATCCCTTTTGAAACAAAGCAAGGCAAATCAGGGTATAGGCAAATAAAATAAAATAATAACAAATGCTTTGAGGAAAATGGGGAGGAATATAAAAGAAAGCCCAATGTAAATATTGTCTTGGAATCATTTTGTTACCATTTGGTCCTTTTTCCTCTCTCTTTCCCCAAAATTACAGCGTACAGAAATACACTTTCCGAGGCACAGCTCTACTTTAATTTCTTTAAAGCTTTTTGCATTCTAAGTGGCAGTTTTATCTGCTCTAGTGTTGAGGACAAAGAAAGAGAGAAATGTTAAGGGAGCCAAATTCCAGTCGACTTGTGGGTTGGGTTGATGTTTTAGAGTGAGTCACTGCCCTTTCGTATATTGGAATGAAACTCTCAACCGTTAATAAAGTCTGAGGGGGGCCTGGGTGGCTCAGTCAGTTAAGCATCCCACTGTGGATTTCAGCTTAGGTCATGATCTCACAGTTCAGGAGTTCGAGACCCACCTGGGGCTCTGAGCTGACAGTATGGAGCCTGCTTGGGATTCTCTCTCTCCCTCTCTCTATGCCCCTCTGTGCTCTCTCTCTCTCAAAATAAATAAATAATCATTTAAAATAAAGTCCACCAATAGAGGCTCCAATGTTCAATTAAAAAATGATGGGGGCAAAGGGAAGGTGCAATGAGAAAATGCAAGTAAACATAGTTAATGATGGCAATGTGTGCTAGCAGAGCCATAATAACAAAAGCGACAGATCTTGACTGTACTACAAAATTCTACTCGGTTCTTCTCAATCAGAAACTTGGTGGATCTTATTAAAATAGTTGTTTATCTTGGTTTAAAACTTATAGAAAGCAAAGCAGCAATAAATAGTTCAGTATGATCATGCTGATGCATATTAACTGGGGTAAGAGTCAATTTGTTTTAGCAGAGACTGAATTAAAAATTTTTTTGAATAAAGTTTTCAAGGGGCACCTGGGTGGCTCTGTTGGTTAAGCTTCAGACTTTGGCTCAGGACGTGATCTCGCAGTTTGCAAATTCAAGCTCCACATTGGGTTCCCTGCTCTCAGCACAGAGCCCACTATGGATCCTCTTGTGCCCCTCTCTCTCTGACCCTCCCCTGCTTGTGTGCATGCTCTCTCTCTCTCTGTTTCTCACTCTCTCTCAAAAATAAACCTTACATTTTTTCTTTAAATAAAGTTTTCAATAATATTAACTTTTATATGAGTATAACAAAATATAACTTAGATGTTGCTTTGCAGCTGAATATGAAACTAAAAGTAGTACAACAAAAATTTCTATCTTGATTCCTCCCCAAGTACTTCAAAGTCCTGTAAGAATGTTTAAAATCCCTAAAGTAGTTTAAGCATTTCTTTTTCAATTATGCATTGTTTCTGAAAAAAGGGTTTATAACAGAAAACAGAACATCTGTTTGGACCCTTTTGCCAATAACCAATTCCTGACTGATGGAATCCAAGTGCCATAAATCACATAATATTACTGTAAACTCTGGAGCTTTATAATCTGTTGACATGAAAAGTATCTGCCCTGATTACATCAGCAACAAGCTCAACACCATTTCCACCAAGAGGCTGGCCTTCCTGAGTATAACATACACCTGTATAACATATTTGAAGTTCTCATAGTGAAAAGAATTAAGTTTTACTCTTACTTTTCTTGACATCACCTTTCTTAGCCTGTCTTTCCTTTCCCCTCAACCTATCATTATCATGGATTTAAAAAAAAAAAAAAAAAAAAAAAAGCATATCAGTTCCCCCAGAAAAGGGCTTGTTAAAAATTAAATGCTGGATCGCCTGGGTGGCTCAGTCGATTAAGCGTCTGACTTCGGCTCAGGTCATGATCTTGTGGTCTGTGAGTTCGAGCCCTACGTTGGGCTCTGTGCTGACAGCTCAGAGCCTGGAGCCTGCTTCGAATTCTGTGGTTCCCTCTCTCTCTCCACCCCTCCCCTGCTCACACTCTGTCTCTCTCTCTCTCTCTCTCTCTCTCTCAAAAATAAACATTAAAAAAATTTTTTTAATTAAATGTTATATATATATATGGTAGAGAAGTGTGTTGAAAGGAATCCTTTTATAAAATATTTTAAGGGGCGCCTGAGTGGCTCAGTCGGTTGAGCGTCCAACTTCAGCTCAGGTCATGATCTCACTCTCTGTGAGTTCAAGTCCCGAGTCGGGCTCTGTGCTGACAGCTCAGAGCCTGGAGCCCGCTTCAGATTCTGTGTCTCCCCCTCTCTCTGCCCCTCCCCTGCTCATGCTCTGTCTCTCTCTGTCTCAAAAATAAATAAAAACATTAAAAATTTTTGTTTAATATTTTAAATACAAAATATAGCTAATACAAATTATAGCAAACATAGCTAAAATCTCTCTTCCACTCCTTTCTATTAGGAGACTATCATACCTTATAGTCCTTTTACACCCTTCCCCTCTAGTGTTTTGACACAGCTCAACAAATAGAAAAAGCAACATGGCACAATAAAAAGAGTCCAAAAACTCATGCCCAAGTTCCAGCAAATTACTTAAACTCTCTAAGTCTCAATTTCCTCCAACGTGAAAAGTAGTGATGACATCTATATCACAGGAATGTTTTAGGGATTAAAAATAATACACTAGCACACCATAGATGTTCAATAACAATAGCTCTAATTGTCACTAACAAAATATTTATCAGTTGGACAATTGAGAATGCATCTCAGAAGCTTACAGTTTCTGAAAAGGTGGGAGAGGGGTGATGGAAGGGAGGCTTCATTAGGTTCTTATGCTCTCTAGCTACTTCCATACTTACTTATTCTTCACCGATTAACTTTCTGATTTAGTAGCCTCATCTACTGCTACTGCCTCCAATTATTTCACCACCAATTTATTCCTTAACCCCCTTTACAGTATGTATTTGGTTCTCATCATATACTTTCCATCACCTTAGAAATGACAATCTACTGGGGCGCCTGGGTGGCGCAGTCGGTTAAGCGTCCGACTTCAGCCAGGTCACGATCTCGCGGTCCGTGAGTTCGAGCCCCGTGTCGGGCTCTGGGCTGATGGCTCGGAGCCTGGAGCCTGTTTCCGATTCTGTGTCTCCCTCTCTCTCTGCCCCTCCCCCGTTCATGCTCTGTCTCTCTCTGTCCCAAAAATAAATAAACGTTGAAAAAAAAAAAAAATTTTAAGAAATGACAATCTACTGATTTTTTTCTCAATATTCTTTCCCTTTAACCTTGCCACACGCATATTCCTTTCTGAAACTCTAAGAAGACTTCACTGACCTCAATATTCTGGTTCTATCACCCATATTACCATTCTGATTTTCTGTACTTCTTGAATAGTCCATTCCATATGCACATTTCTACTTCCTTTCTTAGTTTGACACTTCTCCCCTCCCCTCCTGATTCCTAAAACACTTCCACCTTCCTCTCTATTCCCTTATCAGGACCCACTTGAAGGTTCATAATTTCCCAAAATAGTCTCCCCTGCTTTTCCACTACAAAAGTGCGCACTGCCTGGGGGGCTATGTTGCCACTCCATCCACCACAGTAATATCTATGGATTAACAAGTCAGCAGGAACCTTGAACTTTAAGTTGAAAAGGGAATGTATATACCTGGCAAGTATAAAGAGGTTCAGACTGGCAACTTTCTATGCCCCCATGGGCAGAAGCAGGGGAGTACAGTATGTATATGTTGCTTAGAACTAATACCCTAATTAAATTAGTTAAATGCTCTTTACATTCAAAAGGGAAAAAACAAACAAATAAAACCAGGCAAGCTCCAAAAGATTAAAATAGAGTTCGTAATTGCTTGCCCAATTTAGGCAGTTTTAAGGCTTACATTATTCTTTTAAATTTCCAAGCCTAAACATCATTCTATAAAAGAATAAATGCAAATCTTCCAAAAGCTGATGCCTCAAATAACTTTCATAGTACAGTTTAAGAACTCATATACAATGTTTTCATTAAGTCAAGTACAAATAACTGAATGAATCCTTAAGCATTTACATGAGAAAGCAACTAATGTTCATCAGCTAATCAAAGACTCTTTGTTCAGGAAAACACACACCAAACAAATATCACTTAACATTTACTACTAAAAGCCTACTCTGATGCAAGCCTCAACAATGACAAATGTTTAAACTACAGTGGAAAAGTACTATTTTCCAAAACTCCTTGATCTTTTATCTGTGTTGCACTTAACATTCTTTACAAGGTGCAAACAGGATTCAGGAATGCAAATTGATCTTGAAACTGCATTAAATTAAAATGTAAATTATATAAAGTACATTATACATTTATTGTATTTCAATTCTGGGATCTTCTATCATAACCACACTTGGATGTATTTATTAAAATAGCAGGAGATATGATATTACATAGAGCGACCCGTAATAATTATGATAGGGTTACCAAAAACTGAGACTAATTGGGCAGAAAGGAAAACAATAAGACACTCAAATAAAGTGATTAAATTAACTTCTCAATAATAGAGAATAAGGGAAGAGTCTGATTAAGAAAAAATTAGGGTACTGCTTAAAACACATGATCTATGGCATCAGATAGGAATTCAACTTAAACTCTCTACCACTAACTAGTTGTTGATCTTGAACAAGTATTTTAAACCTCATTGAGTCTCAGTTAATCTGTAGAGTTAGGACAATGCTACTTATGTCTCAAAATTGTGCATGTACATAAACTGTACTTAATCCAAAAGGCCTAGACATTTTTATAGCTAAACTATTTCTGACCCTAAGGAAGAGATGAATTGCCAGAGGATACAAAAGAAAAATGGAAGGTTTTTCTTTCATTTTTTATTTTATTTTGCGAAGCTAGTAATATATAAGGTAATATAAGAAGAATACTAAAGATCAATCTTACATAGCAATCAAATCTAGCACTACTTTAAAGAGGTATGCTATTACCAAGTTGCCTTTACCAGCAATTGTTTGGTGAAATCTACTAGGAAGTCCTCTAATATAATTCATCAGCCAGTAGGTAAAAGAAGAAAAACTGTATGATCATTTCAGTGTACATTACACGGGTATGTGATCAAATTTAATATCTTTTCCAATTAAATCTCAATTCCAAAAAGGAATTAAGGAAGATTATTTCCTTAACATGCTAAAAACAAAAGTTGCCAGAAAGAATACACAACTGTGAAACCCTAAAGGCATTCTCACTCAAATGAGAAGTGAGCCAAAGATGCTCACTATTCACTAATATAATTTAACATCACTCCAGACATTTAATGTCAAAAATAAAATAAGGATTAGATATTGGCAAGAAGGCAAAATTACCATCATTTACAAATGCTATAACTGCTGTATCACAAAATCCAATAAAAACTATAAGAAATTAAGAATTTTAGGGGCACCTGGGTGTTCATTCAGTTGGTTAAGCATCCACTCTTGATTTCTGCTCAGGTCATGATATCAAGGTCATGAGATCAAGACCTGCATTGGGCGCCACACTGACAGCATGGAGCCTACTTGTGATTCTCTCTCTACCTCTCTCACTGACAACACAGAGCCTGCTTGGGATTCTCTCTTTCTCTCTCTCTCTCTGCCCCTCTCCTGTTTACATGCATGAGCACACATGCTTTCTCTTTTTCTCAAAATAAATAAACTTAAAAAAATGAAATTAAGAATTTTATAAATGGGGGTGACTGGGTGGGTCAGTTGGTTCAGCATCTGACTCTTGATCTCAGCTCAGGTCTTGCTCTCAGGGTCATGAGTTCAAGCCCTATTTGGGGGTTTTAAAAAAAAAAGAATTTCATAAAATGACCAGTTAGAAAACAGTATACCTAAATTACCAACTTTTCTATATTCCACTGAGAATATGCAATCCTCATTAAAATACAATGAGGGGCACCTGGGTGGCTCAGTCGGTTAAGCGTCCGACTTCAGCTCAAGTCATGATCTCACAGTCTGTGAGTTCAAGCCTCACACCGGGCTCTGTGCTGACAGCTCAGAGCCTGGAGCCTGCTTCAAATTCTGAGTCACCCACCCTCTTTCTCTCACCCTCCCCTGTTCATGCTCTCTCTCTCTCTCTCTCTCTCTCTCTGTCAAAAATAAACAAATGTTAAAAAAAAAAAATACAATGAAAAAAAATTCCATTCGCAATAGCAACATGTTTTAAAATACCAAAAATTTACTTTAAAAACAGGCAGAACCACATCAGGAAAACTATAAAACACTGAGTCATTAAAAAATGACTGGGGGGCACCTGGCTGGTTCAGTTAGTAGAACATGTGACTCTTGGTCCTGGAGTCACGAGTTCAAGCCTTACGTTGGGGTAGAGTTTACTAATAAAAATAATACTAATTTTTTTTAAATGACTTGAAGAAATGATGAAAATATTGTAAAGGTATCACAACTATCTCAAAAAAATTAATTTGAAATTCCATTGGGGCTCTTTTGAGATCTTAATAAATTGAATTAAAGGTAATCTGAAGGGGTGCCTGGGTGGCTCAGTTGGTTAAGCATCTGACTTGGGCTCAGGTCATGATCTCCCAGTCTGTGAGTTCAAGCCCCACATCGGGATCTGTGCTGACAGCTCAGACCCTGGAGCCTGCTTCAGATTCTGTGTCTCCCTCTCTCACTGCCCCTCCCTCAGTCATGCTCTGTCTCTATCTCAAAAATAAATAAAACCTTAAAAAAAAATTTTAAGGTAATCTGAAAAGATTTAGAAGGTTTAGAAAGAAAGAAAGAAAGAAAGAAAGAAAGAAAGAAAGAAAGAAAGAAAGAAAGAAAATAAAAGAAAGGAAAAAGAAAAGAAAAAAAGAGGAGGGGGTGGGGATATAAATATTACCTTTCTCAGGATAGGAAGTATGGGCCTTTGACAACTCCCTAATCACAACTCTTCCTGGTCTCATTTGGGAGACATAGAAATGATTTCATCCTCCAAAGTATTTAAAAGGCATATATCCAAAGGGCAAGCAAACAGAATTTCTTCTGAGCAAAAAGATGTTTTAAACAGAAGATTTTCAAATGTTAAATATTCTCTTTCCTCAGTGCAGATATGCAGCCTAACTCCAACAGGGCCAAAAAGACTCTGGCAGTACTTGGCTCTCAGTAACAAGCAATAGTCAAACTGTTAGTTCCATCTGCTCCCCTCCAAAAAATGACAAAGCATTACATGGTGGTGCCAGGGGTCCCAGGCTCCATTTAGGGAGATTTCCTGAGCGGCATCCATTTTCGCAATATTAATATGCTAACTTTGTTTGAATACTTTAGAAAATCAGTCTTGATACTACACGATGACAACTTGGATGCTGATAACAAAGAAATGTGCTGTCTTTAACATCAGATTCTTTGTTGCTTCCAAATTGTCTTCCTTTCTTATTTGTCAAAGCTCTGAATTTCACCCACTTCCATCTCCTTGGGGACTCAATTCCAGTAAATATCTCATCTTTCCTACTTCTTACTTCTCACCTTATTTATGCATGTAAAGAAACAAACATAACATTCCTTCAATCTATATCCCTCTTCAGTGGTTTTCAACCTTGCCTGAACATTGGAATTACCCAGGGAACTTTAAAATACCTGTCCAACTAATCTATAGTAACAGAAAGTAGATCAGTGGTTTCCTGAGGATGAGAGGGAGAAATTACAAAGGGACACAAGAAAACTTTTGTAGGTGATGGATATGTTCATTATTCGGACTGCGGTGATGATTTTACAAGTGTAAATCTATGGCAAACATTAAATTGCACACTTTAAATATGTGTGGTTTATTAAATGCCAATTAATTTCAACAAAGCTGCTGAAATAAATACTAATGCCTGGGGTACTACCTCAACCTCAAATTGGTATGGGCTTTCCCCTGGAAACCAAGATTCTTAAAAGCTCCCCAGATGGTTGGAAATGTGCAGCTAAGGATGGGAACCACTGCTCTTTAGCTATCATCCTCTCCCTTCTTCAGTTTTCTTGAAATGCCTCACTCAAGCATGTCTACTTTACCACCACCCATTCTTTCTCAATCTTCCAAAGACTGGTTTCTGAACCCTACTCAGTTAAAACTGTACCTGTTCAAGCCACCTATGGAATCCTGATCCTTAGGTCCCTGGAATCCTCTCCTTCCTTGACACCTCTTTACAACATTCAAACTTGTTGGCCCATTCCCCTCTATTTGAAATTCTCTCCATCCTTAGCATCTCTCCTGATGTTCCTCCTACCTTTCTAACTAGCACTCTTCTATCTCTTTCACACTATTCTTCTACCATTTCTGCTTTTTAACAGACTGTTCTCTAGCTGCTGCTTTTACAACACTAAAACCTTTCCCTGAGTCATTTCAGTATCACCAAATCAATACGGCTTCAATTCAACCGCCAATCTGCCCTGCGATCCTGATTTCTTTTATAAGTTCCACATCCATGGATCCAAACATCTAATGACATCTTCACCCGAATGCTCCACAGCTTCCTCAGATTCAGAAAACCCAAAATAGAAATTATCATCTTCCCTCCATCTTCCCTCACTTCCAATCACTAGAACCAAGTCAAATCCTCAGGGTCCTGATTCTTCCTTCTTTCTTCCCAAAGGTAACAGTACCTGTCAGATTCTACTACACTCTACTAGAGTGAGGATCTAAAACAAAAATTCATTAAATGGCTTCCTACTCATCACCGCCAATCCAATCCCCATAGCCAAGGATACAATGCCCTGATCTGGAGTTCTACCACCCTCACTATTTTCATCTTCCACCATTTCCTTATCTAACCCCAGCATTCAGGTCATGTTAACGTCAATGTTATTGACTTCGGACTTGTCATTGACAATGACTTCTCTAAATTGCCATAGTTTCTCATGCCTCCTTGCCTTCTCACTTATCATATTCTTCTCTTGGAAAGTTAGTGACCTCCTGCACTTGGCTAAATCATATCAGATCTCCAAACTGTCCTGTGTGCTCCTGATTCTACCTACATCCAAGCTGAGTTAGCCATCTCCTACTCTGCTATGTTCCTACACTAGGCATATCTCTATTCACATTTATCACATTGTATTATAATTGTTACTTATCTGTCTTGTACCTCAGACAGTATTTTCCTTGATGACAAGAGTTATGCCATTCATTTCTGCCGTAGAACCTATTCAGCCTGGGGCAGTGCAAAATAAATTTATGTTTGGCATAATTTCAGTTATTTACAAAATGTAAATATGATACCCCCAAAAGGGTACTGATATTAACATTTTTCAAAGGTTTTACATTTTCATTATAAAATAAATATCATGCCACAGGATCCTGAATAAAACAGTTGACTATAAGACATGTTTAAACTCTGACTGTCAAAACGACACCACTCTGAGAAATGCAATCAAGAGCAGATTTCATAAAATAGAAACACAACGAAGAAAGAAAGCATAGCAGGAATAACATACTGACCCAACCAACACCTTATCTGGGTGTCTATATCCAGGTGCTGTTAATGTCGATAACTAAAAGGTTTTATAATCCCTCTATGGTAATAACTGTAGTAAATCAAAAGGGGATAAAATAAGCCAAATCCAGAATATTTTTAATCTAAATATGTGATGGTTTTCCCCTGAGCCACTTTATTTAAATGAATTATTTGAATAACTGACTTTAAAGCTACTATTGGCCCAGCAGATCCTTTTTTTTTTTTTTTTTTTTCTTTCTTGCCTTTCCCTGTACTTCAAAAAAATGGTGTTTGGAACCAACATTCATCTCGTAAACCTTAAAAATGTATTAACCCAAAGAAAAGATGCTTAGAAACTGGAGGGGAGGGGTAGTCTGTGGATTTTAGGAAAATGTACTTATGGAAAACAACCCTCCCGGGTCTATCACATTGACTCAAGGTTACACCGATCCTCATGACTTTATGCAGATAAGATTTTAAATGCCGAAAATTTCAAACTGTCAAGTGTTACATGAACCAAAGGGGTGGCCTATCGGCTCCAAAAACTACTGTGTGACCCAAAGGACACACAATTTGCAAAAGGACAGCTTGGTCCTACTGCCTGTCGAGTGGTCTCTGAAATTAGTAGCTGCCTGTGGAACAAACTCCCCCTGCCTGAAGAGCGGAGCCGCTGCGGGGTGTGTGACAGCGTATTTATCAGAGACCCGATCCAGTGCAGCACGAAACCACTAGGGCAAAATTAAAATCTTTCAGGAATGCCTGAACTTGGAGGGCACAAGAGCACAACTGTGCACGCTCAAGGGCGGATACGCAGTTTTGCTGAAGCGTGCAAACTTGGGGTCTTCCAAATGCAACCATTTTCAGACAAAACCCCGACGATTCTCGAGCACGTTAAAAGCAGCCTCAGGAGCGGAATAACTCCTAGAAAGAAGGGAGCAAGTGCTGAAGAGGGGATCTCCAGTGTAATAACCAAGGAAGGAATCGTGGCTGCTTTCTGAATCTCACTGCCCTGCGGGGGACACCGAAGACCAGGGCGAACGCTGCTTTTAAAGATGGGGGGGGGGGGGGAGTTGACGGTGACCATTTTAGCCACTAGACTGGACGTACAGCTGTAGCCTCCCCGGAGTGGGAGAGGCCAGGCCCGAGCATCAGCTGCGGCTGGGTGGGGGTGGGGGGGCTCCCCGCAGAGGGGCGGCGGGTCCCGCCCAGGCGGCTGCCCCCTGGGCACGCCCGGAGTCTGGGCTGCTCCTTGCTGGGAAAGAGAAAGACCCGAGTCCACGCGCACAAAGCTGCCGCCGCCCAGGCAGCACACGGGCTGCGCCCAACTTCGGGGCGAGGAGCCGCCGGCCGCAGCCCACTCACCCGACCCCGCTGCTCCGGCCCCTCGGACGCCCCTAGAGCCCAGCGCCTTCTCGCGCCCACCCGCGGCGCCTCGCGAGGGAGCCGTTACCCCCAACGAAGGCGCCGCCCCGGGGACAAAGTCCCGGTCCCCTCCCCGCCGCCGCCTCGCCCCGGCTCCTCCCTGACAAAAAAGTTATCGGTCGCCGGCTGCCCTGGGGGCCCGGCGTGGGTCGCTGGGTCGTACTCACCAGAGCGGCTTCCCGAGCTCCACCTCCAGAACCTCGGCTTGTTTGACTCCCAGCGACAGCGACGGCGGCTGCTCTGCTTTCTCCGGAGTAGAAGCACCACCTGCCCCCCCTTCTTCCTAACAGAACGGGTCCCAGCGAGCCATCTTCCCCCTCTGCTCACTGACTGACAACCCAGCCGGGAGAGCCGCCACTGCCGCCAGCCACTCTGACAGGCACGGCTACCGACCCGTCCCCAGGCAGCCAACCACCACCGCCCCACTCCGGCTCGGCCTATCGCCGTGCCCTGGGGCGGAACCAGGACAACTTCTTCACCAATAAGAATCTTCCTCTGCTAGGCCTGGGGCGGAGCCACAAGGTGGGCGGGAGGGAGACTTTTAGGTAGGCGTGGTCTAATCGATGGGCGTGATCGGGGCGCCAAGGGGAAGATGATTGCGGCACGGCTAGATTACAGTGATCGGCGAAGGTCTCTCAGATCGGAGCCAATAGGATTTAAAGCCCTCTCAGAAGAAAATAAGCCTTTCAGAGTGATGTTAACAATAATCGCAGAAGATAAACTAACTGATACTTTAATTTCTTGGTCAGGAGCATTTACTTCCCAGTAATTCGAGTCACAAGAATTTATTAAAATCTCATCAAATACCAGGAGGGAAAAATATGTACGTTTTTGCAAAATGGTCATAAAAATTCTTCCCATCTTAATTGCTTTTGGCCTTGGCCTGGAAAAAGTCAAACATAAATCCCCAACTTCTTTCCATGGGCTGTTTTTATTTTCTCCATATTCCCTCCCTACTCTTTACCAAACACATACTATTTTGTGTGGCCACTGGAACCTGAGCACATCTGAACCAGCTCCCACATACAGTCCCCCTGTTTTGGACTTTGTCAATTCCTCCTATCACATCCCTCTCAAGTCCAGTCAGAACTAATTAGAAGAGAAATGGACTTCAGTCTGGAAGACAAGAAGTCATTCTAGGTTTACACCAGAAAGGGGAAGGACTTCTAAAGCACTAAATGATCCTTTCAAACATGCCAAGCACATAAATAAGAAAATACATGATTTCAAACAGGCATCAAGCAAACAATTTTAGATAACCATTAGAGCAGATCTCTAAAACAGTCAGCATCCCCCTTCCAAGAACATAGCTGACTTTATAAGCAAATAACAAAATACAGTAATAAGGGCAATAGAGCTAGGTTCAATGAGCAAGGGAAACAGAGGAAGAAATCATCGTGTTTAGGAATGTCAGGGAACTTCACGAGGAAGGTAATGTTTGAGCTGGATCTTAAAAGGTAAGTAGGAATTTGCCAGAGAAGAAAGTCAAAGAGGATTCCAGTAAAAGGGAAACAGCATTGTCAAAGGCATGGAGTTGTAAAAGGACATCCACTGAGAAAGTCGGTGGGACTGAAAGTGAGTAGCAGCCAAAAATTTAGAGTAAAAGATTGAGATGAGATTATAAATGGCCTCATGAGCTACATTAAGGTATTTAGAAGAGCACTGTTCAACAGAACTTTCTGCAATGATGGAAATGCTCTGTATTTCTGTTGTCCAGTGCAATAGCCACTAGCCACTTATATGGCATAGCTGAAGAACTCTTTTTTTTTTTTTTTTTTTTAATAAAGGCAGACTGCCACCTGCAGCACCTCATTTGGATGTGTCTGGAGTCTTGGAAGCTTTATTAGTCTACCTTCTCCTACAAATGGACCTGGAGAGCTTGTTTATATAGCAGGGGAGCTCAGCTACCTGAAGAATGGTCCTCTATCAGGACAAGTTGTCTTCTTGGAGCTATGTTCAGCTTCAGGAGAGAACACGTAGAATGGTGAGGGAGAAAATGGATACCCACCTGGCCAGACAGATCAGCCAAATCAACCTTGGCAATCAATGGGGGTGACAGATACCACAGCCAGATCGTTCTCACATCAGGAACTCACTTTTTTATTGAGTCTTAATTACTCCCATCTTGGACATCTCAGGTTTAAACTTTATTCTGCAGTCAATAAGGGACCAACAGAAGTTTTTAATCATGTAAACAACTCAATCAGTTTTCTTTTAAAGAATGAGAATCTAAAGACAGTATAGAGAGTGTTTGTTCTCTTTGAGGGGAACCTTGACAGATCAGACAAGGGTACTGACAAAATAATTTAGGTCAGCTGGGCCAGAGCCTGGCAGGGGAAGTGTTTGCCCAAAGGAATAGGGACAAGAAGCCCCAGAAAGTATGTTATACTCTGACATCTTAGCACAAGAGGTCAAAACCTGAGAAATTGAATTTTGTCATCAAATCCTGGCAGGATAGGGAGTAAAAGAGTGAGGGAACAGAAGGGGGGGGGGGGGTGTAGAAAGCCAAAGGGTCACTTAGCTCATAAAATAGGAAGAAAGCAAGAATGAGCAGAGTACAAGATACAATTAGTCTTACTGGATACTAGCCATGTGATCCACTGATGCATTGGCCTGACTTAAAAAAGCCAAAGACTCTGGCATCAGGAAGGCACAGTAGGACCAGGGCAAAACTCCAGGAGAAATGAAGACCTGAACCATACCTGCGGAAGTGAGGATGGAAGGGAGGGGAGAATATTTATTGACTTCCTACACTGTGCAAGGCACTCAGCTTGTCAAAGATACAAAGTAATGCTAGAAGCTTACAGTGTAGGTAGCTGGATAACAAACAGGTGAAAAGTGAGATTAATGTATTTAACACAATAGAAGAGATGACACAAAGCAGTACATGACTGCTTCATTGTTTAGATGATTTTCTAAGCAAGAATTGCTGTGTGAGTTCAGAAGAGGGAGCAAGCCCTTTAAACAAGGGCAGTCAGGGAAGGCTTCATGGAGGAGGTAAAAACTGAGCCAGCATCTTGAAAAACGGGCAGGAATTTGAATCAGAAAAAACTGCGTGAGAAGAAAACTCTTGGAATCCCTGAAAAAGAAATAGAAGAGGGGGAAACACAAGCACTGTACAAAAGGTATGGGAGGCTAGTTGAGCTGGCCACTCAATTTAATTGCCTGATAAGTTAAACTGGGGATAGAAAATTTGTCTTGAAGGCAAATGTAAATGTTCACACTCTGTCTTTTTGCCTAGCGGCTTCCTATCTGCTCCTTAGAATTACTTAGGATGCCTCTCAAAAGCATCAATGCCCAAACTGCACCCACACCAAATAAATCAAAAAATTGGGGAGTGGGGCCTAGAAATAAGTTTTCTTTTAAAAGCTTTCCAAGTGATTCTAGCATGCAGACAGAGTTGAGAATAGGGGAACGACATTATATTTTACTAATGCTAAATCAAGACTGTGCATGGGATAGACTGAGTAGAGAGAAAGACTGAAGGCTGCCTATGCATATTTATATATTTGTTTCCTCTCTGCAAGAAGACAGGAAGCAGTTCTTTGCCTGACTTCACTTCCCGTTTTTACAGTGGTAAGATGATATAGAAGGCAATTTAAGTCATCCTTCTAAATCAGAATAAAACCAAAAACAAATTTATGTTTGCAATTCACTCTCCATCATAATTTGTGCATATAAAAATAATTTCCAACAATAACAGTCTGCAGTTAACCATTACACATAACCATTTATATTTTAGCAGCCAAGGGCCAGGAAAATGCCTGAGAACATTCTGTTTCAAAAGGGAAATGTTGTTAACCTACTTTACGAAAGTCAGCATATTCCAGACCTCCCCTACCCATCTTTGCTATTCTCTGATATCTGTAGGCATAATTCTATATTAACTATTAAAATGCATTTACTTTCTTTAATAAGCAAATAAGCTTATTAAAATGCCAGTTGAACATTATAGAGCATGAACATTTTCTCCATAATATTAAAACTTACGAACTTTAAGAAATATTTAGCTCAAATATATTTCTATTAGAGTCAGCTGAAAAATAGCGAGGTAACATGACTATTTTTTTCCAGCTTTATTGATATATAATTGACATATAAGATTGTATATGTTCAAGATGTACTACATGATGATTTAATATACATATATATTGTGAAATGATTACCACAATAAGATTAGTTAACACATCCTTCACCTCACAGGGTTACCTTTTTTTTTTTCTTTTCTTGTGGTGAAAACACCTGAAATCTATTCTCTCAGCAACTTTCAAGAATATAGCTCAGTATTGTTAACTGTACTCACCATGCTGCATATTATATCCCCAAAACTTATTCATCTTACAACTGGGAATTTGTACCTTTTTACCAACATCTCCCCATTTCCCTCCAACCTCTAGCCCTTGGCAACCACACAAATCTACTTATTGTTTCTATGTAACATGACTATTTTATTTTTTTAATTTTTTTTAGTGTTTATTTTTGACAGAGAGAGAGAGAGAGACCGAGCATGAGTGGGGGAGGGGCAGAGAGAGAGAGAGAGAGAGAGAGAGAGACGCAGAATCAGAAGCAGGCTCCAGACTCCAAACTGTCAGCACAGAGCCAGCCACGGGGCTTGAACCCACAGACTGTGAGATCATGACCTGAGCAGAAGTCAGACGCTCAACCGACTGAGCCACCCAGGTGCCCCTAACATGACTTTATTAAATGAAAGAGTTAGGAGAATTTTGTCTTCAGAAAAAAAAAAAACAAAAACAAAAACATGAAAAATGTTACCTTAGTGGTATATTAAAATTTTTGTCTTTAAACCCAAAACAAAAAGAATGGGCCTAAGAGGTCATTCTGTGCTGCTGTGCCAGATTCAGATTACCCTTTAAGAGTTTTACTCCAGCCAGTGTCCCCAGGTGAGGCAGCAGGCTGAGGCATGATCTATATCAGACAACCCCCTTCATAGAAACATATAACCTGAGGCAGCCAGGCCTAAAATGTGACCTGAGGTGAACACTCTAGCCAAACAAGGATGGCAATGACTAACTACACCCATTCTCTTTCAAGAATTTGAACTGGAATGTGAAGACAAAATCAATCATGTATTGGGAAAGACAGCCCGAGAAGCCCTGAGAAGGGCAAGTTATGAGTAAACTGAAGCCATTAGACAGAGAAGAGACCTATAAAGTAGAGAATGAAGTAATTGGTAACAAAGGAACCGTAGAAGTAGAGACAGAGCAGAATGAGTCACTGTATAAAGATAGAGATCAATGAAATCCTGCTGTCGAGGGAAAAATGAGATAACCCATTCCTACAGCTGCACTGAATCACACCAATTCTCACCTGTGTTCAACATCTGTGAGGTCCCAGCTGTTCCCAGAGTCCTATAAGATTCCCCTCTGCATCATTTAAGGTATTCTAACTAAATTGTTGTACCTTTCACTCCTGTATAGACCAGTAAGTAGACTCCCAGAATTGTGGACCAAGCAAAAGAAGCTGGATCAATTGTATTTTGCAAAGAGAACTTTATCCTTCAAGGTTGATTATGAATTTTTCTAGAAATAACATCTCAGAGGGGGAAAAAAAAAACATTCTTCACATCTTAAAAAAAAGATTCATAGAGGTGCCTGGGTGGCTCAGTCAGTTGAGCGTCTGACTCTTGATTTCAGCTCAGGTCATGATCCCAGGGCCATGTGACTGAGCCCCACATCCGGCTCTGCAGTGAGCATGGAGCCAGCTTGGGATTCTCTCTCTCTCTCTCTCTCTCTCTCTCTCTCTCTTCCTCTCATTCTCTCTCCCTCTGCCCCTCTCCCCTACTCGTGCTCTATCTCTCTCCTTCTGTCTCTCTAAAATAAAATAAAAAAATTTTAAAGATTCATAAATTAAAATTTCAATATCTTTATAACAGATGTTTTAAGGGGGAAAAGTCTTTCTCTTATCTCTTACTAGTGGAGCCAATCTGGCTCATATTTATGAGAAAGCCATAGAGGTAGTAAGGATGGAAAACCTAATGAGTAGTTACTACACTCAAGTGATTGGAAATGTAAAATGTCCACATGTATCTCCTAAGACATTTTATTCACCAATGTCTTCTAGAAGAATTATTGTTGGGAGATTCTTGTTATATAGCTTTTATCAATTATACTGTTGTAAAAATATTTTATGACATGGGAAAAAGATGAAAAACATGGTACAAACTGCATATATTACATGACCACAACATGAATCACATGTTCGTGCCAGGAGGATATATCAACAACATGTAAGCTTGAAGAAATCATGGGTGGATTTCATTTTCTTCTTCATATATGTTTTTGATTTACCAAATATTCTACAATAAAGCAGATAGAGCTCTATAACCAAAAAAAGAAGTGCACATTATTTTTTAAGATGAATAGGCAACACACTGTACACAGCTTATTGTTAATTCTGCCCGAGTGAACCTCAGTGAAACATTCTTCCTGTTACTTGTATCCAATGCATTATTCAAAATTCTTTAAAGTGCTGTCATAAATTCCACAGAGAAGATCTTATTACTGTTGACAAGCAAAAGACCTCACTAGTATTTAGTATAAGAGCACAAACTTGTATGTAGATTTTTCTCTTCCAAAGGGAGACCCAGAGAACAGAAGACACAGAAAAAAAATCTATAGATGACTGTGATAAACAGTGACCCTCTCCCTTTGCTCCCACCCCCACCCCAGGGGAAGAGGAACTGTGTTTTGTCATTTCTGGCTCTCCTACAATAGTGAAATTGCTGGGCCCAAGGAGGAACTTCAGAAACACAGGTAAAAGGAGAACATGAAGAATTGGCAGTTTTTCTCCACAGTCTAGGTTTGGTTTATGAATCATTTTCAGGTTCCATAGGCCAAATGGAAACATGATTTCTTCCCTTTCTGACCGTTCACTGCATTCATTGGATGCAAAGTACTTCAGTAGTATTCAGTGTAACATTTCACTGCGTATCACCTTGAATCCTCCCAAAATTGTTTCCCATGTGTTAACCTCTCACCCAGAGAACAGAAACGGCTCTTGGGCCACATACTTTCTTGGTTTTCTTGCCAAGTGGTACCCCTGAAGCAATTCAACAAGCTCAAGTACTGGTTGAAGGGTAAATAAGCCTGGGACCTTGAAGCCCAGCTGCAAGGAGAGGAACAAAAAGGAATGGCAGGAAGAAGCACATCCCCCCAAAATTCTGCCAGCCCATTCACTCTGGTCTGTAACTCCTGGGTTCAGAGAGTCCAATGTATGAGTAATACTTCCATTTTTCAATTTTGTTCTCATCTACTTAGTCATCATCACCACGCCCTGATATTTATGCCAAAAAGAAAAAAATGCCAGTGAGCGAATTCAACATCATCACTGCTGTTCAGTAAAGACAAGCCCAGCACGTTTCCTCCACCACCATGTTGAAGTGACTCAGCCCACCATCAAGCTGGTCTTTCTCAATACCTGTTGTGCCAGCAGAACCCAGGAAAGGAACACCGTGTCTGGACATCTCTGCTTACCTGAGGCAAGTCCTAAGCACAGGCTTGGGGTATGTGTCCAGGCCCATTTACCCTGTGTCATTTAGAGGGTGTCACCTCCCAAAAAACCTCTACTTCTATGGGCTGAACCATATGATTACTTCTATGGGCTGAACCGTGGTACTAATCCCTAAAGTCACTCATAAGGATTTTTTTCAAATTTGAATTTCCCCAGGAAGAAAAGTTGTTATTGTCATCAGAAAATTAGCAGAGACTACTTGATCATGTCCCTAAGAAAATGCAGGGTTTTAGGAAAGATAATGGGGAGGGCAGAGGGCAGGATGTAGATATCTGAGCCTGGGACAGTATCTAGGAGTCTCTCATTCTGCAGACCATGGGCTCCTGACACTATCAGGAGCTGAAAATAGAGCATCTACTGAAGGAAATAAGATATACTAAAAAGGCCAAGAAGCAGCAGGCTGTATTAACTTGGATCAGTCCTCCAGCTCTGCAATTATATTTTATTTTATTTTATTTTATTTTATTTTATTTTATTTACTCATTTATTTATATTTAAGAGAGAGAGAAAGAGCATGAGCAGCAGAAAGGAACAGAGGGACAGAGAGAGAATCTTAAGTATGTTCAGCACGGGGCTTGATCCCACAACCCTGGGATTATGACCAGAGCCAAAATCAAGAGTGGACGCTCAACTGCCTGAGCCACCCAGGAACCTCTTTTTTTTTAACTGAAGCATAGCAGTACATATAGAAAAATAGATAAAGCAAAAATATGATTACATCAGCAGATTGTTACAGGTGAACACTGCAACCACTGCACAAGACAAAGAATATTGGCAACAATCCAGGAGCTCCACTGGGCCTGTTTCCAATTACCACTCCCTTCCTCTTTTCCAAAGGCAACCTCAGTTTTGACTCCTATTGCTTTAATGTACCTATGCCTACTACATTTTATATACGTGGAGTAATACAGAACATATATTTTGAGCCTGACTTTTTTCTCTGCATATTATGTTTGTTGAGTCCATCCATATTTCTTATTGTAATTGTATTCTTCTCGTTGCTGTATGATATTCTAAAATATGAACATGCTACAAGGTATCTGACAGTTCTACAACTGGTGACATTTGGGTTGTTTTCAGAGGAGGGCAATTAATTACGAATAATGCTTCTGGGAGCAGTCTTGTACATGACTCTCAGAATACATGTATGTGCACTTTTGTGGTATACATTCAAGAGTGGAATTATTGAGTGTAAGGCCAGCACACACTGTTCTTTGCATGCTGCCAAACAAGTTTCAAGTAATGGTATCATTTGCACACCTGTCAGTGAAATATAAGAGTTCCGGTTGCTCCACATCCTTGTCAATATCTGCATTACCAGTCATTTAAATTCTAGCCATCCTGGTGGGCATGTAAAGGCATCTCACTGTGGTTTTAATTTGCATTTCCCTCGTGACTAATGCAGACCTTTCAATGCTCTGCAATTTTAAAGCATTTCTGCATATCTGTTTCATTGCAGATCACTGCTCAGCCACATTTTGATTCATAATCAACAACCTTTTTTAAATTGAAATATATTTGACATATAATGTCATGTAAATTATGATGTATACCATGTTGATTTGATGTATTTACATATTGTAATATGATGACCACTGTAGCTATAATAGCACCTCCATCATGTCACATACTTATCATTTCTTGTTTGTGATTAGAATAATTACAATCTAGACTCTTAGCAAGTTTGATGATTATAATACAACATTGTTGTCTATATTCACTATACTGTGCATCAGACCTCCAGGACCTACTTGTCTACCAGTTGCAAGATCAATAATCAGTTATTAACTCCCTACTGTAAACCAAAGACTGCATGTGTTAGTTACCTACATGTACATGGCTGGAAGGTAGCAGTGAGAAATTCTGGACTAGGTAATTTCTGGTCAGTCCTGCTGTTCAGCTCCAGTATATTATCACTAACATTATTGAGATAACACTTTCTGGGAGAAGGATGTGCCAACAGAGGCTAGGGCAGAGGGGTGGGAAAGAGGTTAAGTACAAAGAGTGAAAAACAGCTGAGCTTTCAAATTTTATAGCTTGAAAATAGGTGATGGCAGTTTCTCCAACTAATTTAACCATCAGCCATAAAATATGATGATGATTAATGCTGGTACAGATAATATTAGTTCTTATAAGCAAGGAAATGGTGAACTTTGACAGGTGTTTTGTCACTGTGAAATAAAAATCTCTCAGAAAGTTCTTTCTTAGAATGACCCATAGAAACAACAGGTTCTCTGAAAAATGTATGTGAACCTCCAGTAACATGATGTTTCTTAGATGGCCAAAGAAGAGTTTACTTGACCTCCAACTCTGCCTGGCAGAGGTTTGTTTTTCCATTGCTGGCAACAGGAGTCAATGAGAAGCTATTTTTGCTTTATAAAGAGGCTGCAGGGGCACCTCGGTGGCTCAGTCGGTTGAGCAACCGACTTCGGCTCAGGTCATGATCTCACAGCTCGTGAGTTCAAGTACCGCATCGGACTCTGTGCTGACAGCTCGGAGCCTGGAGCCTGCTTCAGATACTGTGTCTCCCTTTCTCTGCCCCTAAACCACTCGCATTCTGTCTCTGTCTCTCTCAAAAATAAGTAAACATTAAAGAGTCTGCAAATTACCATTCGCTGCATCTCAACCAAGAGGTGGTGGCTAGATGATCTTCCCTCTGCTGCCTCTGTCACAGGTTGCCTGGAGTCTCAGATACCCCTTCATGGGCTCTATCTAAATGTAGAGAATCTGTAAATGGAGAGGCAGTGGCCAGGAATGAGAAAGTGGGGAGAGTATTTGGGAAGGGTAACACATTAACACACTAAGTAACAACTTTGGACAGTTAGACACAGGTTTTTTTTTTTTTAGCAGATCTCCTGTTGAAATCTCCTGAGAGAGAAACCCTAAAGGACAGATGGGCTTTGACTGAGCAAAGGGCCAAGGACAGTCTGAAAGGCTGGGCCACGTTCAAGGAAGTCATACTCAACGTGTGTGGGGGAGGGGAGAAGACCAGCTCCTGGGTAAGCCGGGAACTAGCTCTCCATGACAGGGAAGAAAGGAACCTTGGAAGGAATGGATATCAGGAGACTTAAAGCAAAGATCAACCATTTCCCAATTTTCTCTAAGGCAGACCCTAAAATACTGAAACTTAAAGTGCCTTGCATTCCTTGGGAGGACAAAGCCACCACCTAACCTAATAATAGATGCAGCATTTTGACCACATTAATTAACCGTCCAGATTGTCACACAACACACCTGTGGTGCATTTGAAAGGATCCAGTTGACCTCTCCTGGTGAGCCAGTATTTGCTTATCCATCCAGCTTGTCCAAAGAGATGTAGCTGCGCATTAACAAAAGCACATTTTCATTTCTGTGCACTGTGCACCTTATTCAGATGAATAGCCCGGTGTTTGCGGCATATGTCTGCCTGGAGAAGAAAGCTTCATCTCTATTTTTCCTTCCCTAAAAGACACAAGAGATCTGAGAACTGAAATTTGAGGCAGAAGTAAAATAATGAGTAGACACAGAGGGTCTGAAATATGAGAGTGGGAGAGTGGAAAAGACCCCTTGCAAAGCTAGAAGTCAGGACTGGGCTGAAAACTTACATTAATCTCATAAGATGTGTGACTTTGACTAAGCTTTGTGGATCTCAGTTTTCTCATCTATAAAATAAGGGGGTTGGACTCTGATCCAAAAGTAAAATTTCCTCTTTATTGACATATTGCGGTCTCGCTCAAAGTTTTTACCCAGAGGTTACAAGTGTGGTAAAAGAGGCCTGTTATTCTCCATTTCCTCCCCAGAGTCTTTCTTTCCATGGTGTCTGAGTGGTCTCACTATTTACACCACATCTCCTGGACTCTCTTGTTCTCTGGTTCTATTTCTTTCTGGGTTTGGACAGTGGAAGATACCTGCAGGAGAACTGAGGGCTGAAAGAGAGAAAGAACAGACTGAGAGAGGAGAGAGAGAGAGAGAGAGGGGGGGGGGGGAGAGGGAGAGAGAGAGAGAGATTTCCTGCCTCCTTTTTGTTTTGGTTCCTGCATTTACCAGTCCAGCTTCTATGGGGTGGTCCCTCCTCCAACTGGTAACACCTTTGTTTTCCTTGCCCCCTCAGGCTGACTAATGGTTATAGCTTCCCACTGTTGCTAATTCCTGGGTATTTCAACATCCTTGCTGGCTCCCTTAACCATTCCCTCATCTCTGTAAATAGTCCCTTCACTAAAACCTCTTCCAATAAACAATTTTGAATGGGGAATTCAGTTTCCTACCAGGATCCTTGCTCATGCAAAACCTTTCTCTTTGAAAAGCAAGCTATGGATTATAGAATTCCACAAGTCCCCCTCTCCCAGACTTGATGCTAACTATTACTCTTTTTCTGATTTCCAGAGATCTGATGGATGTATTTACTTGGAAGAGGGACAGGTGTCCAGAGTTAATAGGTTTCCTTTTGGGTTTTTTTTTTTAATTACCGACACTATTGTTTCCCACCTGGGCTTCATTAGTGCAGCAACTCACAACAATATGCAGCTATACACTTCACACAGCAGAAATCCAGGTTTTGAAATGATTAAGTTATTTCGCTAACATGAATGCCAAATTAAACGATCCAAGTTCCAAAGACCATTTCTTCCCTCTCCACACCTCCTCTGACAAGAATTATCGGACTTGGCTTTGAAACATGTCAAGATAAAGCAGGCAGTTTCCAAGTTTTCCCTTTCATTTTGCATCCAGGATAAACACGATTCATGACTTTAATTTTTATACATTTTGGTTTCAGTCGGGAGTTGGCAGTTTTTCAGAAGAACCATGCCAAGTTTCACTTATTTACTGAAATATACATTTTTCCCTTCCTGGTTGTAACCTTCCTCCCTATGTCTTCTTCTTCCCTCCTCCCCTTGTCGCTGTGGATCAAGGCCACTATATCATCCAGGAAGGAAAGAATCTGAGAAGTGAAATGTCTGTTACAGATATTTCAAATTTAACCAGACATGTCTGTGGGTTCTGGAAACCAGATGTGTTGAAGGTGTAGAAGATTGGCAGGGGGTGGGAAGTTTGCAGTTGTGGGGCTTTTCAGCACTAGAGAGCTTTGATATGGAGGGAGGAATGAAAAAAACTTTTGAAACCAAAAATAGTTTGGACCAGCCTTTCCTGAAGTATGTGCCATGGAACCCTAACACTATATGTCCTGTGGGGGTAAAGGTGGGAGGGGTTACGGTCAAGTAAGTTTGAGACATCATGCAAATAATGCAGCACCTTTTGGGGCACCTGGGTGGCTCAGTCAGATAAGTGTCGGACTTTGGCTCAGGTCATGATCTCGCGGTTTGTGGGTTCAAGACCCGCATCCGACGCTGTGTTGACGGCTCAGAGCCTGGAGCCTGCTTCTGATTCTGTGTCTCCCTCTCTCTCTGCCCCTCCCCCACTCATGCTCTGTCTCTGTCTCTCAAAAAATAAAAAAATGTTAAAAAAAAATTTTTTAAATGTGGCACCTTCTTAGAAAGCCCCAAAATATATTAAAGGCACAGAGAATGCCTGTAGTCAAGAATTGTGTTTCATGATTGAATCCCCTATTTCCCCTCAAAATTTTTAGTCATGGAGACTTCTAAAGTAATACCTTTTTATAATTCTCTCGTGGAAATATCAAGGCACAAACTTTGAGAAACACAGTATATCACAGTGGAAGTAGAAACTCAGTGAATAAAAAGGAAAGAATATGATTTCTATCATCTCCATCTCCTACCTCCTGAGCAATGTGGCTCTTGCCCTGGGATCCAAAATCAGACTTCTGCTTTTTTCCATCCTGATGAACATTCTAGCTGAAAATGGTCTGTAGTACCAGAGTAGCAAATGTTAGGTGTCCTGCAAAAGTTTGTTGAATGAATTAATGATTGAATGAAATGAGAAAATCCCTGTAGAGCACTTAGCACAACGTGTAACACGGAGTAAGTAGCAATAAATACTATTATTACTACTCATCATGATCTTTGGTTTAGAGGAAACAGAAAAACTCAAAACTTGTTGTTGGCCACTTGCAAAATAACTTGAAGACTTAGGCTCTGTCCCCAGCTAACATACATTGTCTGAAAGAGAACCAGCTGATTATGCTACAATAAAATAACCTTCCACACAGAGAAGACTTACATGGAAATGTATCAAAATCACAGACAAAAATGTTGTTTGCTTATAGTCACACACAACAAATGGCATGTTTTTACAAGGAAAAAATAAGCTGGATAAAAAAAAAAAATCTGTTCTG
Organism: Prionailurus bengalensis; assembly: GCF_016509475.1. NCBI lineage: Eukaryota > Metazoa > Chordata > Mammalia > Carnivora > Felidae > Prionailurus > Prionailurus bengalensis. The sequence continues at coordinate 114,721,572 of NC_057348.1, forward strand.
TGATCCTTTTTAAAAGGAAGAGCTAATATGTTATTGAGAGTTTTGCTTTATATTTTATAATACGCTTATCATAGTTGTGGTTACAGTAAAAATATAAAACATGAAAAGGTGAAGTGATTTATGTCACTTCTGCTCCTTTCTGGACTTATGAAACAGAATGGAAACTATAACAAACTGCAATTGTTAAGGTTATGTGGATCAACTTCCTTAGGAGGAATTTATCTTGTCTAAAAATTTCAAGTGTTTCCTAATTTAGTAATGTACTGGAGTATGTTTCTTACTGAACACTACTAACTAATCACATCAAATCTTTTGAAAGAAAATTGGTTTTCCTGTCCATGGTATATCACGAAAGCATTAAGAATAGGGCTGTGCTTTTTTTTTGAGCATTTTCTATGATTTAAAACACAGAAATAGATTTTATTTATGTATTTATGATCTCATTAATGAAAGTTAATGTGGTCAGTTATTTGGAAAAGGAAATGCTGGAATCAAATAAAAATGTTACTTACTTCAAATACATTTACTTTCATTTTATTGAGTTTTAGGAATGTATCTGACATTAAGTACCGGTATCTGGCCAAAGTAACAAGCTCTGATCTGGTGTAGATTAAACAAGGAAAATCTGTACAACTTCACATACCAGGAGGTACAGAGGAAGATAAAGCCCCTGGTTTGGCTGATTCAGGTGCTCATTGTGATCAAAAGCTTGGGCTCTCCCCTTCTCTCTGTTTGTTCTGCCATCTACATACTGCCTTTTTGCTGAGGCTGGCTCTGTCCTCATGGTAGTAAGATGGCTGCCAGCAACTGATAATTGTTCATTATTCATCTGCAACAGAAGAAAGTAAATCCCCAACCAAGGAGTATGAATCATTGCTTTTAGTCAGATTGGACCAACTCACTACACTTGCCCAGCCCCAGAACAGAGGAATGACATTGATTGTCCTCAACCAGTGATTCTTAAACTAGTCCCCAGATCAACAATTGACACTTCTGAGAATGTGGAACTCTGTAGAAATGCAAATTCTTATACTTCACTCCAGCGTTACTGAATCAGAAATGCTGGAGATGGGGGTCCAGTGATGAGTTTTAACAAGCCTTCCATGTACTATACATCTTCCATGTAGTCCACGTCCACTGCCTTAAACTCTATAGAATTCTCCCCTAGAGATGAGAAAGGGGTGGACACCTGAACCAATTTGGGGTTGTGTTAGGAAGGAGGAAGAGGAAGATCGGTCTTTTCAGATACTAATAGTATCCGTATCTGGGGTGTTTTAAGAAAAGATTTCAAGTAGTTTCTTATATTTCAAACATTCTGTTCCCTCAGGTTTGAGAAATGTGATCATCATTAAGATAACTCAGACACTTTCTTAAAATCCTCTTGTGAATGTGCTACATCTTGGAAAGACAACAAGGATAAACAGGACTCCAAAGAGTAGAGTTCCAATACTAGTTTTGCCTCTGATGAACTTTATGTCCTTGAGAAATTCACTGAGACTCAGAACCCCAGCTTTTACTTCTTTAAAGGTATAGGAATGGGGGTCTTTAAATTTCTGAAAATGAAAACAATTGTAGCTAGAATTTATTGAACACTTATGTGTCATGCACTGCCAATGATTTTATTTAACACACTTACCATTTAATCCTAAGAATACCCACTATGAACTATATAACTTGCCCAAACCCCGGACTGCTGAATAAAGAATCTGGGCTTCAAGTCTATCTGACCCCACAGTTGTTTTGCTAAGCCACTACTCATAACGGTTTCACTTTCATATGGTTTAGTTCATTGTGCTTTTTAAGAAAGATGCAGTTCAGTATAATGAAAAGAATGTGGACTTCGAATTCAGGCTGTAATTTGAATCTTGGCTTCACCATTCTCCTGATCTACAACTTTGGGAAAGCTTCTCTGAAACTTTAATTTATAATCTGCAAGGTAACATTTTTCATGACATTTGTAAGGACTGAAGGAGTAATACATACCATAATGCTGAGCACCATGCCTGGACTACAATAAGTATTCAACAAATGTTCATTTTCTCCCCTGCCACTGTTTGATAGAAACTGTTATTTGCTGAATGAGAGGGAAATATTTTGGAACATACCTTTACTCTTTTTTTATTTCCCCCAATATTTTCATTCACAAGTGGCCTTACTAATAATATTAAGTAGCACCAAGAATGGAAAAATTCTGTCTGTGATGTCTTGACTAAAACTTTTCTAAATATAAGAACCCAGATAGGCGAACTTGTCTAGTACAAGAACAACCCTAGACCTTCCATCAGCAACTCCATATCCATGGTTTCCTAACAATCTCTTCCCTGAGCCTTTTCAAGTGGGTTATGCAGGTCCATATTTGAATTTAAAAGAGCATGTCAAATTTCAGAAGTATTTCTCTTAACCTGTGCTAATCTCAAAATAGACCCATCTCTACAGGGTGAAGAGCCCACTCTTTCAGAGCTCACCCCTTGCAATGGAAACACAGACAGGGTTTGGGAAGAGTTATTTGACAACAAAGGCCCTGGATTCCAAGGAAAGAATGCTCCCTTTAAAGCATCTACATTATGGAGAGAAGAATTTTACTCTCTGAGCTCAGAAAGTGTGTATTATAAATATTTCATGATTCACTTCCATGAGGTTTAAAGGATTCTTTAGGACAAATTGATTTGTGGCTCTATCATCACATCATTTTGAACTGTGAGAATTAATAAAATTAAGAAACACAGCCCTTTCAAATACTTGAAAAGTAAGAAGCACCTATCTTCTAATGCTATAGTTCATTGTGGGCTGTTTAATTGTGTCATCTTGAAAACAACAGAGACTTTTGGAATAAATTTACAGTAAACGGCTTCTGAATTTATTTAATGCTTGTACTTTCCTGCAACATTATTCAAGCAGAGTGGACATTTATGGGCTTGTGGGTTCCAAGACCATGGCCAATACCCTTTATAGTTATATTTTCAAGCAAATGTTTGACATCAGACAATTTGCCCAGAGGATAACTTTCTAAAATGCCTTAATTGTAACCAGGAGGCAGGAATAGATCATGAAGATAAATGTATATTATCCCACAGGTTGATAAAGAAAACACAAAATGATAAAAGTTTGTTTTATGGCCCCTCCTTATCTAACACAATGCCAGGGAAGCCTATGGCCATTTATCTTGGGTCTTCATGAGCAGAGAAGAATATAAAATCGAGAAAACACCCAAAAATGTCATTATCAGCAGTCATTCTTAATAATTCAACTCTAGAATTGTGTCAAGTTTCCCTATATAATTTTTATATATAATATACACATATTTTATATATGTATATTTATATAATATATAATTGTTCAAATGTTACAATGTGGATATATGTTTTTAATTACTAGATACCAGAGGTGGGTTAATAACAAAGCATTGTCAGACCTCTGTAGGGTGAAACCCAGGCACTGGTATTCTTTATAAAGCTCCTCAGATAATTACAATGTGCAAGCAGAGTTGAGAACCATTGAAAAGGTTCTACCAACCACACATGAACGTGAACACATATATTTTCTTAACTTCATTGGGAACACCTAATACTAGTAATATAATGTCATAGTAAGGACAAGTTCACGGGTCTTGCTGCCTCTTCCCTGCCTGCTTCCTCTCCCCATTCTCCTTCTTTAACTTTCCCTTGAGCAGAATATCCAAAACAGTGGTTTTCCAGTGTGTTCTCTGTGTGTGTGTGTGTGTGTGTGTGTGTGTGTGTATGTGTGTGTGTTTAGTAGCAAAACTGTGTTCTTTTTCCAAATATTTCCATTAGACTCAATGAACAAAGTAGAACTTACAGAACAAAAATGGAGTGCCTCTAGACCCTCTGGTGTCCTACCCTCTTCTCCATCATCATTGGAACCCAAGGGCTTCCCACAGCACCATTTTAAAATCTGCCTTGAAGAGGCTAGAGAATTGGGTTGTCTCACTTAGTGGCTGCCAGAAGAAGGCTTATTTCAAATATGGCAAGAAGAGCCCCAGAACAATCTACTGAATCATACAATAAGCAACTCCACTCAGGCAGTCCCTGATTCACCTCTGCTTGCCTATGGCCATGCTATGAAATACCAATAACTGAATATTTAAAAGATTTTTTCCCTCCAATTCTTGATATGAAAGCCCTATGCAAGGCCTTTTCTAGTGGGTGATGAAATGAAGCAAACCTCCCACCTCCAAATCAGGTCTCAGAGAACTTCTCAAGGAATCTGAAAAGGGACTACAAGTTATGAAAGGGGTGTGTAGAGAAAAGGAAGGAAGTTAGGTCTACTTTGTTTGGCGATTTGAGGCAGTAGCTGTGGGAAGGTGGCATATGAGTCTCGGTCTTTTTAAAAAAACAAAACAAAATGAAGAAGGGCTGGTTGACAGCATGTCCTCTCTCTGCCCACCTCTGAGTCTCTACCACTACTCTATGTACACACGGAGCCACCCATCCAGACCTTGGAACCTGGACTGATCTTTTTGATTCGTCATACAAAAGAAGGTTTGGTTGAAGGTGCTACCTGAAAGTTAAAGGGTGCATAACTATTCTATTGCTGCCAACAACCCACTGGTTAATCTCAAAACCAATGTTTAGAAAGTTAATCAACTTGGACAAGGTTACAGAGTAGTAGAGATGGGATTCCACTTCATTCCTGTCTGACTCCAAAGCCTACAGGCTTTCTATTACATTTGCTTATCCTTGGGAAAAGGGCTTTGTACTGGAGGATGAAGTAAAGGATGGGCAATTTACACAATGGGTGAATTTGGAATCAGATCAAGACTAACTAGGTGTTTTTAGTAGGGGAGTCTCTAGGAAGACATAGGTAAACATGGACCCCAGCCAAAAGGGAGCTGGGGAAGAAGGACAAAGAGAAGGAAGGCATTAGAGACAAACATTACCTAAGCCAAAAACTTGACCACTATGAGACAGATTCTAATACCTGGGCATCACTAGATGTTGTGGAAAAACTACATATGTACAGCTTTTACATTTTTTTATTGTGTGACATTTTAATCTGATAGAAAATCTACATTAACATTCTGCCCTTGGTTAATTCCTCATCTTGTTTTTAAAGCAGTTAGCAAAAGAAATGAAGATAATTTCATTTGTCATAGGCAGTCAAACACCATGAAACTTTGCATATTGGTTAAGGTGTCAAAATAATGATTCACTTCACACAGATCACAAAGAGGATTTGACTTCTGCCCATGTCTGCCCTGGTCTATATCAGAAATAGGTAAAGGGGGTCAAAAGGTTCAAATTTCCAGTTATAAAATAAATAAGCCCTGAGGATGTAATATACAGCATGATTACTATGGTTAATAATACTGTACTATATATGTGAAAGTTACTAAGAGAGTAGATCTTAAAAGTTTTCAGCACAAGGAAAAAGTTGTAGCTGTGTGATGCTAAATGTTAACTAGACTTACTGTGGGGATCGTTTCACAATATATACTAATGTCAAGTCATTATGTTGTATGCATGAAACTAATACAATGTCAATTACATCTCAATTTAAAAAGAAATAGAGACCTACAAATCACTCACTGATTCAGTAGTTCATCTACAATTTGACACTGAGTTCCTCCTAGCCCCCATGCACGTGGATGTGATGATAGACCAAAATGAGCTGGTGTTTTAACTAATTTAACCTATGTACCTCAAGTAAAAATTAGTTCCAATGACGCTAATACAAACAACCAGCTATTTAAAACAATGTATAAGACAATCAGGGAAATAGAGACACTGACTGCAGATTTCATGATGTTAAGGAATTTATTGCCTATTTCTTTTGATGTAATAATGGTATTGTGATTGTCTTTTTTTAAGAATATTTATCTCTTAAACCTACATACAAAAATATCTACAGATGAAATGGTATGATGTCTGGGATTTGGTATAAAATAATTCAGTGGTAGAGGGAGAGAGTAGAGAAAAAGTAAATGTGTAAAGATGAAACAAGGTTGGCTATGAGTTAATATTTGGAGAAGTTGGGTGAATGGTACAGGGAGGTTCATTATACCATCCCCTAATCTTTTGTTTCTGTTTAAAATTTTCCATTAAAAACTTTTTATTTTTCAGGATTCTGGTTGGGTCAGTTTGTTGAGTGGCTGACTCTTGATTTCAGCTCAGGTCATGATCCCATTGTTGTGGGATCAAGCTATACATCAGGCTCCACACTAAGCATGAAGCCTGCTTAGGATTCTCTCTCTCTCTGTCTCTCTCCCTCTCTCTCCCTCTCTCTCTCTCCCTCCATCTCTCTCCCCAACTTACGTGCACTCTTTCTCAAATAAAAAAATAAAATAAAATAAAATAAAAAATTTTATTTTTCTATATATAGAAAATATATATTATTTTCTGTATACATCACACTAATCAGTGTGACATAATGGAAATTTCAAGGGCTTTAGAGTCAGCCAGACCCAAGTGCAAAAAGTGGTTCATTTCACTAACCAGTTAGGGAATTTGGGGCAAGATTCTTCTTTTTTTTAATTGTTTAATTTTATTTATTTATTTTGAGAGAGACAGAGACAGCGTGAGTGTGGGAGGGGCAGAGAGAGAGAGGGAGAGCGAGAATCCCAAGCAGATTCTGAGCTGCCAGCACAGAGCCTGATGTGGGGCTTCAACTCACAAAACCATGAGATCATGATCTGAGCCTAAACCAGCAGTTGGATGCTTAACCGACTGAGCCACCCAGGTGCCCCTGGGACAAGGTTCTTAAACTCACAGAGTTTCTTCATCTTTTAAATAAATAACTTGTACCTCCTAGTGCTACTGAGAATCAAAAGAAATACTACCTCTGAAGCACCTAGCACTATGCCTGACACATACTAGACATTCTATAACTACTGCTATAGAAGATATTGAAGACAAAGGCATTGAAAAGAAACTTGGAACAACGTGTTTTGAGATTTCTTTTGAAATGAAGAATGAAGTGAACCAACAAAGAAAAAGGTGATACCGTTTCACAGAGAGCTCAAGGCTAGAACTTATCATCCCAGGCAACAAGACAATTACTCAAAACACAAAAGGAAACAACTTTCTATTTATCTCAGTTCTAAGGTAACCATTGTATCACTAGTGAAACAGTTCAGGAGTAATTGGACATGGTTTGCAAGGTCTTAGATTCCGTTCTGTTTTTGTATGTCAGTATGTATTTGAATGTGAAGGAGCAAAGAAATATGTCCTTAGCTGGGAAAGAGGAAAATAGGATTCAGAATATTTTTTTACATCATTCTCTAATTTAAATTTATACTGTTTTTAGGCCTCCTATGTGAAAAATTGATTTTATTAAACAACTATGTTTAGAATATGCTCTTTCGGGGCACCTGGGTGGCTGAGTCGGTTAAGCATCTGACTTCGGCTCAGGTCATGATCTCGCAGTTCGTGAGTTCGAGCCCCATGTCAGGCTCTGTGATGACAGCTCAGAGCCTGGAGCCTGCTTCAGATTCTGTGTCTTCCTCTCTCTCTGCTCTTCCCCCACTCATGCTCTGTCTCTCTCTCCTTCAAAAATAAACAAACTTAAAAAAATAACAATAATTTTCTCTTTCTAGGGTGCCTGGGCGGCTCCGTCAGTTAAGCATCCAACTCTCGACTTCAGTTCGTGATCTCATAGTCATGAGATTGACCCCACATCGGGCTCCAAGTTGAGCTGACCATGGAGCCTGCTTGAGATTCTCTCTCTCTCTCTCTCTCTCTCTCTCTCTCTCTCTCTCTCTCTCTCTTTCTCTGCCCCTGCCTCACTTGTGTATGTGCTCTCTCACTCCCTCTCTGTATCTCAAATTAAAACAGAGAGAGAGAGAGAGAGAGAGAGAGAGAGAGAATTTGTTCTTTCTTCTATAACTTAACCCAGTTAATGGCTTCACCATCCCACCACTCAAACCAGAGCTGTGGTAGACATACTGAATTCCATTTCTCCCTCACTGCTCCTCTCCCCCATGAACCTGCAGGTGATTCACAAGTCCATCAGTTTGTTCTCTCAGATATCTTTTGAAAGTGCCCCTTAATCTATACTTGCAGGGTCACTGGCCAGGTCTCCAGCATCCCACAATTACATTTTTGCAGCAATTGTAAAACTGGTTTCCCCATTTCTACCTTCTTCTATTTTTGAATCACATTCCAAAAAGCTGGAAAAATGGTATTTTAACACTTGAATCTGATCATGTCATTACTTTGAGTAGAATATTTCAGTAGCTCCCAACTGTCTGTAGAAGTCCAAATTCCTTAGCTTGGCATGCAAAGACTTTTGTCCACTTTTCTAGCCACATTTCTTTGTCTATGCATTCAAATGCACCTTGCCCTTTGCTCTCTAGCCATACTTAACAACTCATCATCTTCTCCAAGTGCCATGTTCTGTTCTGCTGCTATGTTTTTACATATGCTATTCCTTCCACCTTGCAAGTCTATTTGACAAACCTTCATCATACTTCAATAGTCGGCTTGAAAATCCGTTTTTTGTCAAGTTTACTCTTTCACTACTGGTTGCTCACAGCCACCATTTGAGTTAGATCCTCTATTCTCTGAGAAACTTGCATATGCATGCACATGCCACTATTTAAAAATCTTGTAGCACTTTGGGGGGAGTGGAGATGGGGAGAGAACTACTTGCCCATAAGCTCCTGGAGAACAGAAATTATATCTTATTTATCTTTATCTCCCTAAGCTGTACCTAGTACCAGGCACAAAGTAGATAATCAAGAATGTGTGGAATAAATGAATGGAACAAATTAAGCAAGATAAAAGTAATAATTGTGTAATGCAATGAATAACTGCATTTTAAACTTTCAAAAATACTTATTACCTTTCCTAGAAGATACCTTACTCTCTCATGTCTTATATCTTAGGTTGTTCCTTCTCCTACAATGTCTCTCTCTTCAATTTTATTATTTTTTTTAATGTTTATTTATTTTTGAGAGAGAGAGAGAGAGAGAAACAGAGTGCAAGTGGGAAAGGGGCAGAGAGAGAGGGAGATACAGAATCCGAAGCAGGCTCCAGGATCGAGCTGTCAGCACAGAGCCCAACGTGGAGCTCCAACTCATGAACCATGAGATCATGACCTGAGCTGAAGTTGGATGCTTAACTAACTGAGCCACCCAGGCGCCCATTTTTATTCTTGTCTCATCCTTGAAGAAGCTATTCAGCAGGTAACATCATTATCTCTGTTCAGCTTGCCTGAGCCTCTAGGCAGAGCTACTTACCTACTCCCTTGGATGCCTGCAAGTCTCTTACATGAAAAATAGATTCTTATTAGACTCTTGCACTTTTTGATATATGCCATAGGCCCTTAATATTCCCTGAGACCTCACAGATCCAAATGTTTGAACATGAAAATGTTTATGTGGGCTTCTTGATTTCCTCTAAATTTCTAGCTTGAATTAGCTTCATCTGTTTTGAGTTACCTCCCAGCAGGAGTTAACCAGCTTTTCAATGTTTACTCAAAATCTTTTTCTTACCCGGTAGCCATTTTTTTTAACGTTTATTTATTTTTGAGACAGAGAGACAGATCATGAACAGGGGAGGGGCAGAGAGAGAGGGAGACACAGAATCTGAAACAGGCTCCAGGCTCTGAGCTGTCAGCACAGAGCCCGACGCGGGGCTCGAACTCAGGGACTGTGAGATCATGACCTGAGCCAAAGTCAGACGCTTAACCGACCAAGCCACCCAGGCGCCCCCCTGGTAGCCATTTTTAAATAAAGTTTACTGGGATATAATTTGCATAGAGTAAAATTCACCTTTTTCAGATGAATAATTTTATGAATTCTGATAAATACATTCAGCCATATAACCACCACTACAATTAAGATATAAAACATTTCAGGGTGCCTGGGTGTCTCAGATGGTTAAGCATCAAACTCTTGGTTTCAGCTCAGGTCATGATCTCATGGTTTGTGAGTTTGAGCCCCATGTGGGGCTCTATGCTGGTGGTGTGGAGCCTGCTTCAGATTCTCTCTCTCTCTCTCTCTCTCTCTCTGCCTTTCCCCTGCTTGCACTCTCTCTCTCTCTCAAAATAAATAAATAAATATTTGAAAAAGACATAAAACATCTTTACCACTTAAAAAATTTCCCAGATGCCCCTTTATGGTCAATCCCTAGCCTATGGCTGTCCTATGGTTTTAACTTTTCCAGGGTACCATATAAATTAAAGCAGATAGTGTGTGGCCTTATAAGGCTAGCTTTTCTTTGGTTAGCATAATGCAATTAAGGTTTGTCCTTTTTGTTGTGGAGTAGTATTGCATTATATGGAATTCATGGTATGTGATGTATCACAGTATATGTGTACACAGTACAGATATACCATAGTTTATACTTATCCCTTTACAAGTTGATGACCATTTGGGTTGTTTGCAGTTTGGGATGGTTACGAATAAAGCTGCTATAAATATTCATGTACAGGTCTTTGTGTGGACCTATGTGTTTATTTCTTTTGGGTAAAGACCTAGAAGGTAAGTTAGGTTGTGTAGTAAGTACATGCTTGATTTTATAAGAAACCATCACACAGTTTTTTCAAAGTGTCTGCACCATTTTATATTCCACCCACAATGTATGAGAGATCCAGAGGCACAGCATCGTTGGCAGCACAAGAAGTCTGTAGTAGTATCTCACTGTGATTTTAACTTACATTTCCCTTATGACTAAAGATATTTTCAGTGTTTATTTGCCATCTGTATCTCATTTTGTGAAATGTTTGTTCAAATAAGTTGTCGATTTTTTTAATCAGGTTGTCTGTTTTCTTATTATTGAGTTGTCAGAGTTCTTTGCATATTAAAGAAATCAGTCTTTTATGAGATAGTGTTTGTAAAATTTTTTTCCCCGGCAGCTTCTTTTTTACTTTCTTAACAGTCTCTTTTGAAGAATAAGTTTTTTTTTAATTTTTATCAAGTCCAGTATATCAACTTTTTCTTTCCTAGTTTGTACTTTTTGGATGCTAATTGAGAACTGTTTGCCTAGCTCAAATTCACAAAGATTTTCACATGTTTTCTTCTAGAGATTTTATAATTCAAGATGTACATTCAGATCTATGACCTATTTTGAGTTAAGTTTTTAAAAGGCTGTAAGATATGGGTCAAGGTTCCTATTTTTATACATATATGTCTAGCATTTATTGTTGCAGCTGTATGTATTTAAAGTCTGCACTTTCTCTATTGAATTGCTTCAGCACATTTGTCAAAAACCAATTGACCATATATGAGATTCTATATCTGGATTCTATTTTAGGAGTTAGACAACCTTTCCTGTAAAGGGACAGATAAGAAATATTTTAGATTTTGCAGGCCATACAGTCTCTGTTGTAACTACTCAGCAGTCATAAGACGACATGTGAACAAATGAATCTGACTATATTTCAATAAAACTTTACTTACAAAATAGGCAGCAAGCTAGATTAGGCCTTCAAGCTGTAGTCTGACAATTCTTGCTGCAGTCTGTTTCATTGATCTATGTCTATCCGTTTATCAATACCACGCTATCTTGATTACTATGGCTTGTAAGGATTTTTTGTTTTGTTTTATTTTTCTTTTTTTCTTCCAAGTTTTTATTTAAATTCCGGTTAGTTAACATACAGTGTGATATTAGTTTCAGGCGTAGGATTTAGTGATTCATCACTTACATACACCCAGTACTCATCACAACAAGTGCCCTCCTTAATACCCATCACCCATTTAACCCATCTCCTCACTCACCTCCTCTCTAGCAACCCTCAGTGTGTTCTCTGTAGTGAAGAGTCTGTTTTAGGGTTTGCCTCTCTCTTCCACCCACCCCCTATGTTCATCTTTTACATTTTTTAAATTCCACATATGACTGAAAACCATATGGTATTTGTCTTTCTCTGATTGACTTAGCATAAGTCAATCTCTGATTGATTTCACTTAGCATAATGCACTCTAGCTCTGGCAACATCATTGCAAATGGCAAGATTTCATTCCTTTTTATAGCTGAATAATATTCCAGTGTGTGTGGGGGGGGGAGGGGGGTGGGTGGGTGCGTGTGCGTGCGTGTGTGTGTATACACTTCTTCTTTATCCATTCACCAGTCGATGGACATTTGGGGTCTTTCCATAATTTGGCTCTTGAAGATAACTGCTGTAAACATTGGGATGCATGTATCCATTCAAATCATTATTTTTGTATCCTTTAGGTAAATACCTAGTAGTGCAATTGCTGGGTCATAGAATTGTTCTACTTTTAACTTTATGAGGAACCTCCATAGTGTTTTCAGAATGGCTGCACCAATTTGTATTTCCACCAACAGTGTAAGAGGGTTTCCTTTTCTCCACATCCTTGCCAATAGCTGCTGTTTCCTGTGTTGTTAATTTTAGCCATTCTGACAGGTGTGAGATGATATCTCATTATAGTTTTGATTTGTATTTCCCTGATGATGAGTGATGTTGAGCATCATTTCACGTGTCTGTTGGCCATCTGTATGTCTTCTTTGGAAGAATGTCTATTTACTGCCTATTTTTTAACTGGATTATTATAAGAACTTTTATTAGGATAGTACTGAATCAATAATCAATTTGGGAAGAATTGGCATCTTAACAATAGTGATTCTTCCAAACTATGAACACAGATACTTCTGTCTTTAGAGATTTTATTCTATTATCAATGTTTTATAATTTTCAATATACAAATCTTATACATATTTTGTTAGATTTATACATAAGTATTTAATGATTTTAGTTCTATTGTTAAGTAATTTTTTATTTCAATTTCAATTGTTCTTAGCTAACATATAGAAATACGATTGATTTTTATGTATTAAGCATGTATCTGCAAGCCTGCTAAATTCACTTATTAGTTTCAATAGCTAATTTATAAATTCCTTGGGATTTCTTTTCTAGACAATCATTACCTGTATGTAGAGACAGTATTATTTCTTCCTTTTCAATCTCTTTGCCTTTTTTTTCTTTCCTTATTGTACTGGCTACAACCACCAGTGAGGTGTTAAATAGCAGTGGTGAAGAGTATACATTCTCCTTTGTTCTTGATCTTAAAGGAAAGCATTCAGTCTTTCACCACTAAGTATGATGTTAGCTATAAGTTTTTCATAGATGTCCTTTATTATATTGAGGAAGTTCCTTTCTATTTCTACTCTACTTTGAGTATTTATCATGAATAAATACTGAATTTTACCCAATGTTTTTCTGCATCTATTGAGACGATCATTTAAGTTTTCTTTCTTTAGTCCATTGATATGATGAATTGCAGTGATTTAGCTTGAATGAGCCACCCTGCCTTCTTTTGCTCAAGATACATTATCTTTTTGATATATTGCTGGATTTGATTTGCTAATACTTTGTTGGGAACTTGGGGGGTCTATGTTTATGCAGGATATTGGTTGTTAGTTTTATTTTCTTGCAATAGTTTTGTCTGGTTTCAGTATCAGGATAATGCTGACCTCACCAAATTAGTTTCCTATGTCAACCTTCCCACTACAAATTAGACAGCTTTTTGATTTTCACCCACTTACTTGATGAACACTTTGAAACAAAGTAGCCTCTTTTTTTTTAATTTTTTAAACATTTATTTAGTTTTGAAAGACAGAGAGAGACAGAGCACGAGCAGGGGAGGGGCAGAGAGAGAGGGAGACACAAAATCTGAAGCAGACCCCAGGCTCTGAGCCATCAGCACAGAATCCGATGTGGGGCTCAAACCCACAAACCATGAGATCATGACCTGAGCCGAAGTCGGATGCTTAACCTACTGAGCCACCCAGATGCCCCAACACAAAGTGGCCTTTTCAAGGTGACTCCCAACATGAAAAGGAGTGTGCATTGGCAAAACCTCTTTAGGATATGGGGGAAAAAAGGGGGTGCCTGGGTGGCTCAGTCAGTTGAGCATCAGACTTCAGCCCAGGTCATGATCCTGTGGTTCGTGGGTTTGAGCCCCATGTCAGGCTCTGTGCTGATGGATCAGAGCCTGGAGCCTGCCTCAGATCCTCGTGTCCCTCTCTCTCTGCCTCTCCTCCACTCTGTCTCTCTGTCTCCCCAAAATAAATAAATATTTAAAAAAAAAAAAAAACCTCTTTAGGATATGGATGCCCAGCAGTAAGTTAGACGTATTCATTGGTTTAGTAACTGAATCCAGAACCTTAACCCCTTAATATTAAAGAAAAATTCTAAGCCTCAGAATTGTGTATTAGTGTATCTTACTGATTTCTTACTGGCTTACTAGCTAAAACACATATTAAATCGGATTGAGTCTGGGTCTATGTAATTGCTAATCTAATTTTTGTTTTCAAAGATAAAAACAGAATTCACTTTCACTAGAATAAAATCTCCTTATAGGCAGGGTATATAATTTATTCACTTTTGTATTTGCAATGCTTGTAAAAGGCTTGGAAAATCTTGGGCATTAGCATAATTTATTTAATCAATGAATGAGCACTCTAAAAATTAAAACAAGACTTCTGATTTTTAGTTCATCTTTTCCTTGTAAAAAATTCTTATTTCACCATTGAATACTCTCTGAAACAACATATATGCAATAAACACTAAAATTTAAATCTTTCACTGCTACTAGAAGCATTCAATTTGTCTCTGGGTTTTATAGGAGAAAAGCCAATGTTGTTAAATGTAAGTAATGATTATTATTGGGTTTTCTTCACATGGAGGCTTTAATAAACCTCAAGATCGTTGAAAGTTTAATAGGCTCAACTTGCCAACTACACTATATATTAGGAGTTATATTGTTGGTTATACATATTCCCTTTGCATAAATATTTTTTTACTTAATCTTCAAAATCTCCTTTAACTTTCAAAATAATCATGATTTAAACTCATGGCAGCTCTATGTCTGTGTCAGTAAGAGAAAAAAGTCTACATGATGCTTTTTAAATATGTATGTACACCATGCATCAGGACACACACACAAAAAAGACCTTTCTCAATTCCATGCCTTCATGTTAGCAGATCAGTTAGTTGCCCTACACTATAATGACATCTACTGGCACAACCAGGACTGAGCACCCAGAGTTAATCTTCAACATGACAGAGCGATTTGAGTCTTCCTTTATGATTAATGATAGCATGAATTACACCAGCTTGAATTTCTTAAGAACAGAGATCATGAGTTGTTGAGCTCTATATCTCTAGTATCTAATATTTGTGCTTGTCACCTTAAAGATGCTCTAAAACATGTTGGACGATAATGAACGCGATTGCCCATGATCTAATCTTTTAAAAAGCCTGGAACCTGAGAAATAATCTAAGAGTTAATTGGATTAAAAAATAATAATAGTAAAATGCTCTAAAATGGATTGTCTTTGTGGTTGATAAGCTTCCCTTAAATTCCAACAATAAATATAAGTCCCATGTTCCCAAAAAAATCACACGCAACTTTACACACAATTGCACAAAGTTCCTAAATCTGATCTGTCAACTTCAGGTTAAGCACTTTTGATCAAAAGGTAGCAATATGTTTTAAGACACTTTAAAATGCATGCACACAAATTAAAACAACAGTGAGATGTCACTATGTACCTACTGGAATGGCTAAAGTCTAAAAACATTAACAACACCAAACAATGCCAAGATGTGGAACAACAGGAACTCTTACTCATTGTTGGTGGGTAGTGAAACGTTACAGTCACTTTAGAAGACAGTTTGACAGGACCTTGTAAAACCAAACATGTCTCATGTGTGATCAAGCACTCACACTCTTTGATATCTACCCAAATGAGTTGAAAACTTATGTCCACACAAAAATCTGCATGCAAGTGTTGATAGCAGCTTTATTCATAATTGCCAAAACTTGAAAGCCACCAAGACATCCTTTAGTAAGTGAACAGATAAACAAACTGTTATGAACACTATGAAACACTATGAAATATTATTCAGTAATTAAAATAAACTGGGGACACCTGGCTGGTTCAGTCAGTAAAGCATGCAACTCTTGAGCTCAGGGTTGTGAGTTTAAGCCCCATGTTGGATACCAAGATTACTTAAAAGTAAAATCTTAAATAGGGGACCTGGTGGCCCAGGTGTTTAAGCGGCAATTCTTGATTTCAGCTCAGGTTATGATCTCATGGTTTGTGGGATCAAGCCCTGAGTCAGGCTCTGCACTGACAGCACGGAATCTGCTTGGGATTCTCTCTCTCCCTCTCTCTCTACCCATCCCCCACTCGTGCACATAGGCTTTTGCTCTCAAAATAAATAAATTTTTAAAAAATCTTAAAAAAAATTAAATAAACTCAGGTCACAAGAAGATGAATGAACCTTAAATGCGTATCACTAAATGAAAGAAGCCAGTCTGTGGGGCACCTGGTGGCTCAGTCAGTTGAGCATCTGACTTGATTTTGGCTCAGGTCACGATCCCAGGGTAATGGGATTAAGCCCCACATCAGGCTCTGCGCTGAGCATAGAGCCTACTTAAGATTCTCTCTCTACCTCTGCCCCTCTCCCCCACTCATGCTGTTTCTCTCGTAAATTTTTTTTAATTAAAAAAAAATAAAGAAGCCACTCTGAAAAGGCTACATACTGTGTAATTCCAACTATATGACACTCTGGAAAAGGCAAAACTATGGAGACAGGAAAAGTTCAGTGGTTGCCAGTGATTAAGGGAGAGGGAGGAATGAATAGGTGGAGAACAGGGATCTTTAGGACAATGAAACTATTCTGTATGATACTGTAATGGTGGATACATGTCATTATACACTTGTTCAATCCATAGAATGTACAACACAAAGAGTGAACCCTAATGTATTCTATGAAGTTTAATAATAATAGATCAATATTGGTTCATCAATTGTAATAAATTTGCCACACTAATGCAAAATGTTAATAATAGGAGAAATGGTGGGGGGGGAGGGCAAGGCAGTGAGGGGGGGAGTAGGAAGAAGGGAGATATATGATAACTCTTTACTTTCCGCTTGATTCTTCTGTAAACCTAAAACTGCTCTAAAAATAGTCTATTAATTTTAAAAAAATTAAGAGAAATAAACTTTTATCATACTGAGACATACTACAGAGTCTCTTTGTTACAGTAAAAGAAAAAAATGCACGTGGTCCCATAAAGAATGAATAGAACAGGTTTACATTCCCATATTTTTCTCTGCTATAATTTTAAATGACACATAATCTATGCCAGAAGTTTATTTTACAAGTATTCGTGTAAGCAAGTCTCTCTAACAGAGGCTATTTTGCTATTGTAAGCCCTAAGGAGAAAAAGACTTTTTACTTAATCCTTGGGTTGATGAAATTAAACATTTCATTTGGTGGGCTTTTCATTTTGATGTCCCTTAGGACTGAGAATTGCCTTTCACAGAAAGTATTATAAATCAACTGTGAATTGCTAGGGTGATAAAGGGAAAAAGGATGATTCCATTATAGCTTCTGCCAAGAGCTCTCAGGCACATCTAGCAAGGCCCTGCCAAGAAATGTTTAATAGCATGGTAGGGAGTTCTACATCCTGGATCCTTGTGAAAAACTGAAAATTGCTTTTGGCCTGTCAGTTCCATTGTAAAAAGTCTTAGGCTTTAAAATTGATTACATTTTATCCCAGAAAGCAGAATGGCAGTCCAGCAAATCATGATTTCTATATGCCCTCATCTGAACCCCTGATACCCACCAAAGTGGAAATATTTTTCATTCATCTCCATAAAACTCAAAGGGAAGTGGACATTTGGGCAATGGCTTGAGAAATTTCAAGACAAAAATTTGTCTTTTGGCCTGAGTTATTTGGAGTTTGGGTCTGTTATAACAAAAATTTCACAGGATAACAACTTTCTGTCTTCAGTACCAAGCAGGCCTAACCTTAGTGAACAGAAAAAATAATAATTGTAAGAGAAGATCATGGCTATAACTGTTCACATTATTCAGGTTAAAACATATTATTTTGGTCTCAAGCTATTAAATGTGGTTGGTTTGTGTCTAAGGAAAAGACCCTGTGCCAAATGGAGACATAAAGCCAAAAGAAGTGAATCTCTGCACGCCCCTTGGAGTCCTACCTTGCACTTAGCCTGCTCTGGCATCACCTGGTGCATTTACAAAGCCTAATCTACTGGAGCTTCTGAGAGAAAAACAGACCACATGAGATGTGGGGAGCCTTAGAAAATCGCCTACCAGCCTAAACTCGGGTTAGAAATGCATTTCTTTATCTTATTTTGTATATTGCAGTTCTTTCTGGTTGCTCATTGTATACTGCAGTCACAGTGGTCTCTAACACTCTTGGGTGAATCCTTTTGTCACATTTCCCTCTTCTGTAGCATCTGGTTAAGAACAGGGCCCTAAAGAAATCACAAACTCTTTTCTGTTTTTATTCAATTATAATTAACCTACAATGTTATATTAGTTTCATGTGTACAACATATCATTCAACAATTCTATACTCTATACATTACACCATGAAAAGTGTATCACCATACAACATTATTACAATATTATTGATTATATTTCCTATGCTTTTCATCTGTGTGACTTAATTTATTTTACAACTGGAAGTTCGTACTTTTTAAATATTTTATTTATTTTTATTTTTTATTTTTTTAAGTTTATTTATTTATTTTTGAGAGAGAGAGAGCACAAGATGGGGAGGGACAGAGAGAGGGGGAGACAGAGAGTCCAAAGCAGGCTCCAGGCTCTGTCAGCACAGAGCCCAACATTGTATATACACAATTGTATGATGGAATATGTATGTATTTGTTTCTATCCATTTATCTATTCGTGGATGCTTGAGTTGCTCCCATATCCTAGCTATTGTACATGATGCTGCATTAAACATAGGGGTGCATATAATTTTTTGAATTTGTGTTTTCCTTTTCTTTGGGTAATCATCTCTTATATATCTATTGAAGAGAGAGAGGAGGAATAATTTTGGAAGAAGAATTAGAACACTTAGAGGATTGTCCAGTGCACCATAGGAACAGCCATTCTGCTTCAGGATGTTTATTACAAGCAGCAACAGCAGGTAGTCATACATCTTTGCCTCCTACCTAGAATCCAGATTCCTTTGCTGAGAAGTTAAGAAAATAAAATACCTAGCGGATAACTATTATCACTTTTCCTAATGTTTCCCTCTTCTTTTAGTGCCCTCTTTTACTTGTGGCACCCTTTCGGCCAGATATTAATTTCAGATACTATCCTGAGGTCTAGTTATCTTTAAGGCAGAGGAGTCTGAGCTACTATAGTCCAAGCAGCATCAACTTGATTTTAGTTAGTCATCTGTCATCAATCGGACTTATCAAAATAAGACAAATGAGTATAGAAGAAGAGGAAATGCTGCAGACACAGTATTAATAGCAGATCATGTTCTTAAAACCCATTTATTAACACAAGCCATGTATTGGGCACAGAGAGTCTAGAATTTCAGCCCAGGTCACACACCTATTAAGGAGCAGAGTCAGGATTCAAACACAAGCCCATCTGATTGAAGTCCACATTATTTCTACATCCTCTCAATGACACATTAAGTTTCAACTACTGTTTTAAGTGCTTTATATCCACTAACTCACTGAATCTTCCCTGTAGCTCTGTGAAGAAGATATTTACACATTTACACATGAAGTCAAGGCGGCAGCAGCAGCTGAAATAACTTGCAGGTAATAAACGGTAAAGCTTGGACTTGACTCCAGGTAACCTTGAAAATACAATAATGATTCTCTAAAAACTATAGATCAAGATTTGTCTTCTTATACATAGATCAATGGAACAGAATAGAAAACCCAGAAAGGAACCCACAACTATATGGTCAATTAATCTTCAACAAAGCAGGAAAGAATATCCAATTGGAAAAAGACAGTCTCTTCAACAAATGGTGTTGAGAAAACTGGACAGCAACATGCAAAAGAATAAAACTGGACCACTTTATTACATCATACACAAAAATAAATTCAAAATGGATTAAAGACCTAAATGTGAGACCAGAAACCATAAAAATCCTGTGGGAGAGTATAGGCAGTAATTTCATTAACATTGGCCATAGCAACTTCTTTCTAGATATGTCTCCAGAGGCAAGGAAAACAAAAACAAAAATGAACTATTGGAAGTTCATCAAGATAAAAAGCTTCTGCATGTGAAGAAATAATCAACAAAACCAAAAAGCAACCGACAGAACGGGAGAAGATATTTTCAAATGACCTATCAGACAAAGGGTTAGTATCCAAAATCTACAAAGAACTTATAAAACTCAACACCCAAAAAACAAATAATCCAGTTAAGAAATGGGCAGAAGACATAATTAGATATTTTTCTAAAGACATACAGGTGGCAAATAGACACATGAAAAGATGCTCAACTTCACTCATCATCAGGGAAATACAAATCAAAACTACAATGAGTTATCACCTCACACCTGTCAGAATGGCTAAATCAACAACACAAGAAACAACAGGTGTTGTCAAGGATGTGGACAAAGGAGAACCCTCTTGCACTGTTGGTGGGAATGCAAACTGGTGCAGGCACTGTGGAAAACAGTATGGAATTTCCTCAGAAAGTTAAAAATAGAACTACCCTATGATCCAGCAATATCACTACTAGGTATTTACCCAAAGAGTAAAAAAAAATAATAATGATTCAAAGATATATATGAATTATGATAGATATTTGATATATATATTCAAAGATATATACCAAATTATGAGAACAGCCCAAGTGTCCCTTGGATGATGAATGGGTAAAGAAGTGGTGTATACATACAATAGAATATTACTCAGCCATAAATTAGTCAGAGAAAGACAAAGACCATACGATTTCACTCATAGTTGGAACTTAAGAAAAAAACAAACAAACAAACAAGCAAAGGGGGAAGAAAGAGAAGGAGAGAGACAAAGAGAGAAACAGACTCTTAACTACCGAGAACAAACTGATGGTTACGAAGGTAGGTGGGCAGGGGGATGGGTTAAATAGGTGATGGGGATTGCGGAGTGCACTTGTTGTGATGAGCACCAGGTGATGTGTGGAAGTGCTGGAGCGCTAGATTGCACACCTGAAACTAATATTACATTCTGTTAACTAATTGGAATTTAAAGAAAAACTAAAAAAAAAAAAGATTTATCTTCTTACAAATGAATTTTGAATTCCCCCTCAGTAGTGATCAGTTTCAGCCATTAGAAAACATCTCTCTTCCTATTGCTTTTTCCCACCCTGGCTCTTCATCTGTAGCAGGTGATGTCATGAACTTAGCAAAAGCAGCACACCACAGACATTCAGCAGGCTCTCTCTGAGTCAGCAGACAGGATTCAGAGCCTAGCTCGCAGCTGTGTAAAATTGGGCAAGCCCTATAATCTCTCTTTTAATTCTCTTGTCTGGAAAATGAGGATATTCAACCCTATCTCATGTAATTGTTGTGAGAATTAAAAATGCGTGTATGTATAAATATTCTCAGCCCAGTGGCTGGCACCATTCAATAAATGGCACATGTCATCACCATCACCATCACCACCATCATCATCATTATCATCACTGTTGTAATTATATCGCTGTGTTACCATTATACCAGGAACGTGAAACGTGATGGTGAGGATGCTTGCGATTTTTGATGTGTGCTATTTGTGTGCTATTCCAAAGGGAAGTACTTAGATTTCCAGTCCTGTGAAAGATGACTCATACTGTTCTTTCCTCAAAAACATTTGAGCAAAGAGTGGGAATTTAGAACAATAGTGTTCTTTATGTTAAAAACACCATGTACCAAAGAATGGCAGTTACTTCTCACAAGTGCAAACTCAGAAACTTGAATCCAACTTTTTGCATTAATCCATGGGGCAGGGATGAGAGAGGAGTGTTAGTTATTAAGAAGCACCTCCTCCAGGGGTGCCTGGGTGGCTCAGTCGGTTAAGTGTCTGACTTTGGCTCAGGTTATGATCTCACAATTTGTGAGTTCAAGCCTTGTGTTGGGCTCTGTGCTGACAGCTCAGAGCCTGGAGCCTGCTTCAAGTTCCATTTCTCCCTCTCTTTTCCCCTCCCTCTTTCACACTCTGCCTATCTCTCTCTCTCTCTCAAAAATAAATAAACAGTAAGAAAAAATTTTTTAATAAAATAAAGAAGGAGGGGCGCCTGGGTGGCTCAGTCGGTTGAGTGTCTGACTTTGGCTCAGGTCATGATCTCACAGTTTGCGAGTTCGAGCCCCGCGATGGGCTCTGTGCTGACAGCTCAGGGCCTGGAGCCTGCTTTGGATTCTGTGTTTCCCTCTCTCTCTGCTCCTCCCCTGCTCACACTCTGCCTGTCTTTCAAAACTAAATAAAGATTACAAAAAAAAATTTTTTTTCAAGAAGGATCTTCTCCAGCACATAAGAACAGTGACTTATCACAGTAGCCCTGCTCACACAGATCCACCATCATGAACCTTTGGCTGAGAATCCTGTAAAAGACACTATAGATCCAGGTGCTGTTCTTGCCTTCCCCATCACGCCTAGAATTCAAATTTGTTCAAGTGTCAGGCAGCAATATGCTCAAGGAAGGTCAATTCTGCTTCTGGGAAGGAATCATAAGCAGCCAAAGCCAATCACAGTAGTCCTATTACCCTTTATTTACACTGGTATAAGAATGAGTTTGTGGGGTGTGTGGGTGGTTCAGTCAGTTAAGCATCCAATTCTTGATTTCAACTGGGGTCATGATGTCACAGTTCATGAGTTCAAGCCCTGTGTTGGGCTCCATGCTAACAGCATGGAGCCTGCATGGGATTCTCTCTGCCCCTACGCTGCTCATGCTCTCTCTATCTCAAAATAAATAAACTTAAAAAACAATTTAAAAAAAGAATGATAAACAATGGGGGTCAAAGAATTGTAAGGAAAAACCAGCTGACAGTTATTAAAAATATTTTCTTCCCTGATAAAAGAGAAAGTCATATGAGAAGAAAACCCTTTCTTTTTGCTGGTATGGTCAGATGAGGACAGAACATTTGGATCAGTGGCAACTGTCATGTGACCATGAGGAGAAAGCCAAGAGAATTGCAGTCTAGATGACCAAGAGCTCAAACATCCTTAAGCCTTCCAACACCTTCCACTTCCAGATTTCTTTTTTGTAAGATGATGGACCCTTACTGTTTAGCCATGGTTAGTCAGACATTCTGTTACTTACAGTCTCCTGATTAATTCAAGCCATAATCCATGTGGTTCGGAGCTGAAACCATTGATGCATAAATTTAGGAGTATTCCAAAGCTGTCTATGAAAAGGATATGTTATGGGGAAATACACAGTGCACAATCTAACTAGGCTCATAACAACACTGTATTGTCATATATCCCCAAAACCCCTCATACATTAGGATGAAAAAAGAATGAAAAGAAGATGAGCTTTAGAGTGAGACAGGTATGAACTTGAACCTTAGCTCTGACACTTACCAGTAGTGTGAACTTTTAAGCAAATTATTTAACATCTCTGAGCCTTATTCCTGAAATTTGTCAAACAGAAAAAAAAAAAAAAACTTACCTGGTAGCATTTGTGGTAAGGATAATATGGAAATACATAGAAAGCATTCTGTTACTTAATCTCTCTTTTGAATATGCAGACCCTGGCACATAGGAGGGCCTTAATTCTATGACTGTAAAATTTGTTGTTTGAACTGGGATTGTTGCAGGCAATCAAGAATATGGTCATCCTATAGGCTTCATAAATGCACGTCCAGGCTGCCTGGGTGACTCAGTCACCTGTGCATCTGACTCTTGATTTTGGCTCAGGTCACAATCTCGTAGTTCATGGGATCGAGCCCCACATCAGGCTCTGCACTAAGCATGGAGGCTGCTTGGGATTCTCTCTCTCCCTCTCTCGATGTCTCTCTCCCCCATTCTCTCTCTCTCTAAAAAAATTAATTAATTAAAATAAAAGATTCTCTCTCCCTCTGCCACTCTCCCCACTTGTACTCTCTCTCAAATAAAAAATAAGGATAAAAACTTCTAAAAAATAAATAAAATAAATAAATGTACTTCCTTCCTTGTCCCTAACGCCCTCTCCCTCTCTGTCTCCCTGTCTCTCTCTATCCCTCATCAATTTAGGGATAATCTTATTTAAATCCTTCATTTTTACATGCAATGTCATTTATGCCTGGAGGCATTCCCAGCCCCTCCTGCCAAGGGAAGCTCAGACGCCTCTCCAGGATTTCAGTGAATTACCACCTCAGGACTTCTCAGGTCCAGTCTCCAGTGGTCTATTGAGCTACTCTATCCCCCCACATCTCATTACCTCTCATGTCAAATTTGTGACCTTCTTCAGTTTCCACCAAATCAATATCAATATCAAATATCACATACCAATATCAAAACCAAAATCGTTCACATACAACATTCCAGAATACAGTAGATTCCACCAAAGATTTCAAGGAAAACAGGGAAGGTTTACACTCAGATAATCTAGGCATTTCATTCTTTTTTTTTTTTATGTTTCATTTATTTTTGAGAGAGTATAAGTGGGGGAGGAGCAGAGAGAGGGGGATAGAGGATCTGAAGCAGGTTCTGAGCTGTCAGCACAGAGCCCAACGTGGGGCTCAAACCTGTGAACTACAAGATCATGACCTGAGCCAAAGCTGGACACTTAACCAACTGAGCCACCCAGGTTCCCCAAAAGGATTTTAAAGGCCCAGGGAGATATAGGAGAAAGAAAATATCTTCTACTAAGAAGCTTGTAACTCTCAGAGGATCACTCCACAGGGCATGATGTTATCAAAGTGTCTTGTATAAAGGTGTCTCTTAGCATAGATGCCAGCACAGTAATAGAATAAAAGCAGTAGGTGCAGTGTTTCCTTTTCATTTGAAATCAGTTCATCTCCCAGACCTTAGCAAGTCCTGGTGGAGTTGGGGATTGTTTTGAAATCTCCTCTCGGAGATTCTACAAAACTCTACTCTGGATAGGATTTGAGAAGCTAAATGATACGTATGAAGTGCTTTCCATTTCTTAAAAGCCCTGAAGAGCAGGAGCAGCATTAATTCTGTGATTTATGGCTCTTACTAGAATAGTGCTCCCAAACTTCCCAGGGGCTGTCAACCAAGAGAAGAGGTGATATCTCCTCCTGAAGTGCTTAACCCCACAGAGCAGCAGCTCATTGTCACAAAGTTGCACAGCCCAGCATCTGGCCACAGAAAGAAGGCTCAGGGAATCAGGACAATGCAAATAAGATTTCTTTTGATCAGAGAGCAAGGGTGGGTGATAAACATGGCAAGGGTTTCTATTGACCAGCCTATAATGACAGCTAATTTGGAGATGACTAATTTATTTTTCTTTTCTATTCTTAGATAATTCTCACCACTCCCTGGCTGCCTCCTAATCCCCAAATACACACGTACAAAAAGTTAATGACTGTTTACAAGTGAATATCAACCTTCCCGTCATGTATGCCCTAGATTCCTCTCTAACATGTTGCCTAAGAATGCAATAGATCTGAAAGTGGAAACAAATCTGTTTTTCTGAAATATTATTCAACTTGAGCCCTGACAAATACAAAGTGTCAGTAACAGCAGGACTTTGAAACACCCACGTGTTTTTGTCTTTTGCTTTTGCTAGTCCTTTCTCTTTAATGATCTAAAAGCATTCATCTGGGTGCCTGTTGGGGAGAGGATGGTAATTATGAATGCAAGAAGTAACACTTAGCTTCTGACATGTAAACTAGGATTTTTCAGTGAGAAACTGTCAAGGTGAAAGAGGTTTTCTACTTCTCTTTGGCTGTACTTAACCTGTTAGAAACTAGACTTGGCAAACCAAATCATAGAGCTTTTCCTCCTTTTCCTATAAACTATGCCAAGAAACTTCCTACTCTGTGGTAGAAAGAGAAAGGGATAGAGAAGTAGAGGTAAACCTTTCTTTTATGGTCCAGGGGATGAGGAGAAGGAAAAGAGGGGTCAGAGGAAAGGAAAGGTGGGCAGTGAGAAACTCATGCTCCAAGTTGGTCATCTTACCCATGTGGGATTCTGGGACAGCTACACTGAGTGGCTTCATCTCAGCCTGAGATGCCCCAGCATGAGTAGGAAACTGGAGTGCTGGGGTCCCTGGCAGAAATGGAGATGTGGGTAGAGAACTTAGTTTGTACTCCAAAGCCTACCTTGGTAACATGGACAAATTGTTGAGAGCCAGCAGCCTGCCTTGGGACTGACCTGTTGTGGCAATGAGAGAGACGATCCCACAGTAAAAGTATTCAGGAAGGACAGCCTGGCCAGGGGCTGGATGGGGGAGAGACTTGGAAAGGTCTATAAAAAGAGAGAGCCAAAATGGGGCCACGCCAATGAGGAAGGGTAAATAGGCCTGACTGAACCAGGAAAAGATAGACAATTTAGTAGCTACTGAAGTTTTCAGCCAAAACCTGGATAAACTGACCAGTACAAAATCAAGAACCAGGAGAAGGCTACAGAGGCTGCTTTCCCTGCCCCATACTATATTACAGTAAGTTCTACTCCTGCCCCATATACTTTCAGATAAGAGAGCAGTGAGGAGTAAAAATGTGGGAAATCTGAGAACCTGAGAATTACCTAATGAGGTGGCTTAAATGACTGGATCAGAATACACTTTAAACCAGATTTGTTTACACTTTAAACAAACCAAGTTTGTTTGGTTTTGTTTTCTTTCCCAGCACCAACCGGGCCATAAGACCAAACAGCTATAGAGAAAATAAAGAAACTAAATCTCTTCTGTCTGTGTCATGAGTAATTTTGCAATCCTGCTTCAAAAACACTAAGATCAAATAATGTTAAGTTCACATCATATTACATTTGACCCCAGAAAAATAATCTTTCACTACTTGGAATTTTGCTTTAGATAAAGTCTTTTGAGAGGCTTTTGTGCATAGGAAATGGTAACTATTTGTGCTTTGGCGAATATCCAATGTTTTGATCTAGTATGTTTTAAGTGTGATTATGCTATTTGCTTAGAATTCTCCTGCCCTCCTCCTTTTGCCAAGGTTCACTGGAAGCTAAGTGTCCTTCCCTACCTGTTGGACACTGGCCGTAGCCATCTGACTTGCGTTAGATAACGGAATGTGGGCAGAAAAGAGAGCCTGTCAGTTTTGAGCCTAGGAATTAAGGTAGTCACATGTTCCCACTCTCTTCTCTTGCATATCTATTTGCCTTAAGAAAAGCCCTGAGTAGGGGCGCCCGGGTGGCTCAGTCCGTTGGGCAGCCGACTTCGGCTCTCGGTCCGTGAGTTCGAGCCCCGCGTCAGGCTCTGAGCTGTCAGCACAGAGCCTGTTTCAGATTCTGTGTCTCCCTCTCTCTGACCCTCCCCTGTTCATGCTCTGTCTCTCCCTGTCTCAAAAATAAATAAAACCGTGGGGCGCCTGGGTGGCGCAGTCGGTTAAGCGTCTGACTTCAGCCAGGTCACGATCTCGCGGTCCATGAGTTCGAGCCCCGCGTCGGGCTCTGGGCTGATGGCTCAGAGCCTGGAGCCTGTTTCTGATTCTGTGTCTCCCTCTCTCTCTGCCCTTCCCCCGTTCATCCTCTGTCTCTCTCTGTCCCAAAAATAAATAAACGTTGAAAAAAAAATTTTTTTTAAATAAATAAAACCTTTAAAAAAAAATTAAAAAAAAAAAAAAGAAATGTCCTGAGTAGCTAGCTACTGGTCCCACAACAGAAACACATGCAACATGTCTAAACTCAACTCACAGTGTGAAGGAGAGCCACCCAGCCCACCTGCAGACCATGAGTATGAAATAAGTGATTTGGGGGTTGTACTTTATACATCAGTATTGCAGGAGAAAACTGATGCGTTAAGCATTTAGCCATTCTTTAAATATTAGGTGACCAACATTATTCTAAACATTTACACACAATTCATACAACTGATAAACAAATCAACAGATATAAGAGGTTAAAGTTTCCCAGATATTCAAACATTGACTAGAAACTTATTTAACTGCACTGTCTACATAATTACTTAAAATTACTAATTTAACATACAAGTTCTTATAAATGCTTTAAACAACTTAGAGATAAAACAAACACACAATATTATACTGATTACTAGTACTACAAGGGTTTGGGTAGTCAAGTGATTACTTCTCAATTGGATTTGGAATGTGATCACATAGTCTAAATGATTCCATCCTTAGCCACTAGTTATTGAATTAAACCTCTATTGTGTAGATATTCCTCAACTTATAATGGGTTTACATCCTCAAAAATGTCATAAGTCAGGGGTGCCTGGGTGGCTCAGTCAGTTAAGTGTCCAACTCTTGATCTTGGCTCAGGTCATGATCTCACGGTTTGAGCCCCCACCGGGCTCTTCACTGACAGTGCCAAGACTGCTACAGATTCTCTGTCTGCCTCTCTCTTACTTTCTCTCTCTCAACAACAAATAAATAAATAAATAAACTTAAAAAATATATAATAAGTCGACAATGCGTTTAATACCTAGCCTACCAAACATCACAGCTTAGCCTGGCCTACTTTAAACGTCCTTGTGTCTCCCTCTCTCTCTGCTCCTTCCCTGCTCACACGCTGTCTCTCTCTCAAAAATAAATAAAGATTAAAAAAAAATTTTTTTAAACTCACTTTTACTTTGAGTTTATTGCTTTACCTATAGATTTGAATTTTTGATTCATAGTGTCTCTCTACAAAATGGTACATGGTTTCATGTTTTCTTTTTTTTAACATTTATTCATTTGTGAGAGACAGAGACAGAGCACAAGTGGGGGAGGGGCAGAGAAAGAGAGGGAGACACAGAATCTGAAGCAGGCTCCAGGCTCTGAGCTGTCAGCACAGAGCCTGATCTGGGGCTTGAACCCATGAACTGCAAGATCATGACCTGAGCCGAAGTTGGACACTTAACCGGCTGAGCTACCCGGTCACCCCTGGTAGTTTTATTTTTAAGGTTAACAACAGACATAGAAATAAGGACATTTATATACTTTATAAACAGTCTGTCGGGAAAAATTGTGAGGCTTTGAAATAGGCAAAAAATAAAAATTACTGGCTGTCCTGTCTGGCACACTTTTCCAAGTTGCACTGTCTTTTAACTTGATGGGGCTCAGGACACACTACCCCAAAACATGGCATCTTGACATATGGAATATTTTAAGCTGAAGGAAGTTGAGAAATGACATGTGCAGGAAGGACTTCTCCTGAAACAAGTTACAAAGCCATCATGTAAGAGGTGCCCCACCCCCCACACACTGAGGAAAAGAACATCCTTATCTCTAACGATGTCCAAGAGGAATCTGAACAAAGAGGTCTTGCTATTTACCCAGTTTACTATACTAAGTTCATACTCTTTTTTTTTTTTTTTTGTCCTATCACATTTTTCTACACCTCTCCACTCTTCATCAAACCTAGCACTAAAACCCTCAGGTATAACCATTTCTTCAGGCCTTCATTTCCTTATGAAAGCTCTCATGTCACACAGAATTTATAGTAAACAAACTCTTGTGAAAGAATGTCTTTTGTTACAGAGGTCCCAGCCAAGAACTTAGAATGATAGAAGAATAATATACTTCTCCTACACTACAAACTATTTTACAACTCTGTAAATTGCAGTTAACTAATAATAGTAAAGATAATTTCTGTCCATTGAAATGCAAATTAACAGTTGAAGGCAATTTACTACTGCCTCTAGATATACCCATGTTGCATCTGTCTGTAAATTCATTTCAGCATTCCTATTGCCTACAATATGTGGTTTTTTGAAATTTTCTTTGACCAAGTGGTAACAGAGGGCTGATTCTCTCATTAATGAGTGAAATAAACTCTTTCACATAGACTTATTTTATATCTATATGAGGAAATCATACAGATATAATGCCCTCTTTAAAAAATTATCCTAGGGGCACGTGGGTGGCTCAGTCGGCTAAGCATCCGACTTCAGCTCAGGTCATGATCTCACAGCTCATGAGTTTGAGCCCCACATCGGGCTCTGTGATGACAGCTCAGAGCTTGGAGCCTGCTTTGGATTCTGTGTCTCCCTCTCTCTCTGCCCCTCCCCTGTTCACATTCTCTCTCTCTCTCTCTCCCTCCCTCTCTCTCTCTCTCTCTCTCAAAAATAAATAAACAGTAAAAAAAAATTTTTTTTTTTTAATTATCCTTGGGGTGCCTGGTTGGCTCAGTTGGTTAAGTGTCCGACTTTGGCTCAGGTCATGATCTTGTGGGTTCGTGGGTTTGAGCCCCAACTTGGGCTCTGTGCTGACAGTACTGAACCTGGAGCCTGTTTCGGATTCTGTGTCTTCCTCATTCACTGCCCCTCCCCCCTCCCCTCATACTCTGTCTGTCTCTCTCTCTCTCTCTCTCTCAAAATAAATGAATAAATAAACATTAAAAAAGAAACCATTAGCAAGACATATAAATTGAAAAGAAAACTACTCTCTTGACCAATTAAATTCAGTAAAAGGTAAAAATTGAACAAATCTATACATCTTCACCATTCTTTTGTCTTATATTCACCTTTTGTAACATTTATTTTCACTTTCTTCGTTTGAGTATTATTATGAACTTAATAAAAACAATCACGTCATTCTTAATTTTTCAAAATTTAGTCAGTTGAACACCTTTAATTTGGCTCCTTTGTCCTTTCAGCTCTGGCGCTAATGTGTTTTTTGTTTTTGTTTTTGTTTTTTTATTTTTTTTAAACGTTTATTTATTTTTGAGACAGAGAGAGACAGAGCATGAACGGGGGAGGGTCAGAGAGAGAGGAAGACACAGAATCCGAAGCAGGCTCCAGGCTCTAAACTGTCAGCACAGAGCCCAACACGAGGCTCGAACTCACAGACTGCGAGATCACGATCTGAGCTGAAGTCGAACGTTTAACTGACTGAGCCACCCACGCGCCCCAGCTAATGTGTTTTTAAAGAATCCTTGTTGTCTGGCAATGGAAGGATATTTCCTGACCCATTAAAAAAATTTTTTTTCCTGTCTCTAATCTTGGAAACTGCAGTCCAAGGAGTGCAGGTCCTTCTAGTGGAGAAAAGTATCAAAGAGACAAATCTGAGCATTTCTACACAGGAGAGTTGGTGAGGGAGCAAACACTACTGCCCCTGGGGCATTCGAGAAGCCAAGAAGCCAAGAGCTGGTGAATACAGAGCTTTTTAAAGTCTTGAGTTCATACTGATTTTCCCAAATATATTAAGTTACTGTGTCCTACTTTTCTTATAGGCCAGGGTTTTACTGACCTCTAAGAATTTCTACCATGTTTCTGCTAAGAAAAATATGCTAGACCCACAGAAAAATACAGAAATAAGGTTTCCAGATGCAAAGAGGAAGTTTGGGGGATGGCTGAAAAACAAAGGTTTACATTTCAATTGTCATTTATTTTCTTGCTCTAATCTTGTATGGATAGTTATTTGCATACAACCAGAGAAGGGAAGAGGCTGGTTGGGAAACGACAAAGATTTGGGCAAATTGTTTTAGAGACAGCATGAGGACAACACATGAGCCATGAGCAAGAAATCAAATATTCTGTCTCAAACAATCTCCATTCCTCTGGGTTCAAACTGGGTCCCCAAAATGGATGAAGTAAAATATTCATTTTAACCTCATCCCTGGCAATGACAGAGAAGTTAGTGCTCTCCAAGGACACTGCGGGATACAAAGTACGGGAGCTTTCCCTAAAGCAGGAAATACAATTTTTTCACACTGGGGTGGGGTGGGGGGATTCAATTTGCCTATGAAAACCAGGTATCACCGGATTCTAAAGAGTTTTCCTTTTACCAGCTAATTCCTCCCCTTAGGTGCGGTTTTCATCAGAACAAATTGCATCCTGCCCCACCCAGAGGACGAGGAAGCAGGACTAATGTAGGATTGTTAGATATAAGCTTTAAATACAGACACATCTGAGTTAGAGGACTCAGCATATCCTCCCCATCCTCTTGGAAGATAGCCAGAGGTGGAGGGAGACTACGGCTCCAGTACCATGGATTGGTTGCGCCCTAGCACAGAGATCCTGTAACCTGAGTCAACCTTTCCTAAAATTTAATCTAGATTGTTCTTCAAACAAAAACAACAAATCAAACGTTTAAGTGCTCTCTCTCTCTCTTTCACACACATATGTATGCCCTCCCCCCCTCCACACGAGAGTATACACAAAATAGGTAAATGCTGTTGCATTACAATAAGATTCTTCCTAAGACTATATCACAGATTACCAGGTAAAGAATAAACTCAAAGGATTTTCATCAACTTTGTGGGAATACTATAGGGTCTACAACTGATAATATATTTCAGTCTTGAAAATGGCTTCTTCCCTGCTTGTCCGAAGCAAGTAGCAGTTCATACCAAGGAAGCACGAAGCAACAAAGGGTTGTGTTCAATCCCAATCACTGAGAAGTTAATATGGCCCCTAGAGAACAGAAGTTATCCTCAAAAAATCACAAATGAACCAAATTTGGGTTCTTTTCTTACTGTCTCTTTCAAAGCACTTATAAGAACAAAATTTTGAGGTATTTAGCCTCAGAGATGCAGGAGGAAGAATAAATGTATAGAAGATTTTTCATAATGAAAGTGAGGTTAATAGGATACCTGACTCCCCTACTTTCTGGAAAGATTACTAAATTTTAAACAGAAAATTCACCAACTCCATTTATTCAATTTCATCCCATTCCAGTACTGGATAGTTTGTGGACAAGTCATATTTATTGTCTAGTTAAGTTTGTTTACGCTTATTTCACTTACTTAATGCCTACTATGTGTCAGCCCCTATGTTAGGAGAAGGGATACAAAGGTAAGGAGGAAAAATAAATCCCTGCCCCCAAGATCTCTCTTGGTCCTGATTTTATAAATGGTTCTCTAACTCTTGCATTGAAGAGAAGCAGCTTTGGTAGTGAAGGCAGCTAGAAAGGGAACTGTCACTTTGCCTAAATAGACTTCAGTGAGGAATTAGCTGGTGAGCCAAAGAGGTTCCTGAGAAGCCAAAACTGATCTCACACATTCCAAATACTGAAAGTCATGGGTTGAATCCCTAAACATCCCTCCTCCTATTTATTCCTACTTTACACACAAGTCTAGCAATGCTGGTATAGGAAAATACCTTTACAAAGGCTCCTTTACAAAGATAAATACTGACAGCCTTCACAGATAATACTAGGAGTCTCTCCAGAGGGATGGAGAAACCATGCAGTCCTGGTTTACCCTCAACTGATTCTAGTGATCATTGTAACTTTGTTTTCAAAGTATAGTTGACTAACAACTTACCACCGATAAAAGGGCTACAGCCTTTAAAGTTGGAGGTTACCCTCAAAGGATTTGATATAGTGTTATAATTATGATTTTATAGTCTTCAGAGAAATTAACACTGAAGCTGTTTATTGCCCTATAGAATGTTAACCAGTTTTGTGTCTCAGTTAGTAATGTTTTCTTTGGCTAACTGTACAGACATTTGTGTATGTGTGTATGTGTGTGAAAGAAAGCATTAATGGAAACCAGCTCTTTTGTCTAATTGTCTAATTCCTGGTTCCCACACCAGTAATTTAAATTAAAATTAGGCCCATTCTGAAAAAAAGACTTTGTTCAAGAATTTTGCTTTTAAAAGCTCTGTATTGTTCCACACCTTCTCTGACATATTTACCTTCTTTTCAAAGACTGACAGAAGTTCACAGGTACTTGACCTATGTCAT
Organism: Prionailurus bengalensis; assembly: GCF_016509475.1. NCBI lineage: Eukaryota > Metazoa > Chordata > Mammalia > Carnivora > Felidae > Prionailurus > Prionailurus bengalensis. The sequence goes on from NC_057348.1 coordinate 114,755,011, forward strand.
TTTCTTCTTAGTTCCCACCCTGTCTATGAAGAAGAGAGCCATCTTACATTCACCCCAGAGTATTGCTTTCTTAATAGTTCTGATGACTTTGTGGTTGTGCCCAATAAAGTTTTTGCCCACAGTAGCTCCCTGTAGCTCTCCTTCCCAGCCTATCATCAGCTGTCTGCCACCACGAAGGACTTGACCTGGACCATTTAGATACACCAGTATAACAATCTTACCATCATAAAATACCAAAGTCTTATTATAATAAAATACCAAAGCTCTGTGCCAAGAGAAATGAGCCCAGGGACCTTTTCTGAAAGAATTTTGCAATATTTGTCACTTCCTTGTATTTGCTCTTTCTGTTATTCCTTATTTGTTTTCCTAAAATAAATGGGAAAACTTAAAATAAGAAGAGCATATGTTGAGGGATTATGAGAATATTTTCTCCTTTTTATTTCTGTTCAAATATCTCTCATCCCCTTTATATAAGCATTGTTAGCAATTTGGTTTATAATTGCTTTCCAGACAGATTTTCTGTGTATTTTCCTTTTTTTAAACACTATTTTTTTTATTTTGTTTATTTATTTTAAGAGAGAGAGAGAGCAAGGGAGGGGCAGAGAGAGGGGGAGAGAGAGAGAATCCCAAGCAGGCTCCGCACTGTCAGTGCAGAGCCCCATGTGGGGCTGCAACTCAAGCACTGTGAGATCATGACCTGAGTTGAAATCAAGAGTCAGACGCTTAACTGACAGAGCCACCCAGGTGCCCCTCTGTGTATTTTCAATACGTTCTGCTATCTTGCCAAGAGGCTGTCTTTTTGAAGCCTTTCCTCACAATTATGAAAGACTTTCCCAACAGACTTTGAATGTTGGTATAGCAATGAATTGTATTCAACCTATTTGGAGATTTAAAAAATCATTGTAATTTTCCATTTGTTTTGCCTGTTGTTGGAAATGCGTGTGAAATATGGGGAAAGATAGATCGAAGTGTGGAGGAGAGGATAGAAAATAAGAGTAGAACCACTTTCTTACACCATACACAAAAATAAATTCAAAATGAATGAAGGACCTAAATGTAAGGCAGGAAACCATCAAAATCCTAGAGGAGAACACAGGCAGTAACCTCTTTGTTATCAGCCAGAGCAACTTCTTACTAGACATGGCTCTGGAGGCAAAGGAAACAAAAACAAAAATGAACTATTGGAACTTCATCAAAATAAAAAGATTCTGTATAATGAAGGAAATAATCAACAAAACTAAAAGGCAACTGACAGAATGGGAGAAGATATTTGCAAATGACATATCAGACAAAGGGTTAGTATCCAAAATCTACAAAGAATTTATCAAACTCAACACCCAAAAAATAAATAATTCAGTGAAGAAAAAGGCAGAAGACATGAATAGACACTTTTCCAAAGAAGACATCCAGATGGCTAATAGACATATAAAAAGATGCTCAACATCACTCATTGTAAGGGAAATACAGATCAAAACCAGGATAAGATATGACCTCACACCTGTCAGAATAGCTAAACTTAACAACTCAGGAAACAACAGATGTTGGCGGGGATGCAGAGAAAGGGGAACACTTTTGTACTGTTAGCGGGAATGCAAACTGGTGCAGCCACTCTGGAAAACAGTATGGTGTTTCCTCAAAAAGTTAAAAATAGCACTACCCTATGACTCAGCAATTGCACCACTAGGTATTTATCCAAAGGATATAAAAATGCTGACTCAAGGGGCACATACACCCCAATGTTTATAGCAGCACTATCAACAATACCCAAATTATGGAAAGAGCCTAAATGTCCATTGACTGATGAATGGATAAAGAAGACATGGTGTATACATATATATACATATATATACACACATGCACACACACACACACACACACACACAAAACGGAATATTACACAGTTGCTGCCATCTGCAGCAACATGGATGGAACTAGAGTTTATTATGCTAAGTGAAAAAAGTCAGTCAGAGAAAGAGAAATATCATTTCACTCATATATGGAATTTTTTAATGTTATTTTTATTTATTTTTTTTATTTTAGAGAGAGAGAGCCAGCAAGGGAAAGGGGAAGAGGTAGAGAGAGAGAGAATCTTAAGTAAGCTCCACACTGAGCGTGGAGCCTGACACAGGGCTCAATCCCATGACCCTGGGATCATGACCTGAGCTCATGAAATCAAGGGTCATATGCTCAACTGAGTGAGCCACCCACATGCTCCCACTCACATGTAGAATTGAAAAAAAAAAACAGATGAACATAAGGAAAGGGAAGGAAAAATAAAATAGGATAAAAACAGAAAGGGACTCTTAAATATAGAGAACAAATTGAGGGTTGTTGGAGGCGAGGTGGGTGGAAGGATGGACTAAATGGGTGATGGGCATTAAGAAGGGCACTTGTTGGGATGAACACCGGGTGTTATATATTAATCACTAAATTCTATTCCTGAAACCAATACTACATTACATGTTAACTAACTTGAATTCAAATTAAGAAAGAAAGAAAGAAAGAAAGAAAGAAAGAAAGAAAGAAAGAAAGAAAGAAAGAAAAGAAGACTAGAGAAGGTGGAAATTAAAACTGTGGTCTACAAGGCCTCAGTGAGAAGGGAGTTAGAGGGCAGAATTCCCACTGACTTTACAGAGCCACTCTCATATGTGTGTTTGTGGGGTTGAGGAGAGGGCAATGTGGAAGAATGAAGATAAATATAACTGCAGGAGAACAACTATTCTTGGTAGGGGGAGGGTGGTACTGGAAGAAGAGGCAGCAGAGGTGTATTCAAGATAAGCTGTAATGCCCGAAGTTCCGAAACCTCCCACAAAAGTCCACCAGAGTCGTAAGTCAAAGCCAAGCGTCAAGGGTCGTTTATTGCAGGTTCGAACCTGGTCCTCTGCGCACTCGTCGCCGGTGACGCAAGAGGCCACGATCAGGGTTGGTACAGCGTTTTTATAGACAGAGACAAATAGCACAGGGGAGGTTTCAAATTATGAGGGGCCTGATTAGTTGATTTTAAAGTAAGGACATTTGTTGTTCTCTGATTGGGCGTCCTTTGTCTGTCCTTTGGCGGGAAGGCTTTGTCCGTTACTTGTGGCGGGAGGAAAAAAGGGGGAAGGGGGAAGGGGGTAGGCTAGGTGAGGAATGTGTTAAGCAAGCAGGTTTACAGAAGCGAGAAATGCCAGTTAGTTTATGTACAATCACTCATTCCATCACATATCAGACTACATTTAGGAAGGTTTACAACCCATTCTACTACACAGCGGGTTACATTCAGGAAAGGCCTCACAATGCTCGTAGCAAACAGCAAGCAAAACAGACTTCTCAGCAATTGTATTTCTTATCAAAGATCCATAATAAGCAGAAAAGAGAACTTTAGCTTTAAACTAAGGCAGGGCTGTCATTTGGATTTAAAGCTGTTCTTTTCAAAGCCCAGGGTGCCTGGGTGGCTCAGTCGGTTAAGCGTCCGACTTCATCTCAGGCCATGATCTCACGGTTTGTGGCTTCGAGCCCCGCGTCAGGCTCTGTGCTGACAGCTCAGAGCCTGAAGCCTGCTTCAGATTCTGTGTCTCCTTCTCTCTCTGCCCCTCCCCTGCTCACGTTCGGTCTCTCTCTGTCTCTCAAAAATAAATAAATTAAAAAAAAAAAAAAGATAAGCCAGACAAAGATTTTGAAGTTCAGTATTAAGGAATTCAGAAGAATGTGCTTCCTCCCCCCCCCCCCCCCCAGTAGACCTGAGTTCTGAAACAGAATTAAATGCCTTGGGCTGAAATCCTTTCATAGAAGGATTCGTGGTCATGGTGTCTTCTTAACTAAAACAACATTTCAATTACAAGCTATGGTTACGGTAAGTTACTATGTGACCCACAGGCAAGTCAATTAAGCAATTATAGAAATGTACCCATCTCCTTAGGTTTCTTCTGTGTTCCAAATAACTCCTTGAGTGTATTTGAGGTATTGTCTTTCATTCCTGAGTCTTCTTTACTAGAGCACCTATGTGTATACTCCATACTTTTTTTTTTTTTATTTTATTTTCAACGTTTATTTATTTTTGGGACAGAGAGAGACAGAGCATGAACAGGGGAGGGGCAGAGAGAGAGGGAGACACAGAATCGGAAACAGGCTCCAGGCTCTGAGCCATCAGCCCAGAGCCTGACGCGGGGCTCAAACTCCTGGACCGCGAGATCGTGACCTGGCTGATGTCGGACGCTTAACCGACTGCGCCACCCAGGCGCCCCATATACTCCATACTTCTTGATGAGAAAGCCTGGTGCAAGCTGAGGGCAAAGTACAGGCTAACAGCAACCCCCCTTCCCCAGGTGGGATATGTGTGATATTTCTCCAATGCTCCTGGCTACCCAAGTCAAAGGAAAGGGGTTTAAGTGCTTGCCATGGTAATTCAGGAAACTAAGGCAAATGAAAAATTAAATTCCCTTACTGTCTACAGCCCATTGACAAGTCCTTGAAACAGGCAGAATGACCTCCTTCTAGGAGCTCAGCTGCCTTGACGATGACACTTTGCTAGACGCAAAAGGGAATCTTGGCTTAACATTATCCTGACCCCACAGGATTCTATGAAAGTCTACTTTAACATATAAAAATTCCTTTGGAAACTCCTTTTACCCTAATTCCCCCAAGATATATGCTGGCAATCATACTCCAAGCTTATGGCCCCCTGATATATACTTGAAGGGTCTCAAGACTGAGGTTTTCCGAAACGGTAATAAATGGCTTCTTTTCCTAACAGCAGCTAGCCCCTCAAGGTCCTGGAAACCTTGTTTCCAAAATACCTTAGAGACTTACTTTATCCCTAACCCCCTCCCAACCTAAGAATATATAATCAGTTACTTGTCACAAGCTCAGTGCAGCTCTTTCTGCCCACAGGTCCTGTCTCTGTGCTTTAATAAAATCACCTTTCGCACCAAAGACGTCTTCAAGAATTCCTTCTTGGCCGTCGACTCTGGAGCACCCCACCATCACCCCAAAACTTCAACATTTTTAAAACAATTTTTTAATGTGTATTTTTTGAGAGAGAGAGACAGACAGAGCATGAGCAGGGGAGGGGCAGAGAGAGAGAGGGAGACACAGAATCCAAAGCAGGCTCCAGGCCCATAGCTGTCAGCACAGGGCCTGATGAGGGGCTAGAACCCACAAATTGCGAGATCATGACCTCAGCCGAAGTTGGATGCTTAACCAACTGAGCCACCCAGGTGCTCCAAAACTTCATCATTTTTTAAACTGAGTATGTGACTAAATTATACTTTTCCCCCTTTGCATATGCTTGAAAGACTAAATATGTTTGGCACTTTAATTAAAAAAAAAAAGAACCACTATATTCCTGGGCATGGCCCCCTGTATTGACATATTGGCACATGGGCTGAAGACCTACCACCTTGTCCCTTTCCCATCACATTTGAAGGAATATTGACTCATTAACTATATTTTCAATATCAAATTTCCTCTTTGAGATTTAGAACCAAAGTAAATGGTTGTTTTTTTTTTTAATTTTTTTTTTCAACGTTTATTTATTTTTGGGACAGGGAGAGACACAGCATGAATGGGGGAGGGGCAGAGAGAGAGGGAGACACAGAATCGGAAACAGGCTCCAGGCTCTGAGCCATCAGCCCAGAGCCTGACGCGGGGCTCGAACTCACGAACCGCGAGATCGTGACCTGGCTGAAGTCGGACGCTTAACTGACTGCGCCACCCAGGCGCCCCCAAAGTAAATGGTTTTGAAAGACATTTTCTAGCCTTCTTACCTGGATATGAATTTTTTTTTTTTTTTTGGTAATATAACATTGGTAAAGTGAAGGCAATCTAGTCAATAGTGCTTGGCAACTGAATTACTCAGTTAAGAGTTCAGAGCAGAGCCCCATTCTTCCAGGTCCTTTCATGTTCAAGGCTCTTTTTGATCAGGCCTAGATAAGAAGAGAGAATAAATAGATATGTAGGAAATGTGGGAAATAAGTACCCGCCTCCCCAAAGAAAAGATCTTTTTGTGGTTAACAAAGTAATAGTAACAAGAACCATAATAACACACAATGCTTTTGATTAATTACTATGTGCCAAACACAATGCTACGTGCTTTAATTCCCATAACAATCCTGCAAAGCATGGATTATTACCTTTGTTTTTCCAGCTGAAGAACCTCAGGTTCGGGGAAGTTAAGTAACATGCCTGGGATTACACAGCTAGTAAGAAGTGGAAACAGGGATGGAATTAGATTGGCTTGATTCTAATACTCCACTTTGCTTCTTAAAAGTTAGACAACAAAAAACTTCACAAAGTTTTGCCCAAGATCAAGGATAGATCCAGGTTTTGTGGAGCCTAATGGTCATATAACTGGGGGGAGAAAACTTCTTTAAGAAAAACAATATAAAAATATCTTACTTTTGTGATGTGTACCAAAATATGTGAGCACGTGAACACATTGCTAGGGCCCTTCCTATTACTTGGAAGGGGTAGAAGCAAGTAACACTTAAGCTTCATTAACATCATAGCCCACCTCTGTTGGGGATTCAACATTTCAGGTTAACTTTGTCTGGTTAATAGCGAGAGAAGGTGCTTTTTTAAAAGGACATTTAAAAAAATTTTTTTAGCGTTTATTTATTATTGAGAGACAGAGCATGAGCATGGGAGGGGCAGAGAGATGGAGAGACACAGAATCTGAAGTAGGCTCCAGGCTCTGAGATGTCTGCACAGAGTGCGACACAGGGCTCAAACTCACAAACCGTGAGATCATGACCTGAGCTGAAGTCGGACGCTTAACTGACTGAGCCACCCAGGCGCCCCAATGCAACAGGACATTTTAATAATACCCTCTCTCCCTCAACCCCCACTCTATGCTTAAACATATCCACTGCTGTTGAAAACTTAGATACTGCTGGGAATGAGGGCGTATTGGTCAGAGCCCTCAACACATCCCAGTACTTTGGGGAGGAATGGAAGCGAGAACTTCTTTCTTTCCCTCTCATGTTCAAATGAATCAAAATTGTTTGATGGATTTGGATAGCCCAACCCAACAGGAAAGAGCAACAAGATCCCTAGGAGATAATTTACCATGAGGACAGGGGAAAATAGATGAAGAGATGAGCTGAGAAACGTGAATCCTGAGTCTGGATTCATTAGTGGATATGCTCCCAACACAGTCGGCTGGAGGCAGACTCGGGCCCATGTGTATCATAAGCATTTGAAGGTGGTAAGGCTGGGCTATATTTGGTGTAGATCCCATTTGACAATAAATTGTGCACTTCATCCCTGTACAATGAAGAACCTCCATAGCCTGGACTAGGATCTACAACATCCAACATCCTTAGTGGCATAATTAGAGCCACAGCTTGAGCCACAGCTGTCTTGCTTGGCCAAGGTCAGCAGACAGCAACCCTGAGGTTCAGCTTTGGCAACAGTAGTGATAATGCAGATGGTCACTGGCCAACATGGTCACATGGGTCACATGGCCTAGTTGGGGCATGTCTTCTGACTGCTCTGGTTTCAGAAGGCAGTATACTAGGCATCTTAGCCAAAAGTGCAGCAGCAGCACATTCTGGAGTTACACCACCAGGGCAGTTCTGTGGACTCCTCTAGCCTCAAGGGGGCACACTGACTTTTGGGTTTGCTAAGAAAAAATAATAGTCAGAATGACAAACATCTGAACATGAATCAGCACCCTTGGGTCTTCTTGAATATACTTGGGGGGGAAGAATATGCATGTCACACTAAATTATGTAGTAAAAGGAAGTGTGACTGGTAAGGATCATATGAGGACATGTTTTTCCAGGTCACTCTGAATGCTTCTCTTTTGCCTCTGCTGGATCTTTTTCTCTTTGAGCTATGAGTTAGTAATCTACTTTTGCTCATTTGCATTCTTTTCCTGGAGACTTCATCCTGCATCTTCAATGACTTACTGGACATTTTTACACATGCATTACTTCAAACTCAATTTGCCTAAAACCCACCTCAACAAAATCCAAAAGTAAAACGAACTAAGGACATAAACAGGCAATTCACAATAGAAAAAAACACAAATGGACAATAAACATATGAAAAGATGTTCTATCTCATTAGGAATTTTTTAATATTGTTTTAAATTTATTTATTTATTTTGAGACAGAGAGAGAGAACCAGCAGGGGAGGGGCAGAGAGAGAGAGGGAGAAAGAGAATCCCAAGCAGGCTCCACACTCAGAGCAGAGCCTGACCACGACTGTGAGATGATGACCTGAATTGAAATCAAGAGTCAGATGCTTAACCAACTGAGACTCCCAGGTGCCCTTCATTAGGAAGTCTTTAAATAACATTGAAAATCTTTTTTTTTTTGGCCTGTCATATTGATAAAGATTTCCCCAAAACCTAAGCTTCTACTGTTACAATCCATATCTTAAGCTCTTTTTAAAAAAGGTGACCCCAATGTCTACAAGCTTGTTACCAGCTTCCTCTGTCTACTTGGGACTCTTCTCTCCAGGTGAATGATCCCTCCATTCATCAGTTATCTTCATAAAAGGAACAGAGGAGTTTCTGACATTTAGAAAAGCTGAGAAAACAGTATGGGTCCAACAAAAATCAACTGATTTCTTCTAAATGTTCATTCATTCACTCACTCCTGAGAGCAGCAGAGGATCTGGATAGATGAAAAGACACTCATACAAGCCACTCACCTATTTTCACTTGCTACCATGATGCCTTTGATGCTTTCAGGTGTCTTGTAATCCTAAAAGAATCTAAGCTTGGGGGGGGGGGGGGTGGAAGGAGCCTAGAACCATGTTCTACTTCTTTGACTTCTCCTACAGTATTTCTCACATAGAAAATGTGAAACTTGGATGGCCAAATCTCTCCCCAGATTTGAGAAGTTCTCAGCCATTATTTCTTTAAATAAGCCTTCTGCCCCCTCCTCCCTCTCTTCTCCTCTTCTCCTTCTGTGACTTCAGTAATTCACAGACTGCTTCTTTCAATAGTATCCTATAGTTTATGTAGGCTTTCTGAAAATCTTTTGTATTATTTTTTCTTTGTTCACCTCTGACTAGATAATTTCAAAGGTTTTGTCTCCCACTTTATAGATTCTTTCTTCTGCTCTATCCATTCTATTGTTGATGCTATCTATTGTATTTTCCCCCCTACTCCATTCATTGTATTCTTCAGTTCCAAAACTTTCTTTTTGGTTCTTTTTTATGATTTCTATCTGTTTGGTAAACTTTTCATTTTGTTCATGTACTGTTTTCTTAATTTCATTGAATTGTCTCTGTATTTTCTGGTGGCTTATTGAATTTCCTCAAAACAGTTGTTTGAAATCTATAGCAGGTAAATCACAGATCTTCATGTCTTGGGGTTGATTACTGGAAAATTGTTGTGATCATTTGGTGAGATCGCATTTCCTTGATTTTTTATGTTTCATGAAGTTTTGTGTTGCTGTCTTTACATTTCAAGTGGCAGTCACCTTCTCAGGTCTTCACTGACTAACTTTGGGAGAGAGATACCTTCCATCAGTCCTGCTACAGATTCTAAGGCTTTCTCAGACATATGAATATGCCTGCTTCACGCCTATTGCTCCCTCTTGTGGCAAAATTCTTAAACTTGTCTGGGTCTTCCAAAGCAACAGGTCAAGTACTAATAGTCTCCCTTTTGCTTTTATAAAGGTGGTACTCAATTCTCAAGTTTGTGGTCTCTCCCAGGCTTACAGATTTGGGCTTTCTGCATGTGCTCACTAGCTGTCTTCAAAAGCTCCCTCTCACTGCCATTGGGAGTATACACAGGGAACTGGCCATGGGATGGGAATGTGTGTGGGTGAGACAAATAGAGTGCTGGGGGTGCCTGTGGGCCAGCTGGGGGGATCTGCAAGCAAGGCATACCCAGTGGTTCATGGGCAAGCCTCCCAATGGAATGCTTGTCAATGTAGAGGATCTTTGTCCCTTTCATACAGTCATCCTGAGTCCTGGATGCTATTCTCTCAGCTGTTCACCACCCTCCAGTCATGCAGCTCATGACTTAGTACTCTGGATTGGGACTAGGGAGAAATGGGGTCTTTTTTAAAAGTTTAATTTTGAGAGAGAGAGAGAGAGAGAATGAAGGCATGAAGGAGGGAGAGAGAGAGAGAGAGAGAGAGAGAGAGAGAGAGAGAGAATGAATGCATGAAGGAGGGGTAGAGAGAGAGAGGACCCCAAGCAGGCTCTATGCTGTCAGCACAGAACCTAATATGGGGCTCAAACCCATGAACTGTGAGATATAATCCAAGCTGAAGTTGGATGTTTAACTGACTGAGCCACTCAGGTGCCCTGAGATAAATGGGTCCTTTTGGCAGCATCCTGCACAAGTGGGAAAGCCAGGTGTTCATTCACATGCTTTCACACTCCCCTGTGGGAGAAATCATGTGCTGAGAAGGGCTCTCTTAGTACTAAGCTGTGTTGCTTTGTGGGAGAGTTGATACAGGTAGAGTCAAACTGTGTTGCTTTGTGGGAGAGTTGATACAGGTAGAGTCAAACTGTTCCTCTTACCCTTACCACTGCACTGTCTTGGATTTGTTTGTCTGTTTTTGGCTCCAACATTGTGCTGGATCTTATCTACTGGACACTTGAACTTCCAAAAAGGATCTCTCGTTGTGGGTGATTGCTTAAATCAGTGTTCTCCAGGACCTCCCGGACTATAGCTAAGATAGGCAGATGCCAGTTCATGGGCTACTTCAGGTTCCACAGCCCAAACCAAGGTCTGCATGTCTACTACCTGACTCACAAGCGGGCAAGTCCTCTCTCAAATCCCTTGGTATATAGTGCTGGTAACAGAACTAAAGCCAAACAAGGCTACAGCTAAGTCTTCAAGGATATGAAACTGTTTTGGGTCTACAGCTGGGACTACAGTAGATAGATCAACTGCCTGGGTGCAGGCCTGTCTTCTCAAAATACCCTTCCTAATTCTTGGACTGCACGGGAAATTCACAATCTCCTATCTGAATCCCGCAGCTTCCACACAGGCACTTTTGTTCATGGATAGATGTCAAATTGTTATTGTTGAGGACGGAATACAAGCGAGGGAGGTCTTATTCAGCCATCTTGCTGACATCACCATTAGAGCTCCCCCCAATTTTTCTTCATGCCCCTTTGTAATCTTTCCCTTTTCTCCCTCCCTGTCCCCAACCCATAACCTAGGCAACCACTGATCTGCTTTCTATCAATACAGATTAGTTTGCATTGTCTAGAATTATAAAATGGAATCATACAGTGTGTATTATTTTTTTCCTGTCCTGTTCTACTCAGCAAAATTATTTTGATATCCATCCATTTTTTTGCATGTATCAGTAGTTCATTCTTTTTTATTGGCACATAGTATTCCACTGTATGGGTATATCACTTTCTTTTGTATCTTCATCTGTTGAATATGGAGTTTTTTCCAGTTTCAGGCTGTTACAAATAAGTCTTCTATAAACATTTTTTACAAGTTTTTACAGGACATGTGCTTTCATTCCTTTAGGATAAATACCTATAAATAGAATGGTTGATTTATCTAATGGTTGATTTATCTAATATCTAATCTAATGGGCATATGTTTAATTTTAAGAAACTGCCAAACTATTTCCCAAAGTGGTTATGCATTTAACATTTCCCACTGGCAGTGTATGAGAGCACCAGTTTTTCCAAATCCTCACACACACTTGATATGGTCAGTCTTTGTAACTTTAGACATTCTTTTAGGCATGAAGTGACATCTTATTGTGGTTTTAATTTGCATTTTCTGACGTCTACTGATGCTTATTTCCTATCCATATATATGCTTCGATAGAGTATCTGTTCAAATATTTTGCTTTCTTGGTTTCCTGCCTCCGCCCCCCAATTGTTTCTTTTCTTCCTATTGAGAGTTCTTTTATATTCTGGAAATGAGACATTCATCAGGTATGTGATTTACAAATATTTTCTCCCAGTCTGTAGCTTGTCTTTTCATTCTCTTAACAGTGCCTTTTGAAGAGAAGTTCTTGACTTTTGTGAAGTGCAAATTATCAGTGCCTAGTTCAGAGGGCCATAAAGATGAAGGGAATGATATAGAGAAAATAGGTAACAGTGATTGGAATATAGTAAGTGCTCATTAAATGTTAATCTTTGTTGACTTCATTGAAGGAAAAAATGGCTTAAATAATAAAGACTAATTGTCAGCTTAAATCCCCCACTTCCTTACCACTTATGATTATGAGCTGTATAAACAAAATTTGGGGTTCTGAAATAGTTGAGCACTTATCCATTGCTGGTAAGAATATAACTTGGTACAACCACTTTGCAGAACAACTCGACAAAAGCTAGTAAAGTTGACAATGCATATTTCCTCTCTAAGCAATTCCACACCTGGACCATAGAATCTCACACATATATCCAAGGAGATATGTATTTATATATGAATAGCTATGTTTTGGTGATAGAGAAAAAGTCTAAACAACCTAAATGTACCCTAATAGGAAAATGGATAAAGGATGGATATGGACACAACAAAAAATTACATTGCAGTAAAAAAAAATGATAAAGCTGTAAGTATTAAGGGCGATGAGCTTCATAAACATAATATTTGAGGAAAGAAAACAAGATACAAAAAAATACTCCTTAGATTATTTCAGGCCTTTACCTAGTTTCTAGCAACCTGAAAAAGCTGATTTTGACAGTTCCCTAGTGTTCTTGTCGCTTTCAGGGAGGAATCGATTTTCAGAGGTCCAACTTACTCCACCATTTTGCAAGCTGAGGTCACGCTTGTAACTTATATGCTGTATTATAAAATATATGCATGACAAGCATATTTCTACCATTTTTGACTAGAATTCAATGAACACTAAATCTTTTTTGCCTACCATTTTACACAACTGAAGATTGAAAGAATTTTCCACAGACAAGCTTCTGGTTTTATATATTTCACACTTGTTTTTCCTCCACTCCTTATGGTATTGGGCACTGTAGAATATATTGTGATAAGATCTCTGGCCCTACATCTTGACATTGCAGCACAGAATTGGCACAGTGGGCACAAGGACTATGCCTGGAAGTCATACCTACATTGAAGGGCTGAAAATAACCTAATTATATAGAAGTAACTATGATCCACAAAAGTATATGCTACTAAACCCCAACAAAATGTATCCCAAGCTCAATTTGTTCTTAGTCATGTCTCAAAAAATCCATGTCCACTCCCACACCACTTTATAGTAAAAGAAATATATAGAGATAAAATCAGAGTAGAATGAGACAACAGACTCAACCTAGTATGGTTACAATATCTTTTAGAAATTTTACAAAACCAAATGACTATATGAACACATTGTTAGGACTCCAACCTTGAAAAGGACCTATTAGAGATCCTGAATTTTAAGCTTAACCTCACTATATGTCTCTGTCTCTGCCTCTATTTCTCTCTCTCTCTCTCTCTCTCTCTCTCTCTCTCACACACACACACACACACACACACATTCATACACACACACACACACACACACACACACACACACACCCCACCTGGTCTCTCCTTTGATTTCTCTCTGGATCTCTGGGTTTCTTTTCCTCTATGTAGTTTCTGCAGACTGCTTTACTCTGCTTATCTATGCACATGGCCCTAAGATGGCTGCCTGAGCCCCTTGTACATATACCCTGTAGAATTGCTAAGTGCCAGCTCACTAACATCTATTTGTCCAGTTTCCAGAGAGAAGCTAATTGCTCTCCCCACCAGTTTATTAATTGGCTTTCTTCGGCTCAGGTGTTCAACTTTGATCCAATAAGCTATACCAAGTATAAGTAAAGTCTCATAGGACAAGGGCAGCTTTAGAGTCCCATACTGTAAGTGGATAGAATATCAAATAATTTGTGGATGGAAAATAGGAACAGGCTAACCTGATGCCCAAGGCAGTATATTATGGCAAACTTGATTACGTTCAAGCAATAGGCACAGCAAAGTCTTTGCCAAAAACTTCATATGTAAATATATTTGGGATTTTCTCTAAGAACATATATCTTATTTCCCAAAATTGTATTCACAGGGATCCTATTTCAGGGGGATAGGGATTGTTCATAGCACTAGAATTCTGAGGAACACATTTTGGGGAATTCTGGATTAAATAATAACAGTGAAATTATTACTCAGTAAAGTAATATTGTTTGTCTCAGCGTGGCACCAATCTAAGCATTTTTGTAATCCTTATACCAGTTCCATGTGGTAGGTTCTATTCTTACAAATAGAGATGCTGAGGCATAAGAGAAGTTGACCAATTTGCCCCAAGTTGAACAACTAAGGAGTGGGGCTGCTTGACTGGCATCCAGGCAAGTTTTCATGCTTAACCTTGTGCTACATAGGCATACCTTGGAGATATTATGGTTCAGTTCCAGATTACTTAAATAAGGCAAAAATCATAATAGAGTGAGTCAAATGAATTTTATGCTTTCCCAATGCATATAAAAATTATCCTTACACTATAGTCTATTAAGCATGCAATAGCATTATGCCTTAAAAAACAATGTACATACATTAATTGTAAAATTCTTTATTACTAAAAATTGCTAATCATCATCTGAACTTTCAGAAAGCCATAATCTTTTCCCTGGTGGAGGATCTTACCTTGATATTGATGACTGCTGACTGGTCAGGGTGGTGGGTTGCTGAAGCCTGGGGTGGCTGTGCCATTTCTTAAAATAAGACAACTATGAAGTTTGCTGCTTCAGTGGACTCCTCCTTTCACAGCTGATTTCCCTGTAGCATGTGATGCTGTTTGATAGCATTTTACTCACAGTAGGAGTAAAATTTTTTCAAAATTGGAGTCAATCCTCTCAGACCTTGCTGCTGCTTTATTAACTAAGTTTCTGTAGTATTCTAAATCCTTGTCATTTCAACAGTCTTCACAGTTCCTAACCAGGAGTAGATTCCATCTGAAGAAACCACTTTCTTTGCTCCTGCATAAGAAGTAACTCCCCATCCATTAAAGTCTGATCTTGAGATTGCAGCAACTCAATTATATCTTCAGTCTTCATCTCTGGTTCTAGTTCTCTTGCTGTTTCCATCACGTCTACAGTTTTGTCCTGCACTGAAGTCTTCAACCCCTCCAAGTCATCCATAAGGGTTGTAATCAACTTCTTCCAAACTCCTGTAAATGTTGACATTTTGACCTCTTCCCATGGGTTATGAATGCTTGTAATGGCATCTAAAATGGTGAATCCTTTCCAGAAGATTTTCAATTTACTTTTCTCAGACTTCTCAGACGAATAACTGTCTATGGCAGCTATAGCCTTACAAATGTATTTTTATTTTTATTTATTTTAAAGAAAATTTTTTTATTTTTATTTTTAAAAAATATTTATTACTTTTATTTATTATTTATTCTATTTATTATTTTCTTCTCCTCCATGCATGAGAGGGAGAGAGAGAGAGAATCTTTTATTTTTAAAGACATAGTTATACAGCATTATGATTAGATTATTACATTGAGAAATCAACAGCATGGGTGCAAAAAAAATATCTACATTAAAACCCTTTGTTGGAGTGCATTACACTTTCCACAGAACAGAAACTAAAATAAACTGTTATATAATTAGTCATGAATATAGTCCTCAGGTTTTTGCCCATACACATGAATATTGTCTAAAACATGGCTCCTTTGTGGCAGCTAGGCCCTGCCGCCACCGTGCTTGGCTGAGCTCACAAACCTGTTGTAACCTGTAGCTTCCCTGTCACTTCTCTGGCTCTCCTCTCCTGCTAAGCTTCGTTTCCCAACAGTAATTAAAACCTTCTGCCACTGCCATAGCTACTGCTGCTGCTGGAACTGCCACCTTGGTTTCTGGTTTGACAAAGTATTGGCCTCCACCACCATAGGGCACAGAGCTTCTGCCTCCAAACTTCCCTCCTTGCAGGGGTCCAAAATTTGAAGATTGATTGTTGTAATTGCCAAAATCATTATAGCTTCCGCCACCTCCAAAATTGCTTTCATCATTACCAAATCCGTTACAGCCATCCACACTGCCACCACGTCCACCACCACCTCGATTGCCACCAAAGCCACCTCGCCTGCCACCAAAGCCACTTCGCCCACTGAAGTTTCCCCCACGACCAGAGTTGTCATTCCCACCACAACCACCACCAAAGTTTCCAGGACCACTTTGACCTCTCTGGCTGGCTGAAGCACCAGCCATCTCCTGCTTAAATAGGGCTCTCCTCACTTCCCAGTGTGGCCGTTCACAGTATGGTATTTTTGAATGACAATCTTGTCTACAGAGTCATGATCATTAAATGTTACAAAAGCAAAATTCTCTTCTTGCCACTACCTCGGTCAGCCATGATTTCAGTCACTTCAGTTTTCCCATTCTGTTCAAAATAATCTCTAGGATGTGTGCTTCAGGGTCTTCTTTAAGGCCACCGACAGAAATCGTTTTCACAGTTAAGCGGGCATCAGGTCTTTGAGACTCGTCTCTTGAGACAGCCCTCTCTGGTTCTACAACTCTTCCATCCACCTTGTGTGGCCTTGCATTCATGGCTGTGTCCACCTCTTCCACAATGGCGTACGTGACAAACCCAAAGTCTCTGGAGCGCTTGGTGTTGGATCTCTCATTACCACACAGTCTGTAGGCATTCTCCCATTACTCAAAATGGCTCCTCAGACTCTCATCGGTTGGTTCAAAGCCCAAACCTCTGATGAAAACCGCAGCTGTTCAGGCTCTTTGGGAGACTCTGACATGACGGCATCTACAGGCAGAAAGCAAGAGAGAGAATCTGCTTGATGCAGGGCTCAATGCAGGGCTCTACCTCGGGCTCACTCTCACAACCATGAGATCATGACCTGAGCGAAAATCAAGAGTCAGACACTTAATCCATTGAGGCATGCAGGTGCCCCGAAATGTGTTTCTTAAATAATGAGTCAAAATTACTCTTTGACCCATGAGCTGCAGAATGGATGTTGTGTTAGCAGGCAAGAAAATCTTTGTTTTATATCTCCATCAGAGCTCTTGGGTGACCAGGGGTATTGTCAATGAGCAGTCATATTTTGAAAGGAAGCAGATCTCAACAGTGGGGCTAAAATATTAAGTAAATCATATTGTAAACAAATGTGCCATTACCTAGGTTTTGTTTTTCCATGTAAATTTAGCATAATTATTAAGGGTCCTAGGATTTTTGGAATGGTAAATGAGCATCGGCTTCAACTTAAAGCCACCAGCTTCATTAGCCCCAAGAGAGTAACACTGTCCTTTGAAACTTTAAAATCAGGCATTGACTATTCTTCCTTAGCTATGAAAATACCAGGTGGCCTCTTTTCCAATAGAAGCCTGTTTAGTCTAGATTGAAAATCTGTTGTTCAGTGTAGCCACATTTCATTAATTGCCTTAGCTAGATCTTGTACATAACTTCATATGGCTTCTACATCATCACCACTTCACCTTGCACTTTTGTGTTACGGACATAGCTCTTTCCTTAAACCTCATGAACCAACCTCCGCTAGCTTCAAATTTCTGCAGCTTCCTCACCTCTCTCAGGATTCATAGAATTGAAGAGGGTAAGATTGTGCTCTGGATTAGGCTTTGGCTTAAGGGAATGTTGTGGCTGGTTTGATCTTCTATCTAGAGCACTAAACCTTTCTTCATATAAGCAGTAATGCTGTTTCACTTAATCATTTGTATGTTCACTGGAGTAGTACTTTTAATTTCCATCAAGAACTTTTCTTTTGCCTTCACAGGTTGGCTAACAGTTTGGTGCAAAAGACCTAGCTTTTGGCCTATCTCACTTTCAACATGTCTTCCTCACTAAGCTTAATCATTTCTAGCTTTTGATTTAAAGTGACAGATGTGTAGCTCTTCCTTTCCCTTGAACACTTAGAGCCCATTAGGGTTATTAATTGACCTAATTCCCTCATTGATGCATCTCAGGGAATAGGGAGGCCTGAGGAAAGACAGACAGGGAAACAGCTGGTTGGTGAAAGAGCCAGAACACACATATTTATCAAGTTCACTATCTTATATAGGGACAGTTTGTGGCACCCCAAAATAATTAGAATGGTAACATCAAAGGTCACTGATCAAGAGTACCATAACAAACATAATAATATAAAATACTGCTAGAATTACCAAAATGTGACCCACAAAGTGAACAAATGCAGTTGGAAAAATTGTGCTTATCAGCAGACTGAAATGAGGACTTGCTCACCACAGTATTACCACAAACCTTAAATTTAAAAAAGTGCAATACCTGCAAAGTACAATAAAGCAAAGCACAATAAAAGGAGGCATATTCTGCAATATGTAAAAGGATTGATTTAACATCAAGTAGATGATTACTGTTTCTTGGGTTTTTTTGCCTTGTTACAGATGAGTATTCCATCTCCTCACCTGTATTTCTGCTTTGGAATCATGGATCCTTAGTGACTCCCAAGGCCTCAAGAGTTAGAAGACAGGTTTCCACTTCCTTTCAATTAAAATAAATATTTAAATGCACTCATATTCTTCAGTGTCCCGGGGCATTTGATGAAGTACATAGGGTTTTCCTCATTTCTAATTTCATGAGGAATAAATGGTTTCTATTGCCAGGGTCCAGTATAAAACCTCAAATTATGAACTAGCTAAAATACAAGATCTGAGAACCTCTAGATTAAGAGAAGAAAGATAAAGTGCACAGAGGCATAAATGCCTTAGACTTTCGTAAAAATGGAGGCTTATATACCCCTTGCTTTTTCATTTGAGTTATTGTATAGTTTGTCTTCATGAAGAGAAAGCATAATACTTCAATAGCATGTTATTTTCCATAAAGCATGTCTCCATATATACCCATATAGACATAGGTAGAAAATCTTCTACCCTCTGGGTTTTGTAGAAATTTTTCAGAATGTGAAACAATGTATAATTTCAAATGATCTTGTATATTATCATGCACTAGAACGATTATTAGAGTCACCAAAAGTCTTTTCTTGCGTTCTGTGATTGAGTTCCGGTAGAATATTTGGGGAAGACTAACTGAAGATTTCTGGAGCTGACACCTGATCTTCTGGTTTCAAACACAGTAATCCAGCCTAAGTAGGCAGGCGTTCCACATCAGGGAGACGCCAACGGGACTACGTTTTTGCTCTATGAATCCCAAGCAAATAAATCTTGTATTCTGTGTAATACGCCTTTCACTGGCAGTACGTGAACATCTTTCATCATTTAATAAATATATATTGAGCGCCTACAGTTTGCGTCTGATGCTGCAGTGAAGAAAACACCAATCCTGTTCCTAAGGAGCTTACGCTAACGGGAGACACCCTAATGTGTCCTACCGCCTACGCTTCCAAAAATATATATATAATCTCACCACATAACCTAAATTTATAAAATCTGACTTGGGGAAATGGAAGCGCTCGCTCGTCCTTGGGGCCGCTGAAAGTCAAAACCGTTCCTGCTCCAGGTGGCGACCCAGCCTCCCGCCCAGCGCCGCGTCGCAGGGAGCGGCGCGCCTCTGTGACGCGCACGCCCCGCCCACCGCTCCCTTCATAGTGCCCCGCCCCCGTGAGCGAAGTGCGCAGACTCCTCAGCCCGGCTCCAGTTCGGTCGGGACGCCGCTGAGCCCGCGACGTCGCCTCCCGGTGAGTTTCTGAGGGGGCCGCCAGGCCTTGTCCTTCCGCAGTGGCCGCGCCGGCAGCAGGGCACTGCAGCCGCAGTCCCGGCCGCGGTGTTTGGTAAGCAGAAGCCCCGGCGTGCCCTGAGCGTGCAGCCCCCCGCCGCTCGGCCCGGCCACAGCCCCGGGCGTGAACGGAGCTGACGGAGGATGGCAGCCTCCGGGGTGGAGAAGAGCAGCAAGAAGAAGACCGAGAAGAAACTTGCTGCTCGAGAAGAAGCTAAATTGTTGGCGGGCTTCATGGGCGTCATGAATAACATGCGGAAACAGGTACCGCCTTTGTGGGAGTGACGGACGCCAGGGGGGAGGGGGTCCGGGACTCGCGCCCCTGGCTCCCTGGGCCGAAACCGCGCCCGGTGGTGATCGCGACTCTCCTCTGTCCTCGCCTTTCCTTCCATTTTCGCACGCCAGCCGAGCTGCTGTTAGTGCTGTTAGAGGGTCGCGTTAACCATTTGTCGAGCAGAAGCGTCTCCTCGTCTGCCGGTGCTGCGTGGCTCGCAAGTCAGGCTCCTGGGAGACTCCTGGGCTGGCATATTCGGCATCGCGTATCGGTTGTGTAACAGCTCTGCCCTAGTTATCTCTTTGTGAGGCGAGGATCCTTCCATTGGCGAGCCGCCGCGTTAAGGTGTCGTGAGATCTCGTGCGAAGAAGCCCATTGGCACAGCCCAGCCCGAAGCCCCCTCAGAAGGGAGAAGCATTGCTGGCCTGCAATCAGCTACTCTTAGATAAGGATCCCCGCCCCTCGTCTGTGTTCCCCGGGTGGAGCTAGTTGAAGGCAAATCCTCCTGTACGTGTTAATTTAGAGCAGAAACAGTCACCGATAAATACCGCGCAGTCTTTTAAGGCTCCTCTGCGCCTCTGTTATTAAGAGGAGCTCTTTGTTCTGTCCTTGACGTGTGGCGCATTAATGACCGTCTTCACGTCGGCGAAAGGTGGGTGATGAAAAGAACGGATTTTAACGCGGAGGATGTAGACAAGAGAGGTTTTTTGGTGGGTTTTTTTTTTTTAATTCCATAACATCTTATACCAATAAGTATAGAAAAGTCACTTGGTTACCGTAAGCTTTATTTGTAGCAAATAGGCATCTTAGATGTGGGAATGTTTCTGTTCTGTAACTGTGGTCCTGTTTCCAAAGAAGACAAAAGCAGGGTGTATGAATAACTGCAAAACCTGGTTTGCTTATCTAGTGGTTTTGATGGGAATATGGAGAACAGTACAGGAATTTGAGATTTGTAAGAAGATCCTAGCTTCTGATTTCTTGAAGCAAACTCTGACTGCAGGGATCTTGTCTTTGTTCATCAGCTCCTGGCATGGTGCATGAATGCGGTAGAGATCTGTCTGAATGCCTTTAAATCTTCCCCGGCTTTTGTGCCGAAGTCGCCGTGAATGTCTGCATTCAGTATTGTATGTAACTGACTTTCATGTATCTATTTTCATGTATACATTCAAGTTCCTTTCATGTAAACCTTTTTATATTTGCAACACCGGTGACTTCAAATTACTGGTGCATTTAACAAGTGTGTGCTCCTAAAGGGCAGTTGAACACAGTTAACCAGTGCTCAAATTTGTTTCCAGGAATCCCCCCCCCCGCCCCCCTCCCCCATCCCCAGAGAGGTGGTTTCATCTGTGGACTCCAGCATTGTAAAGCTTGCCTCATTCCTTATGTAGATAGGTTGCAGCTGGGTTGCAGCATCAGCTGTTTACTTGAGGAAAAGGGGATTGTATGTTTAACTGTTTGGGTTCAAAAATTGAATTGTATCCATTTCTTAGATTTAGCTTTAGACTATGTTAACCTCTGTTTATCCACTGTTAAACTAGAAATAAAGTTACTGAAAAATCAGTATTCTGTTACTGTGTAGTAGGGGAAAATAGAGCTGGAACAACCAGAGATCTCTTCCACAGTGGTTCACTGATCTTAATCTGCGGGTTCTCTTTTTGTCAATGGCTTTGCATGTTTTTAAGGTATTCTCCAGTAGAATTTTCACCAACTTCATGGAATCCTTTTGCAAGATGTGCAGTTTCCTTTGCAGTTGATGTACATTGTACTCGTATTGTTCTGTTTAACGTCGTAACACAGGAGAGACTCACCAAGAATGACTGACAAGGGCATTTGATGGGATTGGCAGAAATAGAAAGTGGTCTGAGCCAGAGGAAGAATGTTTGAATGAGAACCAGTTTTATAAGTGTTCTTGTTCTTCAGTGAATATTTTTGTGTTGTGACTCTTTTTTCTTTCCCATATGACTTCATTACTTTGGGGATCAGGATAATGAGTGCCTAGATGACAAGGACCCCTCTGTACACACCCAGAAACATTCTTACAAGAACTTGAGAACACTGAAATTAGAATACCTGAATTCAAATTGCTGCTGTACCATTAGTTAGTTTTGTGATCTTAGATAAATATGACTTAGGTCATTTCATCTCTCCATAACATAGCAGTCAATTCTATACGTAGTGGCCAAGGAGGTTGTACAGAGCCAGCAGCCTCAGCTTCTTATGGGCCCCTTTTCCTTCATCATCCTTGCAGTCATTTCTAGCCTTTTATTTTTAAGTAAACTTTCCAATGAAGTAGAGAATTCACTAAAAGGATACAAATCATAAACATGCAGCTCATTGAATTATTACAAACTAAACACACCATCAACGATAAGAAATAGAACATGAAGAGTACACAAGAGGTCCCCCTTTACACTCTTCTGAATCACTACCCCCCCCCCCCCACCAAAGGCAACCACTGTTCCAACTTCTATCACCATAGATCTGTTTTTTCTGTTTTTGAACTTATATAAATGAAATCCTACTGTATACATTCTTGAGTCTTGGCTTCTTAAAGCTAACATTATGTTTGTGAGATTTATTATGTCGTTCTGTGTCACTTTAGTACATCCTCGTTGTGCTTAGTATTCCATTGTATGAATACACCACATTTATCCATTCCATCATTATGGACATTTGAGTCATTTCTAGTTTGGCACTATAAAGACTAGTTCTACTTGGAATGTTTTGTATATTTTGTACATGTCTTTGGATGTGTGCATGTCTGCATTTCTGTTGGGAACTACATAAGAGCGGAGCTGTGGAGTCATAGGTTACACTACATTTAGCTTTGATAGACACTGTCCTGTAATTTCCAAAGTTGTGTCAGTTCATGCTCATTCCAGCTGTGTACGAGAGAGGGTTTTGCTCTCATCTTTGTCAGCACTTAGTATTGTCAGTCTTTATAACGTTAGCCATTCTGGCGGGTGTATTGTAGCATCTTATTAGGTTGAGCACCTTTTTATTTCCCTAACTTTTTGTTTAGATTAATTTTATTACCTGAAACACTAGAGAGGGGCTCTACAAAGGAGGGCTGGGTCATAGTCACTACTGCTCCTATCCAGTTGCTGTCACTGTGTTAATGAAGTCTAGGAGACCCTTAACATTTGAGGGATATGTTTTGAGACCTTTCGGAGTACCACTGTAGTTTATAGTTTTCTCATGTTAAGTGAATTAAAGCATAATTAGAATTTAAAAGCTTATGTTAGGGGCGCCTGGGTGGCACAGTCGGTTAAGCGTCCGACTTCAGCCAGGTCACGATCTCGCGGTCCCGTGAGTTCGAGCCCCGCGTCAGGCTCTGGGCTGATGGCTCAGAGCCTGGAGCCTGTTTCCGATTCTGTGTCTCCCTCTCTCTCTGCCCCTCCCCCGTTCATGCTCTGTCTCTCTCTGTCCCAAAAATAAATAAACGTTGAAAAAAAAAAAAAAAAGCTTATGTTAAAGCCCTATTGAGAATTATGTGAGAGAACCAAAAAAAAAGCTGATTTGAAGACTGGATGCTGAGCAGTTAACTGGGATTATTTACCAACTAAAAGGACTCAGCTTCTGTACAGTCACCTCTTAAAGATTGTTAACTACTGGTAGTCATTTTCTTTAAGGTCTCTTGTGAATGATCTAAACCCTCTGCATTAAATCTTCAGTAAGGGAAACACTTCTTGGGCATGTATTTTCTACCAGCTTTGTCTTACTTAATTCAGCTAACAGTTCCCATATACAACTCCCATCATTCAGACCTTCCTATTCTTAATTGCTGCCTTCTCCTTTTGTCTGTCCAGTTTAGGAGATAATCATCTCTCTCTTCACTCCCTTTCAAATGCCCCAGGCTTTCTTGACATTCAGCCTTTTTTTCACATCCATCTGGCCAAAAGCATTGATGACAATTTACCTTATTTGTGCAAGGCTTCCAAGCACAGCTGGAGAATATCCCATTATTGAACAGTCCTCTGCTAGGTAAGTCCCAATTTCAACAGGGCTGTCAGTACTGGTGATCAATCCTACTTTCCATTAATTTTACTGTTTTTCTCTAACCTGAGTCTTTTCTCTATATCCTCATTTTCAGTAGGGCATCCCTCTTGTGATATCACAAATAAATAGAAGACATTAGTTTGGAACTATCTAACTTTTAACCTTCTACCACCAAGTCTTTAAGCCTATTTTGTCACATTTTATTTTGCTACCATGAAGAAGCTGCCTCTTTTCCATCTAAAGCCAGTGATTTCACCTGGGCTTTGACTCAGTATTAGTCTGGTCAGAAAAGTTATATTGTTGGTTACTCCATCTCTGCTAAGCACCCTTAACTTCTTTTCTACTAGACTCTAGCCATCAACATTCAGTCATGTTTTAACCTCCCTAGCTTTTAAGCCAACCAAACCAATCCACCTATTGTTAGTCTCAACATTCCCCTGTAAATAATACCTCTCTCCCCCTTGTTAAAACCAAAAGGTGGGTAGATTCACTGCCTTTTTTGGCTCACTGTTGATTGATTCCCTTACCTCAGTTTGACTTTCTAACTCAGCCCTTCAGATGAATATTTATTGAGACCCACTGTATGCTAGGCATTTTGCTAGATTGTTTAATTGCAGTGATGAGCAAAACCAGACAGTCCCTGTCTTCATGTGGGTTTTGTCTAGTAAGAGAGACATTAGTCAAGCAGTCATACACACACAAATGTGAAATTGCAACAGTGGTAGGTATTACTAAAGAGAAGAACATAGTACAGTGAGGGCATATGAATAAATCATTTGACTTCAGGAAGATTTCCCCAGGAAACTGGTAAATGAACTGAAAGCTGAAATAAGAGTAAGGGCACCTTAAGGAGGAGCCTCTTAGGTAGATGGAACAACAAATGCAGAGGTTCTGAGTCAAATGACCTACTTATCATACATAGAATGGCAAGTGCAAGATACTGATTAAAGGCCAGTGTGACTGGAGCACAGAACATAAGGGGGAGGATGGCGAACATGAAACTGGAGAAGTAGAGAACTGTCCATGCATAGTCTCATAAGACATTAGGGGGGGTTGCCTCTATCCTAAAACCCCTTCAGATGCGGGGTGTGTGAGTGTGACAGAAACAGAAAGGGATCTGTGAGTATTTGTTTTTCTTTTGAAAAAGATGGTGCCTAATCTGTGGCCAAATGGGAGAACTCTCAGAGTGGTTGTTGGCAGACCAAATAGGAAGTTGTTCAGTAACTCAGATGGTCCCTTGGACTAAGGTGGTAGCGGCAGTAGCAATGAGGAAAAGATGACATATTCAAGATTTAGGAGGTAAAATCAATAGATCTTGGTGATGATAACTCTCACATGTGGTTGTGATGACTAAATTAGATAGCCAAAGTAAAATAAAGCATGACCTGATAATGTTGGCTATTTTTGTTGCTCTTGTGATATGGTGGTTGATTCGATGCTGAGGGATTTAATACACGTTGTCAGTTATGACCTGTAGGGTTCTAGAATTCATAACTAGATAGATGATGACATTAGCCACCAAGAGAGGAGACACTAGAGAAAAGGATCAAGGCTTTGAGCAAAGGATTATAGGTTGTATTTTAGATATGTTCAGTTCACAATGCCATGAGACAGTAAGGTATATAATGAACTGACAGGTTTGAGAGTTGTGGGTTAAAAG
Organism: Prionailurus bengalensis; assembly: GCF_016509475.1. Lineage (NCBI taxonomy): Eukaryota > Metazoa > Chordata > Mammalia > Carnivora > Felidae > Prionailurus > Prionailurus bengalensis. The sequence continues at coordinate 114,780,505 of NC_057348.1, forward strand.
TATAAATTTGTGGTGCACCTGGCTGGCTTGGTCAGTAGGTAGAGCAGTAGAGTGCACAACTCTTGATTTCAGGGTTGTGAATTCAAGCCCCATTTTGGGGATAGAGTTTACTTAAAAAAATTTTTTTAAGTGTAAATTTGTGATTATCTGCAGATAGAAGATAACTTTGTTGAAACTATGGAGAGTCAGGAGTCTGGGATAAAGAATAGGAAGGAGCCTATAAAGGAGACCCCCCCACCCCCCGAAAAAAGGCCAGAAGAATAAGAGGAAAGTGAGAATTTTCAGAATTGGGGAAGAAATTGTTTCAGAAGGAGGATGGCAAATTTTGAAGCCTATGAGAAGTCAAGATATGATATAGCAACACAGGGGAGTTGTTGACTGTAGTGTGTTTTGATTGGAAGACAGATGGAAGTCAGATTGGCATGAGTAGGATATGAGACCATTGAGACAATATTTTTGGAGAAACTTGGCCCAGAAGGGAGTAGGGGAGTCCAAATGAAGGTTGTTTGGTTTCATGTGTTTAAACTGGGGAGATATAAGTGTGCTTCAAAACTGAAAGAATTCATTTGAGATGTAGAGGTTGAATGTATATGAAACAGAATGTATAATTGATAGATGATTCCTGAGATAAGATCTAAAGTAAAGGTAATTAATCTGTCATGGGAGGAGGATAGTTTCTCTTTCATCAGAGTGGGAAGGAAGAGTGGTTGGAAGAGAGGTTTGGAATCAGAATAAAAGAGCCTCTGTCAGAGGCTGTCTCTGAAAAGTAGCAAATGAGACCATCTGCTGAAATGAAGGAAAGAAGAAAATGAACTTAGAGGTTGAGGAAAATAGTTTTTGTGGAGTGGAAATGCTATGATGGCTGGCAGTATTTTTGAAGGTTTTTTTTTTTTTTTTGAGGTTAATTACCATGGATTTGTAATTAATATTTATCCTCACCCTGGCCTTCAAAGACCTGTCTGACCTGATCCCATCCTATTTCAGTCAGATTTCATACCACTGTTCTCATAGCCATTTCACTCCAAGGCACCTGTCTTCCTTCAGAGCCTAAAATGTTGTATCAGTGCTTGTAACTCTTTCCCTCTTACTCATGCTCAGTTCTTAACCATAAATGGCACTTCCTCCCTGAATGCCCTTCATTGTGTCAAGGGCATGTACTACATATACTCCATTTCTTTCCTTCACCCATTGATCTTCTTTATTAGACAGATAAACACTTTGTATGTATGTCTTTGCTACTAGGCACTAAGTTCCTTGAGGGCAGGGACAATATCTGTCTTATTCAGTGCTATATTGCCAACATCTACCACATAGGTGTCAAATATTTGTTAAGTAAATAGTTGATGTCATAGGTATGGTTGATAATACCTAGAGATTGAGGAGGAAGTAAGAAGAAAAGACAGGATGAAATTCTAGGGGAACATCAACATTTTAAAGGATAGAAAGAAAAGTGCATTGGAGATTGAGGTGTGGAAGGAAGAAAGACAGCAGGGAATAATGTCATTGAAACCTAGATATAAGTTACAAAGAAGAGGAGACAGGAGTATCAAATGTAGTAGGGAGGCCAAAAAAAGATAGTGTTCCCTGGGTTTGAAAAGTGGTGCATTTAGCAAATAAAGTTTTAATGGAATGGTGGGGGAGGGAGCAGATTTTAGAGGACAAAGGAAGGACAGAATGGTGAGTACATGGAGAGGGACCTGCCTCCTCTGTGGCCAAAGCTTTCCAGGATGAGATTAATGTTCTTTAAACACCAGTGGTATATACCCAAAGAATATAAAAATACTAATTCAAATAACCATGCATGCACCCTAATATTTACAGCATCATTATCTTCAATAGCCAAACTATGGAAACAGCCCACATGTCCACTGACTGATGAATGGGTAACAACACGCATGCAAGCACACACACACAGATGCACACACTTTTTATTCAGCCATAAAAAAGAATGAAATCTTGCCATTTGCAACAACATGGATGGAGCTAGAGAATATTATACAAAACAAAGTCAGAGAAAGACAAATCCCATATGATTTCACTCATATGCAGAATTTAAGAAACAAACAAGCATAGGAGAAAGAGAGAGAGGCAAACCAAGAAACAGACTCTTAACTGTGGAGAGCAAACTGTACCAGAAAGGAGGTGGGTGGCTGGGTGGGTTAAATAAGGGGATGTAAAGAATGCACTTTTTGTGATGCGCACAGGGGTTGTATGGTAGTGTTGAATCACTAAATTGTATACCTGAAACTAATATTGTACTATATATTAACTAACTAGAATTTAAATAAAAACTTCAAAAAAGTAAAATGTACTTCTAAAAAAAAAAAACAAAACTCTGGTAGTATAAAGTGCATACTGCCATCATGACACTTACCACATGTGTGTTGAATAAATGAATACAGAAGCACATCTTAAAGGAGACATGATTGTATTAAAATTCCCTCTGAGGAGAAGAAAATCAAGATTTGGGAGCTGCAAGAACCATGCCAACCCCAGAGGCCTCTTAACCTCTCTCTAGGGCACTGCCTTCATTGCACCTCAGCTCTGACTACTGCCAATCTGTTTCTCTTTCAGAGTTTCAAATCCTGGAGAGAGAGGATCTGATAGACCTAGTTTGGGTTGAATGTTAACCCTTTGAATCAATGATCTATGCTAAGGAGAACAAGGTCATGTAGCACAAACATGATCTTGAAAGGGTTATTTTATGTACTTTATGTATTCCATTTCTGGGGAATGGAGAATTACAAGTTGGGTAGCTACTCCAGTGGGCATCTATTACAAAGATTCATATTATTAAAACAGCTGGCATATTATATATTTTAATACATAATATAGCATATAATTTAGTTACATTCTGTTGAACTGTCTAAAATTTGGTTGATTAATATTTAAGAGAGGCACTCTTAATATGCCATCTATGCTAAATGTCATAAATTCTATACTCAGTATCAGGTTAGTCTACTGGAAAATGGTTTGCCAGAATGAAATTAGTTCTTTTTTAGACCTTTGAATTGCACTTAAATTCAATCACAATTTAATATTATACTGTAAGCTTTTATCATGAACAATGATTTTAAAATGTCTTTGTATCTTCTATAAAACTTCTTTTAGTCATGTTGTCTTTAGTCACTCATTGCTATGGGAAACAATATGCTATAGTGGAAATAACTTGAGTTTTGGAATCAAACAGATCGGGTTTGAATCCTAGCTCTTCCTAATTGTGTGACATTGGGCAAGTCAACTTCTTTAGCCTTTTATGTTTATATTTACACAATAATGATTATAATATTATACTGACCTACCTTACTGATGTTGGGGATAGTGAGAGAGAGAATGTGAAAACTCTTAATAAATTATTTAATGTTAAATATTGTTGATATTGTTATCACAACGAGTCTACTGGCATTCTTGGTTATCAGCAAAAGAAATATGTTCTCTCTTAAGTCAAAATAATTTATTGTAAGAAGTTCGGAAGCTTATAATGTTGACCACAGGCTGGAAGATGAGCAAGCATGGCAAACAGGCAGAAATCAGGCATTCTCCATTAGCTAGGCTTCACAAACCCTGGAGTTCATTACAGTGTAGGCACAGTCTTGACTACCTGCTGCTGCTGCCACCACTGTAAAGAGATTTTTTCTCCATCTTTCTATCATTTGCTCAAGATTCAAAATCCTGAAAGTTGGCATATAATTGACTGGCCTTAGATTGTTTGCCAGGTTTTGGCTCTGGTAAGTGAATAATAGAAACAACTGACTTCTAGTTTCCATAATGAGAATCAGGCTCTGAGAATTGCCCTCTCACCATTTTCATAATGAGAAAATTTTCCAGAAATGGGAGGTTAGGTTTTGTTTTTTTTTAATTTGTTTATTTATTTTTGAGAGGGAGAGAGCATGAGCAGGGGAGGGGCAGAGAGAGAGGGAGACACAGAATCTGAAGCAGGCTCCAGGCTCTGAGCTGTCAGCCCAGAGCCCGACATGGGGCTTGAACCCACAGACAGTGATACCATGACCTGAGCCATCCAGGCACCCCGGGAGCTTCGGGTTTTAATAGGCAGGAAATTGGGTGCTAGGTTGCCAGAATCCACAAATGTCTACTGTGATCTATATACCTCAAGCTGTTAAATACAAACATGTATGCACTTATTCTCATTCCTATAATTAAAAAAAAAAAAGTCATCCGTCTTTTTCACTTACCATATCTAACTTGAAGTTCAAGATTATTGGTGATACCAGTTTCTTCTATAGTCTTTTCAACATTCTTAGGCCTAAGTCTTAATAGATTTATTTGATTGTAAAGGGGAGAGTTTCACATAGTTAAGACTTATATAAATATAAATATAAGAGCACTTATATAAGACTTATATAAATATAAGACTGCCTGGATGGCTCAGTCGGTTAAGCATCCAACTCAATTTTGGCTTAGGTCATGATCTCACAGTTGTTGAGTTCTTGTGCATTGACAGCACAAAGCCTGCTTGGGATTCTCTCTCTTCCCTCTCTTTTGCCCCTCCCCTGTGCATGTGCATGCTCTCTCTCGCTCTCGCTCTCTCTCTCTCTCTCTCTCTCTCTCTCAAATAAACATAAATATATATATGTGTGTGTGCGCGCGCACACGCGTGTGTGCAAAGATGAAAATAAAAATGCAAGCCACATTGTTGTTATTTAATATTTTTATTATGCATTGTTCTCATGACTTCATCCTTCCCTGACTATTCCTATTTGTCTTTAGCCAACTCCTCAAGGTTCTTTTTCTGATGGGATGATCTAATCCTTTATTCCTAGGTATCTTGAACCTTTGGTATTACCTATAAAGTCACATTAGTCTTCCATTAATGCTTATTACTAGCTTTAGCAGTACAAGCCTTAGGCAGGAATTTGATTTTATGATATTTATAAGTTGATTAGTTAGCCTGTTGCTGTTTATTTTATTTTATTTTATTTTATTTTTTTAATGTTTATTCTTGAGAGAGAGAGCACGCGAGCGAGTGTGAGTGAGGGAAGAGCAGAGAGAGGGAGGCACAGAATCTGAAGCAGGCTCTAGGCTCTGAGCTGTCAGCACAGAGCCCGACACAGGGCTCGAACTCACAAATCAGATCATAACCTGAGCCAGTCGGACGCTTAACCAGCTGAGCTACGCAGGCGCCCCAGCCTGTTGCTCTTTAATGGATGCTGGCAGAAGACATGAGACTCCTAGATTAGAGACAATAGACTTGATTACTCACAGCATAGCATTATGAGCATCCGTATGTATGTGTCAGTTCCTCTTGCCCCACAAGTACTATGAGGGTGACCTGCCCGGGGCCCAGATGGATATTATACACACAGTGGGTTTGTGTTGTAGCTCTGGAATGAACACTGAGCTTAAGGAATCTGCCATTTTTATAGCAAACAATAAGCAAGCCTGCTCCTTATTCTTGTGAGGGAGAAGGTATCTCATCCCTATGGTTGCTTGCTGGCAACATAATCCTGAGAAATGGTGGCCCAGGGAAAAAGTGTCAGGGCCTTGCCTTCTTGACATGTCCGGGTTTTAAAATATATAGGAATTCAAGAGATCCACAGAGGTCTCTTCTCTCCCAACAGACAAAAGATACCCAAGGGGATCCCCTGAGCTCCAGCTATCTTCTGTCCCATAAAGAGCAATGGTTCCCCACCCCCCCTTCATTGCCAGGTTCAGAGAACTACCCAAATGTAGTAACTTTTGTTCTTTTTACCCAGTGTCAGGAGGAGGCCAAAATGGCCAGGTTGCAGTTTTAACTTCTAATTCTGTGGAAACATGATTCTATCACTTGAATCATTCTTCTTTTGGGTCCTCATATCTCTAAACTAGCAGAACCCACCTCCAGAGACTGATTGCTGAGATCAGAAGCAAAATATTTGTGAGTGAATCATTAAGCATAAGAGTGAGGGGAGTTTCTTCCATCCTTTGGTTGCCAGGCTAACTCTGGCTATAGAGAAAACATTATTTCTGTATAAATTATGTGTAATCACATCATTTGAAAATGGATTCTACTGCTTAAAAAGTTTGAAAACCACTGTTATAAGGCTTTTCCCTGAAAGGAAAAGACATATAGATTCTGTCTGTGTGTGTGTGGTGTGGGCTGGGAAAAACATTTCTGACCTTCACCTTACTGAAAGAGGAAGCAAGGTATCTTGAACTCATCTCTCTCCTACAAATTTTGCCCAATGAGAGAGAAGTTCTAATGAAGCCAGGATTTAAGACGTTGTTTTATTAATGGTAGGGTTACTCTTTTGAGACTTACATACTTTTTGCCCCAAATTTTTATTTAAATTCTAGTTAACATACAGTGCAATATTGGTTTCAGGAGTAGAATTCCGTGATTCATCACTTACATACAACACCCAGTGCTTATAACAAATGCCCTCCTTAATACCCATTACCCAGGGGCGCCTGGGTGGCGCAGTCGGTTAAGCATCCGACTTCAGCCAGGTCACGATCTCGCGGTCCGTGAGTTCAAGCCCCGCGTCAGGCTCTGGGCTGATGGCTCAGAGCCTGGAGCCTGTTTCCGATTCTGTGTCTCCCTCTCTCTCTGCCCCTCCCCCGTTCATGCTCTGTCTCGCTCTGTCCCAAAAATTAAAAACCAAACAAACAAAAAAAAAGTTGAAAAAAAAAAAAATACCCATCACCCATCTAGCCCATCCCCTACGCATGCACCCAGCTCTCTCCCTCAGCCCTCAGTTCTCTATCTTTAAGGAGACTCATATACTTCTATTTAAGGTCTCCATCTGCTAAGGAGGACAGGTAGGATATGTCTTGTGGACTCTATAAGGTGGATTTGGGCCCCGCTATCTCCCCCCCCATATGAATATGCAAATTTAAAAATTTAGATTATTGGAGTATATGGGTGTGAGTAGGTGGGGATTACTAAGCACTCACCCATCTGTTTTATTTTGTCTCACTTGGCTGAAATCTTTACATAAACTCCCTGAGTTGAGAATCTCAGAGGGCTGAATAATAGTATTCAGGCACCAGAGCCCCATCCCAACTCCCAACAGAATGTACTGGACCAAGTAGCTATAAGTTCTTATTTCCAAGTTTTTTTTTTGTTTTTGTTTTAAGTTTTCTGTTTCTTGTTTGTTTTTAACCTGTACAGGGAGCGTTTTGTTCTTTTTTTTTTTTTTTTTTTTAATTTGTGTTGAGAGAGAGAGCACACATGCATGAGCAGGAGAGGGGCAGAGAGAGAATCCCAAGCAGGCTCTGTGCTGATAGTGTGAAGCCTGACGGGGGTTCAATCTCATGGACCATGATATCATAACCTGCACCAAAATTAAGAGTCAGATGCTTAACCAACTGAACCACCCAGGTGCCCCGGGAGTGTTTTGTTCTATGTTAAAGGCATCCTCTATCAATACCTATTCTTCCATGTGTCTTCTGCAGACCACCTTAGGAAGATTATTTAAATTTTTTACTCCAGAAAGCTTTAAAATGAGTAGATAATCTATTAACTCTAGACTGGAAATTCACTTGCATTTCCCATCTAAAATTTTTCTCAGCCAAGGTGTCATTCATAGCTTTCCAGATTATCTGGAGTGAAATAAATGACAGCTTAAAGCGCTCCATCTAATTCCATACTAGCAATATAAAATCCCCCAAATCTGACTGTTATGAACCCACTCATTATTAAATTCCCACATCTGTGATTTCCCTGTGGGTTAAAATTAAAGGGAGTTCCAAATGTGTGTTCTCTCTGGTTTCTTATATGCCAAGTCTCAGCCAAAAAGCCTTCACTTAAGTGTTTGGGTAGGTTCTGGGACTTTGTTCAGCAGCTGCAGCCTGGGCTATCTTCCACTGGCATATATTAAGTTAGTTTAGCACCTCCAAAACTGAATTTTTCCAGTGTCAAGGTGGTTGGTGCCACATGTTTTCAGAATGTCAAAGGGTTCAGAGGACTCTTAAGATGAGTACAGCATCATCCTGATCCCCACAAACCTGAAAAGATATAAGCAAATCTCCCATCTCTACAATAGATGTTGACACCTTACTATACAGTCCTAACCCACATTGTTCCCAGACAAAAACAACAGAAACGTCGGTTTCTAGAGAACAGAGAATCTTCAAAGAAAACTTCAGGATATCTTGGCTTTTGGCTTGCCACAGGTTGCCAGTCTGTGTTGGCTATCTATAATTTATAGACTCTAAACTCAGCTAAGAGGAATCACTTATCAAGAGGCTAATAGGGACACTTTACCATATAGGGAAGAATTTTGTCTATGCATTGTAGTGTTTCACTGGCATAGGATATTTTGTACTTAGAGAAATTTGCCAGGGGGATTTGCCCAGCTGCCAGGTCTTCTAGAATTTCTCTTGTTCCCCTTTGTCCTGCACATTTAAAGCTTAATTTTTATTTCTTTTTTCAACCTTGTGTTCCTCGCACCCCAGTGCTAGAATAGTTGAGTTCTGTCCTTTGAGAGACGATGATCCACATTTGTAGCAGGCAGTCAGGCAAAGCACAGTCTGTAGCCTTGCATTCTCCACCATTCTGATCCTCCTAGTTCTGCACCCTTGTGTCCCCATTATGATCCTGTCCTGCTGCGAAATTCCTTGTATCTACTAATCCTGCCTCCTGAAGGGGTCTTTTTTCCTTTCCATTTTTCTCAGCTGGAGAATGGCCTTTGACTGATTCCTCTAAAGCCTATGGGGACCAACATGGCCTTTGCAGTGTGCTCCTCAGAATCTTACCTTTTCTCGTTATTTGAGCTTTCCAGACCTTGGAAACTCAGTAGTAGCACACATATTCCTTTCTGTTACCTGTATATGTCAAAATGGGCTGTGTCTCTGTTGTCTGTTTCTTTCAGGCATCACCAGCTGAGTTGTTAACCTGTTTAAGTTAAATCTTTTCCTTTCTACATAGTGTGGAGCTAATGTTATTCAGATCAGAATAACTTCCTTTTCCTTTCCTTTTGATTTTGGGCCCTAATATTTGTTTTGCTTCTTCTTTCTCTAGTGCCTTTCTTAAAAGACACTGTCCTAGTGAAAACAAAGAGGTCCACGTGTTCAGTGTTGATTCAGTTACTGCCAACCTTCAGCAGAGTAATTCCAATTATGTACAAGTTCAGTATTCACTTAGGCTTGGATTATGGCTGGGTCATTTGGCTTCCCTTTGATGTGATCTAGTACTCTCCCTTAGAGTCTTCCGCACATTTCCCAGATATGTTCCACTATAGCTTGTAGCCTTCCTGTCTTCCCAGACACACCACCTTGCAAATTATGTAGTGGAGGAACTACTTTATTGCTGATCTTCCTTTTCCAAAAGTTTACAAATCTATCTGAATTTAATGTAACCACCTATTATAACTGTCCTACTCTTTAAGGGCAATCCTGTCATTATGTTTATGATTCCTTACCTTTAGCTTTGAAAGAGCTCTTAAAAATTTCCTAGTTTTATTTCTCTTCCTTCATTATATCTCTTTGGTATGTATCACCTAAGTTGAATAAATAAAGCAAAAATAACTCTTTTTCCTAGTCTTTTAAAGAGCAGTTATACCAAACTGTATATGCTTTCCCTTTCGAAGCTGTTTGACCTAACATGCCCTGTGTTTCCGTTAAGGAAGAAGTCCCCTTTTCCCTCTGTTTATCTGGTGTCTAACTTTTTCTTTCCTTTCCCACTGGCCTTATTGTGATTATGTGTCTTTAAATCCAGTGCTGTTTTTCTTGGCTTTCTGAGAAAATGTGATTCTGAAGGCTTTTTAATTTTTCTCTTAGGTTTTGAGTTTATCATAGCTTTGTTGAGGCTTTTCTAGTATCTCAATCCAAGAAGATTTACCCCCATATAATAAGGGCTCCATTTCCCTTTATCTTTTCAGTGATTTAAATCCACCACCCAACTATAGTTGAATCTGCAGTCTACTCAGGGAGTTATACCCAGGGCCAACTTGAAATCACGCTGTGCAGGACTGATTGCAGAACCTTGTTGACAAGCTACATAAACCCAAAGGTTAGTCATTCCCTGGTCCTCTTCTTGGGATACGATGAAGAACAGAATTTGGGACAGCTGATGATTGCATGCCTCCTACTAATGCCAGCACACATTGTTAAAAGCTAGAACCTCCTGCAATGCTGCGGAGCTTACATGGAGCCTCCTACCTTTTGCAGTCCTACTAAGAAAACCTGTAAAGAGAGCAAAAGGTCCTTCTACCAACACTTCCCTGAAATCCTTGCCTCTTTTCAAGTGAACGTTTCCTGACTGAAGGACGCTTCCCACAGAAGTCCCTAATGTTTGCAGGCACTAAAGCATTACCAGAGTTTCTGCCTCTGTCTACAGGGCTTGGAGTGTCTATGCATATGGATTTCAACAGCCCTCTTCCACTGTTGGTTCCAAACATTTGAGATGAGTTATGTTCCGCTTTGGGGCAAAATTATAGAAGAGAATGAACCAGACCGGGCAGTTTATGGTCAGTGACCTCTGCCTTATCTCTTGCTCATCTTGTACACACTCTTCACAAGTGACAGTGGAGAAAAGGACTGCACTTTGCTTCTCAGTACTTACTTTCCTCAGAGGAAGAGCATTATGAGAGAGAAATCTAATTTCCCCTAAATGGGTAACAGTTATACCATTTTTTTCCAATTATCCATTCTCTCATCCCACTTTTTAAATTAATAGACTTTGTTTTTTTAGAGAGGTTTTAGGTTTACCAAAAACTTGAACAGAAAGCACAGAGTTTCCGTTTTCCCTCTCCCCCGCCCAGTTTCCCCTACTAGTAACATCTTGTTAATACAAGTGTGATACATTTGCTATAATTGATGAGCCAATATTGTTACATTATTATTAACCATAGTTTACATTAGGGTTTTTTCTAAGTGTTATATAGTCTGTGGATGTTGACAAATGTATAATAACGTGTATCCACTGTTACACTATCCTACAAAATAGTTTCACTGCCTTAAACATTGCCTTCTTACCACATTTTTGAAATAGTATCTTTATGATACATCAAATTCCTGCTTAGTGTAGATCCCTCACATTTCTTAGGTTTACTTCTCAACATTTAATTATTTTGTTGCTGCTATGATGGGTTGTTTTGGTTGTTTTTTTTGTTTTGTTTTCTCATTTGTGTTTTTTTTATGGCTTACTGCTCACATATAGGTTAGCTAGTTGCTTTTTCATATTTATCTTATTTGTGTCTAGCCATCTTTTCATTTAGTTCTACAAGTGTTAGGTTTATTTATCTTTATTTTCTTACTGATTTTGTTACCAAAAAACCCAGGTTCGGCTACTTGTTGCTTGAAAAGCCAATACTCAAGGGAGGAATTTTGATTGGAAAGGAATATGAGCTTTATTCAGGAGGCTGGCCATCTGGGGAGAAGGGAAACTCTCGTCTGAAAACCAATTCTGACTATTCTGCCTGGTCCAAAGAGTTTTAAAGGAACTTTAGGGCATTTAATCAATAAAAAGAGAGCACAGTGGCCTGTAACCCTTCCTGATTGCATGCAGACTTGATGCCAGCTACAGACATCATCATTACAGTGCCAGGAGGTTGTGTATTGGTGCCCCAGGGGGAGGTTGTGCAAGAGGATTTGGTTCTTTCTAGGGAACAATGTATAACCTGTAGATATACAAAGAAAGCCTTAATTAATCACATGGGCTAAAAGTGCTTTCTGAAACTTAAAGACTACTAAGTTGGCCAGAGGGGTTGAGGTATCAGCTTCAATTTGGGTAAAATTTCTAGAACAATAATTGAAAAAAGTAGTGACAGCATATGTTTCTTAGATGAGAATGCCTCTTCTGTGTCGACATTAAACGTGATGTTTGCTCTTTCTTTGTTTTTTTTTTTTTTAATTTATTTTTTAATGTTCATTATTTATTTCTAAGAGAAAGACAGTGTGAGCAGGGGAGGGGCAGAGAGAGAGAGGGAGACCCAGAATCTGAACCAAGCTCCGAGCTGTCAGCACAGACCCTGACTGAGGGCTCAAACCCACAAACTGTAACATCATGACCTGAGCCAAAGTCGACACTTAACCGAATGAGCCACCCAGGTGTTTCCTCTTGATTCGAATGACCTTCGTTATACAGATGCATCATTTTCTTTATTAAAGAGTATGAAAGGAAATGAATGTTTAATTTTGCCATCTATTGAAGTTTTTCTACATGAGGTTTTTCTCTTTTAACCTGTATATATGCTGAATTATATTAAAGAATTACTGTTCTTGAACCCTCCTTGCATTCCTAGAACAATATTTGACTAGTAACACTTCTGAATTCACTCAGCAACTATTTGACAGATCTCTAAGCCTCTAAAAGAAGAAAAAGGTGCAAAGAAAATGTGACCAAAATAGCAACTGGTATTTAAAGAAAAAAAGAAGATGGGGCACCTGGGTGGCTTAGTCGGTTGAATATCCAGCTCTTGATTTCAGGTTCATATCATGATCCCAGGGTCATGGGATTGAGTCCCACATCAGGCTCCACACTGAGCGGAGAGCCTGCTTAAGATTTTCTCTCTCTCTGCTTCTCTATCAAGAAGAAAAGGAAAAGAAAAGAAAAAAGCAAGGAAGCATAATAAGTAATGTAAAAGAACATGGCATATGTAAGATGAAACATAAGTTATCAGTAATAAATATGAAGATTAAACTAAATCTGACTTAAAGTAATCTCAGATGGGGGTGGGGGTGCTGAGTGGCTCAGTTAAGTAACTTCAGCTCAGGTCATGATCTCACAGTTCATTAGTTCTCGCCCCTCATTGGGCTTGTGCTGACAGTGCAGAGCCTGCTTGGGATTCTCTCTTCGGTTTCTGCCCCTCCCCCACTTGTGCACGTGCTCTATCTCAAAATAAATAAAACTTAAAAAAAGAAAGTAATCTTAGATGGTGAGAATTTTTAATTAAATCACCTAAAGCTATCAATTTATGAGAGGCTAAAAATTCAAAAGCTGAAAATAATAAATACAAAGATGTAACAAATATGGGGGAATATAAACAAAAAAATTACAAGATTTTTTTTCTTGCTTTGTCCAGTGAACATGTATTGTTCAAAGGGTAGTTCTGTGTAGGTTTCTCCTCAGTTCATATAGAGAGGACTTGTTATCTTTCATACTGTCTAACGTAACGCAAGTCTCTGTCTTCCGGTTTTCTGTGGTTACACTCTTCCCAATAGGAGCCTCTCTCTTTAAGTCAGTCCTATCTCTTGTTAAAACCTATTAATCTCCTGTAGTACAGTCAGATGCACAATTTGGATACAAAAAGTTCCTCCCTTTCCTTCTACAACATTAATATCCAGCTGGAGATTAACCTTAGAGAAGACTGAATTGCTTTGCAGAGATCTGATTTCTTTAACTTTCTTCAGTGCCTGTAAATTCATGCCACTAGAACTCCCTGTTGCTGAGTGTATATTTTGAAAAGGTTTTTGGCTCCATTTCCATACAGTTCTACATCTTCTGGAACTTCCTGTCAGCAGCCATAGACCCCTCCCTTATCTGATTTGCTGTTCTCTATCAGTGTTCTTTTTCTCTCCCACCTTTCCTTCTTTTCCTTCCACCTTTATTTTTCTTTCTTGCTTTTGAGCAACTAGATCAGTTTCTTTTGGTGGGAACCAAATATTTGGCTTGGTTTTGCTACCTGGTATTTTTGGTGTGGTATGTGGCAAAATCACCTGAAAGCTGACCAAAGGAAATAAAAATTTTAAACTTCGAGACACTATTGGGATAACAATGGCTTTAACTATAAATAATCTGCATATAATTTCTAAGCAATAGACCATAGGCCTTATTTAAAAAATCTTCACATAGCTGTAAAAGTGAAATTTTGTTTCTCTCTTACCCAACTATAAAATATAAATAAAGCCCATTTCTTTTCTTGTTCTAAGCATTACCATCTCATTTGGTAATGAGAGTATCAGAAACTGTATTAATAGTTTTAGTAAGTATTTAAAATTTACAAAAGGCCACATCCTCTGAGCTACTAATCCGACATTTAGATATGTGATAGATTTTCTTTTACTCTGATAACATTATTTTCCTCATATTCCCAGTGCCTAAGAGAGTGCCTAATATATCGCAAGCATCAAATTTTCTCTGAGACTAACCTGGAGGTTACATATGTAACTTCATTAATTGAAATTTTGTTTGACAAAAAAGATGTTTTTTTTCCTTGAAATTCATGTTTAAGGGTTCCAATAAACCTTAAATTTTTTCTTTAATATTTCATTTCTTTAGCATCGTAAGTGTGTAATCTGACTCTGCCTTCTTTCAGCAATCTAGAGTGATACCATTTTTGCCTTGGTTAGAGATCATAATATAAAAGTGGTTGGTATCCAGCTTGTCAGAAGTGCATTTGAGAAAAGTGTTACTTAAGGAAAGAGTGCTGAATGGTCATTTGCTTCGTCCACTCTGTGTATTCTGAGTTGTTTCTGTGAAGGTTACTTTCTTGGGAAATACAGTGTGCACACTGCATCTCAAAACAAATAGATAATTTAAAAAACCCAGATTGTTCTGTTTGAGAAACCATCAAGGGCATTGCTCCTATGTCATTTAGTGTCCCCTTAAAATTTTACCATGAGAAATCCCTTAAGAATTTGTGTCAGAAAAAAAAAATGGTTTCCCTAACAGATTAGTAGAATACTTCTTTTCTGATTGTAAAGATCTTTTCTTTTTTTCTGTTTTTACTACTGGGAAACTCAATAGCACATTTTGATACAACAAATCATGATAGCACCTCTCTAAGGTCTTCCTAAATAGGTCTTATAAACAGATTCTGTGCTGAAAAAAGACTGGATTTGAACAGAAAATAGAGATAAAACCTTTGGCAAGCACCAGTTTTATATGTGTGCTAAGCCAGGCCCAGTGAGCCCCTTTTAATTTCATTTATTTTTCTCTTGACTAGAAAACGTTGTGTGATGTGATCCTTATGGTCCAGGAAAGAAAGATACCTGCTCATCGAGTTGTTCTCGCAGCAGCCAGTCATTTTTTCAACTTAATGTTCACAAGTAAGTATCTTAAAGTAATAAAACATGTTATTTTTTCCATGAGAATGACTTAGAGTCTAAATTAAAATATCTTTCCGGTACCTGGGTGGCTCAGGCAGTTAAGTGTCCAACTTAGTTTCGGCTCAGGTCATGATATCTAGGTTTCATGAGTTCAAGCCCCACTTGGGTCTCTGTACTGATGGTGCAAAGTCTGCTTGGGATATTCTCTCTCTCTCTCTCTCTCTCTCTCTCTCTCTCTCTCTCTCTCTCTCTCAAAATAAACTTAAAATTTTTTTTAAAAGAAGAAAATATCCTTCTAAAGCCCTTAAGATATTAAGGCCATAAAACATTGAAGAGATTGCAAAGGGGTTATGATGATGTTTGATCAAAAGAAAAATGTCCTTTCACTAGCACTAGAGGCCCAAAGGCTTTATTGATGGAGATGCAGTTTCTAGTTGAACAATTGTCATTGTTCTCATAGATTGGCTCCAGCTATATCAGATGTAGTTTTGCTCACAGCAATTTAGAAGAGTGCCACTAAGTCATTTTAGGAGTTGGGGAAATACTAAATCTAGTTTTATGTATCTCTGTTTACTTGGCCCTTTTTGTTGTTTTAAAGAAGTACACTAATCCACTAATTTCTTACCTTATTTTAAGACACATCTCAAGTGTGGAGAATTAATTTGCATTTGTTATAGGAATGTTGGGTTTCCTGGGATCTTTATTAACAGAGAGCTCTCTGTCCTGTTATTCTTCTCCACATTTAACATGGCCTGGAATGATCTGGTCCTCAGTTAACCTGGTGATAGTAGTCATGTCATTTATATTTCTTCTTTTCATTTTAGCTAACATGCTTGAATCAAAGTCCTTTGAAGTTGAACTCAAAGATGCTGAACCTGACATTATTGAACAACTTGTGGAATTTGCTTATACTGCTAGGTAAGTTAAGAAGGATCATTTCTGTTGTGGAGGAGTAAGGTTGGGATCTACTATGGCAGAGCATTATCGTGACAAATTGATGTGCTCCAAATTCTTCAACAGGAAAAACCATAAGGATGGGGAAGTTTGAGGAGCTTATGCCATACATACTCATGCAAGCAAGGACCGAAAAGTTTAATTTTTTGTTTAATTTCAGGAGCTAGTAGGATACATTTTACAAAGCATTATTTAAATAATAAAAAATTATAGGAAATTAAATTCACTTTAACTTCTTTGCAGAATTTCTGTGAATAGCAACAACGTTCAGTCTTTGTTAGATGCAGCAAACCAGTACCAGATTGAACCTGTGAAGAAAATGTGTGTTGATTTTTTGAAAGAACAAGTTGATGCTTCAAATTGTCTTGGTAAGAAGTCATATTCCTATTTAAAATAAAAACCAAAACAAACTTTAATGTGCATTTTAATAAAGGAAAAAAAAAGTGTCATTCTAAGTGTCCTCATTTAATTTTAAAGACATTGTCCACTAGAAAATACACTTAAAATACATTTTAAGAGACATTTAGGGAGATGCCTATTAACCCGGGCAGGAACAAGCCCATTAAAATTTCCAAAATATAAAATAGCTTTAATAATGAGTTTTTGTGTATCTAGAACAAAAAGTAAGGATTGCGTCTGGTGGTGGTGTGGTATGTCATAAACATGAATGTTTACCTTTGTTGCAGTACTTACGATTGGTCTGTCATAGATGAGAAAACAGGTTGTGTATATTACCTGAGGTCTTAAAGCTAGTATGTGGAGGAGCTGGAGTTGGAATTCAAGCCCTCTTGTTCTTAACTACTGTCCCATGTTGCCTCTCCACATTATTAAATACGTTATTGTATACTAGAACACTTAAAAATCCTAGACTATAAATTAAGATACTAAGTAAGAGACTGCTATAGCACTCTATTTTATTTTTTTAAGTCTTTATTTATTTTTGAGAGAGAGGTCAGTTGCAAGCAGGAGAGGGGCAGAGAGAAATCCCAGGCAGTCTCCATGCTGTCAGCGCAGAGCCTGATGCAGGCTCAAACTCACGAACCATGAGATCATGACCTGCACTGAAACCAAGAGCCAGACAGACGCTTAACCGACTGAGCCATCCAGGTGCCCCAGCACTCTATTTTAAAGCCATTAATAAAGTATTTTATATTTCATGTCAGGAAAAGCAGAAATAGTTGATCAGAGTTTCCCAAGGTGTGATATGGTATGCTTTCCACTGTGAAATAATCTTTAGTGGCACATAAATGAACATCCAGGTCTTTGTAGTTGTATTTTCTTACCCTTGCTGTGATTCAGAGGGGAAAAGAATCAGGGTAGGAGTCCTAGGAAGGCAGGGAGGAGAGGAAAGCTGAATCAAGGACAACCAATGCAAAGATTTTTGACAAATGAGAGAAGATGAGGGGTGCTGACAAGAAGCCAACAGCTGGGCAAAGGGCTCCTGGAGATACATGAGAAGTTTGCAAACCTTCTCTTTCCCCCGTTTTTCTAGGCTCCCCTCTAGTAATGAACTAGACGGTTCATCACTCCATCTGTCACACACCCCTACTGTGAATGCAGAGCAAAAGATCTTTGTAGGCAGGTAAATAGGAAGCAGAATAAATTTTAGGGAGGGATAAAAGGCAAAGGGGATGGGAATGAGTTTGTGACTGGTATCCAAAAAAGGAAATGGACCAAATGGAACAGGACAGGTAATAGCTATGCAGGTGAATATACTGGTGGAATTTATTTTAAAGGTGGTTGTAGGTCACAAACGAAAAGACCCATATATTAGGAAATAAAAGGCCAGTCTCTAATCTTATCTGTGCAGCAGAGACACTCTGGAATGAGTCCCTCTATTTCTCTGGGCCATAGTTTGGGGCTCCATTCATCAATAAAATTTATATTCTGAGATTTTACTTATTTCCCCTTATATAAATATGTAGTCTCACAAAATTTATTGTAAAAAGAATTCAAAGGAGTTTTTGGAAGGTGATGGCTTAAGTACTTCTCCTTAACTCCCTAGCACTCTAAACTTCCAACCAGGTGATTCAACTAGAAAGAAAAACAGCCAGAGTAGGGAGTGGATATGGTGGAACCTGGAGCAAGTTTGTGCTAATCTCATTTTAGGCTTTGGGCTTCTGAGGAGACCACTTGGGAGTGTTACTTCTGGATGCCTTCTGGATCATTGTTTTCAAGAGAGGAAGGATGGTGTAGCAGCCTAGAAGGGAGCCTGATTCCTTCCCTAAGCCGGGGTAAAGATAGTGGCCCGTCCAGTTGAGCCAAGTGCAGCTACTCTCAGTACCCAAGGGAACTGCTGCAGCCTGCATTCTTTTTAGCCCTGGGGTGGCTCTCCCTGTGAACTGATTAGAGAACTCCTTTGTTCTCTGCTGCCCCAGAGATCCCAACAAGCTGACTTCCATGAATTCTAAAGGCACCCATAGTATCTGATGGAAGTGGGCAAAGATATCATACCAGGTTAAAGGAAACCTGCTAGTTCGAGGACAGAAATCAAGCTAAACAGCCAAAATGAATGGCTCCTGTAGAAATTTTCATTTAAGAAATGGAGGAGACCTTAAATAGAAAGGAAAGCCATGATTTTCCATAAAATTCAATTGAATTGAAAAACAGAATGGATATTCCTAAAAATCAACCTAAAGAAAATAAAACAGAGAAAACTGCCTTATGATAACAACACAAAAATGCAAAGAAATGGAAATCATTAGTGAAAAACATAAAAGACCTGAAAGGAAGATACGGGACACTGATGTGAAGTAGGGATTCCACAAGGAACAAGTGGAGGAAAAGTGATATCAAAGAAATCGTAAAAGAAAACTTATTTGAGACTTAAAAAACTTGAACTTTCACACTTATACCAAGTACCAGACCTGATGGAGTGAGATTTTCCTCTCCTAAACATATCCTAGTGATATTTTTTCACCTCCAAAATCAAGAGAGAACTTATTTTTTTTAATGTATGTTTGTTTTGAGAAAGAGAGTGAGCACGAGTGGGGGAGGAGCAGAGAGAGAATCCCAAGCAGGCTCCATGCTGTCAGTGCAGAGCCTGATTGGGGCTCAGTCTCACCAACCGTGAGATCATGACCTGAGCCAAAAGTTGGACGCTTAACCAACTGAGCGCCCCGGGTGCCCCAAGAAAACCGTTTGACGTGATAAAAATGTTCTGGCACTAGATAGTGGCGATGGTGACACAACATGGTGAATGCACTAAATCACTAATGGTAAGTTTTATGTTGCATGTATTGTATCTTAATTTTTAAAAATATAATAAAAAGAATTTATAAGTTTTTAGAAAGGGTATGTATGATAGGTTACCAGAAATTGGTCACAAATTCTTTTCATCCTTGTATGTATACCCCTTATATAAGTGACTATAGCTCTTCCATCAAGAAGTGGAGTCTTTTTCCCCTTGTAATCTAAGGTTGGCCATGTGGCTTGCTTTAGCCCATGGGACATTTGCAAATGTGACATGAGCAAAAGCTTAAACAAATGTGCTTTGGGGCTTGCCCTAGTTTGCTGCTGGGGACTCTTCTGCCATCATGAAAAGAAAATTAGAGACCATTTGGGACACACATGAGTTATACTAGCTGATGTCCCCTTCACCAACCAGCTTGCGTATTACCAAGTATGTGAATGAGGCCAATCTAGACTATACAGTCCCCACTAAGCAACCAGCTGGCTGCAGAGATTAAACCAGCCCAGGTCAAAAGGACCACCCACTTGACCCATAGAAGTGCATTGTTATTTTGAGCCACTAAGTTTTGGTGTTGTTTTTCCTGCATCAACAGATAATTAACATAAAAGCTTACTTAGAAAAGGAGAATCTGAATGACATTAATTTTTTATCTGCAACAGGAAGTTAGAAGACCACAGCATTAGATATGCAAATCGTAGAGAAAAAAAGAATTACATTTAAAAACATTGTTCATTTGAGATATTGCAAAGACACAATGTATAATCCACCTGGAGCCTTCTGAGAAAAGTATTCGGGGAACTACTACAGCAAAGTATGGTAAAGATCTCAAGATAGGGATATGCTGCATCAGCTTCCTTAATTGCAAGCAAAATAAACTGACTTTGCTAGTTTAAACAGAAAAGGAATTTATTGAAAGCTTTTGAGTAACTCAGAATTGGCTGGCTCAGCTCAGTTGGTGAAGCATGCAACTCTTGATCTTGGGGCTGTGAGTTCAAGCCCCAAGTGTGACGTGAAGTTTACTTAAAAAAGTAAATACACAAAATTAAATACACAAAATTGCATAGAAATCTCAAATCAAGCTTAGTAAAAGTCTGAATTTGAACAACACAAACTTGTTTAGGTAGATATCAGAGTGTTTTACTCAGTAATCAGAGAACACATAACGGTTTTTCAGACACCTCTGGAGTGTTTACAAATACTGATCAGCAGCCACAGAAAATCTGGAGCACCTAAAAGAGAAGAGACACAGTCTACATCCACTGATTACAGTGCAATAAAGCTGTGAACTAACCTCAAAAGGAAAGCTGTTTCCTCCCACTCCATTCTGAACACTAGATATTTAATTGAGAAATTTAGAAAAATATTTTTAAAGAGGTGTTAATGAACTTACAGGCCAAATAGAAATATATGACAATATGTACAGAAAAAAAAACAACCCAAACCTTTAGAATGTGACCAAAGTATTCCTTTAAAAAAAAAAAATTTTTTTTAATGTTTATTTTTGAGAGAGAGTGAATATGCAGGACGGGCAGAAAGGGAGAGGGATACTGAGGATCCAAAGGAGGCTCTGCACTGACAGCAGAGAGCCCGATGAGGGGCTCAAACCCACAAACCATGAGATCGTGACCTGAGGTGAAGTCAGATGCTTAACCGACTGAGCCACCCAGACACCCCAGTGACCAAAGTATTTCTTAGAAGAGAATTTGTAGTCTTAAAATATTTTCCAAATAAATGCATTTATTTTTATCTTTCCTTGACTGAGTATTCTACTCAAAGAGATAGGAAAAAACTTTAAACACCTAATGAAAGTAGAAGAAAATCTCTTTCAAAGCAAAATTAATAAAATGGAAAAAGAACACTAATAGACTGTAGACTTGGCCAGGGAAACAAAAGCTAATTATTTCAAAAAATGGTATAAAATAGTAAACAAGTCTAATCAAGAAGGAAAGATCATAGAACAAACAAGAATTAGAAAAGGTCAAAGAAACAACATCAAGATATGAACACAAAAGAGAAATAGTCAAAATTGTCTTTAAAAGTTGAAAACCCAGAAATAGAAATGTTGAAAAGGTAAAGATTTGTTCCCAACGAATGCTCCAGGTTTGATGGTTTTATGTGTTAATTCTACCAAGCTTTCAAGCAATAGATTAATTCTGTATTACTTAAATCTAGTGGACATGGATAGAAAACTTTACAGCTCATTCTACAAGGGTAGGATTATTGAGGAGCCAGGATTGGACAGATAACACACACGCACACGTGATTTTAGTTTCACTTAGGAACAATGATTTATGGGGTCTGTGGGTGGCTCAGTCGGGTAAGCATCTGATTTAGGCCCAGGTAATGATCTCACGATTCATGAGTTCAAGCCCTGCATCGGGCTCTGTGCTGACAGCTCGCGCACGGAGCCTGCTTCGGATTCTGTCTCCCTTTCTCTTTGCCTTTCCCCCACTCGCACTCTGTCTCTCTCTCTCTCTCCAAAATAAACATTAAAAAAAATTTTTTTAACAATAATGATTTTTAAATTCCTTAAAAATAGCAAATTGAATCCATCAATGAATATATTTTTAAAAATAATACTTTACCAAAAAAAATAATAATATTGTAATACTTTACCACCCTGGTGTGAGATGTTGACAATGGAAGAGATTATTTATGTATAAAACAGAAGTATATGGGAACTCTGGTTTCTACTAAATTTTGTTGTGAACCTACAACTGCTGTGGAAATTAAAGTTTGTTAATTAAAACAATAATACTTTGTGACCCAGTAGGGTTGACTTCAGAAATGTCAGAATGATTGAATGCTTAAGAATCTAACATAATATACTACCAAGCTATAGGAAAAAAATAAATATTTATAATCATAGCAACAGATACTGAAGGCACTTTTTATATTTCCATTACCCAGTCCTGATTAAAAAAAGAAAAAAAAAAACTCTTGCACTAGAAATAGAATATCTAATTAACCTGTGTCTGAAACCAATAGCAAATATTCTTTACATGGAAAGACGCTACTTACTATTCAACTTTTGCTGGAGATGTCCATTAATGCAATCAGTGAAGACAAAATAAGGTAACAGTAAAAGCTTCCTTATCAGGCATAATCAGAACATTAATTGGTTGTCTGACTTAAAATGTCATTAAAACAGTGGTTAAATAAGAGAGGCTCTGCTGTAAAGGTGTTTAACATAGTATGTAAGTATACCAATCTTCCAGTCTTTGACTGTGAGGCCCAAACCTAGTCTCTCAGTATTGATCCATGTCATGTCTTAAATAAATCACACCAATAATATATATAATTTTTTTTTTTTTTTTTTTTTTTAGTTTCCTTGAAATGAATTGAGAACTTAGTCTGAGTACAGAATCCCCTTAGAATTTTGCAGTGTTTTTTCATATCTCACCAGTTGTCTTGGTCATATGCCTAATCTGAGCTTTTCTCAAGTTTGTCTGAAATCTGAAGATTAGTTTTCATAGAAACAACTTTCTTTTCACATTCATATTTTATTGAAAAGCATGATATTTAATTGGGTTGCATAAATACAGAAAATTCAACTGCCAGAAATTAGTTAATAAACAAATATTGGTTCTTGGTGAAGATACCCTCTCTCTGTTGGGAGCATAGATACAAGCTATAGCAGACTGCTCACCATGAGCATCTAGCATGCCATGGCATTGGTTGGTATTAGATAATAGCAGTTAATCTGACAAGTTCATTACCAGGCATTAGTTATGAGAACCTCTGTGATATAAATGTGAAAGTATCAAAACTCATTATCTTAAGGCAACATGAGTTGAAACAGAAAATCAAAAATAATGAACTGAAAAATATTCAACCTCTGACTTTGAAGGGGGGCCTGCAACAAAATCACACACAATAATCAGTGGATTTATTTAGAAGGGGGATTGGCCAACTTTTTCTGTAAAGGGCCAGATAGTTAAATATTTTAGACTTTGTATGCCATGCACATGTCACACGTGGTCCTTGTCACTTCTTTTCCCTCTCCCTCTGCCCCACTTTTTTTTTTTTTTATGACCCTTTAAAACCATGAAAAATGTTTTTAGCTGCTGACCAGCTGGTTGTGGGCTGGATTTAGCTCATGGACAGTACTTTACAGATTCCTGAAACAGAACATTAATAGCCAATTAGGGAGACACTCCCTCTCAAACAAAAATATAGAATAGCTAGGAAAAGGCTGAATGGGAAATGTATGAGGGTTTATATAAAGAAATCTGTGTTAATTATATTGAAAATCATAAGAAATCTGAGTAAATGGAGATACATGTCATGTTCCTAAGAGGAGCTCCTCTTGTGTTGCGGAACAGTCCCCACAGTAATCCAGAAATGCACTGCAGTCCTAAGTAAAATTATACCAGGATTTTTTACAGTAGAATGTTATAAGCTTATTTTTACATTTATTTGCAAGAGAAAAATGTTTTAACAGTAGCCAACAAAAATTTGAGAAAACATTGAAGGGGCTTCTCCTACAAAGTATCAATATTGGCCATACTTAATTCAGCATAGCATAGGCATAGGAATAAACCAGTAGAACAGAGAAGGATCCAGATTTGTTAAATTCACTCAGCCTCATTTTTTTGTTTTCAATGTATGTTTGGGGATTTTTTAAGTGATTTTCTATTCATTTATTTTCTTCTATGTTTAGGTATAAGTGTGCTAGCAGAGTGTCTGGACTGTCCTGAATTGAAAGCAACTGCAGATGACTTTATTCATCAGCATTTTACTGAAGTTTATAAAACTGATGAATTTCTGCAACTTGATGTTAAGCGAGTTACACATCTCCTCAACCAGGACACTCTGACTGTGAGAGCAGAGGACCAGGTGACTAAATTGTCTTCTCACTTTTTTCTTAGTAAAATATCTTTTCTGATTTCTTATGTTTCATGTTTGGATACATGACAAGGAAAAGAATCATAGTAGGAGAGAATGTGTTCTTTACATTAAACAGAGTATTCCAAAGTCTTTTTCATAGGAAAAGTAAGTCTTGCGTGCTTGTAAGGCTTGCTCTTTGAGTGAGAGACCATTTGGTAGAAATAAAGCTATTGGGTACCATGGTAGGAAGAACAGTGCTTCCCCCCAAGGATTATCCACATCCTAATTGTCAGAACCTGTTGTGAATATGTTGCCTTACATGGCGGTAGGACTTTGCAGATGTGGTTAAAGATCTTTGAGATGGAGAGATTATCCAGGTGAGCCCAGTGTAATCTCAAGCGTCCTTAAATGTGGAAGAGGGAGGCAGAAGAGTCAGTGTCAGTGTGATGCAGTGTGAGAAAGACTTGGCTGGATATTGCTGGCTTTGAAGATGGAAGAAGAGGCTGCAAGCCAACGAATGCAGGAGGAGGCTGCTGGATTCTGAAAAAGGCAAGGAGATGCTTTCTCCTCTAGAGCCTTCAGGCATCCCCGCTGACACATGGATTTTGACCCATTGTGACCTATTTTGTATTCAACCTCCATAATTGTCAGATTAAACTGCCGGAGGTGTAAACTGGGTGCAGGCATTTGGGAGCTGGGTGGACTAACACTTAGAAATGCAGTCATTCAATTATTCCCTGTTTTCAGTCCCACATCCTTCTCTGTATTTTATTTAATTTGTTAAATCAGCAGTAGCAAACTAATAGAGGTACTGTAGGATCATATGCTTTCAGTTACTTTTGTTCTCGAGATAAAAGATTAGCACTGGGCCATTTTTGTCCAGTCTTCTTCATGGCCCAGCGTATTGTATTAGTCTGCAAGTTGACAGGTTGGACCTGGAAGACCTGACTAGGGAAAAACAAACAAACAAAAATCTTAGTTCTGTGACCCATGACTAAAATTAACTGACTTATATGCATTATGGAAAGGGAATTAAAAATGTAACTAGTCTGAAGAAACCTGGCAAACATTATCTACAGATTATTATTATATCAAGCCTGATGAGCACTATTTATAGGATAATACTGTCAGTGATAAGTCACGTTGATATGCATGGCACCTCCGTAGTCTTCCTCCCAAAACACAGTGCTCCTAGTCTAATCATGAGAAAAACCTCAGACAAACCCAAATTGAGAGACATTTTACAAAATACCTTACCAGAACTCACAACTGTCAAAGTCATCAGAAACAAGGAAAGTCAGCAAAACTGTTACAGTCCATAAGACCCGAGGTGACATAATGAGTAAATGTGATGTGCTCTCCTTTATGGGATTATGGGACAGAGAAAAAAATTAGATAAAAAACTAAAGAAGTTTTTTTGGAAGTATGGACTTTAGTTAATAATGGATCGTTAGCTGTGATAAGAGTATCATGCTAATGTAACATTTTAACAGCTGGGTGCAGGGTGTATCGGAACTTTGTGTGCTATCTTCGTAGTTTTTCTGTAAATCTAAAACTTCTCCAAAATTAAGAGTTTTTTTTTTTTTTTTAAATAGACCAATTCCCATTAAAAATTAATTCATATGGAGGTCAGAACTTAGGCCATATTAACACCAATCCCAAATTAACTAATTTAAGTAACTCAAATGTGGCAGGTGTGTTTTCAGTGTGTCTGAACTACTGATTTGTGGGGACACCTGACTGGCTCAGTCATTAGAACATGTGACTCTTGATCTCATGGCTATGAGCTCAAGCTGCATGGTGGGCATGGAACCAGTATAAAACTAACAATAACAATAAAAAACTAGTGATTCATAAATCAGGTTGTGTTGATGAACTTGGACAGGTAAATACTACAGTATTATTTTCAAAAAAATTCTTATATAATCTGTAATGTATTTTTTAAACATAGAATTCTTATAAAGTTTCTGGAATGTAGATAAGTCTATCAGTTCACAATTCAGGAATATCATATTGAAATAAAATCATAGATGAAACTTCATTTCTCTTGGGATGGACATCCTCTTAGGAAATTAAAGTATTTCCGTGATACCAAGTAAACATATATTGACACTATCATTGACCAGTAGATTTATTTCAGTAGACATGTACATCACAGCTCCTTCTGAAAAAAGGTTATATTTTGTTTCAAAAAATAAGTTCAGTATCCTCCCTGTCATTATATAGTAGTAATTCTAAAAAATACATTACCGACAAGAATCATTAGAGCAGTGTGTAAGCTGTTCTGAAGTACAGGCAAGTGTTGGGGAATGAAAGAAAATGTTTGATAAAATATTGGGAATAAGTGGTTGCGTCTTTATGAGATCCTCCCCTGACCTTAAGTGTGAGAGTAAACATAGGTAATTGGAAATGTTTCTGCCTTCTAAGAACTTTACTGTGCTGTTTTTCCCCCCTTAGGTTTATGATGCTGCTGTCAGATGGCTGAAATATGATGAACCTAATCGCCAGCCATTTATGGTCGATATCCTTGCTAAAGTCAGGTTTCCTCTTATATCAAAGAATTTCTTAAGTAAAACAGTACAAGCTGAACCACTTATTCAAGACAATCCTGAATGCCTTAAGATGGTGATAAGTAAGTTGCCTTAATACCCATTTATAACCTGATCCTGTAGGCAGTTTTTCATGGGCTTAAAACCCTTTAGAATGGATCAGACTCCATTCAAGACTTAGCTCTTTAATTCTTTTTTTTTTTTTTTTTAAGTTTGTTTGTTTGTTTATTGAGAGAGAGAGGGAGGGATTGAGAATGTCCAAGCAGGCTCTGAGCTGAGAGGACCGAGTCCAATGTGGAGCTCAAACCCACACACTGTGCTGAAACCAAGAGTCAGACACTTAACTGACCTAGCCACCCAGGTGCCCCAAGACTTACCTTTTTTAGATTAATAATCCACTGGGGTTCTTAGCTGTCTACCTGGAGGAGACTTAGCCCCAGCCCTCATTTTATAGGAATGTGTATGATAGAAGGTAAAAATTACTTATGCCTTGTCTCCTTTTGTGTATAATAGCTTTCATGTACTTTGTGCCTAGTGTTTCCTTTTTTATTTTACTCAGCCAAATAATATACTGTGATCACTTTTTTTTTCCTTTTTGATCAGCCAACAACTGCCATATTTTGTCATTTACTTAGTTTTTCTTGGCTTGCAGGCTAAGTCCCACCCCCTCTGTAAAATGCTACTTAATAAAATTGTACAATTAAACAATCTGTTGCTTTTATTTCTTGTAAACATCCTTCATAGAGCCTTCTACGTATTCCAGTGTGGACTATTTGCACTCTAACCCTGAGACACTCTTCTTGTCCTGGAACTTCCCTTCTCTGCCATCCTGGGATGTCCTTTCACTCCTCTCCTTTGTTAGATCCACTGCCTTCCCGGACCTCAGGTCTTCCCCTTTTTTAATTCTCCCTGTTGAATGGAATGTATCCCATAACAGGTTCCTGAGAAAGAGTATGTCATCAGTAAATATTAGGAGACTTGATGAATCTCCTGTATTTATTTTACCATAAAATGTTGAAGGATAGTTAAACTGGGTATATAGAATTATGTTGAAAATCATTTTAGAAAATTCAAGTTAGAATTTTGAAGGCATTGCTCCATTAACTAGCTGCCAGTGTTGTTTTTCAGAAATATGATGCCAGTCTGATCCTTTTATTTTTTATTCCTCTTTGTAATTTTTTTGTAATATCCCTGATGTTTTGGAGGTTCACAATAATGTAACTTTGTGTTTTGTCTTTTGTTTTTTTAGTAGTCATGTTGGACATTGTCTTTTCAATCACAAATTTCTCATTTCTCTGTTACTGGTATTGTGATTCTTCAATACAACTCTTGTCTCTGCTTCTCTGATCTGTCTTCCAGGAGACAGCCTTAATTTTTCTATCATCACTTTTATTTCAGCTATTATTTTTAATTTCTGTGAGCTTTTACTTATTCTCTAATTCCTTATTTCATGGTTATAATACCTTATTCTGAAGTAGCATTATAGTGCCTTTCATGTTTATCTTGTCTGCATTTTCTGTATTACCTTTGAATTTTGTTTTTCTGTTTTTGTTGTTGGAAGCTTTTCTTAATGTGTTATCTGTGAGTCATATTTATAAGACTAAGTTATTAATAAAGCCAATAGCACTGTATATGTGAGTGGGCTCTTGGTTCTTGGCCTGAACTGTAGGGTAATCAGTGTAAACACATGTTTTTTTGTTTTATTTTTGAGAGAGATAGCAAGCAGGGGAAGGACAGATAGAGAGGGAGACAGAATCCCAAGCAGGCTCCACACCATCAGCACAGTGCCCGATGTGGGGCTTGAATTCACAAACTGAGATCGCGACCTGAGCCGAAATCAAGAGTCGGGTGCTTAACCGACTGAGCCACCCAGGTGCCCCAACACACATTTTGTTTTTAATTGAGGACCCCTCCAATGTTAGTATCTATAAATATTTTCTCAGATAGTTGGATACAGGCATTTGGGAGCTGGGTGGGGAATATTTGGTATGTAGACTTTCACTTAACCCTTGTCATCAGGCTCATACCCTTCTCTGTGTGATTCTCCAAAGGCCAGTCATCATATATCCTACTTGGAGAAGGCATGGCAGGTTACTGGACTGTGCAGTAGGGGAAGGAAACCTGACAATTAAAGTGTTGTTTATTCAGAATTTTAAAGCTCTCTTGTTTTCATCCCCACCCCACTTTCTGGGGGTACTTCCTATCTCCCATTATGAATCTTTCCAGGCTTCTGCAAGATAATTTGGCTTGCTTCTCATTGGTGTCTCCTTCCACAACCATCTCTTTTTCTTTTTCTTTTTTTTTTAATGTTTTATTTTTGTGAAAGACAGAGCACGAGTGGGGGAGGGGCAGAGAGGGAGACACCGAATCTAAAGCAGGCTCCAGGCTCTGAGCTGTCAGTACAGAGCCTGATGGGGGCTTGAACTCATAAGCTGTGAGATCATGACCTGAGCTGAAGTCAGACACTCAACCAACTGAGCCACCCAGGTGCCCCCACAACCATTTCAGGTTAACATTCTATCTGCTATATGTCTTCACTTACTGAGTTTCAGGGTTATATAGATCTTCTAGTATTATCAAAGGTAGAGTTTGTTTCTTGCTTCATTGTTGTTTGGGATGGCTTTCAAGAGAAGAAGAGAAAAAGGTCTTAAAACTGGCACATTCAGTCTCAAGTTCTTTTTATCGTTAAGTCTGAATCAGTGTTTTTGTATTATTAACTCTGAATCTAGTGTTAGGGATGTAGTTGGAAATGTCTTCCTTATTCCAAGGTAATTTTTTAATTTCATAAATTCTTGTCTTGTGCACTTAACGGATTTCTTATTTTCTCCTTTTTTAAAAAAATGTTGAAACCTTGTATCCAACTGAAATTTATTTGAATACAGAAGAGTCTATCTTTTTTTCCTCTTTAAATGTCTGGCAAGATGGCCCAATATCATTATTGAATAATTTATCTTTTCCCACTGATTTGAACACCATGAACTAAATTTCTCCTTATCTGTATACACACAAAAATCAGTTTCTCTTCCATTTCATTCTGGTACCTTTTAATTATTGTTGTACCTCATTTAAATTATATGTCCTGGAGAATTTATAATTTTCTTTTTATAAACTTCTACACTTCTTAAAATCTTTTTTTAGATATTTTTGTTGTTGCTGTTGTGAATTGTATTTGCATTTGTCATTACTCATTTCTTTTTAAAACTTGTTCTGTTGATTTCTCTTGCTTTTTCTAGGGATTTAATCTTTTATCTGCAAGTAATGATAATTTTAGATTCTCCCCTCTACTATTTATACCTTTTATTTTGTTACATTGACTACTTTCAATAGCCTTTTCATGACAGTGTGCAGTTAACTAATAATGATAAATGGCAGCCTTGTATTTTCCTTTCTGGAAATACCTTTAGTCCTAGTGGTGTGGATCTGGGTTCTGACTGTGGTTGGCTGTGTGTGTGTGGTACTAGATGGATATGAGTAGAGTGGGTGTCTATAATTAAGACAGTACTTTCGTTTTCCTAAACTCTAAACTTTAATAAGCACCCATCAGTTGTTTTTTTTTCTGAGAGTTTGAGGATTTTGGCAAATATTGCTATAAGTGTTGTTTTAAAATTTAGTATGCATATTTAAGCTGTACAGAAAGGTATAAAAACTAATAATGAAAATATTCATGAACTTACCTAGCACCCTGAGAAGTCAGTACAGATGAAGCATCCAATGTGTTCCTCCCCAGTGACAGCTCACATGCTTCTACCTAGGAGGAAACAATAGCCCTGAATATGGTGTTTGATCAGCATGCAGTTCTTTACCATATATAAAAGCAACATTTAGTATTGTTTTGCCTATTCCATATATATAAGCAACATTTAGTATTGTTTTGCCTGTTCCTAAATGCTACATGAATGGTATACTGTATGTATTCTTCTGCAACTTGCTTTTTTTTTTTTTTTAATTTTTTTTTTTAACGTTTATTTATTTTTGAGACAGAGAGAGACAGAGCATGAACGGGGGAGGGTCAGAGAGAGGGAGACACAGAATCTAAAACAGGCTCCAGGCTCTGAGGTGTCAGCACAGAGCCCGACGCGGGGCTCGAACTCACGGACCGCAAGATCATGACCTGAGCCGAAGTCGGCCACTTAACCGACTGAGCCACCCAGGCGTCCCTGCAACTTGCTTTTAATATACTTTTTTAATGTTTATTCTTGAGGGAGACAGAGACAGTGAGAGTGGGGGAGGGGCAGAGAACGAGGGAGACACAGAATCAAACTCATGAGCCATGAGATAATGACCTGAGCTGAAGTCAGACGCTTAACTGACTGAGTCACCCAGGCGCCCCCTGCAACTTGCTTTTAAAAATACTTTCTAATTTCCATTATGTTTTCTCTTGTGACCAATAAGTTTAGTAGAAGTATGCTTTTAAATGCCTTTGGTCATGGATTTTTAACTTAATTGCATTGTGGTCTAAGAATGTTATGATCAGATACCAGTTTTTTAATATTTATTGAAAGTTGTCAATATTTGTAAAGTTGTTTTGTATCTTTTATGACTAACTTTTTGGTCTAGTTAATTTATCAGTTACTGACAAAGTTGTATTATATTCACCCACTATAGTGGATTTCTCCATTTCTCCTGTAATTCTGTTAATTTTTCTGTTCTATATTTTGAGGGTTCTAAATATGAGTTCAGAAATGTTATCTTCCTGGTGAATGCAACCTTTTATCATTATGTAATGATCTTCTTTTTCCCTAATAAAGATCGTTGCCTTTCTGTATTTTATCAGATATTTATGTAACTAAACCACTTTTTATCTGGTTACTATTTTCTTAGCTTATATTTATGCATTCATTTCTTTTCAAACATTTTGTGTCCTTATATTTTAGTTAGATCTCTTAAAAACAGCATATAGCTTTATTTTCTTTTTTAAACCCTTTCTTACTATCTTTTAACAGGTAAATTATATTCCATTTAATTTATTGTAAATACTATTCTTAATTATTTCTAATACCTGATTTTGCACTTTTTGTTCATCCCAATTTTTCTATGCTTTTTTAATCTCCTTTTGGGGTGAGGTTTATTCCCTTCATTTTTTCCTTCTACTGTTAGAGAAGTTTTATATTTTGTATCAATCTTTTTAATAGTTATGCTTTATATTTTAATATGTGTACCTTAAACATTAATATTTCTACCTGCTTCCAGGGGCACCTGGGTGGCTTAGTCAGTTGAGCTCGTCTGACTCTTGATTTCAGCTCAGGTCATGATCTCATGGTTCGTGAGTTTGAGCCCCACATGAGGCTCTGCGGCTGGCAGCACGGAGCCTGCTTGGGATTTCTCTCTCCCTCTCTCTCTGCCCTCTCCCATTCGCACTGTCTCTGTCTCTCAAAATAGATGAATAAACTTAAAATATATATATTTCAGGGCACCTGGGTGGTGCATTCAATTAAGCATCCAACTCTTGGTCGCAGCTCAGGTCATGATCTCACAGTTTGAGAATAAGAGCCCCACATTGGGCTCTGCTCTGATGGTGAGGAGCCTGCTTGGGATTCTGTCTCTCCTTCTCCATGTCCCTCCCTTGCTTGTGCATGTACACAATGTGCACTCTCTCTCTCAAAATGAAAAAATAAACATAGATAGATTGATTTCTACCCTTCTCTAGAAGAAAACAAGGGTCTTAGGACATTTTAATTCAGTGTATCTCTTTAGGTGTTTTGTTCTGTATTTTAGTTCTTTCTTTTCTTTTTTTTTTTTTTTTTAACTTTCCAAGTGGGACATTATAATTTTTTTTATAATTTTTAAAAAATATAGTCAGTGTTGAGATATATACATGTTTACCAATTTATTTGCCCACCATTTCTTGTACCTTAGCCCTTCCTTCTGAGATTATTTTCCATATTTCTACATTTATGGTCTGATTGTAATAGCCATTGTGAATGTCTGGAAATGTCTTTTTATTCATCCTATTCTTTTTTTTTATAATTTTTTTTTCAATGTTTATTTATTTTTGGGACAGAGAGAGACAGAGCATGAACAGGGGAGGGGCAGAGAGAGAGGGAGACACAGAATCGGAAACAGGCTCCAGGCTCTGAGCCATCAGCCCAGAGCCTGACGCGGGGCTCGAACCCACGGACCGCGAGATCGTGACCTGGCTGAAGTCAGACGCTTAACTGACTGCGCCACCCAGGCGCCCCTATTCATCCTATTCTTAAATGAAAGGTTAAGTGGGCGTATAATTCTAGATTGAATAGTTGAAGGTGTTATTTCACCCTGCATCATTACTGTTGATCCCTGCTATTAGTCTAGTTGTCATTCTTTGTAGATGATCTGAATTTTTTCTGTGGCTTTTTACAAGAGCTTTTCTTTATTTGTGGTGTTTAGCACCAAATGTGTATGGGTGTTTATTTCTTTAGTTTATCCTGCTTGGTATTTGTTTTGTTTCCTGAGTCCAATGATCTGTGTTTTTCATCATTTGGAAAATTCTCAGCCATTTTTTTTTTTCTTCAAATAATGCCACAGCTTCAGGAATTCTTCAGTTAGAAATGTTGGCAGGTCTTGCCTTTGTGATTTCTAAACTTTCCATTCATCTTTGTCTCGTTGTGTTGCATTTGGGGTAATCCTTCAAGTCTGTATTCCAGTTCACTGATTCTTTCATCTATTTCTATTCTAGTCAATTGTTTAACTTATCCTTTCAGTTTTGAATATTACTTGATATTTCTTTTTTTTCATAGCAGCCTGGTCATTTTCAGTGGCCTTTGCTCATGTTTTCAGTTCTTTTATTTCTGTAAACACCTTAAATATAGTTATTATATGTTTTATGTTTGATGATACCAATATGTGAAGTCTTCGAAGACCAGATGCTGCTATTTGTTGCTTGTTTTGACTCATTTCTGGTTGCTTAATTCCTTATGTGTTTTGTGATTTTTGTATTGTGAGCTTGTATTTGTTTGATATTAATCTCCAAGAATATGGGGAGACCTGGGTTGTATTCTTGTGAGTCTTCCCTGCTCTCCTCAAGAAGAGAATAGTATTTGCTTTTGCCAAGTGCCCTGGGGCACAAAAATCCAAGACTGCTTTGAATTTATCTTGGCTTACAGTTTCCTAGATTTACAGATAGGTAAATTCAAACCTCAGCCTTTACAAGGGCAGGGCCATCATTATAAATTCTTTGTATAGAATTTATAAAGGAAAGGAAACTTTACCTCTACCTGGAGCTGAAATTTAAATAGGCAAAGTATTATTTTCCCATTCTGCCATAAGGCAGATTAGTTTTTTGGCATTTTGTTTTGTTTTGTTTTGGCTCATCTTTTCATTAAAGGTATAACAAGTCCGAGTGAATTGGCTTTAGGCAAAGATCTCAGTTCCAACACCTTACTTGTATAAATCTAAGACCTTATCTTCTCTCCCTCATACAGCCAATAAAATAAATTTCTATGTTTCCGATATTATCAAAAGCCCTCAGAGTCGCTCCAGGGTCTCTAAATGCTTACCATTCTAGTGTTTAGTTTTCTCATTTTTCACCCTCTGATCTTGGCTGTGCTTTTTTTTTTTTCCCACTTTAACTATTTTATTTTACTCTTTTTACTTTTTTTACTCTTTTTACTCTTTACTTTTTATTTTACTTTAATCTTAAGTAAGCCCAACATGGGGCTCAAACCCACAACCCAAAGATCGAGTTGTATGCCCTACCGACAAGCAAGCCAGGTGCCCCTTAGCAATACATTTAAAACATAAAACTATGTTTTAACATTTATTATTTCCAGCATTAAAGTTATTTTGTTTTTGTGGAAGTCTAAACTGTCATGCTGCTATAAGTAGAAGTTAAGCTTATTCTTTGAAGAGGCCTGAAATGTGCAGGCAATGACTGTAATATGCTAAGTTAAGTATACTAATGCTAACTCTCCAGGGCTCTTGAATTCCCAGTCATCCTAAACCAAAAACCACATGGATAGTATCCACAAATGGGACCAACTGTAAGATTTCAATTAATGTGATGATCAAGAAAGCCTCTCATAGAAGGTAGTTGGAACCTACTTTGAACCATTAAGTTGTTTTTGGTGCCTTATCTGGACATTTCATTTAAGGTATAGCTGGTTTCAGGCACAAAGTTAACGAAATAAATGAAAGAGAAAGGAGCATGTTCCCTCCTGCCTAGGACACCTTTCTCAGGAGTGGCATTAAGTTTGAGTGTCCTAGTAATTAAATAGTATCACTTGCCTCTTAATTTGGAAGTTAAGTAAAATTTTCATTAGATTTATCACACTGCTACTACTTAATAATATTGTTATGGCATTAGGTAGGTTGACCCAATATTGTCCCTTAAATTGGAAAAGTATTATGATATATCCATACAATGGAATGCTTTGTATTTACTAAAAATATTTTAAATGAATATCTAGTAATTTGGAAATTTTTCATAAGTGGTAAAAGCATGAAACAGTATATGGTATACTATCTTTTTGTTAAATGAAAATAAAGAATTTTTAAAAGACTAGGAATATTTTGATCCAGTTAAAGTGTGAAGAGAAAAAAGAGAAGAGGGTATAAGTTAGGGACATATCTTTATGAATACCTACATTTAAGCAGTGGTAGAAGGAAAAGAACCAGGAAAGGAGAATTTATTAAATTGCTTGAACCAAAGGATGGTGTTTTGAAAACCAAGGTATAGAGAGAATTTTAAGAAGTACAGCATAGGTGCCCACTAGTCTCTTAAGTTCATAAAGATGAAAGAAAAAATTGGGACCAAAAAGATACCTTTAGATTAGGGCTTTCACCTTTTGGATTTCACACATGTTAATATTAGATTTTTTGTCATGCCTCCATTCCCACACCGTGTGTTATATTTCTGGTTTCATTGGATAAAGCACTGCACCTGTTTCTTCATACATGATGTGAGCTGTTAAAGACAACTAGCCAATCTCATTCAAGTACAGTATTTAGTTCCTATGTGGATTCTGAATTGATTTAGAAACGGGATGGCAGGATTATTCTGGAAATCCAACCAAGTATAGGGATTCCAGAAAGCCAATCAAGGCTCTGTTATTTATTACATTTTTTTTTCTTTTTTAAAAAAGACAGTAAGGGGCGCCTGGGTGGCGCAGTCGGTTGAGCGTCCGACTTCAGCCAGGTCACGATCTTGCGGTCCGTGAGTTCGAGCCCCGCGTCAGGCTCTGGGCTGATGGCTCAGAGCCTGGAGCCTGTTTCCGATTCTGTGTCTCCCTCTCTCTCTGCCCCTCCCCTGTTCATGCTCTGTCTCTCTCTGTCCCAAAAATAAATAAAAACGTTGAAAAAAAAATTTTTTTAAAAAGACAGTAAGTTATTCTAAAATTCCCTGACTAATACAAGCAGCTGAGACTCTTCTAGGCTTTGGGACCTGGGCAGAGCTAAATAGAGGAAAGAAGACCTCAAACCTCCCTTCTTCAGATCATTAATTACCTTCCTAACATCTGCCTTAGCACTGTCTTTTCAAAGCAGAAGCAAAAAGCACAGTCAAAGCCACTGCAAAGGGCCAGACCAACTTCTTACTCAAAATTTGCAAGTGACAATACCTGACTCTCAAGGGAATAACTCCCAAAGCAATAAGCCTAAAGAGCAAAGAGCTCCCCAGGAAAGATGTCAGAGTATTTGTTTCTAGCCCTGTCCTTGTAGAGAAAAAGCCTACCAGTAAAGCCCCAGCTTATGCTTCCTACAGAGGTCAACACAGTTGGCCACAGTCAGCCACTTTTACCCAGTGGCCTGTTGTTTGCAAACCATTACCTCCTGTCCCTCTCCTTCCTTGCTACCTGTCTTCTCTTGTTGGGAGTATCCACAGTACACTTGTGCCTGTGTAGAGCCCTCCTAGAGCAGTAGCTCTCAAATTCCAGCATTTCTGATTCACAAAGTCTGGGGTCAAGTACGGTAATTTGTATTTTTAACAAGTTTCCAGGCGCTGCTGCTGCTACTAGTGATGGTCAGGCAAGAACCACTATCTCAGACCAGGAACAGGAGGGCTGAAGGGGAGGTCAGCAAACTACACTCCACAGGCTAAAGCTAGCCCTGAGCTAAAAGGATTATAAAAACAAGTGGAGAGTAGTGACAAAAACCATCTGTGGCTCGCAAAGCCTAAAATATTTATTGTCTGGCCCTTTCCAGAAAAAGTTTGCTGACCCCTGACCTGGAGCATGTGCCAGAGCCTTGGCTGCAAAGGTCTCCTGCCGTTCCAATACAAAGTGCTTCTACTCAAACTCTGAAATGAGGGAGGTGCTAAATATTGATTTTCATTCCCTCACAAACTTCTCCAACCTGTCTTTTTATTTGAAAGCCCAGCACAGCATCATGAACAAAGTGTTTTGCATGTGTTAAGAATTGTTGACATTATTTTGTCTTTGGATCTATAATACTGCACATCATACATAATTCAAAAAGATACAAAAGGGTATATAGTGAAAAGTCTGTCCCCTATCCCCTTGTTCCCTCATGCGGGAGGTTACTTGAGTCTGCATACACATTTACGTACATATACTTGTATAAATTATATAACTGTGTATATATGCATAAAACGTACATTTTAAAACACAAATGGTATCATACTGTGTACTCTGCTACATATTGCTTTTTTTTATTCCATGTTAGTTTTGGGGAGATTATTCCATGGGTACATATTCCCTCTTTCATTTTTCTTAACAGCCACATACAATACTCCATTATATGGATATACAGTAATTTTTAACCACTTTCCTAACTGAACTTTAGGTTGATAAACTCCTGGAAGAATTAAGAAGAATCATTGACTATAAAGAGTGTGTGCATTTGTAATTTCGGTGGATCACACTATTGCCTTCCAAATAGTAGTACCTATTCACGTCCCCCACCCCACCCCCCCAGCACTGTATAGAAGGCAGCATGTGCTTCCCCACACCTATATTCTACCCTGTGTCCAGACAGTTTGATCTTGGCCAATTTGATAAGTGAAAAAGTATGATTTAATTTGCATTTCTCTAATTAGAGCACTTCAGTGTCTTTTTGTATGTTTAAGAGTTAGTATATTTAAGTAGTTCTTTTTCTGTGAACTGTGTTCATTTACTTAATGGAATTTTCTGTTAGTAACTGGTCTTAATCTTGTTAACGGTATCTTTCAATATTTGTCCCTTTTGTTGATAAATATTTTCTTAGTTTGTCATTGTCTTTTGGTTTTGGTTTTTTCTTTCTGCCATGCAGCAATTTAACTTAAAATTTTATGTAGTTAAGTCAGTTTTTTTTTTTGTTTGTTTGTTTTTTTTTTTCACGGCTTCTGTGTTTTCTGCCTTAGCTTTTCCACTTGGGGCCTATTTTTAAAAAAGAAAACTGTTGTCTTTTTCTCTTAGTACATTTATGAGATTTTTTGCATATTCAGGTATTCTTTTGATTTGGAACTTAGAATAAATTATGAGGTAGGGGTATAACTTTTTCCTTTTTTTTTTTTTTACATTATTTAATTTTTACATTTATTTATTTTTGAGAGACCGAGCACAAGTGGGGGAGGGGCAGAGAGAAGGAGACAGAATCTGAAGCAGGCTCCAGGCTCCGAGCTGTCAGCACAGAGCCCGACACGGGGCTCGAACTCACAAACCGTGAGCTCATGACCTGAGCCGAAGTCTGACACTTAATTGACTGAGCCACCCAGGCGCCCCATAACTTTTTTTTTATATCATTATCTAACATGATTTATTGAGCAACCCACCTTCCCATGCTGGTTTGAAATAATACCTTAAAAGTTTTTCATTGTTAAATGGCCATTGACAAAATGAAGGAAATGCTAAATGAAAAGGATCAGGTTAGATCACACTAATTCCGAACTGTCATTGCATTTTCAAATCATCTAAGGCATCTACTTTCTCAAAGTGTGTATCTGAATTACCATGGGATTTTGTTAAATACGTAGATTCTGATTCACTAAGCCTAGTAGGTTCTGGGGTTCACTATTTCTAATAAGCTCCCAGATGCTAAAGCTGTTGGTCTTTGAACTACATTTTAAGTGGCAATACTTGTGCCTGGGCCCCTCCAACAGAGTTTTTTACTTTATTCGTCTGTGGTAGTTTCAGAGATTTCCGAGGTGATTTCTAATGTACAGTTAGGGTTGAGAACTGATAGATTAGGAGATCTGAATTTCAGTAACTATTATTTTGGCAAACTATTGCTTGAAGAGCCAGATAATTACCTGGTGTAAAGTAAGTGGGTTTGGCGTTCTTAGCCTAATCGTGATTGCTGAGAATAATAAATTGGTTAGGACTCCAACCCTTACACATTTTCCTACCTTTTCCCCCTCTTTCCTTAACTGCTTTAAAAGGATAATAGAAAAACAGTTACAGAAGTAAAAGCACTATTATATTTGGTTATTTCCTTTTCAAAGCATTAAAGTGCCTAAAGTTTTTGAAAAGTTGCTATATGTTTTTCCACAGGTGGAATGAGGTATCATCTGCTGTCTCCAGAGGATCGAGAGGAATTGGTAGAAGGCACAAGGCCCAGAAGAAAGAAACATGACTACCGCATCGCCCTGTTTGGAGGTTCCCAGCCACAATCTTGTAGATATTTTAACCCAAAGGTAACTGATTTTTATTGTTTTTGTTTTTGAAAGCTCAGAGCACATAAACACTCATCTGCCACTAGTAATAATAGCTCATACGTTTAGAGAAGTTACAGTTTGTGTTGTTCTTTCACATATCTTTTGATATACACAGGTGTCTTCTTTAACAAATAAAGAAATTGAGGCTATAAATGTTTCAGTAATTGCTCTGGAATGCAGTGTAGTAACCACTGTATCAAAGAAAATGGAAAACTAGTTCTCCTATCTTACCTCATTTTGTTACTAACCCCTTGCATTCATTATGACTAGTTGTTTCCTTTAGGTGCTATTTTCAATGACAATATGGTTCTGGAGCTGTATGTGGGTTGTTGTTGTTGTTGTTTTTTACTTTAGTAATTATGTTTTAGTGTAAATTAATACATACTCATTCTGGAAAATTTGAAAACCTAGAAAATCACAAAGAAAACAGATAAAGTTACCTTTAACTATGTAGAAATAATTATCAATTTTAATGTGTTTTCCAGTACATGTTATACCATTTGGACCAGCAGAGCCTGAGTCATAGGTCTAGAAATACAATTTTTAATAGACTGTTAATTATAACCTTGAGAAAGGCCACTTACATTTCTACCCCTCGTTTCTTAGTCTCGTATGTTTTGGCTATGGAAGGGATAATACCATATTCTGTTAGTACTAAATGTGTTGCTGGGGCAGAGCAAATATCACAGTCCTAAAATATAACACCCCAACCTTGCAAGGTGGTACCCATAACTGGTGTTCAATCTAAGCATATAATGGTCTCTTTATTATTTTGTTGGCCCATTTTTGGTTGATGATAGATACCTGATAAGTCCAGAGCATCCTCTTGACATCAGGATGCTTATCTGATACTTGTTTCTTTGGAGGCAGTCTATGTCATACTGTAGTAGTGATGTACAAAGCATTTGTAATATGGTGATGTTGTCAAGTGTACAAGAGAGAGTGAAGTCCAAGCCAAGTCCAAAGTATTAGTTCCAATGAGGGCAGAGCATTGTCCCTTTAACAGTGGAGGGGTCCCAGTGCAGTTAGCCTGCTATTAGATAACTAACTGGTTCCCGCAAGGTTTGGTAACAAATCAAGGGCTTAGGATTGATCAATATTCCTGACAAAGTGGGAGCTGACTAGTGGATAGCCACATTGGCCTTAGGGGGGGAAAGTATGTTAGCTTCCACAGCTGCTAGCGTATGCAGCCTCTGTCATTGACCCTGTGGTCACTCATAAGCCCATTGAGCACAAGCATCAGATTGAAAAGGGAAGGTATAGATGGCAGTCCTATCCATGTAATTATTAAGAGACTTTACTGGTGGGCGCTCTGTTAAGAATTCATATGGGATGCAAGTTTGTGTCCTTTCTAGAGGGCCATCTACATTATCCTTCCTCGAATCTTTCTGTCAACAGTCTTACATTGTTGCTTATTTCAGGTGTGCATCCATCTGGGTGAACCATTAGCTACTGTCAAGAATTGATAAAAACTGACCTTAGCCTGTCTCTCCTGAAGGGCATAATGGAAAATAAAAGGAACTACTTGAAATTCTGCCAAATTAGAATGTTTCTTCTGAATTGTCCTTTAGTACCATTTTTGAAGGGACTAAAATGCTTTAGCAGTCCTCTCTTGGCTAGTAATATCATAAATGATCCAAGCTCAGGTCTTTCAAATTTATCAGCTGATTTATCAGGGACCACCTCTGCAAAGACATAACCCTGGTCGAAGGAGAAGACCTCCTAGGAAGGAGTTGTGATTCGTCCTTTCAGGTATTTTGTGCCTTTGGGACCTCCATAAGTGCAGGGTTATGTTTACAGACCAAATGATTGGTCAAAGGCATGCTATTTGTGATTTGATAGATCAGGTAAAATTGGTTCAAAACAGGTTAATGATATGGTCAACCTGGTTTCCTTTGGTGTCAGACATTTGCTGTCTGTCACAACCTAGTGGCCAGCCAGGAGCTATGTACTGAAAAAAAAATGGGTTGGCCTTGCTCCAGAATCCCAGGGGCATGCTCCATGATCATACTGGAACATGCCCCAAGCTATAAGCAGCACACTGGTCAGTACATTGATGCCCCAGGATCACAAAGTAACCTGAGCAGCCAAGCCATTCTACTATAGCCTGTCCTACTTAGAAGGTTGTCTCCTGCTCTAGCTTTCACTTGCAACTGGCAGCTTTTTGGTTTATCCTATAAACATATAAAAGTGGGACACTCAGTTAACAGGATCTGTTCCATCTATAGTATGTAGGAGATACTTGGGGCAGCAAGCTATAGCCTTCGTTTCCAAGGAGCTATACCAACATGCTGTAGATCAGAGCTTAATGAACTTTGTCTATAAAGGACTTCATAATAAATATTTTCAGTTTTGTAGGCTACACAGTCTCTGTCATTACTGGTCAACTCTGATGCTATAGCAGGAAAACAGCCATAAACTACATGAACAAATGGGCATGGGTGTGTTCTTGTTTATTTACAAAAATAGGCAGTGATTTGCCAGCCCAGTTTTGCCATCTGTAGGCCATAGTTTGCCAACCCAGCTCTAGACCTGTGCACATCTTTGAACTTTGTAGTGACTGTATTCTAGGGTAAGTTCTGTCCTGTCAAGCACTTGTCTTACCACTTCCTGTTCTCCAGAAGTGATCAGAATTATGGGCATCAGTATAGGAAACCAGGGTGTGACAACCTTTGGTAAAGTGAGATAGACCAAGGGTCCTGCAGCTTAGATTATAGCATACAGAGTCCTCTCTTGACTTGAGGTCAGACCATGAAATGATTTTGTTTTCCCTGCCAGCTGAAAAGAAATCCCATCGAATGGTGTGGATAGACAGTAACAGAAATACTCATGGCAGAGTGTTAGCTATATACCAAGTGTTAGCAGTAGTTTC
The DNA here is from genome assembly GCF_016509475.1 of Prionailurus bengalensis. NCBI lineage: Eukaryota > Metazoa > Chordata > Mammalia > Carnivora > Felidae > Prionailurus > Prionailurus bengalensis. Next base: position 114,822,399 of record NC_057348.1, read on the forward strand.
AATCTGGTCCAGTCAGAAGACCACACATGACCCTGCTGCAACAATTAGAGGCATCAGTCTCGGCAGTTCTACAAAGCAGCAGTTCCTCCTCTGTTTTGGTAGAAAAGGAGGCCTTACCAAAGAAGGCTTTTCCTTCTTACTGTAGTATTTAACACCATAACCCATGAGTGAATATACTGCCAGATAGCAAGAAGACCTCTCCAAGGAGGGAGGGTTGGGTTAGATTGGTTAAACACCATCATGTTTGGACTGTCCCTGTTGGTCTGGTCTCAACTCATCCATCCGTCTCTGGCCCATTCTTCCATCTCCAGAATATAGGCTGTATTTTCTTTACTAAAGACATCTGGCTTCCTTTCTCAGAAGACTGGTGTCTGGCAGGTACAACAAGGCTTCATGGCCTATGTGGTACAACCCAGTAAGCACGATGGTGTTGTGCTTAAGTGATTGATACACCTACCCATCTATTTCACACCAGGTAAAGTTAAGACTTCTTGACATTTCACTGTTTCATTGTTTTTTAATTTTTCAGGATCCATTTGAATAAAGAGCAGGAAACTTACAAGTATGATCTTTTTTTTCCAAGCAAAAATTGAAATCATAGGAGTTTATAATTCTATGAACCACGGCTTTCAAGTGTTGATAATAATCCCTTCTTGTTACCCAAAGCCTAACTACAGTATTGATTTTTACAGTTAAAAGCAAAAAACAAAAACAAAAAAACCCTAACTATACTTGTGGTGAGCAGAGCGTAACATATAGACTTATCAAATCACTATGTTGTACACCTAAAACTAATGTAACATTGTGTGTTAAGTATACTTCAGTTTCTTTAAAAGGAAATGAAACTACATTTTGGTAGAAAGTATTTTATGTTAAAGTAGGTGGCTATTTTGATGTATGGAGGGACAAGGAGATCTTCATTTCATTTATGAGGCTGAGCATTGTAGAATGTGGAAAATGTGGAATGACTCCTAGCACTTTATTTTTGGTTTGTAGTTCTAACCCTTTCCTTGATTTTTTTTTTTTAACTGAACAGTCAAAAAGAGACACATATTCTATACAAGCCTGAAAATGAGACTGTAACTCCAGAATTCTCATTCATTGTCTTACTTTGCTCTTATAAATGCCTGATACATACTTAATGTTCTTTCCTGTATTCAATCACAAATTTTTAGGCTTTCAATGGAAAAATTCAAATAATTGAGGAAATAACTACAAATAAAATTATACTCATTCCATCAATTGTCTCTTATGCCCTGAAGCTAACACCATTAGAATTCCACTAAATGTTTATTAAATGTTTCTATTAGAAGTATCACACCCTCCCTTCTTTTTGCTATAAAATTTTATCTTGAAAAACTCACCCATTACTATTATTTGTATATAATATTTTAATATAAGTTGATTAGTCTTTATTATGTCTAATATTTAAATAATTGGGAAGGCTGATTTCATTATAAATTATTGTTATTTATCTTGAATCTCCCAAAGTGAACACTATTTCATTATTCAAGTAGATTGCTTAATAAGAAGTACTATACAGAAATTACATTTTATTGAACTTAACCTTTCATCAGTTAGAATTCAGAAATTCAGATTTGACAGTCATCAAGTGGGCCCCATTTGTGTGTGTGCTATATGCACCAAAAATTATCATTTTCATTGGATTGATCTCCTTTAAAGGAGGCAATTTAAGCAGTATTATTACTTAATTGAATTGTCTAGAATTAAGGTGGTATCCCTATAAACTATTATCATTAGATATTCCTTGGATATCACTGGTGAGAAGAGGCAAATATTTATATTAATTGCTGACTGAAAAATGATAAAATCTTATTTTTTTTCCTGAGTATTGACAGAAAAAGAAGTCTTGGGTTGCTGTATTGAATTGAAATGATGTAATTCTTGTTATGATCCTTTTATAAAGTCTATTAAGTCTTCCTTTCTCCCATCTGTACCTGTTTTTAAAGTTTTCAAGTGCTTAGTGATTACTAAAAAAGTTATGTGTAACCATGCTCTACTCTTTTAGTACTGGTATTCTCAAATTGTAGGATGGGAATGTCTTACGATATTAATTCCTAAATAAAAGTTGACTTAATTGACCAGTTTTTATTTGGACTGTTACTACCGGTAAAATGATGAGCTCTAAGGGCTTAGAACTTGGTAAAGGTCTTGGCTTGCCACTTCAGTATAGTGGAGAAATAGGAGACCGTGTCCTAGAGAAAAAGGGATTCTGCCTATTCCCTGCCAAAAACAAATAAGGACTAAGACCCAACAAGGTAAGGGCCAAAGCCTGTAAATTACAAAGGCAGAAAACCATATGGTGCCGTGTCGTATGAAACCATCAGGTTCAGAAGGATTACCCTGAGTACATTTTCTCATTCAGAACTCTGACAGATTCATCACTGAGCTTAGTGTCTGGCCCAATGTGGACACTCAAGTTTGAAAGGATGAATACACCAAGATAACTTTATGTAACACTTCACAAGCAGTTTTGTCAGTTTTATAGGACTGGGTTTAAACATAGGTGGCCCCTGAATCAAAAGAAATGAAGTTACCTTCCACTCAGAACACATTTTCCTGCTGGAAATATTGTTTGTTATAGGTATCAGTGTGCTTCCCAGTGCTTTTTCTCACAGCATCATAGCCACCTTACCTCTTAAACAGGCCGTCGCTGAGGAGACAGTCCCACTCTGTGATCAGGGTGGAAATGGGCAGTTATACATTGCATATTATTTTAAAAGACATGTACACGAAGAAGTGTAAATCTTAAATTAAAAAGTTAATAAGGCACATGGGGAACCTAGAAGAGCAGGCTCTTTTGTCAAAGAGCAACTCTTGATCTCAGGGTTGTGAGTTTGAGCCCCACGTTGGATGTAGAGATTACTTAAATAAAAAATTAACAAAGCTTGTATGAGAGTGTATCAGTTGTGTTTGCCACCAGCAAAAGAGTGCTGTAGAAGCAGTGCACAGAGGTAAAAGGAAGAGCACTGCTAAAAGGATCAGGAGCGCCCATAGGAACAAAATATCCAAAGTGGGCAGCAGTCATCCCAAGTGGATTGGTTCCTGGCTGTGTGCCCAGGGGCCGACATTGTTGGAATGCAAGTGTGGGTCACCCTGGGTATCCCTTCAGCTTCCTTAGTTGTCGTTATAATAGGCATCCAGTGGTAATAAGGTCCTCTGCAGCTTGGGCACAGTAGCTGTTCCGTAAGCTTGTTTGCATGCAGTTTGGTTAGAGAGGCGGTACTCACATTCGTATGGAAGAGACTGGAGTACATTCTGAAGTAAATTCTCAGGAGAGTGCTCTTCCTTCCTAAAATGTCTTCTAAAATATTGAGAGCCTCAGTTCTTCTCTTTTCAAGCATCTCCACCACACACTATTTTGTAGTTTTATTCTAAAATCAACCTGACAGCCCCTTGCTGTCACCCTTCAGGGATCTGTTTGTTTTTGTGTTTAGTCACTGCATCTGCAAGAAACCCCAGTGAAGTACAGCTAACCACAGGAGGGATGATACCAGACTCATTCTCTGTAAGCCATAGTTATCATAAATTAACAGATCAATCCCCTAAAAAAGTCTGGGAGAGAGCAGAAATAGAGCTGTAGTTTATTATTTTGTTTTGTTTCTGTAATAGAGCAGTAGGTATTTGATCAAGGGGTGTAAGGGGGAAGGAATGAGAAAACTAAACATGGTATCTGTGTGTGGTGGTGTTTTAAAGACTCCAGCCATTCTGAAATGAGCCGGAGAGTAGTGGGCATATGAACACAGGACTACAGGGGTAAGGGTCAGGTTGAGGGTAATCCTCAGAGAAGTAGAAAAATTACCACTACCATGGCACTTGGAATTTTCTCTTGGCTAATTTGGGTAATTGTTCATATGATGACCCAGAGGCACAGTAAGATCAGTCATCCTAGAAGTATTAAATCACGTCCAGATAGGTTTGCTGTGATTATTTTCTTTGAAAATTGATGATCAGGTTTTAAGAGAAAATTATCCTCAGCGGTTATAAACAACAGAACATATTGTATGGACTATGTCCAGAAGCAGGAAGCAGTTAGAGGCTGAGGTCAGTGAGGAAGCCACTGAACACAGCCAATCAAAAGTCCCAATATGGGATGGACAATAATGGCCTTGTTGATATGAAGAGCTCCACCTGAGTTGGATTTGTCCATGGAAGCTTCATGGAGGTTTTCTTGAGGGAAACTTACTGGTAGAGTTTGGATAGGAAGAAAGAGAAAAGACAAGAATATATTGAGTCCTAAGTATGTTTGCATCTTTTTGGTTTGATAAGTATGGTTATTAAAATTTTTCATGTGAGCTTCGAAAGTATTACTTAGCTGAATGGAATCTAACTTTGTGCTTAAAAAAAGAAATTAGATGTAGGTGGAAGAACTGAAGGACTAGGCCATTGGTCATTTTTCTATTGTGATTCCTTTTTTTTTTTTTTTTTTTTTGGTTCTTTTTCTTTGTTTTATTTGTTCTGTTGATTGGTCACTTTTGTTTTGTTTTGTTTTGTTTTGTTTTTGTAAATGAAAGCACCTCTTTAGGAGAAAGAGCATTTCAAGTTTAGGGTATATGAACTAAGGCAAATCAGTCTTCAGCTTTCTGGTCTATTAAGAAAGTTTAAATCTTCTCAGCATTTGTGTGAGCATCAGTTATGTTCATTTGACTCCATCTTTTCTTTGACCTTCACTCACTCAGCTTCTCCCTGCCACATCTTTAGGATTCTTCATCTTCCATATTTAAACATAAAAAGGCTTCTCATCTTCCTTTGTTCATCTCCTTTGTCTCTTCACCTTCCCCAACTCTTCCAAACCTCTTGCCCTTGTGCAGCATCTCCCCTACTCTGTCCATCTGAGACAGCAGATGTTCATCCCATCTAGTGAGAACAGTTTATTAAATGAGTCTGTTACTGCATTTCAAGATTTGAGACAGTCAGTTAAAGCGTAGTGTGCCTTCCTGTGCCAAGATTTGCAATCCCGCGTTAGGGCTGTAAATGCAGATCTTGTGTTGAAGTAACTGGCAGAGTGCTAGCATAGGGGTGCTTCATGGATTCTCTACACAAAGCACAAGGGCTGTTATAAAGCCTAACATCCTTCTCAGGGTCCACTTTTGCATTGAGCCTCATTTCATATTTAAATTTCTGAGTAATTCAGGTTTGAGTTTTGTTTTCTGGTGGTATGGTATTCATCTGAGAGTTGAAGGGAAGACATTTTGTGACTTTATAAAGCAGCAGGTTTTTTGTTTTAAAGTCGGCCCCACGCCCAGGGTGGAGCCCAATGTGGGGCTTGAACTCATGACCCCCAAGATCAAGATCTGAGCTGAGACTGAGTCTGACACTTAAACCTACTGAGCCACCCAGACACCTACCAGCACTTATTCTTAATCAGTAATTCCCTTTTATCAGGTCTCTGCCCTTCCTTCAGGCTCCTTGCTAATTTTAACAATCATTAACAGTTGAGAAATGGCCATTTACGTGCTTGTTGTTCCTTATTTATCTCACAGTTTACTACAGCACAGCCATGCCCCACCCACCCCCACCCAGCCCCCACTGTGGAAGCCCTTTCTTCCTAACTACAATGCTGTATTTCTTGAAGAACTTAAATTACAAGAGCGTTTTCTCCTAATGGCTGATTATTTAAATCCCTTTCTGGAGTTTGGAAGGTTAGTATGTTCTCAGCAATATTTGTGTGACCCTGTTGAAAATAGTGTATTTCAAAATGGGTATGGCCTGAGAAGTTACTTGGCAAATGTTTACTTCTGAAAACCAGAGTGCCCTGGTAAGTGTGCTGTTTGGAAGGAAGGCAGAAAGACTGCTTCTGATCTGTCCTGTAGTTGAAACTCAGCCTCATAGTATAATAGCTATTTATGTGTTTCAGTTCTTAAACCCTGAAATTAATTTTACTTCCACCTTAGTGTTAAAACATTAGCACTATTATAAACATCTGCTCTGAGAAGTTGTTTCCCTTGTACCATACTTTTGCTACCATTTGCCTGATTGATGTATTTACTTTTTCTGTTTGTTTGTTTGTTTGTTTGTTTTTACTGTTTATTTTTGAGAGAAAGACAGAGTGCAAGGGAGGGGCAGAGAGAGACGGAGACACAGGCTCCCAAGCAGGCTCCAGGCTGTCAGCACAGAGCCCGACATGGGGCATGAACCCATGGACCATGAGGTCATAAACTGAGCCAAAGTCAGACACTTGACCGACTGAGCCACCCGGGTGCCCCTACTTTTTCTGTTTAAATAAACACATGTAGAAGATTCAAATATAGCAAGATATAAAGGAGAAAGCCAAAGCACTCCCAGTATCAAAAGACAGTTCTCAGAAGTTAGTGAATATCATTCCAGTCCTCTCATTTTATATATATGAGATCATACTGTACACGCTATCTTGTAAAAACTATTTTTTACTCTTTCGGCATTTATGTTGTAGAAGTATTTTCATGTCAGTGAAAATACCATCCTTTCAAAGGGCTACAGAGTGTTCCATCATAGGGATATAACATAATTTATCTGAAGCTAAGGATATACCATAATTTGTTTAATGCTTATCTTCTTCACGCACATTTGGCCTAATTCCCATTTTTCCCTGTTAAAATACCCATGCAGTGAAACATCTTGTATATGCCAACTTTACACTGTCCCAATTTTTTCTGGAGAGTAAATTCCTAGGAGAAGAATTGTTCTAGCTAAGGATAAAGATGGAAACTCTTTCAGTTTACCAAAAAAGTAGATAAAAGCTTGGTTCCTAACATCAGGTACTGTTTGTTGGTGGGTCATAGGTTTCCTGTACCTCAGTAGTGCAGCCACCAGAGGCCCAGGGACTAGAGTGACAAGATGCACACTGGAGTCAGTATAGTTTAAAGACATCACTACAATGAGGAACTGACTCATTGGACTAGGAGCCCCGTGCAGCATCTACAGTCTTTGACCTTTAGAAAGTCAAAAATGAAGGTGGTTCAGCTGAATGAGACATTTCCACAAATCTGGCCTATCTCCCAATAAAAACATTCCCATCAGTACGCTAAGCCCTTGGCCAAATACCATACAAAGACATGGGGGAAATCACTGTTTTCAGAGAGGCTGTGGTTTTAGTGCTCAATTATTATTTTTCTAAGTGATAAGATATGGAGACTGTGCATGAGGACCTCAGTGGCCCTCTTGCCAACATCTTGATTGGTAGATGAGGGTGGTTCAGGTCCTTTGATGTCACGTCAAATGCCCACAGTGACTTAGCTAGAAATACAACAGGAATAAGAAGAACCCAGATTATTCCACTCCCAGTCCAGTGTTCTTTCTAGGAGGCCCTTTAAGAAGATTTTTAGAGAGCAGAGCAGTGTAGGAGTTAAGAGCACAACTTTGGAGTCTTGACAGATTGGGACTTAAATCTTGGATTCACTACTTTCTAACGCTGTGATCTTGACATAGTACTTAACTCTCTAAGATATCATCATCTATAAAATAAGCTTATTCTTCATGGAATTATTGAGGAAATTAAATAAAATGTTTTAAGATATTTCAGCATAGCTCCTGGAAGGGGAAGTGCTTGAAATAAGTCAGATAATGGCTTTACAGAAAGTGCTTACAATTTGGACATTGTAAACTCAGATTAGATTGACTCCTTGAAGTTTCTGCAAGAAATCTTAAGGGTTTTTTTTCTTTTATTTGTTTAATTTTTTTTTGCCGTTTTGTTAATTTTGTTTTCCTTTTTTTCTAAGACCCCATCTTTCCTATGTTTGCTTGGTTTCCTCTCAAAATGATCCAAAATAAAATTCTCGAGTCTTAAAAATAAAAAGTATTTCTTTTATTTTGGATTTTGCTTGTCTTGATTGTTAAAATATCTGTGTGTGGTGTGTTTATTTTTTGAAGATTCATGTGTTTTCAGAATGCAGATTGTATAAAATCAGTCCCTACTCTCAAGGAAAACAGCAAGCTGATATTTTTGCCTTGAGGGATTTAGAGAGGCAATTACAGCCTCTCACCTCAAGAAGCATCTCACTGTAGTACCACACCACTGCTGGAAAATCATACAGGACACGATGTAATGGAGTGCTCAGTCATCAAGCCCAGACTTAAGTGTGGTGGGGATTCAGAAAAAGAGAAGCCTACAAAAAGGAAAGAAGCCTTGAGCTTGAAAAAAATCTTGAATGTGGTATATATCACAGCAGAGACAAGAAAGGCTAAGGACAAAGGAAGACAGGATTTTATACACGAGTGTATATGTGTGTGGATGCATAAATGAGTGATGTGTCAAAACTTCCTTCTACCTGTGTCTTTTCCAGGCTTTCCAGTTATCCCATTTTCATATCAGCAGTCAGGCACAGAAACGTGCATGAAATTGATACTCAATAAAACTTAACTGAGTTACATTGTTTTTAGAGTAACAGTTCCATGCCCACACATATACAATGTAACTCTAGTGCTATGTATGTGTCTGGACTTACAGGAAAGCTGCATGTCTAACTTGACCTGTAGCCTAGGAGCTCAGAGCCATAAGCAACCCTTCCTCTACCTGCAGGCCCCGGGTTGGGAATGGTCCTATTGCTAGGATAAGACCTGGCATTCCTACCCACAGAGGCTTTAAGTCAGACTTCTAATCTGTATTTTTACCCTCTCTGCTTGCTCTCTCAACTGCACACATTATCTCCTAGGCAGTATAACAAGTTATTAAAGGGCAAACATCAAATCACCTTCTTAGTATTGTTTTGGATGAAGTGTAGATGGGGGGAGTTAGTAGATGGGAGTGAGATCTACCATACGTACATGTGAGTAAAAAAGCTCCCTTCCCTCATACATGGATACAACCAAAGCCAGGTATTTTCAAGCACAGGTGCATAACTGTGTATACCTGACAGGTATACTTAATGAGCTAAAATATAAAACATTAAATTTTAGCTGAAATAAAGTCGGATTTACATTCTAGGTAAAATTCTTGCAAAGGTTATTTCATCTATCTGCCTTGAAGATGAACTCTTAGGTAAGAATATTATATGTAGTTAGTATTTATCAAGCTTAGCGTCTACAATGTACATTGACCAATGACAGTATTTGGAGAATTGAAAAAGATTTAAAAATTTGAGGATTTCTAAAGAAATCAGGGCCCAAATTGCAAGTAGATACAAGCATGTGCATGTGCCTATCTATTCCTGGTCACACATGTGTCACACACACTGGATAATCATTTTTCCCTTGAGCTTATAGTTCTAAGAGCACAATTTATTTTAATCCTTAAATCTGAAGCCTAAGCCCTATGTGACAGGTACATATGAGAACTCATTTATTCCTTACTCAAACCCTTGGGTAGTATCAAAAGTTAGAACTATTCTATTATCAAACTCTTGGGAGTTATTTGTTTTGTTTTGTTTTCTTTTTGGAACTTCTCATATCCTAGCGTCTAAATGTTCAAACTCATTTAGCTAAAAGAAAAAGTATTTTGTTTGTGTGTTTAATCCTAGCTCATACATGGGCAGTTATTTTTAATTTGAAGAGTAGCTGGTCTTAGAGATCATTTAAAAGGATATATCACCCACTTTCTCATCCTGAAATAAAGGAAGAGCAGGAAAAGATAATGTTCTTGAGAATATCTTTAGAAATTATGGGAAAGTTCCCATATTGCTTTCTAATAATATCAAATAAATTGGGTGTAAAAGTGGCAAGACTTGAGATTCAGTGAATTAACAATGTATCTAATTAATGAAACTGAAGTTCTCTACTTATAAAGTTGGTCAGGTAGGAATTATGAGTAGATTTGCAGAATATGTAAGAGTCATTAGTTTATACTTTTGAGGGATCATTCCCTGTAGAGTATGGTCATTACTTTCTTATTTTTTTTTTCATTCTGTGGTATGCAACTCTAAGAAAACAAATTTTTAAAATAATTTTCCCATTTTTCAGTGTCCATTGAGCAAAACAAACTTTGGGAAAATGTTATATTTATCCTATAGTTTTGTATGCCTGCCATAGGTATACCACTGAGTAACCCAGGGGAATCCCAAATTGAGAATAAAGCAAGGATTAAGACTCTTGTTTTTCTAGGGGTGCCTGGGTGGCTTAGTCAGTTAAGCATCTGCCTTCAGCTCAGGTCATGATCTTGCGGTTTGTGAGTTCAGGCCCCACATCAGGCTCTGCACTCAGTACTGAGCCTGCTTCAGATCCTCTGTTGCCCTTTCCCTCTCTCTCCCTCTCTCTCAAAAATAAAAATAAACATTAAAAGAAAAAGAGAATTTGTATTAAAAAATAAAAAGTCTCTTGTTTTTCTGGTCACCTAAAGAGCAGAATGTTCATCATCACAAGGAGTCAAGGTGCTCTGCATAAGGGGCTCTTTTTCCTGAGACTTCCTGGTGTTGTATGATGCTTTGATCTAATCTGATGAATGCCTAAAACGGCGCTAGTGTGACAGATACCCATCAGATTTTCCCAAAGGGCACTGAGCGTTAATAATCACACACACACTGCTTTGCTCAGTGACAGCAGGAATTGTTTGGATTTCTGCCAGACCCAAATTATTTTTAGACGTTTTCAGAAAGCAGCAGAAACACTATAGCTTCCTTGTTCAAAAAAAAAAAAAAAAAAAAAGGAGGGGGGGGGGTGGAATCAAAGATGCTGTAGCTTTGGGAGAATCCCCATACATTTACACAGAAAAAGGTATCCTTGGATGTATTAGACATAGTGAGGAAACTAAATGGTGCTGTGAACCACCCTTATTGTGAAATACTGATTATGTGCTCATTTTTAATCACTGGGAAGAAAAAAGTGAGCTTCCAGACTAGTTGAAACAGATTCTTCAAGTATTCCATAGTAAATATCACAGCTTTAAGAGTCCATCTGAATAAACTGGCTGAACTGAATATTTTTAAAAAGTTAATATTACAGAAGTCCACAAAATACCTTCTCGCCTTAGATGTCAGGAAGATCACAGCACCTTAAACTTCATGTTAGCCAATGATTATTTACATCTCTCAGTGTATCTGGCAGGGAAGGGATGGCTAGAGTTACATTTGAAATGGGCCTTTGTCTAAGTAACAAAAGTACTTCACTTATTTTAGAATTTTCTTGTATTATTATGCTTAGTAACAGAAGGAATAGGAGACTGGTGGTAGGGATGCATTCAAATGTGTGACAGTTTAATCTGGAGCCAGAAAACACCCAAAGCAGCCACTATCTTCCTCTCGCCCTCTGCCCCCACCTAACACACATTCTGAAGAAATCACACAAGATTAAGTTAGGTAATGTCTCAAGCCAAACATTGTGATATGTACTCTAGTAAATTAACAAACTCACATTTTGTATTTTCTCAACTATGTCTTTGCCTCATCTGTATCAATTTGCCTCATCAGATCAATGCCTCCTCTGATCAATAAGATAAGATCATCTTATCATCTGATAAGTTTTGCATTACTGACCATTTTTTTCCTGTTACAGGATTATAGCTGGACAGACATCCGCTGCCCCTTTGAAAAACGAAGGGATGCAGCATGTGTGTTTTGGGACAACGTAGTGTACATTTTGGGGGGCTCTCAGCTTTTCCCCATAAAACGAATGGATTGTTACAATGTCGTGAAGGATAGCTGGTATTCCAAACTGGGCCCTCCAACACCTCGAGACAGCCTTGCTGCCTGTGCTGCAGAAGGCAAAATTTATACATCTGGAGGTTCCGAAGTCGGTAAGGACTTACTCGGTATCTTTGTTTGCAAAAAGTGTTTTACCAAGTATCTTGGTAAAGTTTCTTGGCTTTTCATATTTATAATAAACAACTGGTATGGTCTTTTTAACATAACTTACATACACATCTGTCACATTGTACAGCCCATTTCCCTGAAGGTTTACCTTACTTCGTTAATTTTACAAGAACTTCAGCTTCCTAAGTTACGTTAACTGTCCCGTTTTCCTCTCATGCCGTCTAGATTTTAGTTCTATGTAGATTGCTTTAAGATACATAATATTTGCTTTGACGATTTCAGAGTGTGGCTCACTCCTAGACTCTTTAAGATCTCTTTACTACATTCTTGCTTTTAAAATCTATATTGCCTTTTTAGAACAGCATATGGGCTTGGGTGTAAAACACCTTTCTCTTTAATGGATAATTTGTTAGCATCAGGAGTGGTCTTTTTCTAAATGAGTAGTTTTTCTAAATGAATATTCTAGGCGCAGACTGGATATATAATAGCATTTACATGCTTTTACCTTTTCGGATAATTTCTTTAGCTAAATAATGGGTTTATAAAGAAAACTAGGAAGACCAAGTAAACCTAAGGTACAGAATTTAAATGTTAATTAAGTCTTTATTTTCTTTGATAATTTTATATTAGGCCAGAGAATGTTTTACTTTTGGTCAGCATATTTATCTGTTTGATGTTTTTACTCCCCCACTAGATGTCAAAAATACTTAGATTCTAGGGGCGCCTGGGTGGCGCAGTCGGTTAATCGTCCGACTTCAGCCAGGTCACGATCTCGCGGTCCGGGAGTTCGAGCCCCGCGTCAGGCTCTGGGCGGATGGCTTGGAGCCTGGAGCCTGTTTCCGATTCTGTGTCTCCCTCTCTCTCTGCCCCGCCCCTGTTCATGCTCTGTCTCTCTCTGTCCCAAAATAAATAAATGTTGAAAAAAAAAATTTTTTTAAAAATACTTAGATTCTAAAATATTAGAAAATTTAAAGGTTTTTTTTTTTTTTTTAAGTTTATTTTGAAAGAGAGGGAGCATGAACAAGCACTGGGGAGGGTCCGAGAGAAAGGGAAAGAATCCCAAGCAGGCTCCGTGCTGTCAGCATGGGACCCCATACAGGGCTCGATCACAACCTGAGCCAAAATCAAGAGTTGGACACTCATCCTCGTGATACCCAAGAAACCCAGAAAAATTAAAGATTTTTAAAATGTGACTTAAGAAGTGACCTTTTCCCCTTCTTTTTTTTCCTTTTTTTTCTTTTTCCCCTTTAAAAGCATTCTTCATAGAATGTCTATGAAGACATATTTCAAACACAATAAATACTAAAGATAATAGAAAGTAACTGTTCTATAGATACACTTTTTATAGAAAGCATAATATGTAACTTCTTCAGCAATTACTGAGTTTTTTACTTAAATAGTAATTTCTTATATCTGCCACATACTCTGTATTTCCCCTTAATATCAACCAAATGAATCTATCAAATTGAAAATGTTCTAAAAGTTAAAAAGAAGTTAATGTTAATCAGGACGGTTGCTTCTTCCATTTGTTATTCCCTGAATTTTGCCTTCTGTAGACCTTGGTTGTGGTTGAGAATTATAAGGGTGTTGTTAAGCATTAGCAAAGTCCAGAAGAGTGGGAGATGAGAAATCATTTGGTTAAATTTTAACGTTTTTCTTCGGAAGGAAAAAAGCACCTGTTTCTTCATTAGTATTATTTCTAAAATTCTCTATTGAGCCCCTATAACTTGCAGAAGTTGCAAAACAGGATGAATATATGTTTTGCTATTAAAATGTATAATCAAATTACACCAGAGTCATGCAGTGGTACCTTGAGAATATACTTCAGAATGGCCCAGCATGACTTCAGGGCTTACTCACACAACCACTAAGAGTAGTCAGGAAGAATAGTTTTTTTAATGGTGCAGTGACTATTACGGAATGTTAAATTATAATCCTTAGAATATTATCAGATCATAGTTTTCAGAGTTTAAGGTATGGATTTATCATCTATAAATAACTGTAGTTTTCTCCTCTATAAACATTTGAAGTTTGGATAATTCCCATCATGCATAACTGGGCTTGAAGACATACATAATGTTATTTATTTAATTTTTCTTCTGAATTCAAACCAATCTTTTCCTAAATTAATTACCAATAAATAAGTATCTTCAGCAGATCCTTTTTTTTTTTTTAATATTTTCTAAGGTCTATACAAACAGGGTTAGCTTTTTCTTAAGCTATTCCTACATTTTGCTGTTATTGTTAATTAAGTTTAGAAAAGACTCTACAACTGTAAATTCCTCCCTCCAGTAACTAGTGACTTCCTTCTACAATCAGCTCACTCCAAGCCCACACACACACTAAGCTAAGTCTGGTTGGGCCTTTTCTTTTACAGGAAACTCAGCGCTGTATTTATTTGAGTGCTATGATACAAGAACTGAAAGCTGGCACACAAAGCCCAGCATGTTGACTCAGCGCTGCAGCCACGGGATGGTGGAAGCCAACGGCCTGATCTATGTTTGTGGTGGAAGTTTAGGGAACAATGTTTCTGGGCGCGTGCTGAATTCCTGTGAGGTTTATGATCCTGCCACAGAAACGTATGTATCAGTTTAAAAGTCCTATTTTAAAATCATGCAAGAACAGACCTGTTCTTAAGTCATTGAAATCACACTGGGTATAATTCGTCTTTTAAGTAACATCGTTCTTTAGATATAAGGGTTTGTAAACTTATGTGTAGAAGTGTGTGGGAATAACCTTATGCATAACTCATTAAAACTACACTGTATAAACAAACAAAAAAAAAGTCTTCTTTCAGTTAATTGTATGTAAGCTCAGAGGAAGAAGATGGCAAAAGGCAAAGGAGCCCAACAGAAGAATTTAGTTCTCGTATCAAGAATATGCATACACTTGGGAATGTGCTAGGTTTGGGACATTCATGGCCTGGACCACTCCTCTATGCTTTAAGAAATGGCTTGACCTTATATACCCTGTGGGAGCTGCTCTCTTTCTGTTCTTGTTTGTGCAGCAAATGCTGTGAATGGGACAAGTATGACTTGATTCATCAAAGTCATAAAATACTTTTGTTTGAGGTCAGGAAATGTAGGGGAGGACAGGGAAAAATTTATGATCAGTAGTAAATTTGCCTTTAATTGGGAATATCATATATTGATTGGTTTGTATCATTAATAAATTGTACCCCTAGGTATAATGTCTTAATTCTGAGTTTGTATGGGTAGATACATATTTTTCCAGTAAGATTATTCTTAAATCCAGGAAGTAAGTAACTGCTTTTTTAAAGACAAAATGCTAAAGAAATGGTTAGGCAGCTTTTCTGACCTTATAATTAATGATGGAACCTGTTCAATGTAGACAAAGACAAAGCTAATGTGCAAATTACTGAACAGTAGGGGGCGTGGGTAAGTAAAATGCCATTAAACTGAGGAAATGACCACGGGTAATATCCAAGTCAGACCTTTTTTTTGATACTCAGAAACAGCCAAAGAGATTTGATAAGACAAGTAACTTACTGATTTGAAAGCATTGTTCTTCCTTTACCAGAACCAATTATTAGGTAAATATGTTCAACTTAAACATTATGCCAAAGAACTGCACCATAAGTCTTACGTTCAAGTTTTACATTTAGGAAATATTGCCAGCTTATAAAACATAGAAGTCTTCTACTCCAGCTATTTTTTTTTTTTTTTTTAGTGAAAAGTAATAATTTAATTATAAAATGTGATTAGCCATGTACCATTATTTACTTACACTTCCACCCATTTTTAAAGAATTTAAAATCAGTAATTCCTTCCCCAAACAAAGCTGCAGTTACAGTTGTTCTTTTCTCATTTTTTTTGCCCAGCTGGTTACCAGTGCTAGTAACAGAATTGAAAGCCACTTATCTTGAAACTTACCTTTGCTGAAGTGTTGCGACTAGAAAATCTCTCAGAGATCATCAAATTTACTATTCCTCAGTGTTTTTCAAAATATACCTTTGTACTTGCCAGAACACACTGGGGATACCCCTTATCTCATCCCATCATCTGTCAGTTGAGCTATCTACCCCATCTTGTCCCAAATTACAGGAGGGGGGTGTATGCCAACTGTCTTCCCTCCTGTATCCCTGAGATACCTCTGCTTTGCCTCTGAGAAATTTTATGCCCAAAAACTAGTACTGCATATTAGTTGGAAAACTGTGGTCTCATTCATCCTGCTGCCTAATTATTTTTTTCATTTCTAAAAAAATCTCTTAAAGTAGAACTCATACCAGATAAACACCAGGATTCTAAATTTTGAGATCTTTATTCAGGCACTGTCAGTGTAAATTAGTATATTCTTATTCATAGCAGCAGGGAAAAAGTATAAAGGAATTCTGCCCCTCAATATTTTTTTTTTTAAGTTATTTATTTTTGAGAGATAGAGAGCAAGAGCAGTAGCTGGGGAAGGGCAGAGAGAGAGAGAATCCCAAGCAGGCCGGTGCAGAACTCTACATGGGGCTCAGTCTCACACACCATCAGATCATGCATGACCTGAGCTGAAATCCAGAGTTGGATGCTTAACTCACTGAGCCATCCGGGCACCTCTGCAGCCTCAATATTTTATTATTATTATTATTATTATTATTATTATTTATTTATTTATTTACTTATTTTTGAGAGACAGAGAGTGACAGAGCACAAGTTGGGGAGGGGTAGAGAGAGAGAGAAGGAGACTGAATCCAAAGTAGGCTCCAGGCTCAGAGCTGTCAGCACAGAGCCCAATGCGGGGCTCGAACGCACGAACTATGAGATCATAACCCGAGCCGAAGTCGGACGCCCAACCGACTGAGCCATCCAGGCGTGCCTACAACCTCAATATTTTTTAAAACTGGATCAATACATTCAATTTAGGGGAATATTTTAAAACTTACACAACTTAGCATTTCTTTTGTATATATTGAGCTTATGTATGAAACCTGAATTCTCTATATTCTCTTCAATGCCCTTAACTTTACCCTAAGTGAAAAGCTAGTGTGACTATAATGATTCACATCCCAAAATGAAAAGTTATATGCTACAGTGATTTCCTTTTTTAAGTGTTTTGTAACTGGTTTAATTGGAAGCTAAGAAATGAAGCCTGTGGAAACAACATGACATAGTTTATGCAGTCAGAACTTTAAGAAAAACTTCTAAATACTAAAGTTCAGGTTGGGGAGAGCATGGACACAGTACATACTCCACATATGAAATTACAGGAAGAAGAAAATGTATTTTGGGAAACTTCCTACTCTAAACCTTCAGGAGACTTAGCTGCAAAGATCTTCCTCTACTTACAGTGGGGTTACATCCTGATAAACCCAATGTAAGTTGAAAATATTGTTACCTTGCAAATGCACTTACTCCACCTAACCTGGACATCATAGCTTAGCCTAGCCTACCTTAAACATGCTCAAAACACTTACAGTAGCCTATAGTTGGGCAAAATCAGTTAACACAAAACTATTTTATAATGTGGTGAATAGGTGAATACTGGACATGAAAAGCGGAATGGCTGTACAAGTACAGGATGGTCCTAAGCGTATCAGTCGTTCACCCTCGTGATCATCTGGCTGACTGGGAGCTGTGGCTCACTGCTGCTGGCCAGCATCGTGAGAGAGTATCATACAGCTGGCCCAGGAAAAGATCAGAATTCAAAATGTGAAGCACAGTTTCTACTGTATGTGTTTCACTTTTGCATTATCATAAAGTCAAAAAATTGTTAAGTCAAACCATCATTAGCATCAGACCACCCACCACACATACAAATACACTCTTACTTTATATCACGGACATATGTGGAGAAGAAAGGGGTATATATTTTGAATTTTTCCAAGTCAAATACTATGTTTATTGCATTTTGACAGCTCACCATCTGAAGCTCACTGCGTGGAAAGGCAGTGGAGGTCCAGTGTGGCTCCCATGTCTGAGCTGTTTGCTGGAAAAAACCAGCATGGGGGAGCATGTGTATTTACCCTGAAAAAAAAAAAAAAAAAAAAAAGGACCAGTGTTGCCCACCTCACCTTACAGAGTGCTCTGAAAATGAGAGTGGTGACTTTCAAATATCTTTTAAAGCAAACAAAATTTATAGATATAAGGCAACAAAACAGTGCTAATATTTCAGTTAATCATTATGTCCTAATTATTTTGAAAAAATTGTAAATTTAACTTTTAAAAGAAGAGATAGGGGTGCCTGGGCAGCTAAGTTGGTTAAGTGTCCAACTTCGGCTCAGGTCATGATCTCACGGTTTGTGAGTTCAAGCCCTGCGTCAGGCTCTATGCCTACAGCTCAGAGCCTGGAGCCTGCTCTGAATTCTGTGACTCCCTCTCTCTGTCCCTCCCCTGCTCGTGTGCTCTCTCTCTCTCAAAAATAAACATTAAAGAAAAAAATTTTTAAATAAGAGATATAAATAATCATATTAAAGAGTTACACTTATGTCCAATTTCCTGTTTGTTTTTGCTTGGAGACTTTTGATATGTTAGCTGTTGAGACACAAACAAGCCTGTGTGCCAGTACCCCCTTCACAGTCAGAAATGTCAATTGGGTATATTGGATTATATGCAAAAGAAGGGATTGAGTCTCATAGAAAAAAGTAACAGTTGTCTGTGTGTATGAGGCTGTTAGCTATGATTTAGTATTCTTCAACACTTGTGTCCACATTTATATTCTCAGTCTCATTACGTATAGTAGTGGCTGTGAACAAAATAACATGCTAATAAGGTATTAAATTAGACACAGTGACAGTACTTTTGTTACTAGAGCTGCCTAAAGTTCGAGGGTACATTTGAAGGTGGACATGTGAATAGTAACAGATACTACTCATTTGCTGATTGCTAGAGCCCAGTGTTAAATTTGTATTTTACTCATACATAAATGTTAATTAAAACCATGTGTGACAATATTAGTATTTTATACTTAAATACCTTCCCTTTTTTTGTTGTTGTTGTTGTTACCATTTTAACAAATTATTGTGAACTACAGGGATTGGATTTCCTCCAAAGACGTGTTAGCAGTCTCCAGATATTCTCTATTTCTCATACTCTATCGAAGTTGAAAGGAGTAAAATCCCCATTTACCTGGCCTTTAAATAAATTCCTCAAAACCATGTTAGACTTTTGTTTTCTAGCTTCTCAGGTGTGTGTGTTTGTGTGTGAACACATAGGTGAGTGGTAAATGATCACTTTAATTGGGATAACAAACCTTTCTTATAAATTAGTATGAGTACTTTACTTCCTGTGAACAAGTACTCTAAAAACTTTCTTTTATTTTCAGATGGACTGAGCTGTGTCCAATGATTGAGGCCAGGAAGAATCATGGACTGGTATTTGTAAAAGACAAGATATTTGCTGTAGGTGGTCAGAATGGCTTGGGTATGTGATATTAATTCACTGTTTAACTTTCCCAGTGAATTTGCTGAGACCTCCTTCTCTTAAATTTTATAAACATTTCTTAAAATCTAAATACAAGCATTTATCACACACATTATTATACTTATTTTTATAGTTTCTGGGAACTATTTTATGAGACATTGCAGTGTATTTAACATTGCTGTCCATGAAATGTAGGTAATGTCCACCTCACACATTTCCTGGGTAGTAGTATCATAATAACCAAAGAACTTATTGAGTAACAGAAACATTGGAATTAAAAAAAAAAAAAACCCTTTAAATACAACTTTTAAGATTTGTATACAGACCCTGCATGGCATAATTTCCTAAACATTTTTAAAATTTGCATGAAAATATCAATATTACTATTTTTTAAATAAGTAAATTTGACTTTTTACTTTCTTAAATAATTTATAGCAAAAAATCTTATGGAGAATCTGGACAATCTATAGTCCACAAAGCTCATTTTAGTACCTTTTAGCATTACTTAAATATATAACAAAGAAATACCTTCTTTCCCTTTTCCTGTCTCTCACCATTGCTAAATTGATAAATGCCAGAAGGATAATTTGAATAATTATAATCAAAGTTAATCAGAAGGAGAATCCACTGATTTACTTTTCCAGAACAGAACATTTTTAATTTTGCAAAATAAATATAAATATTTAGGATTCTAAACCAACAAGTAAAAATTAAGTTAAATTTGTATTATGTTAAAGTAAAAATAAGAATAGATGGTAGATTTCTGGGCATTCATTGTAAGATTCTTAACTGTTCTGCATGTTTGAAAATGTTCACAATAAAATGTTGGGAAAATGCAAAAGAATACTTTAAGAGATCTTAGAATTGTTCATATAGTCGTTCATGTAATTTTATTCTTTTGAAGGTGGCCTGGACAACGTGGAATATTATGATATTAAATTAAACGAATGGAAGATGGTCTCACCAATGCCATGGAAGGGTGTAACAGTGAAGTGTGCAGCAGTTGGCTCTATAGTCTATGTCTTGGCGGGTTTTCAAGGTGTGGGTCGATTAGGACACATCCTTGAATATAATACTGAGACAGACAAATGGGTTGCCAACTCCAAAGTCCGAGCTTTTCCAGTAACAAGTTGTTTAATTTGTGTTGTTGATACTTGTGGAGCAAATGAAGAAACACTTGAAACATGAAAAGTGAATGGACTTCAAGATTTATTGGAGACTCAAAAATATGGCCACCAGTGCTTTGTTCCAAGAGTTTGGTTACAAAGGTTTAGTTTGGTGTTTTGTTTTGTTTTGTTTTTAAGGAAATTTCAAGTAAAGTAAGATCGCTATAAAATAGATGTTTCTTTTATATGAATTTCCTTACTTAATTCAAAGACCATATTTTAGCTGGCCACTTAACCAAGACATACCTAGTGAGAAAACTTGAAAAATCATAAGCATTTGGTGAAAATACAAATTCTTGAATGAATTTTACATGTGTAACTATGATTATGGCAGAGTGGGGATTGGCTCGTCAGTGAAGCAGTCTCATCTTAGCTCTAGATTCTATTTTCATACATCATAGAAGTGCTATGTAGGTAGGTCTACTTGTTTCTGTTCAGTCAAGAACGAAGACATAGTATGAAGTGTAAGTCAAGACAGGCAACTCCGATGAAGCAGCTTAGTCTCACCTAGTTTTGCTTGTCTTCATTTGTTCCATTTAGTGCCAAATTTATTCCATTTTAAAAGCAAGCCAGAGTGAGTCAAGGCATACACATTTTCTCTCACAAAACTTCATAAACACATTTTGGGCTTAGAAACATACCCAAGTCCTCATGAAATATATTCAATTAAATATATTCCATCTTTTAAACACAAAATGTCAAGCTTAGCACGCCGGTTAATTTATAGTACTGTTTTACCCCGTGGTTAAAAAATGATTATGCCTCTTCACTCACTGTTAAATAAAATAAAATAAAATCATAGTAAGAATGATTAGCAAAAGATAAAGCTATTTATAGCAAATTTCTAGGTTACTAGAATAGCACTGATAGCTATACAATATCAATGTTGACTTTGAACTTCTTATGGATTTAAAAAGATACATGATTTCTTTTTATTAGCAGGACGCATCAGAGAGGTTTGACCCAGGTATCTCCTAAAAGTTTTGTAATAATTTGAGTTAAATGTTTGTCATCTCGTATTAATTGCTTTTATGTGGTCAATAAATCTTTTACAAACCCAACTACTCATTTCTTTCCTAGTAATGTTTTGCCCTTTTACATTATGGAATGTATGGAATGAGCCATGTAAAGCTGTCACCATCAGTGTTTTTATCCAATTATATTAAATATTTTTTAACTTAAAATAGACTGCTAAGTTTTATTCATCTTTCATTTTAAATGTGTTAGGCAACGGTTTTTAAAACTTGTGAACCATTGTTTCTGTTTTGATCTTCATTGTTTTATTTACATGGGGGTTATAATCTTAAATCCTAAAAATGTTCAAATGAAAAAGAAATTATAAAAAGCATAGTGATAGTATTTTTATTTATGTAGGGTTTTGGGTTTTGTTTTTGTTTTTTTTTTTTTTTTTTGGGACCGAGAGAGACAGAGCATGAACGGGCGAGGGGCAGAGAGAGAGGGAGACACAGAATCGGAAACAGGCTCCAGGCTCTGAGCCATCAGCCCAGAGCCCGATGCGGGGCTCGAACTCACGGACAGCGAGATCGTGACCTGGCTGAAGTCGGACGCTTAACCGACTGCGCCACCCAGGCGCCCCTATGTAGGGTTTTTAATGCACATAACACTTTTCTTGAAATGTAATTTACATATCCTACAATGCACCCATTTAAAGTATACCATTCAGTGGTCTTTATTATACTCACAGACTTGTGCAGTCAGCATCACAATTTTGGAACATTTTCATCACCACAGAGAAGAAACCCCATACTCATTAGCCATCAGTCCCCATTGTCCCCTCTATTAGTTTCCTGTGGCTCCTATAATGAATTACCACAAACTTGGTGACTTTAAAACAACAGAAACTTATTCTTTCTAAGAGGCCAAAAGTCCTAAATCGGGTTGTTGACAGAGTTGCCTCCTTCTGGGTAGAGGCTCTGAGGCAGAAAGTGCCCATACCCCTCCCCTAGCTTCTGGTGGTTGTTGGAAACCCTTGGCATTCATTGACTTGAAATTGCATCATTAAAATCACTGCCTCTGTCTTCACATGTCCTTTCCTATGTCTCTGTGTCTTGGTGTGGTGTTATAAGGACAGTTAGTCATTGTATCTAACCTACCCTCCCTCAGTCTAGTATGATCTTAACTAATAACATCTGCCGAGACCCTGTTTGCAGATAAGGTCACAGTCTGAATTTCCAAGTGGACATGAATTATAGGGGGACATTATCCATCCTGGTTACATACCCCAAACAAGACAACCATTAATCTTTCTGTCTCTGGATTTGCCTATCTTGAATATTTTTATGTTGGGTTGTGAATTTTGTGAAATTGAATTAGAAAAAAAATGTCCAGTTTAATTTCTTTGAGGGCAGAACATCCATTTAACATGATTTGGTTATATTACTTAATTTAATACAATAATCTCCCATATGGAATATGCAGCACTCTTTGAAATATTTTATTTATTTTTTTTTTAATTTTTTTTTGAAATATTTTATTTCTTAAATTATGTTTGTCTTTGAGAGAGAGAGAGAGCATGGGAGGGGGGCAGACAGAGAGAGGGAGACAGAGGATCTGAAGCAGGCTCTGCACTGACAGCAGTCGGGGCTCAAACTCACAAAGTGAGATCATGACCTGAGCTGAAGTTGGACGCTTAAACAACTAAGCCACCCAGGCACCCCCTATTTGAAATCTTTTAAACAGACTAGCCTTTTCTTTAGGCTGTATCGACTGACCAGAACACACTGTAAGTATGTAGAGAGATTTGATGTATTGTAATGAAGTGGTTTGGGGGGAGGGGGGTGGTGTTAGTAATCTTAGTAATTACTAATTAGTACCTATTTTCTGCCTTGGAAATACTCTGCAAAATTGTCAATGCCAGGATAATGAGTAATGATGACAGGATATATCAGCAAGTATTTTTTCTATTCCTTTTTCCTCCCCACAAAATTCCTGTCCTTCATATAAAGGTCTCTACTTTCTTTTTCATCACCATGTGATATGTTAATACTATATCCTTTGCAGTGACACGATTTTGATGACAGAAGTTTAGTTGAAATTTTAAAAATCACAACTTGAACGTAAAAAGTTTGTCTTCAAAAAATGTTGCTATAAAAAAACAGTACTCAATTACAATTTTGACCTAGCTTTCAAAAACCTGACCTACAATCTTAAAGGAAATTTTGAATCACAAAAATAAGCCATTAAATAAACACATATTAACCAAGCAGTCTATGTTCCTTTTGCCTTATATACTGTTAACAGCAAAAATTTGAGATTTGCCGCATAGGCCAGGGTAAGGGAAATATTTGGAGGAAATTTTGCTTTTTAAGGGTGATGCCATTAACATATACCCACAATGTCAGAAAATTCAGTCCATTCCAACATGACACCAAATTAAGCCTCAATAATTTGGCAAAATGAAAGACAATTTCAGGCTGCATCTTTCATCATGTGATAAATCCTTTAACACTCTTTTTCTTACATTTGCCTCAAAAGACTTAAAAGTTTGAATTTATTTTCACCTTCCTAACTTCCTCCTTTGCAAGGCTATTTTTGGGAGAAATAAAAATTTTAAAGTCTATGCTGGGAAATTGTCTGAAATGTTACTAACTAGAAAGCTTTTTAGTTCCCAGACCTTTAAGCCTCCTCTCATAACAACAGTAATCGGGTTCAGGATCTGGTTTAGTCAGTTCTTGTACGGGATTTCTCTGACTTTATCTTCCAACCCTCTATTGAATTTGTTTTCACTAGCCATGTTTAATTTCTAAGAACACTTTTTAAAAAATATTCTTTCCTATAGTATTCTGTCCTGGGGATGTTTTAGTTTCTTTAACGTTTTCTATACACCTTGATGTCTTTCAGTTTACTCTTCTTTTTCTGTTTGCTCTTTTCTGTTGGAGTCTTTACACAAATATCTGATCCCTGGCTGTGTATTTATATTTAAAATGAGACATTTAAAAATAATTTTTGTGTACAGAGGTGGGCTTAATTTTCAGTGAGCTTTAATGCACTTGGGTGCCTCAGTTAAACATCTGACCTTGGCTCAGGTCATGATCTCACAGTTCATGAGTTCAAGCCCCATGTTGGTCTCTTTGCTGTCAGTACCAAGCCTGCTTGAGGATCCTCTGTCCCCCTCTTTCTGCTTCCGCACCCCCCTCCCCATTCTCTCTCAAAATAAACTTGTAAAAATAAGTATAAAAAAGTAAAACTTACCAGTGAGATTCGTCATATGATGAGGAAATGGCCACTTATTTTTGTTGGGGATCTATCGGAGATTCATAGATACTTTTCTGAGATGTTTGATTCTCAAAAAAAATAAACTTCCAAACTCCTGGACCTTGGGTGGGGAGGGCAAGTTGGGGAAAAAGGGGACTGTAAGCCTGGCTGCAGGATTTCTGGAGCTCAGGCAAAGGGGACAATAAACATAAGTTGCTTTGTCAGTACCATAATTTCCCCTTTGTCATTGATGTCCTGGATTCTGAGGCCTCTCTGGTTACCCCTGTCACCCCACCCGCCCCTTTTTTTTTTCCAAGAAAAAAACCTATCTCCCATCAGGTACGAATAGTTGCCTCACTAGGTGGATTTATGGAGCTAGATTCTAACTTCACCACTTACAGACTTTCAGTCTACTCTTCTCTGGTTACCTAGAGGCTTTTAGTTCCTGAGGCATTTCAGCCTTCTCTAGGGACATCAGCGTGCACCCCATAGATATTTGATCTTCTAAGTAATTGAATATTCTTCCATGTGCATGCAGTCCTCATAAATTGTGGTTTGAGATTTTGGTTATCTCCTAGTATAATGAAAGATGGTGTTTTTGCTTTTCCCTCTTATTTTGAGATGATTTTTAAGAGGAAAGGGGAGGGGGCATTAGTATTTTCACTCCGCCATGTTGAAATCAGAAGTTTCCTTCCTGTGACCCCACTCCTGATTTTTCCACCTTCCCCTTCCCTGACTGATCACTACTGAATTCTGCATCCATTGGCCCTATGCTCTATTGTCTCACACAGCACTCCACCAAGATGATCTCCATTGGGATCTGGGCTTGCCCATCTCTCTCTACCTTCACACACAACCATGCTCACCCTCACAGCTTCAGCCACCACTGACATTATTTTAGGTCTTTGATAACCCAGCAGAGTCCTTACATATTTTGGTGTTTGCATAGACAAGTCAGTGGCCACAATGAGAAACTGGTTAATACAAGGGGATTACTCAAATGTGAACAGTGGGAACCAAGTTCCTCCTCCCAATCAAAGGAGGCAGTAAGAAATACAGGAGCAAGATAAATCCTGTGATCTTGGGATAGAATTGGAGGTTATCAGTGTAAACTCCCAGTTTCTAATACACATAGACACAGAAATAATGTGTTGGTGTAAATGTGTGTCTGTCTATAGTACATATTTCCTAGCAATGCCCATGAAAGGGCTTGGGAGCAAAGACCTCACAACAGCAACCAGAAAACTTAAAGTTCAGATCATGGCTTCTAAGTACCATTAAAAGACCCAAGATTCCTTGGAGAAATGGCTGATTCCAAGACTGGATCAAGGAATGCATAAGATGAGCCTTGCAATCTTTTGGGCCAAGGAGTAAAGAAGTGCTCAGAGAATCATGTGATGTGTCAAAAAACAAAGGAGCTTACAGGGCTCTCGCTGGCCAAATTGGGGAAGATATGAACCTCAAAATAATGACTAATAGATTATAACCCACTGAATAAAACTGGAAATCATGAGGCCATACTGATAGGAATAAATGAATGAATGAACCAAAAAGCTTGAGGAGGAATGACATTTTTATACTTTCAGAGTATCTCCCCACAAAGTCCTTACTAATAACAAAAGGAAAAGAGTCATTGTAGAGTGAAGTAGCTTGGCACACACCACCTTATCAAGTGATCAGAGTGAGGTAGTGAGACAAATTGAAATTGTGCACAATCTGGGAGGTACAATGTGAAGACCATGGCTTCATTTCTGTGATAATCCTACCAGAGATGCTCAATCTGAATCCAATCCTGAGAAAACATCAGATAAATCTGCATTGAGGAACTTCTACCAAATAACTAGCTATCAAGGTCTTGAAGTAGTGTTAAGGTCTTTAATAGTGTTATGCTCTTGAAAATCAAGCAAATACTGAGGAAATGTTCCAGAATGAAGACAACTAAAGAAATATGAATAAGGCAACAATAATTCTAAACTGGATCCTTTTTTTTTTTTTAATATAAATGTGCTTGTTTATTTTTGAGAGGGTGCACGTGCATGAGCAGGGTAGGGGCAAAGAGGGGAACAGAAGATCCAAAGCGGGCTCTGTGCTGACAGCAGTAGGCCCCATGCGGGGCTCGAACTCACAAACCTGAGCTGAAGTTAGATACTCAAACGACTGAGCCACCCGGGCGCCCCAGGAGTACATAAATATTAACGTCTTGATTTTGGTGACTGCACTGTGGTTATGTGGGAGAATGTTTTTGTAGGAAATACAGGAACTATTTGGGTGATGGGGCATCAAGTCTGCAATATAGTCTCATACTGTATTTGTAAATCTTCAATAAGTTTCAAAGTAAGTGAATTGAATATATATATATATATATATATATATATATATTTTTTTTTTTTTTTTTTTTTTTTTTTTTTAATAAACTAGGTTAGGGTGCCTGGCTGGCTCAGTCAGTCAGAAGGGCATGTGACTTGATCTTGGGGTCGTGAGTTTGAGCCCCATGCTGGGCACAGAGATTACTTTAAAACATTTTTTTTTTTTTACATTTATTTATTTTTGAGAGACAGAGCACAAGTGGGGGCAGAAATAGAAGGAGACACAGAATCCGAAGCAGGTTCCAGGCTGTTAGCACAGAGCCCAACACGGGGCTCAAACTCACAAACTGAGATCATGACCTGAGCCGAAGTCCGACGCTTAACCGACTGAGCCACCCAGGCACCCCTAGAGATTACTTTAAATAAACTAGGTTGTACCAGTTATTCCCAGTGCTTTGGTAGATTCCATTGTACTCAAAATCCAAAGATGTGAGCAAGAACTATGACCAATCATCCTAAACCACCAGGGATAAACCTGTATTCCAACAAATTCATATTCATTGCCTCCTTGCAACTAAGCAGACTGGGAACCAGGGGGAGAGTAGGGTGTCTCACCATACAAAGGAAAAGACAGTTGTAGGATTTTGTGGGGAAGATGGATTTTAGGCAAAATTTGGTAAGCTCGAAGCAAAGCAGAGTTGTGTGTAAAGGCATCAACATCCAATCTGGACTGAGAAGTGGATGTAGGGTCGTTTTCTTGGAAACTACAAAATTAAGAAAAATATGGAATGCTCTTTTCAGGAACCTGAAGTTCCACACCTGGGTAGAAATCAATGCTACTTCTCTGTCTTCGCTCCTCCAAGGAAGAGTGGGATGTTTCATTCTTAAGAAAACAATTTCAAATCGCAGTGTTTATGTGACTTTATTTTTTTTTCAACGTTTTTTATTTATTTTTGGGACAGAGAGAGACAGAGCATGAACGGGGGAGGGGCAGAGAGAGAGGGAGACACAGAATCGGAAACAGGCTCCAGGATCTGAGCCATCAGCCCAGAGCCCGACGCGGGGCTCGAACTCACGGACCGCGAGACCGTGACCTGGCTGAAGTCGGACGCCCAACCAACTGCGCCACCCAGGCGCCCCTATGTGGACTTTAAACAACTAACTTTCTCAGTGTAAGAATGTAGTGTTTATAGAAGTTGTTATGATACTTTTCAGTTGCTGTCTGTCCTTGAAGGAACCAGTTTCCTGTTAACCTTATAACTGGCTTTATGTGTTACCCACCTGATGAATGGCTGGGCAGATTTTTGCTTCCTCAACAGCAGAAATGAAAAGTACGACTCGGTCTCTCAAACTACAAGTACTCCTGTCCTCCAGGGCCTTGCTGAAGATGTTTCCTTAACCTGCTTTCTTCTCATTTCCGACCCTCAAACCTCCCTTAAAGTCGGAGGCCTAGTACCACGAGCAAACACGCCTCTTTCTCCGCGTTAACCATCCAAACATTCCGCTTTCCCAAGACAAGCTCTGTGAGTGGGGGCCGCCCCGTTCTTCTCAAACCCTATTGGGTAAAACCCACGCCTCTCATCCCAGGGCGGGACAAGAGAGAAAGGGGCGCGAGAAGATGACATCACGGTAGCGGGGTGGGACCTGTGGTTGCATTGGGCTCTCCTTCTGCTGAGGGTGCCGCCTGAAGACCGTTCCGTGGGCGACGCCGTCGCTATGACCATTTGTCAATTCTTCCTTCAAGGCCGGTGCCGCTTTGGAGACCGGTGCTGGAACGAACATCCCGGCGCCGGGGGTGCGGGCGGGGGACGGCAGCAACAACCCTCAGGTGACGTTCTCCCCGGTCCTACGCCGGTAGCCGACTAGGGGAAGGCCTGGCCCGGGGCTCGTCCGGTTGGGAAAGGGCGTCAGGCGTGAGGCCCGCCACTAGGCTTTGCCGCGCTGTGCACCAGTCCGGTGACGCTGAGTTGCTCGTGTCGTTCCCTCTTCAGCCCCGCCCACCGGGCTGGGTTCAGGTTCTCTCCGACGCTTTTATTAGCTTATTAGTCCCTGGGTTGTTTTTTGTTGAGGGGATGAAGACAGGGACTTGGCCTTTGTTACTAATGGGAAACAATGAGTTTTTAGGTCGGGAGTACGCGGAAAGCTACCTTGTCTGTGGGTGGTAATGGTCCGGAGAATTGGTGTAGGTCGACCCAGATGCCTCCTTGCTTTACTACCCTTCTGAGTACTTTATTTTTTTCCCTTGTCACCTTAAATATAATTTTTACCAAACTTTTTTCCAGAGAGAGGCTAGCAACTGGGGTCAGAACCTGGATTCTTAACTTTGGAGAAGTTGCAAACTCCTTTCAAAATCTAATAATAGCTACAAAGGTATACCCCAGGTGAATGTACATGTTCATAACATTGGGGGTAAAATTAGAAGGATGGGATGCCCAGTTAAGAACTGTGAGTTATGAGGGAAGGGGGGTGGAGGACCGCGTTGACCTACTATCTGGGCCTTAGTGATTGTCAAAGTTTTGGGAATATTTAAGCCAATCGTGGATGATGTGAAAGGATGGTGTTCAAGATGAGGAGGGAACAAAAAGGAAACCATATTACAATGCAAAGTTTTAAAGTTCAGATGAATAGTTAGGTTTTATTTTCTAAGGATTGACGGTGTCACAAGATGCTGACCACCTCTCCAACTCTTCCTTCCCTTCCCTCTTGTGGGACTGTTCATCCAACTCTTCATGTTGCATTGTGGTTTCACGTCTGATCCCTCCTCGTCTTGGAGACAGTCCTTTTGCATCACCCACCATTAGTCTAGTGAATATTCCAAACCAAAAATTATGACTCGGGGTTTGATAAATGTGAGTGTATTTCCTAGAAAAACCACTTAATATTTGACATTCTTTGAAGACTCACTCTAAATGTAGTAATTAAAAAATAAATGTTGAATGGATTAATGGTTGAAGAAAGTGTAAATGAAACTCATTAAGTAAACAGTGTATTTAGTTCCCAGAAAGGAATGCTTCTAGAATTAATAAGTGAAGGCCAAAAGCTATATACAAAAGAAAGAATGAATTTCTTCAGGGTGTCATCCCCCAAAGGATTTGAAACTTCAGAAAAATAAAATACCATTAACCCTTACATGAGGAATCTGGCCCAGCAATCTGCTCCTTTTTCTCATTGGTTTTACTAAGTAGTTTTAGAAATGGGAGATGAATTTTCAAGAAGGAATATATCTCCCATCACTCCAGTTTTTAATATATTTCATGGCATATCTCCTAATTCAGTCAAAAACAAGGTGAATTATCTTGGCCCCCACTAGGAAGTGATGAGTAAATGAGGTACTTTAAGTGAGAAGATTTTTTTAAATACAGAGAGAGGAGAGAGTCCTCTTGGCTCATTTCAATAATTATGAAATATTAGAATCTGCTCATAATAGAACTCAATGCATTTTATTCACATGTAAATTATAATCTCCCTATGAAAGAGAGGTGGGTGATGGTGTTTTCCCAGAGGGAAGATGGAGTCAAATAGATTTAAGCATCTATTCAAGGACAGAGGGTAGGATCTAATTTTTTATATTCAACAAACTCTTTAATACATTGTTCATTTTTCAGACTTTACTGCTAAGGGCCCAGTAGGAGAGCAAAAAATGGTAAAGACAGAACTTTTTATCCTGAAGGAGCTTATGGTTTAAGATAGATCCTAAATCCATTATCAAGCAATTATTTATTTAATAAGCTTATATCATCTTAACTTAGTAATATATCATTATTTTTCTGTGGATTTACAGGCCTCTCAACCTTTTTAAGCAAACAAACAAAAAATGCCACTAGACCATTACATGATGTGTTGGTTACAAGTAAATATATAAATCAAAAATGAAGGATTTTGTGATTTAAAATGAGTGGAAATATGCTTCTTAAATCTTTGCATAATGTCTGCACATAATAAGACAAAATGTAATTAAATTTTTAGAGTTTTAAAAAAGGAGTTGCCAATAAAATTGTTTTGTTTGTTTTCAGGTAGTAACAGACGTGGATGGAATCCCTCCAGCCAGAGATACTCGAGTGTTATCCAGCCATCCAGCTTCTCCAAATCCACACCATGGGGGGGCAGCAGAGATCAAGAAAAGCCATCTTTCAGTTCTTCGGATTCTGGAGCTTCAAATAGCAGGAACAGGGGGTTTGGACTATCCCAGAATCCATTTGCTTCACCCAGCTCTGATGAGCAGAAAGATGAAAAGAAACTTCTGTAAGTGGAAGCCTTCAGAAAAACTACCCATTTGCTTATTTTTTTCAAAAGTACCTATAATACTGTCTTTAAAAAAGAAGTAATACATTATTAAAAAATCAGAATAAGCAAAAAGAAGAAAAAGCACCCATGATCCTATTACTCAGAGATAACTATTTTGCATATGTCACAGTAGACTTTATTTCATTTAAAAATGTACTACCTTGGAGCACCTGGGTGGCTCAGTCAGTTGATCATCCAACTGGATTTCAGCTCAGGTCATGATTCCAGGGTCATGGGACTGAGCCCCACATCAGGCTCCATGCTGTGGAGCCTGCTTGAGATTCTCTCTCTCTCTCTGTATCTCTCTCTCTCTCTCCCTCTCTCCCTTTCCCTGACTTACACACTCTCTCTCTCTAAAGTAAAAATTAAAAAAAATATTGGTCACCTTACCATACCAGTACAGTGACTCTCAGGGCTAATTTTTTTCCCCACTTTTCTATGGCTAACACTATATTGTGAATATCTTTCTAAAGTAGTTCTGTTTAAATTTGTTGCAAATTATGAGGTCTTTGCAAAGTATGAGGTAATTTAAGCTATTTGTAATCTTGGTGGTACTTACAACATCTGGCATTTTTCTTTCTAAAATTTTTATTTCACCTACCCCATTGAAACTGATTTCATTTGATTTCCTTCATTACTGTGGAGTATATTCCTTATGATTTCTTGATCATGGTAGAATGTATGACTGGTGCCAAAATATTCCCTGACTCTCTGTAACTGTTGCCTCAGCTCCCCACTTGAGGACAGAACTTAAATATACTTGTTAGTCTTTTATTTCCCATAATAAATTAGAACAAGTGGTGAACATTTTGAGCCATGTACTACATACAATTGATTTTTTAAAGGTAAAAGAGCAAACAAAGCCTTCCTTCCTATATTTGATGTTGTAAAATAATTTAAAAATTATTTAAAATTCTGTGATAGCTAAAATTTTATTAATTGTAGCTTTTTGGATAGTGGAGGGAAACATTTAATTTAGAGTCAAATCTGTCCACACCTTTGCCAATAAAATAACTATATGGACATGGGTCTGTTTTCCATTCTGCAAAATATGAGAATTAAACAAAATGGTCTCTAAAATCCTGCCCACTTTATTATTTTTTTTAATTTTTTTAAACATTTATTTATTTTTGAGTCAGAGAGAGAGCATGAACGGGGGAGGGTCAGAGAGAGGGAGACACAGAATCCGAAACAGGCTCCAGGCTCCGAGCTGTCAGCAGAGCCTGATGCGGGGCTCAAAGTCACAGACCGCGAGATCATGACCTGAGCCAAAGTTGGCCGCTTAACTGACTGAGCCACCCAGGCGCCCCAAATCCTGCCCACTTTAAAAAGTTTAAGGTTCTGGGTGCCTGGCTGGCTTTACGTGGCTAAAGTGTCTGATTTGATCCCAGTTCAGGTCTTGATCTCAGGGTAGTGAGTTCAAGCCCTGCATTGGGCTCCCCGCTGTGCTTGAAGCTTACTTAAAAAAAATTTTTTTTTTAACAAATTAAATAAAGGGACATCTGAATGCCTTGGTCAGTTAAGTGTCTGACTCTAGGTTTGAGCTCAGGTCATAATCTAACAGTTCGTGAGTTTGAGGCCTACATCGGCTCCTCACTGATGGCACAGAGCCTATTTGGGATTCTGTCTTTCCCTCTCAGAGTTTCTGCCCGTCCTCTGCTCATTCTCTCTCTCTTTCAAAGTAAATAAATAAACTTCAAATACATACATACATACATACATACATACATACATAAAATTAAAATGTCATGGTTCTGTATTACTCATATGGTGCTTTGTGTCTTTTTCCAGTTAAATGGCCGTTGATGTTTATGATAACAAAGAAAGATTAAAGTTAGTATTGTATATCTTATTGTATTTTAGTTCTTTAAATATGTATAGTTGGATAGTTCTCACTTAATAAATGTATTGGTTAATGGTTCAGCTTACTAGAAAACCAAAACTATAAACTTTTTTGGTATTATATTTTTTTGTTTTAATTTTTTAAAATTATTTTTTAATATTTATTTATTGTTGAGAGAGAGACACAGAGTTTGAGCAGGAGAGGGGCAGGGAGAGAGGCAGACACAATCTGAGCAGGCTCCCGGCTCTGAGTTGCCAGCACAGAGGCCAACGCAGGGCTTAAGCTCACGAGCCATGAGATCATGACCTGAGCTGAAGTTGGCTGCTTAACTGACTGAGCCATGCAGGTGCCCCCTATTTTCATTTTTAATGTTTATTCATTTTTGAGAGAGAGAGAGAGAGAGAGAGAGAGAGAGAGACAGAGTATGAGTGGGGAGGGGCAGAGAGAGAGGGAGTCACAAAATCTAAAGCAGGCTCCAGGCTCTGAGCTGTCAGCACAGAGCCCGATGCAGGGCTTGAACCCAAGAACCACAAGATCATAGCCTGAGCTGCAGTCAGACCTTTCACTGACTGATCCACCCAGGCGCCCCTAATTTTTTTTATTTTAAAGAGCTCTCGAGCTAAGGAGAGGGGTACAGGGAGGGGATGAGACAGAGATAGAGGATCCCAAGCAGGCTCCCCACTCAGTGTGGAGTCCAACACAGCTCAATCCCACAACTCTGGGATAATGACCTGACCCAAACCAAGAGTCAGATGTTCAACCAACTGAGCCACCCAGGCACCCCAATATTACAATACTTAAAATCATGAAATATAGTTCTTATTCTATAAATTCTGCTTTAAAGAATACTCTTCAGAAAATACAATTGAAAAAATCTGAAATTATATGTTTACTATAATTTAAAATTTGAGTCATTGAAAATTATAAACAATAAATTTTAACAAGCAGATTAAAAAGTTCCTTTTCTCTTTTTTTTCCAGAGAAGGAATTATAAAAGATATGGAAGTTTGGGAATCATCAGGGCAGTGGATGTTTTCTGTTTATTCGCCAGTGAAAAAGAAGCCTAATATTTCAGGTAATTGAGAAATTGTATGTTTATAAATTGTGTTTTATAACTCTTAGTTTCTAAAACGAAGGTCATGCTTAATAAACTAATCTCAAACTTAGCTACAGTTAGGAGAGTTTAGACATTGTTTAAAGTATTCCATTTTTCTGGCGGAACTTCATAATTCAGAGATAGAGATTAGAAGATACAGTTTTTTGAGGGGGCGCCTGGGTGGCTCAGTCGGTTGAGCATCCGGTCATGATTATGACCGGTCCTGATCTCATGGTCTGTGAGTTCGAGCCCCGCGTCGGGGTCTGTGCTGACAGTTCAGAGCCTGGAACCTGCTTCGGATTCTTTGTCTCCCTCTCTCTCTGCCCCTCCCCCGCTCATGCTCTGTATCTTTCTGTCAAAAATAAATAAACATTAAAAAAAATTAAAAGAAGATACAGTTTTTTTTAAAGTATGTAGTTCTCATAGGAAAATAGTGAAATCAGGACCCACCCCAATTCCAATTCTGTAAGCCCCCAAAGAGTCTCTGCCTTCTTGGTTCCCTATAGGTACAACTTTCAAAACTCTTAGCTGCTAACAGTGAATAGAAGATTCACATCCATGGGGCGCCTGGGTGGCGCAGTCGGTTAAGCGTCCGACTTCAGCCAGGTCACGATCTCGCGGTCCGTGAGTTCGAGCCCCGCGTCGGGCTCTGGGCTGATGGCTCAGAACCTGGAGCCTGTTTCCGATTCTGTGTCTCCCTCTCTCTCTGCCCCTCCCCCGTTCATGCTCTGTCTCTCTCTGTCCCAAAAATAAATAAAAACATTAAAAAAAAAAAATTTTAATAAGATTCACATCCTTTTTGTCATTAAGGCCTTGGCTGCCTGATTCTCTTCTCCCTTCCCTGTATTTCCTTCCAAAGATAGTTATTTTTTGTAAAGCATGTTGAGACCTATTCTGGAGATAGCATGTGAAGGTAAATAGCTTTAGCTTGGCTACAGGGATAGCATTTCTTTAGAATACCCTTTTTCCTCCCTGTTTTCTTTTGTGCGTAGTACCTAAGCCCTTTCTGAACTCAAACCTAGAGCACCACACTTTTCTAATCCTATTTTGGGTGGTCCTGGGCCCTCTGTGCTGTTGAGTAAATAGCAAGTACCTTGCAGATGAGGGCCCCTGCAATCCCTCAGAACTCTGGGATCCCTACTCTGTCTCAGCTCTGCCTGCTTATTCCCTCTGAGCATTTGTCACACCAGTCCTTAGTTATTTATTCACTCAGCTGTTCAACAAAATATTTACTGAATTTCCTTTGTGCCAGGCCCTATTCTAAGTTCTAAGAATATAGTGATGAGCAGGATAGACAAGCTCCCATGCTTACAAAGCTTATGTTCTTGAGGGAGGGAGACAGTAAATAATACAAATAAATCAGATAGTTTTAGATAGTGTTTTCTATAAAGAAAATAAAGAAGTACTGAACCTTTTTTAATCAGTTTGGAATTAAACCTAATGTCTAATGCCCTAAAGCAATGGTTCTCAAACTGTGGAATATAGATTCCTACGTAGGATTGCCAGATAAAATATGGGACACTCGGTTAAATTTAAATTCTTTTTTATTTAGGTAAACAAAAAATATTTTTAGTATATGAAATCCCATGTAATATTTAGGACATACTTATACTAAAAAAGTATTTGTTATATATCTGACATTGAGATTTAACTGGGCATCCTGCGTTTTTTTTAATGTTTATTTTGAGAGAGAGAGAGAGAGAGAGAGTGCTTGTGCACGGGGGAGAGGTAGGGGTGGTGAGGACAGAGGATCTGAAGTGGACTCTGCGTTGACAGCAGGGAGCCCAGTGCAGGCTTTGAACTCTCGAACTGTGAGATCATGACCTGAGCCGAAGTCAAACAATCAACTGAGCCACCCAGACACCCCTGGGCATCCTGTATTATTTGCTAAATCTGGCAGCCCTATTCCTGAGACCCTTTTAAAGGTTGTACAAATTTGGGGTGCCTAGGTGGCTCAGTCAGTTGAGCGTCCAACTGTTGATTTGGGCTCAGGTTATGATCTCACAGTTTGTGAGATCCAGCCCCACAGTGGGCTCTGTGCTGACAGCATAGAGCCTGCTTGAGATTCTCTCTCTCCTTCTCCCCCTGCCCCTCCCCTTCTCACTTGTACTTGAGTGCGCACACACATGCTTTCTGTCAAACTTTT
Source organism: Prionailurus bengalensis (assembly GCF_016509475.1). NCBI lineage: Eukaryota > Metazoa > Chordata > Mammalia > Carnivora > Felidae > Prionailurus > Prionailurus bengalensis. The sequence goes on from NC_057348.1 coordinate 114,858,497, forward strand.
TTTAAAAAGCCTCTACAGGAGCGCCTGGGTGGCTCAGTCGGTTAAGCGTCCGACTTTGGCTCAGGTCATGATCTCAAGGTATGTGAGTTCAAGCCCCGCATTAGGCTCTCTGTGTCAGCATGGAGCCCACTTCAGATCCTCCCTTGCGCTCTCTCTCTCTCTCTGCCCCTTCCCTGCACTCTCTCTCTCTCTCCCAAAAATAAACTTTTAAAAAAAATAAAAATAAATTTTAAAAATTTTTCGAAAGGCTCTACAAATTCAAAAATATTTTCATAATAATACCAAGACATTAATTGCCATTTCACTCTGTTGACATTTGCACTGTTGGTGCAAAAGCATTGATGGGTCAAACTCCTTGTATCTTAGCATGAATCAAGGCAGAGGCAACATAACTGTACTAGCAGACTACAGTAGTCAATAAAAAAAATTTTTTTTTTAATTTTTATAAGTAATCTCTACACCTAACATGGGACTTGAACTCCGGACCCTGAGGTCAAAAGTCACATGCTCTTCTGACCAAGCCAGCCAGGCACCCCAATAAAAAAAAACTTTTTAATGCCATTTTCACTTAAAGTTTTTGATGAAGAGGTAAAAATACTGATTTTATTAATCACGACCCTTGAGTGTACACCTTAAAAAAAATTTTTTTTTAATGTTTATTTATTTTTGAGAGAGAGAGAGAGACAGAATGTGAGTGGGGCAGGGGCAGAGACAGAGGGGGAGACACAGAATCTGAAGCAGGCTCCAGGCTCCAAGCTGTGAGCACAGAACCCAACGTGGGGCTTAAGCTCATGAACTGCAAGATCATGACCTGAGCCGAAGTTAGTCACTTAACCAACTGAGCCACCCAGGCACCCCACACTATTTTTAGAGAGAGAGACAGAGACAGAGAGAGAACAAATCAAGCAGGCTCCACACTCAGCACTGAGCAGCATGCGGGGCTCCATCCCATGACCCTGGGATCATGACCCGAGCTGAAATCAAAAGTCAGATGCTCAACTGACTGAGCCACCCAGGTGTCCTGTATGCACACTTTTTTTAATCTGTGTGACAAAATGAGAGGCACACATGAAATGCTTCTGCCACGTACTCAGATATGATGGTTATCTTCCTTGAGGGAAGACACGAGTGATCCTTTGAGTTGTGAGCTGAACCAGCCACTTTTTCCATAGACCGTTTTTACTTGAAAGAATGGCTGACAGCTATGGTTATCTAGACTTAGGAATTTGGCAGCATTTTCTAAAAAAACAAATGGAATGAGTTTGTTGCTTCAAAGAAAACAACTGTTTATTGCCAGTGACAAAATTCAACTTTCATGTGAGAATTAGAATTATGGAAAACTGTTTTCTGCCACTGTCAGCTTGATGACTTAAATATCTCTTTAAGTCTCTTCTGATGAGATGGACAGTGACATTAACAATTAAGAGTTTTTTGATATTGTAAAATGGCATGTGGCAATATTTGAAAGTTCTAGATGACTCAATGAACCAGTAGTTTCTAAATGACAATGTACCATGTTATAAAAACATGCATGGCTGAAAAATTCATTCTAAGCACAAGATAAACCACTGGATTTAATATAATAATACAAAAAGTTAATTAATATTAAGGCTTAAATTTACATTATAGCTAAACTTGTAAGAACCTAACACCACAATTACCTGAAAAGATTATTAAAGTCCTCCTTCCCAACTCCCTATCTGTGTTAGAACAGATTTTCTTCATACACTTCAGCCAGGTAGTATATTGCAACAGACTGAGTGTAGAAGTAGATATAATAATCCAGCAGTCTTCTCTTAAAACCAAACATTAAAAAAATGTACAAACAGACCCTCCATCAGCAAAGAGATGATGACTCACTGAAAGCTCAGAAGAGGGTTAGCATTTTTTAGCAATAAAATATTTTTACATTAAAGTATGCAAAAAAACATTTACAAACATAAAACAGTGCCACTCATCTCACTAAATTTTTATTTTTTGCTTGAAAAATAGTTTTTTCATTTATGTTGATATGTAATTGGTTTCTTATTTTTATGTGAATTAATAAGTATGTTCTATTATTTCTTATTTTTCATTTTAAATATGGTAAATATGTATATTATAACCTATATAAGCAAAAGCTCTTTGGCATTGTTAATGATTTTTAAGAATATAAATGGGTTTTGAGACCAAAAAGTTGGAGAACTGTTCTTAGACATCAGTTGTAATGAATTAACTCTCTATGCATCTAAAATGATACTGCTTTTTTACCCCCTTGGGATAACTGTGAAAATAGTCACTCAGATAATTTTCTGTGTTCTGTGGTTCAGATGAGGAACAGCTGGAAGGAGGATAAAGTAACTGGAGGGACAGTGTTTCTTTAGAGTAAGTTATCCATTCTTACAAAGCAGGATTGGAGCGGAGTCCTAAGTGAGAAGAAGGTGTCTCTTATGGGAAGATTTGGGGAAAGCATTCCTGGCAGTAGGAATAGCTAGTGCATAGACCCTTGTAGGAACAAGATTGGCAAGTTTGAAGACAAGTGAGGCCAGAACCCCTGGAGGAGAGTGAATGAGAGAAAGAGTAATAGGACATAAGGCCATAGCGTCAGCCAAGAGCCAGATCATGTTGGACTAACTGTACAGGACAGCCATGTGGAGCTTTAAGCAGAAGGACATGATCTAATTAGAAAAAACTCAGTCGGACTGTTGTATGAAAGAAGTGGTCTGTAGGGAGTGCTGTGGGGTGAAAACTAAAATAGTGGCAAGGAGATGAGTTAGGAGACAAATGCTGGTGACTGACTAGGTTAGAATCACTAGCAGTGGAAACAGAATTGGTCAAATTCGTAGTGCGTTTTGGAATTAGAACTGGCAGGATGCTGATTAATTAGATGTGGGGAAAGAGATAAATACAAGGAGATTCCTAGGTTTTTTGTCCTGAACAGTTATTAAAGATGGTATAACGACAAGTTGTTAGAGGGAATCCAAGGTTCTAATTTGAACATTTAGTCTTTTCTTTATTCTGGGGTGTAGAAGTCCATGGAGTTAATGATATCAGGGTTACAAGTAATTCTCTGTAGGAAATATCCTGAATGTTGTTTTTCCTTTCTTAAAAAGTTTCCTAATTATAAATTTACAGCTGTTGCCATAGAAAACTTGAAAAACACAGAAATACATAAATAAAATAAAGATCACCTGGTGTCACAAAGATAACTATAATATTTCAGATTATTCCTTTCAAAATATGCACACACAACCATATTTACTGTTTGTAGATATATAATTAGGACCATAATCTAGTTTTGTATTCTACTTTGTTGTTTTCAGTTTGTCTCTATTACTAAAAATACTAGAATGAACACCTTCATACATAAAACTCTTTGATTATAGGTCTGATTATTTTCTGAGGTTAAATCCTAGAAATTCTATTAAGGACAGAAGGTACAAACATATTTAAGGCATTTGACACGTACTGACAATTTTCCTCCTAGAAAAGTGCCTTTCTGGTTCCCTTAAAGGCAATTTACGAGAATGTCAATTTTACCACACCCTTACTAACAATAAATACCATCCATTTTTAATTTTTGCCATTAAGTAAAGTATCTTATCTGTATTTTAAGTTGTATTTTTAAATTGAACTTTTTTTTTAAAGAATTTTTTTTTTAAGTTAGTCATTTATTTTGAGAGAGGGACAAAGAGAGCAAGTCAGGGAAGGGCAGAGAGAGGGAGAGAGAGAATCCCAAGCAGGCTCCACACTGTTAGCACAGAGCCCTATGTGGGGCCCAAACTTACCAATTGAGATCATGACCTGAGCAGAAACCAAGAGTCGGATGCTCATCTGACTGAGCCCCCTAGGCGCCCCTAAACTGAACTTTTTTATTTCACTTACTTACTGGCTATTTGAATTTTTTTGTGAATTGCCTGTTTCTTATGTTTGCTCCTATTTGTTTGTCCTATGGATTTGTAAGTGCTGTTTACACATTGACATTAGCTCTTTTCCTGTCATATATGTTAAAGTTACTGTTTTCCATTTGCCTTTTAATTTTGCTTATTATAGTTTCTGGCATACAGAATATTATTTTAGACAGAAATTTGAATGTATATGTAGTTAACTCTTGTATTATTCCTTACACTCCATTTATCTTTAGAAAATTTCCCCCTTTAAAGATCAAATATACAACTATATTTTAATCTTATACTTTATTAAACATATAGGCTTTGAAATTTTTCCTTATGATTATGAAAATTTTCTTATGATCAACATTAGCATATATTCTTGTCTAGGACTTCTAGCTTTACTATACTATCAAAAGTACTGGTATTTATTTTAAAGATTCCAATTGATTCCTCACTTCAGGTTTTACAGACATTTCACCAGAGGAATTGAGGCTTGAATACCATAACTACTTAACCAGCAATAACTTACAGAGTTATGTAAGTTTGTTTCCTATTCATCTACCTTAATACCAGATTAGCTGTTAATTATAGTCTTTTCTGTTTGTAGTGGCTTGCTTGTATACTGGCAAAGTGGATGAGGTCTAATAATTTTTCTCAAGACAAGGCTATTTTTATTTTCTAAATTACTTTCTTTGAAATTGGTTGGTTATCTAAAATGGTAATAATATATTTTGACTATATAACTAGGAATGTCACTATTTTTCTTGCAAATTATCCAGTGATCAGTCATAGAAGTCAGACCCTTTCATCATTTGACACTTATGGAGCATCTATTAGGTACAGACACCATGATGAATTCTAGAAAAGCAGTGAAATAAGACACAGTCTGTGGTACGGATTAACATTCTCACATATGCGATATCAAAAAATAAAAAAGCTGGACTTCAATAAGTTAGTGCTTAAAAGAAATGACATAAAGTGTATTTTTGTGTTGTCTACGGTCATGATCATGCATTTCAACTAGTATACATGTTTGTTCCCATCCAGATATAACTACCTCTGTGCTGCCACATTACTTGAAATTCTAAACCAGGTGACACAAGGTTTTGGAGAACAGGGAGGAAACTATAGCTGGAACATCTTGGGCAAATTGTACGAGTAATGGGCCATAAAAATGTTTTCTAAACTTGTGATTTTAGCAAATAAAGACATGAAGTTAGAGAGACTAACTTAAACACTCAGAATTGACTGATTATTTTTCTGTCTTCTCTCTTTAGCTGAATTCCCTCCAACAGTTAATAAATCAGTGGAGAAACAGAGTAAATGAACTGAAAAATCTAAATACATCGGCTAACATAGCTTCGGTGAGTATTGGGAAAGTTTTCTACAGGGAAGTGTCTTAGCTATTACTTTTTTTGCAGAGAATTTCACTTCGGATTTAGAAAGCAAAGCTAAAGTTTTCTGTCAAGAATTATGATACACATTCTCAGGATTGTATCATTTAAAATCACACAGAAAATTGCTTTCTCTCTGTTCCTCAGTCAGAAAAGTACAGGTAACTTTGCTTTCCTTAGGGTAAAGTTTTTGACTTAAGTAGTCTAGTTTTGAAAATGTTACATAAATTCAAATATACCAGGTTATTAGCATTTGCAAAGAAATTGCTTTGAAAAATGATCTGAATACACATTTAGACTACTGTTTGCTTTTGTGACTGGAAAACACTCACCATCTATTCCCTGACCTATATAGAAATGCCTTTAGTAGATGTATACCCACTTGTCTCCAAAGATACATGATCCTGACTATAGCATATTCATTATCTTGGTCAATAAAGTTATGATGTTTCTATTCCCATTAAAACTTCTTAACGCCCGGGGCGCCTGGGTGGCGCAGTCGGTTAAGCGTCCGACTTCAGCCAGGTCACGATCTCGTGGCCCGTGAGTTCGAGCCCTGCGTCGGGCTCTGGGCTGATGGCTCAGAGCCTGGAACCTGTTTCCGATTCTGTGTCTCCCTCTCTCTCTGCCCCTCCCCTGTTCATGCTGTCTCTCTCTGTCCCAAAAATAAATAAATGTTGAAAAGAAAAATTTAAAAAAAAAAAAAAAAACTTCTTAAGGACCTTATTTTGAAATAAGATATTTAGCGTTTCCCAGACGATTTGTATTTCTACCTTCTAAAAAGGATATGATGGTTGTCACTGCCTAACTTAGTAAATGACTGTGTGACAGTTGCAGTGCTCCACCCCTTTCTTAAATATGTACTTCCTAAACAGACTCTTGTGTAAGCTAATTTCTCCACCGTTTAGTTGTTATAATGCCATTTAAGTTTAGTAGGACTTCTTGAAGGATTCTGTCCGTACATGAGAGGTAGCCACCATCACCATTACTGATGTAAAGGGGATAACTGAGTCCAAAGAACTACACAACTACCCTCAGGGTTAGACGTTCCTTGCTCTTTGCCACTTTTCTAGGTGCCCCTCCATAGGTTAAGATCTTGGACAGCCCCACCCACAGTGGGCTTAGCATATATGAGTAGTTCATTCTTTATTCTTTTAATCCAGTGTATGAATATATGTTTATCTGTTTACCTGTTAATGAATATTACACTGAAGGAGAGAAGCTGGACCAAAAAAAAAAAAGTACATACTATGTGATTCCGTTTATATGAAACACTAAAGAAAACAAACCTCATCTATAGTGATAGGAGATGAGTTCTTCCCTGTACCTAGCATTCGGGAGAGAGTTGACTGAAAAAAACACAAGGGAACTTTTAGAGGTGATGGAAATGTTCTAAATCTTGATTGTGGTGGTGACTAGAAGTTTGTCAAAACTCACTGAAATACATATATACGATGGATGCATTTTATTGCGTATAAACTATACCTCAATGAAATTGATTTTTAGAAAATGCTATTGAGGCTTCCAAATAAGAGAAATTATATCTGTTTGAGTTAGTTAGGAAAAACTTCTTGGAGGTAAGGAGTAAGGGAAAAGTTCCTTGAAAGGGATTTTAAAGGAGTGCCTGGCTGGCTCAGTCAGTAGAGCATCCGACTCTTGATCTCAGGGTCATGAGTTTGAACCTACATTGGGTGTAGAGATCACTTAAATAAATAAAACTTAAAAATAAAATAAAAGAAAGGGAGATTGAGATTTCACTATGCAGAGATGAAAGACATTTCTAGAGTAGAAAATAGTAAGAACATAAAGTATTTTCAAGGAATAGGAAATGTTCAATCGATTTTAGTAGTAAGTTTTTAATTATGTAATTGTGAATCAATTCAGTTCAGGCATCAGAATAAGTAGACTAGGTAGCCTCCAAAGGCCCTTTGCCTGAAGTCTAGATTTTTTGATAATCAACCTGGTCATTAAAATGTATTATTAATTTTTTTTTCTGATTTTAATATAAATTCATTGAAGAAATTTAGAAAATATTTTAGAAGCATAAGTAAAATTAAAATCACCCATAATTCATCACTCATAATTCATGAGTTGCTCTTAACTCATTAAAATTAGTCCATTTTTTCCTATGCGTATTCATATTGTGGGCATTTTTCTATGGTAAACATTTTTAAGTGCACATTTAAAAAAATTTTTTTTAACGTTTTTTCATTTTTGAGAGAGAGTTGCGGGGGGCGGTGCACAGAGAGAGAGGGAGACACAGGCCCAAGCAGGCTTCAGGCTCTGAGCTAGCTGTTCACACAGAACCCAATGCGGTGCTCAAACTCACAGAACATGAGATCATGACCTGAGCTGAAGTCGGATGCTCAACCAACTGAGCCACCCATGCGCCTGGTAAGTGCACATTTTTAAAATTTAATTTGGCTGCGAATTGAGAATTATTCATCAACTAATTTATTATTTGCCTGCTTTTTTTTTTTTTTTTTTTTTTTTTACAGCTCTCAGATGTAAAGGGTGGAGTAAATCAAGCAGCAGCTACATTTGGATTTGGCAGTATGCAAGGAATAACATTTGGGCCACCAGGTAAATGATAAAGTGATGCAAGACTTTATCCATTTTGGAAACAGGATTTTAGAGGTTTCAGATCATAAAGTCTGAAGGTGTGTTAAGGGACATTAAATTACCATTGCATTACAGATTCTACCGTCTTCCATAATGGAGTTTCAAAGAATTTGGCTCATCAGTCATTTGTGAAATGGAGGTCAGATGGAGCATGTTTTTTGAAAGACCCTATGGCTCAAGCTTTCAAAGTGTATTTTAGGAGTTTTTTCAAAAGTTTTATAGGAATACATAGTAACTGTTGTAGCAGCACCACAATTGAGGACCTTCTTTTCACTGTGTATAACAGCATAGTATTGTCTGATGTGGCAATACTGTGTCACTTTTTGTTTTGGGGTTTTTTTTAGTTTAAAGGACAGATTTTTTAAGTTAGGACACAGGTGAACAATGGTTCTTAGAGACAAATAAAAATGCAAATTAGGACTGAGGGTTTCAACTGTCATAAAAAGTATGCAAAAAATGGCAACTCAGGAAAAATTTAGGCAAAAACTAGAGATGTCGATTATTAGAGTATGATTTCATCATATTCATCTTAGTTGAGAGCTGGAAGGGGCTTGAGAATCTATACAGGAGAAAACTGAGATGAAGTGACCACTCTATATTTGCTTAAAAGAATATAGCTGGCGCGCCTGGGTGACTCAGTCGGTTAAGCATCTGACTCTTGGTTTTGGCTCAGGTCGTGATCTTGCGGTTGGTGAGATCACATCCTGCGTTTGTCTCTGCACTGACAGCATGGGGCCTGCTTGGGATTCTCTCTCTCCATCTCTGTCTCTCTGTCTCTTTCTCTGTCCCCCCTCCCCAAAGTAAATATCTTTTTAAATTAAAAAATTTTTAAATAAAAGAATATAGCTGAGGAAAGAGTTACTTCTTTGATAATGGATATAGCTGATTTACTTGGGGCACACGAGCACAGAAAGCGAAAGTCTACCTCCTAATCCCAGAGGTTTCTCAAAGCTGTTTCCATGAGTGTGGATAATCATGGTACAAATGAGATCAGCACAGCAGAAAGACAGGACGACAGGGTTTTAATGGGTTTGTTTTAGCTTCTTCTTTTCACTTTTTCCAATAAAGCTTCTCAACATTCAAACATGGCAGAAATAAGAAAAAAAGGAGGGGTGGTTAATATGGTTACATTTTCTGACTTATCATAGGTTATTTTTAACTTTTTCTGGTTTTTGTAGGTTTTCCAGTGCATAACAGCAGCAGTGCTAATGCTCAGAATTTTAGTTTTAAACCAAGCTCTGGATTTGCCTCTGCCGCTTCTGGAAGTCCTTCTGTGTTTGGGAATACTCCAGCGTTTGGAGCCGCACCCCCTGCCAGTTCTGCCATCACTGCTTCCACTCCAACGTTTGGATTTGGGAAACCTGCAATCACATCTGCTGCTTCATTTTCTTTTAAAAGTCCTGCAGCTTCCGGTTTTGGATCACCTGGATTTTCAGGATTTCCAGCTTCCATGGCAGCAGGCTCTGTTGGAGCCCCAGCCTTTGGAAGTGGCAATTCTGTGGCTGGTTTTGGTAATCTAGGCTCACATTCTCACAGTGCTTTTTCCAAGTCATCCAGTGACACCTTTGGAAATAGCAGCATATCCACCTCTTTACCAGTCTCAAATGGCAGCATCACAACAGATAATGTGTTATTCACACCCAAGGATCAACTAACAGCAGAAGAACTGGAGCAGTTTCAATCCAAGAAATTTACTCTGGGAAAAATTCCATTAAAGCCACCACCTGTGGAACTTCTAAATATTTGAAAGGACAATTTTAAATACAGAAAAGAACAGCTCTTAAAGTTGTTTTGAGTGGTTCATATATAATTTCTCTGAGTGGTTCAAATATATACGTATATATGTACATATATACGTTTAAGGAATATAAGCTTTCAATAGTAACTTCAGGGGTTTTGAAATTCAGTATTTTTTTCATAAAAAATACTCAAGAGGTTTTTTTTTTTTACTTTAATTATGAATGGAACTGGAAAAACTGTCAGTGTGCACTGAATTCTACATCACTTTACTGTCATACCCTTTAAAGGTTTACCTGTAAACATTTTTTTTTAGGAAGGAGATCTTTCCTAAAGCCATTGGGGAAAAAAATGCTTAAATATGTAGCTTATTTACCAAATAAACATCAGTAACATCACTTTCCTTTATGTTAAAATTCTCTTAAAGAGAAATAAGTTTTTAAAGGGCAAAAATGTATTTTTCAGGTCTGTGGAGACATTTTCCCCTCATAATTTTGTTTCCCCCTCAGTTTTAACTTTCTCATGGGCCCCTATTTGAGTATTCTTCATCAGTTTTAGGCAAATTCTTAAATGGGCCCAGGATTGTAAGAGAAATGGAAATTGTGGTCTCATGTGAATAAATAGTGTCTGTGGTGGGGTCAAGATTCACCAGCTCTAGTGAGCTTCTCTTAGAATTCTCATACATGTTGGGTCTCCCTGTGTCCTTAGATTGAGAGAGGAATGCTTCTATCTCTTATGTACAGTTGACACAAGAAGCCAAAGACTTGTCATGAGTTGAGGCATATGTATCAGAGTTCTGTGCTCCTCCCTCAAGCCTCCAGAAGGACATAGCTAGCACTACAAGAGCAGTTACCTGACATAGATCTGGTGTTGAGCTGATATAAGTGAAAACAGAATCTTACCTAATAAAAGGCACCCCAAATGATTTTAGCACATATGCAAAGCATTCAGTCCTCAGAGGATCCAGTTGTTACTTCTTTCAAAGAACTATATGACTCCCAGCTAACACTTCTGGAAACCCAAAATTTGGGATAGAATCTATAGCCAAGGGGTATATGTTTGGAACCATTCTTGGTGTAGAAATGGTAAATAGATCCTAAGTTTCTGCTTTGGCCTCAAGCTCTAAAGACTTTTCAATGTTTATTCCAACTTACAGATGACGCCAGGAATTTCCTACCCTAATAGAATGAACCCTGTGCTACCAGACTTACCAGTCTCCCATGGGTCCCAGCTGAACTTCCCAGTGTCCTGGAGGCTCTGAGGATGCAGGTTAAGGGTCTACTGTTTCTTAATTTGCCTGATGAGAAGGATTACCTGAGGTATTTGTTAAATTATATATCCAGAATAATACATATCCACAGGGCTAGACCTGAGGATGTGTCTTTTACCAAGTGTTTCATGAGATTCTACAAGCAAATTTAGGAAACGGGCCTATCTAGTTGCATATACACTACTCAGTAATATGTGATTTGGGAGTTCTGTTGTAATTGCTGAAGTGTATTTTATGTGCTTTCACGCACACGTGCTCACCTCCCCCACCCCCCACACACGGTGTGGTGAACTTAATGAGACTCAAGGTTGTCAAACAGTGCTGCTGTCAAAAAGCACAAAGAAGTGCTATGGGTTACTTAACTGTGAGGAACTAAAGCAAAGATGTTTACACAGTAGAAACCAGCAGTGTGCGTGCATGCCAGTATCAGGAGTCAAAGAAGGCCAGCTTAGACCTGGCTAAGAGGCAGCAGTGCTTCAGAAAATAGAAACAGGTACCAATGAGGTGGTGGCCAGGTAGATTGAATTTCAAGACCCTGAGAGCGAGTGGAAGGGAAAAAGCAACCCCAAGAGCATGTGCTACCATCTAGATTTATTCAGTAAGGCAGGAACCAATTCTGGGTGAGCTGGTCTAACTGGAAGGTACACCCCCAAAAAAGCAAAATCCACCTCCCTTCACAGCTGCTGCAATGGCTGTCCCTGTTTACCCAGGATGGGAGCAAATTACAGAATTGCAAATAAGGTTTTATTACAAGTAAACTTATTTAACCAGCTTGGTTGTCTGATCACAGATTAGAAGTCTAATAGCTGAGAGCTGATTAGAAAAGGAGAGAAAAAAAGCTGAGATTATCACTGTTCAAAAGGCATAACATGATTTAGCTACACAGTATTATTCATAAGAATAAAATAATTCAGTCTAGTGTCCAACAATACTAGACAGCCTTTCTAAATGGCCTAAAAGAGGGGTGCTTGGGTGGCTCAGTTGGCTAAGCATCCGACTCTCGGTTTCAGCTCAGGTCATGATCTCACAGTTTCATAAGTTCATGCCCTGCATGGGGCTCTGCGCTGACAGTGCAGAACCTGCTCGGGATTCTCTCTCTCCCTTTCTCTCTCCCATCCCCCTCTGTCTCTGTCTCTCTCAAATAAACTTAAATGACCTAAAAGATAGAGAATAACTTGGAAAAGACTTTCTTCTGTAGTCAATGGACAAAAGCCTATTATAAAATAGTATGTATAATGTGGTCCATTTTAGGGGGAAATTGTATATTCATAGGGAGAGGAAAGCCTGAAAGTTCATAATAGCTCAGATTTATTACTGTAAAAAAAAATTCACAATATTAAATTTATCATCTTAACTATTTTTAAGTGTATAGTAGTGTTAGGTGGTGTGTACAACATTCACATTGTTGTGTAACAGATCTCTAGATCTCTTTCATCTTGCCACACTTGAAACTATCCCATTGTTTGTATGAACCGCATTTTCTTTAACCATTCATCTGTTGATGGGATTTGGGTTGCTTCCACCCAATGGAAACTACTGTAATAATGCTGCAGTGAACACGGGTGTGCAAATATCTCATTGAGATCCTGCTTTAAATTCTTCTGGATATATTTCTAGATGGGGAATTGATAAGTCAATGCAACTCTTATGTTTAGTGTGTTGAGGAACCTCTACACCACTTTTCACAGCAGCTGCACCATTGTACATTCCCAGCAGAGTTCCAATTTCTCCACATCCTCTCCAACACTTATTTTCTTGTTTTGATAGTAGCCATCCTAATGGGTGTGAGGTGATATCTTATTGTTGTTCTGATTTGCATTTTCTTGTGATTTGTGATATTGAGCATCTTTTCAGTTGCTTCTTGGCCATCTGTATATTTTCTTTGGAGAAACGTCTATTTAAGTCCTTTGCCAATTTTTTAATCCAGTTATCTGTCTTCTTCTTGAGTTGTAGAAATTCTCTATATAGTCTGTATATTAACCCTTTATCAGATATATGATTTACAGATATTTTCTCTTATTTCATAGATTGCCTTTTCACTCTCTTGATTGTTTCCTTGGACAGATGGAAGTTTTTTCATTTGATGTAGTCCCATTTGTCTATTTTTGCTTCTGTTGTCTGTGCTTTTGGTATCATATTCAAGAGACCATTGCCAACTCCAGTGTCATGAAGATTTTTCCTATGTTTTAATCTAGGAATTATATAGTTCTAGGTCTTACATTTAGGTATTTAATCTGTTTAAATTTATATATATGGTGTAAGGTAAGAGTCCAATTTCATTTTTTTTGCATGTGGATATCCAGGTTTCCCAATACCATTTGTTGAAAAGACTGTCTTTTCCCCATTTTGTAGTCTTGGCACCTGTGTCAAAAATTATTTGGGTATATATATGCAAGAGTTTGCTTCTGGGCTCCATTCTGTTTCGTTGGTCAATACATCTGCCTTTATACCAGTACCATACTGTCTCATTAGTGTTGCATTGTGTTATGCTTTAAAATCAGGAACTGTGAGGCTGCCAGTTTTGTTCTTTTTCAAGATTGTTTTGTATATTTGGGATACTTTAAGATTCAATATAAATTTTAGGATTTTTTCCTACTTCTGCAAAAAAAAAAATGTATATATATATATATATATACACATACACACACACACACATATATATACATACATGTATGTATGTATACATGTATATAAAAATATACAAATATATGTGCCATTGGGAGTTAATATAGATTGCATTGAATATTTACATCACTTTGGATAGTATGTATATTTTAAGTGTATTAAGTTTCCCGTTCCATAAACATGGGATGTCTCTATTCATTTGTATTTTCTTTCTTTTCTTTAGCAATGCTTTATAGTTTTGAGTGTACAAGTCTTTTACCTCCTTGGATATGTTTATTCCTAAATATTGATGCCATAGTAAATGGGATTATTTTCTTCATTTCCTCTTTGTATTAATTATTGCTAGTGTATATAAATGTAACTGATTTTTGTGTTGACTTTGTATCCTGCTACTTTGCTGAAAAATTTTTTAAGTTTATTTATTTCGAGAGAGAATGAACATAAGTGGGGGGAGGGGCAGAGAGAGAGAGAGAGAGAGAGAGAGAGAATCCCAAGCAGTCTCCACACTGTCAGCACAGAGCCTGACTCAGGGCTTGACCTCACAAACCATGAGATCATGACCTGAGCCAAAATCAAGAGCTCAACCGACGAGTCATCCAGGTGCCCCTTTGCTGAAATTATTAATTGTAACAGTTTGTGTGTGTGTGTGTGTGTGTGTGTTGAGTGTTTAAGGTTTTGTACATATAAGATCAAATAATCTGTGAGCAGAGATAATTTTACTTTTTTCCTTTCCAATTTAGGTACCTTTTATTTTTTTTGTCTAATTGCTTTGGCTAGCAATTCTAATACTATGTTGAATAGTAGTGTTGAAAGGAGGCACCTTTTTTAAAAATATTTTTTAAGTTTATTTTTGAGAGAGAGAGACAGAGTGCTAGCAGGGGAATGGCAGAGAGAGAAAGGTAGAGGGAGACACAGAATCTGAAGCAGGCTTCAGGCTCTGAGCCTGACGCAGGGCTCATACTCATGAGCCATGAGATCATGACCTGAGCTGAAGTCAGATGTTTAACCTACTGAGCCACCCAGACGCCCTGAAAGGAGGCATCTTTGCCTTGTTTCTTTCTTTTTTTTTTTTTTAATGTTTTATTTTTAAGACGGAGAGAGACAGAGCATGAGTGGGGATGGGGCAAAGAAAAAGGGAGACACAGAAACTGAAGCAGGTGCCAGGCTCTGAGCTGCGAGCACAGAGCCCGACGCAGGGCTCGAACTCACGAACTGTGAGATCATGACCTGAGCCGAAGCTGGCCACTCAACCAACTGAGCCACCCAGGCACCCCGGCCTTGTTTCTGATCTTAGAGGAAAAACTTTTAGTCTTTCATGGTTGACTATGATATGTATTCACTGTTGAGGTAGTTTCCTTTTACTCCTAGTTTTGAGTGTTTTTATCATGAAAGAGTGTTATATTTTGTCAAATGCTTTTTCTGCATCAGTTGAGATAGTCATGTGGATTTTGTCCTACATTTGTTAATGTAGTGTGTTACATTGATTTTTTTTATTATTGAGCCATTCTTGCATTCCACATGTAAATCCCATTTGATTATAGTGTATAATCCTTTTAGTGTGCTGTTTAGTTCGGTTTACTCGTATTTTATTGAGTATTTTTACATTGTTACTCATCAGGAATATTTTTCTACAGTTTTATTTGCTTGTGTCTTTACCTAGGTTTGATATCAGAATAATGCTGGCTTCATAGAATGAGTTTGGAAGTGTTTCCTCTTCTTAAATTCTTTGGAAGGTTGTGAGGAGGATTGGTGTTAACTGTTTAAATGTTTGGTAGAATCCTTCAGTGAGTCATCTGGTCCTGGTTAGGAGGTGTTTGATTACTGCTGGAATCTCCATACCAGTTATAGGTCTGTTTAGATTTTTTATTTCTTTATTATTCGGTCTTGGTAGGCTGGTTGTTTCTGGGAGTTTATCCAATTCTTCTAGGTTACCCAATTTGTTGTTTTAGAATTATTCATAGTAGTCTCTTATAATCCTTTTAATTTCTGTGGTATCAGTTATACCCACAGTTTCAATTCTAGTTTTAGTTATTTTAGTCTTCTATCTCTTTTTCTTAGTCTAGCTAGGGCTTTGTTAATTTTGTCAATCTTTTCAAAAGACAATATCTTAGTCTGCTCAAGCTACCATAAAATATCATAGACTAGGTGGCTTTAAAAAACAGGCATTTCTCACAGTTCTGGAAGCTGAAAGCCCAAGGTACCAGCATGATCAGGTGCTGGTGAGAACCCACTTCCTGGCTTGCAGATAGTTGCCTTCTTGTTGTGTGCTCACACGGCCTTTTCTTGGTGCGTGTGCATGAAGACAGAGATTTCTCTCTCTCTCCCTCTTCTTACAAGCCCATAAATCCCAACATGAGGTTCCCATCCTCATGACCTCATCTAAATCTAATTACCTCCAAAAGGCCCGACCTCCATATACTATTGCATTGGGGATTAGGGCTTCAATATATGAATTTGAGAAGAAACAGAAACATTCAGTCCATAACACACCAACTTTTGGTTTCATTGATTTTTTTCTTTTATTTTTCTGTTCTCTATTTCATTTGCCTCTGCTCTAATCTTTATTATTTCTTTCTTTCTTTCTTCTAAATTTAGATTCAGTTTGTTCTTTGTCTCCTCAAGGTGTAAAGTTAGGCTATTGATTTGAGATCTTTTTTTTAATTATTACTAGTTTTCTTTATTTTTGAGAGGCAGAGAGAGCACGTGTGGGGTTAGGGTGGAGAGAGAGGGAGACACAGAATCCAAAGCAGGCTCCAGGCTCTGAGCTGTCAGCACAGAGCCTGACGTGGGGCTTGAACTCATGAACTGCGAGATCATGACCTGAGCTGAAGTCAGACGCTCAACCGACTGAGCCATACAGGTGCCCCAAGATCTTTTTTTTTTTTTTTTAATTTTTTTTTTCAACATTTATTTATTTTTGGGACAGAGAGAGACAGAGCATGAACGGGGGAGGGGCAGAGAGAGAGGGAGACACAGAATCTGAAACAGGCTCCAGGCTCTGAGCCATCAGCCCAGAGCCTGACGCGGGGCTCGAACTCACGGACCGTGAGATCGTGACCTGGCTGAAGTCGGACGCTTAACCGACTGTGCCACCCAGGCGCCCCAACCCCAAGATCTTTTTTAATGTAAGCATTTACCATTATAAAATTCCCTCCTAGTACTGTTTTTGTGCATCCCATAAGCTTGAGTATGTTGTGTTTGTTTTCATTTGTCTCTACATATTTTCTAAGTTCCCTTGTGATTTTTTTCTTTAACCCATTCATTAAGAACATTGTTTAATTTCCACATATACGTGGATTTTCCTTCTATTGATTTCTAGTTTTATTCCATTGTGGTCAGAGAATATACTTTGTATAATTTCAATCTTCTTATATTTGCTAAAACTTGTTATGTGGCCTCAGGCACCTGGGTGGCTCAGACAGTTAAAGCATCTGACTTTGGCTCAAGTCATGATCTTGCGGTTTGTGTGTTTGAGCCCCACATTGGGCTCTGCTGACAGCTCGGAGTCTGGAGCCTGCTTTGGAGTCTGTGTCTCCCTCTCTCTCTGTCTCTTCCCGGCTTGCACTCTGCCTGCCTCTCTCTCACTCTCTCTCTCTCTCTCTCCCAAAAATAAATAAACATAAGTATATATATATTTAAAAAAAACTTGTTTTGTGGCCTAATGTGGTATACCTTAGAGAATGTCCATGTGCACTTCAAAAGAATATGTATTCTTCTGTTAACTGTTCTATGTATATCTCTTAGGTCCAGTTGGTTGATTGTGTTGTTCAAGTCCTCTGTTTTCTTACTGATCTTCTGTCTGGTTGTTGTATCCATAAATGAAAGTGGAGTATGAAGTCTCCTAATATTGTCTTGCTGTCTATTTCTTCCTTCAGTTCTGTCAATGTTTGCTTCATATATTTGGGACCCCTAATGTTAGGGGAATATATATTATACTTGTTTTATCTTCCTGGTGAATTGACCCTGTTAGCATTATATAATGTCCTTTTTTTGTATTGTGTGATAGTTTTTGTCTTAAAGGCTATTTTGTCTAAATATGGCCTCCCCTGCTATTTTCAGCTTCCTGTTTGCATAAAATATCTTTTTCCAACCTTTCACTTTTAGCCTATGGTGCCTTTAGATATAAAATGTATCTCTTGTAGACAGTATATTAATTGGATCTTGTTTCTTACCCATTCAACCAATCTGTATCTTTCAGTTGGTACATCTAAAATCCCTTTACCTATAAAGTGATTGCTGACAGGGAAGGAGTTACTATTGCCATTTTGTTCATTGTGTTCTGCCTATCTTATGGCTGTTTTATCCTTCTTTTCTTCCTGCTACCTTATTTTATGTTTCATTAATTTTTAAATTTTTTGGGGGGTGCCTGGGTGGCTCAGTCAGTTAAGCGTCCGACTTCGGCTCAGGTCGTGATCTCGCAGTCCGTGAGTTTGAGCCCCGCGTCAGGCTCTGGGCTGACAGCTCAGAGCCTGGAGCCTGTTTCAGATTCTGTGTCTCCCTCTCTCTGACCCTCCCCCATTCATGCTCTGTCTCTCTCTGTCTCAAAAATAAATAAAGGTTAAAAAAAAATTTTATAAATTTTTTTAGTGACATATTTTGATTCCCTTCTCATTTTCCCTTTGAGTATATTCTATAAATAGTTTCTTTGTGGTTATCATTGTAAAAGCATTTTCAAGTTGTAACAATATATTTTAAACTGTTAATAGCTTCACTTCAATCACATAAAAACTTGCCCCTTTACATCTTTGCACCCCCCCTTTGTTATTGAGACACAAATTACCTCTTTTTATATCACATATCCATTAGCATATATCTATATATAATTGCTTTTCATGTTTTTGTTTTTAAAATTGTATACCAGAAAGTGATAGATGCACCTGCATTCCAACACTACATAGTTCTACATTTATGTATTTACTTTCACCACAAGAGTTTTATATTTTTGTATGGTTTTAGTTGCAGTTTATCATCCTTTGACTTCAACTTAAAGGACTCCCTTCAGCATTTCTTTTTATTCCCAGCCAGTTTATTGACACTGCAGTGCTCAGGTTCTGACCACATACATCCACAGTGGGCACAGCAGTGTCTTCCACGGCTGCTTCTTAGTCCTCAGTTTCTTCAGTCCTCATGCTTGTTGAGTCAGCAACATCTGGCACACATTTCCTTGGGCTGCAGTTCCAGAGGCTTGTACTACTTGCCCTTGTAGAATTCTCTGAGATTCTCTTTCTGAGTCTGGTCAATGTGGCAAGAACCCAGGTGATGGATTTATGAACAACTTTGATCTTAGCTTGGATGCCAATCTGTCACTTTGGTGACACACAGCTGGGATAGCTTCATCTTCTAGTTGTCCAGCTATTTCAGCAGTTCCTCCTTCTTACCTTGAAGGTCTTGGGGCTTAATCTTGGCCATGGCTGCACAAGCCATCTCTGCCACCTCCAAGGGAAAGAGTGCATCAACATTTCTTATAGGGCAGCTCTAGTGATGAGAAACTCTCTCAGCTTTCATTTATCTGGAAAAATCTAAATTTCTCCTTCATTTGTTAAAGGGTAGTTTTGCTGGATATGGTATTCTTGGCTGGCAATTGTTTCTGCCAGTAATTTTTTTTTTTTTTTGAGAGAGAGTATTCATGAGAGGAAGAAAGGCAGAGGGAGAAGGAGAGAGAAAATCTTAAGCAGGCCTGACTCAGTGTGGAGCCTGACTCAGTGTGGAGCCTGACTCAGAGCTTGATCTCACAATCCTGATAGCATGACCTGAGCCGAAATCAAGAACCAGACACTCAACTGACTGAGCCACCCATGCACCCCTCTTTCAATACATTAAAGCCTTGGATTGTGAGTAACTTGTTCTGTGAGTGTTGTGCAATATGAACAAACATTTCTAATAAGTTTTAACTTGATAAACGAGCAGTGTCTTGTAATACGAGTAGCACATGATGCCAAATGTCACATGATCACAACTGAGCCAATGGTTCTTGAAATTCGATTTGATATACAAGTGCTTTGGATTGCAAGCATGTTTCTGGAATGAATTATGCTCACAAACCAAGGTTTTACTGTATTTAAAAAATGTTTTTTAAATGTTTATTTTATTTTTGAGAGAGAGAGTGTGTGAGTGGGGAAGTGGCAGAGAGAGAGAGAGACACACAGAATCTGAAGCAGGTTCCAGGCTCCAAGCTGTCAGCACAGAGTTCGATGCAGGGCTCAGACTCACTAACAGTGAGATTATGAGCTGAGTCGAAGTCAGACACTTAACTGACTGAGCCACCTGGTGCCTCTACTGTATTTTTAATGTATCATCCTACTGCCTTCTAGCCTGCAAGGTTTCTGCTGAGAAATCTTCTGATAATCTAATAGATGGTCCCTTGTACATGACAAGGCACTTTTCTCTTTCCACTTTCAAGATTCTCTTTGTGGCTTCTGACAGTTTGATTATGATATGCCTTGGTATAGTTTTCTTTAGATTTATCTTAGTTGGAGTTTTTTTAATTTCATGAATTTGTATGTCCATTTCTATTTTTAGATTTAGGATATTTAAGGCCATTAATTCCTTAAGTAGGCTTTCTGCTTGCTTGCTTGCTGGCTTGCTTTCTTCTCTTTCTTTTTCTTCCTTCCTTCCTTCCTTCCTTCCTTCCTTCCTTCCTTCCTTCCTTCCTTCTTTTTCTGAGGCTTCCATAATGTGTGTGTTGTTCTGCTTTATAGTATCCTATAAGTCACTTAGGCTCTCTTCATTTTTCTTCAGTCTTTTTTCTTTTTTACTTCTCTGCCTAAGTAATTTTGAAATTCCTGTCTTTGAGTTCATTGATTCTTTCTTCTTCCTGGTTAAATCTGATGCTGAATAGTGAATTTTTCAGTGCAATTATTGTTGTTTTCATTTTCAGAATTTCTGTTTGACTCTTCTTCATAGTTTCTATCTCATCATTGATATCCTCATTTTGTTCATGCATTGTTTTCCTGATTTTGTTTAGTTGTCTGTGCTCTCTTTTAATTCAGTGAGCATTTATTTGGTGCTTATTTCAAATTTGTTAGTAACTCATATGTCTCCATTTATTTGGGGTCAGTTTCAGGAAATTTAATTTTTTCCTCTAAATTGGTCATATTTCCTTGTATGTTTGTATGTCTTGTTATCTACTGTTGAAATTTTGGCATTTTAAAAATCACCCATCCCTCTCAGACTTCTTAGTCTGGTTTTGTACAGGAATGACATTCTCAGTTCAACCTTGCTAGAGATTCTGGACTTCTCAAGCCTTTTCTGGGGATGTGTCCTTTTTGGGCTTGTGTGTAACTTAATTAAAGAGGTTTGCCTATGTTTACGCAGTACTTCCACCTGATGTCTGCTGGTGGCCACCCTGGTGCTGTAGTATGCCACATGACACTGGAGCTCCACCTAGTGTCTGTCTGTGGTACTGCAGACTCTGGTGCATGTTGATCACTTGTTCTCAGAGTCGAAGCTCCCAACCTGGCTCCTGGTTGTCAGGCAAAATGTAAACTAGGCCCTTGGGCAGTCTACATAAAAGAATGTTGGACACACATTCTGCTTCTTTCTTGCACATGAAGGAGATGGGAATTAAGTCTTTCCTCCCGATAGTGCTACACTATTAGCACTATTAGAAGGAGGGGCTCTGGCAAGAGAAATTGCCACATATTTTCCTACCAGGCTTTAATATTATTGACTTTGAACTCACCTGGAATGCAGGAACCTCTTGACTGAATTCTAGATTTTTCAGACAATTGGTTCAGGCATTACTGTTAAATCTGTGTCTCCATAGGAGGAAGAAGGGGGAAGGGCTTCCTTTTCTACCATCTTACTGATGTCATTTTTAATAGCTCCATAAACCAGTAGGTTTAATGAGCTTTTGCAGTGTTTCAAACAGTGTCCTAAATATTTTACATCTATTAGCTAATTTAATCCTCAAGCCCTATGATCTAGGTCCTATTATCATGATCCTTATTTCCTAAGTGAGAAAATGACCTATCCAAGGTCACTCAACTGGCAAATGGTTAAATTGGAATTCAAACACAGGACTTAGAAACACGTGCTTTTCTGATGAACATGTATACAAAAATTCTCAACAAGATAACTAGCAAATCGAATCCAACAGTATATCGGGCTTCATGCTGGCAGTGGGGAGCATGATTGGAATTCTCTCTCTCTTCCTTTCTCTCTGCCCCTGCCCCACTCACTTTTGCTCTCTCTCTAAAATAAATAAACTTAAAAAAAAATTTAAAAACTGCACGGCAAAGAAAACAATCAACAAAACTCAAAGGCAACCAATGGAATGAGAGAAGATGTTTGCAAATGACATATCAGATGAAGGGCTAGTACCCAAAATCTATGAAGAACCTATTAAACTCAACTCACAAAAAATAAATAATCCAGTTAAGAAATGGGCAAAAGACATGAACAGACATTTCTCCAAAGAAGGCATACAAATGGCTAATGGACACATGAAAAAATGCTCAACATCACTCATCATCAGGGAAATACAAATCAAAACCACAATGAGATACCACCTTACACTGTCAGAATGGCTAAAATTAGCAACTCAGGCAACGACAGATGTTGTCGAGGATGTGGAGAAAGGGGAACATTTTTGCACTGTTGGTGGGAATGCAAACTGGTGCAGCCACTCTGGAGAACAGTATGGAAGTTCCTCAAAAAGTTAAAAATAGAACTACCCTCAACCCAGCAGTTGCACTACTAGATATTTATCCAAAGGATACAAAAATACTGATTCGAAGGGGCACCTGCACACCAATGCTTATAGCAGTGCTATCGACAATAGCAAAACTATGGAAAGAGCCCAAATGTCCATCGACTCGCGGGTGGATAAAGAAGATGTGGTGTGTGTGTGTGTGTGTGTGTGTGTGTGTGTATACCTCTCACCTGTTCTACAGACCCTAGAAAGTTCATGCAAACACCCTCTTCCTCCTGTAGCAGCGTTGTTCAGAATGACTGGGTGGAGGTTCCAGCAGTCCTCTGCCACCCCAAAGTTATTGGCTGAGACCCCAGGCTTCCTCCATGCCCATTGGCCTACTCTGCCCACAGGTTCCTGGGCTGCAGAGGGGCTGGCTACAGTGGTCCTGACCTTTATTGCCAAGGGTACGCCTCTTTGCTGGGTTGTTCCTTTCTAGCATATGCATGTGATTGTATGGAACAGTTTTAGGAATTGTTTCTAGCTTAGAGGGACTAGTGTCCTCCCAAGTCGAGCATTTGGGGTATGGAAAATTGTGGTGTGTGGTAGGGTTTTTGTTTTCTTTTGTTTTTGAGTCTTTATTTTTTCCTTTGGTCTTCTGTCTTTTTCCTAACCCTTTCCTTTCTCCTACATTGGCCAGCTTGGGCCTTCTCTCCATGGCCCCCCCCCCCGTAGGAAGGCACCCACCCACCCCTTCTGTCTGCCTATAGCATGTATCCAAGGCCAGAGCTCAGGACTGCAGACTGGGTTGGTGGCTCCTCTGCCTCAGGAGCGTGGGAGCTGAGAAGGGGCTTTTAAGAAATAATAAAAAGAAAAATAAAGTGTTTGACAGTTTCCACCTACTGAGATCCTCAAAGGCTGCAAGGTTTTGATGATGTAGATTCATTAGGAATGTCTCCTTGCCAGCCAGGGCCAAGCCCCAGACCTGCTGAGAGCAGAGGTCCTCCCAGTACCCAGGTTGCCACCACCCCAGGGACCCTGTCTTACAGAGGCCCAGGCCTGAGAGTGCAGAAATCTGGGACAGTTACCATCCTTTTTCAAGGGCCAGAACTCCTTTGCCAGCATGGATTCAAGTCAGGACTGCATAACTAAACCAGTTGCAGTTTTATTTTATTTTTTTACAGCTTTTTTCCCCAAAATGATTTGTAGTTGTGTGTGCAGCACTTTGCCCTGATGTGTGTGCTCTGCAATAAAAACAAAATCTAGTATGTTTTGGAAAAACAACAACAACAAATAATCCAGTGAAGAAATGAGCAAAAGACATGAATAGACACTTATCCAAAGAAGACATCCAGATGACTAACAGACACATGAAAAAATGCTCCACATCACTCATGACCAGGGAAATAAAACCACCATGAGATACCACATCACACCAGTCAGAATGACTAAAATTACAACTCAGGCAACAGCAGATGTTGGCGAGATGCAGAGAAAGAGGAACCCTTTTGCACTGCTGGTAGGAATGCAAACTGGTACAGCCAATCTGGAAAACAGTATGGAGTTTCCTCAGAAAATTAAAAATAGAACTAGCCTATGACCCAGAAATTGCACTACTAGGTATTTATCCAAGGGATACAGGTGTGCTGTTTTTAAGGGGCACACGCATCTCCATCTTCATGGCAACACTATCGATGATAACCAAATCTTTCCATTGGTAATGACGTGGATGGAACTAAAGTGTATTGTGCTAAGTGAGATAAGTCAGAGAAAGACAAATACCATATTATTTCACTCATATGTGGAATATAAGAAACAACAGGTGAACATAGGGGAAAGGAAGGAAAAATAAGATAAAAACTGAGAGGGAGGCAAACCATAAGAGACTCTTAGGTATAGAGTAGCTATAGAGAACAAATTGAGGGTTGCTGGAGGGGAGGTGGGCAGGGGATGCGTTAAATGGGTGATGGGCATTAAGGAGGGCACTTGTTGTAATGAGCACTGGGTGTTATATTTAAGTGATTAATCACTAAATTCTACGCCTGAAACCAATACTACACTATATGTTAACTAACTTGAATCTAAATAAAAACTTGGAAGAAAAAAAAAGTGCATGCCTTTAACTACCATACTATACTAGATATTAGATTATGGGGGAGATATTTCTTTTTTGTTTGTTTGCTTGTTGCTTTTTGCCTTTTGCTTTTTTCTATAATACATGTGCATTACCTTCTCCCATTTTTCTTATAGGCATGGAATTTGTAGGATGGAGCATAAGACTTTTTAGATGCAAAGGCTTAATTTTAGCAGGATTAGTTACTTAAGTTAAATTCATTCCCCTAAAATTCAAGATAAATGAGACACTCAGAAGGTACAAACTTCTTAGCCCTTCTTTCCTCCCTGAACTTCCAATTCTGTTTCTTTTACCCTCAGCAAAGGAACAGTGTAGGAAAAAGACTAAGACATTCTCCCAGCTGGGGTGATGGTAGATGCTTCTCCTGGCTCTCTTCCAACCCCATTCTTTCAGTTCTGCCTTTCCACTTTTGTTTCCATTCCTTAAAAAAAGAACACTTGAAGGCTTTGAAAATGTGATGGAATCTTTTAAGAAGGAGGCTTTAGAGTATGAAACAAATGAATGAAGGCATTTTCTTTGCCCCAAATTTTAGTTTATGTTTAGAATTACTTTAGAAAAAGAAACTCAAGTGGTCTAACCTCAATAACACTCATGAAAAACAAATTAATACGAGATACCACTTCTTGCCCATCAAAATTGGCAGAAACAAAAGTCTGACAACAACAGGTATTGAAGAAGATGTGATGTTGTCGAAACCTTGTGAGCTGTTGATATGAGTGTGGATTGGTGCAAGCACTCGAGGCAACAGTTTGGCAAAAGTCCACACCATTTACAGCCTAGTGGTTCCACTCCTCTGTGCTTCTCAGAAATGGTTCTAGGACCAGCAGCATCAATACTGCCTGAGAACTTGATACCAATGCAGAATCTCAGGCTCCATCCCAGACCTATCAAATCAGAGTCTGCATGTTAACAAGATTTGCCAGATGATTGGATGCACCTGAATATATGAGAAACAATTGCGTGTGGAGAAAAACGTGCAAATCTACACACAGTATTGTTTGTAGTAGAAAACATTGAAAACAGCCAGAAGTCCATTCATAGGATAAATATCTGGTGAAATGGCATTTATCTGTACAGCAATTCCAGTCATATCTACGAACAGCCAAAAAAGCACAAGTACAAATTGATATGTAGGGTATACCCTTTAAAGTACAAAATGCAAGAATAATATTCTGTTATTTATGAATGTATAAACATAATAAAGGAATAACTGCGTGAGAATAAGCACCAAATTCAGAATCAAATTGACTTAGGGAGGCAAAAAAGGAAGGAGATTTTGGAGGCATGTGACATTTAAAATTTTTTTTAAACATTTATTCATTTTTGATAGATGGAGAGAGACAGACCATGAGTGGGGGAAGGGCAGAGAGAGAGGGAGACACAGAATCCAAAGCAGGCTCCAGGCTCTGAGCTGTCAGCAGAGAGCCCAACACAGGGCTCGAACCCACGGACCACGAGATCATGACCTGAGCTGAAGGCGGATGCTTAACCGACTGAGCCATCTAGGCACCCCTATCTCTGTCACATTTACTCTAAACTTAATATGACAGTGGTGACATTTGAAAGTACAAATGATGAGTACATAGTTATTCATTATATTATTTTCTATGTTTTTCCATATATTTGAAATAAGTTTACACATTTATAAAGATTTAATTTAGGGGGGGAAGGAATGCCTTATTTTCCACCCTAAATTGTGTAATATCAAGTAACTTTTAGATTTCTGAAGTGATCACTATGGATCAGCTGGTTTGTCAAACTGTATCCAAGTCTTTTGGATTAAATATGCCACCCTGATGAAGCTTGTCTTCAAACACCGAAGCACAAGAAGGAAAACTACTCTAGGAAACTGACTGTGGATAGAGACAATGTAATTTTTGCTGCCAGACTGATGAAATGTTAAGGGTACACAGATTCTTATGGAGCAAAATGAAAATTATATTTGATTCACTAGTTTGGGTATGGTCATGTGCTTGTCTCTCTACTTATACCAGACAAGGTAGATAATCTAGAATCTATGTTAACTAGCTACTTTGAAGCTCTTTTCTCAACCACATGTCATCAACCAGCTGGAAGTCTCATCTTATTTCCTTGTCATTTATAATGTAAACAGTATTTAATCCTGTCATCAGTAAAGCCATGGAATAGAGGGATTCTCTGCCATTAATACTTCTTTTGACATGGTGGTTGTCAAGCTTTTTCCATTTGGAGAAGTTCTAGTGACTGCATGACTCACATCTCCTTTCCACCAAAAAAAAAAAAAAAAAAAGGTCAAGAGAAGACAGTACTGGAATTATTTATTAATCAAGAAGCTACTTAACTCAGGGACATTTACATAATTCAGTAGAGAAAACACAGTCTTGTATAAGAAAAAGATTGCCTGGTTTATTGGAATTGTTGCTCTCTGATATTAAGGACCCACCAAATGCAAATGCTACACTAAGGATTCAGTCCTAAGACCTACTGAGCAGGTTTGGAAATGACCCTGAAAGATTATGGAAAGTTCCAAAGTATCAAGTCTCTCAAGGAGCTCATCATCAAAATGAAGATGAACAAGAATAGAATCATCTATGCAAATTCAGATGGTAACGTATATTCAAAGGCGCTGCAGTGAGAGCATCAAAAAGCCACAGAGTAGAGGTAATGGAGCCATCATCAGCCGGTGGTAATTTCCCAGAGGAAATGAATTTTAATAGTGTGCAGAGGGAAATGAAATCATAATGGGAAGGAGAAATAGCTAAAACAGCCAGGAGTGAGCTTCTAAATAGAGATAAGCTGAGCCCGGGAAGATCACATTAACTTTATTATATAGAGTTTGAAAAGCTTCTTTATCTCTTTAGGTAAAGAATCTTTACTAACTGGGTGAACTTGGGCAGGTTAACTTTCCCAATCCTCTTGTGCATAGAGTAGGTAATATCCACCATCTAGTGACTGTGTGAATCAGTAATGAATGTAACATGCTTAATTGAGAAATTATGTTCAATGATTACATTATTTGAGCAAAAATAATGCTTGTACACAATAGAGAATTCAAACCACACAGAAATTCCTAAAATAAAAATTATTGTCCTCTTTCACAATAGCATTGTCTTTAACATTATTGGGCGATTCTCTCATTTTTATATATATTTTAAATATTTATTTATTTATTTTGAGTGTGAGGGCAGGAGCAGAGAGAGAGGGAGAGAATCCCAAGCAGGCTCTGCACTGATAACTCAGGGCTTGATTCCACAACCCCAAGATCATGACCTGAGCCGATATCAAGAGTCAGATGCTTAACCGAGTCACCCAGGTACCCCTCATTTTTGTATTTTATACACATTCTAGTAGTTATTATCATTATCAGTGCTATATACTGTTTTTCATCTTGTTACCTTAACAAAATGTCTCGAAGAGCCTTCCAAATCAGCGTGTATAGGTTTACCTCACTCTTTCTTTTTTTTTTGAGTTTATTTATTTTGAGAGAGAGAATGAGTAGGGGAGGGGCAGAGAGAGAGAGAGAGAGAGAGAGAGAGAGAGAGAGAGAGAGGGAGAGAATCCCAAGTTGGCTCCTCACTGTCAATGTAAGGCCTCACT
Organism: Prionailurus bengalensis; assembly: GCF_016509475.1. Lineage (NCBI taxonomy): Eukaryota > Metazoa > Chordata > Mammalia > Carnivora > Felidae > Prionailurus > Prionailurus bengalensis. The sequence goes on from NC_057348.1 coordinate 114,886,359, forward strand.
CAGGGCTCAATCTCACGAACCATGAGATCATGACCTGAGCCGAAATCGAGAGTCAGACACTGAACCAACTGAGCTACCCAGGTGCCCCATAGGGAATACTATTTTTAAAAAGAGTGGGGGGGTGCCTGGGTGCCTCACTTGAGCCTCCAACTTCAGCTCAGGTCATGATCTTGTGGTCCATGAGGTCTAGCCCTGCATCAGGCTCTGTGCTGACAGCTCAGAGCCTGGAGCCTGCTTCAGATTCTGTGTCTCCCTCTCTCTCTGTCCCTCCCCTGCTCGTGCTCTGTCTCTCTCTCTCTCTCTCTCTCTCTCTCAAAAATAAATTAAAACATTTAAAAAAATTTTTTAAAGAGTGAGGTAGGGGTGCCTGGGTGGCTTAGTCAATTAAACATCTGACTCTTGGTTTACACTCAGGTCATGATTTCAGTCTGTGGGTTCAAGCCCACATCAGGCTCTGCTGACAGTTCAGAGCCTGCTTGGGATTCTCTCTCTCTCTCTCTCTCTCTCTCTCTCTTTCTCTCCTTCTCTCTCTGCCCCTCCCCTGCTTATGCACACTCTATCAAAATAGTAAAGATAAAATAGTATTCCACTGTATACATTAAAAATGTATAGATAAAATAGTATTCCACTGTATGTCCATTACTTAATTTATTTAACTATGTCTATTCATGGGCCAACAGTGCTTCAATAGGACATTCTAGAGCATATATCTTTTCACCATTGTGCAAGTGTTTTGTCAGAAGTGAAAATGCTGAGTTGAAAGTATGAATAGTTTTATTTTAGTAGACTTTGTTAAATTGATCTTTGACATGTCTTACTAATTTATCCTTTCTTCCCCCATCCCCCCACCATGTAGGTCCTGAGAACAGAAGACACAGCCTACTTACATTTCAAAGGTAATGAATTTGTTGTCATTGAGTATATACAGCATATGACATATATATATGTCATTGAGTATATACAGTATATACATTCCCTACCAATGAGCCCCCTGAACCACTACTGTACGGACAGTGCTTCAGGTCTTGTTGGTTTTTTTTTCCCATCAAAGTTAGAAAAACCCAGAGAGACTGGATTTCCAAGTGCTCTGAAGATGCCATATGTCCTGTAGACAGGTTTGCATAATGTGCGATGGTTGAGTGTACAAGCCTGTCATTGACCAGAGAGATGAATCTCATCAAAACACAAAGAAAACACAGCGCACCCATGGGAGCAGAATTGAGAGAGGTGATTCTAAGAAACAACTCCAGCTTCCTAACTGGCCAAGTAGTTTCTAACAAGCCAAGTCTGAGACCAAAATGGGCAAAGGGATAGGAAAATGAGGCTCTGTAGGGGTGAGGAGAACTATCCCCAAGTGTCTGAGACACCTCCTGGCCTCACAGCTTTCTTCTTCTAGCTTAGATTCCATAGTCCATGAGTCCAATCACTCTTGAAGGTATATAATTACAACTCTTCTGCGTTCCTTCCTCCAGGCAATTTCCTGCCAACCTGAGACACTGGCCAGCTGTCTTCCATGGCCAGCACACCTGCAGAGCAGTGTAGCTGCTACAGAAAGCTACACCATGAAGTCACGACCTTCCCTCTCAGTAATGCTGCCCAGAAAGCCACACAGTTCCTCCAGGCACCTGCTCCCAACTAAGTTTTTCTCCCTTCCTTTCTTCCTTCCTCCTTCCATCCTTCCTTTCCTTCCTTCCTTCCTTCCTTCCTTCCTTCCTTCCTTCCTCAGTAATCTCTACATCCAACATGAGGCTAGAACTCACCACCGCAAGATCAAGAGTCGCATGCTCTACCGACTGAGACAGCCAAGCACCCTGACCTAAGCTTTTTTTTTTTTTTTTTAGCGTTTATGTATTTTGAGAGAGAGAAAGAAAGAGTATGTGCAGGTGGGGGAGAGGGGCAGAAAGAGAGGGAGAGAGAGAAAGAATTCCAAGCAGGCTCTGTGCTGTTAGCATGGAGACTGATGCGGAGCTCAATCTCACCAGCCATGAGATCATGACCTGAGCTGAAATCAAGAGTCAGATGCTTAATTGACTGAGTCACTCAGGTGCCCCCCACATAAGCTTTTCTATACCTTTTCTATATCATCTCATCTGTCTTCTCTCTGAAGAAATGATCTTCCTCATCATTCATTGAGAGATTAGAAGCCTCAGAGAGGACATTGGTCATTCTCTTCTGTACTCCAAAGCCAGCCCTTCACACATGCTATGGGACACCACCAGTGGTCCACTCTTCTCTTGAGTCACCTGTTCTTTACCTTCAGTAAGTACCCCCATAAACATTTCACATGCTGTAGCATCTCCCTGCTGGGGGAAAACAAATACAGAATGCTCTTGACCTTGTCTTCCAAAAACCACTGCCCCAGCTCTCTGTTTCCTGCGAATGCCACACTTCTCTAAATGTTGTTTCACTAGACCACTCTCCTCCCCCTCCCATTCTCACCTCACTCTTCAACACGTCCCAATTTGTCTCAGACCTCATTTCACTGAAACTGTCCTTGCTAAGTTCTCAGTACTGGTCAGGCCTCTTTCCGGCTCCCTTTTCACACTGACAACATTCCTGCAGCAGCTCCAGACCCTACATCTCTCAGAGAGTTAGTGAAGAAAAAGAGTCTCTCCCAGGATTCCCAACAGAATCCTCACAGCCTCTCACTGGCTCTGATCAAGACCATGTGTCCATCCTGGATCAGTCACAGAATACACAGAGGCTCTTCTGATGACCTGACCAATCTCTGATACAAAGGTCTACCTTCTCCTTTTTAACAGCTGTATAATATCCAATTGCATGAATGTATCATAATTTATTTAACCTCTCCTTTGCTGAAGGACATTAGGGTTTTTTTTTAGCAATTTCCTAACACAAATAAAGCCATTCCAAGTTGCACATTCTAGGACCCTGTCCCCCTACGTACACACTCACACTCACACGGTTCTTTCTTTACCAACCTCACCAAGCACATGACTGCTGAATTGTGCTTTTTATGCTTTTAAGGAACTTTCCATCACACCACCAGCATGGCACAATGTAAGTTCCTGTGACCACTCTGAGAAAGAGGAAGGGGGAGGGGACCCCGGAGTCTGCAATGTCTAGACATTTTCTTCATTGTCTTCAGGTCACCAAAGGTAGTCCAGCTGTCTATAGAGGGGCTCTTTGAAGCTTCCCCTAAAATTAGAAGGAAAATAATTTTTCAAATTTCTATGGAAGCCTCACTTGCCTTCCAATCTTTCCAAGTCAACCTTTTGTGGGTGGTGGGGTAACATTTCTCCTAATCTGTTCTACCTCTGCTTCTACCTTAACAGTTCAAAAGAACTGTAAAAAATCTTGGAATTTCCAATTTCACCTCTTTTACCATTGTCTAAGGGCTGCTTCAATGCAAGCCATAGGAAGAGCCACTACCACGACCCTCCTACCTCCATCTTCAAAGAGGTGACATTGCCCCCAGTCCACTACGTGACTTCTCAGCTCTTCTCTTGATCCTCTGGCTTTGTGGCAAAAGCCCTTGCCTGTCTTATGATGCCCTTATCCAGCCAACCCACCACCTTGAAGCCATGAATCAGCACTTCTAGCTAAATGAATGCAGCATGTCTCAGAAGCATGTCATGTATCCTTTCTGCTTCTGATGCCTGATTTAAAGTAACAACAACAACAACAACAATAATAATAATCACTTTACAAACCTTTCTGGGCTAACCTCACTTTTGAAGTTCTAGTATGCAGCTCTACCACTGACCAGATAGATCTCCAGTCAATACCCAATTACACTTTCCGTCCTTGTTTTGTTGCTGATAAATAAGCTTTCTCTTCCCTGACCTTGCAGAACATTTATTTTTGCAACTGTTTTCTCTTTTGCCTTTATATCCTCTATTGCGCCATGAGAAAACACCACCAATGCTATTTACCACCCCTTACAGCACAGGTCCTCTTCTTCCTCCTGCCCTGCCCCTCCCACATGTGCAGTATGGAGTGAAAACACACACGGAAAATATTCTCTCTCCAGCCTCTCTCTGATGGGATCCTCACCCCACTTCCAGTGTGCTCAACTCCTTGGGGGCTCCCAGAGGAAGTCTCAGCCCACACTGGAATACGGTCTTCCCTCAGGCCACATTTGCCGATATTTTAAAACAAAACTTCCTTTTACTGGTGCTTGGTACGCTGAATGAACAAGTACCACTCATAAAATGGAGAGAGAATTTATTATAACTGCTGGCATTGTTTCTAAAGGGCTCCACAGACGCTGCACTACTGGCATTAGTAAACGTATTTGTTTTAAAGACAATTTTACCCAAAGAAGCCTCGGTATAGAGGCAGGAAAGGTGTACAAGTTATAGATCCTACCTTGTGATTATTTTGATTATTTTCCAAAACCCAATTTTTTTCAGGCTATAATAACGTGTGTATGTACATCTGGTGCTTAAAACACAAGTTCTCTGCTCCCCTCAAGTCCCATCACAGACAGCACTGCTCTGGGCAGTCCCATGAGACCCGGATCAAGTTTCTCCTTCCGTGTGTCCCAGGATGTGGCATGTCTACCACTTAGAGAGATGTACGGAGATGACTTTACAGTACATTATCTTTCTATAGATAGAAAAAGACACAACTAGTGTATCAAACCCCTGCATTTGGAGTACTATTGTTCAGGATGAGATTAAAGTGTTGATGTAGATTCAAAGATAAATATTAAGTAAAAAGTACACAGAGATGATAAAAACCATAAAGGTGGTACGAGAATGAAGTTGAGGACCCTGCTCTCTCTCATGCTGCCTAAAACATGGTGCTTCATCCGAGTTCATTAATGTGATGCCTGACCGTCGTCCATGCTTCTTCCAGCAATATTCTTTTTTACATTTTTCAATGTTTATTTATTTATTTTGAGAGAGAGAGAGAGCGCACAAGCAGGGGAAGGGCAGAGAGAGGGAGATAGAGAATCCCAAGCAGTCTCCAGGCTCACCACGGAGCCCCATGTGGGGCTCAGTCTCATGAACTGTGAGATCATGATCTGAGCCAAAATCAAGAGCCGAATGCTTAACTGACTGAGTCACGCAAGAGTACCTTAAATTATTTTTTTTAATGTTTAAGCAATTTTCTTTTTTATTTTTTTATAATTTTTTAACTTTATTTCTTTATTTTGAGAGAGAGAGAGAGAGAGAGAGAGAGAGAATCCCAAGCAGGATAGGTGCTATCAGCACAGAGCCTGATGTGGGGCTTGAACTCACGAACTGTGAGATCATGACCTGAGTCAAAACTAAGAGTCAGATGCTTAATCGACTGAACCACCCAGGCGCCCCTATTTTTTTAAGCAATATTCTAAATAAGCTGCTGTAGGCAAAGCACATTAACCTAGTGGCTGGCTCTCTGTGTTTGCCTGCTTCCTGAATAGCTGGTGCAACAAGGCAGAACCCACCGGCTGGAATGACTGTGCTGCACTTGGGTATCAGAAAAGGCTTTCAGGCATTTATCTGTTCAGTGGCCAGTGAGTTGATTTGGATTTGTTTTAGTTTTGAGAAAGAGGAAGAGGTTGGTAGTGATCTTCTCCCCAGGAGCCCTGGACAGCTGACTCAGTGTCACGGGCTTGTTGGCCTGGCAGCATTTCAATGGCAGGCTCAGACTCTCGCAGAGCAAATCCCATGACTTCATGGGACTGCCCGGGTCACTGTTGTGCCAGAATGTTCTTGTGGATGATACTGTTGAAGTGAGTAGGTCCTGAAAAATCTTTTTATCTTAAAGGAATTTTATGAGAAGAGGCCACTTGATATAGGGTTTTATTTATTTTTTATATTTCCATTTTTTAAAGGTTTTTATTTTTGAGAGAGAGAGAACAAATGGGGGAGGGGCTGAGAGAGAGGGAGACAGAGGATCAGAAGCAGGCTCTGTGCTGACAGCAGAGACCCCGATGCGCGGCTTAAACTCACAAAATGTGAGATCATGACCTGAGCTGAAGTCAGATGGTTAACTGACTGAGCCACCCCAGTGCCCCTAGGATTTGATTTCTTTTAACAATTGTCATTTAGTTTATTGCATTACAACTTTTTTCTAGAAAGGATATGAAATGACTTATAAAAATACATACAATAAGATAAAACTTTAATAGATGAGGAAACTGGGGCAAAAGGAGAAGGAGGGAAGGAAAGATAAAATGGAGCCAAGAATGAAGACAGTCACAAATGTATGCATCAGGGGCTCCACGGTGGTGGCACAGCTGGCTCACCTTCCTCACAGCCAGACAGCAAAGGCAAAAATGACGTATATGGTCCATGGTGACCCTAACGTTTTCTTTCTAAAAACAAACCACTGCTCAGGAGAAGGCTAAGCATCCCATGTGCTGAGATCAAAAAGAAGTTTCTAGTGTACATGTGATGCTGTCAACAGGGTCCTCAATGATTTCTCTGGGATGCACCATAGTGGCTTCACAGGGCTGTTTTGTACCACATCCTTCAGCAGAGTTGGGGGCTTCAGGCCAAAGCAAGCATTGGAAATCAATGTTACAGGGAACCAAGACTATGCCCTTTGAGGACACATCTCAGCTGGTTAGCTTAACCCCTCAGTGGGTTTCAGAGGGCCTGGCGGCACGGCCAGACGACACCTCCATAGCCATTATTTCTAAGCCAGCTCTGCAAACTCTTCAGCACCGAGGAGTTCAGGGAAACACTCCCCGACAGCCTAGGATGTGGATGTGGCCCTTCCAGGCTGCAGTGCTATGTGCTCTAGGACGCCAACTGGAGGCAGGACCCAGACTAGCTCCATAATTTGTGGGCCAAGGGCAAAATGAAAATACAAGTTTCCATGTGCAAAACTTAAGAATTTCAAGATGGTGACAGCAGAGTGGTGAAGCAGCCACAGGGCCCTTGTAAGGATGGAGCCCCGTGGGACTGCACAAGTCACTCACACACCTATGGAGCAGCCCTGGGTGCATTGAATAGCCTCATGAAAAACTGGAGAAACTAGTGAGGACACAATATGTGTTTGTGTTGGCTAGATAATAATTATTTTAATTAATAATTATTGGTTTTTTAAATTAATTTATTTTTGAGAGAGAGAATGTGTGTGTGAGCAGGGGAGGAGAAGAGAGAGAGAGGGAGAGAGAGAATCCCAGGCAGGCTCTGTACTGTCAGTGCAGAATGGTGAGATCATGATCTGAGCCAAAATCAAGAGTCAGACGTTTAACCGACTGAGCTACCTAGGTGCCCCTAATAATTATTGTTTTAATTAATGGTATTGAAAATGCAGATACACAATACACTGTGTTTATTTTATTAGTTTTTGTTGTTACTGTTTTCATTATTATTATTGCTGTTATTATTATTGTTATTTATGTATCTGAAGTTTAGTACAATGGACCAGGCTGGAGATTGTTTGGAGTCAGCAGCATGCAGTAGGCCTTTAAAGCCATGAGAGTAGATGGGCTCACCTAAGGACTGCATGCAGGTAGAGGATTGGAGCACCATGACAGCTAGGGGTCAAAGAGTTGGGAAGAAACCAGCAAAAGAGATTGAGAAGGAGGGAGAGGACAGGAGTGGGTGGGGTGCTGGACTCCAAGAAAAGATGGTGTAAAGAGGAGGAAGGGGATCAGCTGTGTTTGATGATGCTGTTGGGTAAAATAAGATGAAAACTCAGAATGGACCATCAGATTTGACAATATGGAGGTCACAGTGACCTTGGTAAGAGCTGTTCTAATGCAACGGTGGGATGGAAACCCTGACTGAAACGATTTCAAAAAAGAATGGGAGGAAAAGTTGTGGATGCAACGAATGTGGACATACTTTTTAGGAGTCGTGCTGAAAAGAGCAGACAACAGGGACAGCAGCTGACCAGCAAGCATGGGAACCTCGGTCCTATAACCACAAGGGACTGAATTCTGCTAACAACCACTTGAGCTTGGAAGAAGACCCTGGGGTCTAGAAGGGAGATGCAAACCAGCTAACACTTTAATTGAAGTCTGTGGGACTTTGAGCAGAGGACCCAGGTAAGCCGTGCTCAGACTTCTGACCCATCAAAATCAGCAGACAATAAATTGGTGCTATTTTAAGCCACAAAGTTTGTAGTCATTTGTTATGCAGCAACAGCTAACTAATACAATGGATTAAGTATAAAATGATATTAAGGAATTATTAGAACTGTCACAATTTGGAATTACAAAAAATGTTCTTGCTTTTTTAGTGATGGGCACTGAAATATTCAGGAAATGTCTGGGATCTATTTTAAAATTATAGCAAAAATAAACAGATGAAAAATATATGAAGAAAATATAGCAAAATGCTGTTAGCGTGAGACCCAGGTGATGGATATACGGGGAATCGTTGCGCTGTTCTGTTTTCATGTATGTCTGAAATTTGTCATAATAAAATGTGAACATATAGACATAGATATGGGTGCCTAGACAGAAAAGTTCAGGCTTAAGTCTCCTTTCTCCTCCCTCTTGTCCTCTTCCTCCTCCTCCTCCTTCTTCGTGTTTTCTAATTGTCACTTTCGTTTGTCTCATTTACGAGGCTGCCCCCTACATTGGCCTGCTGTCTTTCTGAAGGATGTACCTGTTAAAGAATATTTTCATAATTCTCTCCTCTTAAAAGTTGGATTAAGCCTCTCAGCTGCAGCCTCGTGTGTCACGGAGCCCAGCGTGAGCTGACCCACAGGGACGGCCACCTCCCCACAGCAGGTCTGCTGCAGGCCCTGGGGCTGAAGTGTCCTGGAACAATGGCCCTTATTCGCAGCAGGGCCCCCTTTCAGGAGCCTGGTGTGTTCTCCTGATGCCAGCCCCAGCTGTCTTTTTCACCATTCTGAGCTCTCCTCACCACCTCTGATGGGAGCCTTGATTCTTTCTCAGAAACCCGATTCCTTCGGCAGAAGCCACGTGTTCCCCTCAGGCCCCATCTGACAGCTGTGGCCCCTGGCCTGGCCCCACAGACACTCACTGTTCCCTTTCACAGACTTGGAGGTGTTCCTGCCAGAAAAGTCCACTTCCTTTACGCGTCTCTTTCTCATGGTGTCACTCTTTTTGGCCTTGAGTGTCATGCCAATTCCTTGCACACTTAATGAAAAGATGCAGGGGCAGAGAACTTGAATCAATGGGGTCTTTTTATTTTTGAACATCAGTAAACAGCACAAATCAGTTCAATGAGTTCAGACTTTCAATTATTTCCACACTTGCTGCAGTCTCTACCCAGCATTAAATCCCGCTGAAAATGCCTCTTGTTATCTCCAGCTAATGAAGAATGTCGCTCTTTTTTCTGGGTTTGAACACACTCCAAAACATTGGCCTGAAAGATCAATTTAACGCTGGAGAGCCCTGAACACAAGAATCTTTAACTTTGCCTTTTATGCAGTTCACTGGCATTATTCTAATCGTTTTCTTTCCTCTTCATTTTATTCTGCTCGCTGACGGTATTTTTATGTTTGGTTGTGTAAAACGCAATCGTTTATTTTCAAGACTAATGAAGACATGCCAGATCTTTTCCATGGACTAAGTTACAAATGACATAATTTGCAATTAAAAGCTCCAGCTAACCTATTAATTTGCCATGTTTGTAACTCCGTCAAAATGGACTCTTCCCACCGTTGTCATTATCAATATCCAGGCCCAGGAAGGACACTTCATGGTATATTTGTGGCACCAGCAAAGAACATGGCCCTCTGTCTCTCTCTCTCTCTTTTTTTTAAATGTTTATTTATTTTAAAAGAAAGAAAGCACACAGTGGGGAGGGGCAGAGAGAAAGGGAGAGAGAGAATCCCAAGCAGGCTCTGTGCTATCAGTGCAGAGGCCAATGTGGGGCTCAAAACCATGACCCTGAGATCATGAGCCAAAATCAAGTCGTTAAACCGACTGAGCCACCCAGGCACCTGGCCCACTATATTTTTTATTTAAAAGTAGTCAGTGGCATATTAAGTTATTGAAAAATAAAACCATAGAGCAAGAATTTTTGAAAAAAGATTTAAGACAAAAAAAATCTATGTATTGTCCCTGGTACTACTGAATGCCCCCATATTTTAAAAAAGTTAAGCCTTTTATAATTAGACCATTAATACCAACAGCATAGTTAAGTGGTGCAAGTGATATAGAGAAACCCCCAGCACAGGAAGAGGATTCAATGGCAGATTCTGGAACCAGACTGCAGGGGATCCAAATCCCAATTCCAGTATTTACTAGCTGTGTGAACTTGAGCAAATTACCTCACCTGTCTGTGCCCTGGTCTTCTCATCTAAAAAATCAGAGCAATTAAAGTACCTACCCCAGGCAGGTTGCTACGAGATGTAAAACACTTAAGTTATGGTCTAGCAAGTGAAAAGCAATCAGCATTGATTGCCAGTGGTGTCAGGGACATCTTGGGTGAACGATGTTAACTCTGATCTATCTGGCCTTACACTCCTGCCAGAATGGTCTTCCTGCGGCACTGCTCCAATCCTTCCTCACACACTTGCTCCCTAACACCCGCCCACATCTCACAAACCTCTGGCATTTTTTTACTCATCAAGTGGTCTGCCACTCCCCTTAGGAGGAAGCTGCCTTGAAAACACAAATAATCCAGTGAAGAAATGGGCAAAAGACATGAATAGACACTTCTCCAAGGAAGACAACCCATCATGTGCCAACCGACACATGAAAAAATGCTCCACATCACTCATCATCAGGGAAATACAAATCAAAACCACCATGAGATACCACCTCACACCTGTCAGAATGGCTAAACATGAACAACTCAGGCAACGACAGATGTTGGCGAGGATGCGGAGAAAGAGGATCTCTTTTGCATTGCTGGTGGGAATGCAAGCTAGTGCAGGCACTCTGGAAAACAGTATGGAGGTTCCTCAAAAAATTGAAAATAGAACTACCCTACGACCCAGCAATTGCACTACTAGGTATTGATCCAAGGGATACAGGGATGCTGTTTCAAAGGGGCACATGCACCCCAATGTTTATAGCAACACTATCAACAATAGCCAAAGTATGGAAAGAGCCCAAATGTCCATCGATTGATGAATGGATAAAGAAGATGTGGTATATATATACAATGGAGTATTACTCGGCAATCAAAAAGAATGAAATCTTGCCATCTGCAACTACATGGATGGAACTAGAGGGTATTATGCTAAGCAAAATTAGTCAGAGAAAGACAAATATCATATGGCTTCACTCATATGAGGAGTTTAAGACACAGAACAGATGAACATAAGCGAAGGGAAACAAAAATAATATAAAAACAGGGAGGGGGACAAAACATAAGAGACTTTTATTTATTTTTTTTTTCAACGTTTATTTATTTTTGGGAGAGAGACAGAGCATGAACGGGGGAGGGGCAGAGAGAGAGGGAGACACAGAATCGGAAACAGGCTCCAGGCTCTGAGCCATCAGCCCAGAGCTTGACACGGGGCTCGAACTCATGGACCGCGAGATCGTGACCTGGCTGAAGTCGGACGCTTAACCGACTGCGCCACCCAGGCGCCCCCATAAGAGACTTTTAAATATGGGGAACAGACAGAGGGTTACTGGAAGGGTGGTGGGAGGGGGGATAGGCTAAATGATAAGGGGCATTAAGGAATCTACCCCTGAAATCATTGTGGCACTATATGCTAACTTGGATGTAAATTTTTAAAAAGGGGGAGGGGGGGAGGAGGAAGCTGCCTTGCTGTGGCATGATAAATTACCAAACTTTTACTTGGAAGGCAGTCATGATCAGGAAACCACAGGTTACGACATGAACCAGGTCTGGTTTTTCAAGATGCTTATTACTTTTGTTAAAAATACTAACCTACATGAGGAGAGATCATTTTATTCCTCCTTTTGAAGCATATGCTTGTCATAAATCTCCATGTAAGTCTTTTCCCTTGCTTTATTTATTTATGTATTCCCTTATTCACTTTCCTCACTACCATATCCCTCCACACACATTCTGTGCTGAAGGTGTCTCTCAGTTTCCCAGTGTTTGGTAAAGGGAGTATGCTGGTGAATGCACTGGTCTTTATGGGTCCTTACTTACATGCATGTTACAGGTACCTTTTCCCTATGGTCTTAAGATCCCTGTTGCTATGAGGATTTCAAGGCTTCTGTTCTCCTTGCTGCCTGTCATTTGACGTTCCTGTCATTTGACGTTCCCCTACCCCCGGTGACAGACACCTATGTTGCCCCCAGCCATCCTCCACAACAAACCAGGGAAAAGAGGAGTTTCTCAGAAGATGGCCTTGGAAAATCTTGGTACTGCATGGATACAAATAAAACTGGAGCACCACCCAACACTGCATACAGAGTGAACTGCAACTCGATTAAAAACCAAAATCTCAAAGCTGGAACAATGGGATTAATAGAAGAAAGAGCGGGTGAATGCCTCGGTGGTGGGGGTTAGGGGGAGATTCTCAAACCTCAAAAACAGAAAAGCACTTGAATATCTCTTCCATTCACGATGACTTTCAGTCCTCTCCCATCTCTGAGCCCTTTGCAACTGCCCAGAGCTTTTCTTCTGTGTAAGGACAAAAGTGGAAGAACAACAAAAATTTAAAGCTTGTCTTTTCCCTACTTTCAGCTTTCCCTTCCTCTAAATCAAAAAGATTTCTTTTCTGTAGTCCTCCCCTTTTTCCTGCACCAGGGTTGGTGATCTACAGCCCACGGGTCAAATCCAGCCCGTCTTCAAGTTAAGTACAACCCACTAAGAAAGGTTTTTACATCCTGGGGGCACCTGGGTGGCTCAGTCAGTTAAGCGTCTGACTTCAGCTCAAGTCATGATCTTTCAGTCTGCGAGTTCGAGCCCCATGTTGGGCTATGTGCTGACAGCTTGGAGCCTGGAGCCTGGTTTAGATTCTATATCTCCATCTCACTCTCTGTCCCTCAAAAATGAATAAACGTTTAAAAAAATTAGAAACGTTTTTACATCTTTAAATGGATGAAGAAAAAAAGAATATTTTGTGACCCTTGAACAATATGTGAAATACGAATGTCAGTGTCCTTAAACAAAGAACTTGACCTAGTATGTCCTTCTCTTCTAGGAGAGGAAAATATTCCCCGAGACTCCCCAGCAGACCTCTCCTCATGGTGTGAGCCAAAAGTGGATCACACACTGGACCAGGGGCCAGACCTCCCTCCCCCGAGAACTAGAGATCTCCTCCCAAAACTCAAAGATCATCAGGGAATGAGGAATAAGAGAATGGCTTTGGGGTATGCAATAAAAAGCGTCCCCCGAGGCTGACAAACAGTGAGGCTGATGTTTTACCTTGGAAAGGCAACCCAGAAGTTTGAACAACGTGTTATGAATGAAACCTAGCAGAAGCTTAATTCCCATCTTTCCTAAGACTGACTCGTTTTACAAAAGCGTATCTTTACCAAATATTTTCAGATGGTTTTCAAACCATAGAAGCACCAGAGTTGGCTGAGTAGCTTTTTTAGCTTTTTCTAGACAGTTGGCCCTGTCTAATAAATTGTATTGTTCCCCAGTCCCCAGGACTCTCTGCGGCTGCGCACTCATGGGTTAAATGGCTCTTGTCCTCAAAACCCTCCTATTCCTAATGTCTGGCTCATCGGGATCGCTGGAGTCCTCTTTTGCAATGGTTAAGCAAGCAATCAAACACACTATTATGTGTAAGTGTAAGTAATGGCTTACAACCAGAGTTCTCTGCTGCATGTAGAAATGAAAGAGTAGGACAAGAACACACAGGCTTGGAGGAGACAGGAGCCGGTGCCCAGCCTGTGATCTGGGGCCTTGTGAGTCAGAGCTGTGGGCCCGTGAACATGCAGTGACAGATGGCTCCTTTGATCCTCCAGACCCCGTGCTACACGTTCTGTTTATGTGCCTCTGCTCACTCGATTCAGTACATGTGCAAATGAAGGCACCGTCAAACAATGACTAACAAGGAAAGTAATATTTTCTTATACCTTTTAAAGTTAGAAAAGTTTAAAAAGTTAGAAATCCTGAAATGCCCACTCCAGAAGCAGAGAGGTGTGATAGGGTGGGTTTTTATATACTTTTAAAAACATTTGGCTGCTCTGCTTGCTCCTTGGCACCGTTTCTCAATGACCGTTTAGTCTGGTGACTCCGGTGGGATCTGTCCCCACATTCTCTCCCTGTCCCGTTCTGACAACCCCACCTGCCTTAGATCCAGGCATGAACATAAAGGAGTCGATGCACACAGTCCTCCCCACGGAAACTTGGAGGGAATAGGGGTGTGATGAGAAGTTGCTAACTCACACATAGCAAATAAAACACTTTGCTTCACAAAGGCAACTGCCTTGACCAGCCCTGTGCATAGCCCTGACTTTGCAGATGTTTCCTAACGTCAGAAGGTAGTGAGGAATTGGTCAAAGGAACAACAAAACATATTTAAATATTTAAACTTTAAAGCATCGATGACTGCCATGAACTATAGTCTCTCCAAACCTCTCCCAGAAATTCAGATATGGCTATGGAGGCCTCTCTGCTTCAGTCAGACTTCCATTGTTATCAGCACCTCAACCCACTGCACAAGCAGGCACTCAAGATCGTAATCGAATTTGCATTCCGTGGCGAATGGGTGAGAAGGAAGGGAGCCAAGAGAGCCGGCACAGCTTGAAGGCATATCCTCTTTTCAAGCTGGGATCCGCGGATCCTGGGAGAAGTGAGGATGAGGCCTGTGGTGCTGGACCTTAAATCTGATCCTGCTCAGAGGTCTTGGGCTCTGGAACGCCATCCTGTTTTATTTTGTAACTGAGCACACTCTGCACTGAGTTGTGTTACTTTTGCATTTCCATATTTAGAGGTATTGAGCAAAACCCCCGTTTCATTTTTTTTTTTTTAGTTTATTTATTTATTTTGAGAGGTTGGAGGGTCAGAGGGAGAGGGAGAGAACCCCAAGCAGGCTCCACATTCAGCACAGAGCCCCTCACAGGGTTCCATCTCCATCACAAGATCATGACCTGAGCTGCAATCAAGAGTTGGTCACTCAACCAACTGAGCCACCCAGGCGCCCCACCCCTGTTTCATTTTATAAAGTATAAATGAATATGTACCATTCAGCTACATAAGCTTTACAATTTACATGATTAATAAAAGAAAAGTAAGTAGATGTTTTTCAAACCCAAAGAACTAAGCAAATGCTGAAGGTAAAGAGGTCAAGCTGGAAAACTTCTGGAATGTAGCCTCTTATAAATATTGATCTGTTAGAATAAAGGAAGAGAGTATTCTTGTGTGTGTGAGCTATGTCTCTTTATACCCAGGTGAATGTTTTCAGTGAAATCACATTCTAAATATGTTCAGAATTTTCTCATACATTCTAACATCAGAACAAGATTGCTGCAGTTTATGTGAATGAAACTTTAATTTGTTTTATAAATTTCATGTGACAGTTGGAGTAGCCCTCTCTTAGTGACCTAAAGGCCTCCAAACCTCAATCAACAATGCTCCAGGGCCTACTCCATGCCTCACCCTGTGCTAAGAGATTGCATGAATTTCTGGTTAAATCATATCCTCTTAATTTAATGAGCTAAAAGTGATCAACCGATACTGGAAGATGAGATGCTCTGAAAAGGGAGGAATATTATTTATGTGGTATTCCTATTCAGGAATATCTCAGCACAAGGAAATACCAGACAACTCCAAAGTGAGGGGCACTCTATAAAAACTTGGCCAATAGTCTTCACAAATATTAATGATATGAAAGATAAAGTGGGCCAAGGGATTGTTCTAGATTAAATGAGACTAAAGAGGCATAACAACCAAATATAGTGCACGATCTTGGATTGGATCCTGAATGGTGGAGCCAGAGGGGGAATTGCTCTAAAGGAGGTTATTAGAGGGGCACCTGGGTGGCTCGGTCAGTTAAGCATCCGACTTTGGCCCAGGTCATGATCTCACTGTGCGTGGGTTTGAGCCCCACGGGTGTGAGCCCTGCGTCAGGCTTTCTGCTGTCAGCACAGAGCTGGCTTTGGATCCTTTGTCCCCCTCTCTCCTGCCCTTTCCCCACTCGAGCACACTCACTCTCTTTCTCGCTCTCTCTCTCAAAAATAAATAAACATTTTTTAAAAAGGGATGTTATTGGGGCACCTGGGTGGCTCAGTCGGTTGGGCATCCGACTTCAGCTCAGGTCACGATCTCGCCGTCCGTGAGTTCGAGCCCCGCATCGGGCTCTGTGCTGATGGCTCGGAGCCTGGAGCCTGTTTCCGATTCTGTGTCTCCCTCTCTCTCTGCCCCTCCCCCGTTCATGCTCTGTCTCTCTCTGTCCCAAAAATAAAAATAAACATTGAAAAAAAAAATTAAAAAAAAAGGGATGTTATTGGAGTATAGGAAAAATTTGAAAAAAACTGGGGATTAGATAGTATATATTATGTCGATGTTAGATTTCCTGATTTTGATAACTGCACCGTACTTATGTCAACAGATTGCCCTTGATTTTAGGAAATGCTAGCTAAAGAAAAGAAGAATAAGGGAGCGTAATGTCTGCAATTTATATTTCATTAAAAAATAATAACAGGAATAAATGTGCATATGTATGTATGAGCACATGTATATGTAAGTCAGCGCACACATGTGGCAGAATGTTAAAACTGGTAAATCTGGGTATAGGGTATATGGGAGTTACTCTTCCTATAACTTTTCTGTGCGTTTGCGATTATTTTGAATTGAAATTAAAGTTTAAAAAGTTATGGGTGGGCACCTGGGTGGCTCAGTCGGTTGAGCATTGGACTTCGGCTCAAGTTATGATCTCATGGCTTCTGAGTTCGGGCCCCGCTTCAGGCTCTGTGCTGACAGCTGCTTTGGATTCTGTCTCCATCTCTCTCTGTCCCTCCCCTGCTCATGCATTCTCTCTCTCTCTCTCTCTCTCTCTCTCAAATATAAGTAAACATTAAAAGAATTTTTTTTAAGTTATAGGGACATATGTTACACTTCTGAAATCACTTGCCTTGAGAGATACCACTCTTGGCTAACACTGAAATATTCTCTTGAGCAAGGCACTGATGATTAAGTTGAAATGAACAAGTTTTACAACCAAGTTTTGCAAGATTTATTACCACTTTGAAAAGAATGCTGGAGACGGACAGTCGGGGTGTTGGGGGTGGGGAATAGTCATTAAATCAATTTTGTGTAAGAAAAATCAATTATGCATAATGACAACTCTGCCTCTCTTCTTTATCTCCACTCCTGGGAAATCAGAGAAAAAAAGACCAGATGTTCATTAAAACATACTCCCTGTTACACTCACTTTCCATCAAAACCAGACTGGACCCTCTACCCTGGTTGCTTGTCACCCTCACAGCTGGCAGACAGCAGCCCTCCTCCAGCCTCTGCTCCCCTCTGGGCTGTGGCCCCCACAACTTGCTCTGCCTGGAGCAGCACAAGTCCCAGGCCATGCCTCACCCTCTGGAGAAGCTTCTCCTGTCCCTCCAGGCGCTGTCCCACACACCAGCCCCTGGCCCATGCACCAGTGAGCACCGGCTGGTCTAAGCGACATGTGCTGTAAGTGCAAACACTGGATTTCAAAGACCACATGAAAAAAAGAATGTAAAAGATCTTGTTAAATTTTTTCTACATTGATTACAGGCTGAAATGATGTTTTAGATATATTGAGTTACATGATGTATAATAGTATTAAAATAATTTCAACTGTTTCTCATTACTTTTTTTAATGTGGCTACCAGGAAGTTTTATGTATGTAATATGTGGCTTACGTTATATTTGTATGGAACTGCACTACCCAGATGGAACAGAACAGCCACTTTTTTCTGCCCCTACTATGCACCCTGACATATTCCCCCTCTCAGCACCTACACGTGCTCCCTCACTGGGCTGCTGCCTCCAACAGGACTGGAAGCCCCAGAAAGCCAGGTTCCTTATTCTTCTCTGTATCCCAGTTTCTGGTACCACACCTGGCACACCTGACAAAGGGTACTGAGGAGTTGGTCATTAAAATTTTTTAAAGAATCATAATTTTTTCTTTTTCTTTTTCTTTTCTTTTTCTTCTTTAAATTTACATCCAAGTTAGTTAGCACACAGTGCAACAATGATTTCAGGAGTAGATTCCAGTGATTCATTCCCTACATATAAACACCCAGTGCTCACCCTTAATGTCCCTTGCCCATTTAGTCCATCTCCCCACCTAAAACCCCTCCAGCGACCCTCAGTTTGTTATCTTTATTTAAGAGTCTCTTACGTTTTGTCCCCCTCCCTGTTTTTATATTATTTTTGTTTCTCTTCCCTTGTGTTCACCTGTTCTGTGTCTTAAAGTCTTCATATGAGTGAAGTCATATGATATCTGTCTTTCTCTAACTAATGTCGCTTAGCATAATACCCTGTAGTTCCATCCATGTAGTTGCAAATGGCAAGATTTCATTCTTTTTGATTGCCGATTAATACTCTATAGTATATATATACCACATCTTCTTTATCCATTCATCCATCGATGGACATTTGGGCTCTTACCATACTTTGGTTATTGCTGATAGTGCTGCTATAAACATGGGGGTGCATGTGCCCCTTCGAAACAGCACACCTGTATACCTTGGATAAATAAATACCTAGTAGTGCAATTGCTGGGTCATAGGCTAGTTCTTTTTTTTTTTTTTTTTTAATTTTTTGAGGAACCTCCATACAGTTTTCTAGAGTGGCTTCATCAGTTTGCATTCCCACCAGCAGTACAAAAGGTCCTCTTTCTCCACATCCTTGCCAACACCTGTCGTTGCCTGAGTTGTTAATTTTAGACAAGGAATAGTAATTTTTTTAATCAAGGTGAAATTCACATAACATAAAATTAACCATTTTAAAGCGAACATGTAGAGGCATTTAGTACATTGGGGTTCGAGCCCCACGTTGGGCTCTCTGCTGACAGCTTGGATCCTAGAGACTGCTTCGGATTCTATGTCTCCCTCTCTCTCTGCCTCTCCCCCACTCTGCCTCTGTCTGTCTGTCTCTCTCAAAAATAAATAAACATTAAAGAAAAAAATTTTGGAGGCTTCCTAGGGTTAAGCGTCTGACTTCAGCTCAGGTCATGATCTCATGGTTTGTGTGTTAGAGCCCCACATCCGACTCTGTGCTGACAGTTCAGAGCCTGGAGCCTACTTCAGATTGTGTGTTCTCCCTCTCTCTCTGCCCCTCCCCCACTCACACACACACACACACACACACACACACACACACTCTCTCTCTCTCTCTCTCTCTCTCTCTCAAAGCTAAATAAAATTTGAAAAAAATGAAAAAAAATTTTTTTAATTTCGTTAAGAAAAAAAACAAATTTAGGTGTAAGAGTAATGATCCAATATGCTTTTCTATCTTCAGTTTCCTGGCCTTTCTTCTACAGTCAAATCCCTTTTTATTTCTCTTCTAGCTTCTTCTTTCTTGGACTTACAATAGATTTCTAGTGAATGAGTGCAATGCACTTACTTGCTCCAGTCTTCTGAAACATTTCTAGATAATCCCTAATTATCATAAAAGTGGAAGCCAAGTTTCCATTCAGATTTCTATTTTGGCCCCCTCCTTCCTTTCTCTTTCTATAGATCCATTCTATTCCTCCCTTCTCTGTCCCACTGCTCTGTGGGCACCAAAGGTAGAAAGGAAAGGAGCCGATTTTTCTTTGCTACTGCATTCACACAACAAACTTGTGTCTTAGTCTCCTGTTACACTAAGAATACAGAGAAACGAGGACTTCAGTAGTGTGATAATCCACACGTTTCTAAACCTACTGATGTTTTTCATTTCAAATGGGGCCAGTAATTCCATAAGAAGAGTCATGTCAAAAAATATTTGCCATCAGCACTCAAGAGGAAAATCCCTTTGGCCGAATCAAGTAGCCAATTCCTTCAGGTGCAAAATCAGGCTAAAAATACAACAGCCGTTGATGCTTTGTGATTGCTGAAGTGACCAGAAAAGAAGGCATTTACCTTGGTGGTTCATTTTCTCCTCTTTCTCTGAAAATCTAGGAAAAATATTTTGGTGGAAGAGTAATTTCAAAACTTAATAAACCTGGAAACAAGGGAGTTTAATTACTTATTCATGTGGAGAGAAGCCAGACAGGAGAGCCCAAAGAAGTAGACAGTAAACAGAAGTCTGTGAGTCATTTGTTAATGCTTAAATCTGAAAACCATGACTCTGATTATAACACGTTAAAAAGCCCACATTAGGACAAGGCAGTCACATGAGCCTTCTCTCTCTCTGAACTGATTCCTTTATCTTTAGTTTATTCTTGCCTTTCTGCTCTGCCAAATATCAAAGGCTTTGTTTCAACAAGTCTCGTAATCTTTGAGAAGTACTTCCCATGACTGCTCTCATCACAAACTCTTCTTCACAAAAAGAATTTTTGTTAAGTCACCTGTTGTATGACTGTGATAAACAGAATAATGGCCCCTAAAGATGTCTACATCCTAATCTCTGGAATTCGTGAATATGTTATATGGCAAGGGGGGATTAAGACTGCAGATGGAATTAAGGTTGCTAATCAACTGACTTTAAGACAAGGCAAGTAACTGGATTACCCAAGTGAGTTCAATGTAATCATAAGTTCCTTATAAGTGAGAGAGAAAGGAAGGAGATTCAGTGTCAGAATGATTCCATATGAGAAAGACTCAGAGGACTGGCCACTGCTGGCTCTAAAGATGGAAGAGAGTTTTGAACCAGGAAGTGAGGGGAGGCCTCTTGAAGCCGGAAAAGGCAAGAAAACAAATTCTTCACTAGAGCTTCCCTGCTGACACTTTGATTTGGGCCCAGTGAGACCTACTTCAGAAGTCTGACTTCCGGAAGGTAAGGTAACAGATTTGTGTTGTTTTAAGCTTCTAAGTTTCTGCAGTTTGTTACAGTGACGATTTATAAACAAAAGTTTATAAGAGTTGGGGGGAAAGACCTTAATTTTTATTATCTTACTTAAAAACACCAGTTTGAACTGAGAAATTTTTGAAGTTTATTTATTTCTTGGAAAGAGCAAAAGAGAGCACGAGTGCGAGTGGGGCAGGGGCTGAGAGAGGAGAGACCGAGAATCCCAAGCAGCCTCCGCTGACAGCACAGAGCCATAGTGGGGCTCAATCTCAGGAAGATCATGCAAGATCATGACCTGAGCAAGATAATGAGCTGAGCCAGTATCAAGAGTCAGATGCTTAACCAGCATGCTGAGCTACCTAGGCACCCCTGAACTAAGAAATTTCTAAAATTAAAAGTGTTAGGGGCGCCTGGGTGGCGCAGTCGGTTAAGCGTCCGACTTCAGCCAGGTCACGATCTCGCGGTCTGTGAGTTCGAGCCCCGCGTCGGGCTCTGGGCTGATGGCTCGGAGCCTGGAGCCTATTTCCGATTCTGTGTCTCCCTCTCTCTCTGCCCCTCTCCCGTTCATGCTCTCTCTCTGTCCCCAAAAAAATAAACAAACGTTGAAAAAAAAATTTTTTTTAATTAAAAGTGTTAACTCCCTGCCACTGCCCACATCTCCCTTTGGGTGGCCGCTATAGGGACTTGAGGGCTGCTTCTCAGGTTAGGACTGTGGACACCACACGAGGGGCATCAGGAACCAGGACCCTTAGAGGAAATTTAGTACATTCTCCAAAGCTGACTATTTTCTCAGCATCATTTCCAAACAGAATAATCATGTTGTTAATACCAAGTAACTGAAGGTTCCCCTTTTTCAAATAACTAAACTTAATTCAGAGTATGATTTTATAAAAACAAACAAACAAAACACTTGAGCGGCACCTGGGTGGCTCAGTTGATTGAATGTCCAACTTGGGCTCAGGTCATGATCTCACAGTTTGTGAGTTCAAGCCCCTCATGGGACTCACTGTTACCAGTGCAGAGCCTGCTTCGGATCTTTGTCTCCCACTCTCTCTGCTCCTCCCTCACTCTTTCTTCCTCTCTCTCTCTCTCAAATAAACATTAAAAAAAATTTTTAATAAAAAAAACACTTGAGAATATTTTTTTATCCAAAATAACCCCGAGTCTACATCCTACGAAGTAAACTACTTCATATGCCATCAGCTTGTGCTAATCAAGGCACAGGCGATCCATGCAATTAGTAGTGCTTTAGAATGAACAACTAACTTCTGGTTTCTTCTTCACCTCCGGCCAGCTGCTCCCGGTTTTTCCTATTGCCGTAGTCATTGCCGTCTGCCCTGGAAGGAGCAGGAAGGAGAGAAGACATAAAAGAAAACTACATCTGTCTCCTTATTAATTAAGGTTTTATAACAGAAGACTTTGACACTTCCAATTTAGTTAGCAACAGAGGTAGCTAATGTGGCCAAACTTAAAAGCTGGAATTGGCTGTAACAAAGGGCAAAAATATTTAAATATCAACAGTAAATTTTCCCTAAAATGAAAAGCCTTTATTATAAAAGTTACACGTTGGTTGGAAAAAAGCAAACAGAGCTATATAGATGATTCACATTACATAAAATAAGTACTTCCGTTAATTTATTCATCCGTATTTGAAAATAGTTTTGTTTCAATCATGAATATGTTCCTTGGGATGGTTTTTTTTCTTTCATACGGTCTTCCAAATCTGTAAAAGGAGCTTTAAAGAGCTGCGTTGCAGCCTCAGGGTAGGGGGCTGGCCTGCCACACCTGCTGGATGGGCTTCAGTTTCTTTTTTTTTTTTTTTTTTAACGTTTTATTTACCTTTGAGAGAGACAGAGACCGAGTGCAAGCGGGGGAGGGGCAGAGAGAGGGAGTCACAGAATCCGAAGCAGGCTCCAGGCTCCCAGCTGTCAGCACAGAGCCCGATGCAGGCTAGAACTCACTAACCCTGAGATCACGACCTGAGCCGAAGTCGGACACTTAACCGACAGAGCCACCCAGGCGCCCCTGGGCTTCAGTTTCTATTCCTTGTTAGCACAGGCGAAACATAAGCTAATACCCTGAATTTTACCCTCACCCCCACTGGGATTTTTATATGTACTGAAGATGGTCATGTGGACGTGACCTAGACAAACATCACATGTAGTCAAGTGTTCATGTTGCCACATTTTCTGCACACTCTATAACCAAACACGATTTACTTATGTAAAACTCGTGTTCCAGGCAAGAGTGTTTTTTCACTCAGTGCCTGTTCTCTGTAACGTGAAATACACAGTATGTTTTATGCAGTTGGCCTTGCGTGGTATGACACAGGAACGCTTGGAGAACAGTTACCAGAAATGATGCAGGTTGTTCCAAATGCTGTATGGAATTGCACAGATCTCCTAAAATGGGCTCTTAAGTACATTTCTCAGCAACTGGCAGCCTGTGCAGCTGTTTCCAGCACCTTCTGGTGCAACATATGCTATTATCCATATATGTCATCCCCAATTTCAAGTGATGGAAGAGGTAACTCCCCCACTTGTGTCTCCTCTTGGGAAGGGAATGTACAAGCACTGGGAAGAGCTGGTCATCTGAAGCACAGCTAAAGAAGCGCAATTGTGACATGGCCACGTGAGCTGTGGGTGAATGACTCAGTAAAGGAACCGCATCAAGTTGACAATGAGATTGGAGATTGAAATTTTGTTTGATGAAGGATATTAAAGTAGGGTCCATAGGAAAGGAAGTCCGTTTAACTAGAAACATGGAATCACAACACAGAAACGGTGCACATCTGAAAAGAGAGAATAGATGCTAAGAGTGAGTGAGTCAGAAGCACATGAGTTGTAAGAGCTTGAACTCCAGAGACCAGATCAGGCAAGACTGCTTAATACCATCACATGATCTGCCCTGAGGCACCCTGTATTTAATTAAAATAAGGAGTGGGGCGCAGCAGAGGCTAGAAGAGCACTGTTGTTCTTAGCGGGTGGAGCCAAGGGAGTTAAAAGTTAAACCTTGATTGCCTGGGTCTGTGAGAATTCAGCATGGAATGTTTCTCCTGTTTCCTGGGGTTGCTGCTGCTGCTGGCTGCAAGATTGCCTCTTGATGCTGCCAAACGTGAGTAACTGAGTTTCTGTGTTTAACCCATTCTTTGTCAACTAAAAGGATGGATTGCCTGAAGTATTGTTACCTAAGCCAGAAGGGGACTTCCTGAATCTCCTCAGGAAACTTTCGTGCTCATTCATTTCTTCTGGAAACACTTGGGAATGTTGAAACCAAAGCAAAATGTCTCAAGCTCCAGCTTTTGCTTCCGGCTCTTGGAAAGTAATAGCCACGCAGCCCCTCTCTTAAGGAGCTTTTTTTCCATGGCACTGGCCACCTTCTCTTGCCACACTCAGGGATCAGGGAGGGTGGAGGTGTGAGGGGAACAGTCTCTGGCCTGAGAACAAAGCAATGGCTCCCACGAAATTTGGTCTAGTTTCTATCCAGTAGCGTAGTCCGCTCAAATGAAATGAGGCCTAAAATCTAGATCTGCTCACTAATCATCCCAGCCCAGAAGCCGTTGCTAGTCTTGTTGAGATTTTTTCACAGACCTGCAGGAGCTCCTTTTCGAGTGAGGTTACTAAGAGAAGAGCCGAAGCCCTGGGTCTCAATTCTAGTCCCACGTTAGAGGTTGGAGGTTTTCTAACCATGCCGAGAGGCTCGGATCGATGAAACCAGAATCTTTGGAGATGGGCTTGGAGCCTCCTTGCTTAAAAAGCTCCTCTTGTAATTGGAATGCAAAGCCAGGGTTTCAGTTCCCTGCACTTGTGTGTGGCCCACTTGTCTGTCCAGGGGATGGGTGGCTGTGGTGGCCCCCCACGCTCCTGCAGGTAGTGTGCAGTGGGAGAGGGAAGGTCTCCCAGAAGGTCCACCCCACCTCACTGCAACAGAATAGGGACATTCAGTGATGAGAAGTCCGGGGGTCCTTAGGCACCTGGGTGTCTCCGCTTGACAGCTCAGACCCTGGAGCCTGCTTCTGATTCTGTGTCTCCCTCTCTCGCTACCCCTCCCGCACTTGAGCTCGCGCGCGCACTCTCTCTCAAAAATAAACAACAACAAAAAAACCACTTTAAAAGTCCAGGGGTCCTGATTGTGTCAGACCATTCCATGGGGTTTAGAGGGTGGGGGGAGGATGGTAGGCATAGGGAAGGGGCCAGTGTCTACCTCGTGCCCATGTGTAGCCACTCTGCAGCTATTGCACTTACTCAAGTACTCATCCCCACAACCACCACCGCGGAGCAGATGGTCCTCCCCCTATTCCACAGGTGTGGGAACCAAGAGCCCAGGTCTTGCTTTGCACCTGCTGGGCCCACTTGTGTGTGAGCAGGATTCTGGACACATGGGCTAGGCGCCCACACAAACCCTCTTTTCTCTCCCCTTCCTCCTTGTGGAGGGAAAAGTCCTTTAATTAGGTTGTCCTTGCAGGGTGGGATCCCGGCAGGAATGCTGAGTCTAGAGAGAGGAAGAGGGGGAGCTGCTTGTACCCGTGGAGTGCAGACGAGTTTCCCCAAGACTGGAGAGGCTCAGGAAGGGGTGAGGCTGAGAAGGGGTTGCTGGGGGCCACAGGGCCCCCCAGGTGAGGGTAAGGGGCAGGAGCAGAGTGGCCAGAGGCACAGTCCATTTTCCTAGTGGCTGAGCTCTCAGGCTTGGGCTGTCCTGGTCCCCAGAGACGCCAGCCCTGCCATCTCTTGTGGCTGGGTCGGGGAAGAGGCACCCTGTCGTTGATGAGGGAGTCCAGACCAAGGATTTCACAGGGTGCTGAGGCTGGGAGGCTGGCACTGTGATGATTGTGTTTCCTAGACATGGAGCCTAGCCACAAAGAAGGCAAGTAACTTGACCCAGGCTACACAGCAATTAAGAGGAAGAAAGCTCAAGCCAACCATGGTCCTTCCTGCTGTTGGACAGACTTGGGTTCCCTACCAGCTGTGGGACTGGGCCACAAGTGACTTAGCACCATTGAGCTTTCATTCCCTCATTTGAAAAATTGGGTAATGGGGTTCTTGTGACATTAGCTAACAGAAGGGGTTTGGGGTAGGAGTCCTACAAGGTAGCAATTGTATTACCTCAATGTAGCTCCCAGGACAGAATTCCCTAGAGTCTGCAGTCGTAGGAGATAGAGGGACAGAGAAGTTGACAGTCAATGGAGACGCTATGCCTAATTCTAGCCTTCTTTCCATCAGTGCTAATTTGTTCTGCTCAGTGAAACAGATTAGCCTGATCTTAAATATTGGCTGTGGGTTTGAGAAGAGTCCCAACTTATTAAGCAAAATGTAACAAAACCTGTCATTCCTGTCTTCACCTTCCCCTAGACTAAATATTCTGTCCAGAAAAAAATAAGGATGGGTAGAATTTACCATTGTATCAAACACCACGGGATTCCTTGCCCCTTTTCAATCATAGCCCTGGTAAAAAGGAGGCAAGAGTAGGTATCAATAAAGTTGTTAACAGCCAACCTGGCCACCACCTGTCTGCTGGTAGACACAGCAGAGATTCTAGAGTGGAGACAGAAAAGCCACAGGGGTGCTGCATGGGATCCATTTCCCTTCACTTCTAGCCCTGCCCTCCCCCCCCCCCCCACACCTCTTTTTTTCTTTTAAAACCTGCTTACTGTTAAGTGTGTCTTATTTTTTAAATTTTTTAATGTTTATTTTTGAGAGACAGTGTGAGCAGGGGAGGGGCAGAGAGAGAGGGAGACACAGAATCTGAAGCAGGCTCCAGGTTCTGAGCTATCAGCACAGAGCCCAACACAGGGCTTGAATTCACAAACCATGAGTTCATGATCTGAGCCGAAGTTGGACACTTAACTGACTGAGCCACCCAGGTGCCCCGAGTGTCTTATTTTTTTTTTAATTTTTTTAATGTTTGTTTATTTTTGAAAGAGACAGAGCAAGAGCAGGAGAGGGGCAGAGGGAGAGGGAGACACAGCATCTGAAGCAGGCTCCAGGCTCTGAGCTGTCAGCACAGAGCCCAATGCGGGGCTTGAACTCACAAACCATGAGATCATGACCTGAGCTGAAGTCGGATGCTTAACCATCTGAGCCACCCAGGTGCCCAAGTGTGTCTTATTTTTAATTTCACCTCTTGAGGTCCTTGTAAAGTCACATGCAGTTTTAAGAAATAATGCAAAGAGATCCCTTTATACACTTTATCCCATTTATCCCAATGGTAATATCTTGCAAAATGATTATACAGTATCACAGGCAGGGTATTGATACTGATACGGTCAAAATACCAAACTGTTCCAACACCACAAGGGGCCTTTATATCCTTTTAAACCTATAACCCTTTCCTACCCCACCTCCTGCTCTGGTAACTGCTAATCCATTCTCCATTTTTATAATTTTGTTACTTCAAGGATGCTATATAAAGGGAATCATTACAGTATGTAATTTGAGGGCATTGGCTTTTTTTACTCAACATAATTTACTGAAGCTGTTGCATGTATCATTAGCTCTTTTTTTTATCACTGGGTAGTGGTCCACAGTATAGGATATGCCACAGTTTAAACATTCTCCCATTGTGGGACATCTGGATTGTTCCAGTTTGAGCCACTATGAAGAAAGCTGCTACGAACATTCATGTACAGGTTTTTGTGTGATGATAAGTTTCCATTTCTTTGAGACAAATGCCCAAGAGTACAATTGCTTGGTTGCATGTTTAGTTTTACAAGGAACTGCCAAACTGTTATCCAGAGTGGCTGTACCATTTTATGTTCCCGCCAGCAATGTATGAGTGATCTGCTGTCTTTAACCCATGCCTACGTTTGGTATGTTACCATTTTTTATTTAGTCATTTGGATAGGTGTATAGTAACATCCCATTGTGTTTTTAATGCACATTTCCCTACCGTTTAATGATACTGGACATGGTTTCATGTGTTTCTTCTGTCATCTGTACATTCTCTTCCGTGTAATATTTGTTCAGGTCTTTTATCCATTTTTAAATTAGATTGTTTTTTAATGTTGAGTTTGGGGAATTCTTTATATATTCTAGATATCGGTCCTTTATTGGAAATGTGGTTTGCAAATATTCTCTCCTAGTTTGTAATTTGACTTCATTTTCTTCACATGATATTTCACAGAGCAAAAGTTTTTCATTTTAATGAGGCCTAACTTATCTCTTTTTTTCTTTTATGGATCATGTTTTTAATGTCAAGTCAAAGAATTCTTGCCTAGTGT
This sequence comes from Prionailurus bengalensis, assembly GCF_016509475.1. NCBI lineage: Eukaryota > Metazoa > Chordata > Mammalia > Carnivora > Felidae > Prionailurus > Prionailurus bengalensis. Next base: position 114,914,259 of record NC_057348.1, read on the forward strand.
AGAGACTGAAAATTTCTCCTATGCTTTTCACTTTTTCAGAGCACCATTCATTGAAAAGGCTGTCTTTCGAAACTCCATTGGGTTGTTTTTGCATCTCTGTCAAAAATCAGTAGGGTGTATTTGAGTTGGTCTATTTCTACATTCTCCATTCTGTTCCATGGACTTGTGTATCTATTCTCTGTCACTCTTTTAAGTTTGTATTTTTCCTTGACTGCTGACATTTAAAATCAGAGGAGAAACCCATGTTTTGATTATGTTTCCGGAAACACCGGCTTTCTTCTGGATCTGAGGAAGAGAAAGACTCTTTGGAGCATTGAGAGAAATAGGTCCTGGGAATCAAAAGATGTGAATCTTCATTTCCACTCCATGAAAGGTGACCTGAGTGAATCCTGTCACTTCTCTAGGCCTGAATTTCTTCATCTATAAACTGAAGTGATTTGAACAAATGTTAGTTCTTTCCACATTGAGTATTATAGTACTCCATGACTCAATTCAAATGAATATCCACTTATAAACATTGATTGATAAACCTGCCTTCACCTAGTATCTGTTTCCAAATAAAAACAATCTCACAGACTCACAAGACATTTGGGTTTTGTCTTACTTGTTTTTTCTCTGATTTGGAAGTCTTTAGAAGACCTGGCCTGAGGTTACACAGCCTGTTTAGTAACAAAATCAAGGCTAGAAACCAAGTTTCATAACATTCACCCATTGTGAGACATCTGGATTGTTCAGTATTCATTTCAATATTCTTTTCCATTCCATCCGCCTCCCTTATAAGATGGAAACAACAGACTGTTCCCTCCACCTACCAAAAAGGAGAAATAAAAGACAGAGGTTAGTGGCATCCATTCAAAATGGCTTCTCTTAGCACCTACCAAATACCACACCTTCTGAAAGTTCTCTTTCAGTATTAAAGAGAAGACAGGATTTCTGGTCCAGATGATACAAGGCCATATGAATTGATGAGAGGAGAATTTAAGACAGTGTATGATTAGGGGCTGGCTGTGAGTTATAGACAATTAAGCTTTTGGTTGTGAATAACAAAATACTAAAAGGGTTTGAGCAAGACATATGTTACCTCAACCAGTACAGATGCAGGCAAAGCTAGATAGATAAAGAGCTCAACAGCATCAAGAACTCTTTTTGCATCCTCGGTGTATTGGCTGCTTCAGATCTGTGCCCTCATGATTAAGTATGGCTGTCACAGCTCTGGGCCTCACATTATATTACCAACTCCCAGATCACTTCTGATGTGAACAAAAATGGAGGCTGTTCATTTTATTTTATTTTATTTTATTTTATTTTATTTTATTTTATTTTATTTTATTTTATTTTTATTTTTTATTTATTTATTTATTTATTTATTTATTTATTTATTTATTTATTTATTTATTTATTATGAAGGAGGAAAACCTTTCCCAGAAGCCCTCAGAAGACTTCCTCTTAGCTCTGAATGGCCAGGTTCTAATCATCTGCTCCTGCCCATACTGTAAAGAAAGCTAGGAAAGTGAGCCTTTGGAATTTTGAACTGTTAGAAGCTCTGTAATAAGAGGGGGAAGACAAGCAGGGGTGCAGGCTGGAATGGCTGGTAGGTAGGCAACCAACAAATCTGCTACAGTCCTCAAAGAAAGGAGAGACCATGTGAACCCTGGAATTGTCAGGCAAGGCCAAAAGACCAACTCAAGATGAGAAAGAATTTCAAAAGAATTAGAATTTTGTAAACCCTGGAACAACCACACAAAAGGATATAGCTAATAAGTCAGAAGAAGAGATAAACTAAAAAAGTAACCTCATAAAAAAAAAAAAGGAACAAGGAACAGATAGGACAAATAGAAAAAGAACAAGATGGTAGATTTAAATCCCACAATATCAATAATTACATTAAATGTAAAATTACCTAAACATGCTGAAGATTAAAAAAAAAAACCCAATATGTTGTCTATAAGAAACCCACTTCAAATATAAAAACATAAATCAGTTAAAAATAAAAGGGTAGGGGGCACCTGGGTGGCTCAGTCGATTAAGCATCTGACTTCAGCTCAGGTCATGATCTCACAGTTGTGTGAGTTCGAGCCCCGCATCGGTTTTGCACTGACAGTGCAGAGCCTGCTTGAGATTCTCTCTCTCTCCCTCTCTCTCTCTGCCCCTCCCCTCTTTCTCTCTCTCAAAAATAAACTTTTAAAAATCTTATAAAAAAATAAAAGGATGGAGAAAGATGTACCAGTTAATCACTAAACATTACTATCAAAGAGTTCTTCAGACAAGGAATATTACCAGACATAAAGGGCAATTCCTACTGGTAAGAGGATCAATTCATGAAAAAGACTGCACAATTCTAAACCAAGCTTCAAAATACATTAAGCAGGGGTGCCTCAGTGGCTTAGCTGAGCATCTGACTCTTGATTTTGGCTCAGGTCATGAGATCAAGCCCTGCATCAGGCTCTGTGCTGGACATTGAGCCTGCTTAAGATTCTCCCTTCTCTCTCTGCTCATTCTGTCTCTCTCTCTCAAAAATAATAAATAAGCAAAAAGTGATAGAACTGAAGAAATTGGCAAATCCCATAATTATAGTTGAAGATTTCAACAATCCTCTCTGAGTAATTGAAATAACAAGTGGACAGAAAATCAGTAGCAACATAGAAGTCTCAAAAAGCATTATCAGTGTGCCTGTGTGCTCATTCGGTTAAGCGTCTGACTTTGGCTCAGGTCATGCTCCCATGGTTTGTGGGTTTGAGCCCCGCATCGGGCTGTGTGCTGACGGCTCAGGCCCGGAGCCGGTTTCACATTTTGTGTGTCTCTCTCTGCCCCTCCCCCACTTGTGTGCGGTTCCTCTCTCTGTCAAATAAATAAATAAACATTTTTTAAAAAGCTTAAGCATTGTCAACGTAAATGATATTTAAAAACCAACAACCGTAGGGGCACCTGGGTGGCTGAGTCATTTGGGCATCAGACTTCGGTTCAGGTCGTGATCTCACGGTTTGTGAGTTCGAGCCCCATGTCGGGCTCTGTGCTGACAGCTCAGAGCCTGGAGCCTGCTTTGAATTCTGTGCCTTCTTCTCTCTCTGCTCCTCCCCTGCTCATGTTCTCTCTCCCTCTGAAAAATAAAGACGAAAAACAAAAACAAAAAACAAAACCCCCAACAACTGTAGATTACACATTACATATGGAACATTCACCAAGTCAGACCATTTACTGAACCGTAAAAAAATTAGATCGCTCAACAGTGGGCTCTCCAGTACTGGTATGCATCTCTTGAAAACCTGGAGGCATTCCTCATCCTGGCATTCTTTTAGCCAAGAGAACATTTATCATTGGCAGCAGTGTTTTCCTAATTATATTGTATCAAATCCAATATTCAGAGACTATGTACTGAGAAACCAAATAATGGCTAAGAAATACTGATTTTCAAAAATTTTCCTTTAAATTTTACTCATTTAAACTTCAGAAAGAGGATCTGCTTAGTTTTATTTAAGCTATTTCCAGTAGAAATTAAAAAACAAAAACAAAACACAGGAGTGCTTGGGTGGCTCAGTTGGTTAAGTGTCCAACTTCGGCTCAGGTCATGATCTCACAGTTCATGAGTTTGAGCCCCACATAGGGCTCTCTGCTGTCAGCTCAGAGACTGCCTCAGATCCTCTGTCCCCCTCTCTCTTTACCCCTCCCTGCTCACTCTCTCTCTCTCCCCCCCCTCTCAAAAATACATATTAAAAAAAAATTTTTAATACAAAAATAACTTCTATTTGTTTGACATATTGGAAATATCAAGTATTACTTTCCAAGCTTATGAAATGAAAAATTGCTTTATTTTAAGATAAGTACTAAATGAAGAATTAAAGGGGCGCCTGGGTGGCGCAGTTGGTTAAGCGTCCGACTTCAGCCAGGTCACGATCTCGCGGTCCGTGAGTTCGAGCCCCGCGTCGGGCTCTGGGCTGATGGCTCGGAACCTGGAGCCTGTTTCCGATTCTGTGTCTCCCTCTCTCTCTGCCCCTCCCCCGTTCATGCTCTGTCTCTCTCTGTCCCAAAAATAAATAAACGTTGAAAAAAAATTTAAAAAAAAATGAAGAATTAAATAGACAAAATAATTTGTTTTTCAAATATTGATATAGGATTTCATGATGTGCTGAGCAATGAAAGAACTTCTGGTTATATGAGGGAGTACAACCAACTCAATGGTTGGTCTTCAGATGAAAATGAGTGGAATGAAAAACTGTATCCAGTGTGGAAAAGGGGAGACTCAAGGTGGAAAAACTCCTGGAAAGGTAAATCAGAAGATTCAAGGCAAACAACCATCATTTCCTATCTAAGTCAGTCTCATAGGTTGTAGACTTGGAGATCCCATGGCTTGTGTTGCTTCCATGAACTACAGTACTCTAGTAAGTGGGAGGAACCTGGATTTAGCAATCTTTATCTGAACATGATCACTTTCTAAGTCACACACAAAAAAGTTTAATCTCCTCAGAAACTGGTAAGTTTGTAGTTCTTGGAAGATTTTGGAGAGCAAGCAGGTTTAGCCTCAAATCTATTTACCTAATATGGGAATGGTCCTCTTCAGAAGATCTGAGACTCTGGAGTAGTTTTGACCATCTCAAAAGTGTGGTTTATCAGAAAGTGAGTATCTTGCCATTTGCATGAAAGAATGAGTCCTTTTGAGTTTAAAAAATACAAACCTTTAAAACTTGTTTTTGTATAATCAAACAGGTTTTTTTTTTTAATTTTAAGTAAATGTTCTTTCTATGCTTAGATAATTCTTTAATTGGTTTGACTTTTTTTTTTTTTGTCTTCTAGAATGTTGTGCTCTGAAAGCAAAAGTTAGGAATCCAGAAAATAATTGATCGTAAAGAGGCATAAAGATGGGAGGGTGCCTGCTGACTCAGTAGAGCACAGGACCCTTGATCACAAGTCACAAGTTCACAAGGTCACAAGTTCAAGCCCCACACTGGGTGTGGTCCTTATTTTTAAAAAAAGGACAAATATAAAATAAAATAAAATAAAATAAAATAAAATAAAATAAAATAAAATAAAGGCATAAGGATGCTCTGGTCCTTATTTGTGGATTTAACTCTTCTTTGTTTACTTATCAGTGAAAGGAAAAAGGTGCTTGATCATTAAGCTGCACTTTTTTATGTCCTAGGAGGCCACGTGCAGGCGATTCTGACCAGTGATTCACCAGCACTTGTGGGCTCTACTATAACGTTTGTGGTAAACCTGGTATTCCCCAGATGCCAAACGGAAGATGTCAGTGGCAACATAGTTTATGAGAAGAACTGCAGAAATGGTAAGGAATGTCACTCATGCCACAGGAACAGACTAGTTCTCCTATTGGAGACCTATCTCATAAACCTAAAGGCTCACAGGTACTTCTGTACGTGCAAGATGCTATTATCTCATGTCACCCCCTACTCAAATTGGGTAACAGGGAGGGGTTCCCACATCAACATTAGCCAAACCCACTTGAGCAAACAAACTAATGGCTTTCTGCCTCCTGGAACTTTCTTCAAAAGTTACATTATCATGCTCAGCCTTCTCTTAGTCTAGTTGATTAGCCAGAAAATACATTGTTGATTCTCAGATTTTGGTTTGATTACTTGGAATTCTTTTGGCTACTCGGAGAATAGCCAGTTTGACAGATGTTTACTGATGAGATTAATTTCTGCTCACAAGTATCACTTATGCAAATGTGTGGCTAACACAAATGCTCAGATGTGTATATTTTGGTTTTGCTTTGCTCTTAAAGCGGGTGAGCTCTTTGTACATGTTAAAGAGCACAAATGAACACAAATGCATCAAGGGAAATTATCTTGAGAACTGCACAGTCTCAAAAAACTCTGAGCTAATTACTGAGACTCTTTGATCATTGACAAGACTGTTAAATGCACTTATGATCTGATTTATTTATTTATTTATTTATTTATTTATTTGCTTACTTACTTATTTATTTATTTTGAAAGAGGGAGCTTGTGTGAGTGCAGGGGTAGGGGAGAGGGGCAGAAGGAGAGAGAGAATTCCAAGCAGGCTCTGTGCTGACAGCATGGGATCCCACAACGCTGGGATCATGACCTGAGCCAAAACCAAGAGTTGGACGCTTAACTGACTGAGCCACCCAGGCGCCCCATGATCTGATTTTATTACTTACAACTTCTAATAGATTGTCAGTGTGTTCATTCCTTATTAAGTTATCATCTTCCTATTAGGAATTGTACATTAGATTCTGTACAGAAGGGTTTGATATTTTTAAACTGTTAAGTGCTTAATATTTTGTAGTAATTTTTCTCTTTTCTAAAAAAGCTGATTTTTATGAATATTTCAAATGACAATCTATCTCTCTGAGCATTTTTATATAAAGGAGTCTCAGTGACTTATGAAAATTTTTATATAATATCTATTACCACGAAAAGGAACTAGGGGATGGGGTGCCTGGGTGGGTCAGTCAATTAAGTGTCCGACTTCACCTCAGGTCATGATCTCAGGGTCCGTGAGTTTAAGCCTCGCATCAGGCTCTGTGCCGACAGCTCAGCCTCAGATTCTGTGTCTCCCTCTCTGTCTGCCCCACTCTCGCTTGTGCTCTGTCTCTCAAAAAAAAATGAATAGATGTTAAAAAAAATTTTTTTTTAAAGGAACTAGGGATCTTTGAGGAAAATACTAATTCCAGGTCAAGGACAGGGAAAGTACCAGGTAAGCCTGCCCCAAAGTGCGGAAATGCTCAAGGACCAATGGGGACACATCACAAGGACACAGGAGCTAGCTTGAAGGGACTCTCACTAGCTATTTGGGACAATTTAAGAATTAAAAAACAATAATAGGTTGATAAATAAAAAGTTTCTTCAAAAATATCAGTGACATAAAAAACCAAGAGGGTGAGGAAACTATTCTAGGTGAAAAGATATTTACCATAACCTGTTTAAAATGAAATATGTTGGGACACCTGCCTGGTTCAGTCAGTAGAGCATGCAACTTTTGATCCTGAGTTCGAGCCCCGCGTTGGGTATAGAGCTTACTTTTAAAAAGAAAAGAAGAAATATATCATATATACAAAAAAGTTGAAATCAGGGTATACTGAGTACACAAATACCTTCTACCTAGGCTCAACAATTGTAACTTTTTTCCATATTTACTTCTATCTATTTTTTTTTCTGATCATTTGAAGAGACAAAATAACCAAATGTTGTATGTGACCCTTGATTAGACTTTAGTAGGAGTTGCAATGATACTGAGGTTATGTAGGAGAATGTCTTTATTTTTAGGAGAAGCATGCCAAAATCTTTAAAAGTAGAGAGTCATTTGATGCCAAATGACTCAGGAAAGAAAAAAAGAAGAAGCTACAGAAAGCAGCACCAACATAAAAAGATAAAGAAAGCATCCTTCCGTTTGGTTTGAGTACAGTTGTGATTCAGAGAACCAATATTAAAAATAAATATATTGTGATATCTCTAGATTGAACCTTTCTAAATAATTGCTTTAGATGAAACTTTTACTGAAATGTAACCTATCTGCAGGAAACAGGCATACATATGCACCACCAGATGAATTCTGAATTTTAGGGTTTTAGTTGTCAAACTGTATTTATATTTATGAAAAATAGGAAAAGATGTTTAATTCAGTGATGAGCATTGAGCATTCTGAGCCCACATGACAAGCCTGGCTTGTGTCTTTCTCTGTTTAGATACTGGTCCATCTTCTGACCAGTATGTTTACAACTGGACGGAGGAGGTTGACTCAGGAAATGGCAACAGCCCAGGCCATCATAACGTGTTCCCTGACGGAAAGCCTTTCCCTCACCACCCTGGATGGAAGAGATGGAATTTTGTCTACGTCTTTCACACACTTGGTTGGACTTTTTACAAAACTCCCTTATCTGCTTCTTAACTTTCCCTCGAAAGTTTACCTTTTTTTCTCTTTTCTTATTCCATAATCAAGAATTCTAACACTAAGAGTTTCACAACAGTTACTTTGTTAACTTTTCTTAGCTGGGATGGAGGGTATGGAATAAAAATAAAATCTTGTTTAGCCTTAGCAAATCTTTGGGACACTATAGAATTGAAAGATGGAAAAAAATGAATTCAGCTTTCTTTTTTAAAATAAAACTACTCAATTTATTTCTGTCTAAAACAGCAATATGAAAAAATATTAGTATTTCTTTGAATGGCACACAGATGGGCATTTGATTTTTCCTTTTTTTTTTTTTTGTCAAGAGAATTTTTAAGAAGGAAACTTATGCTCTTTATAGGAAATTTGGAAAATACAGAAAAGTACAAATGAAAAATGCAAAGTACATAATTAACACCAGATGTTACCACTGTTAACACAATGGTGGGGTTTTTTTTTTTTTTTGCTAGTATTTCTTAAGATTATACTGTATACGCATTTTTGTTGAATATCATGAGCATTTGGCTATTATTAAAATTCTTTATGTACATTATTTTAACGACTGCATAATATTCCATTGTGTAAAAATAACATAATCTAACTACTATTCTTCTTTGACATAGTCTACCTTCTTTTTTTTTTTAAGCACAAATGTTATCCACTTTTGTTTTATTATTGTTGAAATGATTGTTTTTAGGAGGAGCAAATTTAGGTTATAATTAGCAAAACTGCTAAGTTCTTAGTTAAAAACATCACCAGGTCCCACCTCGCTCTGACGTACAAAGACTGCTACCAATCAATCGTACAGGCTCTAAATTTCTAAATGTTTTGTCTTCATAAATTAGAGAAAGTTTCTTTGTCCAATTAACTCATTTATAAATCAAAACAAATATTAACAATGCACATCAGTTTAATGAAGTACAAAATATAGATCAAATATTATGCCCATCTAGTTAAATCAGGGGATTGAAGGCTGGCTTTGTTTCACTGTCTTCACGGCCCTGGCAGTCAACTCACCAAATGTCACTATTTCTTTGACTTTACCATTTGCATGGAGTCGTGTATGCTCACTAACACTCCATTCTCTTCTTAGCCCAGTTAACATCCATTAATTTAGCTAGTTAGGATGTCTTTATTAAAAATCAGCTTTCAGCCCAGAAATTGCCATTTTTCTAACAAGACTTTTGAATTTCCATATTCTGATGTCTCTGAGTTAACTGATAATCTCCTTCAACTACCAAGTGCTTCTGTGGTCTTTCAATGCCCAGGCTAACATTTTCCTCACGTAAAACTAACTCCCCAAGAGATACCTTCTTCCCCTACAACCTCCAACAGAACTACCCCTGCATTTCAAGATAAAGGGGATCCCACATCACATCTCTATGAGAAGATTAGTGTATTTTTCTGATACCTTTGACCATGTAATAAATATGGTCCTTAGTCATCCCCACAAGCATCCATCTTACCATCTCTGTTGTTCCAATCACACATCTATGCTGGGTGCTTCAATGGGATTAGAAAAACATCCCTGAATCCTGAAGGACAGAAATTACCTTCACTAGCTAGCCAGTGGTAGTTAGATTTATGTGAGGGCTGGAGAAAGAAAAAGAGTGAGTCAGGAGTGTCCTAGGAATGTGTTTATAGAACCACTGCATTATTTTTTATACTCTTTTTAATCACTTACTGACTGCATTTTTATACATGAATACGATTAGAAAGTGGAAGATTCTAGTCCCCTAAAAAAAAAAAAGCTGATCAATAATAGAGCTGAAATAGTAATATTGTTACAACAAAAAGGTAGATTTTTGGATAATTTGTTTTAACTCCCTTGGACACTTTTCTATGGGAAACATATGTATTTCAAGTGCCTGATCACTTATAAAAACTTTTTTATTTGTAAACTAAGGACTAACTATATTATCCCACCAAACAGCTCTTTTCATTTTGACCAACTACATACAATTATATTTATTTAGTTGTGTGTTTGTTATAGAAGGTTTTACATGAAATAAGCACTATCTTCCTTTCTGAACCAGTTAGGACCACATCCCCATCCTGTTTTTCTTTTTCCAGAGCACTCTCTAAGTGGCAGTCACAAGTCGTTAAGAAACAACAACTTCCTAAAATGATCATGTAATGTGCCAATAACTAAAAATTTCCATCTTTTCAAAGGTCAGTATTTCCAGAAATTAGGACGGGGTTCAGCAAGAGTTTCTGTAAACACAGCCAATGTGCCACTTGGCCCTCAACTTATGGAAGTAACTGTTTATAGAAGACACCGACGGGCATATATTCCTATTGCAAAAGTGAAAGATGTGTACGTGGTAACAGGTGAGTCATGTGAACTCTAACTGATGGTGAAGCACTTAGTTCTGGTGACTAGTTGGTTAAGAAAGAGTTAGAGCCAAGTGTTTGGGTTAGTTTGTGATTCATATAGGTTCCTTCCCAGACTTTTATATTGTACCCCATCTATGATTCCAGAATAACTTGGGAAAACTTGTGTAGGAAAAGGGAAAATGATGCTGAATTATCCCTAATTTTAATTTTTTAACCTGAAAACATTATTCAAGTCATCCACTTAAAATCAAGCAATCATGTGTTCTTTCTATTTTTGGGTGTATTTTTTAGATCACATTCCTGTGTTTGTGACTATGTACCAGAAGAATGATCGAAATTTATCTGATGAAACCTTCCTCAGGGACCTCCCCATTATGTTCACTGTCCTGATTCATGACCCCAGTCACTTCCTCAATGAGTCGGCCATTTACTACAAGTGGAACTTCGGGGATAATACTGGTCTATTTGTTTCCAACAATCCAACTTTGAATCATACATACGTGCTCAATGGAACCTTTAACCTTAACCTCACTGTGCAAGCTGTGGTGCCTGGACCCTGTCCTTCACCTTCACCCAAACCTCCAAAACCCACCTCTTTTCTACGTAAGTGTTTCCAGGTGATCTTTGAGTTGGGGGGGTGGGGTTCCTTAACACCTAAGAAACACACACACACACACACACAAGAACATAGGTTACATAATTACATCACTAGTTTAAAGGATCGTGTAGAAACTCTGCAGTGATGCCATTCTGTACCTGTTATTCTTTAACTACTTTATCACCATTTTAAGCTGTTAGAATAGAGAAAACAGGAGAGCATGTTTAAAGTCATTTTGCAAGTAGAATTTCATGACTTGTGCACAGCTCTTTGAACTTCCTAATTTGTACTGGTCCTCGTTATGTGTAGAGATGCTTTCCTGGTCTGGCCCATCACATTTCTGTTACTCTCCCATTTTTTCTAGCTATGAGAGGCCACCTTGTCCCCTTATAAACATTCAGGCCATCCCCGCTTCCAATCTCCTCCCTGCCCTGCCCACATCCACCTAGTGTCCCATGAAACATAGCCGTGCTTGAAAGTAGTTTCCAAATGGCCCAAGAAAGAATGTACCTTGAGAGTATTTCTCAGTGAGCAAGCTGGACAGACTCCAGACATAAAAATTGTTCTGGATATAAGGCATAATTAATTAAATCCCACGCTCTACTGATAGTATATAAGGACATTCAGGAAGTTGTTAAGAGTCTACTGTGGAAAGTGTTAGCTTGCATCTGATGCCCCATCCTACCCTACATTATTACATCTTAGCATCACTTTATCAGGGGAAGGGTAATAGACTGGCATCCCACTCACTGGTCACAAGAGGGCGCCATCCCCAAGCCCAGAGGAAATACTCCATCACAACGTCCAGACTTGTTGCAATTCTTTTTTTTTTTTTAACCAAATAATAAGCGTTATAATAGTGTGTTATTAATAAAATTAAATCTTGTTAAGTCTGGCCTAGCTAAATCAAGACAATACAAGTCATTACTGTTTTTGATTCATTCTTCTTTGAAACGTTTTAAATTACAAAATTAATGCATGCTCCTTAATAAAAATTCAAGCGATGGAGAAGTCTAGAATAAAAGTGAAAGTCCCTATTCACATTCTCCTCCCAAGCATTAAACCTTGTTAATAGTTGAGAGCGTTTCTTTCCAGATCTTTCTCTATGCATCACAAACATATTCTATACATATACATAGGTGTTGTTGGTTTGATTTTTATGTAAATGAGCTCATGCTATATATATGGTTCTGTAATTTGCTTTTCTTCACTTAACAAACATCATAGACATCGTTCCCTTGTCAGTTCATATAAATATAACTCACTTTATTCAACAGTATTTCGTTGTAGGTATAAACACAGTATATAAGTACATAGGGTGTATAAATGTATAATTTATTTAACCATTCTCTTATTGACACTTGATTAGGTTCATCCTAATTCCAGTTACAAATATAACTGCACTGAACAAACCTAATCATATAACTTCATTCTGGTATTTCTGTAAGAATATCTTTTTCTATAATTATTGACAATCTTCTTTATAAGTGAGGAGACCAGGTATAAAATTCAAAATACATTGTAGATGCCTGTAATTTTAGAACTGTCCAGAAATTCCTAAATGGTAAAGGATTTAATGTTAGTTTATTTAACATTCATTTTTTTAAGTTGCATTTTTATTAAGCTGTTTTTCTTAGAATGTATTTATATCATACAGCATTTGTAAAAAAAAATATGTTTTGGGGCGCCTGGGTGGCGCAGTCGGTTGGGCGTCCGACTTCAGCCAGTTCACGATCTCTCAGTCCGTGAGTTCGAGCCCCGCGTCGGGCTCTGGGCTGATGGCTCAGAGCCTGGAGCCTGTTTCCGATTCTGTGTCTCCCTCTCTCTCTGCCCCTCCCCCGTTCATGCTGTGTCTCTCTCTGTCCCAAAAATAAATAAACGTTGAAAAAAAAAATTTTAATAAAAAAAAATATGTTTTAAGTCACTGAGAGGGTATTTCAAATTTTTGTTATTATTTCCATAGGTTGGATCACTAGATATAAGGTAGTAACCTTATGAGTTAGTTACATTTTATAGTGAAGGGAAGCTTCACTATAAAGCCTGGCTTTATCTAATTGGTCCTTTAATTATACCTTGATTTTACAGATACATGGATACAGACTTGACCTTATAGATATGTCTACAAAATTCCATATGCGTTTTTACAAGCATTCTACCAAAGGTAGAATCCTTAACTTTTGTCATTTGGGCATTTTTTTAAAAGAAGTTTTATTTTAAAAGATGGCAGGGTCATGATTCCATGTTCTAACTTGATAATTTCTGCCTGTTAAGGGGTCCAGCCATCTTTAATACCCAATGCAAAAGAAATCTCTTGCTGTGTCTCTTTCCCAAAGTGTGTGCCATGCAGCAGTTGTTTCCAGAGAAGCTCTGGGAGTCACTCAGAGAAGGCCCTCTGAACAAAGGAGAGTCACAGGGCACATCCATCTACCCACTAAAGGCTCAGAGGAGCCCTGGAGAAATCTCCCAACCAGCTTCATACCTACATGTCACTATGTTAGGGTGCAGCTCGTCTGAAGTTCTGATGCCCTTCCCACCCCCCAGCTAGGTTCACTTTCATGCCTTTTGAAATTTTCAATATCCTATTTTCCTTCCAGTATTTTATTTTAGTAAAGGAATACCAACACCATAATTAGAGCTTTTAAAATTGTAACTAATAGAGCATTAAATTCTTTGCCTTAATCATGTTCGACAAGTCATTTTCTTTTTTCAATGTTTATTTATTTTTTTTTGAGAGAGTGTGTGTGTGCACAAGTATGGGATGGGACAGAGAGAGAGGGAGAGGGAATCCCAGGCAGGCTGCACACACAGCACAGAGCCCAATTCAGGGCTCAATCTCACGACTGTGAAATCGTGATGTGAGCCGAAGTCAAGAGTCACCTGCTTAACTGATTGAGCCACACAGGTGCCCCTGGGTTATTTTCAAAGTGTCTGGTATTCATTCCTTTCCTTTCCCACACCTCAGCCCATCAACTGCTGCAAGACTTTTAGAATGTAAGCTTTGGAGCTATGAAACACCCAAACAGGAAAAGAACTACCTTTCTCTGTTGCTTGCTTCTTAATCTCTTTTGCACCAAACTTCCGGTCTGTAATTATGTATCTATATATGTTATAGCATATCTACATCTAAATAGATGTATGGAGACACAGCTTGGGACAAGGAAACATATTTATTAAGGACTTCCTATATGGCAGGCATAGTTCAACCTCAGTGGATCAGGAGGTGTTGTTCCTATTTTATAGATGAGCACCTTGAAGCAAGGACAAGTTAAATGATGTGCCCACGGTCTCAAACAGCCAAAACCAAGAGACCTGAAGTCGAGCCCAGAACACCTGCCTCAAAAATTAAACTGTGCTTTTATCGATTACAGCCTGCTTGATTTAATCATGATTGCTGTATCACACATTTTAATATGGCTTCTACCTTTCATTTGATTCCTGTGTTTCAAGAAGATACAGGATTTGGTTTACTTACATAATTTAATAATTATAATGCCTCAAAGCTTTCACATCTACATGAATCATTACATGGTTCAAATTTCTGCAGTGATTTGATAGTATAGAACTCTTGATGTTTTTCTAAAGGGCAGGTAGATGTTTAAATTTTGGGTTGTCATGTACCTGTTTATATTTTTGGTTATTATGAATTATGTACGTGTTTTACATTCTCAGCAACTAATCTAAAATCTTATTCCAACTCTCCAGCATCAGCTAGTGACAACCCTCTGGAGCTGAGGGAGAGTCCAGATGAAATGTGCCAGATTTACAGATACGGTTACTTTAAAGCCACCATCACAATTGTAGGTAAGAGCAGCAGGGGGAAGGATGTTAGAATCTACCTTGGGCCACCCTCCTGCTCTGATGAGTCTGGAGAGATGGGGGCAGGGGCACCCACTCTGTTCAAGGTGACATCACATGTGCCCAGGCAAAGACTGTACTAGTGTCTAGATTCCCACCTGCGTCCCTAGCCTTCCTTAGACATTCTGGTGGAAATGAGCCCAGCATAAGGCCCACATGCTAAGGAGCCTGGTCCCCACACTGTGGAGTTCAGAAATTTGAATGAAGGTGCTTTGAAGAAAGGGCAGTAGCAAGTTCCCAAACATCCACTTTGTTCCTCTAGCTGATTTCACAAAGTCAAACTTCTCGTGTGTAAGAAAGGGCCACCAGAGATGGCTGTGCACCATGGGCACTGCCCACAGGTACCCCACAGAGAAGACAGGTGGGGGCTGAAGCCCAAGTTGCACACGTGGGGCTGAGAGAAGGTGGCCAAGGCCTGAGCCTGAGGACTACATTTTCCCAGGAGGTAGCTTTTTCTGAAATTCTTGCTCAGAAGGAGTGCTGCCTTCTGACACATCCACAGATTCCGGAAATGAAGAGCTGGCTTGGAACGAAGAACAGTTCAGTTCAGTTCAGTTCAAGCTATGGGGTAGATTCCCAGGTCTGGTGTGCTGCTGGTGTGGGGAGAAGGCTGTGTCTCCTCCATTTTGTGTGGCTTTCTGGTTTATTAGGTAACAGTTTGGTTTGGCATCTGTTGTATTTTGATTTGTTTTTCTCTGGGGGCTGTTTTGTTAGAGGGAATTCTAGAGGTTAACATCGTCCGGATGACAGATGTTCTGATGCCCGTGCCACAGCCTGACAACTCCCTGATGGATTTTGTCGTGACCTGCCAAGGAACGTGAGTACACGTCAGCCAGAGGAGCGGGTCAAGGCCTGAGCAAAGGCCTTAACGCCGTCTCCCCTTCCAAGTTGATTTAGATTCCTGATTTATCAGTCAGCCACGACAAGGAAGGGCCCTATGAGGCGCTCTGACGCGCACAGTTTTGCTGGAGTTAAGCGATGCTCATTACCTTTAACTGTTGATGAAATTGAATAATAATGATTGATTGCATACTTACCTGTGTTCTTAACATTTTGTATCTGTTTTCATATTGAATCCTTACCCAATCCCGAGTCTCCTCATTTTACGGATGGGCCCACTGTGGCACATGGTGCCCCGAGATGGTGGGTACCTGCAGAGCATGGTTCATAGGCTGGGACCTGGCTCGGAACCCAGCTCTTAGGTCCCTGAGGCCCCTCTGAGTGGTGGGAAACCAGTGTGGAATGGCCATGTCCTAGTGATAATTAATAAGAAGGGACAGATAAGAAGCTTGGGAGAGGTGAGGGATGAGGATGGCAGAAAATTGAGAGAAACCTAACGGAGCAATGAAGCCAGCTGAGAAGAGTGCTTGTCCTCCATGCCACCCATGCCTCACCAGCCCCAGCATCAGAGCTTGGTCTCTGCTTCCGGGAGGGCCACTCACGGGTGACACAGTGGCTAAGACAGTAATGCATGGCCACTTTGCCTCATGGTTGTCAAACCTCACTTATTCAAGTCCCAGATCCACCTCTGCTTGTGTGACCCGGGGCCAGTCTCTCCCCTTCCTGAGCTGGTTTGTCACCTGCTACACTAGGCTAATCTTACTTTCTTTATCAGGTCATTGAAAGGAATAGGCAAGGTCATGTCACACATCTGCAGCTCTGTGCCTTGCGCGTAGTAAATACTGCATAAATAGTTCCTGTTGCTGTCACTCTTGTACCTCTGCAGGGACCCAGGCAGGGCCAGCTCTGGCATTTAATAATAGATTTGCCAAACACCTAAGCCGTCTGTATCTGCAGGCATTCTAGGGAGCTCAGATGTGGAGGAATGACTTGGGCTTCACACAGTTTCCAACAGCCCCTTGCCTTGGGGGTCATGATTTTTTTCTCCTCCACCCCCAGGGCCACACCTTTCTGAGGATACAGGGGAAGCAGTAGCTCACACCCAGGCTTTTTAGGAATAAATTATATGTGACAATTTGACATCATATAGTTTGATATTCTTATATTGTATGCAAGAATAAAATAATAAAGTGGAATTCAGTTTTATAGATGCGTAATGATTGTGATTGTGATTGTCCCTTCTAAACTCATATGACATCTCTCTCCCTTGGTGCCATTTGTACCCTCAGAATCCCCACAGAGGTCTGTACCATAGTTTCTGACCCAACCTGCCAGCTCACCCACAGCACAGTGTGCGACCCTGTGGATGTGGACGTGGCTGGCATGTGCTTGCTGACCGTGAGAAGAGCCTTCACCGGGTCTGGGACATATTGTATGAACCTCACCCTGGGTGATGATACCAGTTTGGCCCTTACGAGCACCCTCGTCTCTGTCCCTGCAAGAGGTAAGTTTTGTTTTATGTTGTATGAACATTTCATATTGCAGGTACAGTGTGTGTCTCATACTAAAGCCATTCAAGTCTTTGTTGTCACTGTTTGATATTCAGTGCAAAAATCATTGAACTACCGTTAATGTGGATTTCAGAACTGGCATTAAAGTCCAACAGCAAATCTACTTAGGGCAGGGATGAGAGAGAGAGAGAGAGAGAGAGAGAGAACGAGAGAGAGAGACCCAATGAAATAATGACCAAAGGAAAATCGTTTGATGAAAAAAATCAGCTGTGATCATGGACCAGTAATAATGGGATACGATCACTGCATGTTCGAAGAGATTTATGTTTCAAGGGAAAAGTGTAAAGCCCAACATCAAAAAATAACAATGTTCTTCAATTAAACTATAAAAGGGGGAGACTTGTGTCATGTTTTCATTAGAATCCACCTCGGCAAAGACATGAAGCTGAGAAGAAAAATGAGAGACCAAGTGGACTCCTGGCTCCTTTCTAACTTGCCATATGTCTCCTCTTTCCCTTCCCAAATTCTAGCAAGCATTACAGCGTGACAGTGACAAAACAACCTACGTAGTCCTCACACGTTCACCAGCAAATCTCCTCTCCTCTCTGCCCCCTACTGCCTGGAGAGCTAAAATGGTAGCAGAGTGGACTAAAGGATTTCTTTGAGAGATGTTCATTTACTGGTGGCTTCTATTTTTCCCCAGCCACAAATTAGAACTCCACCTGGTGAGCCCAACTGAATTTCACTTGTAATCGACTTCGTTATAAGATACTGCTTTATCTCCTAGAAGAAATGTTTTGTGGTGGAATGGAAAAAGAGATTAAATCGTGTACACATTACAGCCTTTATTTTGCTCCTTAATTTGAATCTTGCCAGGTACAATCTAATGACTAACTCACAAAGAACTCCTTTGGGGGGGCGCCTGGCTGGTTCAGTTGGTTGAGCGTCCAACTCTTGGTTTTGGCTCAGGTCATATCCCAGGGTTGTGGGATTGAGCACCGTGTCAGGCTCCATGCTGGGCGTTGCGCCTGCTTGGGATTCTCTCTCTCTCCCTTTGCCCCTCCCCACACCTCACGCGTGCTCGCTCGCTCACTCTCTCTCTCTTACAAACAAAAACAAAAAACCAGACAAACAAACAAAACAACTCCTTTGGATCTGGAGCCTATCTCATAAGGTAAAATGTACTGAAATATATATTTGCTCATTAACCATATAAAAGGCAGCTTTAACTTCCTTGAAAAAAGAGCTTAAGTAGTCATACATATAATTATTTGTATGAGAGCTTACAGTTGGTGAGATCTAAGGTATAGATTAAAAAAAAAAAAAAAACAAGGATACAAAGGTACCCTGCTTCCTCCAGGACAAGATGCACTGGGACCGGGGTGGAGAGCGGGGAGGGCAGGGAAGAAGGAGGCGTGCTGGAGGCCCTGGACCCAAGTGAGCCCCTGTCTTCAAAACTATTGCCTCCAGGAGCTGCCATAGTTACTCCTCTTGTGCTGCTGCGGGGTTTTTTTAGAACAACGTTTTAGGGTCATAACCTATTCTATGAAGCTTCCTCAGTGCTGGCAAACCACTGTTCTCTTATCTGGATTAGATGTTTAGATGTTTGCTTTCCTTTAATTCTCCTTGCAGTGAGTGATAACTTTAGGTGACCTGAGCCATTTTCAAAATCTAAATAAAGGAAGCTCAGAAAGAGAGACTTTAATCCAGTGGGGATTGTAACTTGATGGCTTGGGTTTCAAAGTTGGAATTTCAGAAATATCCTTGTTCAAAGGCAAACCCATATACTTTGAGCAGAAATGACTTTTATTCATTGATCCCATGAACATTTGTGAAGCACCTGCAATTCTTTCAACAAATATTCATTGAGCATCTACTCTGTGTCCAACAGAGATCTAGGCAGGAGATACACAGTTCCAGACGAGTGGGGGAACCAGATAAAGAAGATTCCTGCTTTTGTGGGCAGAAAGAGCCAACAAATAAGATGACATTGTGAAGAGGGGTGCCTGGGTGGCTCAGGTGGTTAAGCGTCTGACTTCAGCTCGGGTCATGATTTCACAGTTTATGAGATCAAGGCCAGCATTGGGCTCTGTGCTGACCTGCTTCGGATCCTCTGTTCCCCTATGTCTTGTCCCCTCCCCCATTCTCTCTCTCTCTCTCTCTCTCTCTCTCTCTCTCTCTCTCTCTCTCTCTCAAAAATAAATAAACATTAAAAAAGAAGAAGAAGAATACACTGTGAAGAAAATAAAACCAGGCGGGGACATGGAGAGTAATAAGTATAGGAGAGAAAGGGGTCAAGGTCAGCTCTCTAGATTGGAGGTCAGGGAAAGTCCTGCCCACCCAGCAGCATCTGCTTGGTGAAGGGCCTCCTTTGAACTGAAACCTGAATTTCAAGAGTGGGCAGCCCATTTAGATCATTGTGGACCAGCGGTAGGGCTTGGGTCTTATTCTGTGTGTGAGGGTAGCCACCGGCAAGTTTGAAGCGTGATCTGATTGATGCTTTTAAAGATCATTCTGACTGCTGAGTGAAGCAAGGATCCCTGGAAGGTAAAAGTGGAAGCAGGTAGACAAGAGGTCCTCTTGGGGAGAAGGCTGGTGGCTGGGACTGCAGTGGTGGCTGAGGAGATGGAGGAAAAATAGATAAACCCCAATCATACTTTAGTGGTAGTGATGAGACTAGTTAATTTGCCAGTTTCTAGGAATACAGAGAATACATAACCCCTGTTTTGTGGCTCTTGTAATCTAGTGGGAGAGAAACATGGGTAAAGCAGTAATTGCAACACAATGTGATCGAGGCAGAGGAAGAGAGCCAGGCAGAGGAGTGACACAGCCAGGTGTCGTGACCCAGTGCCCTCATGAATGTCTGGAAGGCACCCTGAGGGGTGAACACTTGAGAGGAGCCAGGGGAAGGACAGTCTTGGCAGAGGGCATGGGGATTTGTAAGAGCACGGGGAGGATAGGCAACTCCTAGGATTTTTAGAACCGCTGGAAGGGAGGTGGTGGGACATGAGGCCAGAGGAGTGGCCAGGAGGGGCATGGAGCCCTTCACCTTGTGGGTGCTGCAGGGTCAGCTGAGACCTGAGCAGGTGTCTCCAGGACATGACATCTCTCTTCGGAGCCCTTTAACACGGTGTTCCAGACATGCTAACTCATTCTCTAAATGGAAGATAACCTGACCCAAAGACTATGTATTATTTAATGGAAAAGATTACTGAAATCCCAGAGGGAGCCATGTATCTTCTGATAGCAACTTTCCTCATTTATTTAATTGCATTATGAGTAGCATGTCCTCTAGGTGGAAGATGTCACTAATACTGTCTTGCTTCTGTTTTAAGACCCACCTTCCCCTTTAAGAATGGCAAATGGTGCCCTGGTCTCCGTTGGCTGCTTGGCCATATTCATCACTGCGATCACCCTTTTGGTGTACAAGTAAGTTGCTGCTTTTAACACTTTAAGTTCCCATAGTATATTGTCAAAACTTCTGCATATTTCTGCATAAATGGGCCATTTTCCCTATTTTTTGCTTTTAAACATTCTGTGTAGGCGAGGAAAATCTTCCATTGAATGATGAATACCAAACTAGATTATTAATTTTTCTATGGTTTATTTTTAATCCTCAAAATGCTACCAGACATGAGTAACTACAAAATTGTGTCAGCTTAATGTTTAACATATAATCGCAAATTATAGTAGGCAGGCATATTTCTTGAATGAAGAAGGGAAAATAACTATACTTTCATAAGACATCAGTGTTTTAAAAGCTGTGGATTCGGTTAAATGGAATTAACCCTTTTACACTTGGCATGTAAGATTGTAGAAAGTAACAATTCCAGCTGGAGATCTATTTTTAATCTGTCTAACATGTTGTTTTCAGAAAACGCAAGGGATACAAACTGATAGAAAACAGTACTGGGATCGTAGTCAAAGGCAATGGCCTCGGTGTTTCCCTCAACCGTGCAAAGGCCATGTTCCGCCCTGGAAACCAGGAAAAAGATCCACTGCTCAATCACCAACCGGGAATTCTTTAACTCTTCAGCTTTATTTCTGACCAACAGCTTACTCCAGTGCCATTTATGTGAGCTCTGCCAGAATTGATGACTATTAACTTTTTTTCCTAAAAATTATTATTAGAATATATATTGTGGCTTAGGGAGGTCCAAAGGTTTTTTGGGGTTTCGTTTTGTTTTGTTTTGTTTTGTTTTGTTTATGGGCTAAATGACATTTTAGAGAAGTAGAGAGGAATTATACTGTGCACAACCTCAGCCATGTTACAGAACTGATAAAACCAGTTAGCAGTGCTTTTTTTTCATTATGATGTATGTTTCAGTTATAATGTGTTAGGTGATTAGTGGGATAGATACACTCTGTCCAAAGAATAGGGGGAGAAGATACTATTCATTAGAGTCTTGCCTAGGTTCACTGGAAGGAGAGGCTGGACCCTTTCTAGCTATCCGTATAACCAAATGCATAACTCCAATGTATTCCTGTTCTTAAGATCATGTTCCAACCTAACTGAATTCTACTTCAATGAACATGCATGAGCTCCCAGCAAAACAGTAACAAGCCAAACATGCTTCTTATACTAAAAAATGTGTATATACTAATCTCATAAATAGGTGTGAATATTTTTGTGACAACCTACCTTGCCCAGATGTGTAAAGGAATGGTATTCACCCAAGGGGTACCTGGGTGGCTCATTCGGTTAAGTGTCCGACTTTGGCTCAGATCGTGATCTCACAGTTCATGGGTTCGAGCCCCACGTCAGGCTCTGTGCTGACAGCTCAGAGCCTGGAGGCTGCTTCAGCTTCTGTGTCTCCCTCTCTCTCTCTCTCTGTCCCTCCCCCACTCATGCTCTGTTTCTGTCTCAAAAATAAATAAACATTTAAAAAAAGTTAAAAAAAAAAAAAAAAGGAATGGTATTCACCCATTTATTCCATGGAAATTTATTTAGCACTTTCTGTGTATCAGGCATGTTGCTAGGTACCCGGCCCTGCACTCAGAGTGTTTACATTCTTGTGTATATATCTGGATTTCTGTACACTCTGGTGTATGTATTTGAAATTATACATTATGATTTTCCAAAAAGGAGGCCCATGCTTTTCCTATTGGTTTTCCTATTTAAATGATATAGTAACTTGATCAGTAAGGGTTTTACCTCCATTTGTAACTAAAACTACCATATGTCAGACAAGGCCTTCTTTTTCTCTCCTTCCTGAAAAATAAAGTGTGAAAAGAGATAAGATCTTAGAATTGTAATTATTTTTCCAATTTGTTGTTTGCCTTTCTAGTGCATTATAGTTTTGACACATAAAAAGCTGTTTAATGCTGCCCCATGGAGTACTGATACTTTCATAAGTATTTTATATTTAAAAATATATAGAGTATGTTAAACTTCAATAAATTTAATATATAAATGTATATGATCAGATAAATCCAAAAAAAGATTTTCTGTGAGTAATTGTTCTGGATTCTTAAACAGTATTAAATTAAAAGTAAAGGCAAGGAGAGGGAGAGGGGAAAATGGGTGATGGGCATTGAGGAGGGCGCTTGTTGGGATGAGCACCGGGTGTTGTATGTAAGCAATGAATTATGGGAATCTACCCCCAAAACCAAGAGCACACTGTATACACTGTATGTTAGCCAACTTGACAATAAATTGTATTTAAATAAGTAAGTAAGTAAGTAAGTAAATAAATAAATAAATAAATAAATAAAGGCAAGAGGATAGTTCTAGGTCACAGATCAGCAAACTTTTTCTGTAATGGGCTAGGGAACAAATATCTTAGGCTTCATGGGCCATATAGTTTCTGTTGTAACTACTCAGTTCTGTTCTTGCAGCACAAAAGCGATCATATATGTAAATGAAAGAGCATGCTGTGTTCCGGTGAAAGCATATTTACAAAGGCAGGTGGTAGGAAATTTGGCCCACGGGCCATAGTTTGTTGACTAA
The DNA here is from genome assembly GCF_016509475.1 of Prionailurus bengalensis. Classification (NCBI taxonomy): domain Eukaryota; kingdom Metazoa; phylum Chordata; class Mammalia; order Carnivora; family Felidae; genus Prionailurus; species Prionailurus bengalensis. Next base: position 114,937,216 of record NC_057348.1, read on the forward strand.
TGTTCTAAACTAAAAAAGACCAAAGAGACACAGCAACCAAAAGCAATTTAGGAATCTAGACTGCAAGTTAGCATCAAAAAAACAAAAAACAAAAAACAACAACAACAAAAAAACCAGCTATGAAAGATATTCCTGTGATAACTGAGGGGAATTTGAATGCATAATGAATACTAAATGATATGACAGAATTGTTATTGTTAATTTTCTTAAGGAGTAGTCAAGATTTTCTGAAACACTTGGTGTACACCAACATTTAGTCTAGTTCCTTCACTTCATAGATGTCCTGGAGGCCAAAAAGAAGCTATTTTTTTCTGAAATCATCTCCAAAGAATGCAAAATTTGCAGAACATGGACCGTGAAACTTCTCTCCAATGATGTGCTGGCCATAAGTCAGTGGTCCTCAGCCAAAGGTCACTGTGCCCCTCGGGGGCATTGGCAATATTCGGAGACATTTCTGGTTGTCATAGTTAAGGTGGGGGTGCATCTCGTGCGTAGAGGCCAGAATCTACAGGACAGCACCCCACAACAGAACACCCCATGGTATCTGGCCCCAGATGTCAGAAACCCTGTTGTGTACTAAGTGAAGAGGTCCCGGACCTGTTGTAAATGTGTGTATATGGATATAAAGATAGAAGACTTGGATCTGGATCCTGCCCTGCCACTTAGAGCTGAGTAGCCCTGGGCAAGTTTTCTGGCCTTTCTTGAACCCTGGTCTCCTCATCTATAAAATGCACGTGTGATCCTTCCCTTACTTACTTCGCAGGGTTGCTCCAAATCCACCTGAAAGAACAAATGGATGTGAAAGCACTTTGTATATGGCATAGTGGTATATTCTCCAAGTGAGGCCTCGGGCCACAAGCAATGTGAAGAGGCTGTATCATTTTGATGATTAGGAGCCCAGAACGTTAGTTCCTAAAGCAGAAACAGAATAACAAGTTATAGCAGAATCACTTGCAGGTTTGTGAAAACACAGACTGCTGAGCCCCACCCCCAGAATTTCTAATTCAGTGTTCCGGGGTGGGGCCCCATAATCTGGAGTTGTCACCAGTTCCCAGGTGATACGGGTCCTGCTGGTCCAGGACCTAACTTTGAGAAATACTGGTCTTGAGATCCGCTCTTCCCTTGTCATATCAACAGGGGATATCGGAGAGCCACAAACACACAACCACCTAGGAAGCCAGTGGAAATCGTCAAAACTCCCTCCATTCCAGTCTAACAAATGGCAGAAGAGGGGGCTGAAATCATGATTTTTTTTTAGATTTATAGTCTCCATGTGACCTTGGCAACAAGTCATTTAACTTCTGCTGAATCACCGTCTGTAAAATGGGGGAAATAACCTGAAAGACAGTGGGATGACTTGATTAATGTTTGCTGAGAATTAGAACTTCCAAAGAAAATTGAAATCCATAGGTCATAAATTATTCTGGGAATTCCTTATTCCGAGGACTTTTTACAAATGCCTGCACTTTGAACACTTCCAGCTCATCCATAAACATTGGTTGCCGTCATTGAATTTCCAATTGTTGAAGAGTTTAGAGGGCAATACTTTCAATGCATTCATTATATCCAAAAGGGATAATAACTCTAGACCCAAGTGACAGGCTAAGAGCAGATGAGAAGATAGTCATTCAGGGGGTGAAGGTGACCACCTTCTGATGAGGCTCCTGGTGGGGAGGAATCCTTTAAGATTTTTGTTTGTTTGTTTATTTGTTTTGTGTTTTTTTGTGTGTGTGTTTTTGTTTTTGTTTTTGTTTTTGTTTTACAAAGAAGCATCCCAAAGCTTCTGGAATATGTACTCTAAAAATTCTGAGGTCAGTTCTCAGGAAATATTCTTTGCGGACTGATTTAATCCTTCAACCATCATTTACTGATCCCCAGCATGTTCCAGGCTCTGGTCTGGAGGGGATACAGCTATGAACAAGAGATAAAGACTCTGCTGTCCTGGGCTTGGGTTCCAGATGTTCACTGAAATGAGGGCCCTCATCTCTGGCCTGGGGTCCCCTCCCCCCATCCTGGCCAATCCCCCATTGGCCTCAGTCTAATCTATGAAACTATTCCTCTGCTACTTATAACTGAACTGCCATTCCTTTTTGAAATTCAGGAATAAAATTTGCTTTGGAGATCATCCATTGGCTTTTTGGAATTTGGGTGTCTTAGTGATATTTTAGAATATCACCAAATTTAATTCTCTGTAATTTCCCCACAAGTATCATCATGTCATCTCACTAGGCAAAATTTCTAATGCAGTTGTCACTGCTGTTTGCATTGTATAGGTTTTAATGATACAAATTAAATGTCAAGACTTGAGCTTGGTAAGTCCTTAATTTTAAGGTGTTTATTAGAATAAGTTCTTTTGGGATTAAAAAAAAAGAGTGATTGCTGTTGAGAAGTGGTGGAAGGATTTTGTGGCTGTGGATATAGTTTTAGGTTTTGTAATTGAGTTGAGGAAGGTAGTTAGGACTTAAATCAAGACACATGAGCTCCAGCCTGGCCTTGTCACTCACTAGCTATGTGGCCTGAGGCCAGTGATTTTTCTCTCTCTGCACCAAAACCTCCTCATCTATAAATTGGAAGAGAGGGAAACTAAACTGGATGAACTCTAAAGTCTAATGCTCTACTGTGGGAAATGAGGAGGATGATATTACCCAGTTTCCTACAGTGATGTCAAGAGGATTGTATTCTAAGTCAGAGGTTGGTGCACTATGGTTTATGGGCCAAATCTGGCTTTCTGCCTAGTCTCCAAAGGCCTGTAAGCAAAACTTGGTTTTTATATTTCTTAATGTTTGGGAAAGATCAAAAGAGAACATTATTTTGTGCCACATAAGAATTGTATGAAGTTCAAATTTCTGTGTTTATAAAGTTTTATTGGAACATAGCTACACTCATTCATTTATATATTGTCAGTGACTGCTTCTGCGTGAAAGCAACAGAGTAGCTGGGACAGAGACCTCCGGTCTGCACAGTCTAAAATATTTACTGCTTAGTCCTTTATAGAAAAAGTTTGCTGATCTTTGCTTCAAAGCATTGTTCAAGTCTATTCTGAACCCATATGAGAAACAAGAATTCTTCTGAGAATCTCAATTACATGAATGTAATTTTCTTAACTGAGGACTTTGAGGTCTTACCCTCAATTTCATATCACATTATTCTGTAATGACAACAAATCTATATTTTCAGACATAGTAAGTTAAGTGTACATTGCATATCAACCACTGTGGGGAAATATCAAAAAAAGATAATCCTCTCAGAAATTTCAAATCAGAGAATCACAAAATGAAGAACCAAGTGATGTAGGATTTCATAAATCCCCAAAAGCATCAACCATAAAGAAAAATATTACTGTATTGGATAATGTTACAATTTTGAAGTTCTATATGAAAAAGGCACCACAAACTTCTTGTTTAAAAACAAAAACGGGGCGCCTGGGTGGCGCAGTCGGTTAAGCGTCCGACTTCAGCCAGGTCACCATCTCGCTGTCCGTGAGTTCGAGCCCCGCGTCAGGCTCTGGGCTGATGGCTCAGAGCCTGGAGCCTGTTTCCGATTCTGTGTCTCCCTCTCTCTCTGCCCCTCCCCCGTTCATGCTCTGTCTCTCTCTGTCCCAAAAAAAAACAAAAACAAAAACAAAAACAACACAGAATTCTCCTATACTGCTGGTCGAAGTGCCAGATGGAAAATAATTCAGCTGTTTTGAAAAACAGTTTGACAATTTCTTATGAAGTTAAATATACACATACCATATGAATTGACCCTTTTACTCCTAGGTATTTATCCAAGAGAAATTGAGACATGTTCACACAACATCCTGTACTTAAATGTTCATAATAATGTTATTTGTAACAACCTAAATTTCCCATCACTTGGTGAATGGATAAACCAATGCAATACGTCCATACAATGAAATACTACTTGACAATGAAAAGAAATGAACTATTGATAGATGGAGTAACATGGATAAATCTCAAAGTATTATGCTAAAGGAAAGAAGCCACACATACTGAGTTATGTATTCATAAGACATGTATTCAACAGGCTCATACTTAGGACTCTGTTGATATGATATTGAGGAAAAGGAAAACTGTAGTGACTGAGAGCAGATCTGTGCTTGCCTGGGACTAGAGGGGAGGGGAGAGGATTGACTGGGGGCACAAGAGAACTTTGAGGACAAGGGAAACTTTTTTTTTTTAACGTTTATTTATTTTTGAGAGAGAAACAGAGTATGAGCAGGGTAGGGGCAGAGAGAGAGGGAGACACAGAGTCAGAACAGGTTCCAGGATCTGAGCTGTCAGCACAGAGCCGGACATGAAGCTGGAACCCATGAATTGTGAGATCATGACCTGAGCCAAAGTCAGACACTTAACCAACTGAGCCACCTAGATGCCCCACAAGGGAAACTTTTTATACCATAACTGCTGTAATTACATAACTGTATGCATTTGTAAAGTATCAAATTGTAGGCTTAACTTGATTACGTGTGTTTTATATAACTATACCTCAATAAAGTTGATTAACAATGGAAAGGTACAGGGGCGCCGGGGTGGCCCTGACAGTAAGAGTCCAACTTCCGCTCAGGTCATGATCTCATGGTTCTTGAGTTTGAGCCCCGCGTCGGGCTCTGTGCTGACAGCTCAGAGCCTGGAGCCTGTTTCTGATTCTGTGTCTCCCTCTCCCTCTGCTCCTACCCCACTCACACTCTGTCTCTCTCTCAAAAATAAATAAACATTTTTAAAAAATTTAAAAAACAATGGAAAGGTACAGACTAGAATATGTTTGCAATACATGTAACTGATGGAAGATTGGTACCCAGATTATACAAAGAACTGTTAGGGAAATGCAAATCATCACGCAATGAGACTTCATTTGCCAGTAGATTGGCAAAGATGAAAAAAATCTGACAAAGTTAAGTGTTGGCAAGAAAGAACACCAGAACACTTCTACTTTGCTGTTGGGAGTTTAAATCAGAACACTGGTTTTTGGAAACAATCTGGCATTATCTGATGAAGCTGAAGATGCGTATACCTGCGATCCAGCAACCTCACTACTAGGTATAGTATGTTCCAGAGAAACTCTTGTGCATGTGTTCCTGAGGACAAGATAAGAACATTCAGAGCAGCATGAGGAACAACTCAAATGCCCCTCAACAGTAGAATGCATACATCACTTGTGACATACAATGGAATACTAATCATCAGTAAAGATGAATGAATCTACAGCTATCAACACCAAGAAGACTCACCAATGTAATATTGACAGAGAAGAGGAAGTTGCAAAAGAATACATGCAATATGATGCCATTTACATAAAGTTTTCAAAAGCAAGGAAAACTAAACAGATGGGAAAGTATAAAAACATGTCATAAACCTACAGGAAGGAAGCAAAATAATCATTACATGAAATTCAGCCCAGTGGTTGTCCCTGGGGAAGGGGAATGAGGTGCTCTAGGGAGCATCAAAAGTGCTAGCCGTGTTTGATTAGTTAAGCTGACTATGGGTTTGTTTTATTCTTCTTCTTTATGTTTTATCTACAATTACGTGCATTCTTTAGCAGTTCTCGAATGTTTTAAGTGGAATAAAATAACTTCTAAAAAGAATTTTAAGATAAAGACAACTTAATAGAAAAAAATTGGTTATGAGCAGATAATTCACAATAGAAAATCTAAATGCCAATACACATGTGAAAGGATGGTCAACCACACTAGTAATTGGGGAAACACAAATGAAAAGAACAAAGCTATGTCCATAATAAGCCATTGGTATAGTATGATAAATAATCAGGTAAAATTTAAAAACAATACTGTAAATTGTTTATGCATATATGGAGAGATAAATAATAGAAATGCATTGGAATGGCACACATCAAACTCAGGGCAGTGGCTACAGCTAATGATTGAGAAAGAGAGCCATGGAATTAGGGAAGATTGTAAAGGGGCTTGAGCTGGATCTCTAACATGTCTAAAGGGGGAAAGATCTGAAACAAATATAGCAAAATGAACATCTGGTAAATCTCAGCTCATTTGTTTTTCTCTCCTCTCTTCTATAGGTTTGAAATATAACTTTATAACTTATTAAAAGAGTGAGTTATTAGCAATCTTTTCATTCCTCACATGTAGTCTGGACAACCCTGTAGAAATGAAATTTAAGCCATTGTATTCAAAACTGTCTAGAGTTTTGAAACTCAAAGCCCTGACTTCCTTGTCTTTTCCTACAAAATCTACCCTCCAACTTAAAGATGTTATTTCTTGTTGGATTCACATTTTTTGGTGGCTAACCCAAAATATTACTTCACCTCATATAGGCATACCCCGGAGAAACTGTAGGTTCAGTTCCAGACCACTGCAATAAAGTAAATCAAATTAATTTTTTGGTTTCCTAGTGCATATAAAAGTTATGTTTACACTATACTGTAGTCTATTACGTGTGTGATGGCATTATGTCTAAAAAATAATATACATGCCTTAATTAAAAGTAGTTTGCTGCTAAGAAAAAAAAAGTGCTAACCATCATCCAAGCTTTCAGCAACTTTTTGTCATCTTTTTGCTGGTAGAGGGTCTTGCCTGGATGTTGATGGCTGCTGACTGATCGGGGTGGTGGTTGCTGAAGGTTGGGGTGGCTGCAGTAATTTCTTAAAATAAGACAAAATGAAATTTGCCACATGAATGAACTCTTCCTTTCATGAAGTGCTATGGTGTTTGAGAGCATTTTACCCACGGTGGAACTTCTTTGAAAATTGGAGTCAATCCCCTCAAATCCTGCTGCTGCTTGATCAACTAAGTTTATGTCATATTCTAAATCCTTTGTTGTCATTTCAAACTTTGTTGTTTTTCAAGCTTTGCAACCAGCCACTGAACTCTCTCTGGCTCTGAAAGTCCTAGATGGCATCTTCTTCCAATATTAGGCTGTGTTGTATAGACTGAAAGTCTGTGGTTTAGTGCAGCCACTGTCATCAATTATCTGAGCTGGATCTTCTGGAGAACTTGCTGCAGCTTCTGCATCAGCACTTGCTGCCGCACCTTGCACTTTGATGGTATGGAGACGGCTTCTCTCTTTAAACCTCAAGAACCAACCTGTGCTTCAAGCTTTTTTGTGCTGCTTCCTCACCTCTCTCAGCCTTCACAGAACTGAGGAGAGTTAGGGCCTTGCTCTGGATTAGGCTTTGGTTTAAGGCAATGTTGTGGCTGGTTTGATCTTCTATCTAGACCACTGAAACTTTCTCCATATCAGCGTAAGGCTATTTCGCTTTCTTACTCCCGTGTTTACTGGAAAAGCACCTTTAATTTCTTCTAGTAACTTTTCCATTGCGCTGACAACTGGGTAACTGGCAGAAGAGGCCTAGCTTTCAGCCTATCTCAGCTTTTGACATAGCTTCCTCACTAAGCTTAATCATTTCTAGCTTTGGGTTTACAGTGAGAGACGTGTAACTCTTGGTTTCACTTGAACACTTAGAGGCCATTGTAGGGCTATTAATTGGCCTAATTTCAATATTGTTGTATCTCAGGGAATAGGGAAGCCCAAGGAGAGGGAGAGAGATGAGAGGGACAGTCAGAACACACACATTTATTAAGTTTGCCACCTTGTATGAAGGCAATTTGTGGCACCCAAAACAATACAATAATAACATAGAAGATTGCTGATTACAGATCACCATGACAAATACAATAATAATTAAAAAGTTTGAAATATTTCATGAATACCAAAATGTGACACAGAGACGTGAAGTGAGCAAATGCGGTTGGGAAAAGGATGCTCCCGGACTCGCTCAACTCAGGGTTGCCACAAACCTTCAATTTGTGAAGAAAAAAAAAGAGCATTATCTGAGAAGTGCCATAAAGGGAAACACAATAAACTGAGGTAGGCCTTTATAACAAAACCATCAAATGCTGTAAATGTTATTGGTCCTTAAGTAATTATACATTTAATGCTACCACCTTGCTCCAGACAGCAGCTTCTTGCATCATCAGCAGGAAATGGCTGAAAGAGCCTGGAGGAAATGTGGTGTCCCCAGAAGCCACTCATATCATGGCTAGACTTGGCCTGAGACCTTTCCCCAGGGAGCTAAGAAAGCCTCTCTGGGGGTGCCTGGGTAACTCAGCTTGTTCAGTGTCTGACTCTTGATTTTAACTCATATCATGATCTCACGGTTTGTGAGGTCAAGCACCGAGTGGGGCTCCTCCCTGACAGAATGAAGCCTGCTTGGGATTCTCTCTCTCTCTGCCTCTCTCTCTCCTCCTCCCCCCTTAAAATAAATAAACTTTAAAAAAAAGAAAGCCTCTCTGTATTTTAAGTGGCTTGAATGGAACAGCCCACAGGGCTCCTAATAGTTGTGTGTGTGTGTGTGTGTGTGTGTGTGTGTATATATATATATATATATATACACACATTTCTCAGAATTCTATTCAGCATGGATTTGTGAAGCTCCCAGGGACATAGGAGAATGGATATACCACAATCATGGCATGAATGCCTATTGTCAATTGCTTTCCTTAGGGGTGGTCTAAAACTGTGCAGTTGTGGGGCGCCTGGGTGGCCCAGTCGATTGAGCATCTGACTTCGGCTCAGGTCATGATCTCACAGTTCATGGGTTTGAGCCCTGCATCAGGCTCCGTACTGACCGCTTGCTAAGAGCCTGGAGCCTGCTTCGGATTCTGTGTCTCCTTCTCTCTCTGCCCCTCCCCCACCCATGCTTTGTCTCACTGTTTCTCAAAAATAAATAAATGTAAAAAAATTTTTTTTAATAAAAATAAAAAATAAATAAAACTGTGCAGTTGTAAGGATGAGATCCTAAGTTCAAACTTGACCGATCGGTAAGCTGTCCCCTCACTGCCTATGAGCACCCTCCTGTAGTGGTGACTTGGCACCAGCCTGGAAACAACCCAAAGCAGAGACCTAATCAGGTCTGCTGAGGAGGAAGTCTGTTTGCTTTGAACCCACTGTCTGAAGTGTAGCCATCAGAGGCTACACTCATCTGCCCTTGAGAATTACTGAAGTCTTGTAATAATTATGAAATAGAGAAAATTCATAAAACTGGGATTATTATAAGGAAAAGCAAACAGAATTTTTACTGAATTGTCAACAGATCTGAAGAGAAAAAATCAGAGTCCAGTCAGAAATTGGGTTTTGGGGAAAAGAAAACAGCCCAAGGTATTGTTCGTGGGGGGTGAAACTTTGATTTACCTTTTGTGTCAAAAGGGCCACAGAGCTTCTGAATCATTATTTAATGCCACCAGAGAAAGTCCATGGATCTGCAGTTCAATTACTCAGAAGGGTCGTGGGGTCTGGGGAGAAACCATGTCCTGCTGGTAATGTTGTTTTAGGTTCCATTAGGGATGTCACAGTTTCATTACCAGCAGAGCTGAGATGCAGACTCAGGGGGCTTGCTCCCGAGAAATGTAAAGTTGAGATAAATGTGGAGAGTTGTGTCTGAAACCCCTTTATCTAAAGTGTTGTACCGGGGAATGGAGAGAGAGTTATCAAAACTGCTTCTCAGTGCGAAATGACCCATCTGCCTCTGATGCTTCAAGCAAGCGTGAGGTCATGATCAGCTCAGGTCATGATCTCATGGTTTGTGAGTTCAAGCCCCGCATCGAGCTCTCTGCTGTCGTGGAGCCTGCTTCAGATCCTCTGTCTCCCTCTCTCTCTGCCCCTCCCCTTGTCACACTCTCTCAAAGATAAATACTTAAAAAAAAAAAAAAAAGAATTCCAAACAGCAGTTTCTCATAATCTATGATTTCATAGGCAATATTTGTCAGCTCTGTGTCCTTAATGTTAGTTAACACAAGTTTTTTTTCACAGATTTTCCTTCCTACCTGAGGTAAAGACTTGGGGGGGGGGATATTACCCATTAGCAGGGCCCACAGAAATACAAAATGCCCCCACTTGAGAACAGGGCTATCTGCTGTTAGGCTTGGATTTTGTTTTCATTCTGTGGTTGCTTCTAAAAGGCAGAATCAGAAGGGGATGACGGCTTGGTAATCTCTACCTTTGAGGTGCTGAGAACAGAGGGTTAAAGCAGCTTACTGAGGGATTCAGGAATTATAAATTAACCAGAGCCCATGACTAAAAGGACTTCCTAAGATTATAGACCCTAATAACATCCTTGGGGTGTTGATTCAGGAGCCTCCCGTTTGCCCTGTTTGCCACAGTCAAAAGGCTCCCAAATTTGTTTCCTGAGGCTTCATGGGAAGTTAGGACAGTGGGAAGCAGCAGTCACAGGGATGTCCTCTGCAGCTAGTCTCAGTGGCTGGAGAGGGTGAGGGTGCTTCTTGGGGCGACAACACCTGAGGGGCCTCAGGGACCTGCTTCAAAGAGAATAGAGAGGAAAGAAGAACAGAGCAAGTTGGGACAAAGCAGGGCCCAGGGGATAAACTAGAGAAAGCCTGAGCAAGTTTCCCTGATGTACACACACACGGGGCACTTAACATCACATCTGACATATAATTGTTTAATAAATTAATGATTGAGGGGCACCTGGGTGTCTCAGTTGGTTAAATAACCGACCCTCGATCTCAGCTCGTGTCTTGAGCTCGTGTCGTGAGCTCAAGTCCCCCATCGGGCTCTATGCTGGGTGTGAAGCATACTTGAAAAAAAAAGTTAATGATTGAATTCATATAGTTTGGGGACTGAGAAGTTTATCAAGTCCAACCTTTGCTGATTCTATGCGTTAATTTCTTACACATCTTTGTTTCCTAATCTGTAAACCATGAGCATCCTGTTGGTTGCAAAGGATCCTCAAATCCATATATGGATCAAACATTGTCTTTGGACAGAATAAACATGTTTCCCACAGCAAATGATGCTAATTGGAATTCAATTCCAATTGGATGCTAATTGGAATTCAATATGATTTTAGTTAAAAATGTTGCTTAGCTCATAGCAGCTTTTTGTCATGCATGTATTCAAAGAGCCACAATTTTTCAAACAAAAGTTTATTAAAATTTAAAAAGTTGGGACCACTACTTTCCATACTCAGCTGTCCTTCCTGACCTCATAGGGCAGTTCATTTCATCGCTGAGCAGTGGGTGAATATTCCTGCCTCATTTAAGTGTCATCCTTTCCCCTAGATTTCCACTTTCTTTGTACTAATCCTGCCCTCAGGAGACCATGCAGAGAGAAGGGCTAGGATTAAAATGACCTCTCTTACAAATCCCATTAGTTACAGCTACTCTAAGTTTATGTATTTCTATTTAAAAATTGTTTTGTCTGGGTGCCTGGGTGGCTCAGTCGGTTGAGCATCTGACTTCAGCTCAGGTCATGATATCACGGTTCACGAGTTCAAGCCCGCGTTGGGCTCTGTGCTGACAGCTCGGAGCCTGGAGCCTGCTTCGGATTCTGTGTCTACTCCTCTCTCTGCCCCTCCCATGCTCATGCTCTCTCTCTGTCTCTTAATAAGTAAACGTTAAAAAAAATTTTTTTTTAATTGTTTTGTCCTCCTGTTTGTAAACCTCCTAATCGGAAGGGGGAGCAAATCCTTTTAAAGAGAATAGGAGCACTATGGACTCACTATTTTATAAATGTAGGGATAAGGCACTATCTTTTTTCCCCAAAGTCCCCATGGAGCACAAGTCTGTGTTGCATGCTTTCTCAGATGTTTTGTGTGTTGGTTTGTCTGGCATGATCTTCCTGCTGTAAGGACAGGGAATCCAGTCTGAAGTGGGCATCGAGGACTGCCATAAGATGAAGCACTGACCCTGTGGTTTAGGGCATCCCAGAGCACTGCCGGTGGCTTCTCACATGATGGACCATCTGAGAGAGTGGGGGCTACACCTAAATGTTTGAGGTATGTCCTACAGAGTGAGTCTGAGTTCATCATGTGAAAAGGTGGAGGAAGGGCACGCTAAACAATGGAATAGCATGTGCAAAGCTCAGCATTGAAATGTTTTATGGTATTCTTGGAAAACAGCAGGTAGCAGATGAGGCTAAAATAATTCTAGTTGACAGCATGGCATCATGAAGAATGGAAAAAGTAGAGATGGATTGGTGATAGGAGAGCTAGGTAGGAGGCTGTCTTGGTAATTAGATAAGAGCTAATGGGGGGCTCAGACTGAGGAAGTGAGAACGAAGACAAGAAGTTAAATTAAAACCAAAACAAACAAACAAAAAAAAACCTTTGGGTGGTGCCTGGGTGGCTCAGTCAATTAAGTGTCTGACCCTTGGTTTCGGCTCAGGTCATGATCTCATTGTTCATGGGTTTGGACCCCACTTCAGGCTCTGCAGTGCTTGGTTATGCACAAGTGGTTTTTCCTCCCTAGGTCTCTTTTAGCTCTCAAATCCTATGGTTTAATACTTTAACTGGGCCTCAGCACTCCTTGTTCTCACAGAGGTGGGCACCACAGTACAGGCTGTTGTACTAAATACTACAATATGGGGAGTGTACATGAAGGGCGGATCTGCTAAGAATGTTTTCCAAACGGTCCTTTACACCTCTGCTTCCCATCCCACCTGAGCCCAGAATAACAGATTTTCCTCATGAGATTTCAAATTTGCTAGGGAATCTTGATAATTTTCTTGGTAATAGACTTTTTATGTCCTAATTCTAGTGTAATTGTTGCAGTTTCGTTAGCACAATGGTCAAGAAAGAATTCTTGAAATGTTTTACGGTGCACCTTATTAAGTCTATTTAAGTAGCATGGGGACAGGACTCTTGGGCAGAAAGAGCCTCATTTTTGCTGTATGAAACTGGTGGTTATATGCTTAGTGCTGGAGGTGGGGAAGGGGATGTACAGGGAATATTAGATCATAAATGTCTTCTTTGAACTTTCACTCACAAAATTACTTTCATAAGATTTCTCTGTTACTTATAATTCAGCCAGATATTAACCATGGGTGAGAGGTACAGGCAGTCATGAGACCCTTTAAGAATGTAGCAACTAGTAAGCATTTCATCCTTATCAGAACTGTACAGGCCATAGTCAGCCTTTGGGGCTAAAAGTAAACACTTTTCTGCTTCCATCCATAACAGCAGCATCTTCTAAACATTCAGCCTGTTCCAGGCTTTGTGGAGACAAGAGTTCAAAACAAAAACCAAAACTTTCTGCCTTCATGCTGTTTACATTGCAGTGAAGGAAGATGGACTTTAAAAAAAAAGGGGGGGGGGGACAACGTGGTGCAATGCACTATGACGAAGGTCACAGCAAGGGTGGGCAGTCAAATTGTCCTTAGACTCCTACAAAACCTAAACCCAACAATCCCTTCCGGGTCATCAGCGTCCCCACTGGCCTTCAGACTCCGCCCATGACCCCCGTATTTGGGTCCTGGTCCCGCCCACTCTCCTTACGTCAATTTTCCAGGCCTTCGCGCATTGGCCTAGCCAATCGAAAGCCGAAGAACCCACTCGGGCTCCATTAAGGCCCGCCCGGTGAATCGTAGCTGGGCTACAGCGATGGGGTCTGGCGGGCTTGTGGCGCGGCGACTCGGGTCGCTGCTGTGGTGCAGGGCCCTTTCCCCGGGAGCTGGGCCTGCGGCGGGCGCGGGGCCCCGGCTTGGGCTGCTGGCCGGGGGGTGGCATAAGGCGGGACAGGCGCTCGACCGGGCCTGCCTGACTCCCGATCACGCGCGCGGCCTGCACGGCGGACCCGGCCTGGAGGAGCGGGCTCAGGGGGCAGCCGGTGAGGGGCAGCCGGAGTCAAGCACAGCAGGTACGGGCTTGGAGGAGGGCGGCGGCGACCCTTCCGGGCAGCCGGGAGTCGGGTCCCAGCGAGGAGGCTCTGAGTTCCCCCGTTTATGCATTTCTCTTGGAGTCACAAAACTCCTACTGCTCTAGAGCTGGAAGGGTTTTCACAGGTGTTGGCGCCAACTGTGTGTTTAACAGGCCAGGAGATGAACTGACGTCTCCAAAACCCCAGGCGTCCGAAAGGCCGCACCGTACCTTTGGCATCACAATCTCACCATCCTCGGCTCCCCTCACACTCTTCTTAGGGTTCCCGAGAATTGGACTTCCCGGAAGTGTTAGGGAGTAAGGATTTTGAGGAAGAGCAAGGGGCTGGGGTCTAAGAGGTGCATAAGAATCGCTAATAGGAGACGGAGCCAATAGAAGTCCTCTAATTATCGCAAGTTTTTAGAAATTTGAGTGGTTGTAAATAGAGTACGTCTGTGAAAAGTTAGGGTGTGAGAGGAAGAGATCTTAGTGGACTTAGATACCGGATTCTTGGGAATCAGCTTTGGAATGTAAGAGAAAGCAATAAATTTACAAGTTCTTTTTTTTTTTTTTTTTAACGCTTATTTATTTTTGAGACAGAGACAGAGCATGAACAGGGGAGGGGTAGAGAGAGGGAGACACACAATCCGAAACAGGCTCCAGGCTCTGAGCTGTCAGCCCAGAGCCCGACGCGGGGCTCGAACTCACTGACCGCGAAATCATGACCTGAGCCGAAGTCGGCCGCTTAACCGACTGAACCACCCAGGCGCCCCTAAATTTACATGTTCTAATACTCCAAGGTAAAGAACAGAAAATATGCACATCTGTACAGAAAAAAAAAGTTAAGTCTGCACAGATAACAGTTGCTGCATAACCCAAAGGCCTTTCTAAGAAAAACTTGAGGATTCAAAATGAAAATCACTCTTAAAGTTTTAATTCTTTCAAAATGCAAGAGACATTTGCGTGATCAAAGTTCCTCCAGAGTTGAAATATACAGATTACTTTGTGATTGGTAGTGGAACTTCTGCCTGACACTTGGATGCCATGGCTTGGGGCTGGTGCACTAATTCTACCAGGGCTAGTTTTCTTCATCTCTCAAGTGAAGGTTGTGGACCACATACTACCTAAGAGCTCCTCTGGCTCACAATTGTAGTTCTGTGTATGTTTGAGGTGTATCGCTCATTTCCTCAAGTATTAGTGAACAGAAAGTCATTTGTGGTGGATGTATGGATTTATTGCAAACGGTGACAGCAAAGGATGTATGGTGGCTCTGTGTAACCGGAGCACTCTTCCCATGAAAGTTGAGCGGTGCTGTGCGAAACCACAGGTTTAGTTTCCAGGAGGTCTGGGCCCTGCTGTCTTTCAAAACACTTTAGATCTAAACACCCTCATAGAGGAGCAGTTTCATTGTTAGCTGCTGCGTCTCCATGCATGTAGTGGCGTCTCCTTGGCCACGTGACACAAGTGAATCTTTGTGCATTTCAGATCATACTGGCCCCAAGTTTGACATCGATATGCTGGTTTCACTTCTGAGGCAAGAGAATGCAAGAGACATTTGCGTGATCAAGGTTCCTCCAGAATTGAAATACACAGATTACTTTGTGATTGGTAGTGGAACATCTACCCGACACTTGCATGCCATGGCCTACTACATTGTGAAAATGGTAGGATGCTTTCTTTCCTCTTTGGAGTCATTGACTTAACGGAATAGTGCCAGTGCATCATGTTGAGGAGTAACACTTAAAAAAAGGAAAGCCATATGAGATCATATAAGAAGCCCAAATTCTCAGAATTTGCATGCTTGTTTTATGTTTTTGATAGTGAAAGTTATGGGGATAGATGGATCAGGGTGTTTCTGATCCCTGTCTCTTGTGGTCATAAATGAGTGATGAATGAACAAATGAATAAAAAGTACAAATAAAAACATAAAAATGAAAATAAAAATAAATAGTTTGAGGCAGGCTAGATGACCCAGGGGGATTTCTAGAGCAGCACTGTGCATCGTGGTAGCCACTAGCCATTGTGGCTAATTATAATTTAAAATTAAAAATTCACTTCTTCACTTGTATTAGCCATATTTCAGGTGTTCAGTGACCACTTGTGGTTAATGGCTACCATACTGTGCAGCACAACTATAAAACGTTTCCATAATTGCACAAAAGTTCTGTTGGACCTTGCCGGCCTGTAGTTTAATTTAAATGTTTGAATGTATCCAGCGTTTCCAAGTACTATGCTGGGTACTGGGAAGATAAAAATGAAAAATATTTAGTCCTTACCCTCCAGATTCACAGGCCTAGTTGAGGAAGGGGAATGCCCTTCTTATTGATTGATTCAGAGAGAGCACAGTAGGGGAGTGGCAGAGAGAGGGGGAGAGAGAGAATCCCAAGCAGGCTCTGAGCAACCAGTGTGCAGAGCCCGACACAGGGCGCAAACTCACAAAACCGTGAGATCATGACTGAGCCAAAATCAAGAGTTGGACCCTTAACCGACTGAATCACCCAGGCGCCCCAGGCAGTTCATTTTCTAACTGGACCGGATAGGCATCAGAAATGAGGAAGAAAATGTACTTGGAGGCCTTTAGCCGATTCTGATAACACTCTACAGGAGAACATAACCTTTCTGACCTTGTTGAAAACTCGTCATAGAGGGGACAGTTAAGACCCAAACAGTAGCTAGGGTGGCAAAATAAGAGGGGGACCTTTGATGCAATATGGCAAAGCAAAGGAAGATTCCAAAAAAGTAGTAGTTGGAGAGACAGAGAGGGAACCAAGACAGCATGGAGAAGAGTTTTAAGACAGTCCCAGGGTCTCTGTCACGTGTAATAGTGGGACGGAGTAAGATGAAGACTTGGAAGTGACTGTTGGACTGAGAGATCTAAGAAGAACGAGAGGTTTTCCATTTTAACCATTTTTTTAGGTGTACAGTTAAGTGGCATCAGTTACATTCACATCATTGTGCAGTCGTTACCACCATCCATTGCCAGAAGGTTCTTCATCTTGCAGGACCGAAGCTTTGTACGCATGAAACAGTGATTTCCCATTCCCTCCATACCCTGGCCGCCACCATTCTGCTTTCTGTCTCTATGAATTCAGCTACTCTAGGTACCTCATGTGAGTGGAATCATACCCTGGTTGTCCTCTCAGGACTGGCGTATTTCACTTAGCATGTTTTCAAGGTTCATCCATGTTGTGGCATGTCTCATAATTTCTTCTTTTTAAGGCTTTTTATCTTATTGGATGCGTATATCACATTTTATCTATTCATCCCTCGAGTTTCATTTGGGTTGCTTCCACCTTTGGGAGACAACGATGCTGCTGTAAACAGGAGTGTAGAATGTTCATGTCTCTGCTTTTAATATCAGAAGTGGAATTACTGGGTCATGGTAATTCTGCTATTAATTTTTTGAGGAACCACCATGATCTTTTCCATAGTGGCCGCACCACTTTACATTCCCACCAAAAGTGCACAAGGGTTCCAATTTCTCCATATCTTTGCTGATATTTCTTATTTTCTGGGCTGTTGATCATAGTAATCCTAATGGGTGAGAAGTGGCAGCACTTTGTGATTTTGATGTGCATTCCTTTAACAATTAGTGATGTTGAACATCCTCTCACTTGTTATTGGCCATCTGTATATCTTTGGAAAAATGCCTAATCAAGTCTTTTGCCTATGGTTTAATCAGGTTGAGTTTGTTGTTGTTGCTGCTGTTGTCAAGTTGTAGTTGTGTATATATTCTGGATATTAATCCCAAAGCAAATATGTGATTTGCAAATATTTTCTCCCATTCTGTAGGTTGCCTTGTTACTGTTGATAGTGTCCTTTGATGCACACAAGTTTTTGCTTTAAAAAATTTTTTTTAACATTTATCTATTATTGAAAGAGAGAGACAGGGCATGAGCATGGAAGGGTGAGGGGCGGGCAGAGAGAGGAGACACAGAATCTGAAGCAGGCTCCAGGCTCTGAGCTGTTGGCACAGACCCCGACGCAGGGCTCGAACTCCCAAACCGTGAGATTATGACCTGAGCTGAAGTCGGATGCTTAACTGACTGAGCCACCCAGGCATCCCCAAGGTTTTAATTTTTTTTTAATGTTTATTTATTTTTTGAGGGAAAGAGAGAGAGACAGAGCATGAGCAGCAGAAGAGCAGAGAGAGGGAGACACAGAATCCGAAGCAGTCTCCAGGCTCTGAGCTGTCAGCACAGCTCAAACCCACAGACTGCTAGATCATGACTTGAGCCAAAGTCGGACACCCAACCAACTGAGCCACCCAGGCGCCCCACGTTTTTAATTTTGATAAGGTCCAGTTTATCTGTTTTTGTGCCTGTGCCTTCAGTGTCCTATCCAAGAAAGAATCGCCAAATTCAGTGTCATGTATCTATCATCTCTCATGAAGCCTTTCCACTGTTTGTGAAGGCTTTCCTATATTTAAGCCTGAAATGGTGGGTCATTTGTTTAAATCTTAGATCCATTTTGAGTCAGTTTTTGTAGATGGTATAAAGTGAGCGTCCCACTTTGTTCTCTTGCATGTAGATATCTAGTTTTCCCAGCACTGTTTGTTGAAAAGACCACCTTTTTCCTATTGAACGGACTTGGCACCCTTGTTGAAAATCATTTGACTGACTATATGGGCTCTTTTTTTCATTCCGTAAGTCTGTCTTTCTCACTGTTTTGATTACTGCAGCTTTGTAGTTCGTTTTGAAATCAGTAAGTTGAGAGCTCCAAATGTGTTCTTCCTTTTCAAGACTGTTTTTGGCTTTTTGGGGTCCTTTTATACATATACATTTTAGGGTGGAATTTTCTATTTTCTATTTCTTTGCTGAATTCATTTATTCTAACAGGTTTTTATATGCGGAATCTTTAGGGTTTTATACATTTAAGTCATGTTGTCTGTAAACTGTGATAATTTTATTATTTTCTTCCCAATTTGGGTACCCCCCCCCCCCAACTTGCTCTGATTTCTCTGGCCAGAACTTCCAGCACTGTGTTGAATAGAAGTGGCCACAGTGGGCATTCTTATCATGTTCCTTATCTTAGAGGATAAATTTTCATTCTTTCACCATTGAGTAGGATAATAGCTGTGAGCTTATCATACATGGCCTTTATTATCTTGAGGTAGTTTCTTTTATTCTTAGTTGAATATTTTTATCATGAAAGGGTGTTGAATTTTGTCAAATGCTTTTCTGCATAAATTTGAGATGATCCTGTGGCTTTTTTCATTTTGTTAATGTGCTCTATTGTATTGATTGATTTTCATGTGGAACCATCCTTACGTTACAGGAATAAATCTCATTCAGTCATGGTGTATAATTCATGTAATATGCTGTTGAAATTTGGCTTGCTAATATTTCATTGAGGATTTTTGCATCAGTATTCATCAAGGATAATGATCCATAGTTTGTAGTGTCTTTGGCCTTGGTTTCAAGGTAATGGTAGGAAGTGTTCCTTCTTTAGTATTTTGAAAGAGTCTGAGAAGAATTTGTGTTAGCTTTTGTTTACATATTTGGTAGAATTCACCAGTGAAACAATCTGGTCCAGGGCTTTTCTTTGTTGGGAGATTTTTTTTCCCTCTTTGCCACCCCCACCCCCACCCCCGGAGCTTTTTTTTTTTTTTTTTTTTTAATTAAAAAAAATTTTTTTTTCTTAATTTACATCCAAATTAGTTAGCATATAGTGCAACAGTGATTTCAGGAGTAGATTCCTTAGTGCCCCTTCCCCACTTAGCCCATCCCCCCTCCCACACTCCTTCCAGTAACCCTGTTTGTTCTCCATATTTATGAGTTTCTTATGTTTTGTCCCCCTCCCTATTTTTATATATTTTTTTGTTTCCCTTCCCTTATGTTCATCGTTTTGTCTCTTAAAGTCCTCATATGAGTGAAGTCATATGGTATTTGTTTTTCTCTAATTTCACTTAGCATAATACCCTCTAGTTTCATCCATGTAGTTGTGAATGGCAAGATTTCATTCTTTTTGATTGCTGAGTAATACTCCACTGTATATATATACCACGTCTTTTTTTTTTTTTTTAATTTTTTTTTTTTCAACATTTATTTATTTTTGGGACAGAGAGAGACAGAGCATGAACGGGGGAGGGGCAGAGAGAGAGGGAGACACAGAATCGGAAACAGGCTCCAGGCTCTGAGCCATCAGCCCAGAGCCTGACGCGGGGCTCGAACTCACGGGCCGCGAGATCGTGACCTGGCTGAAGTCGGACGCCTAACCGACTGCGCCACCCAGGCGCCCCAATACCACGTCTTTTTTATCCATTCATCCATCGATGGATTTTGGGCTCTTTCCATACTTTGGCTATTGTCGATAGTGCTGCTATAAACATGGGGGTGCATGTGTCCCTTCGAAACAGCATACCTGTATCCCTTGGATAAATACCTAGTAGTGCAATTGCTGGATTGTAGGGTAGTTCTAGTTTTAATTTTTTGCTGTTTTCCAGAGTGGCTGCACTAGCTTGCATTCCCATTCCCACGGAGCTTTTTTTTTTTTTTTAATTGAGATATAATGTTTGGAGGTTTTCAATTAGTGATTCAAACTCAGTTCAGTCTTAGTTCTATGTTTTTAGGAATTTGTCCATTTTGTCTAGATTATCCAATTTGCTGGTATATAATTGTTCATAGTACTCATAATCCCTTTTACTTCTTAGTAAAATGTCCCCTTGCTCTGATTTTAGTTATTTGGGTCTTCTGTTCTTTTCTTACTCCAGCTAAAGATTTGTTAAATAATTTTGTCTATTTTTTTCAAGGCCCAAATCTTGGTTTCATGAATTTTTGTCAATTTTAGTTTTCTCTTAACATTGTTTCCTTCCCTCTGCTAGCTTCAAGTTTAATTTCTTCTTCATTTCCTAGTTCTTTAAGGTGTAAATTTAGGTTGTTGATTTGGGAACTTTTTTTTTTCATGGAAGCATTTAGCTATAAATTTCCCTCTTAACACTGCTTTCACTGCATCCCATTAAGTTTTGATGTGTTTTTAATCTCATTTGTCTCAAGAGCTTTTCTAATTTCCCTTGTGATTTCTTGACTCATTGTTTTTGTGGCTTTTCTAGTTTTCCTTCTGCTGATTTCTAGTTTTATTTCATTGTGATCAGAAAATATACTGTGTGTGATTTAAGTCTTTTTAAATTTATTGAGACTTGTTTGGTGGCCTAACATAGGATCTGTCCTTGAGAATGTTATGTGTGCCCTTTAGAAAAATGTGTATTCTGTTGTTGGGTGGAATGGTCTTTAATGTCGGTTAGGTCCAGTTAGTCTCTAGTGTTAAGTCATCTACTTCTTTATTGATCTTGTCTGTTTTTTAAATCCATTATTGAAAATGGAGTATTACGTTTATATTGTGTTGTCATCTGTTTCTCCCTTCAGTTCTGTCCATGTTTGTTTCCATATGTTTAGGAATTCTGGTTTTTGGTGCATGTTTGTAATATATTCTCTGGGTTATATGGCCCTTTATTATCATATAATATTGTCTCTTGTAATAGTTTTTGATTTAAAGTCTGTTTTGTCTGATATTAGTGTATCTGTTGTTTTAGACCATTCATAAGACCTGTTGGGAATAGAGACATGGGATGGTAAAATCCAATTAACATTGTCATTTAGGTGGTGGATATAGGTGAGGACTAGATGTTGAGTGAGCTTGGGTCTCTCTGCCTCAGAGATGAGTCATCACCTTGGTGGATGAGTATGATGGCCCTCTCAGAAGGGTTTGGGCAGGAGGATTCAGTAGAGAGGTATAGGAGGTAGGTGGGGTGTAAGGGGAGAAAGTTTCCTCAAGTTATTTATTATGGAGTATAGTTAAGAGGAATGAGTAAGCTAGTTCCAAAATTAAGATCAAGAAAATTATGCCAACAGACCATCCTTGGTGAGAACAGAGACTTCCTCTTTAATATGTAATCTGGCTTTTTTCAGTACAAATACTTGAAATGTAAAAGCAAACCTCATGTTAAGATTGAAGGGAAGGACACTGATGACTGGCTGTGTGTGGACTTTGGTAAGTTATTTTGACATATTTTACAGATAAATATTTGGTTTTGTCCTAATCTGGAACTGTGTTCACTTGCAAAAGGGTATCAGATTGTGCTTTTCATGTAAAACTTTTGAGGTTTATATTAAGTTTTAATTATAACCCAGGTGGTCTTATTCGCATGTAAAATTCTCACCTAATGTGATGTGTCTCTAACTAGTCATGCAGGTCAGACAGTGGAGAACTGAGCAGATAACATGGCAGAGATGGGAGAGATCCCTTAGTGGTAGTAGAAGGCTTGGGGAGTACATATCTTGGCCCAGGATGACTCAGATGAGGTCAAGTTAAAGGGCATTCCAGGTACTGAGAAGGACAAGAACAGAGGACTGGAATTTTGAAAAGACCTAACAAATTCGGGTATTAATATATACATAGTTTCAAAGTATTTCCCCCTAAGATACTTAATTACAAAGGGAAAAACACTGTCAAGAATTATGAAGGGTCTGAGATTCTTATTCTTAACTAACAAGTTAGCGGCCCAGTTTCATGGGAATTGGTGAAACTCCAGGCTAGTCCTGGGTTAGAGATGAAGAATGGATGATTTTATTACTCATCACAGTAACAGCCAGTAGTTTGTTTTTTTTTTGGGGGGGGGGGGGCAGGTTCCCTGAGCCCATGTCTATAGAGAGAGCAGCATAGGGCCAGATGACATCTGCAGACAATGTTCTGAGAGAGGAACCCGTAGGTTAGGGTAGCTACATCTTTTATGATGGGCAAGAAACAGACCCGCAATTTGCTGTGATGGAAGACACTTTTTCTGCCAAGGCCATTAAGCCAGGGTTTCTCAGCTTTGTCCTTCATAACATTTTGGACCAGGTGATTCAGGTGTGAGTAGGGACATATACCCTGTGCATTGTAGGATGTTTATCTAGTCTCCCTTCTCTCCAGCCCCACCTGTGAAAATCTGAAAGGTCTTTGAGATCCACTGCTGTAAGCAAGCCTGTCCTTTGCTCTAGAGGGAGATGGTATGTTTTTGTGACACTATTCACTGCACAGTCATCCTTAAAAGACCTTCTAGAACAAAAGGCAGTCTGTGTTTTGCTCACAGGATGTGCAGAAATGTGACACCCATGGAGAATTGTCTTCCACTAGCCCACCTTTAATCACTAGGATGAAGTTAATTAACATCACTAGTAATGTTATGTATCGATATCATGTACCTCCTGTATGATGCACGGAGAAAAGCACAGCATCATTTCTATGCTATTTTTGTTGGGATGGCATCCAGAATTTGCATTTCGGGCAAGTTCTCAGCTAATGCTAATCTAGGGCCCATACTTTGACAACCACTATTCTATCATAGAGGTGGGTGAGAGCACAAGAATAAAAACAAATGAACTGCTTCTTCGTCTTAACTCTTATCTGTCCTTGATTGATAGGCAGCATGGTGATTCATTTGATGCTTCCAGAAACCAGAGAGACCTATGAATTAGAGAAATTATGGACCCTACGTTCTTATGATGACCAGTTAGCTCAGATAGCACCTGAGACATTACCCGAAGACTTCATTCTTGGAATAGAAGAGGACACTTCATCCCTGACTCCAGTGGAGTTCAGATGAGAATAAAATGATATGAACTGCTTTAGTCATTATCAGATTTGGATTGAGTCACTTAAAAATGTAACTGAATGAAACCCCACCTACTTGGTCAGGTTGTTGTCAAAACAAGTCTTATTTATGGGCACTCATGCTAAATGAATGTGGAAATTGTAGGTAAGTGAGCTAATCCTCACACCAAGAATCAATACGTTCAAATTAAAATTTTAATATATTGTTTTTATTCCTGAGATCCCAGCAGGATTTCTGGGAGCTAACACTGGCCCCGGCCTCTGTGTTCTCTGTTCACAGTTTAATTAATTTTGTGTAAGTGTAAATCTTATTTGGTAGAATGGAATAGCCAGGTTTTGGTTTTTTTTTTTTTTTAATAAAGCAGAAAACACATAACCGCCCCATTGGTGTTGTTACTTAAAACCTACAGTTTTTAGTTCATATGTACCAATATTATAAAGATCCAAAGTAAGTACTATGGAATGTAGAAAATAATGTACCACTTGATATTGGTACTTGCCTTGAGACTGACGTAGTATTACTAAAAATCTGTTTATAGTTTGACCAACTTTGAACATTCATGTTTATTTGAAAAACCAGAAATAAACGATACCATACACCAAGCTGCACCTAATGATGAAAAACTTTATTCTGCATCAAGGTATCTGGAAAATGAAGCTGCATTTGGGGCACATTACAGATGAGGAATGATCCATGTGCGGTGAGTACAAAACTCAATTACAGAATTAGATACTCCATTACCATTGCTTAATTAAAAGTAAAACATGATTTGCCACACTAAAAGGCTAGAAGTGAAATATGACAAAATTTTAAACCAGCAGATATAAATGCAGCACCTATCTGTGTGTGTGTGTGTGTACACACACACACACACACACACACACAACAACAAATATGGGAAAAATCAAACACTGAGGAAGAGCTCTGGCCTAACCACATCTCACCTGAAATCCAACCAGAAAGCCAGTCTGATTTTAATTTTTGCAATTAATTGTACGAAAACATTATGAATGCTATATGAATCGTGTGACAAAGGGCACTTTTTGGCTAAAACTACAAAATAAACTGGTTTTCTGGAAACATTTAGGAAAACATTTCAAGTCATTTTCAAAATGTCTAATTGTTAACAGTGATCTTCAGAAAAACTTACCTAGTTCGTAGAAATTCATCTTGAAATAGAAATGAGGCCATTATTTTCTAAAGGGTTATAATATATATGCCCTTCAGATCAGTGTAATATAATGACTGATCATTTAATGAACAAAAGCAACACAATTCTGAGAGCAGAATGGCCTTGGAGACCACCCACACCCACATAATTGTACATACCGGGTTTTGCCATCAAGTTAAGGAATGGGCACGTGAGTTCAGTATCAAATATCAAAGGTCAAATGTGTCCTCATAGTCAAATTATATTTCAAAAAGATTTCTGGTATCCTCCACTTTCTGACTTATTTTCAAATAAGTGGTTGCAGAGAACACAGAAATCCTGCTGTACATAATATTTTAGGTGGCCTTACATTTTTCTTGATTTATCATTGTTTAAAAATCCTCGAAATAGCTTAGCGAGGCTCATGACAGTGCCCGGCCCACGGAGATGGAGCCTGTGCATTGCCTTTAAACACTGTCACACCATCTGAGTGCCCCATTGGTCTTCACAAAGCAATCCTTTTGGGGCCTGCTCCAACCTTAGACCAACTGGTCTGACATGTGTTGGCAAACTAAGCACCCCGTAAGACAAGCTGAAACTTGCTTTTTGCCAGTCAGTTCATGGTCCACGGGCTGCATCTCTTGACTGACACGCTTCCTTTAGGTAGTGATAGTCTAAAGCACAAAGCATTTTTCTGCATTTAATCACAGAGCCAAACAAATAACCGGAGTCTCCTGAAGCCATTTAAACTAGCCGTTCCAAAACCTCCTGCAACCACTTTGCTCTGTTAGTACCATCAAAAACGTTCCCTACCATAAACGAAAAATTAAATGGTATTGCTGCTCTCCAAATATAGGCACTGCTCCATATCACTGAACGTTTATTGGATTTTCCAACTAATGATGTCAAAAGCCTCAAAAAAACCTGAAATTAATTTTCCAGCTTTACTAGTCACCAGTCAGGAGTAAAATTTTTCTCAGTTATTTTCCTGTCAGCTAATTAAATTTTAAGTTTTTTTTTTTTTAAAAAACTGTTGGGCTTTTTATCTTTATAAAGTATATAAAATTCTCCAAAAACAAAAACAATTTTGCTTCCATTGCATCACTGAATACCTGAGGTAGTTGAGTAAAAATGCACGTTTAATACCCCTGCCAACACCATTCAGCACTTCCCTTAGGTTATTCGTGTTAGTGTTAGGTACAAATACAACTGAGAACGGTTTTTCTATGCTAATAGCTTAACACTTAAGTTCCCGTAGTAACTCTATTCTGATCCAATTTTAACAAATTGGATTTGGGAGCAGTCTATATTTTATGAATTTAGTGAATGCATCATTAAGCCAATTTCTGGCATCAGGGGGTATATTAAGAAAAATTAGAATATTTGTTACACTGAGAATACAACAAAAGGGAAGTGCAGAGCTCCTCTCTTTCCCTCCCTCCCCATTTTTTTTTATTTTTTATTTATTTTTTTTAAAGCTGGGTGTCATACATTTCAGAGAGCATAAAGTATACATTCTCACAGAGACAGGAGTTCAAAAGTTGCCTGGTCCTCAGAAACAACTGGCTAGGTAAAAACTTGTGCATGTAATTCTGGATATTAGGGGTTCAGCGCCCGTCTGTTGGTTAAGCAATCTGTCTTTGGTTTGGCATCTGCCTCTGTGGTGGGCTGTTTCCTGAGCCTTTATTTCCGTCTTGACTGAGGTGGTCCACTTTGCAGAGCTTTCTGCTGTTGATGCTGCTTTACCTGAGTCAAAATTTCCTGAATTTTTCTCTGGGCAACCTGCGAAAGGAGAAAGCTTTGAAATTTCTACCCGATCAAAAGTTACTAAAATTTATTTTACCC
Organism: Prionailurus bengalensis; assembly: GCF_016509475.1. Lineage (NCBI taxonomy): Eukaryota > Metazoa > Chordata > Mammalia > Carnivora > Felidae > Prionailurus > Prionailurus bengalensis. The sequence continues at coordinate 114,963,429 of NC_057348.1, forward strand.
TTCCGTTTCAACAACTTCAGATTTGTAGATTAAAGATCCGTACTAGTTTAGTTTGCTAGTAGAGTCTCTGAAATCACCTGCTAAAAAGGGATTAGCATGTTTAGCACCAAATGACTTTAAATATTTATATGTGGTGAGGGCACACCCAGGGAGAAGACTACTTCCGTTTGTCAAAGAAGCAAAACAGCTTGTTTATCACATGAGAGCCCACTTGCCTGGCAAGCATAGAAGTGACCAGTTATCTTGACAACTACTTGGTCATTCTCATCAGGTGTCTGGTCACGAGGGACAACTACTTCTGCACTTGACAAATTCTGGAGCTCATTCACCTGGAAAAGATAAATACAGATCTTATTAAATCAAGGTTATTTAAAAAAAAAAAAAATTACCATTTGCTGAGCACTTACTATGTGCCAAACACTAAACTGTGGCTTTACAAATTTCTTCTAATCCACCAATAATTCTATCAGGTTATCAGTATTATGCCCATTTCGAGATGATTAAACTAAGACTTAGCCAAGGAAATTGACCAGTTAAACAAGTGAATGGCAGAACCAGATTCAAACCCTGAAAGTCTGATTCCCAATTGTATACTCCCAATTACTTCAAAATTGTAAACAGCTTTGAAAACAACTTAGACGTTACAGGTGTTAAAGAGAAACTGGAAACCATTTGCTTGTTATAGTAATATGTAAAGGTAGATGAAATTAAAAAAAAAATTCTTTCCATAAAGCGTGCAAAAATAGCTGACGTTCCATCAGCTGAAAACTGCCAACTGCCCCTACTACGTTAGCCCTCTCACACAGAGTGGTCTCAAGGGGCGTTACTTTTCACTAGTAGCGGATACCAACACTCAGGAAGGACAAAAGGCAGTCTTCTCCAAACCTTGGCCCAGATGATCCTGCTTTTTATTAATTAGCCAAAATTCAGGGACTTGGAACTCCTAAGTACCTTTCAACGCTTTCCCTTTCATACCACTGCACAGGTTTTGCTGAAGTACTTGCCGTTTTGCCTCCTTTTCCAATAACTCTGCCAGCAGCAAAGGATGGCACTCTGATATGAGCTTCAAGTTTCACCTCTTCTTTAGGACTAACAAAGTTTTCTTCTTTAATTTTTCCATAAATTCTTCCCTGAGCCTACAGATGAGAACATATCCTATCAGTGTCATTCATGTAGGAAAAAAGGTCTATTAACTTTAAAGATGGCTCATATCCACTGGAATAGCCCCCTTTGCAGGGACACATCTGCATTTAATAGACTGTTGCAGATGGCCTAAGAGGCAAACTTAGGAAGGTTCACATTAACAACCACGCACCACAGAGGTGGCAACTGAATGAATAAAGAATATGGTTTATTCTTTGAACAAAAAGAGTTAAAGGCAATTAGTAGTCAGCCTACCTAGGGGCTCCTGGGTGGCTCAGTCAGTTGAGCATCCGACTTCAGCTCAGGTCATGATCTCACAGTCCAAGAGTTTTAAGCCCCACATGGGGCTCTGTGCTGACAGCTCAGAGCCTGGAGCCTGCTTCAGATTCTGTCTCCCTTTCTCTCTGCCCCTCTCCCCCGCCCCCCCCCCCCCCCCCGCCCTCAAATAAACATCAAAAAATAAAAAGTAGTCAGCCTAAGTAAAATTAAATCATTTCTGTGGGCAAAAGGCCATTTGCCCTCCTATCCTACTAAACTAGCCAACTAAAAGGTAAAAAACTCTCCTACTGGAGGGAAGAAAGTAATTGCATATTACTTGAGTATAAGAGATGGGGAAAATACAGAGTGAACTGTGGCAGGCTCATACCTGCTGAAAAGGTATTTTTTTATTTAAACACGTTTCTTTATCTTACCCATGTGGCTTCTACTTTTTGTAATAAGGCTACAAAATCAAGTTAACACACACTTCAGATATTTATAGTCAACACATCCTGATACCTACTGCATATCTAGACACTATACCTAAGAAACTTCTCCTATAGGGGTGTGTGGGTGGCTCAGTCGGTTAAGCATCCAATTCTTGATTTCGCTTCAGGTCATGATCTCACAATTCATGAGATCAAGCCCCGTGTCAAGCGCTGTGCTGGCAGTGTGGAACTGCTTGGGAGTCTCCCTCAGCCCCTCCCCCGTTTGTGCACACAGGCTCTCTCAAAACATCAATAAATAAACATTTAAAAAAACCACAAAACTCCTATTACGTACAACCATTAATTTGCTCTAGTATATACCAAAGGATAAAGAAGTCAGAGTTGGTTTAACTTGACAGGCTACCAGGGCAAATCAAAACAAAAGTACCCAACACATTTTCACTTGTGCAGAAATGATAAACTCATTACAGGGTATTACAGAACAAACAAAATTCATCTTGGTACCCTATATTTCCTTCATTCTCAAAAGTCTCAGGCCACAGCTAATAGGTATTAACATAGTCGAACGACATAGGGATATATATGCCTCTTTCAAAACAAAAGTTTTTGAATTCTTAAGAAAAAATATGGGTTAGGAAGTTTACCACTCCTTAGATGTCTAAAATAATTCATTTGTAATTATCATTGATCACATAAATGATATTTAAGCATTACAGTTTTTCTTAACTGTTCCATTTAAGATGATTATACCACATGGGCACTGAAGGATGGAAGGAAACAGACTGAATTTCCCAGCATACAATCATAGGAATAACAAGACAGTAGTCCCACTTATAAAGAAGTAACAGCTCAGCACCAAGAAGAAACATGCAAGAACTGATGTTTACATTTATCTTTTAAGATTTCCAACCAAAGGTGACTGATCCTGTAGGTTCAGGATACGAAGCAGTTTGTAACATTTGTGAGTTAGGACTTGAACTGCCTGGACCAGAAGGCTGGTGTGAGGGAGGAAATGTCTTCACCTGAGTTTGAGCCTAGCCAACTGCACCCACATCTCAAAGCACCTCCTTTTTGTTTCCTGTTCTTCCTGTAAAGGAAGTGAAAAAAGCTTTGGATTTTTTGTGGAAAATGTCCCACAGTGGAGAGGTCAAAGAAAGTGACAATTTAAAAGTGGGGAGTTAGGGAGAGGTAGACATTGTTACTAGCCACATGTTAGAAGTGAGGGAACTAAGGCTTAAGGTTGAAGAGTTGTCCTGTTACACAGCTACTACTAGGTGCTAAGAAGAAGACATGGGTTTGGGATAAAATAGTTACATTGTAATTCAGTAGTTGCTTTTACAACACTTGTACTAAGTTTTATGGGAGAAATCATGTACTCCAAAGTACTGAGAATTTGGCAGAGTCTTAGTCTGATTCACCCTGAGTGCTGAACATTACCACCAGCATATTCATATTATGTGATAGTCTAAGCACTGGATATATTCTCTACACTTTACAATCTTGTTTCAACCTTTTGGGTATTCTAATCCCTTTTTTATAGCTAAGTAACTAGCCAGTCAAAGTTAACTTGCCCAAGGTCATACAAAGGCAAATAACAGAGCTGGGATTTGAACCAGCAGCCCAGCTGGCCGGTCTCTGCTCTTCATCAACTCTCAGTATGCAGGGAGGGGCATTCCAGCTGCAACAGCCCCAAACTCGAATAAATATGAGCAATGGTTCACACATCAGGACAAATGCCACAAGAGTTCCTATGATTTTTACTTCTAAAACTGGAAGGATTAGAGTGATTTGTGGTTAGACTATGAACAAGGGCTCAGAATTAACCCAAGGGTAACAAGAAAAGGAGGGCATTTATATTCAAAGTTAAGGTCTTTCAAGAACAAGATGAAAAATTTGGGGTAAGTTTTCTGAGGCATATTAACCACACAGGTTTGTAAATTTCAGTCTTAAAAGTCTCACCTTCATATAGTAACAAGGCACTGAGCACATTCTCCCTTGGGAGATAGTAAACCCAGCAACCATTATAAAATTCTCAAAATTAAAACAAAGTCTGGTTGATTTTTGAAAATTAAATTTGGGTTCTAAGTCTTAGAAATTTCCATTGGGAGATTCCTTCTACTGAGTTTTAGATATATTTAAGGGAGAAGCCAGGTTATGGAGTTCCTGAAAAGAAAGCATTAACATTCTTCGAATCCATTCATTTGTTACCTGTGCACACAGTAGAGCACGTACCTTGAACTGAGCCTCTGGTGGCCCGGTGATAATCACCATCCTCACTTTAGCATCTGGTGCTTCAGCTGGAGCAATCTGTAACAGACACAACAAGGGGAAATGACACTTTCAGGTGACACTGTAATATCATTACACAAACCAGCCTGACATCTGTGTAGGACTTCTTGAAATGTAGAATTAAAGTCTTGTAGAAGAAAGTTGTAGAGCGGCAGTGATTAATCTGGGTTCACTGGTTATGGCTACTGTGGTCAACTATGCACTTAACACCATGACTAGCCTGGATATAAATGTCCACCCCTAACCTCAGCCAATCCTCACTAGATAGTAATGAGGTGCTGCCTCTACAGAGGGCAAAGTGAAGGCTGAACAAGTTCAGTTACGTGGCCCATCCATAATCACATAGCTAATACAGCTGGAGAGAGCCTACAGCTGGAGAGAGCCGGATCTGTCTCCACTACCCATGTTCCTTCCTATACACTAAAACAGTGGTGCTCAAAATGTGGTCTTTGGCCCACATGCATCAGAACCCCCAGGCTTTCAGTATTTGCAAGAAGTTGATATGTTCACAAATCTAAGACAATTGGTAAATCGCCCTGAATATGCTCATTAGAGTAACATACGAAATTAACATTAATTTGGCAGAAGCAAAGTAAATGACTTTAATATTTTTGCAGAATATATGAAATCACACAAACAGCCTGAGCTGGGGGAAATGTTGAAAGGAGAGGAAATGAGCATTCTTCCAGAGTTCTAGGATTGGGGACCCAGCTGGTAGGAGTTGTTGTAAAAGAAGAAAAATTTCCTAGGGGTGCTTGGTTGGCTCAGTCAGTTGAGCATGTGACTCTTGATTTTGGCTCAGGTCATGATCCCAGGGTCATGGGATCAATTTCTGCCATCAGGCTCTGCACTGAATTTGGAGCCTGCTTAAGATTCTCTCTCCCCCATCCCATACCCTCCCCTGCTCAATCTCTCAAATAAAAAAAAAAATTGCTAGACATAATGCTGTGCAAGTAGCAAATTCTTATTTATAAAATATATTACTATGTAAGAATAGGAAGCAAAGGATATGATAAAAACTACTTCAAATTCTACCACTCAATATGATCACTTTCAGTTACTTATACAAGCTACTAGACACTTTTCCACATATTTACAAAAAAAAAAAGTGTGTTTTCTTTTTTTTATACAATTCTTAAAAATTTTAGAGCATGCACACAAGCAGGTAAGGGGCAGAGAGAAAAGAGAGAGAATCCCAAGCAGGCTCCATGCTGTCAGCACAGAGCCCGATATGGGTTCAGACTCACCAAGTGTGAGGTCATGACCTGAGCCAAAATCTAGAGTTGGGTGCTTAATCAACTGAGCCACCCAGGTGCCCCAAGAATGTTTTTATTTTTAATGGAGTCAGTGCTTTCTCCCTCTCTCTGTCACCTTAGAGCCATGCTAATATTATTCCTACTTTATGAGGGACACTTACTAATTTTTAGTCTAAGTTCTTAGAATTATTCACAAGAAACCCCTGGAAAAAAGATAGCATTCTTTATCTTTCTGACTAGATTTCTTTTGTTAATACTGGTGATGGAGGCCTGGGCCTACTCTGAGAAGCCTGAAAACACATGCCCTTTGGCTCACCAGATCTATTTTTATCGACTTACAGAATAAGGTTGTTTTTTTAACAATTTGGCAAATTTTGTCCATCACTGCACTATGTGCAGGGTAAGTTAGGAACAATCTTCATGTCCAACAAGTGAACACAAGTAATTATATTAACAATACCGAATATATGTCTGTTACTTAACAGACATGAAGCCCAAAAGAGAAACAAGTGAATACCTAAATACTCAATTCTTGTTCATAAAGTGTTCATTGCAGGTTTTCCCCCAAGCCAGTCTACTACGTTCTTTTTGCATGTGTCCAAGATTTCTTTTTAATCAGGAAACTAGCAGGATAGTAAAGTTGGTTCACTGCTTGATTGTTTACCATCTCTTTTCCTTTACCTGTTTATTTTGGCCCCATTTCCTGTTCATGTATTTTGTTATCTTTTGCTACAGGAGGGCACATGGGGACTATTTCTGTGTTTTGCCTTTTTTATTCACTATTTAATTTACATCAGTAAAATTCATTCTTTTGTAACAAATGCATAGGCAGATCGCCACATCAATCAAAATAAAAAGTTACGTCATTCTCCACAATTCTTCCTGCTATCTCTTTGTATTCAAGCCTCTCTTCCACCTCTAATTCCTAGCAACCACTGACTTTCTTTATCCCAGTACTTCTGCCTTTTCCCATATTTTCATAAAAGTGGATCGGAGAGTATGTGCCTTTTGAGTCTGATCCTTTCCCTTAGCACGTGTCATGAGATTCAACCATGTTCTTATTTTTCAATAGTTTGTTCTTAATATTTATTGTATAGCTTCACCACAGTTTATCCATTTGCCAGTTGATGAACATGTGCTTCTTCCCATTTTGGGACAGCTGGAAATAAACACGCTATTAACATCTGAGTGTAGCTTTGTTGTGTACTATATACTTTTAAATAAAATTTTTATAAGACATTAACAAAAAACACCCCAAAATATTGGTAATTTTCATAAGGAAACTGTCACTGTATCCAACTTTTATCAACTTGTGCATTCCCTAAAACACAATGACCTGTACGTCTGATATTATACTGTTTCTCAGCATATCAAAACACAGACTCTTCAGAGCACACAATTATCTATTTGGTGGATACCATTAGTTGTTCCCTGATAATTGTTATCCCACTTTCCGCAACAATAAAACATTTAGGTAAACATACATGGACTGCATTTCCCTTTGGCAGCTAGTAAGAAGCCTTTATGAGAAGGGGTCTTAATGTTGTCTTCTCCAACTGGCTGGACCACAGACTGATTGGGAGAGCAGTGAATAGTGTCATCTGTGAGCTTGAGGGACCAAGGCCCTGCCTAGGGATGATCAGCTGGAAGCAATCTAGGTGGAGGACTTGGTGGGGCAAAACCACCATTATCAGTCCTGGATTACTCAACTCCTGTTTTTCCTGGAGACAAAATTCGACTTACTATGTTGAAGCTACTATCGTTTGCGGTTTTGTGTCACACCCTACGTGTAACCCCAGCATACACTGCAATGTTTAATTCCAATTATGAAGTGGCAGGACAACTCGTGTTTCTGTAACTTACTGTCATTAAGGCACTAAGAGCCACAGCTGGCAAAAGGGTACCTTAATAGAAGCTCCTGCAAATCGAGAAAGCTGCTTGATGTGCTGCCCCTGCTTGCCGATAATGGCGCCGACAGACAGGGCTGGGATAAACAGGTGAACAGTCTCCGTTTCTGATTGCTGTTGGAAAGACAGGACATACATGTGAATTGGGTACAAGTCACACTATTATCATTGGCATAGGGATGGGGCATTCTCATACAGTAGAAATATTAGGAAGTTGGCAAGAGTTTACCTAAAGTTGAGAAGATCTCCTGTCCAACCTGAAAGCACTCAATTTAAAAGGTCACTTTACACTATTTGCCTCAACTTTAGAATGTCACTGGTGTACAGATTTAAAAGATACGTAAATGTTGTAAAGTTTAGGTTCTTGACAAGTAAATGAAATTCTGGGCTACACATCAACAAACAACTGTATCCAAGGGCACCTATTCTACACCTTATCCATGTAGGTTCTGCTTCGTAAACACACACCTATTCTCAAAGGGAACAACTCCTGAGTGTCATTACATAGGACTAAATAGTGTAAAACCTTACCACTACCATTCAGTATGCACCACACCCAAGCAGAGTACAGGACTAGAAGAAAACTTTATCACTTTAATAGTAAACTGCCCTAAGATTCTCTCCCATATAATTCTTTATTCCTTTTATCTCTGCCCTTCCTTTGCCATTTACACATGGACAAATTGGAAAATCTTTTCTTAAAGATTTGTTTCGAGATAGAGTGTGCAGAGGGGAGAGGGGAGAGAGGAGAGAGAGAGGGGAGAGACAATCCTAAGCAGGCTCTGCACGACCAGTGTAGAGCCTGACACAGGGCTTGAACCTATAAACCGTGAGATCATGATCTGAGCCAAAACCAAGAGTCAGTTGCTCAACTGCATGAGTCACCCTGATGCCCCAGAAAACATTTTGAAGGCTACCTCCTGAAAGATTTTTCAAAAATGGATTTTAACTTCCCCCTTCAAGCCAACTATGTCCTTCCTGAGTTGTCTCCCTTCAAATGGTCATTCTTGTAAGGTTAAAGGACACACTCAAGAGACACAGTAGACTGGGTTCCAAAAAAATAGACTAATCCAAAATTCAGTGATGTTATGGTGAGCTACAGGTTCTAAGATGCCAGAAGCAGTGCACATGTTCACACATTAATACTTATTTTCTAACAACATTAAGAAAACATGCTTCCAGGGAGAATTCTAAGAAATTCATTCCAAGAAATGTTTTTTTAAATATTTTATTTTCTAACACTTAAGAGCAATTTTCGGTTACAGAAAAGTTGACAAGCAGGTACAGGTTTCCTACATATGCCAAGAAATATTTTTTATTTATTTATTTGAAGAGAGTGAGAGAGAGCACAAGCAGGAGAGAGGGAGACAGAGAATCCCTGGTAAGGGAAAACAGCTCAATGTGGAGCTCGAGCTCATGAACCATGAGATCTTCACCTGAGCCAAAATCAAGAAGCAAACATTTTTATCTGACTGAGCCACCCAGCTGCCCCTATGCCAAAAATTATTTTAAGATGATACACAACTTAATAAACCAAGTAAAATTTAATACGCATTTAAAAAAATGCAGCTAAACTAAGATTTACAGAGATATTAGAAGATATATTGCAATAAGAAATGTACACATTAACTACTTGGTAAGAAACACTTCACAGAATTCTGTCTTAAGTCTTCCATTCCTATTATGTAGTATACTATAGATTCCATTGTCCAGTACTCAAGTTGGTCCCTCAGTACTGCCATATGTTCACATACAGCCATAAAACAGCTTCCATCTAATTTCTAATTTACAAAACTCTTCCCAAATTGGTAAAAAGTCTCAAACATGCCAAAGTTTTGCTTTCAAGCATCCCAGGAACTAGGAAAATCTTTAGAATGTTCAGTTTCTGAAAATCTTAGTCAAAGAAAACAGCAGTACTGGGCTTATTCATTTTTACTGTAAGTGGATACAGATTTTGTGCTATGTAATATTGGTCCACCAGATGACCATCACTCTCACAACACAAAAATTACCAGTAGCATTATCAACTCCATCTTCTCCCTATTAAGCCCAGAGTGCAAGCAGCGAGAATGGAGCACTCAGTACCTTGGGTCTATGGGGAGATAACGATGATCAACAGCAGAAACACATATGGATGCATCAGCCATGCTACTTGGCCCTCAATATGCACTTACCAGAATGCTGTTCCACAGGACAGTTTACTCACATTATTTGGTAGGAATTTTTTTTTTTTTAGAAGTCTTTATAGTTTCCTTCCTCCAAAGCAAAAAATTTTTATTTTTTATTAAAATTTTTTTAATGTTTGTTTTTGAGAGAGAGAGAGAGAGAGAGAAGAGAGAGTGTAGGGGAGGGGCAGATAGAGGGAGACACAGACTCTGAAGCAGGTTGCAGGCTCCGAGCCGTCAGCACAGAACCCGATGCGGGACTTGAAGTCACAAACTGTGAGATCATGACCTGAGCCGAAGTCAGACCCTTAACTGACTGAGCCACCCAGGTGCCCCAAGAAGCAAAGATTTTTTAAACACTAAATTAGTAGGGGCCCCTGGGTGGCTCAGTCAGTTAAGTGTCGAATGCTTGGTCTTGGCTCAGGTCATGATCTCATGGTTTGTGAGTTCAAGCCCTGACTTGGGCTCTGTGCTGACAGTCCAGAGCCTGCTTGGGATTCATTCTCTCTCCCTCTCTCTGCCCCTTCCCTATCCACCACTTGCACATGTGTACACACATGCTCTCTCTCAAACTTAAAAATAAAACTATTAAAAAATAATAATAAATTAGTAAACAGTTAACAGTCTGGAAATAACAAAAAGGCCAGACTGGTTCTTTAAAGGAAAACCTTTGCCTATTTACCAGTTAAACTGAAATGAGAAAAAGGAAATATTAGGTAAGATAAAAAGATAAAAGGTCATTAAATCAGAAAATGTAAAAAACTTTTCTTCAAGTTATCAATCAGGAAAATTTACACTGACCCAAATAACTGTTACCTCTACGATCAACTCAATACCCAATGAAGTGCCATGCCCAAAAAGTTCAATTCTTTCAAGCAAAACTCTCTGGAAGAATGACTTAAACCCAGTGGAAAAGATGACGTGGAAAACGAGGTAGGGACAGGCAGACCCGTTTCATGGGGAGGAAATAGATTTAATGAACCGAAAATAGTAAATAAATGGGAGCATCCTACAAATAATGTGTTCTAGTTTGTTTTTTTACCATAGAGATACACTTTGCATCTCCTCCTCCCACGTCATTCAGATGCCCCTCCCTCACCTATTAGTAGGGCATTCCTCCAGCTAGACTCGACTACTGATTTATCTTGGTGCATGCGTTCGTGTGTACTTAATTTTCAACTAATTCATGTGATGGTGCAATCAAATCTTTGTACAAAAAGTTGTGCCCTTGTATACCTCTGTTACATAAACTCTTATAGGTAAAATTTAGCTGGAGACAAAGGGTCTGAACATTTAAAATTGATAATTACCAAGTTATACACAAAGTTTCCCACTCAGAATGATGGGATTCCAGTTAAGCCATTCATGTAACATCTGAGTGCTACCTTTGTGTTTAACATGGTGGGAGATGTGTAGAAAGCCTGCAAAACTTCAGATTTAAGAAGGTATGATCAGGGAGTGTCAAGAGTTTGTGTTTCCTCTGTGAAAGGTGCATTACCTCATCTACACCTCACAACCCATCCGACTAACATAAACTAACAACATTCCCATTTCTAAAAACATTTTTGAATGTTTATTTTTGAGAGAGAGACATACAGACAGAGTAGGAGTTGGGTAGGGGCAGAGAGAGAGGGAAGATACAGAATCTGAAGCAGGCTCCAGGCTCTGAGCTGTCAGCACAGAGCCCCAAGCAGGGATCAAACTCATGAACCGCAAGATCATAACCTGAGCCGAAGTCGAACACTTAACCAACTGAACCACCCAGGTACCCCAACATTTGCCTTTTAAAGATGAGAAAACTGAGCCAGAGAGATGCACACAGTAATATACTGACTGGTATTGTAACCAGCATTCAAACCTGGGCTTCTCTAGCTCTTGAGCCATATTTATTCTTTTAAAATGGAGGGCAGGGGGGTCCTTGGTGGCTCAGTTTAGAGTCTGACTCCATTTTGGCTCAGGTCATGATCTCATAATCATGAGATAAAATCCTGCATCAGGATCTGTACTGAGCATGGAGCCTGCTTGAGATTCTTTCTCTCCCTCTGCCCCTCTCCCCACTTGTGCTCTCTTTAAAAAAAAAAAAAAAAAAAAAAAAAGAAAGAAAAGAAAAAGAAGAAAAATTAAAGGACATAACTCTACTTCCAGCAGGTATAGGATGTGCTTTGTAAGTGACTCTTAAGAAAAACAGCCCAACAGAACTTTCATTTGAGGAGGTGCTGCCTTATCACTCTTCCATCTGCCTTGGTATGATTTCCTGAGTCAAAACAAATTTCTTATGTTGGCAAAAGCTTAAACCTGTGATCATCAATGTGTAAAAAATGGCATCAAAGATAGCCCCTTGATATGACTATTGTTAATTCTCTATTGCACATTTGAAAGTTGCACCGAGAGATCTTAAAAGTTCTCATCACGAGGAAAAAAAGAATTATGGTAAAGGCTGTTGACTTACTGTGGTGATCATTGTGCAATATATACAAATATCCAATCATTGTGCCCCTGAAACCACAGTTATAGGTCAATTATACCTCAATAAAATTTCTTTCAAAAAACCTAATAATTAAGTAGTTTAATTGAATCACCCACCAAAAAAAAAAAAAAAAAAAAAGATGCTCCAAGAGAACAAGCATCTGAAAGCATCCGGTCTGTTGTCCACTGCACACACCCATCTTATGCCTGTTTAAAATACTTTATAACTTAAGAGTTTCGATGTTTGTTTCCACTGTTGAGAATAAAATAACCACATCCCCGAGCAGTTCTCAAGAAAAAATTCAAAATTCCTTCATCTTTATCTGTTATTTTGTTGCAGCTGAAGGTGATACTTTCAAGATCTGCAGAAAGTTTGGTTTCCCATTTTTTCACTAATTTATATAATACTGTAATCAAATCTCTAACATAAATCTTGTGCCCCTGTACAAATACTTCTAAGATTTTATGTCATGGAAGCGATGATCAGAGTATTAACATTTAAAATTGACAGATGGGGTTGGGGGGCACCTGGGTGGCTCAATCAGTTAAGCATCCAACTTTGGCTCAGGTTATGGTCTCACAGTTCGTGAGTTCAAGCTGTGCTGACAGCAGAGAGCCCACTTTGGATCCTCTGTCCCCCATCTCTGCCCTTCCTACCCCCTCATAAATAAACAAACCTGAAAAAAATAAAACTGACAGGAACACCTGGGTGGCTCAAGTTGATTAAGCATCTGACCATTGGTTTCAGCTCAGGTCATGATCTCACAGATTGAGCCCCTCGTTGGGCTCTGCGCAGACAGCACAGAGCCTGCTTGGGATTCTCACTCCATCTGTCTCTCTGCCCCTCCCCTGTTCACGTTCTCTCTCTCAAAACAAACAAAAAGATTCTCAAGGGCACTTGGGTGGCTCAGTCGATGAAGCGTCCAACTCTTGATTTTGGCTCAGGTCATGATCTCACAGTTCATGAGTTCAATCCCTGCATTCGGCTCCACACTGGCAGTGTGGGGCCTGCTTGGGATTCTCATTCTCATTCTCATTCTCTCTCTCTCTCTCTCTCTCTCTCTCCACCCCCTCTCTCTCCCTCCCTCAAAATAAATAAAGCTTAAAAAAAATCTATTAAAAAAATTCTCTCTCCTCCTGCCCCTCCCGTGCTCACATGCAGGCTCACTCTCTCAAAATAAATTTTTAAAAAGTCAATATAAACAAACAAACAAACCTACCTGACAAGTTATTTCCAAGTTCTCATACTAATAAATTTATCTTATGGTCAATGGATATATTAAGGAAAAGGGAAAATCATTTTATTTTGAACCATGCCTTTCATACTTATGAAAAGTCCAGCAACACAGGATTCTAGACCCTATGCTTAGTTTTCTACAAATGAAAATCATCTAAACTGTGCTCTTCTGTGTCTCTTCCTTGATCTATAACCCACATGTACCTAATATTTGCAGTAAGAGTTAATCTAAAATTCAATTCCAGGAAATATTACTGATGAAACTCATTGGGTTTTGTTGCTTTAGCATATGTAGACGTACTTATATTCTTTACAAGCTGGTATTCCCGGTGTTTCCCAGGACATCCTAACACAATGCAGGTCTTAACAAAGCTGTCGGCTAAACGAATCCTCCCTTGTAGCTCCGTAAGCACTCTTAGAACACATACATGAGAAGAGGGTTTGCCTTCCCACTGAACCCTTGACTGTGGAGACCTGTGAGAGGGGCCTGTCCAGCACAGCTTGGCCAAGTCACTTCTGTTTCTATTCACCAACGAAGAACACTAAATAAAATTATTTCATTCTTTAGCATTTCCCAGTCCTAAGAATAGTGCCTCTGCGTGCAAAGCACTGTATCTCACAGCCTGCCAGTGTTTTATGCAATTACCACGTACCATTTATTCCACAGGGACACTTTAAGGCCTTTCTTATTTTTTAATAACTGAATTAATGTGGACACTGACCATAAACTGTGCTCAATGTTAATACTTTTTCATTCTGGTCCTTATGGTATAACAGACACATTAATCTTAACCAGTTTTTGTTGTTGTTGTTGTTGTTTTTTTAAGTAAAGATAGGACCTAAGTATTTTATCTGAGAACATCTACATCATGTTCTTCTCAATAATATACTTTTGTTTTGAGACTGACAGTCATAAAGACCTTTTTAATGATCAGACTAACCTAATGTGTAACTTGCTCAGATCTGCCCCATTGTGTTTTGCCATGACTGCATAATTAATTGTTTTCTGGGCCTTGTTCCAGAAAGATTTTAGGCTGCTTAGAAAATACAAGTAATCCAGAAGTAAAACAGAGACAACGAAGAAATGAGAATATAAAGACCTGAATCTAAAAGATGAAGCCAGGAATGTTGTTGTTATATACATTTAGCTCTAAGCTTTCCAGCAGCTAATTTTAAGACAAATCAGCTGCATAACTCAGTATACCTCTAAGAGAAAAACTATCCATTTGCTTAGTAAAGAACACTCTTCCTGGGACTGATCCCAGAGAGCAACTTCTGTATGTCTTGAGAGGACCAGCGTTAACAGGCATCATCCTTGGAGTGAAAGTTGCAGAGCCTCCCTCACAAGCACAGCATACGCATGTGTCTTCGCCTAGAAGATAACTCAAGACGGCTCTGTGAGGAGAAAAGCTCCAAGGCAAAACCTATGTTGCAGCCTCGAAAGCTGAATAAAAGCAAAATAATCTTTCTGACACAGTGAAGAAAGGCCATCAATGCTTTTTTTGTTGTTAATTTTTAGGAGCAGAAATTGAGTAGGAGATAACAAATCCAATACTAAGAACAAATTTAAAAGTTGTGTGAGGCTTTGGAAAAGGAATGGTGGTCAGTAGAGAAGGGCCGAAAGGACTATTAACAAAGAGGGGGTGAAGACATCAAGGAAGAATCTGTATGCTGACAGAAAAGTATTCTGTGCTGGGATGAAAACAGAAACAAGAAAACCTATCAAACATAAAAAGCAGTGTTAGAAGCAAACCAAACAAACGAGGAGGTGGCACCCCAGATCGATGGGCAGTGCTGTGTCCCTGGCAATAGCACATTAATAAAAAGTTGACTCACCAGACGTCTGAACATCACCCATTTCCCTCTGTGCCAATTCCTTATTCACCAAGCATCTCCCTGACTGTAGGTTACTTTTCAAGGAAATTCTCCTCTGGGAATATAAGGTACTTTGCATAATCATCCTGTCTATTTGATAATCATTAAACTGTCTCTGTGGTACAAATTACTGCTATACAGACATCTGCATTGTAGGCCATGTTTCCAGGATTTGGATACCTAACTTTTACTTACAAAACTAAGTAGCCAGAATAATGGGTTTTGATAAGCCTCTTTCACCTGTGATTCTTAAGTCTCTGAGCTCAAGGTTGAAAAAATTCATCAGCATCACCCTTTGTTACACATTCTTTGCATTTAAGTTAATGTTCAGCTGCATTATCCTGAATGCTTCTTACAAAACCTTCAGAGGTGAAGGACAGTCACATGACCCAAGCTGCTTCCCAGTGGATTTCTGCCAGATGCCTATCGGCAAAACTTCCTTTGGACTTCTTGGCAGACTCTGTAACTTGAAGTAACGTAAGAACAAAGCTGCTCAATTGAAGTTTGCGTAACTGGTAAAGTCTGCCAATGAGTAACTCCTAATCATCTATCATGAGGAGATACAAGAATGAGCAAACAGTAGGGTTAAGTGCATTTACTTTGTGGGGAACAGAATCTAAGACATCACAAAGGCATGGAGACATGCGTGCCAGCCAACAAAACCAGCCTTCAGGAACCTGGAAGGATGCCAGTGTTTCCCTTTGGTTTGTAAAATAGATACTCCTGGGTTTTTTGTTTTGTTTTGTTTTAATGGATTTGGGTTTGGAACTGAAATTAAGTTTACTCAACTCTATGACCTGAACAGAATACTGAAGTCTTTAAAAAAAAAGGGGGGGGGGGGCGCCACAGAAAATTTCTCCCATAGCTACATAACCAAGGCCTCTTAGAGGTAATAAGTGTATACAATGAGTGATTTACTTTCAAATATTTTACTGACAAAAGACCTGTACCTACAGTAAGAAATCCTAAGGAGTAGAGCACTAAGAACTGATCTCAAAATCCTTTCAACTCACAAAATATTTTGTTTCTGACGGAGCACCTTGAACTAGCTAAAACCTAAGAAGATGTTTATCTTTCTTGCCTCTTTGATAAACAGAAAGTTTGCGATTTTAAGATCACGCTATTGTTTTGGAGATTTCTGGGAAGATTCCAAAGACGGTATCAAAATTATGAAGACAACAGCACTTGAGCTAACTTCTGCCAAATCAAACGCCAGGAAATACCATTCAGCTATGGATGCTGTTCTGTGCTATGCCAATTTCAGCTCTTGCTCTGTGCAGGAGCTGCCAACTGCCTCTTGCCTACTGTTTGAGCATTTCTGAAAGGAGCATTTCTTGTCATTTCTAAACTCAAAGTTTGCCAATTAAGTACTGCATGAGCCAGCTGCTAGGCAGGAACTAGAGACTTTTTGTCTGTTGCAAGAACCAACTCTGGCTGTATTAGGAAAAAATCTACCTGGCAGGTTCCGGTTAGAATACGTTGAGGGGGGAAGGGTGGGCCAAGTCCTGGAATGGAACAGAGGCAAGGGATTTATCCCAAGTCAAGGCGCATCAATTCTCCTTTCATGTTACAAAGCAGCAGTCGGAAAACATGAGTAGCAAAATGAAACAACCCTAAAAGAGAGAGAGAGCGCTATACATAAAAAGAGAGAGTCTTTGAAACGTTTAGTCATCAAAACCTACTTCTTACCAGGCAATGTACATTGAAAGTAAAAGAGATTCTCTGCTCACCTACAGGCCATCAAGCATAGAGAGATGATCTTGGTAAGTAACTGACTTCCCTGTGAGAACTTCTAAGGAGCAACAAGCTTCTCATCAGCAGCTGTAGATGACGAATGGCAGCTGCGGTGCATCCTCACGTGCTGAGAGCGAACACCTGCCAACCTTTAATCCTCTAACCCAGTTTTTAAATAAATGTATCATAGACCCCCACAGACCTACAATACTAGGTTCTTCAAGAAGAAAAGTGAAGCCAACGGGAATAAAGGGAATATCAGAAGAAATGGTGAGGAAAAAAAAAAAAAACCCATAAAGCTTTAGTAAACAATTATTGCCTTTATTTTTTATTAAAAAAATATTTTTTAATGCTTATTTATTTTTTAGAGACAGGGAGACAGAGTCTGAAGTAAGTTCCAGGTTCTGTCAAGCACAGAGCCAGAGGCGGGGCTCGAATTCACAAACCTCGAGATCATGACCTGAGCTGAAGTCAGACGCTTAACCAACTGAGTCACCCAGGTGCCCCTAATTATTGCCTTTAAAAACAACAGTTCGCTTCTCAAAGTAGTGACTACTAGGTACATTTAAGACTATTAGTGATCGGAGTTTAGAAAAAGAACAAAGTCTAATAATATACAGTGAAGGCAAAGCTATTCCAACTAAGTACTCCCCCACAAAGAGGTTATATACTACAACAGAACTTGGTAAAAGAATTGTTCCCTTAAAACATTAAATCAGAAAACTGCCTGACAGCTATCTGGAAGTACAGTTCACTCTAACTGGTATCCAGAAACACAACAATTCTCTGAAAATGGTATTTTCCCTTTAATTTTCGATGAAAATTATCTGTAGGAGTGGAATCTGAATCATGGAATTCTGTGCTCTAGAATTAATTTAGATCATTCTGGGTTCTTTTTGTGTCGTTTTTGTTTTGTCTCTGATTGAACTTAGAAGCTCACCTCCACCCTCCCAAAGCTCTGAGACACCTTTTACAGGTAATACTGCTCAATTCAGTAGGGCAGATTTATTCATCTCTTCAGTTAGAGACACTGCTTCCCAGCTTCTCTTGCAGGTAGACGTAACAGACATTATGTTCTGGCAAACAAGACACCAGTGGAAGTGTAAAAAGCCATCCTCAGGCAGTGTCCTACGAGGTGGCTGTTGATTTTTTTATCCTTCATCCTTGCTGGCTGGAATCAGACTCAATGGCTGAAACCTGAGCAGTCATCCTGGGCTGGGAGGTGGCATGCCAAGCCAATAGGAGCACCTGTCCTAGATGATACAATATAACTACTACCAGCCTTGGATTATCTACCCTTCAACTCTTCTCATGAAAAAGGAAATCTCATTTAAACCATTTCTTTTCTTGTAATACATAGCCAAAGCTAATCTTGATACACATAGTGTGCCAAAATAGATTTAGAGGCATGAAAACAGACATATGGCAGCATCCCACAGACAGCTTGGCCTGATATTTGCCTGTGAGTTGGAATTAACAGGTGATCCAGAGAAAGGGAGTAGGTTTTCGACCACAGTTTAAAATAAAGCACCAAACAACCTAGAAAGAGGGGCACGCCTGAGTCGTTATGTATTTACATTTATCCCAAATAATATCTATCATGCATTAGCCTTGATAGATATTTTCCAACATTTGAGTCCATCTTCCCTAGAATAGTATCTGTTGCTTGCACAGTAGCAGTTTGACAATGAATGGACAACAAAAAAAACCCTGATGACCTTTACAAAAATCACAAATTTCTAGCTTCCATCTGTTCCCACTGAGATTTTGATTCGTAGAAGCCCAAGGTGAGGTACAGGTTCTTAACCAGTTACGAAACAGAGCAGCTGGGACGCCTGGGTGGCTCAGTTGGTTAAGCGCCTGACTTCGGCTCAGGTCATGATGTCGCGGTTCGTGAGTTCGAGCCCTGCGTCCAGTTTTGCGCTGACAGCTCAGAGCCTGCTTCAGATTCCTCGTCTCCTTCTCTCTGCCCCACCCCCACTCTCATTCTCTCTCAAAAATAATAAACATTAAAAAAGAAGAAGAAGAAGAAGAAAAGAAACAGACCAGCTGTTGTTAATCTTGGCTACCTCCACACTCGGGTCAGTCAGAGCTTTCCAAAATAGTGACCCCTGAGAGTTTCATCTCCTCCCCAACCCCTACCCTAGGGGATTCTAATAAAAAAGGTCTGGGGTAATTCTAATGTAAAGAACAAAAAACCATTTTCCCTCACAAAGCACAAAGTAGAGAAAGTCTTCTTTACAGAACATTGCCAACTAATAAATGTAAAAAAACAACAGACATAAAAATAGTAATAATGATTGGGCAAATGGCAGCAATGGATATTATACCCACTTTGCGAAAGACTGGAGGGCAAGATACATATTCTCTTTTAAAGTATTTTGTTTTATTTTGTTTTTTACATTTATTTATTTTGAGAGACACAGTGAGACAGAGCACAAGCAGGGGAGGGGCAGAAATAGAAGGAGACACAGAATCTGAAGCAGGCTCCAGGCTCCGAGCAAGCGTTCAGCACAGAGCCTGACACAGGGCTTGAACCCATGAACCATGAGATCATGACCTGAGCCAAAGCTGATCACTTAACCAATGGAGCCACCCAGACGCCAGTCTTAATCATAGGTGGGAAAGGTACCTTTACAATGTGGAAACTGGACAGACACTACCTTAGTTGTACGATGAAACAGTATGACCAACAATGAGACACAATGACATCATCTGCTTCCCAGTGAGACACAGAGAAGGTATTCCTTCCCGGAAAAAGGTATAACCTGAGCCTAATCACACAGAGGCATCCGTCAAATCCTAACTAGGTGACACTAACCACTAGCCTGGGTTTTTCAATGCCATAAATAAGAAAACAAGTGGTGGGTAGGGAGTAGGTGACACCAAATGGAAGGGATGATGCAGGGATGGACTCCTGCAAAGATAAGAGGGGACTAGAGAGACATGACAACCAACTGCAATGCATAATCCTTAATTGGATTCTTTACTGAAAACACAGCTATATAATAGAACATTACCGGAGTAACTATGAAATTTAAATACGGGCTGCACATTAAATAATGGTCTGGTGCCGAATTTCTTTCTTTCTTTTTTTTTTTTTTTTAACGTTTATTTATTTTTGAGACAGAGACAGAGCATGAACGGGGGAGGGTCAGAGAGAGGGAGACACAGAATCTGAAACAGGCTCCAGGCTCTGAGCTGTCAGCACAGAGCCCGACATGGAGCTCAAACTCACGGACCGCGAGATCATGACCTGAGCTGAAGTCGGCTGCTTAACTGACTGAGCCACCCAGGCGCCCCTGGTGCCGAATTTCTTAAAAGTGAGGATACTGTGCTTAATATCAAGATGAATGTCCTTGAGGTGAAAAGTTAAAAGTAGTACAATGCTCCCATTAATAATTACCTCCAAAGTTTGTAAAAATGTGGGTGCCTGGAAGGCTCAGTCAGTTAAATGTCCGACTTCGGCTCAGGTCATGATCTTGCAGTTCGTGGGTTCAAGCTCCACATCGGGCTCTGTGAGGACAGCTCAGAGCCTGGAGCCTGCTTCAGATTCTGTGCCTCCCTCTCTCTCTGCCCCTCCCCTGCTCGTGCTCTCTCTCAAAAACAAATGAACATTAAAAAAGTTTTTTTTAAGTTAGTAAAAATATATACCCAATTTCCAAGACAGAATTATATACCTATGTATTTATTTCTAAGAGGAGAGGCAATTGCAAACACGTTAAAACCCACAAAAGCACAGATTTCTTCCATTCTGGAGAAAAGGGCAGTTGTCCTTTCCAAGCTTTCTGGATGATTCCTGACACATTCTTTAAGGTCTAAGACTAATACACAGAGATAAAGTTAGTAGTAGGTTTAAATCAAGAGAGAAATCACAATAACACATTCATCCATAGAAAACACATGCATAATAACCCTAATTTATTAATTATACCAACTAGACAGATGATAGATTTGTCTTTTTTCTTAGCTTTTTGTGTTTTGAATGGTACCTCCTACACCAATTTAGAGAAATGTCCACATATGAACTTGGGGATTCCATTATATCACTACCCAGCATACATGTAGAATCAAAAGCCTACTTGAATTCTGCAAAGAATGCAGGCTAAGATTATCCACATTTCTTCCCTTTAAGACGAGAATTCCCTTGTCCTGTGCACAAAACCACCAGGTCCTTAGGGGTTCTCAGCTCCTTCCCTTCAGCAGTATTTCTACCTTTACTGCCGGCAGCTTCTCCATCTTCTCCTGATCTCACTGGCTGCTTCTAATTATACCTACTCAGTTTAGTTTTAAAATCTCAGGGAAAACCAAGACCATGTGTTCCAGTGAGATCTTCCTTACATTTACTCATGGTTCACTGACCCCTTTCTCCCATTCTTGAAACAAAATCTTCTTGCTTAAGTCACTAAATATTTAAATCATAAAAGTCCTTTGGAAGGGCACCTGGGTGGTTCAGTCCGTTGAGCGTCCGACTTCAGCTCAGGTCATGCTCTCCCAGCCCGTGGGTTCAAGTCCCATGTCGGACTCTGTACTGACAGTTCAAAGCCTGGAGCCTGCTTCAGATTCTGTGTCTCCCTCTCTCTGCTCCTTCCCTGCTCGCACTCCGTCTCTGTCTCTCTCTCTCAAAAATAAACATTTAAAAAAAACTAAAAAAAAAAAAAGTCCTTTGGAAATGTTTTAAATACAATCTCACTTTTCTTAAAACAATCCTTATTTTCCTAAGAACACAAGAACCCATTACACAAAACTATATCACTACATCACAAAATTGACTAACTCTAGGTAATATTTATGTATGTATGTATGTATATATGTATGTATCTGTCTATCTTAAAAATAGACACCTAGCAATTCACTTTAGGAGTTTTTGCTACTGAAGCAGCCAGAGAAGTGTAAAAGACAGATGTCCAAGAATGTTCTATAATGTTACCACTCATAATGTGAGAGAGTTTACTGATAACCAGTAAAGGCCTTACCTGTAACCAATAGAGAGGAAAGAATTTATTTAAAATTTTTTTTTTCAACATTTATGTATTTTTGGGACAGAGAGAGACAGAGCATGAACGGGGGAGGGGCAGAGAGAGAGGGAGACACAGAATCGGAAACAGGCTCCAGGCTCTGAGCCATCAGCCCAGAGCCTGACGCGGGGCTCGAACTCACGGACCGCGAGATCGTGACCTGGCTGAAGTTGGACGCTTAACCGACGGCGCCACCCAGGCGCCCCTAGAGAGGAAAGAATTTAAATGACACCTCAATTTACAAACTGGAAAGTGAGGAACAGAGAGATTAAGGAGTGTGCCCAAAGACAAAGCTAGTTTAGAGCAGCTAGCAGAGATGTAGTTTAAATAAGAGTTTCTTCAGGGAAGCTCAGTCAGTTCAGCGTCCAACTTCGGCTCAGGTCATGATCTCATGATTCGTGAGTTAGAGCCCTGCATCGAGCTCTGTGTTGATAGCTCGGAGCCTGGAGCCTGGAGCCTGCTTCAGATTCTGTGTCTCCCTCTCCCTCTGCCCCTCCCCTGCTCATGCTGTCTCTCTCACTCTCAAAAATAAACAAGCATTAATAAATAAATAAATAAATAAATAAATAAGAGCTTCTTCAGCAATGAGTTGTTTTAAATAATCAGCTCCTTGTAGATTTTAATCAATGCTGCTTGACACAGAAATGTCAGAGATACATGTGCCTTAAACTCAGTAATATGACAAATTCATCTATTTATAATAAAGAAATAGGCAAATTAGACCTTAAGTCCATGTTTTCTCAAATTCCTATTTTAGGTTCACTTTTACCCTCCTCTTAAACTTTTTATATTATTGAATTTTGTAAACACTAGTAATGTCTGATTTGAGAGGAGAGAGAGAAGAGTCCTGGTTCAGTTTCTTCATTGTGCAGCGAGAAGACAAACCCAGGGGGAAGAGGAGAGTGACCTATGGTGATACAAAGCGCAGGCAGAGCTGGGCTGAACTGGGCTCTCATCCCAGGGATCCTTCCCTTAGCCCCTTTAGCATCAAAGTACAAATATGTCAACTACTTCACATCACCTTTAGCTGTGGTGGAAAGCTTCAGATAATGCATAATAGATCTATTCACACTGTCATGAGGTTGAAATTTTGATGCCTATCCATAGATGAATGGGCTTTGTTCTATGGTTTCCAGGACCAAACGTGTTCAGGGTGGCTGGTGAGTTGTAGGGGAAGATGCAAATGTTGCTGACCATAAAAGCAGAAACACTACAAGAAGAGGCCAAAAGTAAACAACACCTAACACAGGTGGTTCAAGACAGGCCTAGGAAATTCTCATTCATACAAGGATAAAATATGAACAATCTCAGCAATCTGTTATCAGTACAATTCCAGGAGCATTTTACTCTACATGTAGTCTAGGCACTGTTATGTTGGAATCCCCAAGCTGTTCCAGCTGGACATTTCCCTGAATTGGAATAGGAGGTACTACTCAAAGCATATAGAAGGAAAGAGTCAAACAGGAAGGGAGAGATGTAAAAACAAATCCATAAGGGAAGATCCTAGAATGTTGTTATTTCCATGATGATTCTCTACCTCTAATTATCATTGATAATGCAACAGAACTGTGAACTACTTAAAAAAAAAAATTACAAGGTATATGTTATACTGCAATTATTTTTATACTATCACTGGTCTCCTATTTCCAACCTCAGAAAAAAATGCTATTTTTAAGAAATAAATATAAAAATAAGGTTCCTTAATAGTCTACCTGTTTACAAAACAAATAAAAGCTGTCTAATGGTTGCACACATACACACGCACAAGAGACCCATGAGCACAACTAGCTGGAGCTCACTGTTTAAAAAGCACAAAGTGGAAAACACATTTTTATTGACCTTTCAAAGCATTTGACTTCCAGGTGAAGTTTAAGATGAAGGAAGCCTTTTAAAAGTCCTATCTTTCAACATTTAAAAATAACTTCTTTCCCCTTCCCAAAGTCTCAAACTTTTCTTTGGAGATTTAAGAGCCCATGGTGACAACCCTACTATCCAAAAACTTCAAAAGAATATTTCACGTGTCCCTTCTACAAAGGGGTAGGTAGGAAGGTTCTACTGATATGAACTAGAGAGCATGTGTTGGCTCTCAACTGATAGATCATATGGGGACCAAGTTTTACAATCAGCATCGAATGTCACCCTACTCGAGAGCAACAAAGTCTAATAACTGTGTCCCTCTGACTGCATCCCGCTCACCCATAAAGAAAGCCAAGGTACATTATCTTACCTCAAACTGTGGGTAAGGAGGAGTCATAGCTGAAGGGGGCCCTGAGGTGGGAGGTGGCATCCCTGAAGTGGGTGGGAACAGACCCAAGGCATTCAGATTTAATCCAGGAATTAAATGTGCTTGAAGCTGCAACAGTAAAAAGGTCCCTCATTTTACATTTAAAAAAAATCAAGTGTAATTATAAGTGACAATATTCAGATTGTGACCTTGTCTAGTAAAAAAAATAAAAAAAATCATTTTATGACTCAAATTTTAGAACAGATGTTCCATGTTATTATACTTGAGCACATATCTGTTTATATTTCTTGATATGTTAAAATCTGTGTGCTCATTTGCCCCCTCCTTGATCTGAAGCTACACTAGCTTTCTCAAAGCAGGCAACATACCCTCGCTTTCCTTAATGATCAGCTCACAGTGCTTAGACAAGTATGTACTCTGTGTGCTATGGGCACGCAGTAAATACAGACTGAAAACCTTGCATTAGTTGAAGAAGTAAGCAAACGAGATTTGTGCACTGAAAAGCAAACCTGATACACAGAAAAAGGTATTATTAAGAGATCTTTACTCCTTGGATAAAATTTGGCTGTCGTGGGTCTAAAAGTCTAAAACAAAGTCAAGATCTTTGGCAATCAGGTCCCATCCCATACAACTATGGCAACTAGACATATCTTTGGAGTGTATCCAGGAGCCAGAAAGAGGACTTTGTATTGGCTGAATTTTATAAGGGCTGAGGAAGTGAAGTGGAGATGACAGTTGAGACGTGAGCATACCTGGGAATCTCTTTAAAAGGTGTATGGTTGGATTAACTCGCAACTGACTCTGAAACATCAGATGAGCAGTTATAATGGGAAGGTAGATAAGGCAGCCAGTCATGGGAGGTAAAATGATCAGCATATTTCTAGGTTCCTCTCACAAAGGCATTATTTTTATATTTCCCTTCTTTTACATGTAGTGTTTCAGATGACAGGCCCAACCAAGGAGTGTTTTTTTTCATTTACTTGAAAATTCAAAATGGACTACAGACATGTTACATTTTCTGCACCATTCCATCCACTCAGGAAGGTCAGCAATTCACTTTAATTGCCTTCATTGCTCTACACAGATTATTTTGTCATTTTTAGTTGTTTTAATGCCAAGGTTTATGACTAACCAAATTAAAATTAAAATTTGAACTCTTAACAGTTGCTTTTATATACGTGGTATCTATTATAATCCCAGTCCTAATAAGCATTCAATGTAGGCACAACAGCCCCATTTCACAGATGAAGAAACCAATGCTTGGAGAACAGGTAAGTTGTCCAAGAGAACAGAGCTGCAGCTAATCAGTGGTTGAACTAGGACTCAAACCCAGTTCACGTACCTCTTAAGCCCACGTTCCTACTCTACTAATCTTCCAATTAACATTGTGCAGAAGATACTCATCTTTTTTTAGGAAAGTATTAGCCTTATTTAACAGATAAGGAAGCTAAGGCTCCAAGACTATACCATTTGCTAAAATCACAGAGAGCCAAACCTGATGTCAAAGCCTGTGGTCTTCCAAACTACCCCACGACACACTCACGATGGTGCTAAAAATCAATTAGAAACTACATCTAATGCTGCCACCATTAACGACATCAGGATTAATCCAATTGAAAACATCTTTTAACTGTTCATCAAAATAAAGGCATGTCCTCCATATTAAAACTAACATTCATAGAAGCAATATCATTTTCATAAGACTCCCTGATTTTCTTCATGATCTCTTCCTCAGCTTTGGCACATGTTTCAACGTTGCCTTTAACTGTAATGGTGCGCTCTGGATTATACAGCGTCAATTCCTGCAATCTGCAGAATGAAAAAGAGGGAAAAGAAAAAGAATGGAAATTACAGGAGGAAGACAGTTAATAACAGTCCAGCCACAGATGGCAATTAAAACCCAACTGTGGTGGCTGGCAGTATGTAAAAGTGGGTGGTCAGACATGATGAAAAATGAGTAAGCCCCAAAAGATAGGAATCCAAGAACTGTAAAGCTGCCGAAGAAAATACTTCCCCTCCAGTCTTCTCAACAGAAATTACTGGGTGTACACAGTTCACTTAAGTCCATGTTTGAAACACAGTGTACTTCTTGACCACTTAAGTGAACTTTTTTCACAACAATTCAACAGTGAAATGTAAAGAAAATGATCACAGGGGTGTACGGTTTTAGTAGAAACCAAGAACCAGATGTACAAAAACTTTAATAAGGATGTTCCTAGACTGCGTGGACCAATTCTAAACATAATTGGCAGTCTCATGCAATTGCATTTTCTGGGTCACCAGCAAGAAATAAACATGGAAATATTCCGAAAAGGCAAACCAGAATTCATGTGTCTAAACTTACTTTTTGCCAGTAATTTTAGAGTTTAAAGTAAGCTGGAGAAAATAACATAAATCAATGTGTCTTGACTAAATTAAAAACATGATCCCTTGATGACCATATAGACCCTACATTAGAAGGCCTTAGCAGTATTCAGAAACCCTCTGCTTGACCAAGATTCTGCTGAAGCTTCATAATCCACTGAGATGACAATTGAGACTGCTTTAGCCTGAGCCACTCAACAGCCTTGAGAGGAAAGCAATGGGAGATTCTTAACCATGGAAAACAAGACTAAGTACATAGATTGAAAGGATATGGAAAACTGGTAGAGCTCTCCTTCGTAATTGTAGAGTTAAAATCCTCATTTTCACTACTTAGCAGAATGCCGTAAGCTCAACTTGAGCCAGATGAATGGGTTATTATTCCTTAACCTTTTCTCTTATTTGCTAAAAATGTAAACATCTACACAAGGAAGACTATTTGTCTTAGACTGAAAAAGTGTATTTCTCATCTCTGGTCTCAACCCACCTCTCCCTGCCAAGCATTTTATATTAGCTTTTTTCTAATAGCTGCTTTACAATAGCTTTTAAGATTTTTTTCTCTGAAAACCCTCTCATTTGGGTGTAAAATTCAAGACACTCTGTGTTTTTTGTTTTTTGTTTTTTTTTACAATCAAGCAGGACTTTCCTATTTCCTACCACTCCCTTCTTTGAAAACTCCTTGCTGCATG
Organism: Prionailurus bengalensis; assembly: GCF_016509475.1. Lineage (NCBI taxonomy): Eukaryota > Metazoa > Chordata > Mammalia > Carnivora > Felidae > Prionailurus > Prionailurus bengalensis. Next base: position 114,990,521 of record NC_057348.1, read on the forward strand.
AACATGCTGCCTGTCTTTCCTTAGCATTTTTCCTTAGTTCATCAATCTCCTCTCACCTCATCTTTCTTGGGTACTGTGATGTAAAGAATAGTTACCCCCAGAAAGGGAAACCTTTCCATACAATTTCAGAGCATTCATAGACCCAAGGTGTGACAGCCAGCTTCCAAGATGACCTACTCCCCAGTGGGCCCAGTCCTCTCTCACACTGAATAGAGATGACCTGTGTCAATTATACTAGAAAAATGATAGAGTTGATAGAGTTGATAGAGTCAATTATACTAGAAAAATGATAGAGTTATAACACAGAAGTTATAGGCTTCTGAGGCTGTGTTATAAAAGACATTGTCACTTCCATCTTGCTCTTTCTTGGATAATCCACTCTGGTGGAAGACAGCTACCACTGTCCTAAAGACACCCAAGCAGCCCTGGGGAGAGGACCATGTGCTAAGGCCTCACATCAACAGTCAGCATGAACTTCTCAGCAACATCAAGTGACCCCAAGCCAGAAACACCCAGTTAAGCTGCTTCTGCATTCTTGACCCACAGAAACTAGGTGAGCAATAAATGTTTACTATTGTTTCAAGCTGTCAAATGTTGGGATAATTTGTTACACAGCAGTGGATAATAAATTGGGTTACTTATTTCAACTGTGGGAGTAGTGATCAGTAAATCTGACCAAGACTTCAGCTAGAAAGTATGAATGTAAAGTTAGTAGTGCTTTCTGCCTCTTTAGGAGGAAAAGATAATGCTTTCAATATGGGTTAGACACAGATAGTAGGTAGTAGATTAAGTTGGAGAAACAAAAAAAAGTATGTTGGTACAAGGTAGCTCAAACTCCTGAAAGATGGGAGCGGCTCTGTATAATACACAACCCACAGCTTCACAGTGCTAGAAAAATTTCTAACTCAAAGAAAGCAAGGCAGCACTTACGGAGATATCGTGATTTTAGTGTCAGTGTCTTGCTCAATTTTTTTAAGATTTCTTCCTTCCTTACCAATAAGACGGCCTACAAAGTTATTATGGGCTAAAATCTTCAAGGGAATCTCTTCTGTGCTGTAAATAAAAAAAGAAAAAGGTCATGCAATCAGGAGAAGTAAACCTTCTCTTGGGTAAAAAGACAATATCCATTCATTACACATTTACTTCTTACCTACGATATAGGAAGCATTATGCTAGGTTGAGTTTAAAGTCCACTGACCTCCATTCTAGCAATGCATGAATAGAGGGGGCAAAAAAAAACAGTAACAAGTATTTGAAGGTAACTTTTTTTTTTTTTTTTTTTAATTTTTTTTTTCAACGTTTTTTATTTTATTTTTTGGGGGGGACAGAGAGAGACAGACCATGAACGGGGGAGGGGCAGAGAGAGAGGGAGACACAGAATCGGAAACAGGCTCCAGGCTCTGAGCCATCAGCCCAGAGCCCGACACGGGGCTCAAACTCACGGACCGCGAGATCATGACCTGGCTGAAGTCGGACGCTTAACCGACTGCGCCACCCAGGCGCCCCTGAAGGTAACTTTTAAGACCATTTTCTTCCATGCATCTCAGGGAATATCTTCCAAGGTAGACTGTTAGCTCATTGAAAACACCTCTTACTCAAACCCACATCCCTAAATCCCCAATACCAGAACACAACGTACAAATGCAAAACAATAGGATTTTATTATGAATTGTGAACTACATTCCTAGAGATACATGCACAATTTACAGAAGGAAACAGAAGAAACTCAACAGTGATTACTCTTTAGGGGACGAGTATAAGAGCAGGAAGGGGGGCTTTCACTTTTCATTGTGTACCTTTCTGAATTTCCAAGTGATACATATCACTGCTGAAAAATATCACCGGCATTATCTGGATGGTGAGCCTTTCCGAATTTTTTTTTTTTTTTAAAGAATTATGAACTTATAACAAAGCTACATGTAACATCTTACAACTAAAATACTTTTAATACATATTAAAGGTCCCTACAAATTAAGTGCTAGTGATTAGGTCCCCAGGCTAACTCCAGTACCTTAGTCTGCTCTCTCCTTTTAGGAGAGTGTTGTGCTATAAGCTCAAGTGGCATAGAACCTAACCTCTGTTCAAAGTTCTTGTGGAACAGGCATTTAGAGTTTCAACCTCAAACACCCAAATAAATCTCCAGTTTGCCTTAGCACAGGATTAGAGATTTCTCCACCTCTATACTCCCTGCTGCTGCAGAGTAGGGCTGGGCAGACAATAAGAACAGAGCTCCCATGGGCTCCGAGTAAGGGAGTCAGGGTTTGAGGCCCATTTTCGGTAAATCCCAAGAAGATTTCTTGGTTCTCAGGTGGGCTTCCTATCCCATAGGTGCCTTCTCCTACAGCTAGACTCTCCCCATTAATACCAACCACCCCATATCCAAACATGATTGAAAATAAAATACTTAAAAGACTTCTACTTTATAACCAACTCAGGAGTACCTACCACCACAGCTCTTCAGGACAGCACTGCCCTGTTTGTTGACAATGCCTAAGAATTGTCATAGAAGTCCAAAATAAAGCAGCATAAGTATCAACCTCTTCACAGCTTAATCCTCTTTACTCACAATTTTATATCTTGAGCTTCCTTATGCATAATCTCCAGAATAGATTTACAAGCCGCAGAGGTCCCTTCAGGGGTAGAGAGGATAGTAATGGACTTCTCAGCAGCACCTGCATTCTCTTTACGATGGACATCGATTCTTACAGTGAGCACAAGGAGAAAAGGAGAACTGTAAGCATGTATTCACATATACAGAGTCTGGAATATCAACTTCAAAGTAACAGGAAAGCAAACTGGTGCAGCCACTCTGGAGAAGAGTATGGAGGTTCCTCAAAAAACTAAAAATAGAACTACCCTACAACCCAGCAACTGTACTATTAAGTATTTATCCCAAAGGACACAGAAATAAAGATTTGATGGATGCATCCTAATGTTTGTAGCAGCAATATCAACATTAGCCAAACTAAGGAGAGAGCCCAAATATCTATCAACTGATGTAGGATAAAGAACATGTGGTACATATATACACAGTGCAATATTACCCCATCAAAAACAATGAAATCTTGCATTTGCAATGACGTGGATGGAACTAGAATGTATTATGCTAAGCGAAATAAGTCAATAGACAAAGACAAATACCTTATGATTTTCACTCATATGCAGAATTTAAGAAACAAAACAGATGAATGTATGGGAAGGGGGCAGGGAGATAACAGAGGGAAACAAACCACAAGAGATTTTTTTAAAATTTTTAATGCTTATTCATTTATTGAAAGAGACAGAGCACGAGTGGGGGAGGGGAAGGGGCAGAGAGAGAGAGACAGACAGACACAGAATCCCAAGCAGGCTCCAGGCTCTGAGCTGTCAGTACAGAGCCCGATGCAGGGCTCGAACTCACGAACTATGAGATCATGACCTGAGCTGAAGTTGGACGCTTAACTGACTGAGCCACCCAGGCGCCCCATGAGAGACTCTTAATGATAGACAGCAAACTATGGGTTGATGAAGGGCGGTTGGTAGGGGATGGGCTAGACAGGTGATGGGCTAGACAGGTAATGGATATTAAGGAGGGCACTTGTGGTGATGAGCCACAAGTGGGTACTGTATATAAGTGATGAATCACTGAATTCTACTCCTGAAACCAATACTGGACTGGTTAAAGTTTAAGTAAAAAAATACTTTAAAAAACATGTTGTGAAGTTACAGGTACCAACACAGTAAGAGGTCCTTCATCTTACATGAAAGAAGAAACAATACATATGATAAGGTTTTTTTTTTGTTTTTTTTTAATGTTTATTCACTTTTAAGAGAGAGACAGAGGGCAAGCCGGGGAGGGGCAAAGAGAGAGGGAGACACAGAATCTGAAGCAGGCTCTGAGCTGTCAGCACAGAGCCCGATGCGGGGCTCAAAACCACAAACTAAGATCGTGACCTGAGCAGAAGTCAGACACTTAGCCGACTGAGCCACCCAGGCACCCTAGGATTTCTCTTTTAAAGCTACCCATGTTAGCAGATACAAGGAATAAGTCCTATAAAGACAGATTCCCAACTTAACAATACTTCCAGGGATAAGATGAAAGGTAACTGCCCCCTTTTTAAAAATGTGCACGCTTATTTTTAATTAAATACAAAGTGAGTCTTCTGTCGTTTAAGAAGTACAAGAAAGAAAATTATCTGAAAAAGTGTGTTTGGGGAAAATTAAATACTTGTGAGTCCCTCTGGCCATTCAAACACTAGAAGAGCTACACAACTCCTGGCCTTAAGAACGGCTGCTTCACCACACCAATAAAGTCAAGGTTTGCATTTCATTTTTCTAAATGTTTGAAACCTGAAGATTCATCTCTGAATTTAAAGGGCAATGAGAGGGGCGCCTGGGTGGCGCAGTCGGTTGAGCGTCCAACTTCAGCCAGGTCACCATCTCGCGGTCCGTGAGTTCAAGCCCCGCGTCGGGCTCTGGGCTGATGGCTCAGAGCCTGGAGCCTGTTTCCGATTCTGTGTCTCCCTCTCTCTCTGCCCCTCCCCCGTTCATGCTCTGTCTCTCTCTGTCCCAAAAAAAATAAATAAACGTTGAAAAAAAAATTTTTTTAAAAATAAAGGGCAATGAGTAGGTGGGGTGATGGGTGAGATAAAGGAGTAATATTAAGAATATATTATCATGATAAGCACTGAGTAGTGTATACAATTGCTCAATCATGGTACTATACACCTGAAAATAATACTGTACCTTAATTATACTTAAATTTAAAAACATTTCCAGAACCTTTAAAAAAAAAAAAAAAGGCAATGTAGAAATTAAACAAATAAGAGCTGTCTAGAAATAATTTAAAAAAATATTTCAGGTTAAGTCCCAATCTCAGGAACTATCTTTCCAAACCACTATTTCAATTCCCAATCACTGTTAAGTATTGCTTATGTTCTAGTAGGTAAAATGTTAATCTAGTTTATTTCCACCCATTCACCCGTGTTAAGGATTACTAAACTCTGATCCTCTGAGAGAAGGGAATATTGCTTTATAGATCAGGGTAGCCCTCTGAGACCATTCCAGAAACAGAAGATCTAATAATGACTAGTTTCAATGGCCAAGAGTTAATTAAATCCACTGGCAGAACTCTGCAAATGAATCATCGGATATAACAAAAATTGCTTCCCTTCCCTTTCCATCCTCCATCTTCCTGCCTTAATAAAACAAACAGTTCAATTTAATTCATAGAAGCTCTTTCCTCTGACAAGGAAATGAGTAGCTTTAAAAGAATAACTCTAATCTGCCACAGGACAATGAAGGGAAACCATTTAATAATTAGTTTCTGCAGGTAACAGTGGATAAAGGAAAGCAAGGAGCCCTTCCATTTCAATATTAAAACCAGGCAAATTTAAGATTAAAACTTCCCCACTCCCTACATCATGAAGTCAAAGACCACTGGTTTAACACAAAGGTTACCAGTATCCCACATTTCCTGCTTCAAAGCAGGGGGAGGGAGGGCAGGATCAGACATCACCGTGCAGGTAGAGTGGGCATGCAACCACCACCAAACACAGCTCATTTCGCTTCTGCAGGAGAAATGAGTCAGCTAGTTCAACACTGGCATGGTGCCTGCGATAAATATGAATATCCTGTTAAGCTCAGGGGAACAAACATACATAATCAAGACCTACATAGTACCATAGCTGTACTTTCAGAAAAAGACTGCTTAACTCCATGGACCACATAAAGTCATTTTCCTTACTTTACTTACAAATTTAAAACACAAAATAATCCATTCATCTTCGTAGCTGGTCCAAGGACATTTCCATTTCCATTGTTGTGTACAATGACACAGCCACCTCTCTCCAGTGCGCTAACTATGGCAGCCACTGTCCCCAGAGAGGTGCTTAGTGCACTTTACAGAACAAGGGGTGAGGACAGTTCATTGTCAAGCTCCTTTGGGTCAAAAGATCCACATAGAGCCTAACAGGATGGTTAATAAGCAAATCAACATATAAGGCACTGAAACTTTTAAAGAGTATCATAGATGTATTTTAAGGGCACTAAATGTAATTTACATACAGTCATTTCATTCATTTGATAAATATGAGAGTCTTCTACCTAGCAGACCATGTGCTCAGCACTGGGGCTACCGTCATAAATAAAAACACACAGCTCTTGCTTTCTACTGCTGCAAAGCTAGCTCCAATGTTTAATGGACAATCTCCAATCCCTTAAAATTTGCATATTAAAACTATCAAATTAACATCCTAAAGAATAAGCCAATCCAACCACATGGCTTAATTATGGGATAAATTTGGACCATGAACTGAATGATTCTTTACCGACATAAAGCATGATTGAGAAACTACGTCTGTACTGGACCCAGAAAATTACTTCCAAAAACACTGAAGGCAGGTATCACTGGGGGTAGGACTGGGGACAGGGATAGGGGAGTAGAGAATAGGCAAGTAGTGGCCCTTTTATTCGCCAGTGCCTCCCGCATCAGAAGTGGATTAGGTATCATTTGTTTTCCATTTATGTGTGCAAATTTGAAGTTCTCTTTGAGATTAAGGTTTTGCCTCAGATTATCAAATCACAAGGTTTTTCCAGATTCCCAAATACTGTACAAGGAGGAATCACAGCCACACTCAGAAGGACATCAAGTACCAGAACTTACTGTTATTAAAATTCAAAGGGGAAAATATTAACATCCACTGCAGCCTCACCAATACTCACTTTGACTGAGTCTGTTTGGTAATGTTCCGAATGGTGGCACCTTCTTTTCCTATGATGGCTCCAACAAATTGGGTAGGGACCAGCAGGCGCAGAGGCAAGTCACACGGTTTCTGCTTGGAGATGGATCCTGGAGATCCCTGCCTCGATGAGCCCCTCTGCCCAAACCCACGACGACCCCGGGGCTGCTGTGAGGGGTTCTGCTGGGCAGCCATTTCATCAGGGATGTAGGCCACTTTCAATGTGAAGCTCTCCAACTGGAATCCGTTTAGTTTGTCTAAAGCTCTGGAAGATGACAAGGAGCAGAGTATGGGAAGAGAAACTGAGTTATATATAAACCTTTCAGCAAAGCAATACCCATCTCTTTCCACTCTGGATTACCACTTCTAAAAATTCTGAACAAAGCCACTGAGCAAGTAGTAAACTCCGAACACATACAATCCAACCCCCAAACACACAGACACATGCGCACGTGTAGAAGACCAAGTTTCCAAAGGGAACATATGTGCCACTTACCAATGAAAAATAGAAAAAAGGTTAATCAACAGAGTTTGATTAAAAATGGTATTACGCATGAGGTTAATAGCAGCTTATGAGTACCTAAACTTCAAAGAAGTGAGTGGACAGTCTTTGTCTTGTCTGGTTTTTCCAAATCAGAATGGAAAAGATGTTAGAAATATGTACACCCCCCACTTCACCCTCTTGAAAAATAAAAATATTAAAACATTTTAAGAATTGCAGGACAAATATCCCTAAAGCACTCATGGGAGACACATACAAATTAATACTTAGGCTAATCAGTCAGTCAATAAATTCTCAGCAGTTCATGAGCAAGTCTCTGAGAAAAAAGCAGTCCCTGACCCTGTGGAATTTATGATCTGATTTGCGGCAGAGGCAGGGGTGCTAGTGAATCAAAAAAAGCAAATGAAGCTATTTTCTACTTTATCTATCTATGCATGCATGCATCCATTTACCCACCCATCTCTCTATTTTGAGAGAAGCTCTATTTTTTTCTTCATTTTTAAACCTCATTACAGAAAAGTACCCACACTTAAGCATACATATCCAGGTGAATGTACATATCCAGATCCAGAACTAGGATGTACCAATGCCCCAAATGCCCCATCAGGGCATTTTTCAGTAATTTCCCCTCCCCTAGATTTCTAACACCATAGATTAATTCTGCCTGTTTTAAAATTCTATACAAGTAAGTACATATGAGTACACGTTATATAGTATCATGTCTCGCATCTCATGAGACTCATCTACATTTTTGTGTTGTACCTTACCTATTTTCTAAGTGGATAACTCAACAAAAAAATTGATAGAAAAGATATGGCCAAGATTTCAAAAGCACATAAACACTCCTAAGAATATACACTCCCCAGTACACAACAAAATTAAAAACAAAGATCCCACACTTTTTCTCTAGGGTTACTTCAAATTCTTTGCTCAGATTCTGTCCCAATGGGCACGGAGTTCAGCCCTGGTAAGGGAAAAAACAAAACCAAAGAAACAGGAATGAAGCAGTTTCTCTCTAGTTGCCCAGAGTTATCATTTCTGGTTCACATACTGCCTTATCTGCAGATTCAGTTTCTGACGTGAATGGAAAGGGGGAAAAAAAGAAGAAGAAGAAGAAGATGATGATCCTAGCACCAAAAAGGGCACCAGAAGCACGGAATTGCAAGACAGGCCTAGGCAACCAGACAAGGCATGCTGCTTGTTCTCAGGACCCAGAATTCTGCCCTCTGTTCTTACTTGAATCCCGTTTCATGGCTATCCCACAGTGCCTAGCACACGAGTGAACTCGTAAGAGATCACAATCGAACAGAGCTTTGTCTGTCCCCATCACCACCACCCCCCACCCCAGACACTTCCCAGAATCATTGTTAACTATGATAACATCTGCAAATGGACCAGTATTTTCCATACGTTTATACATGTGTGTCTGTGTTCAGTGCCCTCTTTAAAAACATAACTGAACCTGAAACTAATATAACTTGGTAAGTCAACTATACTCAAATTTTTAAAACATCTTTAAAAAGAGGTAAATATTTCCAGTTTTAAAATAAGTACTAGGAGTATAATGTACAACACGGTAACAGTTATCTGTGCTTTTGGTGTATTTGAAAGTTGTTACAAGAGTAGATTCTGAACATTCTCATCTCAAGGAAAAACCTCTTTTGGGGCGCCTGGGTGGCGCAGTCGGTTAAGCGACCGACTTCAGCCAGGTCACGATCTCGCGGTCCGTGAGTTCGAGCCCCGCGTCGGGCTCTTGGGCTGATGGCTCGGAGCCTGGAGCCTGTTTCTGATTCTGTGTCTCCCTCTCTCTCTGCCCCTCCCCCGTTCATGCTCTGTCTCTCTCTGTCGCAAAAATAAATAAAAAAAGTTGAAAAAAAAAAAAAAAAACCTCTTTTGTGTATGAGATGACAGGTGTTAACCAATTTACATTGGTAATCATTTCATAATATATTTACATCATTGTGCCTACACCTTAAACTTACACAGTGCTGTAGGTCAATTATTTCTCAATAAAACTGGTAAATAAGAAAATTTATGAATTATACCCACAAATACACACATATATATATCTGAACACACATAGAGGAAAGAACAGAGTGTGGCTTCTAGATTATCAATAATACTGCACATTCATTTTTTAATTAAAAATTACTTTAAAATGCCTACAAAGTAAAAGCATAATTGAGTTAATATAGTTTTAGGTCTTGCTTTTTTCCCCCAAATACAGTATATCTTAGAATATTTCTCAGTGATTTCTATTACACAGGACATTCTTTTCTTGAGTTTCACAGGGTGATGGCAGATACACAGCACAAATTCTTTTATCAATGCTTTTGTAACAGAACCTTAAATTAACACATTGTTTCCTTCCTTCTCCCTCTCCTCTTTTTTCTTAAGGAAAATGTGGATTAAGGACCATAAAATATTTTGGTTATTTCTAAAGGATTACAACAGCTGAGAAATTTTATCAACAATTATGATGTAAACTTATAAAAGTTGGAACTGCCCAAGTTTCAACCAATTAGGCATTTATTCAAAGCAACTTTAAACCTTTTCAAAGGCCATGGTAAAATAGATCACTGAAGGTTCTTAAAACCTAAGAGAAGCTGAACCTAATGAAGGAATCAACGATATCTATGGGCATAAAGGCAATATAGTTTGCTGTAATACCCTTTTTCCCACTATACACTTGAGTATTGCCAGCTTCAGAAGAAAATAAGTAAAATTTGTGGAAATAAGTCAGTAATGTTACAAAAAAAAAGGTAAAGAATTGATTTTTGGAGAGAGAGGACCATACAGACATAGACCCCTTTTCTAATGGGGTTAAACAGATTATATATTTTTATATATACATGTAAATTAATTATATATATATATATATATATATATATATATATGTAAATTACCAGCCACTTCTAAGTATAGAGCTATCTATACTTGTATGGCCCCCAAGAAACCACTCTCTCAACTTAGCAGAAAATAACTCCCAAACTTCTATGTTTTACTTTAAAAGGAGATTTTTCTCAGAGGGAACAAGAAAAATTCTCTCACTCAGAAAGCCAGACAGCACAGGGCTCCAGTAAATCTGTGTACGGCCTAGGTCTCAAACACTCCAGACTCAGACTGCTCCCAGCAGGGAGCATTCAGCACATACTCTGTGTATCCTACTGTCTAATTGCCAACTAAATAGAATCCTGGACCCCTCAAACCACAGTGCTCCAAACTTGGACACAGCCAAAAAGGGATAGGAGTAACCTAACTGTGAGCAATGGCTTCCTTATGATTAAAGATTCTAAGTGTTTGAATTTTAGGTCAACTGCTGTCGTCTTTTTATGCCTGAAGTTTGAATTTCAGCTATGTCATCTGGTAGTCTGCCGAGTCCATGGGGCCAACATTATAATATTTTCACCAAACCTACTATATATGTAAGATGTGTGATAAACAATTATCATAATTACTCAAAACACATCTATTTCAGTTCAACTGAACTCAAAGATGTTTATCCAACAAGTACATTACTCAGGATCCTGTTTCCCATCATTACAAGACTGCTCTGATTCAGAAGGTCCTAAGTAGTTTTGCTAGCTGGTAGCACTTAATTGTATGGATAAAAAGTTTACCGGGGTGGGTCACAGCACAGAGCTGAAAGGACCATGAGAGAGAGAGACTAAGTGGTTTAAGTCAATGATGAGGAAGAGAGAGAAAGAAGAATTGAGGCCCAGAGAAGTTCAACTTGTCCAAGGGTAAATGCATACAGTTCTGAGCAGTACAAAAGAAGATGGACCAGGGACCAGAATTCTATTTCAACTTAAACAGTAAGTAGCCAAGTAACCTGGAAAGGTCTTTTTCTTGTTTGGCATTAGCCTTCTCACTGACAAAACTAAAAGATTAGATTTATGGTCTCCTTCAACTCTGAAATTCCAGACCTCACTATTATATATCACACAGTTCCTAACAAAATGAGGTTTAGCCGTTATGAAAAAGTCACACAGTTCTGTTTTTCCCTTGTAGCAAGAATAAGAGTTTGAGGCACAATTCATGAATAACTACTACACTTTGGGGTGCCTGGGTGGCTCAGCTGGTTAAGCATCCAACTTCAGCTCAGGTCATGATCTCACAGTTTCATGAGTTCAAGCCCTGCATCGGGCTCTGTGCCAACAGCTTGGAGCCTGAAGCCTGCCTCAGATTCTGTGTCTCCCTCTCTCTCTTGCCTTTCTCCTGCTCGTGCTCTCTCAAAAATAAACAAACATAAAAAAAATTTTTTTTTAATTACTAAATATCTGGTAATAACATTGCAGGGATGCAACCTAAATATTTATCCGCAAAGGCATTTATTACCAAAATGGTTCTAAAAGGGGAAAGGTAACTGCAAGCAACCTAGATGTGCAGTAGAGGACTAGATACCTAAGACTGCAGCAGGGACAAAAATACTACACAGAGATTACAAATGGTATAAATACAGTTAATGGCAAGACAATCTGCAAAACTCTACAAAATTACCTTTGTCACTTTTTAATTAAGTTAGGACATGGGACAATGTCTACTAAACTTGATGGCAAATTTAACAGTGTTATCTCTGAATGGCAAAATGACAAGAAATTCCACTGTCTCACTGCTTCATCAGTCATTTCTTTTCCCAAAATCTTCTATTTACATAATTTTCATAAAGATAAATTTCCTCCCCCATAGCCATCAGTCATATTATTTCAAAAACTCCTTCAAATGGATGTAAAGCATCTGCAATGACAGCTTCAAACTATAGACTGTATTCCTATTCTCTAACAAACAAATAAACATCAGAAATAAGAACCCTAGGAGCACCTGGGTGGTCAGTCGGTTAAGCATCCGACTCTTGATTTTGGTTCAGGTCATGATCTCAAGGTTCTTGAGTTCACACCCACATCAGGCTCTGTGCTGACAGTGCAGAGCCTGCTTGGGATCCTGTGTGTGTCTCTCTCTGCTCCTCCCCTGCTCCTGCTCTCTATCTCAACAACAACAACCAAACAAAACAAACAAAAACTTTTAAAAAATCCTAAAGAGGGGCGCCTGGGTGGCGCAGTCGGTTAAGCGTCCGACTTCAGCCAGGTCACGATCTCGCGGTCCGTGAGTTCGAGCCCCGCGTCAGGCTCTGGGCTGATGGCTCGGAGCCTGGAGCCTGTTTCCGATTCTGTGTCTCCCTCTCTCTCTGCCCTTCCCCCATTCATGCTCTGTCTCTCTCTGTCCCAAAAATAAATAAATGTTGAAAAAAAAATTAAAAAAAAAAATCCTAAAGAAAAGAAAGCATAAGAACTAAATGCCTACAAATTCTGAAGGGTTATTTTTTTTGTCACACATTACAAACCTTCGAATGAGTAAGGTCTGTCCTTGACTGTGTTATCTAAGTGTCCCCAGAACACAGAGGAAATAGGTGATCTAGAGACCCAGATCTAGAGATCTTAGAGCTTGTCTTGCTCTAAGGAATAGTACTAAAATATGTACTTCTGTTTTTAATGGTTTTTTAAAAGTTTTCCTCATTTTTTACCCATTTTAAAAATCATTTTAGGGGCGCCTGGGTGGCTCAGTCGGTTGGGCGTCCGACTTCAGCTCAGGTCACGATCTCGCAGTCCGGGAGTTCGAGCCCCGCGTCGGGCTCTGGGCTGATGGCTCGGAGCCTGGAGCCTGCTTCCGATTCTTTGTCTCCCTCTCTCTCTGCCCCTCCCCGGTTCATGCTCTGTCTCTCTCTGTCCCCAAAATAAATAAACGTTAAAAAAAAAAATTAAAAAAAAAAAATCATTTTAACGAATCAGTAAAGACTTAAGATTAAAACAAATATATGTATCTCCTAGTAATGTATTATTAACCTTCATTTTTCTTAGCCAGAAGGTGGCAGAGATTTCCATGTTAAATTTTTAGAGACATAGCCTTACTGAAGAATCCTCTTAAAAGTGGCAACCATAGAGGTTTCAGTAATAAAGAGGCAGTCACAGACCTTTTTCAACTAGGATGCGAATTCCTGAGTGTCGGTGGCCAGTTCTGTTTTGGAGGCATTCTGTTGGTTTTTCTCAACAGCCTCATTAGCTAAGGACTGTAATTATTCCCCCTTTACAAGATGGGGGTGAGCTCAAACAGATTAATCTGACCAGAGTCACAGCGAGAAAAGTGGTGGCGCAGAGTCCATTCTATGGAACTGGACTCCGGAATATATCCTCTTAGCCTCTGTGCTCTACTCATACCACATAAGCACATCCCAGTTATGTGGACTCTGAGTAACAGATGATAAGGAATGAAGTCAAATGAGATTATCAATTCAGCTCTGATTACCTGAAGGTGTGAGCTCGGATGGTTGCCAAGGAAAGGCTGTGGAGAAATCATGCCAGGCTAGCGTAAGCAGCAGTCATGCTAGAGCCCAGAGAGCAGGCGTCCAAGGTTCAGTGGGGCCAGTCCTAGAGGGACCAACCTTCCCCAGCTCAAACCACTTCAATCTACTCTAGAAGCAACCCAGAACCAGAGGGCTGAATGTGAGGTCCTGTTTACTGGGTGCCTATGTGCCAGGCCATTTGATGAGACCATTTTCTGTAAGTATGATGTGTATATGCATGAATATATTTGGTTTTTGTCAATTCTCATGTTGCAGCTGAGAAAACTAAAGATCAGAGAAGGTTATAGTCAGAGTCTTTCTCTGACTATACTTTCTCCATTATATCCAATGTCTCTCAAATAAAATTCTCACAGAGCGAGAATGTATTCCACATCTTTTTTCAAAACTTACTAAAGAAGTTCAATAGACAATCTTCACAGCATTGCTTCACAAAATTGGTTTTGTCCATTTTTTAAAACTATTAACTTTCTCTAAATACACAATTGTTTTCTAATTCTCTTTGATTTCAGGAATTCTTGATGGGGAGAAAACCCAGTATCTTATAAAGAAACTCAACTTGGTCAGGAATTAAAATCAGGTGATCCCCTTCCATTACTTTTATCACAGGGAGGCCCATCCTTGAGATCAAGGACTTTGCCTTTATTCATTCCTATCTTTTGGTCAATAGCTGGTAATCAATAAATGTTACCTGATTAACTATTAGAATAAGGGATATGATGACTACTTCCCTCATTGAACTGCCCAATTTATTTGTTTAGGTTACCTAACTACCTACATTAGAAATTCCTAAACATTTTTTCCTCCCTCCTTGGGATCAACAGGACCCTGCCAATTTCTAACAACCACTACAAAGTACCTTTAGATTAAAAAAAATGTCTCCACATTCACATTGCTGTCACGTTAAGATTAATGTCCACAGTACTTCTGCTTTGACTAGCCAGTCTACACTTCTTGTGCTTGTACTCTTCTTAAGAAGTTGGAATTTTTTTAAGGGGGAGGGGAGTGCTAAATGTCAACCTGTCTCTACTTAAGGTCCTTCTGTGTCTCTTCAAAGCTATGTAAGTTAAGTCTCCTTATAAGTAAGTAACTGTTGGGGCACCTGGGTGGCTCAGTTGGTTAAGTGTCCAACTCTCAATTTTGGATCAAGTCATGATCTCACAGATAGTGAGATAAAGCCCTGCGACGGGCTCTGCACTGACAGTGTGGAGCCTGCTTACGATTCTGTCTCTGTCTCTCTCTGTCTCTCTGATCCTCTCTCATTGGTGCTCTCTCTCAAAACAAACATTAAAAAAAAAAAAATAAGTATTAAGTATTTCCGCCTTTACCTAGCCTCACATAAGTTTTCAAATAAGACAACTAGGAAAGGCCTCTATCTCTGAATATCCTTAGATTTAGATGTTATCTCATATATTCTGTGTAACAGAGAGATGACTCTACCAAGTATTCATTACAGATCTTTGTAAAGACTGAAGTATAGAAAACAAAATGGAGCTTCTGCGTTCTTACTGCCCTCACTTTGATACCCCAATCTACTTTCCCGTTTTTCCCCTAACATGATTTGGTTGAAGAAAAAGTTTGTTTTACAACTTGCATCATAATTCCTATAATATCCAAACACCTTCTATGAACTTGAATTTTTTCAAATGAAGGAAGGATACAAACAGAAGTAAAAATAATATACCTTTAAACATATCCAAAGTTTCATTATTAAAACATTAAAGGTGAATCCCCTAGATCAGCAAAGTCTGATGAAGTCCCATGTTAGGGAGAATAAAGGGAAATGGACTTTCATAGTGCTGATGAAAATTTAAAGTAGTTCAAACTCTATGAAGGCTAACTTGCCAGCTTTGGTATCCAACAACAAAAAAGTACATACATCCTGACTTAGTAAACTTAACTCCAGGAATTTAACCCTACGGCGATATTCACATATATGCAAAATGACATGCAAAAAAGGGATTCACTATAGCACTGTTCATAACTGCTAAAAACTTAATAAACAACTTAATATCCATTTTGGGACTAAGTCATTGTACATCCATACAGTCAAATCCTAAGGTATCATGTGTGCAAAAAGGAGGAAATATTCACACATCTGTCTTCTGTGTTGTTAGTTACCTCTGAGAAAGGAAACAAAGTAATTGGGGACAATACTGGAAGGAAGATTTGCACTGTATACATCTTTGCACCTTGTAAAATTTTGAACCATGTTAATATCACCATTTAAAAAAATAAAGCTCCATTTGGGTTATGCAAATTTCCATCTCCCCAGCCCTATCTTTCCTTTCATAGTCCCTCCCTGAGTGGGTACTACTTTTGGTAACCTAGCTCTATTCCCACCCTTGCAGGGGGGTTCATCTTTTCCTTTTAGGGCTCAGGGTCAGCCAGCATGGTCTCTCCTCTCACCTTTCCACACAGAGACAACAGGCAGTCTGTTCCTGCCTGTACTTTATCTGGAGGTGGTTAAGACTTCCATGGTCTATTGACACTCAGCACTTGCATGCCATTCCTAGGCATGTTTGTGCTCTGAGTAGCTCTATCCAAGGCAGTGTGTGTGGCATCCTCACCTTCTTTTCTCTAGTGCTCAGCCAGTTCATTAGATCACTCCCAAGCCTACAGAATTATCTTTTCCTAGGGGAGATTTTTTGATCTGCAAAGTTTTGCCTCTCTCAATTGCACTGGAATATGTTTTTCAAATCAAAAAGCAAATTACATTGATCCAATGTCTGCATGCTCCTAAATTATAATTGTCATCAATAAAAAAAAAATCAGTGACCAAGAAAACTTAACATTTAACACTGGTGGTAGTTTAACACATGATCAACTTACCCGCTTTACATAAAATAGCAATGTTATGTATCATATCAATAAGAACAACAAGTCTTTACGTAATTTGGCAAGGATACCCAGGCCCAGAGCTTTTTGCAAATAGGATGTAATGCAGCGTCATACAATACCACTCTATTATTGGCATTAAAGACATATGAAAAATGTAGTAAAACTTTACTAATACAGATTCTTATTAGACATTCAAATTTAAAAAGAATTGCAGGGTCAAACTGTGCAAAATAAAATTTATTTCTGCTACCCAACAGCCCAAAATGTAAGCACTAAACTTAACCTAGTTATTACGTATAGATTAAAAGTTTCAAACTGCTTACTGTCTAGCTTGGTCCTTACTGGAATAGGTTACATTTACGACTGCAGTTTCCGAGTCAGTGTTCACTAGAGGAAGAGAAAAGTGAAGAAAAAAAAGTTAGTTTTCTTTCTATTTCCTTCCTTTTAAAAATTTGAACGCAATTGAGAAGACATGTACCTTGCTCACAGCTTTCCACCACTCCATACTGGACTAGTAAACTATCCAGCACCTATCAGGAGGGGGAGAAAAAATTACAAATTTTCAATTTCCCAAGTTATTAACAAGGGCAGAAATAGGTTTTAAAATCACAAAGTAACTGTGATGGAAAAGAGCCAAAAAAAAAAGAAATTGACTGGGGTTTTGGGACTAAAGAAGCAAGGGAAGGGCACCGTAGAAAGTTCGTAGAGGGCTTCTCTCTCCTGCCTACTTCCAGATCCCTGACTTTAACCTCATTTCCTTTGGCGAAACAAGAAGTTAAGTGGCTCAGCAAGGTGTTCAAAGACATAACCGCCTGATTCCTGAGGCTGGAGAATAAAGAAGCATGTAATTCTCATACATTTATCAACACATCATCATTTGAGACAAGGCCCCAAGTAAAATGTTCCTTTTCAAAGAACTTCCTTTTACAGCTACTATGGGCACATCAGAACAGACTACTCTCAAGGCAGACTGGTAGTATGAAGAGAATAGTTGATATTCTACCTGTCTTAAAGATTAACCTAAATGACCTGAAATTAATTTAACACTGTTGGAAAATGTACAATTTGAAACTATGTTTTGACCACTTTTCCTGTAGTTGCATTATTCTGAGCATGTTATTCTAAAGAGAAGCTGTTAAAACAGTAACTAAATTCTTTTATAGTATAAAATGTAGATGTACATCTCATCGTCTCATCAGTATAAACCAAATTTGACTGTCCTTAGCTTCCAAGAACTGTAAAAAGTCTTTCTTGAAAAGTAAAACAAGTTTTTATTAATTTATAGTGAACCACTTATCAGTTTAATTGCAAAATTAAAGGACAGCCCCTTCAGAATGTTTTCTGCCTCCAAGAACATAGTAAACCAGTGAGAAACACATTGAATAAATTTTTATGTTAATTTCCAACTTTATGCAATTTCTTCTAAACAAACGTTCATCTCATGTGGTATCTTTCAGGCATTTATTTTGTCTACAGATTCCAGTTTGAAATTTATAGCAAGGTTTGTCTAGGGGTGAGCTTTAATTTTTTTCCCCCATTTTAAAATAGGGTAAATACTTATTTGTTAATGGAATAATAGTTACCTATTTTTATACTGCATGTGGTGAATTTTGATGTGGTGAATTCCCTTTGAGTGGGGCCTATCACAGAAGCACACTCATCTTTGCCTCTAATTATAGCTATTGTTAAGTCATAAAGCTCAATATTTTATTTTTAATTCAGACTACTTAGCTGACTACATAAATTTTCATTTGCTGGGTCTTGGCCACTAAAATGTACAGTCTGCATCAACAGGGATTTTTCTGTACTATCCCTAGTGCCTAGAATGTACAGGCACAAAAATATATTTAAATAGCTCATAAGTGAAGTGAACACTTACCCAGAGGAAATCCTAGTATAGCTTATTAGAAACAATACTCTTTATAATAGTGCTTACGTGGTTTACAGGTGAATTTCCTGTGCATGTAGTATTGATCACCGACTATTTTATAAAGGACAAAAAACAGGACACCTCTCACAATGCCATCCAAAGAGGTAATAAGCAGCATATAATGCCTTTGAAAACATTTTTTAAGGCAACCTACTTATAATTTTAAATCACAAATTTTTCAATACCAAAAAATTATGGTACGTAAGTTAACAGAATTCTAACAAGGCACTTTAATTCATTCCATCTTAAGTAAAGCAGCAGGAAAGGTAAATCCAGTATTTAAGATTTAGCTTTTAAGTGGAAGGCACTCTAATAGAGATTTATAGTAACTTGGGTATGTTAAATGGCAGGGTTGAAGGTGGAGATGGTGGTGGTAGTGATACAGAAGGGGTGTAGGCATTAGGAGTGAATGCCAGTTTAATGTTAATTTAAATAAACATCATTCTTAATTCTTTCTAAAAACAATTTGTTCAGTAATAGATTAGTCTCCACATAGTTTAGCTTATACCACCTTAACTTGTACTACTATACATATATATACATACATATATTTATATTTAAATATAGAATATATACATATACACAGGCATAAAATAAATACTTTTTTTTTTACTTACAAAAATCAAGGAAATAGACCTCAAAATTTTCAATGCATATATTGTAGAAAGCGTAATATGTTCAAAACAAAATTGCTTGGGGACACCTGGCTGGCTCAGTTGGTAGAACATGCAACTGATTTTGGGGTCATAAGTTCGAGCCCCAGGTTGGCTGTGGAGTTTACTAAAGAAAAAAAAGAAGAAGAAGAAAGAAAAAAAAACACCAAAATTGCTTGTAGTTGCACCTTCTATTGCTATAATAAATGCTACTGGTTGTCAACGATGTGTTAAAATGTGTAACATCTCTATCAAAGTAATTAGGAACTACAATCTAAAACTAGTGAACTTTATTATATGTAAATTATAATAAAATTAGTGAATTTTATTGTATGTAAATTATACTTAAATAAACCTGACTCTAAAAACCAAAAAAAAAAAAAACAAACCCAAAAAACAAAAAACTCTAATCCTTCAAAACAAAACAAAACAAAACAAAATCAATCAGAGGTGCCTGGGTGGCTCAGTCAGTTAAGTGGTTAAACTCTTGGCTCAGGGCTTCGTGGGTTCAAGTCCCGCATCTAGCAGCTCCCACACTGGCTCTCTCCCTCTCTCTTTCTGCCCCCTCCCCAATCACACTGTCTCTGTTTCTCTCAAAATAAATAAATAAACTTAAACAAACAAAACAAAAAACCCAGGCTCAACATCAATAATTAAGAAGTACTAGTGGAGAAACAAGTTAACAACACAACCTGTAGTTGGATTTCAATGGGTCTTTGTTGTTTTAATTCAAAGCTTTATACACAAATCTGGGGGCTAATCACAAGTGAGAGATGGAGGAAGGACTGTTAATAGCCCAATCAGATTTCCAAATCCCAAAAGGGTTTCCATCCCCCAAGTGATTAGGCAGTGCTATATAGCAACCCGTTTCCCTTCAGTCTATTAGTTAGTCATTTATTTGAATGTGCTATGTCAAGCAGGACTACTGAATTCGATCATGCCAGTTCAACCCACTCGAAGAGTAAATACAACTTACCCTTGATAAGTTCTGACATTTTGATTCACCCTGCATTAACTAGGAAGACAGACATTCCAGTTATCTGTCACTGAAACCACCCACCCCCTAGGTTCTGGTCTCCTCTCAGGTGTTAGAACATCTTGTATTTTCTACCTCTCCCATCTATTTCGGCTACAAATGTTTTAAATTAAACAGCCTTGTCTAAAGGTAAAAAATAAAATAAAAACTTCCATTGCCCATTTCCAACGTTTCCACAAATCTCTTAAATTCCCAGTCCTAAATGAAATTATTTTACTCAAGCCAGAAAGGAAACATTTCTCTCTGCTTCAGTAAGTTTTAAATTCCAACTGGAGGGGAAAGAAGGCATCAAAACAAAGCCCCAGAGAAAATGTCTTAGTGGAATGTCCCTTTTTTATATATTTAGGACTTAAAATTAAATCTCAAATATTCAGCCTTTTTAAAAAAAGTTCCTCCAAATGCAGAAATAGAATCTCATGATAAATGCAAAGATTAGCATTGTCCCTTCACACAGCTGCAGAGAATTAAGATTATTCACAATTGTGTAGGGTGGAAACAATCTAAATGCTCATCACCTAATGAATGGATAGACAAAATGTAGTACAGCCATACAATGAAATAGTATTTGGCCACAAAATGGAATGAAGTACTGACATATGCTACAACATGAATGAACATTGAAAACATTATGTTAAGTAAAAGAAGCCAATAACACACACCCACACACAAAATACGTATTAAGTGATTCCATTACTAGGAAACATCCAGAAAAGGGAAATCTAGGGGCACCTGGTGGCTCAGTTGGTTAAGTGCCCAACTCTTGGTTTCATTCAAGTCATGATCTCACAGTTTGTGAGATTGAGCCCCATGTCAGGCTCTGGGCTGACAGCATGGAGCTTGCTTGGGATTCTTTCTGCCTCTCTCTCTGTCCCTCCAGTGGTCATACTGTCTCTGTCTCTCTCAAAAATAAATAAATTTAAAAAAGGGGGGGGGGAATCTATAGAGGCAGAAAGTACATTAGTTGTTGCATAGCGCTGGTGAGTGGGAATGTAGAGGGCGGTAGCAGAAGAGGTTGCTTTTTGAGACAATTAAAAAGGTTTAACATCAACTATGGTGATGGTTGCACTTATCCATTATACTAGAAAACACTGAAAAAACACACTTTAAGTGGGTGAACTGTATGTGAATTATATCTCATTAAAGCTGTTAAACAATAACTAAGATCAGTATTACTAGATAATAGCCTAGGTTTTGGTGTGTTTTTTTTTTTGTTTTTTTTTTAGCACTGAAGAACTACTGAAGTGTAATAAACTGCACAAAATTTGATCAGTTTTGCCATTATGTGTACTCTCCTGAGACCATCACCATCATCAAGGTAAGTTTCTTCATGCCCCTCTTCAATCTAGTAGGCTGGTCTATTCATACACAGAACACTGAGATAAAGATAGTTGAAAAACGATCTTGTCTCACACATGATCAGATTTCGTCTGCCACAGCAGCACCACATCCACCACCACCACCCTTGCCCCCAACGAAACTAGCTGTGACTCAGCTGATCCCCTATGGGCGTGGAGTAATTCATGCTCTGCAGACAGACCTTCTGCTGACTACTTATTCTTTATACCCGCTGCTCCTGAGGTCCTATCAGCTCTGAACTATCTGAACTGAGAGTCTGACTGGTATCTTACCTCCGGTCCACCACCCCGTGACTATTCTCCTGGTACAAGTTACTACTCTTCAGTGGCTTCAAACTACTGACAGAAACTGTCACAACTTCAACATGGTACAGGAGATCATCCGTGATCTGGTGCTGCCTACCTCTCCCATCATCTTCAATATACTTCCCACACACCTACTGCTCCAGTCACACCCTGAAGACTGAGTAAAGCACCCTCGTTTCCATAGCACCTGAGCTCACCTAATCCTATAAATGAAAGCAGTGTCATTTTATAATCTCTTCACTGATCTTCATTCTCCCACTAGACTAGTCATTATTAACCACAGTGACGTGATCAATTCTCAGGTGTGTCACAAATAATCTTTTCCTAATGGTTATACTGACTTCCATACTTAAGCTATTTATGATACAACAATAGAATCTAAACCCTCCTTGTTTGCTTCGTGTGTTTCAAAAGATGATGGGACAGTGCTGGGGTTACAGTCTAGTGCACTAATCTCTTCTCTTAAATTGCCTCTAGAAATGCCCCACCACCTTCATTGTGGTTCCTCCACAAAGAGCTATACTAGCCTCTAAACTTTAGGAGAGGTTCCTGGGTGGCTCAGTCAGTTGAGTGTCTGACTCTTGGTTTCAGCTCAGGTCATCATCCCAGGGTCGTGAGATTGAACCCCATTAATTGGGCTCTGCACTGAGCATGGACCCTGCTTAAGATTCTCTCCCCCACCCCTTTGCCCCTCCCCCTGGCCTTGCACACACTCTCTCAAAAAAAAATTTTTTTTTTCTAAGGGGCGCCTGGGTGGCGCAGTCGGTTAAGCGTCCGACTTCAGCCAGGTCACGATCTCGCGGTCCGTGAGTTCGAGCCCCGCGTCAGGCTCTGGGCTGATGGCTCAGAGCCTGGAGCCTGTTTCCGATACTGTGTCTCCCTCTCTCTCTGCCCCTCCCCCGTTCATGCTCTGTCTCTCTCTGTCCCAAAAATAAATAATAAAACGTTGAAAAAAAAAAAATTAAAAAAAAAAATAAAAAAAATAAAAAGAAACTATGTACTTGCAATAAAAATTTTTTTTAAAATAAACTTTATAAGGAAAGGGACCATGTCTTTGTTATCTGAGAACTGTGTTTAGCTCAGTGAAGCACAACAAAAACTAAAGGGTTAAAAAAGAAGCCACAAAATAGTTTTTGTCTAAGAGCAAAGGAAACTAATTCCAACTTCCTTTCAAAGTCCATAGTGATTGATATAAGCAAACAAGTATTTATTATGAATTCACATAAAAAAAATAAAGAAGTGTAAAGCCACAGCCATTATAGAAACCAGTTAGGGCCCCTGGGTGGCTCAGTCCTTTGAGCATCTGACTTCAGTTCAGGTCATTATCTCACGGTTCAGGAGTTTGAGCCCCACATCAAGCTTTCTGCTGTCAGCACAGAGCCTGCTTCGAATCCTGTACCCCTTTCTCTCTGCCCCTCCCCCTGCCTCTTAAAAATAAACAGGGACGCCTGGGTGGCTCAGTCAGCTGAGTGTCTGACTTCGGCCCAGGTCAGGATCTCACAGCTGGTGGGTTCAAGCCCCATGTCAGGCTCTGTGCTGACAGCTCGGAGCCTGGAGCCTGCTTCAGATTCTGTGTCTCCCTCTCTCTCTGCCCCTCCACCTCTCATGCTCTGTTTCTATCTCAAAAATAAATAAGCATAAAAAAATTAAAAAAAAAAAAAGAATAAATAATAAAGAGGTACCTGGGTTGCTCAGTTAAGTGTCTCATGGTTTCAGCTCAGGTCATGATCTCTTGGCTCGTGAGTTCGAGCCACGCATCAGGCCCGCACTGACAGTGCAGAGCCTGCTGCTTAGGATTGATTGATTCATTCATTCATTCATTCTCTCTCTCTCTCTCTCTCTCTCTCTCTCTCTCTCTCCCCTCTCTGCCCCTCCCGCACTCGCTCTGTCTCTCAAAATAAACTTCAAAATCAATAAACATTAAAAAATGTTAAATTAAAACTCAAAGCAGGTATTTAATGCTCTCTTGCCCTACTACACACCTTCCAAAATACATGCACATGCATCCACACTCACACACCAATAAAGCTTCCAAATACCAAAACCAGGCTCAGACTTTGGGGAGGGGTTACCTGAAAGAAGTTATTTTTAACTATTCATTACTCAACAAGAGCAAGGGGGGAAAAAAAAAAAAAACCTCCACAAGATAATCTCTGGGGAGCCAGGCATGTGGAGGTCAAGGGAACTTCCTTCAACTACAGGTCAACAATAACTCGTTGCTATTTATGGATAAAACCAATCCAGTAATTTTATTCTTTTATATCATCTATAAGAAGACTACCTACATTAATAAACAAAGAACACCTCTATGTTACAGGTACCCCAAAACGTTTGTAAAATTGGTACAAAATAGATACAAAAAATTTTAAAGAAATATCCACCTTGAGGGGAGTGGGGCGCCTGTGCAGCTCAGCCAGTTAAGCAGCCCCCAACTCCTGATCTCAGCTCAGGTCATGATCTCATGAAGGTGAGATCGAGCCCTGCGTTGGGTCCCTTGTGGGTGTGGAGCCTGCTTAGGATTCTCTCTCTCTCCCTCTGCCCCTCCTGCACCTGCTCTATTAAAAGAAACAACAACAAAAAGATCCACCTTAATGTAAATTTCCCTAAACTGTTATCATCATACTTATTTGAGTAACAAACCATTTTCTCACATCCAACTCTGTAAGCAAATTTCAACTTCAGAAGGCCAACACACACAGACCCAATCTTGCACAACCTCACAAGTCATGTTGCAAACATCTTTATCACTGATAAAACCCAGAGGGCATCTCTGCCTCCATCATCCCACAAAAACGTCCCAGCATTGCACACAGAGCAAACTCATAACTTTCTAGCCACCCTCAACTTCCGCAAGTTAGATCCCCTAACATGAGGAAGAAACAGTAATTTAGAATTTTATAAAATCATGTGATCAGAGCAACTAAGAGAGACAAGAGGCCAGGTCACCAAAGACACACACAGAGCTCAAAGTCAGAGAAGACAAGCCCTCAGGAGCTCCTACTGGGCTGGACTTTATGACTGGACATCTATGCCCAAACCCAATGCTGTGTTCACTTCTCCTGTTACTACCTTTTAGAGTCAATGGTGACCCCGTCTAGAGTTACAAATACCAGAAACCTTGCTTTAAAGCCTCGAAAATTTCACCTCATCCCCAAGAAGCTCATCAGTAAAAGTCCACCTACACATTGCTCTGGGCCTGCATGCTGCTCTCTTCTGCCACACTAGACCAAGCCTCCATGACCTACCTCTCTGCACTTCTGTAGAATGCTCCAAGATCGTCTCTCCATACTCATTTCTGATTTCAATGGTTTGTTCTCAAACAGTGAGGCTTGTATTGTCGGTGTGCTAGCCACTGACTACATGTGGCTACTGGGCACTTGAAAAGTGGATTAGCCACATTTGATTAGTACAAAATACATAATATTTCAATTTTTTAAATAATTGATTACATGTTAAAATTGTAATATTTCAGGGGCGCCTGGGTGGCACAGTCGGTTAAGCGTCCGACTTCAGCCAGGTCACGATCTCGCGGTCTGCGAGTTCGAGCCCCGCGTCAGGCTCTGGGCTGATGGCTCAGAGCCTGGAGCCTGTTTCTGATTCTGTGTCTCCCTCTCTCTCTGCCCCTCCCCCGTTCATGCTCTGTCTCTCTCTGTCCCAAAAATAAATAAACGTTGGAAAAAAAAAAATTAAAAAAAAAAAATAAAATTGTAATATTTCAGATATATTAAAATACTATTAAAGTTAATATTCACCTGTTTTCCTTTTTACTTTCTCAACACGGCAATTAGAAAGTTTTAAATTGCGTAAGTGGTCTGCATTTTCTTTCTACTGGACTGTACTACCCTAAACTGATTTTTAAAAGTTGAGCTAATCAACTTACACCCTACTATTAACTCTAAGAGCTTCCCTTTGTATTGGGGAAAGGATCCAAAATCCCTAACAAGTGCCCTGAAGGCCCTGTGTGACATGCTCATCATCTAATGCCACTCTCTCCAACTACACTGGCCTTCTTTCAGTAATGAATTATGGCTGATAACATTTGGGTGCTTTCCAGTAGAAGCACTGTCTTAAATATTTTATCTATTTTAGCTCATCTCATTCCACAAAATCCCATAAGGGAACATCCCATTTAATAGATGCGTTAATTATGACAAGGGGAAGTTAACAGTGTTTCAACTTGGGTAGTTAAGTGATAGACAAATGATTTAAAACCCCCACTGTCAGATTCCAGAGCCCACATTGTTAACCACTTGGTCAACTACATTGCCTCATTTTCCCCACACAAAATAAAATATAGTGACACATACTGAAGCCAGTTCAATCCTTTCAATGCTGGAAGATGAAAATCAGCCTTTGATACAAAAGACCTTTATCAACCCCAAGGGTCAACAAGACTACACAGCCCTCGTTCCAAGTGCTAAATACTGTATTTCTATATATCTCAATCAGATTAAAGTATTAACCAGCATTAGTTTGTTCTACATTTTATTAACAGCAATACTTGTAAAACACTCCAAATAATATAAAGTTAGGGTCCCTTTTGACCACCTGCTTCTAAACCAGTTACTTCCCCCAAACATTTAAGGAAATCACTTTCAGTCTGATGCGTCTCTCCAAATGTTTTTACAAGTATGTGTCACATGAAAAGATGCTCAATGCCACCAATCATTAAGGGAATGTAAATGAAAGCCATAGTAAGATTGCTTCACACCCATTAGAATGGGTATCTTTTTTTTTTTTTTTTTTTTTAAGGAAAATAACAGAGGTCTTGGCAAGGATGTGAGAAAATTAGAATTCTCATACTTTGTTGGGAGAAACGTGAAATAGTGCATCCTCTATGGAAAACACTATGGCAGTTCCTCAAAAAATATTAAAAACAGAATTACCACACGATCCAACAATTCCACTTCTGGATATATACCCAGAAGAATTGACAGCAGGTACCCAAAGAGCTATTTGTACACCTATGTTCATAACAAGCATTGTTCACAATTGCTGAAAGGGAGAAGCAACCCCAGTGGATAATGTAGGGTTTACATACAAATGGAGTACTTATTAGTCAACCATAAGAAGAAATTAATACAGACACCTGCTATAGTATGGATAAACCATGGCAACATTACCCTAAGTGAAAGTTGAGCCAGACATAAAAGGTAACATATTTATACAATTCTATTTATCAAAATAGGTATATCCATAGAGATATATCCAGTGTTTTCCAGGGGTTGAGAGAAAGGAGAAATGGAG
This sequence comes from Prionailurus bengalensis, assembly GCF_016509475.1. Lineage (NCBI taxonomy): Eukaryota > Metazoa > Chordata > Mammalia > Carnivora > Felidae > Prionailurus > Prionailurus bengalensis. The sequence goes on from NC_057348.1 coordinate 115,017,465, forward strand.
TGACTGCTTACAGGTAGGGAGGGTATTCTTTCTGGAGTGATGAAAATGCTCTGGAATTTGCGGTGATGGCTGTACAGTCTTGTCAATATGCAGAAACCCACTGAATTACACACTCTAAAATGATTACTTTCATAATTCTGTCAATGGTAGCTCAAGTTTTGTTTTTTAAATATTTATTTGAGAGAGAGAGCACAAGCCGGGGAGGAGCAGAAAGAGAGAAAGACACAGAATCAGAAGCAAACTCCAGGCTCTGAGCTGTCAGCCCAAAGCCCGATGTGGGGCTTGAACTCATGAGCTGTGAGTTCATGATCTGAGCCGAAGTCAGACGCCCAACCCACTGAGCCACCTGGGCACCCCTCGAGTTTTTTTCTTTTTTTTTTTTTTTTAAACATTTTTTTTTTTCAACGTTTATTTATTTTTGGGACAGAGAGAGACAGAGCATGAACGGGGGAGGGGCAGAGAGAGAGGGAGACACAGAATCGGAAACAGGCTCCAGGCTCTGAGCTGTCAGCCCAGAGCCTGACGCGGGGCTCGAACTCACGGACCGCGAGATCATGACCTGGCTGAAGTCGGACGCTTAACCGACTGCGCCACCCAGGCGCCCCTCGAGTTTTTTTCTAAGTATGTGTGGATGCTTAGTCACACATCCACCCACAGAAGAGAATTGTTTTAAGTTAATTTTCATAAAATAGATTACTGTTCTAAACACTTTACATATATTTTCTCAATTACTCCTCACAGTGTAGCTATTTTCCACATTATGAAGATGAATAAACTGAGGCAGATTTTAAGTAACTTAAAGTAGGACATTACTGATCTTGCTTTTTTTTCCTCTCATCTGTCATCTCAGTGGTCAGTCTATGTTGGTAAAGACAAAATTAGCTTATTCTTTTTAACTGCTGCATGGATTTCCACAGTACAGGCTATTAACCTGCTGTCTTTTCTTCAGTCCCCTCAATCACAGCAGCCTCCAAACCTTGAACACTAAGCTATATGTGGCCTACCCCAACATGCCACAGAGTCTGGAGAGAGTCCAGCAGAAAACTAAGACAGCAGTGACTGCCTGGTTATCCTGCCAGGCCTCAGCCCCCAGCTCTCCAAACAAACATAGAAAGAAGTAAACACAAGTCTCAATAACTCACTAATTTACTCCTTGAGCAGAAAGGTAGGGATTATTACTCCAAACAGCTACAAATTACTAGAGGGAAAAAGAGGGCAGTTCTAAATCCTCATTACAATTCCAACATTATCATGGGTGAAGGCACTAAAGGGGTGCCTGGGTAGCTCAGTTGGTTAAGCATCCAATTCTTGGTTTTGGCTCAGGTCATGATCTCATGGCTCATGAAATCAAACCCCAGCATCGAGCTCTGTGCTGACAGTGTGGAACCTGCTTGGGATTCTCTCTGCCTCTCTCCCTTTCTTGTGTGTGCACGCTCTCTCTCTCAAAATAAACTTAAAAAAAAAAAAAAGAGGCGCAACTGGGTGGCTCAGTCAGTTAAGCATCCAACTTCAGCTCGGGTCATGATCTCGTGATTTGTGGGTTTGGGTCCCAGGTTGGGTTTTGTGCTGACTCCAGCTCAGAGACTGGAGTCTGCTTTGGATTCTGTGTCTCCCTCTCTCTCCCCTCCCCCACTTGCACTCTCTCTCAAAAACAAACATTAAAAACAATAATAAAAAAGAAAAAGGGAAAAAAAGTGACTCATCTCATGAGGTGAAAAATACCCAAGATTACAGTGGCCTCCAAAAGTGGTAGATCATCCCAGATGCTGGCATTTTATCCACTGCCCCTATTTAAAGTTTCTTTTAAAATGAAAAATAAAAACAGCTGGAGTAGAAAAAAGAGGTTGGTTCCAAAGTCAATACTGATAAAGACTATTTCCCCTAAGAATTAGTCCTTCAGATATGCATTAGTTATTCTACTGGGTTCTATGGGGCCTTACAATAAAATACCTGCAATTGATAAATGGATAAACAATATATAGTATACTCATACACTAGAATATTGTCTGGCCACAAAAAGGAATGAAGTACATACTATAACATGGATACACCTTCATAATGTTAAGTGAAAAAGACCCTATAATCCTTTTATATAAGGTCTCCAGAACAGGCAAATCTATAGAGACAAAGTAGAAAAGTGGTTGCTAAGGGCTGGAAGAGGCTGCCAAGGAAAGAAGGTCAGTCACTATTAATGGCTATGGAGTTACTTTTTGGAATAATGGAAAATGTTCCAGAATTACACAGTGGTGGTGATGGTTCTTTATACCTCGTGAATATACTAAAAAACACTGAAATATCTGATTTGAAATATGAATTGTATGGGGTAGTTGGGTGGTTCAATCAGTTGAGCGCCCAGCTGTTGATTTTGGCTCAGGTCACAATGTCATGGTCGTGGGATTGAGCCTCACTGACAGCACAAAGTCTGCTTAGGATTCTCTCTTTCTCCCTCTCTCTCTCTGTCCCTCCCTGACTCATGCACCCTTTCTCTGTCTTGCTCTTTGAAAAAAAACTGTAAAAAATATATGAGTTTTATAGTATGTGAATTATAGCTCCATTTTCTTAAAAAGAATGTTTAAGACATAACAGTATAAACTTCTACGTATAACACAATCCAACCATGTTGAAAAATGCCTATCCTACCAGATTGAACTAGGAGTCATTTAACAATATTGTCATTGGGAAGAAAGACTCTTTTTCTTCTTTCCTTCTCTCTTTCCAAATATTGTACAATGAACATGTAATCCTACAATCAAGAAAAAAATGACATCAAACTGGATTATATTGGCCTTTAAATTGTTTAAAAAAAAAAAAGTAATGCCAGGAAAATAGTGTTCTCCTGTATCCTTAAGGCTCTCACTTGGAGACAGTTCTAGAGAAACAAATGAACAAAGGGTAGAGCCAAATGCATGAATTATTTGGGCAGAGGAAAGAAAGATCCTTACCACACCAACACATTATAACCGACCCGAACCCTGCTAAGACAGTGCTAGAAGAGAGAAAAAGTGGGGATAGAAGCGGAATCCTTCCCTCCGTTGCTATTTGTTTCCTAGGACAGACATACATTTCCTAAGTTTAGTTGCTTTTCAACAGTGGGGTGGACAAATCATCACAATATTGCCAAGCTATTGATAAAAGACACCCAAACAAACGTTCATGGGATTTCTTCTTTCTGAAATTTACTGGTCCAGTGGGGCAAGAGTGTCTACGGGGCAAACTGGAGTTTCCCCACACTCACCCATCGTTCTCAGTCACTGGTAGTGTGTATTCAAGATCAAAGCCTAACCTGGAGCCCAGCTATATATTTGCTATACTTAAAAACTGCTAATTAGCTCTTGAGTACTACTTTTGGTCCAAAATTCTATTGCACAAGCTTTTCACCCAGATCTTACCCCTCTGATTGTAACATAATCCTGCTATGTGCCATTTAGAAAATATTTTATTTCCAACTTGGACAACGCCTATTACTGAAGAATTGGGACCAGAAGTGGGTATGCTCAAGTAATTTTAAACCTTTTAATAGTAATGAAGGTACACATTAACAGTAAAGTAAAAGTTAGAAGACAATGTAGTTAATGGCAAGCTTTTTAGGAAATCAAGTTCACCTCTTAGCAGCTCTATTTACTTGCCAACCAAGTTCATTTAAGATTTTTAAAGATGTTGCAAATAAATAAAATCTCAGTTTGCTAGTCTTCAAACCACTCTTCCCTTAACTGCTTCCATCTCCAACTGCACAGATTCCCAGAGTCCGGTCTAAAGTTTGCCATTCCCAGCACATAGTTGATGTGGAAACCATACGTTCTTCTGGCTTCTACCTGGTCACTTCAAAACATACATCTACTGTATGGAGTTGTTCAATCACTATATTGTACACCTGAAACTAATATAACACTATAAAGAATATAAAACAAAATAAAATTATAAGGGCGACTGGGTGGCTCAGTAAGTTAAACATCCGACTTCAGCTCAGGTCATGATCTTCAAATTTGTGAGTTCGAGCCCCACATTGGGCTGTGCTGACAGCTTGAAGCCTGGAGCCTGCTTCAGATTCTGTGTCTCCCTCTCTCTCTGCCCGTCTCCTGCTCATGCTCTGTCTCTCTCAAAAATAAATAAATGTCAAAAAAAATTTTTTTAATGAAATTAACAAAATATACATTCACATACTTGCCATCCACATGGTGATGCCATATCTCTATTATTGCTCACAAATGAATCAGTCTGGGTTTATCTAAGAAGCCAAGCCATGGGCAGCTCTCTACATCCTAGCAGCAGGTGGGACTGGAAATCTGAGCACCAATTTCTAAGAAAGACTGGAATAACTTGTTAAGTTCCTCAATTATATAAAGGCTATTTCCATGTATTCAGCCAGGAACACAACAAAAATCCACTATATTACATGAATTTTGAATATAAAACCCTTGAGTTTACCCAGGGCTCTCAGGGAGAAAAATCCACACAAACTACTGTTTTTATTTACTATTTAGTTCAAGACTATTATCACGTACCTCTCTCCAACCTCACCTCTCACCCATTCCCAACTACAGGCTGTCCCTAACTCACAATGATTAGATTTATGATTTTTCAACTTTACCAAGGTGCAGAAGTGATATGCATTTAGTAGGAAGTGTAGTTGGCATTTTTAATTTTGATCTTTTCCTGGGCTAGTGATATGTGGTAGGACAGACACTCTTTTGTGATGCTGGGCAGCAGCAGCACAGGCGGCCTCATGATCAAGAGGGTAAACAACTGATGGACTTCAAACTATTCTGTTTTTCGGGGGTGGCTCAGTCAGTTAAGCATCTGACTCTTGATCTCGGCTCAGGTCATGATCTCACAGTTTGTGAGCTCAAGCCCCATGTCAGGCTTTGCACTGACAGCACAGAGCCTGCTTAGCATTCTGTCTGTCCCTCTCTCTGCCCCTTCCCCTGCTTGCTCTCTCTCAAAATAAATAAACTTAAAAAAATTCTATTTTTAACTTTCAGTATAGTATTCAATAAATTACATGAGGTATTCAACACTTTATTATGACACAGGTTTTCTGTTAGATGGTTATGCCCAACTGTAGGCTAATGTTAAGTGTTCTAACACATTTAAGGTAGGCTAGGCTATGCTATCGTGTTTGGTAGGTTAGGTGTATTTTTCTTTTAAGTCTATGTATTATTGTTTGAGAGAGAGAGAGAGAGAGAGAGAGAGAGAGAGAGAGAGAGAGAGAGCGAGCAAGAGCGAGCAGGGGAGGGGCAGAGAGAGCTGCTGACAGCAGCAAGCCTGATGCAGGACTCAAACTCACGGCCATGCATGACCTGAGCCAAAGTTGGCCACTTCAACCGATTGAACCACCAGGCACCCCAGCATGTTAGGTGTATTAAATGCATTTTTGACTCACGATATTCTCAATTTATGATGGGTTTACTCCCACATAATCCCATTGTAAACTGAACAAGATCTGTAATTGCTTAATAACCACTTTTAAAATGAAGCACATTTTAGATCGTATTACCTGCTAGATTGCTATTCCTGATCACCCATAGTCTTGGTTAGCTCCCTGTACTATGTGTGAAATTTAAAAATTCAAGTCCACCAGTATCTGTGAATGTGGTTCTAACTCAATGAGCAGCATCCTTATAAGAGGGAAATTTGCACACAGGGAAAACACAATGTGACCATCTAGGCAGAGACTGGAGTGATACATCTACAAGCCAAACATACCAAAGACTACTGGCAACCACCAGAAGTGAGGAGAGAGGCTTGCCAGCAGCTTGATTTCAGACTGCTTGCCTCCAGAAGTGTGAGAGAATAGATTTGTTGTTCTAATTCTCACAGTTTGTGTGAATTTGTTATGGCAGCCCTATGAACCCTAGTACACGTGTCCTCACCCCATCCACCATAGTAAGCACCTCGTATTTAATCCTAGGGCTGGTCTTTTCTATTCATAGGAAAGTATAGAAGAGAACAGAATGGCCATCCGTCTGTCTACGTCAGAATTAGACTCTACCTCACTGTTAGATCTACAGTAGGCCTCAGCACACAGTTACAGACTGGAAATCCAGCATGGCAACGGTGATCCCATTCTCACTGGCAGCTCTATGTTCACATGCTCTAATTAGCAGCAAACATTCTTTTGATTCTCTGCATACATTAGCTCATTTAATCATCCAGACAACCTTTGGAGGTAGATATTAAACCTGTTACCAAGATGTGAACACTGAGCTTCTAAGAGGAAAAGGCCACTTGCCCAGTCAAGACAGCAAGGACACGGGGAGTTGGGATTCAGAACCCCCATGACTCTAAAGCCAGTGACCATTACACCAAAATGTGCATTTCTTGAAAGGTCACCACAGTGAATGGAAAATTATTCTTCAAAAGCTCTTTAACACCAACAAAAAGGGCAGAAAGTAGATAAATGCTGAATGAAGCTGGTTGACAGGTGTAGGAGGATTCATCATCTACTCTCTACTTGGATAAGCTTATATATTAGTAGAGAAAATAGGAAAATAGAAGTTCTTTGTATTCATCAAACTGATGACTGATTTTTCAAATTTACCTCAAAAGTCAAAGTTACGAATTAACATCAGATTTTCTCAACAATTTTAACACTCATTCTTGGGCAAAGATGTATTATTTGTGCCATTCATTAAAATTTCACCACATAGGTCATAATCTGTAAATACAAGAACAGGTCCACAGAAAAAATGTTCCTCTATTTCAGAGAATAGTGCAGACTTTCTGAGCAAAATGAAATTTAATCTCACCACATTTTTTCCAAGACTAGATTTCCCAGGATTTCAGCTAGGCCATAAGGGGGGGAGGCGGGGGAGGGAGGGGGAGTTCTTATTTTATAGACAAAAAAACCAAAATTTTTTTAGCAATTTTTCTAAAATTAAAAAAACTCAAGCACCATATCTGTCAGAATTTCATTTATGACCAGAAGTCAAGCTAAATACACACTCACTTATTTCACAACCAGTGCATCATCTGCCACCCCAATAATTATCCCCCACCACTTTTTGTGTGATTGTTGTATTATAACCTCTAAAGTCAAAAAAAAATGGCCATGTTCATTAATGACACCTAAGACAAGTATAAAAATCAAAATTCAGAACCCTGTAACAAAATGACTCATTTTCCTTAAGCAAAGCCAGGTGTGGAAACACTAAGTACATAGATCACTCTGATAAGCTAGTCATTAACACTAATTATTCACATACATTCAATGAGTACTGATGGAGGTATAGGACAAATATTAGGACAAGTGAGTGGATGGGTTTACGTGTTTACATGCAGGCCAACATGGAAACCATATAGCTGGTAAGTGACATGTCTATAATATATAAAGAACTCCATAATAAAAGACAACCCAATTTAAAAATGGGTAGAGGGTGGGTGAGTGAAATGGGTGATGGGGATTAAGGAGTAGACTTGTAATGAGCACTGGGTGATGCATGGAATTGCTGAATCACTATATTGTACACCTGAAACTAATGTTACACTGCATATTAATTAACTAGAATATTTAAAAATAAAATAAAAGTGAGCAGAGGACCTGAACAGACATTTCCCCAAAGAAGATATACAAATTGCCAAAAGCACATGAAAAGATACTTGGCATTCATCATTAGTCACTGGAGAAATGCAAACCAAAACCACGATGATAGATCACTTTAAATCCACTAGGATGGCTATAATCAAAAGGTCAGATAATCACAAAGACAACCGACCAAAGAATGTTAAGAAACTGGAGCTCTACTGCTAAGAATATAAATTCCAGAGCGGTACAGCCACTCTAAGAAAACAGTTTGGCAGTTCCTCAAAACCTTAAACAGTTACTTCAAGACTCCCAAGAGAAATGTAAACATGTTCACACACATGAATGTTCACAAGAGCATTATTCACAATAGCCAAAAAAAAGTAGAAACAACCAAAATGTCCTTCAATGGATGAATGGGTAAACACAATGTGGTATATCCATACAACGGAGTATTATTTGGCAACAGAAAGGAAGCCAGTACTGATAGATGCTACAACACAGAGATGCCCTGAAAACATTCTGCTAAGTCTAAGAAGCCAGACACAAAAACTACAATGATGGTGTTTTAATAAAATGCCCAGTATAGGCAACTCTATATAGACAAAAAGATGAGTGGTTGCTGAAGGCTAAAGGGTAGGTGAGGGAAAGAGGTGACAGTGATAGCTAAAGGGTACAGGATTTCTTTCTGAGCTGAAGAAAATATTCTAAAATTAACTGTGGTGACAGTTACACATTATCTGTGGATATACTAAAAACCGCTGATTTGTACACCTTAAACAGAAAATTGTCAGACATGTGGTTATCTCAATGAAGCCATAAAAGGGGGGCCTACTTATAAGAATGAGAAACTTGAAACAATCTATACACCAACAAAAGATAAATAAATTAGTCTCTTCCAATTATATAGCTATCAAAAGAGAATGGCCATGAAGGGATCTCTACAAGACACCTGGTAGATACTGAAAACTAGGTCTGCAAAACAGTGCTGATTAGGTCATTCCATGTATGTCAATAACCACATGTGTATAGCCAAAAACTAAAGCATGTTCAGAAACTTCTTCACTAAACCTCTTAGTCAATGGAAATTTTCACTTTGTTTGACCTGTTATTTAAGCAGTATGTACTTTCTTTACAAAAATGAGAGTAACTTTTAGTTTACACGTTGGTGTCGTTTACATGTAGTTAGCTTCTTTGCTTTCTTCACACAGGTGTACTGGCGAAAGGACCCAGGAGTCAACCTGAAAGAGCTCCCACCAGCTAAACACAAGACAAACTATCAGTAAAGCTAACAAAAATAGACTGAGACACAAATCAATATTATAAACTCAAGTACTGAGTATATAAACTCCAATATTTTAAGTCTCCGTTACCACTGAAGAACCCAGAACTGGTAAATAAACAGAATCAAACATTGCCTTTATTGCACGAAATGAATGTCACAGTAACCAAAGAGTATATCTGCCAAAGCTTCTCTTTATAAAAGTGTCTCAATTAACAAATGAAAGGAGAGAACTGAAATGTCCCTTTTTGCCTCCCTTCATGAAATAATCGATTACTCAAAAACTACGAATGCTCAATTACAAAAAGAAAACCAAGTATGTGCTTCCTCACACACATTTGTACTACCACCTATGAATTATTCTTGCTTTAAAAAAAAAGAGGGGGGGGGGCAGTGAAAAAGAAAATCCTGCATATGGCCCAACTTTTTGTGGGCAACCCAGTGGAATCACTCGGAGAAGCTAAAATAGCCCTAACCCTGGAGTTATGATTTAATCAGTTATGTTTAATTTAAATATGGCCTGGACATTCAAATTTTTTGTGAGGCTCCCCAGGTGGTTCTAACACGTAGCCAACATGAAGATCACTGCTCTAGATCTAACTACCACTTCACAAGAATACAGAGGACTGAGAAACCAAACTATAAGCGTAAAATCAACTCATCTATTGTAACAGCATAAAAAATCCAGTTTCTTGCACAAATAGCAAGGTAACAAAATGGAATGAAAATCCAAAGATTTAGGGCTTAAAAACGGGACACTGGCTGGCTCAGTCAGTGGAGCATGGAGACTCCTGATCTCAGGGTTGTGAGTTCAAGACCCATGTTGGGTGTAAAGATAACTTAAAAAATAAAATCTTAAAAAAAAACGGGGGGCGGGGGGCACCTGGCTCAGTCAGTTAAGCATCTGACTCTTGATTTTGGCTCAGGTCATGATCTTGCAGTTCACGGGATTGAGTCCTTTGTCAGGCTCCATGCTGACAACATGGAGCCTGTTCGGGATTCCCTGTCCCTCTCTCTCTCTCTCTCTCTGCCCCTTCCCTACTTGTGCACATGTGCACACTCTGTCTCAAAATACATAAATTAAAGAAAAAAAAAAAGGCTTAAGAGAAATCAACCAGCTGCAAAGTATGGACCTTATTTGGATCTAATGTTGGAAGGGAGGGGTAGCATATAGAGGAAATAAGATTGGCCATAAAATGATAATCGAAGTTAGGGGATAGGCTCATGGAGTCAATCATTATACTACTCTCTTTAAATCTGCATACATTTCAAACTACCCATTTTAGAAAGCTTTAAAGATGTGAAACATTTTTTCAAGTTAAAGATCTACCAATATGGCTAAAGAATGAGCATACTGTTGACACAAATCAGTAAGAAAATGAAAATTACTTCCTATATTCTTTAAATGACACTTTTAAGAAAATGAGGAGACACACAAATGACAAGACTGGAAGCAAATATTTGCAAAGTACTTATCTGATAAAAAGCTTGTATCAGAATACATACTTTATAGATTTATATACATATATATAATCAGAAATCTCAAAACTCAGTAGGAAAACAAGTTTTCTAATGTTCAAAAGATTTAAATAGAACATACCACCAAAAAAAAAAATCTGAACAGCAAATACATGAAAAAAATGTTCAATAATTTTAGTAATTAGGGACATTCAAATTAAAACTACAATGAGATATCTATCACTTTGTATCCTTTTAGGATGGCTAAAATAAGGATGGCAAAGATGCAGAGAAATTGGAACCCTTACTAGTAGCTAGCGGGACTGTATAATGATCTAATCACTTTGGAATATAGTTTGGCAGTTCCTCAAAACATCAGACATAGGGTTACCACAGGAGTCAGCAATTCCTGATGGAATTGCTATACTAGGTCCCTACTCAGGGAAATGACAACATATGCCCACACAAAAACTTGTACACAAATGTTCACAGCAGCGTTATTCACAATATTTAAAATGTGGAAACCATCCAAATGTCCATCAACTGATGAGTGAATGAGCAAAATGTTACAGCTACACAATGGATTATTATTTAGCAACAAAAAGGGATGAAGAACAAGTAATATTTAGTTTACTCTAATTACAAAGAGATATATTCACAGAAGTGTATATATACAGGTCAGTAAGACAAATGTCCATGGAGAAGAATTCCAAATAATTTATGTTAGATATTCTGCCCTAAGGAGGTAGAACATAACTCCCCATCTCTGAGTGTGGGCTACACACAGTGACTTCCTTTCAATGAATACAATATGGAAAGGGGATTGGGACAGGGGTCGGGAAGAGGAGTAGCTTTACAGTGAAGCAATCCAACATGCACTATTTCATCCAGGTGATCAAGCCTTAACATCAACAGTGATAAGTCATGTTGACAGTATACATTCTTAATATGATGTAACAGGTACAGCATCTTACCTCTATGGTTTCCCTCCCCAGAACCCATATATCCAGTCTAATCACGAGATAAGTTTTAGATAAGTCTTCTAGAGACATTCTGCAAAATACCCTATCAACACTCCTCAAAACTGTCAAGGTTATCAAAAATAAGGAAAGCCTAAAAAACTATCAGCCAAGAGGAGGCTAAGGAGGGATGACAACTAAATGTAATGTGATATCCTGGATGGGATCCAGGAACACATGAGTAACATTAGGTAAGAACTAAGAGGGGCGCCTGGGTGGCGCAGTCGGTTAAGCGTCAGACTTCAGCCAGGTCACGATCTTGCGGTCCGTGAGTTCGAGCCCCGCGTCAGGCTCTGTGCTGACAGCTCAGAGCCTGGAGCCTGTTTCCGATTCTGTGTCTCCCTCTCTCTCTGCCCCTCCCCCGTTCATGCTCTGTCTCTCTCTGTCCCAAAAATAAATAAACGTTGAAAAAAAAAATTTAAATAAAAAAAAAAAAGAACTAAGAAAATCTGAATAAAGTATGAACCTTAGTTTACTAGGACCTCAAAACACTGGTTCATTAAATGTGAACAAATGTACCATACTAATATAAGACGTTAATAACAGGGGAGACTGGCTGGCATGTACATGGAAACTTTCTGTACTACCTTCGTAATTTTTCTGTAAATCTACAACTATTCTAAAATTTAAAGTTTACTTTAAAAAGAAAAAAAAATGAAGTGGGCTCCTGGCTGGCTCAGTCTGTACAGCATTTGCCTCTTGATCTCAGGGTTTTGAGTTCAAGTTCCACACTGGGTGTGGAGCCTAACTCAAAAAAAAAAAAAAAAAAAAAAGGCAGCAGCACTGATATATGTTACAACACGCATGAACCTTGAAACATATTAAGTGGAAGCAGTCACAAAAAGCTGCATATTGTATGATGTGTATTTCAAGTGCCCAGAATAGGCAAATCCACAGAGACAAAATAGATTAGTGGTTGCCAGGGGCTGGAGAGGTGTAAAAGAGAAGTGAGTCTACATGAATACAGGGTTGATTTGGAGGTGATGGGAATGTTCTAAAATTACATAGTGGTGATGTTCCACAACTCAATGAATATACTAAGAACCACTGAATTTGTACACTTCAGGAACAAAGCTTTCATAACTTGTTGGTGGGAACATAACACGGTACAACTTTGGAAAGCAGTTTGGCAGTTTCTTAAATGTTACACATATATTATGCTCACCTACTGAGAAATGTGTGTACTGAGAAATATTAAATAAAATACACTTTATGAAGCTGCACTAATGATATTTATTTAGCTAACTGTGTACAGGGATCTAAATGTGGTTTCAAGTCAAGTAGACTGTTGGCCATATAAATAAGCCTGGCACAGGTGTGCAGAGTTTTAAAAGAATTAGATAACCTTATGACCCAGCTATTCCACTCCTAGAATTCACCCAAGAGAAATACAAGTGTGGGAGGAAAACCTCTTTTCCTCTACCAACTTAGGTTCCATGACTGGGGAGCCTGTGAATTTAACTGACAACAGACAGATTAATGGGAGGGTGGGGGGGTGGGGGGGGGGAGTTTATTCATATACACATGTGGAAACACAGAAGAAGTGTTTCTCCAGTAAAGCTGGGGATTTATATGGCTAACTTGATGGAGAATAAGGAGGGATGAGAAAAGGCTTCATTGCTGGAACCCGTGGGAGCTAAGGCTTGTGATAATGTTTGTTTATAAAGGAGCAAATGGTCTTTTTACAGGCCAGTAAAACTCCCCTGGAAAGGTATTTATGTCAGCCTCCAGAAGTTTCTGTCCTCAGTCAGATAAAGGAAACTCTCAATAGGCTTCTTTCGAAATCTGTTCAGTCTCGAATGTCTTTAGGTTAAAATCATCTTCAAACCAACTCTGGAAGTCCAAGTGTGTCCCCACTAAAGTACACATCCATACAGAGCCCTGCACATGAATTTTTCTATCACCTTTATTTATAATAGTCAAAAACAAAACAATCCAAATGTCCACCAACGGACCAATACACAAATTGTAGTACACCCACACAATGGAATCCTACTTGGATATAAAAAGGAATGAGCTACTGATTCACACAGTTTGGGTAGATCTCCAAGTAATTACGTGGACTGAAAGAAGCCAGACCTAAAGAGTACATAGGACTCTTTATATAAAATTCTAGAAAATGCAAACTAACATAATGACAGAAAGCAGAGCAGTAGGTGCTTGAGGGGAGGAATGGGTGGTACTAAAAGGGCATAAGGAAACTTTTGGGCAATTGCTATGTTCATTTTTTTACTGTGGTGATTGTTTCCCAAGTATATACCTCTGCCAAAACTTAAATTGAATGCTTCAAAACTTTAGGGGCACCTGGTCAGTCAGTTAAGCATCCAACTTTGGCTCAGGTCATGATCTCATGGTTCATGAGTTCCAGCCCTGAATCACGGCTGACAGTGCAGAGCCTGCTTGGGATTCTCTCTCTCTCTCAAAACTAAATAAACATTAACCCCCTCCCCCCAAAAAAGAAAGAAATCTAGTAATACGGTTTAAGTTGTTATAAATCAATAAGAAAATGAGAATTACCATGAACGTTTGACATGAGAAGAGGCTCAAACGTTTAAGAGGGAAGAACAAAAGGGAGGAAATTACATGGAATAGTGCCAGTACTGTTTTATAAAATTATAAGCCTACACCGGTGGGGGAAAAAAAGAAATTAGATGATAAATCTTTACTATCTACACATTATAAATACTGCTTGCCCAGGAAGTATGAAAAGTCCTATCAGACATACACTGAGTAAACAGGCCAGAAATAGAACTAACAGCCAAAGACAGACAGTCAACATGCATTTAAAAAGTTTCACTACTGGTCAAAGTTAGGTAAATATGTCAACTGAAATAATACTATCAGTTTTTGCAGATAAGCTTGGCTAAGATTTTAAATTATTTGGCACAAATTATGCTGGAGAGAATAAGGGTGAACAATTATTCTCATCTATTACTAGGATAAGTATTAAGAACTGCAAAATTTCAACAGAAGTTTTGTAACCACAAAGGGCCTAAAAATTTACACTCCAATATGCTAATTCAACCTATGTGTATACCTACATAGAAATGAGAACACACCAAGACTTTTTGTCATTTACTTGCCAAGTTTTATCTAACATATCTTTATTACTTATAATGGGGGCAGAGAGGAATTGTAGGTCATTACTTTAGTCAGGGCTTCTGAAAAAAAGCAGTTCAAAACCAAAGTACCAACTAAACAAAACCTGACCTGTCCTGACCAATAGCTAAAGATACAGATAAAACAACTGAGCCAAAGGCAAGCAAAGAATACTACTTGTCTGAGTAAACCACTACACCTGTGCCAAGTAGGGCTGGTTGGAAGATTTGGGTAGCAGGCAACCTCCCTGTGACAACCCTATTCTTGCACAGGAATGAAATCTCTCAGATGCCAGCTAGAACTAAACACAGAATCTCTAAGTACACCACCATGCCTTATCCCTTCCCATCCCTCCTCTTGGCCTAAGGTATACAGCACAAAGATGCCAAAGCCACAATTACATGCTGCGTAAGACTCTCACTTTGGCAAAGAAGCCTAATCACCTTGGGTTCATCTTTGCCTTTCTTTAATCTCAATTTTGTGCCTACTAAAACAGCCTCACCCCTCCGTAACACTTTCACTCTGTGCAAGGACAGCTAGGATAGCTGTGATGGGCTTTGAAAGACACTCAGACATTCTGACCTATAACTGGGGGCCCATGAAGATCTATTTTTAACTTCTTGAGAACTGAGACCCAAACAAAACACCAAACTAAGAACTGTGTTAACAAAGACCAAGGTACAACAGAGGACTTCCTTTGGACCAAGTATCATCAAACCAAGGCAAAGTAACTCAAATGGTTCATCCAAATGATTTTAAACAAACACACACTGTGGGTAGAAATAAAATAAACACTGACAGTTGTCTGTAGACATGACCAATACATACTCTTGTTGAATAAATTGTACCATACAGAAGGCAAAATAAAATCAAGGTAAGAACTTGCACAAGACAAAGGAATGTTACGGTTTGTATGTGAATGTTCATTAACCACCACTTCTAGCCCTTACTCTTAAATGCATTCAGGGGCGACTAGGTGGCTCAGTTCATTGAGCATCGGACTCTTGGTTTTGGCTCACAGGGCATGATCCCAGAATTGTGGGATTGGGCCCCATGGTGGGCTCGGCAATGAGCTGGATGGAGCCTACTTGGGATTCTCTCTCTCACCCTCTCTCTCTGCCTGTCCCCACTCATGCTGTTGCTCTCCGTCTTTCTCAAAATAAATAGACATACATTAAAAACTGCATTTAGTGGGGTGTGTGGGTGGCTCAGCCAGTTAAGCATCTGACTTCGGCTCTGGTCATGATCTCACGGTTTGTGTCTTTAAGCCCCATGTTGGGCTCTACACTGACAACTGCGATCCTGGAGCCTGCTTCAGATTCTGTGTCCCTCTCTCTTTGCCCTGCCCATGCTCACACTCTGTCTCTCTCTCAAAAATAAACAAACATTAAAAAACATTTTTTAATGGATTTAGTTCAAGAAGCAAGTACATTCATTGCTAACCATCTCAAAACAAAACTAAAGATTGAACCCAGTAAATTTCATTTATAGTCATTCTAGGATATCATGGCATAAAATATAGTGCTCTTACATTAAATGTACAACACTGGTGTCATCTACTGTCCTAACCAGCTTGGCTAGCCCCATAAAAATAAAAAGACGAGGTATCTGGGTCCAGAAATTATTTGGGGGGGGGGGGGGGGTGTGGAGGGAACATACCAAAAAAGGAAGAGATTGCTCTTCTCTACATTCACAGTTCCTGCTTGGTAGTAAATGGATGGCCAATACTGCCCACGGTATGGCAGATGTGGCCAAGAAGGCAGGACCAGCAGTCCCTACCCTCATTGACCTATAAAAAAAAAAATTCCCAACGCTTGGCTAAACCTCAAATGAGAAAAGAAAACACTGTCAGTAAACTTTACCAATTTTTTTTAATGTTTATTTATTTGGGGGGGGGGGCGGGGGGAGGGAGACACAGAATCCGAAGCAGGCTCCAGGGTACGAGCTGTCAACACAGAGCCGATGCGGGCCTCAAACCCACGAACCATAAGATCATGACCTGAGCTGAAGTCGGACACTTAACCAACTGAACCACCTAGGTACCCCTCAGTAAACTTTTCAGAGTCCCAGATAACACAAAGGCTCAGCTCAAGAAATAGCTGATATTGTAAGCATCACAAATGGAAAACCATTTTAAAGGAAAAATCCAAAGACACTTAACTAGCTCACCCTATACACAGATCAACAAAATACACAACTATCAATAATGGTTACTTACGGATAATAGCATTACAGGTTTTAAACTGTGTTTCAACTATATTCAGTATTTTTTTTAATTAAAAAATAGAATTAAAATTTTTTAAAAATTTAAATGAACTCCTCATAGCTCCTTGTTCCTTTAAGATGGTGAGTGGTCAATTTCTCAGGAGTTCACAGAGAGGATAACCTGATATCTCAGTACTTTAGGGGGCACTCAGCAAGTCACATCATCTTGCTTAGAGCTAACCTACTTTAACTTCCAGCATCAAGGAGAACTTGCTACTATCCAATCCAGCATATTCTCTGCCCACATGGTCTTCCAGAAGAGCCCTTCCTCTGCAGAAACTCTGTGCCCATCACCTCACTACTCATCACCTTGATTGGTTCTTCAAGTTAGCACCAAACAGCATAGTTAAGAAGGCAGAACCTCATTCTTAGAAACCTCTACACCTTTTAACATGTAACTCAGTAATACTTTAAAATTCTTAATACCTAAAAGCTAGTTCAACTGTAATCACAGTGTCATGTCCAGGGAACGCGGGCATGTCCTCTCTACTTCACTGAACAAATGTCAAGAAGAGGACAAGTCCTACACTGCAACAAGTGCGGTTTAGATCCATGTAGGATACTATACTCAGTTGTGAACCCTGCCCTCTCAGAGACTCAAAAACCATACCCCCAAAGGAAAACAAGCTGTGAGAGGTCAGAGGTGTAGAACACAGGCAGGACCGATGAATGATCTGGACAGGTACATCTCAGATCAACAATGTACTCCCTGTGCTCTCTTCACACAGTGGGACAAGCTGTATCTATGAGCAAGGTAGCAGATATCTCAAGGAAACAGAACCTAATAGAGATTTATAGAAGTTGAAATGGATAAGCTTTTAAAATATCATTTACCTAAGGAGACGAATATTGTTCTTTGTGCATTTTAGCTTCGTGCATTTAGCTTTTGGTTGTGATTATTTCAAATATTGCTTAAGAAGGAATCTGAGGCTTAATCTAGACTCAGCAGGAAAAGAGTCGCTCTGCTGCAGAGTCCCCCTGCTGTGGTAGGAAGGAGGCATGGCAACCCAAGCACCTTGGACTTCCCACCACTGATCCTTGACCAATGGATCGGATCCTTGAGAGGCCACAGTTACTGTAAGGGGTATACAAATCCATTCACTCTTTCATGATTTTTTGTTAAACTGAGTAATGAATTTTACATATGTGCATACCACAATTTCTTGGATGTATTGGATTTTAAGAACTAACTAGTCTTATTAAGAGTCTCGTTTTCAGGGCATCTGGATGGCTCAGTTGGTTAAGCATCTGACTCTTGATTTCAGCTCAGGTCATGATCTCATCGTCGGTGGGTTTGAGCCCTGTGTCGAGCTTTGCGCTGACAGTGTGGAGCCTGCTTCGGAGTCTATCTCTCCCTCTTGTCTCTGTTCCTCTCCGGCTCATGCACTTGGTGTCTCAAAATAAACTTAACAAAAATAAAAAAGGCTAATTTTCTAAAAGGAAAGAACCAACCATCAATCTAGTTCATACACCAAGGTGTTTTAGATACAAAAAAAAACCCTACATGACTTACAAATAACTACTTTCCAAAAGGATGAAACAACTTACAAGAGACAATCAACATAAGAGTTTTGTTTTTGTTTTTGTTTTTGTTTTTTCCAGGAGAAAAATAAAGCCAGAAGAAATTCAGGGTTAAAAAAATTAAGTATGAAGTCAGGGGTAAAGTTAAAACTCTATACCGTAAGATAGAGGTGACCCTTAAACTCAATAAAAAACAACACTGAACCCAGTCAGCTGAAAATAGCTGTTCCAAGTAGAAAGGCTCTATCATGTACTACAAAGCTCTGTCTCTAGCAGCAGAGGGAAGCATATGAGCAAAGGTCCTCTTATTAAACACACATTAATTAAACAGCAAGTCAGGGTAAAATTTTTAGCTTACGGAAACAAAGATGTAGGTGATGAAATATTCGCCCATGTTTAGTTAAGCAAGAAATTAACATGATTTTGTCATGTTTTTTATGGAAAAGAAGTCATGAAGATTATTTGAAATCAGAAATACTTGTTCAGCTAGCCAACTTCAGGTCATGTTCAACAATACTGGAGTATCGGAAGTACACAGAACAGGCTCAGATTTGATGGGCATGAGATTTGCTGAGAAAGGAGAACATAGAGGTAATGATGGGTGCAAACTCAGGAGAGCTTAACATTAATCTATCCTAATGAGGTGAGCATCTGGGGGCAGAGCCTGCTCAGTAACACAGCCATAAGGAGCATCATTCGATGCTTCTGAGTTCTTTGTGACTCATTCCTTCGACACTAACATTTCTGAGGTTTTTCTTTAAAGAAGAAAAAAAAAGAGGGGTGCCTGGGTGGCTCAGTTGGTTGAATGACCGACTCTTGATTTCTACTTGGGTGGTGATCCTGGAGTTGTGCGATCAAGCCCTGCATCAGGCTCCACACACTGAAGATATTCATTCACTCATTCATTCATTCTCTCTCTCTCTCCCCGCCTCCCCGGCTCACCTGTGCTTGAATGCTCTCGAAAAGAAGAAAAGAAAAGAAAAGAAAAGAAAAGAAAAGAAAAGAAAAGAAAAGAAAAGAAAAGAAAAGAAAAGAAAAGAAAAGGGCAGAGGGCATCCAGGTGGCTCAGTTGGATTTAAATGTCCAATCTTGATTTCAGCTTAGGTTATAATCTCGCAGTTTGTGAGATCGAGCCCAGAGCCTGCTTGGAATATTCTCTCTCTCTCTCTCTCTCTCTCTCTCTCTGCCCGCCCCCCACACTTGTGTTCACTCTCTCTCAAACTAAATAAAATAAAACTAAATAAAACTAAAAAAAAATTAACAAGAATTAAAAAAGAAAAGCACTTCCCCCAGAATACAAAGTTAAATTTTAAGTCAAAATACTATTAGAGGCTGTCTCAGTTGGTGGAGCATGTGACTCTTGATCTAGAGGTTCTGAGTTCAAACCCTATATGGGTAGAGAGATTAACTTAAAACAAGTAGCCAAAGCAAGATAAAATATCTGCAAGGTATCTTTTTATTTCCTTTTAGAGAAAGGAAATGCAAGCAGGGAAGAGGGGCAAAGGGGGGTAGGCAGAGAATCTTAAGCAGGCTCCATACTCAGCATGGAGGCCAACTTGGGCTTGATCTCACACTTACAACCCTTGGATCATGACCTGAGCCAAAATCAGGAGTCAGATGCTCAAATGACTGAGCCACTCAGGCATCCCACTGCAACAAATCTTTCTAAAAGCACAACCTGTTCCCCACTAGTGAAGAGCCCAACATAGTTCCCTATAGCTCTTCAACTGTATCAAGATTTCAATTTTCAATTTACTTTCAAAAAAATAAACACATCATTTAAGAAAAAAAAACTTCAGTGAACTGATTTTTAGTTCAATAAAACTCAGTGACCTGGGACAACAAATTTACACTTTTTTTTTTTTTTTTAAGTTTCTCTATACCCAACATAGGTCTTGAACTCACAACCCCATGATCAAGAGCCACATGCTCCTCTAACTAAGCCAGCCAGGCGCCCCTACATTCTACTTTCTTTAAACCTACCTTCTCTACCCCTTAAATCCAGTGAGATTATTATTTTTTAAATCTATTACAGAGTTGAGTACATTTCCCACCAATAAATGTTCAGGGTGTGGATAGTGATCAGCTAGTCCACACCAAGGAATGTTCTGGTTCTTTGAGAACAACATGTGGGGGACTGGGGGCATGTCCTCTGCCCCCTAAGTTTAGGGTCTGATGTGGGAACAGAAAACAGTCAGAAGGGGCATCTGGGTGGCTCAGTAAGTTAAGCATCTGACTTCAGCTCAGGTCATGACCACACGGTTCAGTTCCTGAGTTCAAACCCCGCGTCAGATTCTGTGCTGACAACCCAGAGCCTGGAGGCTGCTTCAGATTCTTTGTCTCCCTCTCTCTCTGCCCCCACTTGCACTCTGTCTCTATCTCAAAAATAAACATTAAAAATTAAAAACAAAAATAAGACAAAATATGAAGTGCTAAGTGGTACTATAGTGCTAAGTATGGGAGAAATATAGGAGACACACCTAATAATGCAAATATGGCAGAAAAATAGAAGGATTTGTAGAAGAAATGACATCTGGGGCACCTGGATGGTTCAGTTGGTTAAGCATCTGACCTCTGCTCAGGTCATAATCTCATGGTTCCTGAGTTCAAGCCTTACATCAAGCTCCCTGCTGTCAGCACAGAGCCTGCTTTGGATGCTCTGTCCCCCTCTCTCTCTGCCTCTCTCCCACACACCTTCTCTCTCTCAAAAATAAACATTTAAAAACAAAAAAGAAATGACATTTAGTTAGATGGCTAATTAATAGGAATTAAGAAAGAGAGAAAGGAGAGAATGGATTCTTAGAAAACACGTATGGCAAAAGCTCTGAAATTAAATGCGTGGTGGGGTTAAGGAAGGAAAGTAGTTCACTATAGAGGAGGATAAAAATTCCAGCCAAAGGACATATCCCTTGCATAAGTGCATTTATAATAAACTATGGGGTGAGGCACTGGTTCTCACAAGTATCCTCAAAGGACCACAGATGGGCAAGAGGCTCTGAATGGGAATCATCTTTACACAAAGTCTCAGTCTGCAAGGAGCTGCCTGCAAACTTCCCAGTCTTTCTACTCTGTCGTTCTGGAGCTTGCTTGATGTTTGGTAATGGAAACCCCATCACTTCTGTCTTATATTCTATGAAAACACTTCCCCACATTTATATGGAAAGTAAGCAAGACATTGGAAAGATTTAGGGAAAATCAGGGCAAGGAAGAATCCCATTTTTTTGTAGAGTCCAGAGAAGTTGACTCGATACAATACAAAGCTGCTCCATGCAGTAGATCCAGCTGTGGCACACAGCAGGGACTCCAACAGTTTCAACAAATGCTTATAAAAACAAGTAGGAGCAAAGAAGGGGAAGGGCAGGGCTCAGCAGCTCTGGGAAGGGAGATCACAATAGCACTAGGCCCAAGAGAGCACCGTTTTATCAGCTAGCCAAGGTCAAAGATGAGATGAGGCACATACTGGCATCATCTTGAATCTGATGCTAGACTACAGCAGTCTTTTCTCTTATGTCTCAAAAGGCACCAAGCCTGACACAAACATGTGTCTCCTTCTTGTTATCTGATGGGGATGCCACATACTCTACACAAAATTATAAGCTATGTTCTGAATAGAGATCACCCAGGGAAGCCTGTGCGGCTCAGTCGCTTAAGCGTCCGACTTCACCTCAGGTCATAATCTCATGGTTTAGGAGTTTGAGCCCCGTGTCAGGCTGTGTGCTGTCAGCTCACAGCCTGGAGCCTGCTTCAGATTCTGTGTCTCCCTCTCTCTCTGCCCCTCCCCCACTCACACTGTCTCTCTCAAAAATAAAAACATTAAAAAAAATTTTTTTTGAAGACTATTTGAATAGAGATCCCTCCAGGTTTTAAGGAATTTAATCTTCATGTTTTTCCCTGTGATTAGAGTCCTCACTCTTGGGATTGTAGCCCTGCCATTTATTTGACATGAGTGCTGACCACACCCGTCCTATTGTCATAGTTTGAATAATGGTTCCGAAAGTGTCTGCCTCCTAATCTCTGAAACCTGTGAATGTTATTTCTTATGGCAAAAGACACTTTGCAGATGTAATTTAAAATCTTGAGACAGGGAGATTTTCCAAATGGGCCTAATGTATTCACAAGGGTCCTTATCAAAGGGGCACAAGAGGAATCCAAGTCAGAAGATCATGTGGCAAAAGAAGCAGAGCCTGGAATGATACACTCTGAAGATGGAGGAAGAGGCCACAAGCCAAGAAAACCAGGTGGCCTCTAGAAGCTGGAAAACACAAGGAGATGCATTCTCGTCTAGAGTCTCCAGAAGGAACCACCCTGCCAACACCTGACTTTAGCCCACAGAGACTGATCGCAAACTCCTGGCATCAGGAGCCAGGAGCCAATTCTAAGAGCATCAATTTCTGTTGTTTTAAGCCACCAAGTCTGTGGTAATTTCTTACAGCATAACAACAAACTAATATCCCTATGTTTATGTGTAATATGTCCAACAAATTTTCTGTGCCATCAGTTACCCTTGAATTGCTTTAAAATAATACAGAAAATAACAATAAAGTTAAGGGATACAGATGAAACAAGAACAGAATGCTGATCATCTCTGGAGCTGAGTACCCTGAGAGCTCATTATACTATTTTCTCTAGGTGTGTAGGTTTGAAATCTTCTCCAATACAGAATTTTGGAAGTCATTTTTAAATTCCTAAGGAAGGTACCACATTCCTACAACTTCATCACCTTGGGATGCTCTAAGAAATACCATACACTGGATGGCTTAAACAACAGAAATTTCTCATAGTTCTAGAGGTAGTAGTCCAAGACTAGGGTGCCAGCATGACTGGTACCTTAGTGAGGACCCTCTTCCTGGTCTATCTCCACATAGCAGAGAGCAACCATCTCTCGTGTCTCTTCTTCTAAGGGCTCTAATCCCCTTCACAGGGCTCTATTCTTTTGCTTATTATCTCCCAAAGGCCCCACCTCCAAATACCATCACCTTGGGGATTAGGGCCTCACCATGAACTCTGGGGAGACACAAACACTCAGTCCACAGTACCCACTAAGACCAGATGAGCCAGTTTTTCTTTTGACATTGGAACAAGTTGTTTCTGTGGTTTAAGACCACACTAGGTTATTGACTGGTGGTTATAGGGCACATGATATAAAAAGTACACATCTTTAACCAAGTTCTCAGTATGTAGGAGAGGCACACAGAAACTGAGCAACTGAAGAAACATTCCTATTTCCCATATCCTATTTCTCTAGGATGGAAGATCATGGAATAAAACGATGTATAGTAATTCTCCACCCAGTATTACTTTGGGTTTTTGTTTTTTGGTTTTTTTTTTTATCATGTATACATAAATCCATCTAAGATGAATACATTTCTAACACAACTCAATTCTGTGAACGTCAAAAACCAAAACAGCCTCTGAGCCATATGTGAATAGGGTTTTGGCTTCAGAACTACAGCTGGCTTTGTCCTGCTCCTCCAGGGTACACATTTTGAGAACATGGCTTCTTCAAAGCATACCACCACCTCCATCACACAGACATCACAACCAAAGGAGGCCATCCCAACAAAGCTGACCTAGCTTGGCAAAGCAAGGCAGGCAATAAAATCACACCCTTCAACCAAATTGCGTTTGTTATACACACCACCTAAAGGCCTCAGTACTTCCATTTCACTTGAGAACAACTTCAAAAGCCACCTTATGACTCTGTGCCTAGGTCCATCCCATAAATACTTCTACAAACACGCCAAAGCCAACCCTATGTATCACAGTAGAAAGACAGCATGTGAAATGAGTCAGCTGGAAGAGGGTAGGTATTCAAGATGCTATCAAAATTCAGATTTTTAACCCACGTTTGGAGGAAAGGTCCCTATGAAAACCCGATCATTGTTCTGCTGTTCTAGAGGAACCCAAAAGTTAAGAAAACAAAGTTGGTCACAGCGAAGACTGAGTCACTCCAGCAAAACTGGCTCGTTTCCACAGCAGTGCTTACTTCCCACGTGCTTACTCCCCAGCTGAGGGGCTCTGCCATCAGCATCACCAACATGAACTGCTGAAGCACTTTAGGATCCAGGACCCTTCCTGACTTGTTATGTGAATAATCTTCAATCACTATGACACTCACAGTATGAACAAACAGAGCAGGAAGTCTTCTGAAATTAAGGTTAGAAAAGTCACTGCTTCCCTGTGGATTTGCATGCAGAAAGCAAAGTGGATTTTCAGTATATAAAGCTAAAGTGAAATCAAAAACAGTTTGAGTTACGCCTGTTAAACTACATTGCAAATTTCTATCCTGGAATAAAAAAGCATCCCTGATAGTAAGGGCAGTTAAGCTCATTTCCATTATTACACGCTACAGTAGCTTGGTAAAAAGTATTATTTACAGGCAACCGAAGAGGTGCGGGGTATGCAGCATTTGACTAGGGAGAATGGGACCAAAATCTTCTAAGAGGAATAATTTTTCTAGGGAGAGAAAGGGGACAATAAAGAGACCACACAGTGATAAGGTAAATTTAGAAATGGAGATTAAACATTTAGAAATTTTATGGCACATTGCCAGAGTGCATTTAAATCTAATAATAAAAATCAGTGCTTGTCTTTTTGATGGACTTTAAATTTCATTTCCCGGGGCACCTGGGTGGCTCAGTCGGTTGAATGTCCAGACCCTTGATTTCTGCTCAGGTCATGATCTCACAGTTTGTGAGATCAACTCTCATGTTAGGCTCTGCGGTGACAATGCAGAGCTTGCTTGTGAGTCTCTTTCTCTAAAATAAATAAACTTAAAAAAAATTTTAAAAAACCCAAAAGGGTATAGTTCCAAGGGTTGAAAATCCAAGTCTACGTATTTAAATATCCAGCGGCTCATTACAAGTCAAACATAGTAAGAAATTATAGTTTATCTAAATAAAAACATACTGGTGAGTTTGGTGTTCAAAATTCTACGTAGACTTGCATGGGAGTGTAAAGTAAAGGTCACTCTTAGTTTTACCTAAGAGATGACAGAACTACAAAGTTTATATATAGCACTGGCTAAGAAAGGGGGCTTCACACTCAGGTTCCTGGTATGAATCCCACTCTATGTTAGCTCCAAGACCTTGTCATGTATCTCCATTTCTCATTCATCTGAAGTGTTTAGCACACTGCCCTGCCCATGGTCTGGACCCCCATGTGAATGCTAAGTTGACCTAACTTAAAAGCAGAGGAGTAAAGAAAGAGGGGGATGTTAAATAAAAACATTTTAAAATTTAAAAAAAAAGGGGGGCGCCTGGGTGGCTCAGTCAGTTAAGTGTCTGACTTCAGCTCAGGTCATGATCTCACAGTTCGTGAGTTTGAGCCCCGCATCGGGCTCTTTGCTGACGGCTTAGAGCATGGAGCCTGCTTCAAGTTCTGTGTCTCCCTCTCTCTCTGCTCTTCCCCCACTCATGCTCTGTCTCTCTCTCCTTCAAAAATAAATAAAAACATTAAAACAATTTAAAAAAAAAGAGGGGGATGAGGAAGAATAAAAAAATATGAAATACCAATTCATTATCATCAACTCAACTAAGCTAATTACACAACTCCAATATTTTCTTATGTTTTTAATTTTTTTTTTTAGCGTTTATTTTTCAGAGACAGAGCACAAATCGGGGAAGGGCAGAGAGCAAGAGGGAGACACAGAATCTGAAGCAGGCTCCAGGCTCTGAGCCGTCAGCACAGAGCCCAATACGGGGCTCAAACTCACAAATTGTGAGATCACAAGTCTGAGCCGAAGTTGGACGCTTAACTGACTGAGCCACCCAGGTGCCCCTTATTCCAATATTTTCTTATAGATACTTGTACACAGAGAAGGGGTGACAGAAAACAACCTTAGACCAATCAAGAATCTACCAAGGTGAACACAGAGGTCTCGATTTGGCTTATGATCATGTTCTGGAAAGCTCAGACTCTCAGCTCAACCAGTGCTTACTCAACACTATCTTTTGTTCACCAGACAAGAACCAAAAACTGAGGAATCCTGAAAAGATGGCAGTGCCTATATACTCAACATCTAGGAAGGACCACAGAAAATTACAGTCTTTCTCATCCCTACATGGGTAGAAATTCTCAACTTAAGTAAGACTGTGTTTTGGTTATGACAAAGTAGGGCACTGAGCCATGCAAAAACACAAAGGAGGAAATGCCCTGAGTACTGAGGCAACCTTGCCTTTCTGGTTGCTGATGCTAAAATTACAATTAGGATTAAGAATGCCCTGCCATTCCCAACTGGTTTACTGTTCTAAACCCCTGCCTGGGCCCTCTCCCTCCCCGATGTTGACCTTGTATGTTTTGTTCATTAATTTCAGCGGTAGGAAGTAACAGAAAAAGAGCAACAAGTGGAGTTTTTTTTTGGTGGAGTTTTGGTTCTTTTTTTTTTTTTTTTTTAAACGTGTAGTTATTTTTGAGAGACACAGACAGAGCACGAGGAGGAGAGGCACAGAGAGAGGGAGGGAGACACAGAATCCAAAGCAGGCTCCAGGCTCTGAGCTGTCAGCAGAGAGCCCAAAGTGGGGCTTGAACTCACAAACCATGAGATCATGACCTGAGCCTAAGTCAGACACTTAGCTGACTGGGCCACCCAGGCGCCCCAACAAGTGGAGGTTTTTACACACCCATCTCTAGTGCTGAATCACATGGACGGTTTGAATAGGTTTCTTTTGTTAAATGAAAGCTAAGGTTTTGTTCAGCCTTAATTCATTTCAACCAACAGCTACCTTGATCCTAAGTATATGAGTAGTTATTCTATTTTTGAGAAATAAGTGATTCAATTCACCACTTTTAAAATTCAAAAGGAACAAAAAACTCTATTCAAAGAAACGATTTAAACTTTAGTTCCAGGTTCTGGATCCAGATAAAATTAAGTAGGCATTTTCTACCCTGTTTCTCTCATGAAACACTGTGAGAAAAGCTGGATAGAATGTATGAGGCAACTATCTGAAGACTGATAAGTAAATGGTAGCAGATGAATAGGGGAGTGTGAAACAACACTGCACCTGAGGTGATTTATTACTCCTCCCTCCCTCTGGTATGCTTCAGCCTGGACTCAGGACAGTTCAAAACTTGGAAATTGTTTGAGCGCAAAGTCAGAACTTTAAGACAAGCCCTGTGGCTCTGGCACGAGGAACAGGAAAGCGGCACCCAAAACTCTGGAGGAGAAGAGTGTGGTTCTAAGAGAGTAGGTTGAATTACATTGCTTTTTTTTCTTCTGTCCTCCTACCATTTAGCCCCAGACATGGGTGCAGTTACAAGTGCACAACTAAGGCCCTAGCTTCTGTGGCTAAAGAACCAAAGAGGGAAGCACTAAGGACTCAGCTCATGGAAAGACGCTAGCTCAGGAAAGCAACTGCATGGCGTTGTTTAGGGGTTCCTAGGCTTAGTCTCAATATATGCATGCTTGTATATGAAACTAAACAACATACCTAAGCTTCTGAGAGCTGAGACCTGGGAAAGGTCACCACCCAGGTCCCAAACTGGCCACCACTGGATGGTGTACAGGTGAAATGGATCCAAAGAGTACTTCAAAGGCTTCAAAAATAGAAGTGAAATTGGAACCATAATCCACAGGCTAGTTGCAACTTTCAGCCTGAAGCCAACTGCGTCAACCGCATCTAAAATGAAAATTATTAACCCTCTCCATAGAATCTGAACAAGACCCAGAGTTCATAGTACTGTATGTCCAAGGTGTCCAAGATACAATCCAAACTTAGTTGGCATAAAAAGTAGAAAAACCTCAACTCATATGGGAAAGGGCAATCAACAAATGTAAATGCCAAAAATTCCACAGATGTAGAAATTATGACTTTAAAGAAACTATTATAAAAATGCTCCACAAAGGGGGAGAACTCTTGAAAAGGAAAGATAGAAAATGTCCCAAAAGTACAAAATATGAATACAATAAAAATTTAAAACCTAAATACAATAACCAAAGTAAACTCACTGGACAGATTCAACAGACAACTAGAAACAGGAAACTGCCACTGCTCAGGAAGACAAATCAATAGGAAGTATTCAATCTGAACAAATGAGAGAAAAAAGGTTGAACACATGAAGAGGCTCAATGACCTATGGAAAAACATCAAAAGGCCCACTTTCATGTTATCAGTATCCCAGAAAGTCAGACAGGGAAAAGTATTTGTAGAAAATATTTTTGACTAAATGATGGCTGAAGATTTTCCAAATTTGGCAAAAGATATAAACCTACAGATTTGTAAAGTTCAGTGAAGCCCGGTGACGTAGAAAATATTATATTGGTTGGTCTCTGCCTCATGGCCCCTTCCTGGCATAGAGCTCCTAAAGCCCTTATAGTTTCCTAAGTGATGAAAACACTAGGAGCAGCTCTTGTTTTAACATTTGGTCTTTGCCACCACGGACACAAGGCTCCTGAAACTCTTGTAAATTTCTAAGTGGTAAGAGCGCTAGGAGCACCTTCGACCTACGCAACTCTGGGTGAGCTCCCAGATGGGGGCTGGTCATCGTAGCAGACCACACCAAGATTAGAAACTTGGAATTTTTATTAATGTTTATTTATTTTTACAGAGAGAGTGGGGAAAGGGCAGAGACAGAATCGCAAGCAGGGTTCGCACTGCCAGCACAGAGCCCGGGGCTTAAACCCATGAACTGTGAGATCATGACCTGAGCCAAAACCAAGAGTAGGAAGCTTAAGCAACTAAGCCACCCAGATGTCCCTAGAAGCTTGGAATTTTTAGGACCACTCCCCATCTTCAAGAAAGGGGAGAGAAGCTAAAAATGGGGCTAATAATTCATCATGACTAACTTTAAAACAAAAAGGGGAGGGGGACACCTGAGGGGCTCCATGTGTCGGGCTCCATGCTGACAGCATGGACCTTGCTTGGGATTCTCACTCTCCTTGTCTCTTTGCTCCTCCCCCAGTCGCAAGCACTCTCTCTCAAAATAAATAAACTTAAAAAAAAAATTACTGGGGCGCCTGGGTGGCGCAGTCGGTTAAGCGTCCGACTTCAGCCAGGTCACGATCTCGCGGTCTGTGAGTTCGAGCCCCGCGTCAGGCTCTGGGCTGATGGCTCGGAGCCTGGAGCCTGTTTCCCATTCTGTGTCTCCCTCTCTCTCTGCCCCTCCCCCGTTCATGCTCTGTCTCTCTCTGTCCCAAAAATAAATAAATGTTGAAAAAAAAATTAAAAAAAAAAAATTACTGATCATGCCTACATGAGGAAGCCTCTATAAAATCCCAAGTGCAGGGGGTTTTGAGAGCTTCCAAGTGGGTGAATATATCCTTATCAAGAGGGTAACAGACCCCAACTCCATGGGGACAGAAGTTCCTATACTTGGGTACCTCCCAGACCTCACCCTATGTATTTCTTCATCTGGTCATGGGTAACTTTATCATGTTCTTTAATAAATTAGTAAGCACTTAAGTGCTTCTTTCCCTGAGTTCTATGAGCTGCTCTAGAAAATTAACTGAACTCAAGGAGGGAGTCTTTGGAACCTCCTACCTATAGCCAGTTGGCCAGAAGCACAAGTGATTGATAGCCTGGGCTTTCAACTGCCATCTGATGGGGTCAGGAGAGCAGTCTTGTGGGACTGAGCCCCTTACCCTGTTGGATCTGACACTACCCCCAAGTAGACAGTGTAAGAATCAAGTTAAAATTGTAGGCCACCTAGCTAGTATCACAGAGAATTGCTTGCTGTAGGACAAACCACCACTCCTTTGGTGACCAGAAGTGTCAGAATCGAGGTCTTCTATTAATAAAGCAGACATATGAAAAAGAAAAACACACAGTAGGGAAGAACTGGGGTTTTCACTACACAGTGAAAAAACTGTGTCGTTTTCCTTCCACAACCCCAAACAGTGTGAATCCAATGAAATTTATCTCCAGACACATCATAAACTAATTGTTGAAAATCAAAGACAAAAGCTGGGGCACCTGGGTGGCTCAGTTGGTTCAAAGTCTGACTTCAGCTCAGGTCATGATCTCACAGTCTGTGGGTTTGAGCCCCGCATCAAGCTCTGTGCTGACAGCTCGGAGCCTGGAGCCTGCTTTGGACTCTGTCTCTCTCTCTCTGTCCCTCTCCACCTCATGCCCTCTCTCAATAAATACATACATACATACATACATATTAAAAAAAAATCAAAGACAAAAGAAAAATCTTGAAAGCAGCCAGAAAAAAATAACACATTACTTACAGGGCAGTATTTCTCAGCTGGGGGATTATGCTGTCCCCAAGGGGGTATTTGACAATGTCTGGTGACATTTTTATCTTTTTTAAAAGTTTTTATTTAAATTCCAGTTAACATACAGTGTAACATTAGTTTCAGGTGTACAATATAGTGAATGACTCAACACTTCCATACAACACCCAGTGCTCACCACAAAGTGTGTACTCCTTAATCCTCATCAGCTATTTAACCCTCTGTTGACATTTTTGATGATCACAACATAGGGAGGCAGGGAGGTGCTGGCATCTAATAGATGGAGACTAAGGATGCTACTAATGAGCTTACAAAACCTGTCTTTAAGAAACTCAATGAGGGGCGCCTGGGTGGCGCAGTCGGTTAAGCGTCCGACTTCACCCAGGTCACGATCTCGCAGTCTGTGAGTTCGAGCCCCGCGTCGGGCTCTGGGCTGATGGCTCAGAGCCTGGAGCCTGTTTCCGATTCTGTGTCTCCCTCTCTCTCTGCCCCTCCCCTGTTCATGCTCTGTCTCTCTCTGTCCCAAAAATAAATAAACGTTGAAAAAAAAAAAAAAAAAAAAGAAACTCAATGAGGGGTGCCTGGGTGGCTCAGTCAGTTAAGCATATGACTCTTCATTTCAGCTCAGGTCATGATCTCACGGTTAGTGGAATCGAGCCCCACACCAGGCTCAGCACTGACAGCACAGAGCCTGCTTGGTGTTCTCTCTCTCCCCCTCCTCCAATTGTTCCCTGCCCACCCCCACCCTTTCTCAAAATAAGTAAACTTAAAAAAAACTCAATGCGACTATAATGTTACAGGTAGCCTCAAAGTAAAAGGATACAATAAGATATATCATGCCAACAGTACTCCAAAGAAAGGTGAAGTGATATTTAATCTTGAAGTAGGCAGACTTCAGAGCAAAAAAAGTTACCAGAGATAAAAGGTTCAATTCACTTTGAAAACACAGCAAACCTAAAAATATATAGACCTAACAAAAGAGCTTCATAATACATGAACCAAAAAATGACAGAACTATAAAGAAAAACTGAAAAACCCACGATTATACTGAGAGAGTTCAATACTCCACTCTTAGGAATGGATGGACTAAAGACATCAAAAATAACCAAACACACAAAACTGATTAGCATCAACCAAATGCAACTATTTGACTTTTACAGAACACCCTACCCAACAACATGAAACATTCACCAAGACAGACTGTATCTGTCCTAAAACAAAGACATAAAATAAAAATTAACAGATTTTAAAGAAGCATAAACATACAAGGTATGTTCACTAGTCATAATAGAATTAAACTTAAAGTCAGCAACAAAAAGATAACAGGTAAATCTATAATCATTTGGAAATTTAAACTACATATTACAAAATAAACAAAAACAACAAAAACCGTAAGTCGAAGAGGAAAAGTCTTAAGGGAAATTAGAAAATATTTTTAAATCAACTTTTAAATTATACCAAGATTTATGGAATTCAGTGTTTAAAGGGAAACTCACAGCATCACATGCTTGTATGAGAAAAGGAGAAAGGTCTCAGATTAATAACCCAAGCTTCCACCTTAAAAAAGTAGAAAAAACACAAAATAAACGCAAAACAAATAGAATTAAATAATGAAGAGCAAAATCAGTAAAACTGAAAACAAAGAAAGCAATCAATGAAACAAATGCTGGTTCTTTGTGGGGAGGGGGACAATAACATGGATAAACCTCTGGCAAGACTGACAAACATGATGAGAGAGAGAATGAGAGAGAGAGAAAAACAGACAAGGCAAAATTATCAATAACAAGAATAAAAAGAGACAGCATTACAGACCCCACAGAATTTAAAGGATAACCATACTACAAAACTTTATTCCCCTCTATACAACAATGTGGGTGAAATAAACCAATTCTTCAGAAACTACAAATCACCAAAACACACCTAAGATGAAAATAGCCAGAGAAGTCCTATAACTATTTAAAAAATTGATTTTGAGTTTAATAAAACAAAACAAGCAAGCAAACAAAACGAAAAACAAAAAAACATACCAATAAAAACTTCTGAGGAAGAAATTTCTTTGCTCAGGTGGTTTCACTGGCAAATGCTATCCAACATTTAAAGAAATAATGCCAACTCGGCACTCTCTCGTGCAGAAATATAAGCACAAACACTTCTCAACACATTTTGAGACTGTATTATCCCAGTTACAAAACTAAAGGCAACACAAACACACAAACCAGATCAATATCCCTCAGGAACAAAGACACAGTAAGTCATCAACAAAAGTGTTAGTTAGCAAATTGATTCAAGCAATATATCAAAATGAAACACCATAGGGGCACCTGGGTGGCTCAGTCGACTGGTTAAGCGATCAACTCTTGATTTCAGCTCAGGTCATGATCTCACAGTTGGTGAGCTTGAGTTCCACATCAAGCACCCCAGGACAATGCAGAGCCTGCTTGTGATTTTCTTTCTGCCCCTTCTGTGCTCGCGCTTGCTCTCTTTCTCTCAAAATAAGTAAAATAAACTTTTAAAATAAGTAAAACACCACAAACAAGTAGAGTTTAGCCAAGGAATGCAAAACTGGTTCAATATTTGAAAATCAATGTAATCCATCATAATAACAGCCTTAAAAAAACTTTGTGATTATATCTATTTATACAGAAAAGGTATTTGACACAATCCAACACTCATTCATTATGAAGACTGTCAACAAACCAGGAATAGAAGAAAACATCCTCAACTTGATAAACAACACCTACAAAACATCTACAGCTAATGGTCAAAAAGTGAATATTTTATCTCAAGGACTGAGAAAAAGCCAAGGATGTCTATTTTCATTGAGAGTCCTAGGTAGGGGCACCTGGGTGGCTCAGCTGTCTGGGCGTCTGACTTCGGCTCAGGTCACGATCTCACAGCTCTTCAGTTCAAGCCCCGCATCGGGCTCTGGGCGGACAGCTCAGAGCCTGGAGCCTGCTTTGGATTCTGTGTCTCCTCTCTCTCCTCCCTTCCTCTACTCGCACACTCTCTCAAAAATAAACATTAAAAAAAAAGAAATTAAAAAAAAAAAAAGTCCTAGGCAATGTAACAGACATGAAAAGGGAATAAAAGGCATAAAGATTGGAAAAGAAGTGTAACCATGCATTGTAATGACATGATTGTTTAATTAGAAAATTCCAAGCAATCTATTAAAAAATACACAACTTTTAGAACTAGTCATTTGGCAGTGTTACAAAATATTAAGGTCCATATGCAAATTAAACATTTTTGTACATATTAAAACAAAAAAAACTTAAGAAAAAAGTAACCTTGGTGTGCCTGGGTGACTCAGTCAATTAAGCACCCAACTCTTGATTTTGGCTCAGGTCATGATTTCATGGTTCATGGAATCAAGCATGAAACTCTCAGTCATGAGGTTGTGAGTTCAAGACCCACAACAGGCACAGAGACTGATTTATATATATATATATATATATATATATATATATATATATATATATATATATGTATATATATGTATATATATATATATATATCTCCTATATATAACCTATTTTATATATATATATATATATAACCTATATGTATATGAGTGATATATAATGGAATATAATATGTATGTTTAAACACATACAATGGAAATCCCGCTTTTTAAAAAATACATCAATTTTTTAAAAATACACAAGTTAAGGGGCACCTGGATGGCTCAGACAGTTAAAGGTCCAACTTCGGCTGAGCTCATGATCTCCCAGTTCACAAATTCGATCCCCGCATCAGGCTCTGTGCTGACAGCTCAGAGCCTGGAGCCTGTTTCGGATTCTGTGTGTCTCTCTCTCTGCCCACCCCCCACCCCCCCTGCTGCCTCTCTCAAAAATAAACACTAAAAAAAATTAAAAATAAAATAAAATACATCAGTAAACAACAAGTGTTGGCAAGGATGTGCAACACCTGAGCAATATTGGTAGAAACATAAAATGGTGTAGCTGCTATGGAATATAGTACATCAGTTCCTCAAAAAATTAAAAACAGAACTGCTTTATCATCCAGCAATTCTACTTCAGGATATACCCACATGTACCCCAAAAAATGAAAGCAAGGTCTCAAAGAGATATTTGTACACTTAGGTTCATAGCAGCCTCATAGTCAAAATAGCCAAAAAGTGGAAGCCATACGAGTATCCATCAACAGATGAATGAATAAAATATGGTATATACACACAATAGAATGTTATTTAGACTTCAAAAGGAAATTCTGACACATTCCACAACCTAGATGAACCCTGAAGGCACACTAAGTAAAATAAGTCAGTCACAAAAAGGTAAATACTGTATGGTTCCACTCAGGTGAGGTATCTGGAGTGGTTAAATTCACAGAAACAGAAAGATAGGCGGTTGTCAGGGGCTGGAGAAAGGGAAAAATGGGGAGTTGTTTAATGGGTATAGAGTTTTAGTTTCGCAAGATGAAACAGCTCTGGAGATTGGTTGCACAACAATGTAAATACACTTAACACTACTGAACTATACACTTAAAAATGGTTATATGATCATTTTTATGTGTATTTTACTACCATTAAAGTAGCCTGGAGCCTGCTTCAGATTCTGTCTCCATCTCTGTCTGCCCCTTCCCCACGCGCGAGCGCTCTCTCTCTCAAAAATAAAAATTAAATTTTTTCAAATGAAAAAATTAAAAACCATATACAATGATACAAGACCCCTTCCCAAATTTAAACACATAAGTATGACTCTCACAAAAAACATATAGGATCTGATTGCTCCAAGCAGGATTTTTGTGTAGATACATAGACTTCCTTGTTCTAAAATACATACATAAAGCAGATTAACTAGCACTACTACAACAATTTTGAAAAAGGATAGGGGCACCTGGGTGGCTCAGTTTGTTAGGCAACCAACTCTTGTTATCGGCTAGGGTTGTGATCTCATGATCCTTGGGATGGAGCCCCACATCAGGCTCTGGGCAAACTGCTCCTGCTTGCAATTTTCTCTCCCTCTCTATCCACCCCTCTCCTGCTCACTCATTTTCTGTTTCTCTCTCAAAATAAATAAATATTTTAAAAAATTAACTCAAGGGGCTCCTGGGGGCACAGTCGGTTAAGTGTCTGAGTCTTGATTTCGGCTCAGGTCATGATCTCACTGTTTATGAGTTCGAACCCCACATCAGGCACTGTGCTGACAGCATGGAGCCTTCTTGGGTTTCTCTCTCTCTCTCTCTCTCTCTCTCTCTCTCTCTCTCTCTCTCTCTGCCCCTTCCTGCTCTCTCAAAATAAACATTTAAAAAGTAAAAAATTAAAATTAAAATAAAAAATTAACTCAAAATGCATCATAGATCTAAGTGTAAAACTTTACCACAGAAGAAAACATTCATAACCTGGATTTAGACAGAGTTTTTAGACAAGACACCAAAAGTACTATCCATAAAAAGGTGCTGGTAAAAATCAATAAATTGAACTTCATTAAAAATTTAAATTTTTTTGATGTAACAATGGTAAGAAAATGGACCATTAGTCACTAGGAGAAAATATCTGTAAATCATATTTGACTACAGATTTTTATCCATAACATATGAAAAACTCTGAAAACCCAATAAGATAGCAACCCAATAAACAGCTAAAGACTTAACCAGACACTTCAAAGAGAATACGTGGAAGGTAGGAAGCTCTAGGTTTAACATGGGGCTGGAACTCACAAACCCAAGATCAAGAGTCACATGCTCTACTCACTCAGCCAGCCAGGCACCCCTGATTACACTATAGTTTACATCATGGCGTTAACAGACCCAAATTCACATTTGATTCAGTTCCACTGCAGTCTGCTTAATTAGCTTTATAAGCAGTGAAAACCTAAATATGGTAAATTAACATGGTAAATTACTTAAGTAAAAACTTAAATTTTTGCTTTGTTTAAAGATATTTCTGTGTTTTCACCAAAAGTAACTAAAACAGAAAGCTGAGAAGAGAATGCGAGGGGGAGAAGCTCTGTGGCATACCCTGATTTGCATCCTTTATAAGTAAACCACTAACAGTACAGAGAAAGCAAGAGGGGAAGAAAGGTTAGGAAGGGGAGGGGGCCCAAAGTGCTGGACAGGACACTGACATATGGCTTTTAACCACTTTCATCTCACCACAGATCATTTCTTTTGGCCTCTTTTTTCAACTCATGCTACCTGGTAATCTATTTGATTTATGAATGCTTCCTTCTAAATCACCTGAACACACCTCTAGAATAAATTACATGGTTACCATTAGACTTCTTATTCGACCATTCATTCTTTGAAAAGTTTTATGTCAAGCGATGCCAGGGACTGAAGACACGACAGTCTCCTGAGGCATAATAAGAAATATATCTGGGGGTGCCGGGGTGGCTCAGTCTGCTAAGCATCTGACTCTTGATTTCAGCTCAGGTCATGATCTCAGGGTAAGTGGGACCGAACCAACCCCTCATCGGACTGCGAGCATGGAGCCTGCTTGGGATTCTGTCTCTCCCCTCTCGTGTGCACTCACCCCCTCTCTCAAGTAACTTAAAACACACACACACACACACACACACACACACACACACACACACACACACAATTTGGTCTTTGTCCCTGGTTCTTGACACAGAGTTTCTAAATCCCTTAGTGTTTCCTAAATGATACGAGTGATCAAAGTGTCTTTTGTTCTGATGAGGCAACTCTTGGTGTACTCCTAGATAGCTTTAGGATGGGGGTTGGTCACCACAGAGACCAAGGTGGGTTGTTACAACTTATAAGCCCCACTCCCCCAGTCACTGCAAAGAAGAGAAGTGCTCAAGACTGAATCATGGGCCTGAGTGATTAATTCAATCAACCATGCCCATGTAATGAAGCCTCCATAAAAACCCCCCAAAAAAATGGGTTCCGAGCACACCTGGAGAGAGCATGTTAGCTCTGCAACCCTTTCCCCCTATCTTGCCCTATGCATTTCTTCCATTTCTTGAGCTGTATCCTCTATAATAAACTGATGATAGTAAGTAAAGTGCTTCCCTGAGTTCTGTGAGCCATTCTAGTGAATTATCGGGGTGGGGGAGGGCATGCCACTGTGAGACCCTCCAAATTTGTCATCAGGCATAAGTGTAAACAACCTGGGCATCCCATTGCATCTGGCATCACAAGTGGAAGCTGTCCTTGGGGCGCCTGGGTGGCTCAGTCAGTTAAGTGTCCGACTTCAGCTCAGGTCACGATCTCGTGGTCCGTGAGTTTGAGCCCTGCGTCGGGCTCTGTGCTGACTGCTCAGAGCCTGGAGCCTGTTTCAGATTCTGTGTCTCCCTCTCTCTCTGCCCCTCCCCCGTTCATGCTCTGTCTCTGTCTCAAAAATAAATAAACGTTAAAAAAAAAAAAAAGAAGTGGAAGCTGTCCTATTAGACGAATCCCTTAACCTGGAGTTGTGGTACACTTCATTGGTATTGAAGAGTTAGGAGAAGTGGTATTGGAAGAGACACCATGTATTTGGTATAAGAAGTGTTCAAGTAATGACGACACATATCTCCCTCTCTCAGCATTCTTCAGCTGACAACTTCTTTTTTATTTAAAAATAAATTTTTTTTTAACTTTTTTAAATTTATTTTTGAGACAGAGCATGAACGGGGGAGGGGCAGAGAGAGAGGGAGACACAGAATCGGAAGCAGGCTCCAGGCTCTGAGCGATCAGCCCAGAGCCCGATGCGGGGCTCGAACTCACGGACCGCGAGATCGTGACCTGGCTGAAGTCGAACGCTTAACCGACTGAGCCACCCAGGCACCCCAGCTGACAACTTCTTAGCTCACATTCAGGGTACCAACTAGCACAGAAAACAGCAAGGATATGGGTATTTTGAGGGCTCCTGAGGGTTTAGAACATAAACATCTATCAATCCCATGCAAAAAGAAAAAAAGGTTATAGTTTTTAAATAGGCTTTGTAAAAGTTACTTTGTTTAGTTAGCCGTGTGGTCATAAAGCACTAAAGTTTGGATAACTCTTGCCTTATCTCCTACCCCTAGTAGTTAACTTCTTTTCCTCAGTCTTTATTCATAGGATCACACTTATTCCTAATCACCAAACTGAACTGTGAAGCAGTATGGTAATCATGTAGAAAGCTCTGCCTGAAACCCAAATAAATGAAAGAGATTTATTTACTAATTATTCCTTCTTGGATCTGCCAGGACTGCAAGTGAATAGTACTGAAACCAAAGACTCTCTTTACAACCTTTCCTGTTTACAACCATGAACGATCTGTTTGTGGCTGTTGGTAGTTTAACAGGACTGAAACAGAAAGACCAATTGTTTTCATCTGCAGAGTTTCAGGACTCATTTGCAGATTATGAAACTGAAAGAGCAACTTCACAACTTGGCACTAACACTGAATCCTAAAATTAGTGCTCAGGCACTTCTAAAGATAGCTTTAAAGCTTGAGAACACAACGCAGGAGCCCTCATGGTCAGACCTCAGAGGGTGGCTGTACCTACATTCTGTTTTCCCATTTATACATGGTAAGATGCTTTATAACGGTTGACTTAGGACTGGATCCTCTACAGGGTGGTGGCCATTGGTACAGGAAAGAACACCAAAGGAAGCATTGCGGGGTGGGAAGGGACAAGAGACTATGGACACTCAGTGTCCTATGGCAAGAAAGCAAAAGGGAGAGAGAACAAAGGTGACCACAAGACCAAGCCTTGAGCAGTATTAAAATTCACAGAGAGAGCCAAGAAATGATTTGAGAAGGAAAGAAACTCAGTTATAGACACCTTAAATTCAAAGCATATTCCAGGCCATG
Source organism: Prionailurus bengalensis (assembly GCF_016509475.1). Taxonomy (NCBI): domain Eukaryota; kingdom Metazoa; phylum Chordata; class Mammalia; order Carnivora; family Felidae; genus Prionailurus; species Prionailurus bengalensis. Next base: position 115,056,567 of record NC_057348.1, read on the forward strand.
TTTGCTTCCAAGCAAGAAGCAAAGCAACAGGTAGAAACAAGTAGAATTTCTAAGAAAAAACAAGAGTAAATCACAGAGAAATGTTCACATTTAGGAATGGAAAAACATATGTCAGGGCACAGAAGAGTGGCTATAACTAAAACCTTCAGGGAAAGGAACTGAAAGCATAAATGTTATAAACAAAATGATCAATGAAGCAAAGGCCAGTGACTCTGGTCCCAAGAGGGGCATGATCATTCTGTGGTCTCTCAACACCACTTCCCAAGGAACCAGGCTCCTGAGAGAAAGGGATGATTCTAGACTGTGGAACAGAAAACATACAAAATGAACCAGGGGTTCTTGAACCCCAAGTCAAGGAAGACAATTGAGATAGCATTGAAAGGACACTGGCATGGTCCCAAAGCATTTTCAAGTCTCTCGGGACTAGAATAATACGAGTGTCCATATGAGTGAGTCCAATAATTTTGAAACCCAAATATGTTTAAACCCATGAGCTCATAAAAAACTCATTGGTAAAAACAAAAATCCTCAGTGGTCACCAAGGCACCCATATTTTATGAGAGAAAATAAATGGAAGAACTAAGTATTTTTCCTGTCTCTTTTATAGGGACTTTGTGTCAGGGTGATCAAAAAACTGATGACAACAAGTCTACAAAGGCATTCCAATAAATAAATGAAGCAACTGTAGAATTAAAATGTCACCATCCTATGACCACACAATAACGAATCTAAGCAACGATCAAATGGCATGTCATATCATAGAGACAGACATTATATACCTCCTAATGGAAGAATACATAACCACCTATTATTTCATTTTGTCTAAAGAAAAAACTGAACTTACATCTAATCCAAGTCCATAAGGGTCAAAGGAACATCGTAAGGGATCACACACGGATGTGGTTCAGCAAAATACAAATGTGTAACATTCTGTAGAGTAAGTCAACTTCCACAAATACACAACACCAAAAAAAGGGGAGAGGGAGGTCCTACTGATTAAATGTCTTAAAAAAGATCTTGTTTAGGGGCACCTGGGTGGCTCAGTCAGTTAAGCATCCAACCCTTGATTCTGGCTCAGGGCTCAATCTCGCGACTCACAAGTTTGAGTCCCACACAGGGTGCTGCACTGACGGCAGAGCCTGCTTGAGATTTTCTGTCTCCCTCTCTCTCTGCCTGTTGGTCTCTCTCAAAAATAAACAAACATAGGGGCGCCTGGGTGGCGCAGTCGGTTAAGCGTCCGACTTCAGCCAGGTCACGATCTCGCGGTCCGTGAGTTCGAGCCCCGCGTCAGGCTCTGGGCTGATGGCTCAGAGCCTGGAGCCTGCTTCCGATTCTGTGTCTCCCTCTCTCTCTGCCCCTCCCCCGTTCATGCTCTGTCTCTCTCTGTCCCAAAAATAAATAAAAACATTGAAAAAAAAAATTAAAAAAAAAAAACAAACATAAAAAAAAAGTCTTGCTTAGACCTTGATTCAAACAAACCTTTTAGAAATTGACATAATTAAATACAAGTGATTAGATTTGTATCGGATATTACAGTTACTATAAATTTAGTATGTGAATTTTTAAGAGACTCTTATGGGTTAAAATGTGTATCCTCAAAACTCATATGATGAAGTCTTAACTCCCAGTACCTCAGACTGTAACCATATTTAGAGACCACATCTTTATAGAGATCAAGTTAAAATTAGGTCATTAGGGGACACCTGGCTGGCTCAGTCAGTAGAGCATGTGACTCTTGATCTCCAGGGTCATGAGTTCATGCCCCACATTGGGCATAGAGCTTACTCAAAACGAAACAGAACAAAAAAAAAAAAAAAAAAAAAAAAAAAAATGAGGTCATTAGGGTGGATCCTAATCCAATAGAACTGGTGTATGTACAAAAAAGGAGAAATTTGGGGGTGTCTGGGTGGTTCAATCAGTTAAGTATCTGATTTTGGTTCAGGTCATGATCTCATGGTTTGTGAGTTCGAGCCCCATATCAGGCTCTGCATGGACAGTGCAGAACCTGCTTGGGATTTTCTCTCTCCTTCCCTCTCTGCCCCTGTCCCACTATCTCTCTCTCAAGATAAATAAATAAACTTTTTGAAAAAAGAGAAATTACTTGCCCTACAAGGGATACAGGTATGCTGTTTCAAAGGGGCACATGCACCCCAATGTTTATAGCAGCACTATCGACAATGCCCAAAGTATGGAAAGAGCCCAAATGTCCATCAATGGATGAATGGATAAAGAAGATGTGGTGTGTGTACACACACACACACACACACACACACACACACACTCGAGTATTACTCAGCAATCAAAAAGAATGAAATCCTGCCATTTGCAACTACACTGATGGAACTAGAGGGTATTATGCTAAGTGAAATTAGTCACAGAAAGACAAACAATATATGACTTCACTCATATGAGGACTTTAAGAGACCAAACAGATGAACATAAGGGAAGGGAAACAAAAATAATATAAAAACAGGGAGGGGGACAAAGCATAAGAGACTCTTAAATATGGAGAACAGGGGCACCTGGGTGGCGCAGTCAGTTAAGCGTCCGACTTCAGCCAGGTCACGATCTCGCGGTCCGGGAGTTCGAGCCCCGCGTCAGGCTCTGGGCTGATGGCTCAGAGCCTGGAGCCTGTTTCCGATTCTGTGTCTCCCTCTCTCTCTGCCCCTCCCCCGTTCATGCTCTGTCTCTCTCTGTCCCAAAAATAAATAAACGTTGAAAAAAAATTTAAAAAAAAAAATGGAGAACAGACAGAGGGTTACTGGAGGGGTTGTGGGAGGGGGGATGGGCTAAATGGGTAAGGCGCACTAAGGAATCTACTCCTAAAATCATTGTTGCACTATATGCTAACTTGGACGTAAATTTAAAAAATAAAATAAAATAATAAATAAATAAATGACAATCATGTCATTATTGAAAAAATAAATAAATAAAATACTAAAAAAGAGAAATTTGAACGCAGACATACCCACAGCAAAAATAGCACATGAAGATTGAAGTTTCACCACCACAAGCCAGGGAACTACTAGAAGAGAGAAGCCTTGAACAGATGCTTCCCTAACAGCACTCCCAAGAATACAAGTGCACTAACACCTTGTTAGACTTCTAGCCTCCAGAACTGTGACATTAAAAGTTTCTGTTAAGTCCCGCAATTTGTGGTTATTTTGTTACAGCAGCCCTAGTCAACTAAGAGAGAGACATTATCTTTTGGAGATACATATTGTAGTATTTACTAAATGAAATCACATCATGTCTAGCTTCAAAATAATCTGGAAAAGGGTGAAGAGAGCAGAGCTATCAACAAAACAGGACTGGCTCACCATATATTAACAATGGCTGACACTGGGTATCAAGTCTGGGCATCAAAATTCTTTTAAAGCTCTCTAGATAATTCTAACGCACAGAATTTGGGAACACGAGTCTAAGAATAAGTAAAATTGAGTCCAGTGAAGACTGTCCTAGCAGAGGAAATAGCACATACAAAGACCCTGAGGTCAGAAAACGTGGTGCCTTATCATACTAGCCTATTTTTATTTTTGATATTGTTTAAATAAAGGTTTAATTTATTATTTAAATAAACCTTTAAATAAAGGTTTAAATAAAGGTTTAAATAAAGGGCCTGGGGGGCGCCTGGGTGGTGCAGTCGGTTGAGCGTCCGACTTCAGCCAGGTCACGATCTCGCGGTCCGGGAGTTTGAGCCCCGCGTCAGGCTCTGGGCTGATGGCTCAGAGCCTGGAGCCTGTTTCCGATTCTGTGTCTCCCTCTCTCTCTGCCCCTCCCCCGTTCATGCTCTGTCTCTCTCTGTCCAAAAAAAAAAAAAACAAAAACAAAACAAAAAAAAAAACGTTGAAAAAAAATAAAGGGCCTGGAAACCTTTGAGATAACCATCTCAGAAGATCCATGGAAGCACAGGACACAAGTTCAGGCAACATAGTGCACGGACATTTGTAAACACAGGGAGGTAGAACCTTGGGACCAGAAATACTTGCCTCAAATACTGTTCATATACAGGCAATAGGTTAACTCTGCCTGTATGCCTGTAACATTTCCCTGCGTGCCTCTCACACCAAGTCATTTCTAATGAGGCCAAGTCCAACCCATCCCAGAGCATTGATGCATAAAGAACGCCGCTGTCCACGGTTCTCTAAAAGTTTACCTGTAACTTCTTCAAATAAGCCGTTCAACCCCATTCATCACTCATCACCATATATTTCCTCCAAGCCTGGTAGAATCCTTTTTCTATTGAGTTCACTGTCACACTTTCAGAGGCATGCGGAAAGCAAATAAATGATGATAATTGTAAGAAAGAGAAACTTACCTTTTGGGGGAAGTGTTCTGTTTGAGTAACCTGATTAAGAGCAGAAACTCTACCACTTTCCAGTTGCGTGACCCTGGGCAAGTTACTTCACCTCTCTGTACCTCAGCTGCCTCATCTGTAAAGTGGGGACATGGGACTGTTGTGAAGATAAAACGGGTTAATTCAGCACCTACCACGTAAGTGTTCAATAAGTGTCAGCTATTTATAGGCTAGTGCTCAGAGTCAGGCTGTGGTGAAAAAAGATCACCTGTCTGTGTCAACGGTCTCCACTTGCCTCTTATGGTCCTTCAAAATTTGGTAGAGATCAACTAGCTCTAACAACTGTTCATACTAATTGTCATAGTGATTTTCAAACAGTCCCACAAAACTTCCCCAGGGGCCAAAGAGGGAACCAGCAGACAAGGTTCTATGCCAGCTTTGAAAAGCTCGGTCTTTATATTTGTACACCAGGATTCTGCCATACCATGTGCTTTGAAGAAAAGAGAAAAGCCTGAAAATCACCTACCAAGAGAACACTGCTTATCTACTACTACTTTATTTACAACGCTAAGATATCTGCTGCAAAAGCCAACATTTAAATGGGTTATTTGTAATAATCAACATCAACACCTCCTGTGACTTTTCCTTCAGTTCATGGCTAATGTCAACCCCACTGTGTCTAGAGAGGTATTTTTCTGTTTGAGTATCTTGTATTGTTAGCTTTTCATTGTCAATTATACTTAAATGCTTTGGTCTCATCCAATTTCTGCTCATCATTAATTCACGTATTCACCATGGACCAAACACCATCTGACCAGAGCACCAAACACACATCAGCACTTGGACATATGAAGATGAATCACAATTCCTTCTGCTAAACACATCCACCAGGGACTTTGCCTGACTGACTCCATCCAGGGCCTTGGCCTAAATCTCTTTACTTGGAAGTCATCCCACCTCCCTCCATCTCCAAGACAGTCTTCCAATTCTCAGGACACATTCATCCAAGGCTTACTATAAGGGCTCTTTTTGAACAATTTTAGGTAACTATGCTATAGTTTTGTTGTCTTCCTCCCAGACTAGATAACATGGCATCACTACTTTCTCGCTTACTTCTTTTTTTCTTTCTCAATGAAGACTCCTTTGGTTTCCCTTTTGCTAGAGCCTAGCTTAACAATATTGCTATTTCTACTTCCTAGTAGAACAGCCAAGGTGTCCTCCTGTAATCATTCTTTCTTACTACATTCAGAGTCCATATGGAAAGAAAGTAACAGACGTCACTGAGATGTTACTAGCTTTACAAAGCTAATGGAAGCTAATCTTATGGAAATTTCTGACTCTACAACTTGCCTCCATTAAGCATTCTTCTAAGTACAATGTGAATTTCTCCATCTGTAGTACTTGCTTCAGCTCATAAAACGTCCATTTTCTGAGGTTTCTACCTTGTTTATAGTAGGTCTTTCACTGTGGTCTGAAATGCAGGCATCTCTCTAAAGCTTTAGCCCTTCTACCACACAATAGACACTACTAACATGAATGTAATTTATTCGAAGTTCTGCTACATCCTCCTACTATATCTTACTATTAACCCAACACTCCCCACCACCCAACTACAAAGGAATAAACTTCTTTCCATCATGAAGGAAGCCTATAAAGTTCTAACATTCCCTATTACCCTAGAAGTCAACTTTCCAAAGCTGGTCACTAGGAATGAGGCTCAAAACAAACTAGCCAAACAGTAGAGTGTTCTGTTAAGGCAGTGCTGTGGCCCTACAAAAGCAGAGCCTCCTAAGATTTCTTACAAGCTACACTCACTTCCAAAAATTGCTTCAAGCTCATATGAAGCACCACAAAGACCTCTTAAAGATAAAATTAAGAACTCTGCTCAGAGAAGAAAACTCAACAGTATTTTATGCTGCATATTCCAACTTACACCTTTGGTTTTTCATTTTTAGTATAATAGTTACTTGTTTTCCATGTCAAGAACCTGAGATCAACTCATAAATGTCGGAAGACTGGATGCAAATGCAGGATGCTTTTAGTTATAAAGAAACTCCCTTTAATCCCCTATGTTTAGCCTGCGAGACAGCTTCTGCTTCCTTTATTCAATCACACCAGACTACACACATGGCAAAAACAGACCTTACACTGTGGAAATCTCTTTAGTTTCTTCTCAAGATACTCATCTTCCCAGCTCAGTTAAGTCCAGGAAAAACTGGATATCCAATCCCTGAGGTAAAAGCCAGCATACATTCTGGATTTTCTACCAAGACTGTGATTTCAAAGTATGCAATCCTGCTAAGTATTTGTCAGACCACATACATATTCAAATCTTTGCCTTAGAAAATACAGTGTCTTCAGTCATGGCCAATGTCAGGGCATCGTCATGTACAACACCTCAGATGTAGACAGCTGTAGCTGTAACTGTAGCTCAGACTGTTTTCCCAGACAGTAAACCAGTAACTCTGGGAACATCATTCTACTATTACTGCCCAACCCCAAAATGAGAACCTCACTCAACCTTTAAAACATTTCATTTACATAATTATTGAGTCTTACATTTCTTTCAGAGAAGGTACTCCTTTTTGGAGTTCTGTGAGTACTTATTAGGAATTTTGATTATTTAGATTGGACAGTAGTAAGACAATGAAATTGGAAAAAATTCTCCTTGAAAAGTCCTTTCCTGAGGCTTTGGCAATTTTTTTTTAAATGCAGAAAGACATTCTTTAAATTTAGGAAATGGGGCCCAACTGAGACATTGAGTAAGAAGAAACCGAGTGTTCTCAAAGGCTTTTAAAGTCCGGGGTTCTGCTGGGACTCGAACAATCCCACACCTCCATGCTGTTTGTCCAAGAAGGCATCCCCTCAAATCCTTAGCACTCATGTCCATGTCCCTCTGGGCATCTGAGGACCCAGGCCTGTAGGCCATCAGGACTCTTTGTAGATGTGGCCCTTCTAGCATTTTGGTCACACCAAAAATCTTCCAAGTATCTCAAGCAAGGGGATGGGAGGTGGAGAAACAAAATTTTCTTCTATTTCCCTTCTACTGCTACATTCCACATACTGGGGGGAAAACAAAACCACCTAATTCTCCAGCAGTAGGTCCTTCACAAAGTTAGTTTCCTCATATTTTTATCTGCCAAAAACACTTAAGCAGTCAAACAGTTGGCCAATCCAGGGCCCCTAAGTGCTTTATCATTAACCATAACTACATAGTTAGAAACCATTTAACTTCTGCCTGGCATACCCAGGATGCAAGATGCACTACACAGAGAACTTGAAAGGAATCCCCTTCTGATCATTCAGTATATGGCAATATAAAGAAAAAATAAACAATACATGAACACAAATATTTAAAAAAGTCATAATGGAATAAAATAATTAACGATCCAGCAACGGATTTAATAAAATGCCACAGAGCATCACATCCAGTGTTTCTACCAAGGTCCCAGATTCTGTCACCTCTGCAGTGACCTCACAGAAAATGGCTTACAACAGGACTGGCAGAACAGGGGAGGAATTTCACTTGTGGTTTAGAACTCTGGCTGGATATTAAGCTCTTGGTTCCAGGTCCACCTTTCAACTTTTCAATGCTGAGCTTAGGACTCTGCACTCTTTAAAAGCACTCCTTTTGGGCACCCGGTGGCTCAGTTGGTTGAGCGTCCAACTTTGGCTCAGGTCATGATCTTAGTTTGTGGGTTCAGGCCCTGTGTCAGGCTTTGTGCTGACAGCTCAGAGCCTGGAGTCTGCTTTGGATTCTGTGTCTCCCTCTCTCTCTGCTCCTCTCCCGCTCACACACACACACACACACACACACACACACACTCTCTCTCTCTCTCTCTCAAAAATAAATAAACATTAAAAAAAATTAAAAACAAATAAAAACAAAAGCACTCCTTTGCCTATGGTTCCGTTAGCTTCACAGACTGGAAGACAATGGAGGAGATAAGACAGGCTCTTCCCCCATTTGTCAGCAGTTCGTATCAGCAATGGGTTTCAGTCTCTAAATGCCATGGGCACTCCTAAAACCAGCTTTATCACCTCCCTTCTTTCTCCCCTATGCCAGGGAGCAGCTACAACCCTTGTTCAGAGTCTCAACTACTCAGGGCTCTCTTTCCAAGTTACAAAGATCTAATCATCTCAACGTCTTGCTTTGACACCTCAGCCTTCAGGATGGTAACTACTCCCTGCAGCCACCGCCTCTGGATCCTCTGTTTTCCCCTGCAGTCTTCCAGCACCTGTGTAATTCTTTACATTAAATTTCCCCTGATGAAATACCTAGCGTTTGCTGGCTCCAGCCTGGACCTGACCGAGATAAGCACCAGAACTCAAGGTTAAGAGGAGGTGAATTTGTTGTTCATTTACTAGCTAAAACGTAGCGTGCATTTATACATATCAAGCACTTTTTAAGGGCTTTAGCGTACATCAACCTATAAAGGTTTACAGCAACCCAACGAGGTGGCTACTATCCTCATCCTGATGTTAGAAATTAGGAAAATGAGGCTCAGAAAAACCTGCTCAGAGATCACACAACTATTAAGTAGTGAAGCTAGGATACAATTCCAAGTCTGACCCCAAAGGCCACCTACAAAAAAAACTAAGGCTTTTCTAAATACTTCCCACTGCTTGAAGGGACTATTTACATGATTCACCAATCACTTATTCTAAGTATACACTTGCTTTTTTGTTATCCTTTTAAGACTTATTCCTTACCAGTTGCCTTCCGTTTTAACATGCCATTGTTTGACTAGTAGAACAGTATCTTTTGTCCTGTGGAATGTCTCACACTCTGGGCTTGACTAGTTGTTTCTTCGTGGCATCATTTAAAGTTGTGCCTCTATCCTCTCTAGTTTTGGTAATTCAAAGTTAGACTGAAATTGAATACAGTCAAATCTCTGTTTTTTAGACAAGAATATTTCACCCGTGTTTCTGTGTATTTGCTATTTCATCAAATCAGGAAGTACGCAACATCTGGCCATTCCATTATCAGTGAAACTTAGATTAATGAGTGGATTCAAAGTTTAACCCCTCCATTATAAAGGCAATCTGGACTTTTAAATCCAAAATTATCACTGCCTACGATAAGGCTTTGGCACAAGACAGACACCATACTCAGTATGTACAAATAAAACGTTATAAAAAGTGACTCATCTCAAAAAGGAAGTAACAGATGGTGTTCATTCAAGTCTTCAAGGAAAGGAAACATCACAATAACTCATTCTATTCCTCACCAAATTGGTTTTATCAGTATTTCAAACATTTTTTTAAAATGTAAGAGGTCAAAGGTCAAGAGTTTCAAAGTCTAGTTCCAAGCTTACAATTTAGTATTCATTCCTACTTAATTCTTTGAATCCTGTGCCCATATTTGTCCACCTGAAAATGGAGTTAACATCTCCAATTTCACCTTACCTCAAAAGATTAGTGGGAGGATAAAATGAAATTTAAAAGAAAAAGTTGTACATGGCAAATAAAGATTTATTCTCATAAATTAAATTTTATCCACAATGAGAAATAATACAGTAAACTAAAAGCTTGAGAAGCCACCAAAAATACAATAAAGTAAATGCTTCAGAAGTCACTGTAATCTAAATTTGAAGAGATCTTATGAATGAACTGCCACTTGCCTACAGCTGATGTGCTAGTACACCAATATTCACTCACTTAAAATTGACAACTACCATTTTGACGATTTCATTGAAAGCTACACTAGATTTAGTTCTCAAACAGAAACTCATATTTAACATGGCCCATGTTAAAATAAGGGGATCCAATCAGTAATCTTGATTACCATGACACTTGATTTGGGTACGCATGCTCCAAGCTACTCAAGTTCCTAAACCAATGTTAATCTAAAACAGGAAATCCATTAGGTTTAATCTTAAAAGTCACTGTTTCCATCTACAAAAATACACTTTCTATACATTATATAACTTGGAAAATATTCAGTATATATCAAAGAACCACCTCTTCCAGCAAAGTTTAAACCAAATTATATTGTTCTGAAAATAAATGCTGTATAAAATATCATGAGCATAAATGATTTGTTACCAACTGGGACATTGGACGAATCATACCTCAGACCAACACACCTTAATTGACCATAAAAGAAACCTTTCAACCATCCTTTGCATTTTGGTGAAGGTTCTGGTTTAGTGACTGACTCATCAAATGTCATTTCAGAAAACTAATATGAAACACACAAAGCTAGTTACTCTTTGTTTTTATATTAAAAATACATGCAAGCTGAGGAGTTTTCCCTGCACCATCTCTCCCAAATAAATTTTAAGAACTTTCAGGTTCCATCATCAGCAAGAGTCAAAAGACATTTTATTTCTTCAACCACTGATATCTCAAATTCTCACCATGACGTCATTATTATCCTTTGGAAATTACGGACACTGGCTATTCAACTGTGCTACATGGTTTGTTTATACAGTTACTACAGTGCCACCATCTGAGCAAAAGAAAGCTGAGCTCACATTTTAAAATAAAGTATAAATAGCAACTAGGTGTCTTTAAAAAATGTGCCAAGGAGGGAAGTTCATATTTAAATATAACTGGGGAACTCATCAGAAAGATCCCAAACAAGATTCTGTTAGGATGGGACTGAATGAGGAAAACTACCCCATTAAAGTATATCAAAGAGCAGATTTTTTTTTTTTAATGAGCAGATTTTTAAGAGAGACACTATGCTCCTGCAGAGAAAAGCCCACAGCAAGACAAACACAAGAGAGAAGAATTTTGTGTTTTAGCACAACGCAGAGTTGAGGGAACGAGAAAAACCCTTCGAGAAACTAAAAACAATAAGCTTAAATACAGAAATCTTAACTTTAAATATAGAAATTCTTACCTCCCACTGTAAGTGAGGCGGAATATTCCTTATCTGAAGTTTCCGGATCCTGCAGAAGAATTAAAATGTTTTATAAAAGAAAAAAAGAGTATGAAAGCCAAAGACATCAATAGCCACCATGGATGCTTTAAAATATTTACATTAACTACAAGGCAATACGCAGTAGGAAAACACAACCAAAGAAGGAAAAAGGAGACAAAGTTAATCACAGAATGCATACTGAGACCATTTGGAGATCCAGCAGCATTGGATTATTACAGCTTATTTTAAAAGCCACACTGGGGCGCCTGGGTGGCTCAGTCGGTTTCCAACTTCAACTCAGGTCATGATCTCACAGTTGGGGAGTTCAAGCCCGGCATTATGCTCTGTGCTGACAGCTCGGGAGCCTGGAGCCTGCTTCAGATTCTGTCTCCCTTTCTCTCTGCCCCTCCCCTGCTTGTGCTCACTCTCTCTCTCTCAAGAATAAACATTAAAAATATTTTTAATTTATGGGGCCGTACTACAAATGTTCTTAATCTGAGATCACAGCCAAGGGGACCATAGACTGATTTGGGAAATCTGGATGGGTGGAGGGGGAGTAAAAACCACTGATTTATTTTTTCACTATCCCCTACATGAAATTTAGCACTCCTTTAATTATGAATGTTGGCATGTAAGTTTAGTAGAATCACACTACTTGTAATTTTGACATTAACATCAGATATTTTTGTATCACTATAACTTGTTGCAGACCTTTATCATCTACACCCATTACTGTGAAACTTAGACATGTTGCTAGAACTTACTATGTTAAGTACATATTGTAACTGTGAGTTTTAACATTTTACTAAATGTATTTCAAAATAATTAACTTCCTATCATCCTATGTATTTTATGCCTTGAAAAACATCTTAAGATATCCCTAACTTTCAGGCTACCAAAGGACTCCATGGTACAAAAAAAAAACATTAAAATCCTGACCTTACCACTGTATGTTAACTAACTCAAATTAAAATAAGAACTTAAGGAAAAAGTCGTTTGAATTTTCTAGCTAGTAGTTATATAAAAGATCTTAAATGAAATATGCATTTAGCTAGATATTACTTTTTGATTACACTTAAATTGATGGTTTCTATTGTCATTGCACAATACTCAAAAATATATTTAAGATTTCTGCCTTCATCAGTTTATGGACTTTGTTAGGCCTAAAACCTTTCCAAGTGAGGTTATTTTGGCTGCCATTTGGAAATGTGCATCATGTCTTTATTCATCAAAAATGCTGTCAATTTGTCTCCTTACCTACTCAAACTTGCTATTAGAGTTATTTAGCATTCTTTATATTCACTTGTTATATATACAAAATATTACTACATGGTTTTACTGACACCTAACACAATTGTAAATGTCTCAGCATCTTACATATATGAATCTTTGTGTTGTCCATTAAACTCTTTGGTATTATATGTATGTAAATCGTTTGGATACTCCTTAACTCATTGCATGTGTCATTATTATTAACCACTCTGATTCATTAAATTTTCTTATCACAATACCAAAAAAAAAAAAAAAAGACCTCAGTTCACATGCCCACATATGTAAATATGTAGGTCACATAATATTGATTATATACAATATTTACTGTAATGTATATATCCTCTCTTCTTCTACCCTTTTTTAAATGTTGTCAGAGGGAGGAAGGGAGGAAGAGATATCAATTATGTGAGATTGTATCATAGGTGCCACACACAAAATCACCTCCTTAGAAGGGAAAGGAATTTATAGTCAACTAGGTATTAAAAAAAAAAAAAAGAAGAAAGAAAAAGAAAAAGATTGGCAACTGGGCTTAACATATCAAGTGAAATAATTAAATTACTTAACTTCTAAAATTAGAAGTTTCCTTCCTGGTCAAATAACCCACTTATTTTGAAGTACCACAGCAAACCACAAGATCAGATTCATAACCTAGTCCTTTGTCTCTTGCATTCCCCTCAAAGCACGAGAACAAACACCAGATACCACCTATCCCTTAGGGAACTATAAACAACATGTAAGTTAACCCAACTCAGGTACATCCTGTTTGTAAACTAAGGAGGAAGAAAAAGCAATTTTAAATTATTTTTATGGGACCGTAAAGCAAAGCACAATCATCAGGGACAATACACCATAGAGATGGTAAGACAGCAGGTCAATTTAAGAGAAAAAAATTTCAACTACCACCTTAGTCTCAGAATTTACACATGAAATGCTAAGCCTAGGATTTCTTTCATAGTAACTCATGTGCTATTAATTGTTAAAGCTGCAAGACACATGTGCTCTCTCTGCTTCTGTATATATAAATTTTATATTTCCCATAAAAGCCTTTAAGAATATACTCTACTAAGGTGTGTAATACACAGATTACACAATTGCTATATATTGCTGTAGGGAGCAGAAATATTACTCAACATTATGTAATTATTTATCCTGAGTAACCAAGGAAGTTAAGATTTACTACACACATCCAACTACACATATGCAAGTACTAAGTTTTATTCAAGCACCTGACAGTAAGAATTAGCAGCACAGTTTTAAGTAACTAAGTATTCATCCCCATTGGACTCTTTTGTGGGTATACGTATTACCGAAAATTTTCTCCACAAGTACACCTGTAAGTGTACATACAGAGTTTAGGTCAACTAGCAGGTAATTATTCTTATCACAAAAACAAGTATCTACCTCACAAGGCTCCCAAGAAATTCTGTGAATAGAATACCATCTTTCATATATTAGAAGTAATCGTTAGCCATGTTTTCTCAACGCATTCTTCAAAATGTATATCCAACATCCATTTACTTATTGGTAGTTACTCCAAAATAATTCTTTTTCCTAACGGCTGTCTAGTTTCCATTATCGGATTCTCTCAAGTTTCATTTTAGACAAACATCAGGATTATTTTCATATAGTTACTGTTCTCACATCTAGAGTTCTTTCCCACTTAATCAGTCAGTAACTTATTTAAAACTCTGCAGTTTCTCCTCTGCTCCTAACCCCATGCTCCCTTCTTACCAGTTTAAGAGTCAAAAGGCTCAAGATTACAAGCGTCCCAGCAAAGGTATGAATTCTCACCATCCAGCTCAAAAAAACAAACTTCTGACGTGGGAAGTACTTGAGAAAATCCATCCCACCCCACTGTACTTATCAGGTCGGCTGTACACAAAGCCCCATCACTTGCGTGATCCATGCTCCCTTCGGCAGCACATACACTAAAACTGAAACAATAGAGCAATTAGCATGTCCCCTGCATAAGGATGACATACAAATTCATGAAGCATTCCACATTTTTTATATGTAAATTTGCTATATATAAGTTTTCCAAGTGATTTTTCTTTTCTTCCCCCCCTACCTCAGTATTAGGCTTTCCCCCCTATTAATACAAGTAAATCCAGAGGGCACCTGGCTAGCTCAGTTGGTAGGGCATGCAACTCTTTATCTCAGTCATGACTCTGAGCCCCACATTGTATGTAGAGATCACTTTAAACCAACAAATAAATAAAACAAGTTTAGATTTTATGAAAAAATAATATAAGTAAATCAAGTTCATTCATTTTTTTGTTTTTTTAATGTTTATTTTTGAGAGTGAGAGACACAGAATGTGAGCAGCCAAGGGGCAGAGAGAGAGGAAGACACAGAATGCAAAGCATTCTGTCAGTGCAGAGCCCGAAGCAGGGCTCAAACTCACAAACCAAGAGATCCTGACCTGAGCTGAAGTCAGACACTTAACCGACTGAGCCACCCAGGGGCCCTGTCAAGTTCATCCATTTAAAAAAGAAAAAAAAAAGAAAAAAAAATACTATCACTTGCTTCACTCATCTCCCATCCCAGCTTTTAACATTAGGTTATATTTAGGTTTGATCCTAAATAGTTCAGAGTCAAGAAAATAGATATTGATACATATCTACCGTATGATTACCTAATCATTAAAGTTCAGTTTAACTATCAGGAAGCAAATTAAGTTGGTGTTCTACCTCCACCTGACATACACCTGAAAAACAATAGGAAACACACACTTTGAGAGCAGAGACCAATTAGAGCGTCTCATTCTCAGAAACTGGAACAGTGCTTGGCACCTGAGAAGCAATCAACTGATAGTTAAACAATCAACTGATACTTAAATCTATATAAATATAGATTATAGAATTTATTATCATCTATAAAGGGGAAGAAAAACACAAGAATTCACAGCTCTAACCAGAAACTACTAGCATTTCCACTGATTTTCTTACACCTCATAAGGAGAGAGAAAAACCGGAACATTTAATCAACTATTGTTTAAAAAAAAAAAAAAAAAAGCCTTAACAGAATTTATTTTATCATATAGAATTTAAAGGTTTCCCCCCACAAGGAAAAATGAGGTAAAGTTTAAGTTCTCAGATAACAGATAAAAATCTTCAAAAATGCTTACTGTGCTTGAAATACTAGTTATAATGACAATTCAATACTCTTTACTAGGAAAAAATACTATTAGAAGCAAGTTTAGGGGCGCCTGGGTGGCGCAGTTGGTTAAGCGTCCGACTTCAGCCAGGTCACGATCTCGCGGTCCGTGAGTTCGAGCCCCGCGTCAGGCTCTGGGCTGATGGCTCAGAGCCTGGAGCCTGTTTCCGATTCTGTGTCTCCCTCTCTCTCTGCCCCTCCCCCGTTCATGCTCTGTCTCTCTCTGTCCCAAAAATAAATAAACGTTGAAAAAAAAAAATTTTTTTTAAAAAAGCAAGTTTAATTACAGAATAAAGGAGCAACAGAGAAGCTCCCATAGATTCCAAAGAGCATCTTCAAGATCTTTAGTAATCAATGCAACTGATTTAAACTGATTTTGTAACAATTTTCAAAATTACATAAAACTAGAAAAATATCAACCTCCATATGCCATACCAGGTTCATTTATTAAGTACGATCAGCTTATCTTGTTTATCTATAACTCAAACCAGTAGCAACCAAGTTCCACTTACATGGCCTGTCATGCAGAAGTACATCAGTAAACAGCTATAAAAGGACTTTTGTTTAAAAATAACCATAGAGGTGTCGTGATGACTCAATCCATTAAGCTTTTGACTTCAGCTCAGGTCATGATCTCACAGTTCGTGAGTTCAAGCCCCGCATATGGCTCTGTGCTGACAGCTCAGAGCCTGGAGTCAGCTTCAGATTCTGTTTCTCCCTCTTTTTCCCTCTGCCTCTCTCATGAAAGCATGTGCATGCTTTCAAAATAAATAAAACATTAAAAAAATTTAAATAACTATAAAACTGGCTGACTGGCTGACTCAGTCTGTAGAGCACACAACTCTTGATCTTGGGATTTTAAGTTCAAGCCCCATATGGAGTGTAGAAATTACTTAAAAATAAACTCTTTAAGGATGGCTGGGTGGCTAAGTCGGTAGAGCATGCAACTCTTCATTTTGGGGTTTTAAGTATGAGTATAGAGATTGCTTAAAAATAAAACATTTAAAACTTAAAAAAAAAAAAACTATAAAGCCATCACTGCTCCTCAAAGTGTTTAACAAAAATTCCTTGATATCATATATCCACTCTATTTCCAGTTGTTTAATAAATATCTTTGTACAGCTGGCTTATTCGTATCAGGATTCTGATCAGAGTTAAGGGGTGCATGGCTAGATTAGTTGGTAGAGCATGTGATTCACGAACCTAGGGTTCTGAGTTCAAGCCCCACATTGGATATGGAGCTTGGGAGGGGAGGGGAAGGAAAGAAAAGATCCCAACCAGATGTACATATGTGCAGAGTTCTTTTAGCCATTTACTTGACAAGTCATAAATCCTGCATGATTACTCATTCTGAATTTTATCCACTGCATCCCTTTTGTGTCATTTTCAGTGTTTAGTATGTTGAATTTCATATACAATGATATGTAATATTTTTATATTATAAAGCATAAAACATCTAGGACACAACCACCCAAATAATTAGAACAAGACAATTGAAGCTACCCATGCTTCTCTCCCACTCCAAATGCCTGCCTCCTGGAATGTACTCATTGCACCAAATTTGTCATTCGTATGCCTTTTATTTATGAATATTCATCTCTTTTAAAATGATTAAGTAGGCAAAATACTAGTATCAATCCTTAAAAATGAACAAAAATTTAATATTAAATATCTAGTCACAGTTCTACAACTTAAAAAAATTAAATTTGTTCCATCAGTATCCCCAAAGAGCTATACACTGCATTTGGCTGATTATGATTCTAGTCTCATAACCCATGTTTCCTTTTTTTTTCCCCCTTGCAACTTATTTGGGGGAGAAAAAACCCAAATCCTGTCATTTGTCCTATAGATTCTTTACTGTGTGGATTCTGCTAATTACACCCCCATGGTGCTGTTTAGTATTCTCCTCTGTCCCCTGTAAATGTAGTAATTAGATCTGAAGATTCAATTTGTTTTTTGTTGTTGTTTGTTCGGGGAGATACAATAATTTATCACAAGCAGTGTTTTATACTTCCACAAGGAGATGTGTTATCTCTAGCTGTCTTTCTGTGATACTGCAATCATGAATGATCACTACCTAAATCCATTATTTCATTCAAGGTTGAAACTAACTTTCTCATTTTATCATGGCTTCTGTATTTTTTTTTTTATTTTTATTTTTTTAGCTTGAGTTCTTCTATTAAGAACAACTTTCTCAGGTGCCTGAGTGGTTCAGGTGTTAAGCATGACTTCGCTCAGGTCATGATCTCATGGTTCATGAGTTTGAGCCCACTGGGTGAGCTCCCACTTCGGGTAGAACTCAAGCCCCATTTCGCTCATGCATGCTCTCTCTCTCTCTCTCTCCCTCTGCCCCTCCAGGGATGAACTTGTGCCCTCTCTCAAAAATAAAATGAATGAATAAATAAATGAACCGATCCATCAGTATTAAAAACAAAACAAAAACTTTCTTTTAGGGTGCCTGGGTGGCTCAGTCACTTAAACATCTGACTTCAGCTCCGGTTATCAGGTTATAATCTCACAGTTCATGAGTTTAAGCCCCACATCGGGTCCTCTGGTGTCAGCACAGAGCCCATTTCCAATCCTCTTTCTTTCTCTCCCCCTCTCCCCCAAATAAGTAACAACATTAAAAAAAACCAAAAACCTAGTGTTATTTAAAAACAAAAAAACACTTTATCTTGTCAAATATTTGGAACTCTGAAGCACAGAAGGTACAGTGAAGACAGGATAAATAATTGATTACTTCCCTTCTGCAGCGGATGGTTTTGTGCCCCTTATCACAACCCCTCACTTGGGTCTGATTTCATCCACAGCTGTGGCAGACAGGCCTAGGTACAGTGAGGTTTGGTCTGCCTCCTTCCACCCCTAAGCACACACTCAGGCATCTCTGTTTTACTTCAGGGCTCTCTCCAACGCCTCAGAAGAGTAGAAGAGCAGCCTAGAAGCAAAGGAGATGAAACCCTCAAGAGAATACACAGTTTACAAGGGAAGGGTACTAGCCAGGACATAAATGCCTCTCTTCATCTGCAAGGCATTCTGTACATTTCTCTAAGGTACCATTTCGTTTCAGCAATTTCATTAAAGCACCTTTCGTTAAAGCACTTCTTGTTCCAAAATAAATCAGCTTCATGAAAATCCTCATCTCCATCTCTTCTTTCAGCAGTTCAAAGGCATTGTTATTTCACAATTGTATTTTCAGAATAAGGAATTGGAGTTCTGGCATTGTCCAAAGAGGACCAAATGTTTACTTCTTTTCAGTATCATAAATTCACAGTCATAGATATTTTGAGTGTATCAATCTAATGCATTAATTCCTTTTGATGCTCCAAATACCTCATCTTTAGTCAGTCAATGCACGCTTTTTCATATTGACTCCTGCATCTTGTGACAGGACTCCAATAACCTAGGAGAACTCCTTTGCTTTCTGTTCCAACAGAACAATCCAGGTTCTGTTACAACTGAACAATCCAGGTTCAGCCGGCACAGTTCCTAGCCCCATTTGCAATCAGCTTTTTCTATATAAAGTGCTAGTCCTTTTTAATCAGAAATAATACACTGAGACACAATCTAGTCACTAGAGTGTTCATTATTATTGGGTTGGTCATTACTCCTAGGCCACAGCTGGAAAATATATACATTTTGTGTGAAAGAGAAATAAACCATGTGTTCATGCTGATTACTTTCAATTCAAATTTTAGATTACTAGGTTGTTGCCAAGTGTCTTTGATATTTGCATCTTTTCTTCCACTGTAAGGTCTGACAGCAGGTAAGAAAGTAAACAAGAGGGGCCTAGATGGCTCAGTTGGTTAAGTGTACGACTTTTGATTTCGGCTCACATTACCATCTGACAGTTTGTGAGTTCAAGCTCACCTTTGGCTCCAAGAGACAGCAGGAAGCCTGCTTGGGATTATCTTTCTCCCTCTCTCTGCTCCCCCCACCCCCCAATTGCTCACCTGCTCTTTCAAAATAAATAAATAAACTAAAAAAAAGAATTTAAACAAGAAAACGCTTCATGTCTGTTATGGACAGAATACTTTTGTTCCTGCACCTCCCACCTCCCAAAATTCCTATGTTGCAGCCATAATCTCCCTTGTAATGGTACTACGTACGAAAGGGGCCTTTGAAAAGTACTAGGATGGGGGCGCCTGGGTGGCGCAGTCGGTTAAGCGTCCGACTTCAGCCAGGTCACGATCTCACAGTCCGTGAGTTCGAGCCCCGCGTCAGGCTCTGGGCTGATGGCTCAGAGCCTGGAGCCTGTTTCCGATTCTGTGTCTCCCTCTCTCTCTGCCCCTCCCCCGTTCATGCTCTGTCTCTCTCTGTCCCAAAAATAAATAAACGTTGAAAAGTACTAGGATGTAGATGAGGTAATGAGGGTGGAGCCTCCATAATACAAGTATGCTTTTTTTTTTTTTTTTTTAAGAATTTATTTATTGAAGCTCCGTGATTCGCACCCAACCATAGCTACTCCAGTCATGAGGGACAGACAACAGCTGGATCGGCGGCGAGTGGCCCACAGCATTTGCTTATAGTAGTGATGAGTTTGCCCCTCGACCCCAAACATTTCCTGAATGGATTAACAGGAAGGCCGGTAATGGTGAAACTTAAGGGGGAATGGAGTACAAAGGCTACCTTGGTATCTGTAGATGGCTATATGAACATGCAGCTTGCAAACACAGAAGAACACATAGACGGAGTATTGTCTGGACATTTGGGTGAAGTTTTTTAAGTCCTTTATACCAGGGGTGTTGAAGACGAGGAAGAAGATGGGGAAATGAGAGAATAGCATCTTTTGTGAGGAATTTTTTATATTTCTAGACAACAAACTTTTTCCAAAAAAAAAAAAAAAACTTATTTAGTTTTTAAGTAATCTCTTCCCCCAGTGCAGGGCTCACACTCACAACCCCGAGGTCAAACTCACAATCCCGAGATCAAGAGTCACATGCTCTTCTGACTGAGCCAGCTGGGCACCCAGGATTGCGATCTCTGCAAAAAGAAAGACCAGGGGTCTCTCCACCGGCACATGCTGAGGAGAGGCCATGTGAGTCACAGCAAGGAGGTATCTCTCTACAGGCCAGAAAAAGCAGGCCCTTATCAAGAACAGAAAGAACTGCCTGCACCTTGAGGGTTTCCCAGGCTCTAGAACTGTGATGAATAAATGTCTATTGTTTAAGCCTCACGGTCTGTGGTATTTTGTTATAGCAGCACACACTGCTTATGACAGTGTCTGCGTTCAACCCTCACAGCATTTTATCGACTAGGAAACAACAGCTTAAGTTTAACTTGTCCAAACACACACTGCTGATGTGTAGCAGGGTCAGAATACACCTCTGGGCATTCTAGCTCCAGAGCCTATCCCCTTTATTACACTATATTCCATTTTATTGATTTCACTTATAATCCCACCAATAATGTAACCACATCAAATGACTTCAGAAAAATTACAGGCTATAATTTTTGTTAAACCCTAAAGGTCAAGTATAGGTTAATCCTACACAAAACTTTCACTTTTCCCTACAGCTTTAAACCATATGATGATCATTTACACATCAAGACTCAATACTGACATTAAAAGGACAAGGTTACATATTAATAACAAGAAAGGAAGGCAACAATGCTGAAAACTTGGCTAACTCAACTGCCCAGGACAACTGTATACACACGCCATCAGGCACTTCTGAAGCCAGTCATTTCACAGTAAGTACTAATGCAAGAAACAAAAATGTATTAAGGCTTGCAACCTTCTGTCCAAACTACCTACAGATCCTGAATGTGTATTTTCTTCATCTTATTTCTTCCAAAAGGCTCTGTCACACCCCTTTCCATCAATACTTATACAAATTAAGGGAATCACTAAATTCCCACTTCATAAGGAGACTCAGGCTCTCATCACAATCTAAGGGGCTAATACCAGCAGAAGGCAGGAAGAGAAAACCAAGTCTAATATTAACAGGTTTCTCTTTGCCTTGTTTTCTTATTCAAACAAGTGGGACACATCGTCCACATTTGGACCATTTTTAAGCCTCTTAAATCCACCACTTGGAGGCACTCTGTACTAGCTCAGATTTTCATTCCAGTTGTGCCCAACCAATTCAATCTATATGTAAAAAGCAATTTTACTCAGCCAAAATCAAAACTGCTAATTACCTGTATTAATAGTATTCAATATTTACATACAAGTATCTCCTTTTTTATTTTATACAGTTTAGAATTTTAAGTAGCTCTTTAAAAGGTCAACCTCAATTTTTAAAAAGTTTAATATACCTTGCTGATGCAAAGGGGCAACTGGCATAAATAACCATGACTCATCACTGACTTGGTCATCTCTTATCAAAGCCTCTGACTAGAGATGTAGCCTCTAACTCAAGTATTCTCTTTTTTGTTGTTGTTATTTCCTTATATAAAGCTGTAACATGCTCAAAGACCTTAAACTTGTAAATAGAGAAAACTACAAAGAACCCAGAGATCCAGGTAAAAGGGATCATTCATTACACACTCTGGCTGGTAGAATCATGGGCAGTTTTCAAATTTTGTTTTTGTTTTATAAAATAAACCTTACTAATTGTTATGGGGGAATCAGCCTTATTTGCAACCTGTAGTATAACATAAAATGAAGCAAGAGAAACCAGTTCTAGATTCCAACAGTTCTAACTAGTGTTGTAATACCAGTTTTCTCTTTCCCAAACATTTTACAGTCTAGCAAAAGAAATCAGACATTTTAGGACAGTCTTAAAAAATGGTCAGTAGAAACAGGAAGGAGGGAGCAACATGGAGATTTAGGGGTAAATCAGGTACATCTCAGGTAAAGAATTTCTGTGAAAGGGCTCTATACTGGTCGTGGAGCCTATTTAAAAAAAGAAAAAAAATAATCTGTCAAAAATTGAATTCACTTACAGAATTGACAGAAGGTCACAAGTACTGTAAAGAAAAACATATTTGCTCCAACAGTTAAAGAGGATGCCAGATCCATGAACTGAATACTGGATGGAAGAAAGGAAAATAAGACAAAGTATGTTGTCCCCTCAACTATAAAGGTAAAAAGATATGATTCCAAGTGCGGTCTAAGGATCAATTACGTTAGACCCAGGAGGGCTTTCTTAAAGCTTTCAGGGCCCCAATGAAGACCTAAATCAGATTCTCTGGGGACCACTGATAATCTACTGATATCAGTAGGGGGCAAGTTCCAGGAGGGCAAAATTATTTCCATCTTATTCACTGTTGTATGTTCAAGTGCTTAGCAAATTGCCTGGCTCATAATTTGCAATTTACTCAACATTGCTCAAACAAGGAATAAACAAAAATTCTTTTTTGCGTTAAGTTTATTATTTTGAGAGAGAATGCACACACATGTGAGGGGGAGAGAGTGCGCATGAGAGAGAAGAGAAGAGAAGAGAAGAGAAGAGAAGAGAAGAGAAGAGAAGAGAAGAGAAGACCCAAGCAAGCCCCACACTGAACTGACACATGGTTCAACCACACAACTACGAGATCATGACTGAGCTGTTATCAGGAGTCAGACATTCAACCAACTGAGACATCCAGGCACCATCAATAAAAATTCTAAGTAAAAATCTCAAGTGTTTCTTCTGTCACCCCCTCACTCCCAGATCCCCATGGGAACACATCCATGTTTTAGTCCCCTCAAATAAAAGAGGTGTATTTGTGTTTTAAAGTTGCACACCTTGGGGAGCCTAGGTGGCTTGGGATATTCTCTCTCTCTCTCTCTCTCTCTCTCTCTCTCTCTCTCTCCCTTTCTGCCCCTCCCCTGCTTGCACACTCACATTCTCTCTCCCTGTCAAAATAAACTTTTTAAAATAAAATAAATAAAACAAAACAAAACAAGGTGGCTCAGTCAGCTAAGCGTCCAACTCTTGATTTCAGCTCAGGTCATGATACCAGGGTTGTGGGATCGAGAGTCACACCTGGCTCCGCGCTGAGCCTGCTTAAGAGTCTCTCTCTCTCCCTTTCCCTAAAATACTAATACCAATAATAATAATGTAATAAAAAAATAAAGTTGTACACCTCATCATCTTCATCTACGTACAACAGTCTCATAGCCCTAAGTATATGGATGGGGTCCATATACTTGGTGGGGTCCAAGAAAGGCTGAATGTCTATTACTAATGCTTGCAAGTACACACTGCTCATAGGAGACAATGTCCCATCAATAGGGGACAATGTCCCATCGATAAAGGAATACAAAATTCTTACACTTCTTTAAGATACATCCAAAGCAATATGACAGAACAGTTCGAAAATTGATTTGATCCTTGATTCCTGAATAACCAAAGATTTCTGTAGTCTTCATAACTAACTTAATCTGAAAATGAGCCTTTAACCAAAGAGTCATCACCAGTATTTCAACCAACCATAGGAACACATGCAGTTGAATATTAGGGAGTCACTATTTAAACAAAAAGCTCATGGCCTGTATAACTCTAAAGTACATTAACACAATAAAGCCTATTACACATATCTTCCTTGAAAATTAGGGTGATCACAAGGGAATACTTAGGTACAAAACCTGTAATATGTTTGAGTCACACTGAAAATTAATCCTTCTCTTAAAAAAGAGACAATCATTCCATATTTTTTCACAGTTAAACTAATTTTATAAATATCAATGCATTTTTTCCAGCAAGACTCATTTTTAAAAAGTTATTTTAAAAGCTGTAGGTCTTAAAACTGTCCAATGGAATAGCCACTAGCCACATGAGGCTTAAAATGTGGCAAGTCCAGTCTGAATTATTCTGTGAGTATAAAATGTAACAGATTTTGAAGATTTAGTACAGAAAATATAAAATTTCTCAACAATTTTTAATACTGATCACATGTTAAAAGATTAAAATTTTAGATGA
Organism: Prionailurus bengalensis; assembly: GCF_016509475.1. Lineage (NCBI taxonomy): Eukaryota > Metazoa > Chordata > Mammalia > Carnivora > Felidae > Prionailurus > Prionailurus bengalensis. The sequence goes on from NC_057348.1 coordinate 115,081,012, forward strand.
ATTGGTTCATATAAAATACAAATATTAATTTTACCAGTTACTTTTTACTTCTTACTGTGGCTAATAGAAACCTTAAAATTGCATATATATACAGTTTACATCTTTCAGCTGGACTGAGCGGTTTTAAAATTTGGTATACTTGATACTGAAAGGTAAAACTAATTTACCAAATTTTGCTTCTCAATGTAATTTCAGGATCAAGAAACAAAGTTTCATATAGATTAGTTATTCCTCACTTAAAAGTCACCATCACTAAGTGAACTATAACTGTATCTGCAAGAAGAGGTGTTTTAAGGTGACTAAACTTTTTTTTTTTGCAAGTAAATTGTACCCTCAATGTGGAGGTTGAATTCATGACTCCAAGATGAAGAGTCACATGCTCCACTGACTAACCCCAAGGTGATTAAACTCTTAAGCATTGTATTTAAAAAAAAAAAAAAAAGCTAGATTTTGAATATATGGGTATCTCTGCTTTAACTTTTTTTTTTTTTTTTAATGTTTATTTTTGAGAAACAGAGAGATTGTGAACAAGGGAGGAGCAGAGAAAGAGGGAGACACAGAATCTGAAGCAGGCTCCAGGCTCTGAGATGTCAGCACAGAGTCCGACGCAGGGCTTGGACTCACGAACTGTGAGCAAGACCTGAGCTGAAGTCGGACACTTGACCAACTGAGCCACCCAGGCGCCCCTCTACATTAACGCTTTTTATTTTACGTTACTGCGAACTGGATGTAGTCCTTATCTAAGGTAAATCCTAAATCCTTGGATTTTTTTTTTTTAAGTGAAAAGGTTAAAGTTTACTGTTATTAAGTTCTATCCCCTACTCATGAATTTTAGAAACTGTAACAATCCAGGGCACCTGGGTGGCTCAGTAGGTTAAACATCTAACTCTTGACTTTGGCTCAGGATATGAGATGTCACAGTTACTGCATTTGAGCCCCACACTCAGAACCTGAGTGAGGTTCTGCACTGATAGCACAGAGCCTGCTTAGGATTCTCTTTCCCTTTCGCTCTACCCCTCCCCTGCTCCCACTCTCGAGCTCTCACTCTCTCTCTCAAAATAAAAAATAAAAAGAATTCTTATGTAGCAAGAAAATGAAGACGCTAAGTTTGATGTAAATACCTTGATCTGACATTCCTTGCCCTAGGTAGGCAACCCAACTCTTGCTTTTCTCCAAAGATATAACCTTACTCAACTTTGCAGATAATCAATCTTTCTCTCAGCAGGGAGTACAAACAACAAATAATATAAACACGATGCTACCTTGCCAACCTGATAGTGGCCAATTTTTTCCTGCTTAATAAGATACTTTTCTTTCTGTTTAGACAAAAAATAAACAAAAAAAGTACGTTTATACTACTTAAGGAAGAATACATTGAAGAATCTATGGTTCATTCACTGCAACATGCTTCCTCATCTATATCTATCCTTGAATTCACAGGAAAAAAACTATTTGAATCTGTTATTCCTTTAAACAAATAAAACTTGGCCAAGATATTAAAACATTCTCATGTCTTGCCTATGACATGTTTGCCAATTAAAAAAAAAAAAAGGCATACTGAATATGATTAATTCTCTAGAGCTACGGTGTCCTCTGCAGACAGAGGTACATGTTAAAAGACACCACATCAGCAAAAATCAAGACCCTGGGAAACTCTCCAACACAAGTATCTAAGTTTTCTAACAAATTTCAAATAAAAGATGGGGAGCCTAGACATTAAAAAAAAAAAAAAAAAAGACAAAAAAAAAAAACCCAAAGACATATCAACCAATCACAAATGTACAGAACTTAACATAAATCCTAATTCAAATAAATTCTTAAAAAAATATTTAGCGGACACCTGACTGGCTCAGTCAGTAAAGCATGTGATTGTTGATCTCAGGGTCTTGAGTTCAAGCCCCATGTTAAGCTTACAGCTTACATTAAAAAATAAAATCAGAATGGAAACTTAAGGCTGGCTCAGTCAGCAGAGCATGAGACTCAATCTCAGGGTGGTGAGTTCAAGCCTCAGTTGGGTGTGAAGCCTATTAAAACACACACACACACACACACACACACACACACACACACACACACAACTGGGAAAAATGAGACTTTTCATTATCAGTGAATTAGTGCCATTGTTTTTTATAATTATGGTATTGTCTATTTTTTTTTTAAGTCCTTGTCTTTAAAGATGCAATCTGAAGAAATTAGGAACATAATATACTTGCTATCTTGAATTTGCTTCAGAAATCATCAGAGGTATTAATATCCAAAAAGGCTGGTCATCAGCTGGTGATTCTTGAAGCCAGGTGGCAGGTAAGGAGGATTTATTATATTGTTGTTTCTACTGTAGTACTTTTGAAATTTCCACATTTTTTTCCTGCTCTCTAGTATCTGGAAGTCACTATCTTTGAAAATGATAAATTCCATCAAAATCAAACTGTGGGCTTGTTAGTACTTGTAACATGAGAAAGGAAGTTTTAGATGAAAAATATGATTTAAGTTGATATAACTGTCTGAGAGTAAAGAAACTTTAAGTACTTTTCACTCACATGACCTTCAACCACGCTAGCATTTCCCATACTTCAGAAACACTAAAAGGTTCTAAAATTGTTGCTTTAGACAACAGTCTCTTTTTGCCTCAGGTGGATAGTGCAAGATTCATTTTGCTCTAATAACTACAGTTAAACTTCAAATATAGAATAACCACAAAACTCTATCTTATAACAATGTATGTTAATGAAATTATCTGTACTATTCACTTAAAAAGAATCGCTGCACTGTGCAAAAATTTTATACAATGTGCATTTATGCCAATTCTGATACAAACAAGAGATGCCACAGATGAAATAGAACATTAAAAAAATTTTTAAGTTTATTTTATTTTGGGAGAGAGAACATGCACAAGCGGGGGGGGGGGGTGCTGAGAGGGGGAAAAGGAGAATATCAAGCAGGCTCCACACTGACAGTGTGTAGCCTAATGTGGGGCTCGAACTAATGAACCCACAAGATCATGACCTGAGCCAAGATCAAGAGTTCAACACTTAACTGAGACACCCAGGCACCCCAAAAAGTTTCATTTCCTAGCTAGCCAGACCAAAGTCAGAAATACCCAGGGAGGTTAATCATTTACAGATTATTTCTGCCCCAAGTACAACTTAAGAATCAATTTTTAAATTTCAACAATATTGATAATTAAAATAACAGATACCATTTATTCAGTTACTCCTAAGGGGTAAAAGATCATGTCAGGCACTTGAAATATATTTACGCTGTGTCCTTATACCAACAACCAAGCTCAGTAGGCATTAATACTCCCACTTTATAGATTAAGGAAATTGTCTCAAGGGATTCTTTTAACCAAGGTCAAAAAGCAGGTAAATGAAAAGCCAAATTCAAATTTGAACTCCAATTTCCATGCTATTTATACATTAATTTTACAGGTCTACTATTTAGCTTCTGTGTAAGAAAAAAATCACACAGATCTTCAAGAAAACTGTCCAATATAATCATAATAATATAAATCTCAATCTCTTGAAGAAAATACTCGAAATTGTCTAGTTTACATCCACCTTTCAGAGGAGGACCAAGGAGGTCACACCAAAACAGAGTAAATCATTTCAAGGTAACCAAAACATCCAGCCTCACCCAGCAGCTAACAGGACACATGAGTAAGACAAATAACTCTGACAATAAAAGATGTAATGAATTTGGCATTTCAAAAAGTTCCCTTCTGGGAAGTCCCTTCAAGGGCCCCATATGCTTAGATGGGATAGTCGCTTGATAAAATAACATTAAAGTATTAGGCATTAGTCTTTTAGGGGCACCTGGGTGGCTCATTTGGTGGAGCGTGCAACTCTTAATCTCAGGGTTGGGAGTTTGAGCCCCACACTGGGTGCAGAGATTACTTAATAAAACTTAAAAAAAAAAAAAAAAGCTCTATGATAATCTAGTTGTGTTTTTTTTTTTCTTTAAAACTTCAGTAATATATTTCATGTTTCCAAAACATATTCAGACTTCCAATTATGTTCTGAAAAAAAAAAGATGACAAATTTCCAGCAGCAGTAATGGTAAAATCTATTTAATAAATTTAAACCAAGATGCTAGAAAATTCAATAGCTCCACTTTCAGCATCATAGTTAGAAAGTAACATGTTAAAACTGTCTATCATGGGCACCTGGCTGGCTTAGTCTTGACAATCTAGGATGTAATATCATGCTTATAATCAGTGCTATTAGGGGCACCTGGCTGGCTCAGTCATTGAAGCATGCAACTCTTCATCTCAGGATTCTGAGTTTGAGCCCCACATTGGGTGTGGAAATTACTTAGAAAAATAAAATCTTGAACAATAATAACAGGGGCACCTGGGTGTCTCAGTTAAGCATCTCACTTTTGGTTTCGGCTCAGGTCATGATGTCACAGTTCTTGAGACTGAGCCCCGCGTCAGGCTCTGTGCTGACAGCACAGAGACTGCTTAGGATTCTCTCTCCCTCTCTCTCAAAATAAACACATTTTAAAATAAATAAGTATCAGTGTGATTATCTACAAAAACACAGTACCTATGACTAACATCTCCAAATCTATGGAGGACATAGTCTCTCAAAGGTTGTTTGGTCCTCTTTACCACGTTAATGTAACTGGCCAAAAAGTTTAGCATAAACCAAAGGAGCCGGGGCACTGAGCACCAAAGGTATATAAGGCTCTCACCTTTGCACAGAACATACCGTCAAACGTACCCACAGCACATCTACCTACCCTCAGCCTTTCTCTATAATATAGACATCAACAGTTTAAAATGGCCCTTTCCTCCCCTGCACCCCCAGCCCTTTCCTCAATGCTCTAATCCTTCTGAAAGATTTTCTAGTAGAAAAACCATCACAAACTAAATCTGTCGTTAACAATCTGCACAGAGCATTAAAATTTTAGTGGGCTGGGCTTTAGACTTTAACACCTTGTAAAAATGTTGAAATAAAAGCTTATGCATTTTCAAAACACTTAAGAACGTGTTAAGCAGCCAAGCACTTTAATTAATTGCCTCAAGACTGACTGGTAGAAACAAATGCAAATAAGCTATCAAGACGGACTATCCACCAGGAGGCAGCACGCCAGAACACAAACACACCACCCATTTCTCCACACATCAGGTCATTTTAATTTTTACCCAGGCTTCAGAAGGGCTGGGAAAGAACCTAGGTCAAAGTTTTAATCTTTTATTTCTAAGAGGTCCTACATCATACACATACACTTACATTTAGCATACTCTACTGATGATTAAAACCCCAACACATCTTAAATTTAAAAATACAATTTCATTTACAAATATTTGGGATTCTAATTCCTTTCCCTGCAGAATTGTTTGTTGGATATCATTTAAATATTTATTTACTGCTATGTTTAGAACTGTATTTTGGGACCTGGCAAGGCTTTATAATAAGTAACTAAAAAACTAGAATTATTTTTAAGTTTATTTATTTTGAGACAGAGACAGTTTATTTATTTTGCCCAAGTCGGGAAGGGGCAGTGGAGAGAGAGAATCCCAAACAGGCTCCACACTCTCAGCACGGAACCCAATGCAGAACTCGAACTCATGAACCAGGAGATCATGACCTGAGCCAAAACCAAGAGTCAGACGCTTGACCTATGAGCCACCCACGTGCCCAAAACTGGTAGAATTCTATCTTTATTCTCATACAAGTAGAAGTAAGCAACAGGAAAAAAACGCTGTATGTGCAATTTGGTCTATCTTTTCAAGAGCCTATAAGTTCAGAGTCATGACAGGAATCCAAACAAATAGCATGAAAACAACCAAACAGAACTAAATCTGATTTACTTAGAACACACACACCTTAAAATCCTGTAGACTAAAGAGATTTCCAGAATCTTAATAGCTCCCACCTCCTCCAGAAACTGCAAAGTATCTAATCAGTCTGAAAGACTAAGTCCAGCTATGCAATTAAAGTTACTGCCGATTATGGACAATGGCTAAAAAGATGTTAATGTACGTTTCATATAAATTTGTTTCAAATGAATAAAATTACCATAAAATGTTAATTCTTCTCTTTCACAACTGTAGGTTTAATGCTTTTCTATCTCCCTACCATCTGGGCACATTGGTTACCATTGGCAGGGCTCCACAGAAAAGTTGAAAGAAAAAAACTGCAAATAAGTCAGGAAGTCAACCTGCAAATACCAACAGCCTTAAAACAAACAAAAACTTTTTTTGTTGCTTGATTTATTTTTGAGAGAGAGAGTGCAAGCGGGGAAGCGGCAGAGAGCAGGAGACACAGAATGCAAAGCAGGCTCCAGGCTCCAAGCTGTCAGCACAGAGCCTGACGCAGGACTCAAACCACGAGATCATGACCTGAGCCCAAGTCGGACACTTAATTGAAACTGAGTCACCCAGATGCCCCTAAAACAATCTCTTGAAACAGACTTATTATCAATTGGCTATGGGTTCATGTCATCTTGGGAATTTTAAAGTTTTGTTCAAATAATGAAGAATTGTAGTTTCAAAACTTTTAACTCAGCATTATCCTGTTTTCTTTATGACTGTAATAACAAGGATACATAATACATACTCAAACTTTCCTGACACCCAACCCCAGATTTCAAGAAGCTGTACTATTTCAAATTAACTAAAAGGTTTAAGTATTGGTGTCTGGCTGCCTCAGTCAGTAGAACATGCAACTCTTGATCTTGAGGCTGTGAGTTCCAGTCCCACAGTGGGTGGACAGATTACTTAAAAATAACATCTTTAAGGGGCGCCTGGGTGGCGCAGTCGGTTAAGCGTCCGACTTCAGCCAGGTCACGATCTCGCGGTCCGTGAGTTCGAGCCCCGCGTCAGGCTCTGGGCTGATGGCTCAGAGCCTGGAGCCTGTTTCCGATTCTGTGTCTCCCTCTCTCTCTGCCCCTCCCCCGTTCATGCTCTGTCTTTCTCTGTCCCAAAAATAAACAAACATTGAAAAAAAATTAAAAAAAGAAAAATAACATCTTTAAAATAATAAATAAGTAAAATATTTCCTTCCTTAAAATCCTTCCTTTAGGCTTACAAATCAAATTGCAGTCTTTTCCAGTTATGTTAATAAGATTTTTCTGCAAAAATTCTAATTTTAAAATAAACAGCAGTTTAGGAACCCAGAAAAGTAGTTTAAGAACACCATTAGAGGGGGGGAAAAAAACAGATTAAAAGTAAAATATTTCAACTCCTTTTAAAAACAAGAATTTGGAGGGTGCCTTGGGTGCCTTAATGGTTTAAGCATGTGACTTCAGCTCAGGTCATGATTTCACCCATCCTGAGTTCAAGCCCCACATCAGTCTCTGTGCTGACACTGAGGAGCCTGCTTTGTATCATCTGTCTCCTTCTCTCTCTGTGATCCTGTCTCCCTCTCTCTCCGTCCCTAATAAACATGCTTGAGCATGTGCTCTCTCTAATAAACATTAAAAAAAAATTTTTTTTAAACAAACAATTTTGGGGGAAAAAAACACTAAGAGAATTAAACTTAGAACACTGAACTAGTTCCAGTTAATGTAGTATTTTATGTACATGTTCTTTAAAAGGCCTGCTCTGAAATTTTCAGAGGTTTGCGGGATTTTTGTTCTTTTTATATTTTTGGTAATTATTGCACAAAAAATTTCTTCCTTCCATAACTGATGATGGAAATAAACCACATGCTGGAATTTTCAGGAAAGTAGAATGATCTTGGGTACCTGGGTGGCTCAGACAGCTAAGCATCCAACCTCAGCTCTGGTCATGATCTCACAGTTCATGAGTTTGAGCCCTGCGTCGCTTTGTGCTGACAGCTCAGAGCCTGGAGCCTGCTTTGGATTCTGTGTCTCCCTCTCTCTCTGCCCCTCCCCCACTAGCACTCTGTCTCTATCTCAAAAATAAACCTTAAAAATAAAAAAATTAAAAAAAAGAAAATTATAATCATCTGTAACAAGTACTACTAAGGAAACCTAGCATATTATTAATATCCTACTAGTAAACAAAGACCTTTAAACAAGTTTTAATGCATTATCAGGCCAGATATAGGTAAATATATTCCTCAATCAAGACTCCACTATTTTGCAGGTGCCTGGCTGGCTCAATACACAGATCATGTGACTCTTGAATCTTAGGGTTGTGAGTTCGAGCTCCACGTTGGATGTAGAGTTTACTTAAAAAAAAGACTCCACTATTTTTAGTAGTATTGAACATACTGTATTACCACAACTTTCCCTCCTTCCAGCTTCCAAAGCACTCTAAAAACTGCTTTTTAAGGAGCAACCGGCTGGCTTAGTCTAGGGGAGCATGTGACTCTTGATCTTGCGGTTTTGAGTTCAACCACCACATTCAGTGTAGGTTACTTAAAAAATAATAATACAATTCTTAAAAAAAAGAACTGTTTAAAACTTCTAAACAGTAAGGGGCAGAACTAAGTCGTTTTTGTTTTCTTTTCTAAAAAGTGCACATTCATAGATGTTTATGTATATGTATACAAACCTCTCCTCCAAAAACACAAGAAACTACACAGTGGTTGCATTTGGAAAAGGGAAAAAGATCACTTTAATCATGTTTATGGTTTCAACTTTGCCATGTGTATTGTCTTTGTTTTTTTAATCTTCCAACCTCTTTAAAGATTTTATTATTTTTTAAATTTTTATTAATAAGCTCTATGCCCAAGGTGGGGGCTTGAACTCACAACCCTGAGATCAAGGGTCACATGCTCTACCAACTGAGCCAGCCAGGCACCCCTTAAATCTTCCAACCTTTTTAATTAGCATAGAAAAAACTAGTTTTACCTAATTCTTGTGGGTGTTCTGTATATAATATGTTATCTAAAAAAAACAGCTTAAGATTATACTTGATTTGTTTCAGTGTGCTCATCACTCACCAAGAGACATAAGATTAAACAGAAACACTGAAGAAATGTATGGCAATGTTCTACCAATTTCACACTATCAAGTTAGCACATCAAAATTTACCTGACTGGGAAAAAGGAATGATCATGAGCTAAAATTAAGTTAGGCTGGTATGGAAAAAAATAACGTACATCTGATTAACAGTTTTTATAAGTGATGTGTACATTAGACAGTACTTATTAACACATTTTCAGGGGACACAGTATCTGAATTTAGACTTAATGTGTCCTATACATGAAGGATGACCTCATTTTCACTAGTTTTTTTTTTTAATTTTTTTTTTTTTTTAACGTTTATTTATTTTTGAGACAGAGAGAGACAGAGCATGAACGGGGGAGGGGCAGAGAGAGAGGGAGGCACAGAATCGGAAGCAGGCTCCAGGCTCTGAACCATCAGCCCAGAGCCCGACGCGGGGCTCGAACTCGCGGACTGCGAGATCGTGACCTGGCTGAAGTCGGACGCTTAACCGACTGAGCCACCCAGGCGCCCCTCATTTTCCCTAGTTCTAAGACATCCCCAGTGGAGAGAATCAAAAATATTAGATTTATTGCATTTAGGCACTCAAGTGTTCAAAATTAAGTACAAAGCTGCTCCTCTAAAATGAAACACTAGGGGCTCTGTCTCTCTCTGTCCCAAAAATAAATAAACGTTGAAAAAAAAAAAATTTTTTTTTTTTTAAATAAAATGAAACACTAGACTAGCATGTAAGATTTCATCTAGTATTTTGGACATTAGATTATCAAAATCATTTTTCCATCTGTGCTGAGTCATGCCTTTAGCATACCACCACCATGCTAATACCTCTTAACCTTAAAAACCCTCACTTCAACAGAACAACAAAATAAGAGTAACATGCTATAACCTGTAAAATACAAACCAGTGAGTCCATATTACTGGAAACAAACAAATGAAATGAAGAGGGGAAAACTCTTCCTTAGAGTAAAATTCCAACTAACAAATATAGGACAAGTAACATTTAGAAAGCCATTATAAGGCAGTCACTACAGTAATAATGGTTTCAAGCGAGAATCCTCATTGAAGGCTAAAACTAGTGAAAGTATAAACTGAAATACGATCTTTTCACAGTCTAAAAAAAAAAAACCCACAAGATTCTTAATACAAAGGAGAAAATATTAATTTTACACTAGAGAAGCCTAGCAGACATAATTACTCTCACGGTATTCCACCGAAAACCCATAACCTGATGCTAACAATGGGAGGAGGGGCATCAGACCAACCAATATTGAGGGACATTCTACAAAATAACTCACTTATACTCCTCAAAAACATGAAGGTCTTAAGAAAACAACAGCAACAAAAACATACAGGAGAGGAAAGACAAAAGACTAGGGAATTGTTCCAGATTAAAAGAAACCAAAGAGGGGCACCTGGGTGGTTCAGTCAACTCGGATCGTGATCTCAAGGTTCCTAAGTTCAAGCCCCAAATGGAGCTGTCAGCACAGTGCCTGCTTCAGATCCTCTTTCTCCCTCTCTCTCTCTTAAAGGGGCACCTGGGTGGCTCAGTTGGTTTGTGGGTTCGAACCCCGCGTCTGGCTCTCTATTGACAGCTCAGAGCCTGGAGCCTGCTTCGGATTCTGTATCTCCCTCTCTCTCTGCCCCTCTCCTGCTTGTGCTCTCTCTCTCTCAAAAATAAACAAACATTAAAAAATTTTTAAAAATAAATAAACATTAAAAAAATTAAAAGAAACCAAAGACACATCACAATTAAATACAATATGTAATCCTGGGTTCAATACAGGATCAAAGAAAAAGACATTAGTGGGACAATAGGCAAAATCTGAAGAACATCTACAGATTAAACACTATTGTATCAGTGTTAACTTTTTTATTTTGATACTTTTACTATGTCATGTAACAGAATGTTGAGAGTTTTTTGTTTGTTTTTTAAGATTTTATTTTTTAAGGGGAGCCTGGGTGGCTCAGTTGGTTAAGCATCTGACTTCAGTTCAGGTCATGATCTCATGGTTGATGGGTTTCAGCCCACGTCAGGCTCTGTGCAGACAGCTCAGAGCCTGAAGCCGGCTTCAGATTCTGTGTCTCCGTCTCACGCTCTGTTTCTCAAAAATAAAAAATAATAAATAAATAAATAAATAAATAAATAAATAAATAAATAAATAAATAAATAAAAGCGTTGTATGCTCCACCAACTGTACCAGCCAGGTGCCCCTAGAATGTTCTTGTTTTTAAGAAACACACACTGAAGTACTTACAGGTGAAGAGCAGTAGTTCTGCAACCTACTCTTAAATTTTCCAGAAAAAGTAGGGGAGTCAAAACCAACATTTGAGAAAACTAGATAGAGGGTATATGGATAATCTGTACTGTTTTTACATCTTTCCTGTAAATTGAAATAAAGTTTTTAAAGCCTTCCCTTTAAACCACAACTCCTCCAACTCCCATCCCATTCCTCTGATGTCTTTACAGCAATCTACTTGAAAGCCTACCCACGTTTACTGTCTCTACCTCTTCCCCATCTATCCATTCACAAACCCACACCGTTCAGGGTTTCAGTCCTAACTGCTCCATCAAAACTCCACCTATCAGGACTCCAATAATGGTAACATTGCCAACTCCATTCTCACCCTATTCTACATTACTTGTCACAGCTGATGACTCTTACTACTTTAAACACTATGGTAAGTGTATACCTCCAGGTACTTTTTCAAGATTCTTCTCCTACCTCATGGGCCTGTCCTCAGGCTCCTTCACTGGTTCCCCCTTCCTCCATTTACTATCTAGTCACTGTCCTATCTCCACGTGTCTAATAGGTATCTCAAACTTAACCTGGCAAAACTGAACTGTCTCCTCTATCCCTCATCATACTGCTCCCACAATCTTGCTCATCATGATTAGTGGAAACTTCATTTTTCCAGGTGCTTTAGCTAAAGCAATTTATAAACTGTCGAGGTATCCTTGGTTCTGTCATTACTCCCTACACCCAGCCCCTGTTACTTTGCCCAAACTTTTTTTTTTCCCTCCAAAGTAGAAGATTCTAACCACTTGGGGTACCTGGGTGGCTCAGTTGGTTGAGCATCTGACTCTTGGTTTCAGCTCAGGTCATGTTCCCAGGGTTGTGGGATCGAGCCCCACATCAGGCTCCACGTTGAGCATGGAGCCTGCTTAGGATTCTCTCTCCTTCCCTCTGCCCGCCCCCCCTGCGTTCTCTTTCTATCTTTCAAAAAAAAAAGTAGATTCTAGCCATTCATCGCTACTACCACACTACTACCACCACACCTCAATAGCTGTGGTCCCACTACCACCATCTCTGACTTGTACAATTATAACCTCCTAGTCTCCTTGATCCCATTCCATCCCCACCTCCAGCATCAACTGTTCTGAGAGAATTCCCTTTTAAAGATAAATCTCATCAGGGGCACCAGGATGGCTGAGTTGGTTAAGCGCCCAATCTTAATTTTGGCTCAGGTCGTGACCCCAAGGTCCTGGGATCAGGCTCCCCACTAAGTGTGGAGTAGGCCTGAGATTCTCTCTCTCTCTGCACTTCCCCCACTTGTGCACACGTGCACTCTCTCATTCCCTCTCAAAAGTAAATAAACATATAAAGATAAATTTTATCAGAACTGTCTCTTCTAAAAACCTTTCCATGGCATCCCCTCATTCCATTCCTATCCACCAACATGCATACTCATCTACAGCTCTCCTGCTCTACTCCAGACACGATGGCCTCCTTATTGACTTAAGGCAATGAGAATGCATGGGCTTTGGCTGTCCCCTGTGCTTAGGTCACTCTTCCCCACTTGGCACCTACCTGCCCGCTCATCTCACTCACTTAGCTCTAATAAGCCTCTGTTCATGCAGCACCATATTGGTGAGGATTTCCTTTACCATCTGATATGAAATAATCAAAACCAACCCCCTGCCAATTGTTTCATGCTTCCTTACCCAGGTTTATTTTTCTCTGTAGCCTTCAACACACTTCACATCTGTCCATCTCTCCTCTCTACATCTCTGCTGTCCAACAGAAATAATGCAAGTCACAAATGCAAGGCACATACATAATATTAAATTTCCCTGTAGCCACATTCAGGTAAAAAGCAGTAAGTGAAACATAAAAATTATCAATGACGGGCACCTGGATGGTTGAGTCAGGTAAGCGTTAGGACTATCGACCTTGGCTCAGGTCATGATCTCACAGTCCATGAGTTCGAATACCCACATCGGGATGTGAGCTAATGGAGCGGAGCCTGCTTGGGATTTTGTCTCTCCTTCTCTCAGCCGCTCCCCCACTTGTGCCACACACACTCCTCCTCTCAAAATAAACAAACTTTAAAAAAAATTACCAACAGAGGGATGCCTGGCTGGCTCAGTCAGTGGAGCATGTAACTCTTGATCTTGGGGTTATGAGTTCAAGCCCCACATTGGGCAGAGATTATTTAAAAATAAAACTTAAAAAAATTCTCTTTTTCAACAAAGTCTTCAAAATCCGGTATGTATTTCACACATACACAGTATCTAAATTTGGAGTACACACATTTCAATTGCTTAGTCACTGTGGCCAGTGCTGCTCCAGTGGGCAAGACAGCCCTACACCTACACCTATGCTTCACGACTGTTTGTATGTTACATCTAATTCTCTCTCCCAAGAACCTAAAGCAGTCCAGTCCCTAGTAGTAAATACTCAGAAATTTGTTGAAACAATCTTTTTAAAACTGCTAAGATCCAAGACCAGCAAAACAGAACCATTTGCAAAAAGATAACATAACAGCAAGCTACTGAGCTTTCTCAAACCAGAAAAAAAATATACAGAATGGAAAAGACTTAGTGAAATACACGAAAGGTCACTCGTTGTATTAAAATTCTTACAAGAAAAAAAAAAGTATCTCTCCTGTGATAGCAACACAAGTAGTTATTTTCTAAATTTAACCCACAGTTACTTCGGGCAAGGAAAGCTGGCTGAAATAGGTCAGAGGCAGGACTCTTCACTCGGTCATCACTACAAACACAATGAGTCACCACAAGCTTCTAGCTTCAAAACACCCCAACTGTCGGAAGAAACTGGGAAACTGTGATGATGCCCTGAGATTCTAACAATTCTATTTCAATGTTTTAGGAATAACTAAGGTACTGAGATTATTCATTTCCTGAGATAAGCCGTGTAGCCAACATGTGGGGTTCACTTTGGCTTAAACAACTTAAACCATGACGGAGGGTCCCTAAATGTCCAAACACACTTCATTTTGCTCATATGCATTTCTGTGAAGTGCTCCCTATTTACGCTAAATACTCTATCATTCGTGCACCTGGATTTTTCCTTTGTGCTTAGTTCGTTTTTTTGCTCTTCCCACACCTGTTTGTCACAAACTGACTTGTGTAAGACTCCCTATCGAGGCTCACGTGCCATGGAGTTGCACAAAGTCCTCACTTGTTCCTGCCATCTGTTGTGTTATGATATAAATACATATTCACAGGAGAACCTAATCCAAATAATTTCAAACATCACATTAGTGTACAGCAGCCATTCTCAACGTACGATATGTGGACCCCTTTTGCGAGTCCCTGAGGGTTCCCTGAGGGTTCCCTGAGACACTTTCAAGAGGTCAAGAAGTCAAAACGATTTTTATTACACTAAGATGTTATCTGTCTTTTTCACTATGTTGACATCTGTGCTGAAGCAAATGGGACAAAAACAAATGCTGGGTAAACTATTGGCACCCTAGCATGAACCAAAGCAGTGGCACTAAACTGTAGTCGTCCCTGCATTCACAGGCACTAGCTGCAAAATACAACCCAAGTTTCTTTTTTTATATGTATACATGTTTTTTTTGTGAAAGAGGTAGAGTGAGCAGGATAGGGGCAGAGAGAGAGGGAAAGAGAGAATCCCAAGCAGGCTCCCTGCTGTCAGTATAGAGTCCGAGGTGGGGCTCGAACCTACACACTGTGAGATCATGACCTGAGATAAAACCAAGAACTGGATGCTTAACCAACTGAGCCACCCAGGTGCCCCAACAAATGGTAGTTTTCTAAAGGCTAGCTGAAATGTGAGTTATCACATTAATGTGAAATCATGTCAGTGAGGGTTTTTTTTTATTTTTTATTTTTTTTAAATAAACTTTCACAGGGGCACCTTGGTGGCTCTGTCAGTTAAGCATCTGACTTCGGCTCAGGTCATGTTCTCACGGTTTGTGGGTTCAAGTCCTGCGTCGGGCTCTGTGCTGACAGCTCGGAGCCTGGAGCCTGCTTTGGATTCTGTGTCTCCCTTTCTCTATGCCCCTCCCCTGCTCACTCTCTGTCTCTCAAAAATAAATTTAAAATGTCAAAAAAAAATTTTTTTAGTTAAAAAAATAAACTTAAACTACCACTTGAGTTTTGGTGTAGGAACAAAAAATATCCACAATTATCTAAAAAGATGATTTTTTTTTTAATGTTTATTTTTAAGAGAGAGTGAAAGCGAGTAAGGAGCAGAGAGGGGGAGACAGAATCTTAAGAAAGCTCCAGGCTCCCAGCTGTCAGCGCAGAGCCCTACATGGGGCTCAAACTCATGAACCAGGAGATCATGACCAGAGCCAAAGTCGGATGCTTAACTGACGGAGCCACCCAAGCGCCTCTCTAAAGAGATGATTAAAAATATTCCTTTCCTTTTCTAACTACACATCTGTGTAAATTCCATGAAGTAATTGAGTACCCAGCTATTAGGCCAAACACTAAAGAAATTTGCAGAAACTGCAACTAATTCTATTTTCCTCATTTTTATTTTGGTTTTAGAAGTTTTTTTAAACAAAATTCGTATGTTTATAATGGGTTTATTAGTTATTCGTTTAAAAATAGTAATTTCAAACATTATTCGCTTTATTGCTAATGAATTATATATAGATCAATAAAAAAAACAAACAAGAGCTCTTTGGGGGTTCTGAGTTTTTAAGTCTTAAAGGGTCAAAACGAAAAACCTGACAAGCATTAGAACACGCTGTAAAACCAAGGGTCCACCATTAGCCTCTCCCCTCAGCGATTAGTTTCCTTTTGAGCAGATAACCACTCTTTATGGTGGGCAATCTTCCAGACCTCATTCTATGTTTTTACACCAACATGTGCATATCAAAGGTTTGTTTCCAAAAACCTGTTTTTAAAAAAAAATTTTTTTATGTTTATTTTTGAGAGAGGAGAGAGAGAGAGAGAGAGAGAGAGAGAGAGAGAGAGAGAGCGTGCGCGCATGCAAGCAAGCAAGCATAAGCAGGGCAGGGGCAGAGAGAGAGGGAGACACAGAATCGGAAGCAGGCTCCAGGCTCTGAGCTGTCAGTACAGAGCCTGATGAGGGGCTCGAACTCATGAACGGTGAGTTTATGACCTGAACTGAAGTCAGACTTTTAACCAACTGAGCCACCCAGACGTCCCATCAAATACTTGTATTTTATGAGTTATCCCATAACTGACTTTTCAATTTCTTCTTCCAGAGTCATCTCATATAAATCTTTATCATTCTTTGTAACTGCTACAACATGTGCCACAATATAGTTTGTTAGAATACGTACGTTTTCAGGGCACCTGGGTGGCTCAGTCAGTTGAGCATCCGACTTCAGTTCAGGTCATGATCTCACGGTTCGTGGGTTTGAGCCCCATGTCAGGCTCTGTGTTAACAGGTCAGAGCCTAGAGCCTGCTTCAAATTCTGTGTCTCCTCTCTCTCTCTGCCCCTCCCCTGCTTGTGTGTGCTCTCTCTCTCAAAAACTAATTAAAAAAATAAAAGACAACAGTACATTGTCTTTGGATGGACATTTAAGTTACTTCCGATTTTCCATTAAATACTGCAAAACTGGGGTGCCTGGTTGGCTCAGTCAGTGGAGCATTCAATCTTGATCTTGGGGTCATGAGTTCAAGCCCCATGTCTGGTATAGAGCTCTAAAAAACAAAAACAAAAACAAAAAAAACAAGGGGCACCTGGGTAGCTCAGTCGGTTAAGCATATGACTATTGATCTCAACTCAGGTCATGATTTCACAGGTTTCTGAGTTCAAGCCCCTCATCAGGCTCTCTGCTGTCAGCAAAGAGCCTGGCTTTGGATCCTCTGCACCGCACCCCCCCCCCCCCCCCCCCCCCCCCCCCCCCGCTTTCTCTCTGCCCCTTCTCCCAATCATTTCCTCGCTCTCTCAAAATAAACTCTGGTATATGTGCTGCCGAAGCAAGCACTCTCAAAATAAACTATAACAAAAAAATCTACCTTCTAAACCTCAGAAATGGTTAACTGTTAAATGTCCCAGTCAAATTAAGGCTAGAGATCCTCTCTGCTTGAAAAGTAGGCAATGTTAAAAGATCCAGATTATCTGTATATAACACCTATTAAAATGTAATGAGTTATATAATAAAACCAAAACATTTATCTGCAAGTAGTCTGGACTCCTACCCAGAGATTTTTTCACCAAGACCTGTGATTTGGAGATCTTTTACAATATTATTGAAAACTATGCTTACAAATTGCAGAAAACCATGAGAACTGGGTTGTTTTCCATGAAATTTGGTTGAGAGGTATTCCCATTTTAAGTTCTACTAACAGATACTGCCAAATAACAAACCAAGAAGTCTCTGCCAATTTACTCTCTAGCATTCCTCCACACTCTTGCCAACACCAGGCATTATCAACCTTGTTTTCTTCCCAAACTGACAAGGAAGTGACCATTTTAATAGGCAAGTTCTGCCTATTAATTACCAAGATTAAGCGTCTTTTTAGATATCTCCTTCTGAACTGCCACTTTTGTGTACTTTATTTTTTATACATTTTTTGTACTATGTTTTCTCCCTCTTTGAAAATAATAGTTCTTTACCTCCTAGCTATTTCTGTTTTTAAACAGTATCTCAAGACAAGTTCACAACTAGATACAGATCTTTAGGGATCCTAAAACCTATACATCTAGATATAAAGTACAAAGTCTTATTCACAACACACAACTCATTCTACAAAGAAACGTGAAACCTTTCTATGTACATATGAGACATTAATCACGGGATTATGCGAGAATAATTACCTTTTATTTTCAATTGCCATATGCAAACATACAAGCTTATTAATATGAGACAATACCACTTAGGTGTCAGATACTCCAAGGAATCCTTTACAAATATCAGTTAATTCCCAACAACCTTGTGCAATAGGTTTTACTGCCCTTATTTATAAACTGAGAGGCTCGGAGAGTTTAATCAGTTTGCCCAGGATCACAGAGCTGAGCAAGGATTCCAACTGAGGTCTTGGTGATTCCAAGCAAGATGTCACTGGCCCTCCCCACTGTTGTGCTTTACTGCGGCCCCTCATTTTGCTTAACAGTATGTGCACACAGAAAGGTCTCAATTTTCTCCAATGGTTCATTCTATCATTTGATGCGTTAATAAAAATCAAATACCAGGTGCTTTAATCATCGCTACTCAGGACTATCTTGTCATACATAACCTAAAAAAGGTAGTAACAACAACACTGGCTCAGACAGCCTTAGTAAGGGTTCCTAGTCCTATCATGATTTACCCTAATTACCCCATCAGAAGGCTAAAAACAGCCCTAAATCCCATGGAATGTGCTGGGGCACAGTTGTTCTCACAAAGCACTTCAGAGGTAAAAGCATTTCTAGATGATCTCCGGTGACCAGAACCTAACATTAACCTAGGCATCAAGTCTTGCATAATGATCCCAAATAACCAACTGAGCCCCTAAAGTTAAACACATCAAAAATTAAATAATGGTTGCTCCTCGAGCACACAGACTGCTCTCAGCACTCCTGTAGGCTCAGTCTCCATCACTACGCTGCCTCACACTTGAGCCTCTCTAATCCCAAACAGCTTGTAGTTCCCCTACACAAACCAAGATATTTCACACTTACATGCCTTGGCTCCTGCTGTCCCTCCTGCCTCTTCCATCTCCACTGGACACAGTTAGCCTCTGTCTACCTTAACGTCTCTCCCTGAACCTGTCTCTGGCTGGCTGTACCAATATCCAGCTAAGCCTAATACCCCCCCATAATTCTGGGTTATACCATATATACCCCGTGACATATGTACACCTTCTCTTTACCTGCAGAGGTATTCATCCACCCTCTGCCATAGTGATTCACTGCTGGTGTCCAAGACAAAAAATATCACCCAGGCATTGAAACAGCAAAGCAAAAGCTACTATGTTCCATGTACTTTTTTCTTCAGAACAAGTATCTTACTCTTCTTTCTAGCCCCTGAAACCCAGCACTGCACTAACCACGAGCCCAAGTGCTCAATCTATGCTTGTTAAACTAAAAATTTGTAGAAGCTGCGGCACCTGGGTGGCTCAGTCAGTTGAGCATCTTTGGCTCAGGTCATGATCTCACAGTTTGTGAGTTAGAGCCCCGCATCAGGCTTGCTGATGTGATGCCGGCACAGAGCCGGCTTCAGATCTTCTGTCCCCCACCCCTCTCTGCCCCTTCCCCTCTTGGACTCTTTCTCTCTCAAAAATAAATAAGTCTTCCAAAAAAAAAAAAAAAAAAAACCATTTGTAGAAGCCACGGGAAATAAACTCATTTCTGAATCTCAAAAGAAAAATGCAGAAATAGGTCAACTAGGGGCGCCTGGGTGGCTGAGTCGGTTGCACATCGGACTCTTGATTTGAGCTCAGGTCATGATCTCACAGTTCCTGAGATGGAGCCCCCAATGGGCTTCTCATTGACAGCAGGGATCCTGCTTGGGATTCCCTCCCTCTCCCTCTGCGCTTCCCCCACTCACATGCTCACACTCTCATTCATACGCTCTCAAAATAAACATAAAAGAAAGGTATTCTAGCACCCAAAAATACTAAAATTACATTAAAATTTAAATTCTAAACCACACTTATCTCAAAAAAAAATATCAACACAAGAGCCTCTGTATTTTTGCAAAAGCAACTGTTTTTAATTTTTTCCTAATGTTTATTTATTTTTGAGAGAGAGAAAGAGACAGAGCACAAGCGGGGGAGGGGTAGAGAGGGAGATTCAGAATCTGAAGCAGGCCCCAGGCTCTGAGCTGTCAGCACAGAGCCCAATGTGGGATTCGAACCCACCAACCATGAGATCATGACCTGAGCTAAAGTCGGATGCTTAACCCACTGAGCCACCCAGGAGCCCCTGACTGTTTTTAAAACAGACATTTGGGAATCACAGGGGAGAACACAATCATTTCTTGAACAGCTTTACCATCACAGGTTCTTTATTTGCTAATTCATTATATTTGACGCACAATGTTACATTAGCTTCAGGTGTACAACATAGTAATTCAACTAGCCTATACATTATGCTCTGCTCACAAGCACAGCCATCATCACTCACCATACAAGGCTATCAGAGCACCATGGACTACATTCTCTGTGTTGTACCTTTCATCCTCATCCCATGACTTATTCCATAGCTGAAAGCCATCACAGGTGTTTATGGTCTGTTTTCTGTTTTGTTTAGACAGAGGTGGGGAAGAGAGGAGGGGAGAGGGGGAAAGGGAGAGAGGGGGAAAGGGGGAGAGGGGGAAAGGGGGAGAGGGAATATGAATCTTAAGCAGGCTCCACACTCAGTGTGGAGCCAGACACAGGGCTAAATACCAGGACCCTGGGATCAAGACCTGAGCTGAAATCAAGAGTGGGACACTTAACCCACTGAGCCACCCAGGTGCCCCATCATCATAGGTTCTTTCCATCAAGCTCTCCAATCATCATCTGCCCAGCTAGTGTGGCAAGATGAGTAGCACTTGGTTTTGGAAACTAATTTTTAATCAAAATTTTCCTCAAAATAGGTCTTAGTCAAGTTCTCACAGATTATTAGTCTCTGAGGTAAAACCCAAACTTCAAAATGCTATGGTTCTAAGTCTAGGAGAACATAAACCCTAGGTGTTCAAGCTACAAGCTGTCACAACTTAATCCTCATAACTTTTACCTTAATTTTTACAAACATTGGGCTCTGTGCTAGCTGGCCACCCGGAGCTTGCTTGGGAGTTTCTCTCTGCCCCTCCCTGACTTGCTCTCTGTCTCACTCAAATACATAAATAAATTTTAAAAAATGTTTATCAACACATACATAGAAGAATTTCTGTAAAATAATAAACCAAATTGCCAGCTGGAAGACCTGGGAAATACATGGAGATGGAGAGGATTGAAAAACAAGTCTTTTCACATTTTATTTCATGTGTTCTGAATTAATTTGAATGTATACACAGGTAAAAATTCAAGCTGTTAATATTGTGTCTAGGTTACACCGTGATTTTTTTTTTTAATTTTTTTTTTCAACGTTTATTTATTTTTGGGACAGAGAGACACAGAGCATGAACGGGGGAGGGGCAGAGAGAGAGGGAGACACAGAATCAGAAACAGGCTCCAGGCTCTGAGCCATCAGCCCAGAGCCCGACGCGGGGCTCAAACTCACGGGCCGCGAGATCGTGACCTGGCTGAAGTCGGACACTTAACCGACTGCGCCACCCAGGCGCCCCTACACCGTGATTTTTTTTTAAAAAGGTCATACATCACCAAAACCCATAAAATACCTAGGAAGAAATCTAACCAAAGAGGTGAAAAATCTATACGCTGAAAACTATAGAAGGCTTATGAAAGAACTGAAGATACAAAAAAATGGAAAAAGATTCCATGCTCCTGGATAGGAAGAATATTGTTAAAATGTCAGTATTACCCAAGGCAATCTACATACTCAATGCAATCCCTGTCAAAGTAACACCAGCATTCTTCACAGAGCTAGAACAAATAATCCTAAAATTTGTATGGAACCAGAAAAGACCCTGAATAGCCAAAGCAATCTTGAAAAAGAAAACCAAAGAAGGAGGCATCACAATTCCGGACTTCAAGCTATACTACAAAGCTGTAATCATCAAGACAGTATGGTCCTGGCACAAGAACAGACACTCAGATCAATGGAACAGAATAGAGAACCCAGAAATGGACCCACAAACATATAGCCAACTAATCTTTGACAAAGCAGGAAAGAATATCCAATGGAATAAAGACAGTCTCTTCAGCAAGCGGTGCTGGGAAATCTGGACAGCGACATTCAGAAGAATGAACCTGGACCACTTTTTACACCATACACAAAAATAAACTCAAAATGGATGAAAGACCTAAATGTAAGACAGGAAGCCATCAAAATCCTCGAGTAGAAAGCAGGCAAAAACTTCTTTGATCTTGGCTACAGCAACCCCTTACTCAACACATCTCTGAAGGCAAGGGAAACAAAAGCAAAAATGAACTACTGGGACCCCATCAAAATAAAAAGCTTCTGCACAGCGAAGGAAACAATCAGCAAAACTAAAAGGAAACCGACAGAATGGGAGAAGATATTTGCAAATGACATATCGCATAAAGGGTTAGTATCCAAAATCTATAAAGAACTTATCAAACTCAACACCCAAAAAACAAATAATCCAGTGAAGAAATGGGCAAAAGACATGAATAGACACTTCTCCAAGAAAGACATCCAGATGGCCAACTGACACATGAAAAAACGATCATCACTCCTCATCAGGGAAATACAAATCAAAACCACAATGAGATACCACCCTACACCTGTCAGAATGGCTCAGGCAACAACAGATGTTGGCAAGTATGTGGAGAAAGAGCATCTTTTGCATTGTTGGTAGGAACGCAAGCTGGTGCAGCCACTCTGGAAAACAGAATGGAGGTTCCTCAAAAAACTAAAAACAGAACTATCCTACGACCCAGCAACTGCACTACTAGGTATTTATCCAAAGGACACAGGGATGCTGTTTAGAAGGGGCACATGCACCCGAATGTTTATAGCAGCACTATCAACAACAGCCAAAGTATGGAAAGAGCCCAAATGTCCATCAATGGATGAATGGATAAAGATGTGGTGTGTGTGTGTGTATATATATACATATATATATATACATATATGCTTCATTGTGTATATATATACATATATATGTATATATGTATATATATATATGTATATATATACACAATGAAGTATTACTCGGCAATCAAAAAGAATGAAATCTTGCCATTTGCAACTACGTGGATGGAACTGGAGGCTATTATGCTAAGTGAAATGAGTCAGAGAAAGACCAATATCATATGATTTCACTCATATGAGGACTTTAAGAGACAAAACAGATGAACATAAGGGAAGAGAAACAAAAATAATATAAAAATAGGGAGGGGGACAAAACAGAAGAGACTCATAAATATGGAGAACTGAGGGTTACTAGAGGGGTTGTGGGAGGGGGGATGGGCTAAATGGGTAAGGGGTACTAAGAAATCTACTCCTGAAATCATTGTTGCACCATATGCTAACTAATTTGGATGTAAATTTAAAAATAAATAAATAAAACTAAGTAGTAAAAAAAAAAAAAATGCTCCTCCATTTGCAAAAAAAAACCCCAATAACACACGACTCACAGATTTCTACTTACATTTCTACTTACATGAATCCACATTCAAAATCAGAACAAAAGTTTTTCTTATTTCTGTTACCACTAATTGTAATCTACATCCAGCATTCGTATTTGAATCTCAAGTGGAAAAATACAACATCAACCAGAGGTTACTACTGAATGATAATGTACATTGATGCTTTAAACATTGTCCCCAAGATCCTATCAGGCATCCTTTACTATTATTCTAACCTCCCCAAGCTTTAATTTCCTCATCCTTAATCATCAACATGCATTTAAACTTTTTTTTTTTTTTTAACGTTTATTTATTTCTGAGAGAAAGACAGAGTGTGAGCTGGGGAGGGACAGAGAGAGGGGGAGACATGGAATCTGAAACAGGCTCCAGGCTCTGAGCTGTCAGCACAGAGCCCAATGCAGGGCTCAAACCCACAAACCACAAGATCATGACCTGAGCTGAAGCCGGCCGAGCTGAAGTTTAATCAACTGAGCCACCCAAGCACCCCTCAACATCATGCATTTAGAACATGGAGTTGGGATTCAAACCCAGATCTTAGACCTCATGTCCCACATTCTTCTGGTGATGCCCTTCAGTTCACCAAGGGCACATGGTAAAAGCATCAAGGCTCCTAATCAGAAAGTTCCAGCACAATTCCTCCCCCCAGTCTCCTAGTTCTTAACAATATCCCAAGTTTAAACAACTTCCTTCTGCAAGCCAGGATCCTACTAAACTTGGTGAAGAGCTGGAACAACCAGGCACCATGGACGCCATTCCGGACACGTCTACCTCTTTTGCAATCTAAAACATACCCCAGGAGTCACGATCACATGGCTGCAACAAAGCCATGGCATCTACCTCCTCATGCCCTCTGTTCTACTCTCATACCTCGTTGGGCCCTCCTCCAACTTCTCTGCAGTTCATTTATATCAAGATGAAGCTGCTAAAAAAAATTTAAAAAAAAAATACCTTCAAGGAAGAAGCAGTTCCTCTTTCCATCTTGAAACAGGACACCCAGATGTTTTTACTCTATAGTAAGCCCCAGATTCCAGAATACCTATACTTGTCTTTTTCCTACAGGAAGACAATAAATCAACCCTTCAAAGAAGCCAAACAAGATTTCTTTTTTCTTCAGAGAAAGTAAGAAAACAGGACATCTCTGCTCCAACATGCCACTGCAAACATGAGCAAGTTGCTGTGTAAGCCACTTTGAGGATTTGACAACTTAAATGAGAGGAATGAAGGCAGGGCAGAGTCAAAGGATGTGGAAAATGGGTTCCACTAATTACCTGCAGTGCCCTGGGCAAGTCACTTCTCTCAAATCTTTATGGAGAATCCTTTGGTAGAATAACTAATACCACTAAAAAATCTATTGTGCTATCTCATTTTCATTGGTTTTCCTTTCTTAAAATAGAAGGTATTGGACACATTCTGAAAGTAGTACTTTACTGATCAAAGGACTTGCATAAACCAAGTCTTAAAAAGTATTAATCAGGGGTGCCTGGGTGGCTCAGTCAGTTGAGAGTCCGACTCTTTATTTTGTTCGGCTCAGACCATAATCTCACGGTTCATGGATTCAAGCCCTGTATCAGGCTCTGCACTGACAAGTGCAGAACCAGGTTGGGATTCTATGTCTCCCTCTCTCTCTGCCCCTCCCACCCCTCCCTCTCTCAAAAATAAATACACATTTTAAAAAGTTAATCAGATCAAGTCATCTGTCTCCCATCAACTGATCTAACACATCACCTGGTTTTGGTGACTTCTGTGACCAAAACCAGGATTCACAATTTGAGGAGAAAGCTGCTTTACTAAGGACCGGGTTTTTAAATAAGCGAAAATGAGGCAATTTAGGGTACTTTATACAAAAGGTTTCTTGTATTTCTTATAGCTAAAATTGTATGAATAAAATGGAAGGAATGCTTTACTTATTCAGCATCCTAAAATAACAAAATGATTCAAGTATTTTAAATTCAGCCCATGATATCCATAAATGTTTTGGCCAATAGTTTCAACCCTGCTTGTCAAATCAAGTCTTTTTGTTTTTGTTTTTTAAGTTTTTATTTTAATTCCAATTAGTTAACCTCCTCAAATCAAGTCTTTAGAAAACCACAGAGAAACACTGGACTTGGTCTACGCTGCCTTGGAACCTAAGCCAGCTTCACAGAATTTTCCAAATGCATATTAATAAAAAGTAGAATGGGTTATCTAGAAAGTGAGCTCAGTCACCACAACTGTTGAAACAGATGCCAGAGTAGGTCAACTCAAACAAGTCCTGTCCACGGGCAAGAGGATCTACTAAACTTAGGACTCTTCCATCTCTAGCAAGTTATAAATATAACATGATCAGAGTCGTTTCTGGAAAGTTAAAAAATTAAGATAATGACTTCTGAAAGAAAGGCTACAGTCCAGGTTGCTCCAAAATTTGTAAAATCACTCTCCATCTACCTACTGCCCAACGAGAAGACGGAGACTTAATACCAATCCCATTCACATTCATCCATCCAAATCACAAACTCTCACTGACATTCCACAGTGTTGACTACACCTTCCTATCCACAGGCTTTCTCCATGAATCTCCCTCCCAGAAGCAGTTCACTCTGCTTGCTTTCCTCTACCTTACTGGCCTCCCTCATTCTCCTTTGCTGGTCCTCTCCTCCCTCCTAAAGCCCCATACTCAGTCCCTTAGTAATCTTGTCCAATTCTAGGATATTAAATATCACAAGCTAATAACACCTCTAATTTTCACCTCCAATTCCTACGCTCGATTGATATATTCAACTACCTACTTGACTTCTTCACTTAAATTTCTAACCAGCATTAGAGACATAATATGCCAAAAATGAAGCTCTTGATTTCTACCCAAGAATTTGCTCCTTCCCCAATACTCTCCATTGTGGTAAATGACACCACTCTCCATCTAGCTTTTCTGACCTCCCCACCCCCGCCAAAAAAAAAAAAAAAAAGGTTTTATTGAGAGATTTTTTAAGTTTATTTATTTCAAGAGAGAGAGAGAGAGCACAAGCTGGGAGAGGCAGAGAGTCAGAGAAAAAGAATCCCAAGCAGGCTCTGCACTGACAGCAAATAGCTTGACGCAGGACTCAAACTCACTAATCAATAGTGAGATCACAACCTGAGCCAAAACCAAGAGTTGGATGCTTAATCAACTGAGCCACCCAGGCACCCTGACCAAAAAATCTTATCATGCTTTACTTTTCTCAAAGCTTTCATCTAATCTATCAGCAAATCCTCATAACTGTTTCTTTCAAAATACACACTGACCACTATTCATTACCTCCAAAGCTAATATTATCATCTCTTGCCAAAATATTACAATGGAAACTGGTTCCCCATTTCTAGTGCTAAATGCAATTTTCAGATATTTTAGGTTCCCATCACTTTGAAGCCACTACTCCTCCCCTCCTCTCATGTATGGAAAACAATCTACAAAGACAGTCACACTATCAATTCCTTCCCCTCTGTACATTCATACCACTCTACCATCAAGAGATGGAGACTACTTCCATATCCCCCTTGAATCTGTGCTGGCCTTGTGACTTGCTTTGGTCGACAGAATGGGATAGAATAATGTGCCAATTCTGGGCCTAGCCTTTAGGAGGCCTAGCAGTTTCTACTCTCACTTGGCAGCCAAGGGCTACTACCAAGCGTTCAGGTATCTTGTGGAGAAAAGTCACGTAGACCAGCACGAAGAGGCCAGCCATGTTAATGAAGCCTCCTTAGACATTTTAGACCAGCTCAGTAAATGACCCAAAATGACACCACATGGAACAGAAACTATCGCCAAGCAGACCCAGAGAATCATGAGGAAAAATAAGTTGTTTTGAGTCACTAAGTTTTGGGGTAGTTTGTTATGCAGCAAGAGATAACTGGAAACACCAAGATAGCAGTGGAATCAACTTCTAAACAACTAAGTGATAATGCCAGCTATCCTAAGGACTTAAGCCTCTCTTAACTTAGAGAGATCCACTTGGGAGGGGGCTGACTGGCTCAGTTGGTGGAATGTGTGACTCTTGATCTCAGGATTTTGAGTTGGAGCCCCACATTGGGTATAAAATAAAATCTTTACAAGAAATTTCTAGTTCGATTAGATTTCTCAAAGAATCCATGTATAATAACTTCAAACTACCTCCTAATCAAATTAAATGGTTTCAAGATACCTCTCTACAATGCATAATTTATGTACTATGTATTCCCCTTCAGGGCAAGAAAATCCACATACTATATTAATGTTTACAACTGTGTTTATTTACCAATACTTGCCCAACAGCAGTTTCAGACCGCGATAAATTACACCCTCAGTTTTAATAGAGCACTGAAAAGTATTTGCCACCAGCTTTCAAGCAAAACCCTGGCGATTCACGCCAATTTTTTAAACATCAGATTTATGGGGCAGAGTTCTAACTAAAACGCCAATCCTATCCCTTGGTCACTGCTACCACACTGCCACCTCCTGTCTTGTGACTCTAGAAGCTTGAATCAGAGGCAACAGTTAATAAAGGAAACTTGGCTAAGAATAGCACAGCCTTTCTCCATCCTCCCAGACTAAACCAACTGCCAAAGTTGGTGGATACATAAATCATATAATAAAAAATAGATAGATCCTACAATTCAAAAATTAGTGACCGCTAGGAAAGTTTATATCTCAACACTGTTAAAGACAATTACAAAGAGTTGCTTCAAATGTATATCCAGGTGGTTCAACAGCTTCACTTTAATACAAAATCCAAGACCTATAACAACACATTAACTGCAATGGTATGGCTCACAAAAGGATTTCAAAATATGACAAAGATCATTTCCCTCTTGCTGACTGCCCTAAAGAGGTACACACGCAAAAGTGACTGAGCTACCAAACAACAGCAAATACAAGCTCCTTACAGGGAAAACCTCATATCTAGTTCCAAAAGGTATTTTTAAGCCTTAGCTGGTAACTCATTTCAAGCAGAACAGCAAACCTCAGAACTATGCCCCGTTAGTTTATTATAGTGGCATTTGGCATGGACAGAGAATGTAAGTGATCACACAAATAAATCAAAAGGAAAGCCAGAAACAGAAGCCAAGATTCTCAATTCCCACTGGCTCCAGGCACATGTCATGTTTCCATAGTGTCTTCCTTGTTACTGTGGACAGCCACACAGAAGCTACTTATCAACATTCACTTATATGTTTTAATTCTAATAATGCCAAAGTAAGAAATCTTTTACTCTCCCTCAAGCTGTACTGAGGAAACAACATGAAATCAAGAAAAATCTTGTTGGCTACTATCACTTAAGCAGTCATGCACTACTGACCTTAAACTGGGCACTCCAAAGACACTGCTTATGATTCTTTACCAGCAATGAAGAGTTTCCTAACATTCAGAACCCCACATCTCTGTAAGAGAAATCTAACTCACAATATTCACCTGTATGAAACTAATAAGCAAGGACCAACACAACTGTTCATGCCTACGTTCAAATGTTCAGCATTAAAGAACAAGCTTTTGGGGCACTCTGATTTTGGCTGGGGTCATGATCTCACAGTTTATGAGTTCGAGCCCCACACTGGGCTCTGTGCTGATGGTGCAGATCCTGCTTGGGATTCTGTCTCCCTCTCTCTCTGCCTTTCCCCTGCTTGTGCTCTGTCTCTCAAAATAAAATAAATAAAAACTTTTAAAGAATTAAATTAGAAAGCAACTTTTCTTGGGGCGCCTGGGTGGCGCAGTCGGTTAAGCGTCCGACTTCAGCCAGGTCACGATCTCGCGGTCCGTGAGTTCGAGCCCCGCATCAGGCTCTGGGCTGATGGCTCAGAGCCTGGAGCCTGTTTCCGATTCTGTGTCTCCCTCTCTCTCTGCCCCTCCCCCGTTCATGCTCTGTCTCTCTCTGTCCCAAAAAAAGTAAAATAAAACGTTGAAAAAAAAAAAAAAAAAAAAAAAAAAAGAAAGCAACTTTTCTTGGCCCGGGACAACAGGATCATATGCCCTAGCTAATGTACACATGCACACCATCCCAGTCTATACCGAACAGTGGTTAAAATGCAGCACTAGCTTTTAAATAGCCATTCAAAGTAAGATACATTTAAAACTCCAGTAACTTTTTTTTACTATGTCTCTTTGGGGAGCCTGGGTGGCTCAACAGTCAGTTAAGCGTCTGATTTTGGCTCAGGTCATGATCTCATGATTCAGGAGTTCGAGCCCCCGCATCAGGCTCTGTACTGACAGCTCAGAGCCTGGAGCCTGCTTTGGAGTCTGTGTCTCCCTCTCTCTCTTCCCCTCCCCTACTCGTATTGTCTCCAAAAAATAAAAAAATAAATCATTAAAAAAAGTTTATACTATGTCTATCTAATTTACATGTTAACCTCAAGATTGTAATATGGAAATAAGTTGTTCACTTCATTTTCATTTTTTAAGGAAACAAAAAACACCGACATGTGAGCTGAGACACCAGTCTGGTTTAATGGATCCTTCCTGGAAAAAATATTAACTATAATATCCTACTATTTTTTATCCTTTATTCACATATATTTTGCCTTCACATAATCTTAATACTGACAGCTAAATCATAAGCAAGTTTAAGCTATAAAAAACCAAAAATGTGAAAAAT
Source organism: Prionailurus bengalensis (assembly GCF_016509475.1). Classification (NCBI taxonomy): domain Eukaryota; kingdom Metazoa; phylum Chordata; class Mammalia; order Carnivora; family Felidae; genus Prionailurus; species Prionailurus bengalensis. The sequence goes on from NC_057348.1 coordinate 115,110,848, forward strand.
TTTCATAACTTAAAAAAGTCATCACAAACCAACTGAAACTACCATCCTCTCTGTTCCAAGAGTGTCAGAAACTTTCCTATTCCCTCTCCCAGGCCCAACAGCCCACAATATAAAAAAGGAAATCGGTTCGATTTACATCACAGATGGGCACCTATGAGGTCCCACAAGATACCAGTGGTTCTTCCAATCCAAGAGAGCTACAGTCTTCAAAGCCACACAATTTTTACACCCACCCTTATCCAACAAGGCAGAGCGGGGAGGAGGGAGTGTTTAGGATTATACCTCAGAGGGAAGCCAAGTATTCATGTGCTAGAGCTTTTATTTTAGAAATCGAAAGCGCAACACTATCACAGATACTCAGTGCAATTTTCTCTTCATTCTGGACACGGGGCTCTCAAACTCTGTGAAATAGTGCTATAATCCTCCACAACTGAGGGATATCTGAATGCAGCAAAGCAACATTCCTTCCACATTCCCTGGAGACTTCAGTAAATCAGGAGCTAAGCTTGGTCAGAACCAAACTCAACAGTGCCCCTTCCTGAAAGGTTCCTTACCCAGCTCAGCTCCCAGTCAGAGTTGGGCCAGCACGTCAAAGCTTCAAATTGCCTCCTGGGCCTTGTTTAGTTGCTGCAAGCCCATTCATCCATCTCAGAGTGCTGCCATAAGCATTCTTCAGCACCAGGCTCCCAACATGCCTTGCACAGCAGGTATAAAGGTCACTACTGCACAAGTGGGTGTGCCTGCCTCAGATGCCCACATGGTGATGGGATGGAATGCAAGGGCTGCTCAGCACAAAGAACTCCACCCAGAAGTCCAGCAGGCTCACTTGGCCAAGGACTGGTCTGCAGCATTCAACGCACGGTCACCAGTACAACTGCTTGACCCTTATAGGGGATAAGCATGACTCACCAGGGTGTCTTCTCAGCCCTCTCCCAAAGCCTATTCAGACAGGGGAACAGTCCAGATAAGGGAAACTGTATCACAGTTCCAAGGTTCAGTTACAAGACTGTAATACAGATTTCCAGCAAATTTCCCTCAGAAAAAGAAACCTCTACTTTTGTTTTTCACCATCTCAACACTAGAAAAGGACTTACTTGGTTGTTCCCCCATCTGTAAATAGTTGTCTCCAATGTACTCATTCCTACTTGCTACTAACATAGTTATTTAAAATCCTGAGCATTTTAAGGGTGCCTGGGTGGCTCAGTCAGTTAAGCGTCCAACTTTGGCTCAGGTCATGGTCTCACAGTTCCTGAGTTGGAGCCCTGCATCTGGCTCTCTGCTGTCAGTGTGGAGCCTACTAAGGATTCTCTGCCTCTGCCTCTCTCACAAATGTTAAAACATTTTTTAAAAAATACTAAGCATTTTAAGGTAAGCCAAAATAAAGCCTGAAATTTTAATCTACGTTGTTAATGAAACGAAAAAGCATCCATTGATATAAATACTTGCTCCACTGGTGGCATTTTACCTTATATGCTTTCCTAAGAGGAACCCCTGTTCGTTATAAAGTAACAAGTACGTTTTTTAGGTTGGGCAAAAGTCTTTAAGAATAAAACAGGCTGTTACCAGATGTTTTTAATTTAATTCACTACACATGGGGAGAAATTCACACCAGGCTAGAAAAGAAAATCAGGAGAGCAAAGCTAAGTAATCTGCATTTACATGCAGGTCCATAAATTGTATCTGAAAAATGCCAGACATTTAACATTTAAATTTAGAAACTCTCAAATGCTCAAATGCCAGTCCGACACAACCATTTGCCTCTTTTTTATTCAACATTTGAAGAAAATTAGGACACACAGGCTAAACATGAAACCAATTAGAATTTGCAGAATGTACTTACATTTTTTTCCCTTAGGTATACAATTTAGACTATGTCTTTAAATTTTTTAAGGAGATAGGACTTTACCCTCAATTTTCTAATTCCTATTAAAGAGAAATCAATTTAGATACTTTTCAGTACCTTTCTATTGTTTTAGAAACTTTTAACAAAGAATACCCCTCTATATGTGAAATAACTTGACCCCACCAAAACTCCCAACTGGAACTAAACCTATCTCATCCAACAAATGTCTTCTCAACTGTCCTAATGAAAATTAAGTACATGAACAAGAGAAATCCACAAAATTCCAGCTAACAAAAAACAAGGTTTGTAAAAATGCTTTACCTGAAAGAGAGAGAGCTCAATATAGAAATAAGCAGATGACATTTTATACAGCCATCTCTCTCTGCAGAGCACCAGAGAAATGCACAGCAAACCTCTCCTGCCCTCCAGCACACACACTCTCCTATATCCAACCAGACACATGCAGTCCTAGTTTATTTAGATTAACTTTCAGCTTATTGCTTAGCCCAGGTTTAGAAGCGGGGAGAATGGGAGGAGAAAAGCAGAAACTCTAACCTCACCTTGTAAAACCCAGAAAAGCACAAGCTAAACCCAGCACCAGTTAGGGAGCATCGCCTTTCCAGTTAGCGACAGAGCGAGAATCTGGCCTGCTCTTGAGAAAGGAGCCATTTCTTCAAAATACTCCAGAGGTTAAAACAGTCTCCAAACGTTTTGTAAAGTGACACACTACACATGCTCTCCAAAAAGTGCAATCCCAGTACGTAAGTAGTACAGATCTTTAGTCTTTGCTCTCTTGGTGGTTATTTCTAAGCAAAAATATTGTGGCGGGGGGGGGGGGGGGGGGGGGGGGGGGGGGGGGGGGGGGGGGGGGGGGGGGGGGGGGGGGGGGGGGGGGGGGGGGGGGGGGGGGGGGGGGGGGGGGGGAGAAGGGGCGGGAAACAAAAGGCTGGTATGCAGCAACCTGTGTAACTCTAGAATGACTGAAAAGGCGCTTCTGGGCAGGAGAAGCCCAGGCATTCACTCACGTGTTCCAATCAGCAAATTTCACTCTTCTCAGATACACAGACCGCCTCCGAGGCCTCTCTGACTCCTCGCCGCCAACTGGGGGCAGAGAAGAAAAGGCACTCCACACCCACGCGTGTCTGCAGCGGCTTTCCCCTATCCTGTACTTGTAGGTGGGTAGTGGGGGTGGAAGAGGGTCACCCACTACTTCCTAATTCCTACAGAGTCCCCAAATCACCCTTCAAGACTTTGATTTCCTATTGCAGCACCTTAGAAGAACATACAGCTGTGAGGGCTTCTTTGAGAGACTTCTTCACCAGTAATAATCCAGTGGCAAGAACCACACACAAGACCTTTATTCCTTAGCAGCGCGCACGCACACACCTGCCATAAACTTAAATGCAAGGAATAAGAAACGCCGAGCCATCCAGCAATAAAATAAAGCCATCCAAAAAGCATGGGAGAAAAAGAAGTTTTCAGCTGTGTTGAATCTTTCCTCCCAATAAAAAAGTGAGAAAAGAATTAATGAGAACATGATAAATAAGCTCACCTTTGTCTTTTTGGGACTGAGTGCTCAACTTCCATAAATTTCCCGTGCAGTTCCACTTTACCTGCGGACAGACAAGAGGTGGAAGACAGTTGGCCGGGTTTAGCCGCTCTTCCCGCAATAAGGACCCGCCCAGCCTAAGCGGCGACACAAGTGACCAGAGACCCCCACGGCACGGATGCGTCTCAAGGCCGGAAGGGAAGCCCGGACCCGCGCGGGTGGAAAGCTGACCCCTCGGGGCTGTGTGTACAACTTACAGTTTGGGGGGGCGGGGGTCGACTGGCTAGCCCACCACCTGGGTAACATTCTACCCCCAGGCCGCCTCCGCCCACCTCAGGGGGTCACCCAACCCCACGACAGCCGCAGAACCGGCGGCCCTTCCACCCACCTCCCTGGACACTCCCATAAGACAAACTCCGAAGAGCCGGCTACGCTGGCTTTTTTCAGGGAGGGACGCCGGGCCCTTCTCCGGCTTCAAGCCCAGGCCCTCTAGGAACAGGGTAGGCGCAGAGTGCACCGCCAGAGATACACCTCCGCACAGAATGAACAAGGCGCGAAGGACAGCGCGGCGCCCGCCACGCAAAAAAACACGGGCTCCCGGAGGGACTTGGGCGCAGCCCCGCCACGCAAGGTCCCGCGCGCGCGGAGCATGCCCCGCCACCCCCCGAGGCCGGGGCGAAGAGAGAGGCCGAGGCAGGGCGCCGCAGCTGGGGCCCCCTTGCCCGCGACCACCCGCCGCCCTCGCCCACCTGCCCCTCTAGCTCGTGGGACGCGGGGAGGTTGAGCGTGGAACCCAGGTCGCACCAGCCTGCGTCCCGCAGGATCTAGAGGAAGCGCCGGGCCGCCTGTGTTTAGGCACCAGCCCGCGGCCTCACTCTGCAGCAGGGTCGAGGCCACTTTGTGTTCTCCCGCGCCTGGGGTCTGGGGGGAGACGGGGGAACTGCGAAACCAACACCGTAAATAACGTGCAAAGAGAGAAAGGAAGGGAGGGAGCGAGGAAGAAACGGGCGTCCGCGCTCGGCCCCCAAGGCCCGGCGTGCCGGAGACCGGAGCCCGCGCCTGGGCCCGGGCGGGGCAAGCGCTGAGAGTCCGGCGCTCGCGGTCGCGCCTCCCCCAGCCCAGCTCCCGTCCGAGCCCGCACCGGGGCTTTCTGGACAGCGCGTCCGCCGTCTGCCCGCAACGCCCCGGGAGGAGGGGAGCCGGGTTGGAGCCCAAGCTGAAGCGAGCACCCTGGACCTCGCGCGCGTGGGCGCCCGGGCCTCGCCCCACCTCCCCGCCCGCTCTCGCCTGGGCCTGGGGCCCTGTGTGGACGTCCCGGTGGCAGCCGCGGGCCTAGCTCCGGGTGCGCGACCCTGGCAGGCCCGGGCGGGCTGCGCGGGGCTGGAGCGGGCGCGCCGGCGGGGCTGGGGCGGGCCCACCTGAAAGCGCCTCGATGGCCTTAAGGGCCCAGCTCTCGTCCGGACAGTCCACGAACGCGTAACCAGTCTTCACCAGGAAGGGTCCCGACACCGGGATCTTGGCGTCCTTGAAGATACTTTCCAGGTCCGAAGGGACCGCATTCTCGCTGAGGTTTCCGATATACAGTTTGTTCATTGTGAAGAGTGGTTGTTATTTAAAAAAAAAAATTCACAGGAAAACGAAAAATTAAAACCACCCACAGTGATGGAGGGCTCCGGCGGGTTTTGTTCTCTTCGTTTTCTCGCCGTTAAAACACACCAACACAGTTACAACCAAGAACAAGAACGACGAGCGAAGAATCAAATCCGAAGGTTCTTGTTTTTCCTTTTCTGAATATTAAAAAAAAAAGAGAGAGAGAAAAGAAAAAGCCTTGCTACAACCCAAACGCATCAACGAGTCTTCCTAACTCTGAGGAGGAGGCGGGATTAGCGAAAAAAGGAGAGGAGGAGGAGGGGAGAAGAACTACTTTTTGTCTCTTCCTCCCCAACCCCTTTGGCATCGGCCAGCGGACTGTGAAAATATCACACTACGTGAGGGCAAGCGCCGCCTCCCCTTAAAAAAAAAAAAAAAAAAAAAAAAAAAAAAAACCCCGAAGGGTGACTGGCAGGAGGGAGGGGGAAGGGGGGGGGGAGGAAGGCGCAGGAGGCGGAAAAAAATCCGCTCCGAGTGTCCGGCTTTTTGAATGAGCCACGTGTTCAAACTACAAATCAACGTCTCACGTGAGGAATCCCAGCGCCTGAATTAGAGTGGGTTTCGGGGGAAAAAGGAGGAAGAGAGGGGGAGGGGAAACGAGCTTGAGCGAGAGACCCTGAGAAGGGAGGAGGAAGAGGGAAAAAAAATGCTAAAGGAGCCTCAGCCGGGGCGCGGAGGGGAGCGCGGCTGGCGGCGCTGATTGTCACAACAGAGTTTAGAAAGGGTTATCTGGTCGGGGCGGATCCTGAGGGGGAGGGGAGGAAGGGAAGATTTTTTTTTTTTTTTTAATGAGATTCGGGTGGAGGTGCTAATTAGGCAATTTCTCAGCTCTAGTTACCAGAGTTTTAAATATTCGATTTTTTTAAATAGGTAATTAACAAGCCCAAAGAGTCGCAATTTCGAACTCGCCTTGTGGCTTTGATGACATTTGAAGTATAACCTCTGCAAAGCCGCAAGCACGTTTCCAGAGCTGGCAAGGGCGGAAACGCAGCGAGGGGGTGGGATGGGAGGGGGCGAGAGAAGCGGGCAGACGCGCCCCACCTTATGCACCCTTCAAGGGCCCGGGCCCGGGGGAAGTGGGGCGGCCCCGAGCCAGGGCGGTGGGGGATGGGAGCCCGCGGCGTCCTGGGCGGGTGTCTGGGCGACACCTCCTCCGCCTGCGCTCGCGTTGGCTCTCGGCTTCGCGTTTGCGATTGGTTGCGCGATTCAGAAAAGGCTCAGAGATAAATGAGGCCGGGGGCGGGCTTGGCCACCAGTGGGGGAGGGGAGCGTAGGGGCGGAGGTATTTGGCGTGGGGATGGGGGGGGGGGGGTCCCCGAGCCTCGGAGGCCGGAGGAGAGAAGTCATAGTGGGACAAGTCGGTATCTAAACGGAAACCATTTCTTCCTGTAGTTTCCAGAGCAGGAGGAGTGGGGTAGGCTGGTACTTTTATTTAAAGAATTTTAGTTGGAGAACTTGGGACTCTTAACAAGGAGGACCGCTCTGCGTTACCCCTAGGTGATATTCGCACTTGAAAAATTGTTGAAATCTTTTTCTGCCTCGTTTTTGCCGGCATTTGGCCATGAGAACCATTCATAATTTCCCCTGGATGTAACGAGTACAATGGTGGGTGTGTGGGGGAGGGTCTGGGCCCGGTGAAGCCTTTACTGGGCCAACAAAATGTAGACTGGAGAAGAGGAATACGGAAATGAACACAGTGCTCGGGTTCTTGTGGAAATCTGCAAGTGCCGTTTAATCATTGTGCACTCTACTCAAAAGCTTCATTTCCACCAGTTACTGGTGGTATATTTTTCACAGGTATTCCATGGAAAAGACGAAAAATGATTAGTTTTAAAAAAGCGAATGAAATTCTATGTAGCAGGGAAATATAAACAGGAATCTTTAATGACCTGGTACTCTTAGTAGAAAATATATTGTGTGATAGAGAAAATATGATTTAAGTGGAAACATTTCAGTATTTAAAATTGATGAGTTCGTTTCTCTGTCAAATCTGTGTATGGCATTTAAAAGTGTATGTTGTCCAATTAAAAGATGAATGACAATTTTTTCAACATGTGGAAATTATTGCATGAAGCATTTACATCTTTTCTTTTAAAAGGAACTTATAATTTTGTGTTAAGGAACCGGAAGGTGTCAGATCATCCATTTTAAATGCAACTGTTCTAACAGGTTTTTCTTTTTCTGCCAAGCAAATCCAACTTTTTAAATATAAAAAATATAAACTCACTTTCACAGTATTTTCATTGACATTTAATTTAGTGAAATGCTTTTACTTTATAAGATCGATGTGCTATTGTGTAATAATACTTAGAACTATATTATGAGTTCTATAAAGAACATTTGGATGGTGAGATTTTAAGTTTATGGTTAGGTTTAACTTTTACAAAAAGAGCTTAATTTTCCTTTTCATGTTTTTAAAAAGAAGCCCTTTGCTCTAAAAAAGAAAAAATATGTATTCTTCCTTTAACTTACATAGTACTCAAAATGTAAATATCAAAAATGATTAATTTTTTTTCATGTACCTGTCGCATGTGATCAAAAGCTATTTGGAGAAATGTGTTTTCACTCAGTAATATTTGCTTTTCTAAGTATCTCTTTAAATATTGCAAACCAGCCTTTGGATCATTTAGCTTTTAGTAATTTTTCATTAAGAACAAATCTTCTATATTCAGCTTGCTTCCAAAGTCATTTGAATGGTGCCTTCTGGATTGGTCACTGTATTTGCTCTTACTAAAACTGCGACCTAAGGAAGTATCTACTTCTAAAGCATGGGATAAATTGTTCATTTTCCATAAATACTAGCCCGTGCTGTCGGTCACTATCAAACACATCTAACAGCTGGAATTTAAGACAACTGTGTGCTGTTTTGATGAAATATGTTCCTGGAACTCGTGAACTTAATCTGTGTATTATTTTAACAAACTGGATACTCCGTCTTGGACCTTAGAAACATACAGGAGTTCTATAAGCTCAGACATCAAAGGGTGGTGAATACAGTGCACTCCACTTCCAGTCTTCCAACCATTTAAGGGGTAACTATGTATTCACTGGCTGAGTAAAAAGAACATGGGTAACTGTCTTTTTACTGGCATTTCAAGTGCAAAAGTATCTTTAGTGGATTTTCAAAAATGAATGTAAGGTTAGTCTAACTTCCAGTCTTCCAAGGAGTCTCACACAGGAAATTAACACTGCATATGGGCTACTCGAGTTCTTGCCGAAGCAGTTGCAGCTCCTAATTTTAACCCCACGAGAGAATCCCACCTATTGTGTGTGCTCTGATGCGGCTGAGTGTCACCAACTGCAGCCTGTTTACTCTTTGGACAGCTGCACCTACTCCTTATCTCCTGAAGGCAATAAAAATGTTTATGGATCAGTGTACTATTAAAGGAGAAAAACTGTTTAGAAGGTCGGTTACCGTTGCTGTATCCACAGGTTATGAGCGAAGGCTGAGCAGGTAGAGGCGAAACAAAGGGCATTCTTAATGCTACCCCTCCTAACACCCGGCCGCTTCTGGGACCACCGGAGAGCCGAAGTCCTTACCGCGGGGTGGGCACGCAATGCCCGCCGCGTCCTCGCCTGGGCCCCATAGGTGTTTTTTAACATACTCTTGCTCCTTCAAACAGCTCTCCTGGACTTAGTGTTTAAACCAGATGCATGATAAGTGATAACCTAACTCTGCTCTCCAGAATCTGCCTTCAGTAATTTTTGTTTAAAATCAGAAATAGTGCCCCAGGAGATGAGAAGATGGGGCTGTTTCCTTTTGCCACTGGCTCTGCCCGGAAAAAGAGGGAGGGATTCTTGCAGCTCCCACTGTGAAGATCCTTCGTCGATCGCCTGCTCGCTTCGGAGGGCCTCGATCACTGGCCCTGTGGCGGGACAGGCACTTCCTGGCTCCGCCTCGGGGTCTGTTCCTCCGCGCCGAGCTATGGACGAGTTGGACGTAGGGGTCAGGGGAACCTCTACAGTTCCCCTCGCCACACATCACCTGAGGTCCTCCTCCTCCAGCGTGCGCCCGCCCGCCCATGGGCCGCGGCAACCGACCAGGCAGCGTGTGTTCAGGCCTATTTCGAGTGCACGAGAGGCTGCCTGGCGCTGGGGGAGGTTTGGTACCCACGGAGAGAGACTGCAAGTAGCCCTGGTTCAGCCCTGAGCCTCGGTCCGGGGCGGGGCGGGGCAGCGAGACGGGGGCACGCGGCGCGCAAACGCGGCCCCGGGGCGGAGTTTCGCGCTCCGCGGGGCCGACTGGCCGAGACCAAGTTGAGCAACCGGCGTGGAGAGAGACACCGCCCCTGGCTGGGGAGGGGGCGGGGGGGCCTTCTTCGCTCACCCGATTGGTGGACGGAGGGAGCCTATCACCGTCGGCTGCCTCCGCCGGAGCTGTTTGCTGGTTTCCATTCATTGGACCCCGAGCCTCCCTTGGATTTCCATCTTTTGTGGCGCGAAAATAACTCTTTGCTCCCTCTCATTGGTTTTGTTGTTGAGGGGTGGGATTGAGTTCTCTTCGTGTTCTCATTTTTCCTGCCCTTTAACTTCGAGCCCCCAACCCCAACCCCCAAGGAGGAAAAAGGGAGGTAACTAAGGAAGAGTAGAAAATAGTTCGTGTGCGTGTGGAGCCCGCCCCTTGGGCTGACCGCGTGGTGCCCGCAGAGTCCCCACCCTTCCCCCAACGTCCAGCACCCGGAGGTCCTCGGTTTGCGCCATGCTCACCAGCTGGAGTCACATAGGCTCCCTGCCCCTTTCCAACATCTTAGAATTTATACCTCTTTTTTAGTTAAAACAAGAAAATGCGTTTTCAGATACCTGAATTTTCCTGGGCTTCTAGAAAAACCGACTCTTTCTGCCCCCTCCCTTTCTAACCCCCTTTTGTGGTCCACAGGGTTGTTTTAAGCAAAACCAAACAACCCCTCCAAAAAAAGCAAACGAAAAATTCCGGGTAAAGTCAACTATGCCGAGACCACGTTTTCGTTGAAGCTGCCCTAAGACCAAAGAAGCTGAGACCGACCTTGTAGGATTAGCGATTTCTGTAACTGAAATGTTCTAATTTTACTGAGGTTTGGTAGAGACGGTGAGAAACATAAATAAGCGTTTGTCTTGGAAAAGGACAAAACAAACGAATAATCCTATTTAATTTGGTTAACTGAAAGAGCTAACAGCTGTAGTGCTGTATTCTAGGTAGTGGTGTCTTTGGTGCGTTTGTATTTGTATACATAAATTGCTATTGTTCTTCTCAAAAATAAAGATCAGAACTCTGGCCATGACAGAAAAGAAGGAAGTGTGAATTTGTTTGTTATATCTAATTTCATAACAGACTCAAATTATTTCATTATCTAAAGAAAATGAAATGTACTAATCAGAAATACAACATAATTTATTCACAAATAATTGTTCATTTTTTAAGTCTTGACAGAGTACTTGATTTGGTTAAAAAAAACAGTAAAACAATAATTGCTCAGTAAAAAAAACTTTGAGAGAATCGGTTTAAATCTGTGAGTTCAAAATTTGTCTATATTGTTAATTCTTAGCTAGTAGGGATGTTACATCATCCTCCTAAGTTCTTTTGGAAAAACTATATTTGTTCTTTCGTTTTAATCTCTAAAAGCCAACTAATTTAAGTAATGTAAATGACTACCTACCATAAAACTAAAAGGTATTTGAGCAACTCTTTAAAACAAAATTTTAAAAACTGACTTAATCAGGAAAGAAAAACTTCTAAAATACAGACCTATTTTGTTTACATTTTGTATATATATTTTCACTACATTTCAATAAAGTGGTTAATAGATATGTATTTTTGAAATTTTCATGTAAAATTATTTCTCAGAAACTGAGTAACTTACAAATGGTTTCTCTTGAGTTGAACAAATTAAAGCTTAGAGGCTACATTTATAGTGTAATGCTGAAGATTATAGAGTTAATAATTTAGATAACCCTTAAACACCTAAAAAATGTTAAATCCGAAGAGGATTATTTGTAAAGTGATTTTGAGTTGGGACTTACATATTCTGTAATATTTATATTTTGAAAATGACACAGTAGAAAAAAACATTAAAGAATTTTAAGAGAAAATTTCAATTTGTAAAAAAAAGTTCCAAATTTAATCTGGACAAGTCAAAACTCTAAAACCTGAGATATTTTCAAATGTTTTCTTGAATTCAAAGATTTCTATAACCAATATTTTTCTTTTAATAAACTTTGTTCTGGTTGGGAGAAATTGATTTATTAAATTTTCAACTATTATGTCAGGAATGAGAATTTTAATCTATCTGGTAACTTTATACATGATGTTAAAGTGGTAGATAAACATGATTCCTTTTATTGCAATTATATCCTTTATGTTATTGCTTCACTTGAGTGAAACTTTAAAATATTCATTATTATTACTATTCTCCTGGGAGGAAGGAGGAATGAGACCTTTAGTGGAAAGAGTCTTTGGTAATTGGTGTGTGTACATAACTATTTGCTGACCGGCCACAGAAAACAAAGAAGATAGGCATTTGTCTGTGGGGGGAGGGGTGTGGAGAGGCTGAGAAGAGTTGGGCATTTAAATTGGTTTCTGGGTTGTAACTCATTTATCCTGCAGGTTTCCTTGCTAAAGGTGGAGGGAAGGTGGTAGAGAGTATGTATTAACTAATGGAGCAAAATGGGACAGTAATCCAGGCATGAAATCCCACTGGAAAGAACAATAAGAACCTACTCTCCTCTCAGATAACCGGAAAGCAAAGCACATGCTGAGGTTATGGCTAGTGTTCAGCGTTTTCTAACACGTGCATTTAAAAGACATATCTTAAGTTACCATTTTCTTATTAGAACCCTTTGTTTTCCTGACCAGTTCTTTTCCAGAATCCCATTCCACAAAATTTGGGAACTAAAAGTCCCTTTCATGAAACAGCAGGTTTTGTGACCTGTATATACAAATCAGCTATAGACAAATCAGCTCCTAGATGATTTTAGAGATAAACTGAGGAATTCCTCATGTTGTCTATAAATAGAAAGTTAATTTTTAGATTTTAATAAGACAGAGTATATTTGTAAATTCCTTACTTGCAGGAATAATGGTATAGACCATTATTACCATTTCCACTTTGACTCATTAAAATTCATTCCCTCTTGAGTTCAGTTTACATTTTGGTCCTGAGCTTCTTAGTATGATGATCCCAGTTTTAAAGATGGAAACAGCAGGCTAGGTGAGAATTATCATTACTTCAAAGAACTTCAGCTGAAGTTCTTAAGAATCTGAAACCATGAGACATAGCAGAAAAGAAAACAAAACTAAAGATCTGAAATCTTTATCAAAATTGGCACTATAAAGATTTGTCCTAAAATTTGTGCCTAACACTTGTTTGGAAATTTTTAACTCTTTTTTGGGGGTAGCTTGCTTAAAAACAAAAGTTGGTGGTATTTTTTATTGCTTTTTTCAAATGACAAATTTACAATAAATTATTTTTAAAATGACAGTTGCCACTGCCTTCCCTAAGGCAAAGTTTTATTTGAGCTGAGGTTTAATATCAATAATTGGACCTGTGTGATAGTTTTCCCTTATTTAATTTTGGCAAGGGGGTGTCCTGTGCCGGTCATTGAAGTAATTTCTCTATTTTTAATGTTATTTTTCTTTGTAAACGATTCATATCTTATTTATAATCTAAAAATGTTTTTCCTAGCACTTTCCAAGACTTGGAGAATAATTTAAAACTAACTAAATCTTACCCCCCAAAATATTAGTAAAGACTTCTTAAAATGTGTATAATTTGATACAAGTTAGAAATATATTACTATTGAATATTTTTCATTAAGCTAACATAACTGTATGCTTCTTTCTAATTCTAATACATTCTATTTCTAATCCAGCTATTAAAAATCTAATTCATGAAAGGACACTAACAAAGGCCACCAAAAAAAAGAAAAAAATATCAATTCTATTACTTCAGAAACATGTATGGTCTCTGTTATGTTGACACTTTGTTCTGGGACAATTCAATGTAGAATGCTGTCACCTTGTTTTGTTTTCGTTTGTTGAAAATTGCCTAGAATTTTGCTCCTTGATTCTTTTACCATACATCTTATGGTAATTTTTTTGCTCTTATATTTCTTTACTACCAAGAATAAAATGACATTTTTGGTTTTGATTTAAGTGAATGGTCATCTATAAAAAGCCCAATAAAAAACAATCTAAAAAATCTAAAATTTTAGTGTAATGCATTATATGTGCTTTCCCCTGGCAACAATAGTTCTGTTCAAATTTTATTTTAATTTAGAACCAATATTGTGAACTTTTAAAACAAATTAATTTGAATTTTGTTTTAAATATTAATAAACAAAAAAATTGAGTATTTTCATCCATTGAAATAGATAATAGAGTCACAGATAACATTGCTCTTTCCCCTCGACAGCAACAAATCCAGTTGAGGGCAGTTTTGTTGGGTATGGAATGCAGTCAGTGTGTGCAATTGGACATGAGAATATATACACATATTCCTGCTGAGAAGCCTTTTGTGGAGATTTGTGAAGCAAGATAGAACTTGTGTTCAAATTCTGAGGCTGCAGGTTAAAACAGGCAAAGTAAGCACAATTTTATCATTAAACTTTTTTCTTCACCATCAGAATTCTTCAGTTTATTTTGGAAGCTGGAGAGAGAAGAGTAAGTACAGATTGAACTGGAATTAGGATGCTATTAGTACATCAACATTAGAATTTAAATAATTCAAAATGTTTTCATGTTTCTGTGCCTTCTTTTCTATTTTTAAAAGACTATTCTATTATACATGTTAAATACCCAATAACATCTTTAAAACATGTATGTGATCAATTTTAAAAGTTACAGAATAAGATGATGACCTGTTTTGAAAGTGGTGTTGAATTTATTTACAAAATATGAAGTTGTCACAAAACTCTTCTGTTGGATTGTCTACCACTTCTGTTTGTACACACAATCTATATGTTGATAATTTGTTTTAATCAAAGTAGCATTATTTGACAAAATGTCTTTACAAAAAAAGAGCCAAAGATATGGTCTGCTGCTGTTTTGAAGCATGTTTTGAAACCTCAATGTGGAGAGGAAACTCAGATTTTAAGTGAAAGCTGGGTCCTGTTATTTACTGCTCTTTTGATATTTATTGACGGACAAGGAAATGGATTAAACTGTAATGTTGCTTCAGAGATAACCACCAATAAAGTTCTCAGTGGCTCTAAGTTAAGAATGTTGTTTCAATCAATGATAGTCCATTCCTATTACTATTTTACTATTGTTGTAAGATATTCTCTTTCTTTGATTATTAAATATCCCTAAATTATTTCATTACCAAGAAGATAGGGTAGGGTCACGTTATGTTTAGCATAGCCAAACATTTTAACACTTAGAGATTTTAAACAGATGAAGAATAACCATTGCTTTTTAAATAAACAAAACAGTTTATTATCATTTATTTTGCAATAAGTAGTGCATGTATTTTCTTACCTATACCAGTGTTCTGCTAATGTTATAATAAGCTGAATTACTCTCACACATGGCAGTTAATGGAAAAATCTCTTACACCCAAAGACAGAAGATACATAAGCAAGAAAAAAGATCAAAATCAGCATGTTTGTGAAACTCTTTTTGTTTTGTTTTTTGTTTTTGTTATTTGTGGAACTCTTGATTAAGCCAAAAATGAAAGTATCTTCCCACAACAAAATCTAGTAATCAGGTTTCTAGTTTCCATTGATTAAACAGTTAATGGTTAAAACTTGAATGTATGGTTAGTATCCAGATATTACTAATTAACTTGGGAAGAATCTCTTTAATAGTTTACAGTTTCATTTAATGTAACTTTGTGATATAAAAAAATGTTTACTTAATTTGCTAAATTGTTTCCTTGAGGAAAAGTCAAAAACACGAAAGTTAAGCTGAAGACTATTAATTATTTTGTTAAAATCTATTATCTATAGGTTAAAATACGTTTATTTTCCTTCTAATTTTTCCATGAAAGCTTGAAATGTAACCTATTAAAAGCCAATATATTAGGGGTGCCTGGCTGGTTCAGTAGGTAGAGCATGCAACTCTTGATCTCCAGGTTTTGAGTTCAAGCCCCACATTGGGTGTAGGGATTACTTAAAAATAAAAAAAGTCTTAAAAAGAAATAAAAGCCAACAGATTTAAAGGCATTTATAAACTCATAAAACAGGTTTTACTGATATTTTTAAAAATAAACCAAGAATTTAAGAATATTGGATAATTTGATTTTATGTATATATAACTGATTAGAGGTTGTATATTCAAACAGAAATTTGAAAGCAATACAGTTCAAAGTGCCACATAGTGGCATTATCAAAGTGATTGTGCAATGTAATATGAAGTTATAGGATTTTGAACTCAACTATGGATATACCAATATAATATGCAAATTAATTATTGTTTTCAAAAATCCAGGCTAGAGTTGATGTAAAATTAAGAAAGCAGACTCTGTGGTATAGAGTGAAGTCGAAGTGTTTACAGTGCTTGTAACAGGAAAAGGCTGTATGAACCAGAAGATCTAGATTCACTATTGTTAATAGTTACAGTTTCTCTAAACTATAATTTTGGTAGCTAACATTTTGTCTTTGGAAGTATAAACTAGTAACACATTTTATTTAATAGAAAGAGAAAGAGGTTGAGGCAATGTATGTTGCAGGCTAGCACTATAAGACTCAATATAGGAAAACATTTCCCCTGTTTTATATATATATATTCCGAATTCTTGGATACTTTGTATAAATAAATTTGGATTTTTTTGTTTATGTTTTTAATTAGGGAATTATACAAAGTATCTTTTTTAATATGACTTTCAGTAGAAGCTGTTTCATAGTAAAACAATTCTATAATTTGCAGACTGGAAGGACTATTAGGTATTAGGGATTATTAGGTAAAATAGTTTCCCATTTTACAGTTGAGGAAATTGAGGTCAGGGAAGGTCCAATGCACATAGACACACAGCTAGTTCAGTGGCAGGGCTGAGATGTGTTTCTCGTGGAATGAAACCATTTAATAGTTCTGAGTGGGAGATAATAGCAAATACTTTTTTCCCTATTTTTGGTGGTAAGTAAACAGACCCAGGGGGAGGTTTGCCCAGATCCAATACATTACTTTAAAACAAACAAACAAAGAAAAAACACCTACATTTATCCTAACAAGAAATTCTATACATCATTGAAAGTTAAAGCAAAATCCTTGAAGTAAAAGAGATGTTGGGGGAAAAAATAATGGCTTATCTTAGTAATTTTGCTCAGAATCTCATTTAAACCATCCCAAACAGGTAAAAATCAGTTCAATGTAAAAGGCTGGTAAGGAAGAAGATCCCATGATTTCTTTCACCCAGGATTTCTCTTGTGTGCTCTCAAAAACTGGATCCAAGACCCAGCTAGCTACATCAGGACCTCTAGGGGTTAATAACCACCTCACATATTCTTAGCAGCAAGCTAAGAAATTCCTCCTCATATTAAACTTCAAAAATGGGATGTTCCTATTTACTCTATATTAACAATACTTTAACAGTGAGCTTGGATTTTTTCTTTTTGCCTTAGGGAAATTTCAGGGGTGGGGGGAGCTGTGTATTACCACACACACACACACACACACACACACACACACGCACGCACATGTGCATTCACATCTCCCCATGGTGTAACCCAAACTCTTCCCTCTTCTCCTATGTATTGGATCCTTGGAGAACAGTTTGCAGAAGCACAACTGCCATGAGCTCCTACTTGCTGACACCAGTACAGAGTGTGGTCATTGGTGATAAATGCTCCTGGCTTCCCACTCCTAATGAGATGCATGAACCTAAGAGCACAACAACCAGTTGGCTGTGTCTTTGAATGAGAAGTGGCCCTGGGACGTCTGGGTGGCTCAGTTGGTTAAACAGCCTGACTTCTGCTTAAATCATGAATCCATGGTTTGTGAGTTCAAGCCCCACATTGGACTCTGTGCTGACAGATTCTCTGTCTCCCTCTCTCTCTTCCCCTCCCCCACTTGCTCGCTCTTTCTCAAAAATAAATAAGCATTAAAAAAAAAACAACACCTGTGCTTACACTTAAACTTCTAAATCTGTTGATCTTCATAAATTGTGGATACTACACTGGCACCTGTTTTCTATGTATATAGCTGAACCTCCTGTGACCCTGGGTCAGTTTTTTGTTTTTGTTTTTGTTTTTGTTTTTGTTTTTAACCTCCTTGGCTTTTGTTTCCACAGCTGTAAAGACAGTTTAAACTATTTACACCATTCACCATCCTTTACCTTTTTCACAACAACAGAGCACTGAGTAGGCTTTCTACAAATATTTTTGGAATTTAGTTTTCAGGAAAAGGAGTAAGACCAGATACATCAATGAAATTATTGTACCACTTCAGAAAGTTCTATAAAATCCAAGAGGGGAAGAGATTACTGCTGGAAAATAATGCAGAGAACCGTATTTTGTGTACATGTAATCAGTTTCAAAGAAAAGAAAGCTTATTCAAATACCACAGATCAGGGGCCCCTGGGTGGCCTAGTCAAGCATCTGACTCTTGATTTTGACTCATGTCATGATCTTATGGTTCATGTCCTCACTGACAGCACAGAACCTGCTTGGGATGCTTTCTTTCCCTCTTTCTGACCCTCAAGTGTGCAACACATGCTCTCTCTCAAAATAAACATTAAAAAAATATTTTTAATAAAGTCTTTTTTTTAAAGATTTTATTTTTAAGCACTCTTCATACCCCAAAAGGGGCTTGAACTCACAACCCCAAGACAAAATATCACATGCTACACTGACTTAGCCAGCCAGACACCTCCACAGTCTTTTATAATCAATGGTTTCCTTTGTTAGAATCAGATCCTCATGCTTCATATGAACTTAGATAAGAAATTATTACCATTTTACAGAATTTATGGGCTAAAGAGAGTAAACAAAGGAAAAAAAAGGTCAAGAATTTAAAAATTGATGAGTCAAATGTCAAATTAGTAGATGATCAATTGGTATGAATGTTTACTAATAACTATAGTTGGCTTTTGAATTAGTTTTCTAACTGCTTCCTTTAGATTTCTGAAGATATATCAATTTAGATATTTTAATTGTATAGAAACAAATTATAGATAATTAGAACAACAACTGGAGCCTCTTCATGTCACTCTTGATCTTGGGGCTCTGAGTTTGAGCCCTGTGTTAGTGTAGAGATTACAGGAAAAACTAAAAACTAAAAACTAAAAACTTAAAAAAAATAACTGCAGCTTCTTGAGACCAATTGGAAGATATTCTAGATCAAATTAAAGGGAAACGAAATATCATTACATTTAAATCATATATACTGAATTTAAATAATTTAAAGTGCTCACTTTAAATATTTATGTTTACTTGTATTCTTGGTGGTTTCTTGAAAAATTCTGCAAGAATAACTTAGGAAAAAGACATAAAATTTTCATTTGTGCTGTAGTGACTATCTCTGGCTTGGGCTTTTCCCCTTTAGAGTTGAAACATTCATCTGTGCAACTTTCAAAAGGAACTTTTCCAAAGAATTAAAAAACTTCAGCATGGTTGCTCCTTGCAAAATAGCTTTAGCAGTGGTGCATTTGAAAACCTAGCAAAAATAATGGCAATAGCAGTGCTCGAAGGAAAAATTCTGCCGATGAAACTTGATTTTAAATATTTAACATAAGCACAGTTATAGGACT
Source organism: Prionailurus bengalensis (assembly GCF_016509475.1). NCBI lineage: Eukaryota > Metazoa > Chordata > Mammalia > Carnivora > Felidae > Prionailurus > Prionailurus bengalensis. The sequence goes on from NC_057348.1 coordinate 115,129,548, forward strand.
CAAGCTTTAATATCTGTGATTTGAGTATCCCTGTGCATTTTATGTGTTTAATTCATTCTCATGAAATGAAGGAGGGAGAAGTTTGATGGGTCAAACTGAGTGATTTAGAAAACATTTTTTAGTTTTCACTTGCTTAAAATAATAAAATTTAATGCCCTCAAAAAAGCAGTTAACTGGAATTTATCAAAAGAGATTTGGGTGGTGCTTTCACCTATGACATGTCCATTTTTTTCAAAGACTAAAAATTTTTAAGTCTAGGCAAATTGAAAGGGTATTTCGTTAACACAAATTTTTAAATGTGAAAGTAGATGAAGACTTTCAATGATAACTTAGCAGAAAAGATTATTTAGCTTATTTAGTTTATAGTTCCCAGTGCTTACCAAAATAAAAGCATTTAAAAAAAATAAAAGTCTTTTAATCTGGTTCTGCTACTTTGGAGTTATTAATAATGCAATATAAGAGATTTTTATTTGATAAAACTTTTATTTCACTGCAAAATTTTAAATATGTTTTTAATGAGAGAAGTCATTATGGTTAAAATCCAGAACTAATAATTCTTTGAAAACAAGGAAGACAATCAAATTTGTGTTTATTATTTTTTTCTTTTAATTCATAAGCTGTTATTTTTTTCAGGTTGAAAATGTTTCACATTCATGACACATTCAAAGGTAGACATATTGTGCACTTTATATTTTAAACTTACCTCTTTTTTTCTGTTCTTTTTGTTATGTAATATAATGAACTTAAAATAATTATATATCGATTATTCAGAGCTTAGACACATATAGGTTTGGCCTCAACTGAAACATTATTTTCAATGAAGGTGTCTCTGATCCTTGAAACTAGAAACAATCTCTCTCTCCTCTGATATGAGAACTTTAAAGTATGAATTTGGGGGTGCCTGGCTGGCTCATTTGGTGGAGTGAGTGACTCTTGATTTTGGGGTTGTGACTTCAAGCCCCACGTTGGGCAGAGAGATTACTTACAAATAAAACATTAAAAAAAATAATAGTCAAAGGCATGTGGTGACCGAGTTTCAAAGAAAAAACAAGCCACTGTGGGATTGAGATTATAAACTAATTCTGAACCAAAATATGTTGGAGCTCTGTACTTTTCAGTTTTATAAGGGTGATGAAAAATCTTTGACCGTAATTCATTATCAGTACAGTCAGATCAGATAAGGTATCATGAAGTTTATTCATACATAAACTGGTAAAAATTAAGAATAGAGAGAATTTAGGGGTGCCTGCGTGGCTCAGTTGGTTGAGCGTCTGGCTTCGGCTCAGGTCATGATCTCACAGTTCGTGGGTTTGAGCACCACATTGGGCTCTGTGCTGGTAGCTTAGAGCCTGGAGCCTGCTTCTGATTCTGTGTGTGTCTCTCTCTCTGCTTCTCCCCTGCTTATGCTCTGTCTCTCTCTCTCCTTCAAAAATAAATAAAAACATTAAAAAATTAAAAAAAAAAAAGGATAGAGAGAATTTAATTCAAAGGAAACCTTTTAAAGGCTTAATATGAATGATTTTCATCACATTTGGCAAAATATCCTGAGTAAACATGAAGCTTTTATGATGTAGTCCTAATGAGGTAGTCCTATATGAAAAGAGGAAATGGCAAAATTTTCAGAAAAAGAGCCAATCTGATTTAAACTCCTTAAACAATAGTTCTTGGGTTAAAAAATTAAAGTTGCTGAGAACTTCATATAAAATATCAAATGGGGTTCTAGGAAGTTACAGTAAACTCATTTTACCTTTCACTTAAAAATAGCTATGATTTTCAGATGGTGAAATATATGCTTTTATTTTTATGGAATCCTTCATTTTTACATTAAAAATTTTTTAATTTATTTATTTTGACAGAGAGACAGAGACAGAGCACGATTGGGGGGAGGAGCAGAGAGAGAGGGGAGACACAGAATCCCAAGCAGGCTGCTCAGAGTCTGACATAGGGCTCAAACTCACAAACCGTGAGATCATGACCCAAGCCAAAGTCAGACGCTTGACCAACTGAACCACCCAGCTGCCCCATTTTATGTTTTTTTTTTTTTAAAGTCATCTCTATACCCAAAGTGGGGCTTGAACTCACAACCCCAAGATCAAGTGTTGCATGCCTTACCAACTGAGCCAGCCAGGCACCCCAATTTTTACATTTCTTATTTTATGATAGGCAATATCAAATAGTTAGCATCATCCAAAATGTAGTAGTATAATGTCATAAGGTTTCATTGTTTGGTTAGCTTTAAAAAAAATTACATATATAATCACTACATTCTGAAAATGATGTGTATGGCAGATACATTTTTCTGTAAAGACTTTTATGTATTGGGTACACTTTGAACTGGATTTGTTCAACTCTGCAATTCTCTGTTTAACAGTGTCATTAAAAGACATTTGAGAGGTGCCTGGGTGGCTCAGTCAGGTTAAGCCTCTGACTCTTGATTTTGGCTCAGGTCATGCTCTCAGGGTTCATGAGTTTGAGCCCCATGTTGGATTGGGATTCTTTCTCTCCTGTCTCTCTGCCCCTCCCCCTGCTCACGCGGGCACTCTCTCTCTCAAAATAAACAAACTTAAAGAAAAAAGCAACATTTGGTGAAGTAGTGTTTACTTATTTTTTCACCGAATATTTCGGCCCCAAAATGTGTAGGGCACTGTGGAGTATAGAGATTGATGCATACGGTGTGGTCCTTGCCCACCATCCCTTAAGAGGCAGCATATAAATGTCATTCATGCAACCCTTAAAAATGTCAGTGATGTGCCCAAAATGCCCTTAATTTTCCTTAATGGCCCATTTTAAAGCTTTTACTTAGGAACTTCTGTAAACCCTTCTTGAACATATCTGAAATGAAAATACCAAAATGCCTTCATTAAAATAAAAGTGCCTTCATAAAACAACACTTCTTTATTTTTATTATTATTATTTTTTAAGTAAACTCCACGTTCAACATGGGGCTTGAACTCATGACCTTGAGATAAAGAGTTGCATGCTCTATGGACTAAGCCATCCAGACACTCCATAAAATAACTTGTATCAAATAAAATATATATTTTTAATGTTTACTTATGTTTTGAGAGAGAGAGAGAGACAGAGTGTGAGCAGGGGAGGGGCAGAGAGAGAGGGAGACACAAAATCTGAAGCAGGCTCCAGGCTCTGAGCTGTCAGTACAGAGCCCAACACAGGGCTCAAACCCATGAACAACAAGATCATGACCTGAGCCGAAGCTGGACGTTTAACCAACTGAGCCACCCAGGAGACCCTCAAATAAAATATTCCTTAATTTTTTGTTGTCACCCAGAGGTTTCTTGGTTTTTCTTGTCATAACAGAAATTGGCAGTCAAGGGACCACAAGAACTTCACTATGTACTCTCTAAAGAACTCCCCCTGAGGTGCCTGGGTGGCTCAGTCGGTTAAGCATCTGACTCTTGGTTTCAGCTCAGGTCATGGTTTCACGGGTTTGAGCCCCACATTGGGCTCTGCGCTGGCAGCACGGAGCCTTCTTGGGATTCTCTCTCTCCCCCCTCTCTCTGTATCCCTCCCCTACTCAAGCTGTCTCTGTCTCTCTCAAAATAAATACATAACACTTAAAAAAAAGAAAAAGAATGCCCCCTGCCCCCCCAACATCTCTCATGATGGAAAGCACGCTTTCTAATTTTAAATATGTAAGCGATGAATCATGAGAATCCACTCCCGAAGCGAAGAGCACAGTGAATACACTGTATGTTAGCTAACTTGATAATAAATTATATTAAAAAAAAAATAGGGGCTCCTGGGTTGCTCAGTCGGTTGAGCGTCCGACTTCAGCTCAGGTCATGATCTCATGGTTCGTGGGTTCAAGCCCCACATAGGGCTCTGTGCTGACAGCTTGGAGCCTGAAGCCTGCTTCGGATTCTGTGTCTCCCTCTCTCTCTGACCCTCCCCCGTTCATGCTCTGTCTCTGTCTCAAAACTAAACATTAGGGGCGCCTGGGTGGCGCAGTCGGTTAAGCGTCCGACTTCAGCCAGGTCACGATCTCGCGGACCGTGAGTTCGAGCCCCGTGTCAGGCTCTGGGCTGATGGCTCAGAGCCTGGAGCCTGTTTCCAATTCTGTGTCTCCCTCTCTCTCTGCCCCTCCCCCATTCATGCTCTGTCTCTCTCTGTCCCAAAAATAAATAAACGTTAAAAAAAAAAAAATTAAAAAAACAAAAAACAAAAAAAAAACTAAACATTAAAAAAATTTTTTTAAATAAAAAAACAAATAAAAAAAATACCTGGATTTAATTAACTAGTTCACACTTGTCCCCCCCTGTTTCTTTCAGCAATTTTTTGAAACTCAGTCATATATCCTCTTATTTTGACTTTCTAGATTATAAATATCCTGGTTCTTCCAGTCTTATCTCTTAAAATTATTCATTGGTGGATGCCTTTGATCATGTGTTGCCTTCTCCCAGACTTCTGTCTTCTTTCCATTGTTTTGGAAGTAATATTCAACATCCAGGCATGGATTCACTATAATTTGTGAAAGTAAAAGTTGTTGTCTAAAGACTTCTTCAGTAATTTGTGAGTATCAGCCAGGGTGAGTAAATTTCAGGCTTCTTGGGACTGCATTTCAGGCTGCTGTTTAAATGCAATTATACATGATAACTCCTCAGTCTCTTTCCAGGGTAATGGTTATTGGCTCAGAGCAAAGCCCCTCATTCTTCCTCTTCACTCTTACCTAGGCTGAAGCTTATTTTGCACTCTTTATGTTCTTGAGCAGATGGACGGAGAAAAAAATAGAAAATTGTTGATCGGTGTGTTGATTGGTGTGTAAAGTGGTTAAGTAGAAATTATCATATCAGCACGTTGTCATATTCCCAAATGTAGGATACTCTTACCTAATGATTAATTACTCTTATTGATGATTAAATAAATTGAACTCACCTAAATGATATCACACACAGGTTTAGCCTTATACTTTTTTTTTTTTAAATTTTTTTTTCAACGTTTATTTATTTTGGGGACAGAGAGAGACAGAGCATGAACGGGCGAGGGGCAGAGAGAGAGGGAGACACAGAATCGGAAACAGGCTCCAGGCTCTGAGCCATCAGCCCAGAGCCCGACGCGGGGCTCGAACTCACAGACCGCGAGATCGTGACCTGGCTGAAGTCGGACGCTTAACCGACTGTGCCACCCAGGCGCCCCTAGCCTTATACGTTTTTATCTAGCTGTTCCCTAATTTGAAAATGAGTGGGCTGGACTAAGTGATCTTTAAAGAAAGCCCTTTCCAACTGTAAAATTTTACCGATTCTCCTGAAACAGGAAACTGCTACCCCAGGATGACTTTCTTTACTGCTTAGTTTTTGCCATTTAGTATTTAAATATTGTTTGGAGAAACATATGTCACAGCTAACAGGGAGATATAGATCGTAATTAAGTTATTCTGCTGGGAAGAAATGCAGAATATGATAAGGATAATACATTTCCATCTAAAGTTATACTTGTGACAGGACTCATGTTTTCAAAAACCTCACTTTTTAAAAGGTGAGAGGAGGGGTGAGTGGATTTTTGTCCTCAGGCACCAATCTTTAGAAATTCTAGCATCAGGGGTGCCTGGGTGGCTAAGTTGGTTAAGCATCCAACTCTTTTTTTTTTTTTAAACATTTAAAAAAATGTTTATTTATTTTTGAGACAAACATAAAAAAAAGTTTATTTATTTTTGAGACAGAGAAAGACAGAGGATGAATGGGGGAGGGTCAGAGAGACAGGAAGACATACAATCTGAAACAGGCTCTGGACTCTGAGCTGTCAGCACAGAGCCCGACGTGGGGCTCAAACTCACAGACCGCGAGATCATGACCTGAGCCGAAGTTGGATGCTTAACCAACTGAGCCACCCAGGCGCCCCGAGCATCCAACTCTTAATTCACTCAGGTCATGACCCCAGGGTCATGGGATCAAGCCCCATGTCAAGCTCCATGCTGAGCATGGAGTCTGCTTAATATTCTCTCTCTCTCTCTCTCTCTCTCTCTCTCTCTCCCTCCCCCCCTCCTCCCACCTTGTGTTCTCTCTCTCTCTAAAAATAAAAAATCATTTAAAAAAAGAAATCCTGGGGCACCTGGGTGGCGCAGTCGGTTAAGCGTCCGACTTCAGCCAGGTCACGATCTCGCGGTCCGTGAGTTCGAGCCCCGCGTCGGGCTCTGGGCTGATGGCTCAGAGCCTGGAGCCTGTTTCCGATTCTGTGTCTCCCTCTCTCTCTGACCCTCCCCGGTTCATGCTCTGTCTCTCTCTGTCCCAAAAATAAATAAACGTTGAAAAAAAAAATTAAAAAAAAAAAAAGAAATCCTATGGGTGCCTGGGTGGCTCAGTTGGTTAAGTGTCCGACTCTTGATTTCAGCTCAGGTCTTGATCTCATAGTCGTGAATTCAAGCCCTGCACTGGGCTCCAGACTGGATGTGGAGCCTACTTAGAAAAGAAAAAAATCACATGGGGCACCTGGGTGATTCAGTTAATTAAGCATGCAACTTTGGCTCAGGTCATGATCTCACGGCCCTTGGATTCGAGCTCTGCATTGGGTTCTGTGCTGACAGCTCAGAGCCTGGAGCCTGCTTCAGTTTCTGTGTCTCCTTTCCTCTCTGCCCCTCCCCACTTGTGCTCTCTCTCTATCAAAAAAAATAAACATTAAAAAAATTTTTTTTAAGTCACCATTTTGATCATATTAAAATGTACATGTTAGTGGTGCCTGGCTGGCTCAGTTGGTAGAGCATGCGACTCTTGATCTCAGGGTTGTGAGTTGGAGCCCCATGGTGGGTATAGAGATTACTTAAAAATAAAATCTTTAAGAAAAATAAAATGTACATATTAAAATGTACAATTCTGTGGCATTTAGTATATCCACTATGTCTTGTGACCATCACTACTGTCTAGTTCCAGAACATTTTCATCACCAAGAAGAAACCCTATTAAAGCATCACTTTTAAGGAGAGAGAGAGCAAACATATTTCATGGACCTTTGGATATCATTTCCTCTTCTGATTCTACTACCTATAAAATGAAACCTGAATTCTAGTCAAAGGTTCAAAAAAATCAAAACTAATGAAACTAGTCCTTAAGAATACAGAGTATTCAATAATGAGACACAGTCCTAAAATCAGTGTATTCTTGTCTAGTATGGTACAACTGTATCTTATAGGTGATCTTTCAAAATCTTTTTAACTTCAAAATCTTTTTAACTTTTCTGCCTATGTACTAAACAATATGACACTAGTTTCTTTTTTCTTACAATATGATGCCATCATTTGTTTTCCAAAGGATTAATCTGCTGAAAAGTATTCTTTTTGTTTGTTTTCTAATGTTTATTTTTGAGAGAGACAGAGTGCGAGCTGGGGAGTGGCAGAGAGAGAGAGGGAGACACAGAATCTGAAGCAGGCTCCAGGCTCTGAGCTGTCAACACAGAGCCCGACACAGGGCTCGAACTCACAGGACTGCAAAATCATGACCTGAGCAGATGTTGGACACTTAACCAACTGAGCTACCCAGGCACCCCTGCTAAAAAGTATTCTAAGCCTACTTGCACTGTAGTTAGCTAAGTGATATTCCATATGCTCAACAAGCCCAGGAGTAGTGATTCATACGACATACATTATAGAAATGTACTTATTGTTGGGGCACCAGTTAAGCGCCCGGCTTTGCTCAGGTCATGATCTCACAGTTCGTGGGTTCCAGCCCTGCATCAGGCTCTGTGCTGACAGCTTGGAACCTGGAGTCTGCTTTGGATTCTGTGTCTCCCTCTGTCTCTGCCCCTCACCCGCTCACACTCTGTCTCTCTCAAAAATAAATAAACATTAGGGGTGCCTGGGTGGCTCAGTCGGTTAAGTGTGTGACTTCGGCTCAGGTCATGATCTCACGGTTTGTGAGTTCAAGCCCCGCATCGGGCTCTGTCTCTGACCCTCCCTCCGTCTCTGATCCTCCCCCCACTCGCATTCTGTCTCTCTCTCTCCCTCAAAAATAAACAGTGAAAAATTAAAAATAAATAAACATCAAAAAAAAATTTTAAAGATGTTATTATTTTTATTTTATTTTTTTGATGTTTATTTATTTTTGAGAGACAGAGAGACAGAGCGCAAGGGAGGGAGGGGCAGAAAGAGAGAAGGAGATAGAATCGGAAGCAGACTCCAGGCTCCAAGCTGTCAACCCAGAGCCCAACTCAGGGCTTGAACTCACAAACCACGAGATCATGACCTGAGGCGAAATCGGACACTTAACTGACTGAGCCACCAAGATGCCCCTAGAAATGTTCTTTTTTTTTTTTTAAGTAGGCTCCACGCCCAGCATGGAGCTTGAACTCACAACCTGGGGTTCAAGAGTCCTAAGCTCTACCAACTGAGCCAGCCAGCTGCCCCATTATAGAAGTGTTTTTGGAGGAATTGGGTCACTCATTCCTTTCTTTAAAAGAAAAAAGAATTTATTTTATTTTATTTTTAATTAATTAATTAATGTATTTATTTTACAGTGGAGAGGTCTGGCGGTCAACACATTAACAAAGTAATCAAACCTACCATCACCAATAGTGGAACAACACATGTGTCTCCATGAGGTTTTTGTGCCTAAACCCAGGATCATTCTTATCATAAAGGTAAGATTTTTTCCAGTTTTTTGCTTATTATTATTGAATATGCTTTAACCACAGTGCTCTCCTTTCAAAATATAGTTTTGAAACATTTTGACATTTTATTCTCCCCCTAACATGGGGCTCAAACTCATGACCCCAAGATCAAGGGTCGCATGCTCTACCAACTGAGCCAGGCAGGTGCCCCTATTTTAGTTTTTGTTTAAATGAATTTACGCTTACAGAAGATTTGAAAGAATACTTTATAAAAAGGGATCAATGTCTTTTCCTGGGTTCATTTTTAAATAAATTTATCTATTTCTTCTAGAAATTGCTCTGTTTAAGCTTTCTGTCTCTCTGGAGGGAGGGCAATACTGATAAAAGGAAATGTTTTTTTAATGTTTATTTATTTTGAGAGAGAAAGAGAGAAAGAGATAGAGAGCAGATGTGTGAGTGGGGAGGGGCAGAGTGAGAGGAAGAGAGAGAATCCCAGAATCCCAGACAGGCTCTGCACCATCAGCTGGACATGGGGCTCCATCACATGAACTGTGACATCATGACCTGAGAAAAATCAAAATCAAGAGTTGGACGCTTAACTGACTGAGCCACCCAGGAGCCTGAGGAAACATATTTTAATATAAGAAAGCACCAGTTGATAACTTCCAGTTCAAGTCCTACGAACAGAGATCTTCCTCACCTTCCCTTATTCCATCTTTCTATCTTTCTTTTCTCACAATGAAAAATATGGGCTCCCAACATCCATTATTTCCACTCATGATTTTCAAACCAAAACATAGCTTCAATTCTGTTCTCTAAAAGACCATGATTTTTTATTTGGGCAGGGTTAGGAATAAATCCAATAGGAGTATTAAGCTGTTCAGAAAAAATATCCACACATACAAACACATCTAGTTCTGAGTATATATTCAAATGTTCAGTCTCTCTAAAGTTCATCCATTGTTTCTAGCCATGGACCCTAGGTTAAGACTCATTTCCTTAAACTACTTAATCTAAGGGGTATCTTGTTCTTTTTTTTTTTTTTTTAACGTCTATTTAATTTTGAGACAGAGAGAGACAGAGCATGAATGGGGGAGGGTCATAGAGAGGGAGACACAGAATCTGAAACAGGCTCCAGGCTCTGAGCTGTCAGCACAGAGCCCGACGCGGGGTTCGGACCGCGAGATCATGACCTGAGCCGAAGTCGAATGCTTAACCGACCAAGCCACCCAGGCGCCCCAGGGGTATCTTGTTCTAAAGGGGATTTTATTTTTATTTTGTTTTTAAATGTTTATTTTTCAGAGAGAGAAAGCATGAATGGGGGAGGTGCAGAGAGAGAGAGGGACAAATGATCCCAAGCGGGCTCTGACCTAACAGCATAGAGCCTGATGAGGGGCTCAAACTCAATGACCTGAGCTGAAGTTGGACATTCAACCGACTGAGCCACTCAGGCGCCCCTGTTTAAATTATTTTAAATAGGCAATAAACATTGATTTTTTAAAAATTGAGATAGTGCTAAAGAATGGACTGTGAGGGGCGCCTGGGTGGCTCAGTCGGTTAAGCGTCTGACCTTAGCTCAGGGTATGATCTCACGGTCCGTGAGTTCGAGCCCCGCATCGGGCTCTGGGCTGATGGCTCAGAGCCTGGAGCCTGCTTCCGATTCTGTGTCTCCCTCTCTCTCTGCCCCTCCCCCGTTCATGCTCTGTCTCTCTCTGTCTCAAAAAATAAAAAATAAATGTTAAAAAAAAAAAAAAGAATGGACTGTGAAAATTAAGTCTTCTTTCAATATGCGACCTGCAATAAACTGATTTCCTTCCCCAGAGGAAACTGCCATGTCCATTTCACATGTATTTCCAAAGTATTTACAGCAAATATGTACACATCTACATTTCATGCATGTATGTATATACACCACACACAAAATCATAAGTGGCAGCATAGAATACATACTAGTATACACTTTGATGTTTTTCACCTTATGAATATGAATATGTACTGGTTTTATCAGTACATATAGATTGTATCGTTTAAAAAAATTTTTTTTTAATGTTTGGGGCGCCTGGATGGCTCAGTCAGGTGTCCGACTTCAGCTCAGGTCATGATCTCGAGGTCTGTGAATTCGAGCCCCACGTCTGAGCTCTGACAGCTCAGAGCCTGGAGCCTGCTTCAGATTCTGTGTCTCCTTCTCTCTCTCTCTGCCCCTCTCTCACTCACACTCTGTGTCTCTCTCTCAAAAATAAATAAGCATTAAAAAAAATTATAAAAATAAAGGAAATAAAATTATTAAAAAATTTTAATGTTTATTTATTTACTTTTTGAGAGAGAGAGAGAGAGAGCAAGTCAGGGAGAGGCAGAGAGAGAAAGAGGGAGAGAAAATCCCACGCAGGCTCCAAACTTACAGCCCAGAGCCCAAAGCGTGGCTTGAACTCACAAACTGTTATTTCATGACCTGAGCCGAAAACAAGAGTCAGACGCCTAACAGACTGAGCCACCCAGGCACCCCTTTAAAAAAAATTTTTTTTAGGGTTTATTTATGCATCTTTTTTTTTTTTTTTTCCAAACTAGGTTCTGTGCCCAGCATGGGGCTTGAATTTTCATCCCTGAGATCAAGAGTCACATGCTCCATAGACTGAGCCACTTAGGTGCCTTAGATTATATCATTTTTAAAGTGTTTTTCTTTTGCAAGTTTTTTTTTTTTAATGTTTATTTTTGAGAGAGAGAGACAGAGAGTAGAGTGGGCAAGGGGCAGAGAGAGAGGCAGACACAGAATCTGAAGCAGGCTCCAGGCTCTGAGCTGTCAGCACAGAGCCCAAGGCAGGGCTCCAACTCACAAACCTGGAGATCATGACCTGAGCCAAAGTTGGATGCTTAACCAACTGAGCCACCCAGGCGCCCCTGCAAGGTTTTTTGTTGTTTTTTTTTTTAAGTAGTAATCATGCTATTTTTTTGTTTGTTTATTTATTTTGAGAGAAAGTGCTCATGTGAGTGGGGGAGGGGCAGAGAGAATCCCAAGCAGGCTCCCTGCTGTGAGCATGGAGTTTGACATGGGGCCCAAACTCCCTAATGGTGAGATCATGAGCTGAGCCAAAATCAAGAGTCAGACGCTTAACTGACTGAGCTACCCAGGAGCCCCTCTTTTGCAAGTTTTAGTAACAGTATTCCATTGAATGGATTGCCATTCTATGATTTTACTAGTCTCCTGTTGATGGACTTCTATGCTGCATTGATAAGGAATGTTATACATATTTTCATACATACTTTATACATGTAAACATTTTTATACATATTTATGTATATTCATGTATATGTGCCCACATGCACGTATATCTAAGGTATATTCCTAAAAGTGGTTATTTAAATTTAAGACCAAATAAATAAATTTAAAACCAACCTTTTCATACTAGTTTGGCTATTATTAAGTAAAAAAATATGGTTTAAAAAAAATTTTTTTTAAACATTTATTTATTTTTGAGACAGAGTGAGACTGAGCATGAACGGGGAGGGTCAGAGAGAGGGAGACACAGAATCTGAAACAGGCTCCAGGCTCTGAGCTGTCAGCACAGAGCCTGACGCAGGGCTCGAACTCACGGACCGCGAGATCATGACCTGAGCCGAAGTCGGCCGGTTAACCGACTGAGCCACCCAGGCGCCCCCAAAAATATATGTTTTGTGTATATTCTAAGATATATAAATAATTTAAACTGTCAATTAGGTTTTTAAATGTATTATTAGTATTCTGTTGTCCAAGAGATGACTGAGAATTCTAAATCTAAATGTCCAATTCAGATTTGAAGTACTATATAATATCAACATAACTTCAACTCAAATTTAGGGCCGTTTCTATGAGCATTCATGTTGAGATAGTAAAGTTTAGATCATGTCTTGGAGTGATCTGGTTAATTGAATTTTCTCAATTGACTTTTGGTTAGAAAGTCATTTTTTTTTTTTTTAAGTTTATTTATTTTTGAAGTAGAGAGAGTGGGATGGAGGGAGGGGCAGAGAGATGAGGAAAGAGAGAATCCCAAGCAGGCTCTGCACTGCCACATGGAGTCCAGTGCGGGGCTCGAACTCACAAACCGCGAGATCATGACCTGAGCCGAAATCAAGAGTTGAATGCTTAACTGACTGGGCCACCCAGGTGCCCTGAAATAGTATTTTCTCTTCTTTTCTTTATTTTACTTTTTAAATGTTTAGTTATTTATTTTGAGACAAAGAGCCTGAGCAGCGGAGGGGCAGAGAGAGAGAGATTCCTAAGCAGGCTCTTAACTGACTGAGCCACGCAGGTGCACTGACCCTTTATTTCAACTCTTGATGTAAAAATTTTAAATGTGTTAGCCTCCAACTTTTAATCTAATAAACAACTTTTAACAATCTTCACACACCTTAAAATTAAGTCTAATTGTAATTTACTGTGGAAATTATAGGACCTTTACTAAATCTCTACAGACTAAAAGGCCAAAGAATTAAAATTATTTTACTAAATAAAATTTTGGTTATCACTGTTATCACTTTGTTTTGTTATGACACATCTGTTACCTAAGAGTAGATTAACCCTTAGTTTACCAAGGACTTACTTAACTTAAGATTAAATTTAACATTCTTTTCACACTAATTCAATCTGTCTGGAAAGTTGATTCAAGAATTAATAAGTACTAAAGAAGTACTAAGTGTAACTGATGATATGAAAAAGTTTCTGTACAGCTCTCTGTAACTGTTGAAGTAGATTATAAAATTAATGTAAAACCCAGCTGTATACATTTAGTCAAAAATCATATTGTACACTTAAATATGGTGAACTGATTTTGTGTAAACTATACCTCAATGAAACTGATTTTAAGAAGTGCTAGAAGAATGATTAATAAATAGTATGAATCCTTTTGAGTGAAAATAAACCACTTAAAAATATATACTTTTTAAATTTTGTTAACATTTATTTATTTTTGAGAGAGAGATAGAGTGTGAGCGGGGGAGGGACAGAGAGAGAGACACAGAATCTGAAGCAGGTTCCAGGCTCTGACTGTCAGCACAGAGCCCGACACGGGGCTTGAACCCATGAACCATGAGATCATGTCCTGAGCCAAAGTTGGATGCTTAACTGACTGAGCCACCCAGGCGCCCCCATTGAAAAATATTTTAAAAAGAAAACAATAAGACAAATCATGGCTTGCTTTCGTGTCTTTTCAGTCTTCTTTAATCTGGAATCTTTCGCAATTTTTCTTTCATGACATTGGGAATTTTGAAGCATACAGATCAGTTACTTTACAGAATGTCTCTTGACTGGTAGTTATCTGTTTTTCCTTATGATTAGAATCATTATGTATTTTTATGGAATGCAACAAGTGATATTGTCCTTAGTTCATCCCATCAGGAAGCATATAATGTCCATTAGTCCCACTACTGGTGATATTAATTTTGATCACTTAGGTAAGGGGAGTTTGCCAGGTTTCCCTGGTATAAAACTATACAGATTTTTTCCCTTAGTAATTAGCAAGTAGCTTGCAGGGAGAGATTTTCAGACTGTGTTTCTCATCTTTCCTTAAAACTTATACCTTTGGGGTGCCTGCGTGTGGTTTAGTCAGCTAAGCATCTGACTTCAGCTCAGGTCATGATCTCACGGTTTGGTTTGTGACTTTGAATCCCACACTGGGTGAGCCCTAGCCCTGCTTTAGGGGGGCCCCATTCTCTCTCTCTCTCTCTCTCTCCTTTTTCTCTGTCCCTTGCTCACTTGCGCCCTCTCTCTCTCAAAAGAAAAAAAAAAACCTTATACCTACTAGTTTTAGCAACCACTGAGGAGTCTTGCTTGTCTTACTACTATTGTGGTTGTCAAATGGTTAATTTATAGCTTTATTTTTTATATTTACACATTTAATTCACCCGTCATTTATATTAATGTAGTATAAGGCAAGAGTGTAAATTTATTTCCTTCCAAAGAGTCAATTGTACTATCTTCTGTCCTTTTTCTACCAATATGAAATGTCACATTTATCATGTACATTCTCATAGGTACTTGCATCTATTCTGGACTCTATTCCTTTAACAAATCCTGCCCCCTCCTGCATGAGAATTTGACCTTTCAAATGACCTTTCATTCGCATTTGTTTTGTTGCATTTGTTTCTCTGGCACCCTGATAACTGTCAAATCTATTACATTTATTTATGGCAAAAATGACCTGATTAGTAAATTGGACTTCTAGACTAGAACTGTATCTGATGGGGACACTGTACTGTGAAGCTCTTCCAAGTGCAATAACATAACAGGGCATGTTTTCCAGGAATTTTGGAAGCTATACCTATGGAGTTGTTACAAGAGATATTGGGTGCCGATGCATAAAACTTTCAAAGCGAGGAGAGTCCTGCACTTGCAGGATGTGGATTTCCTTTTTTTTTTTTTTTAAGAGATGTATTTTTTTTCCCTTTATTTAAAAAAAAATGTTTATTTTTGAGAGACAGAGCACAAGTCGGGGAGGGGCAGACAGAGAGGGAGACACAGAATTAAAAGCAGGCTCCAGGCTCTAGCTGTCAGCACAGAGCCCAACACGGGCTCCAACCCCGTGAACTGTGAGATCATGACCTGAGCTGAAGTCACCTGAGCCACCCAGGTGCACCCCTCCCCCTTTTTAAAATTTTTTGAGAGAGAGACAGAGACAGAGATACTCACAGAGAGAGAGAGAGAGAGAGCATGGGCGGGGCAGAGAGAGAAGATGACAGAGAATCCCAAGGAGGCTTCCTTCGTGCTGTCTGTGCAGAGTCCAACCTGGGGCTTGAACTCAAGAACCAAGAGATCATGACCTGAGCCAAAATCAAGAGTCAGACGCTTAACCAACTGAGCCACCCAGGTGCCCCACACAGTGTGGATTTCATCACCTTGCACCAAGTTGTACTGCTGTGTGGACTATACATGAACTTGTGGAATGCCATACTGCCCTACTGCATTCTGCTTCCCACTCTATATTTTCCAAAGTATGATGCCAAATGTGGGCTGATAGAATTTTCTGTATCTGAATGTCTGCCGGAATTTAAGATGACACCTTGATGAATGTAACAAGAGCATTCTGAAACTCCATTTAAATGTATATATAAATTTGGGATTTATACTGTAATGTTTATATCAGGCTTCCCATTCAGTAGTGCACAAATGGAATCAGGATCCATGTATAGAAAACAACAAATATTTTTCCTCATGTCTTATACTTAAATTTATGGTATTAATGGGGCACCTGGCTGGTTCAGTTGGAATTCAACTCAATCTCGGAGTCATGAGTTTGGGCCTCACGTTGGATGTAGAGAGGACTTAAAAATAAACTTAAAAAATATAAATTTATGGTATTTAAAAAGGTGTAAACCCTAGGGGCACCTGGGTGACTCAGTTAAGCATCCAACTCTTGATTTCTGCTCAGATCATGATCTCATGGTATGTGGGTTTGAGTTCCCATTAGGTTCTGTGCTGACAGTGTGGAGTCTGCTTGAGATTCTCTCTTTCTGCTCCTCCCTGCCTCAAAATAAATACTTAAAGAAAAAAAAGGGTAGGGACACCTGGGTGGCTGTCAGTTGAGCGTCTGATTTAGGCTTAGGTCATGATTTTGCAGTTCATGGATTCAAGCTCTGCATTGTGCTCGCTGCTGTCAGCTCAGAGCCTGCTTTGGATCTTTGTTCCCCCCCTCTTCCTCTGCCTCAACGCCCTTGGGTTCTTTCTCTTAGAAGTAAATAAACATTGGCACTGGGTGTTGTATGGAAACCATTTTGACAATAAATTTCATATATTGAAAAAAAAAAAAAGCTTCAGTATGAAAAAAAAAATAAATGGAACCCCTAAAAAATAAAAGTAAATAAACATTAAAGAATGTATTTTTTTTTTCAACGTTTATTTATTTTTGGGACAGAGAGAGACAGAGCATGAACGGGGGAGGGGCAGAGAGAGAGGGAGACACAGAATCGGAAACAGGCTCCAGGCTCTGAGCCATCAGCCCAGAGCCTGACGCGGGGCTCGAACTCACGGACCGCGAGATCGTGACCTGGCTGAAGTCGGACGCTTAACCAACTGCGCCACCCAGGTGCCCCAAGAATGTATTTTTTTAAAAAAGGGAAAACACTAAATCCTGAGGAACCAGAGCATATAAATAACTTATATTGTATTAAAAGTTAAATTACAAATACATGTATGCCTTTACAAAGAGGTTAGTGAAAATAACTTTTTAAAAAGATTTTTATTTTTTTAAGTTATCTCTACACCCAACGTGGGGCTTGAACTTACAAACCCAAGATCAAGAATCCCATGCTCTACCAACTGAACCAGCCAGGCACCCCCAAAATAATTTGTTTTTCAAGTTTACTCATTTTGAGAGCAAGAGCAGAGAGGGAAAGAACTGCAAGCAGGTTCTGCACCACTAGCGTGGTGCCCCATGCAGGGCACAAACTATGAGATTATGATGTAAGCAGAAACCAAAAGTCTGATGCTCAACTAACTGAGCCACTCAGGTGCCCTGAAAATAATTACCCTTTAAAAGATTTAATTTTTACTCCCGACGTGGTGCTTGAACTCACAACCCTGAGATCGAGTCACAACTCTACCAACTGAGCCAGGGAGGTGCCCGCTTGAAAATAATCTTTAATATACAGTACTCGGAAAACAAAATTCATGTCTTTGTTTTCAAAAAAAAAAAAAAACAAAAAACAAAACACAACATTTTGGAGACGCCTGGGTGGCTCAGTCAATTGAACGTTGGATTTCAGCTCAGGTCATGATCTCATGGTTTGGGAGTTTGAGCCCCACATCAGCTGTCAGCCCAGAGACCTCTCTGCCTCTCCCCCCTGCTTGTGCTATACCTCTCTCAAAAATAAACATTAAAAAAAAATTTTTTTTTTTAATTAAAAAAGGGGCAGCTGGGTGGCTCAGTCTGTTAAGTGTACACCTTTGGCTCAGGTCATGATCTCACAGACTGTGAGTTCAAACCCTGCATCTGGCTCTGTGCTGACAGCTTGGAGCCTGGAGCCTGCTTTGGATTCTGGGTCTCCCTCTCTCCCTCTGCCCCTCCCCCACTTGCTTGCTTGCACGCGCTATCTCAAAAATAAACATTAAAAAAAAATTTAAAAAAAGAACATTTTCCACTGACATCTCTGCATTTGATTTTGTAAATATCAGAATGCTTCACTTATCTGACATCAGGAATCTCAGTGTTCCATACAAATGAACTTTCAAGGTGACTTAAGCACTCAATCCTTTGCATAATTGTTAAATTGTCATTTCTCTTCCTTTATTAGACAGGTTCAAAATAAAACCAATTCTTTTTTTAGGGTCATCATGATTGAATACACTTTCAGCCTAGATCCCTTCTGTATACTCCTTTTATGCTTTAGTTCTTTAACTTAATGGAACTTTTTTTTAATTAAAAAAATTTTCTCTTAATGCTTATTTTTGAGAGAGAAACAGAGTGCAAGCAGGGGAGGGGCAGAGAGAGGAGACACAGAATTGGAAGCAGGGTCCAGGCTCTGTGCTGTGAGCACAGAGCCCAACGGGGGACTTGAACTCACAGACTGAGATCATGACCTGAGCGAAAAGTTGGGCACTTAACCAACTAAGTCACCCAGGCGCCCCTAAAAAATATTTTTTTTTTAATGTTTAATTGTGAGAGAAACAGAGTGTGAACAGGGGAGGGGCAGAGAGGGAGTCACAATCCAAAGCAGGCTCCAGACTCTGAGTTGTCAGCACAGAGCCTGATGCAGGGCTAGAACTCACGAAATGTGAGATTATGACCTCAGCTGAAGTCAGGCGTTTAACCAACTGAGCCATCCAGGCACCCCTAACTTGATGGAACCTTCTGACTGGGAAGTTAGCTTATGGACCCCACCAATCTTTTTCCCATGTTACTATTCCCATCCATTCATAAAAACATTTATTGGGCACTTACTCCACACCAGGCACCGTTCCAGGCACCAACCATGCAGCAAACTTCATGCCTCCTTGGCTACCTAATCATTTTATAACTATCAAATGGCAGGATACATCAGAGAGAAATAATACCAAATTAGATATGTGTGGATCTTTAAGGAGTTTCAATTTTTTACTATGTCTGTGTGTGGTAAACTACATATTTTTACCATTTTTTTAAACAGCTTATTTAGAGAGAGACAGCACAAGTGGGTAAGGGCAGACAGAAAATACCAAGCAGGTTCTGCACTGCCAGTGCAGAGTCCAATGCAGGGCTCAAACTCATGAACTAGGAGATCACTGACCTGAGCCAAAGCTGGATGCCTGACCCACTGAGCCACCCCAGGCACCCCATACTTGTTAACAGTGCACAGATCTATGGCATTAAGTACGTTCACATTGTGCAAACTTCACTACCATCCATCTCCAACCTTTTCATCTTCTCCAACCAAAACTATACAAATTAAACACCAACACTCCAATGTCCCCTCTGTACATACTTTAAAATTTCCCAAATTAACATGATCAGAACACCACTGTTAGAAAACTGTAGCACCTGTACCCATGTGCTCATGCTCGCATCTGAAGGGAGAGGATAGCCTATTTAGGCCCCCTTTTTATACATATTTAAATAAAGTAAGCTCCACTCCTAACATGGGGCTTGAACCCACAACCCTGACATGAAGAGCTGCAGGGTCCACCAACCTCATGAAGTAGCCAGGTGCTCCTAGGCCCTTTTTGATAGTCTGAATTTTCCCAAATTTGTCAACTTTATCCCCAATTCACTGTTCAATGCATCTTGACAGTTACATTTCCTGCATCAAGAGAGTATCCTCTCCTCTCAGATTTACACACAAAAATGCAGTATTTATATAACCCTGAAAATTATGCCATAAAAATTTATCCCTGGATTAAATTACCATCAGAGACATGTAAATTGCACAGCACAGTATACCATTGGGACTCATGACTGGTTTGTGCTAAGCAATAGCTTTCTTTCAAATTTTATAAACGCCATGTGTGGGTTTCTCAAGTGGATAGGCTTTTGGGGATCAATTACCCAAATGCACAGAATTAGTGAAGAATCATTTCGAGTATACAGGATTCCACAGTACGCATTTTTGTTCTAGCATCATGTAGTGTTACTTTCTCCCTAGTTTCAGTAGTTTTTTCATTAGCTCTTTCTTTTAAACTGTATGCCCAACCTAGGGGTCGAATGCACAACCCTGAGATCTGGAGTCACATGCTTTACCGAGCCAGAGGAGTTCCTCCATTAGTTCTTCTGGCCACATTGTTCATGTTTTTATAAAGTGGTAATTTCATTTTGAAACAATTTTGTTGTGTAAATAATTCAGAGTATAGCTTATTTTCCTTTAGTAAAATTTCAACATTTTGTGTCAAGACCTCTCTCTCTCCTATATTGTTGATGGGAGGTTAAATTGGCAAAGCTTGCTATTCTATTTGCACCTGTTTGCTTTCTTGAAAGTTAAAATTTTCTTGTTGTCTATACTCATGACTCCCATCAGTGGTACATTTGAGAGAGAGTGAGTGTGCTCCAGCTTAAGCTTGGGAGGGTCAGAGAGGAAGAGAGAGAATCCCAAGCAGGCTCCACGCTGTCAGCACAGAGCCTGATGTGGGGCTAGATGCCACAAACTGAGATCATGACCTGAGATCAAAAGTCAGATACTCAACTGAGTGAGCTACCCAGGTGCCCTCATCTTACCTTTCAATGTATACTTCATAGCACAAAAATGGAGACTTTTTTTTTTTTCCCTAATGTTTACTTATTATTGAGAGACAGAGACAGTATGAGCATGGGAGGGGCAGAGAGAGGAGGAGACAAAGATTCCGAAGCAGGCTTCAGGCTCCGAGCTGTCAGCACACAGCCTGACGCAGGGCTTGAACCCACAAACCGTGAGATCATGACTTGAGCCGAAGTCAGATGTTCAACGGACTGAGCCACCCAGGTGCCCCTAAAAATGCATATTTTGATCATTCAATCCACTTAAATTACTTGGGTGGGAAAAAAAAATTCATACATGCAAAGCATTGTTTGGCATTGGTATGAAAGTTTTTTGTTTTGTTTTTTAAGTGTATTTTTGAGAGAAAAAGAGCACACAGAAGGGGCAGAGAGGGAGAAATAAAGAGAATCCCTAGCAGGTTCTGCACTGTCAGTGTGGAGCCTGAGGCAGAGCTTGAACTCACCAACTGTGAGATCATGACCTGAGTGGAAATCAAGCCACCCAGGCCCTTTAAGGATTATATCTTTAAGTAATTTTTACGCCCAATGGGCTTGAACTCACAACCCCAAGATCAGGTTACATGCTCTATCAACTGAGCCAGCCAGGTGCTCCTAAACCTTTTCTAATTGTACATTTACACAATTTAACACATCTAGCCTTTAAAGTCCTTGAGCCTAATATCTATCCTAGTATTCAATACATAACATTACACCCATGCACTCACTACTTCTGATAGAAGTTCCCCTTTTGCAGCACCTGGGTGGCTCAGTTAAGTGTCCAACTTTGGCTCAGGTCATGATCACACAGTTTATGAGTTCAAGCCCTGTGTCAGTCTCTGTGCTGACAGCGCAGAGCCTGGAGCCTGCTTCGGATTCTGTGTCTGTCTCTCTCTCTGCCGCTCCCCTGCTCATGCTGTCTCAAAAATAAGTAAAAGCATGAAAAAAAAAAAAAAAAGTTCCCCTTTCTATAAAGGAATTTGCTTCTTGACTGTTGAAACCACCCCTCCCACTCTCTTCCTCTCTCCAGCAGCATCCAGCCCTTGGTTACCATCTTGGTCTTCTCTGGCCTCCTCCTCCAACATTTTTGGGTATGCTACTGCCTTAAGGCTATTATTACATTTGCTATTCCCTTTACTTAACATGTTCTTCCAGGTATGCACAAGGCTCCCTCCTTTATCACCCTTAGATTTTACTCAAAATTTCACCTCAGGGAATCCTGCAAAGACTACCCCATTTAAAATTGTGTCCCCCTTACTCCCCTATTCTCCTTCCCATTAGCATGTACGTAACATCTACATGTTTTGTTTCTGATGTTTACTGTCTCTTCCCCAAGGTTTTTCTCTAACAGATTGTGGCTAATGTTTTTATTTTTGTTGGTGATAATGCTGCTTAAATCTTTAAAGTACTTTTACAGTCAACAGATTAATGGTTCTTTCAGGGCAATTCCAAGTCTTTTAATAACCTTGCTTAAGGGCATCTGGGTGGGTCAGTCCCTTAACCATCTGCTTAGTCTTGGCTTAGGTCATGATCTCAGGTTGGTGGGTTTGAGCCCCGCATCAGGCTCTGTGCTGACCAGTGTGCAGCCTGCTTGAGATTCCCTCTGCCCCTCCCCTACTCAGTCTCTCTCTCTCTCAAATTAAAAAAGCAATAACTTGAATTAAAAGAGCTAAATTCTCTAGGAACCAGCAAGAGATTGATCTCTGGCTATTCTTTATTGGCAAAAACTTTTAAAAAGACATTTTGAAAAAGCTTAAAAAAAATTTTTTTTTAACTATTTATTTTGAGAGAGAGGGGGAGGGAGGGACAGAGAAAGAGGGAAACACAGAACCCAAAACAGGCTCCAGGCTGAGCTGTCAGCACAGAGCCCGATGTGGGGCTCAAACTCATGAACCACTAGATAATGACCTGAGCCGAAGTTGGACGCTTAACCAACTGAGCCACCCAGGCACCCCCGAAAGTTTTTTTAATAGGGACACCTGGCTGGCTCAGTTGGTGGTGTGTGTGACTCTTGATATTGGGGTTATGTTTGAACCCCATGGTGGGTGAAGAAATTGCTTAAAACAAAATCCTTAAAAAATAGCCCAAGGCCACTTCAATCTCATAGATTTCATCAGTCTATTACATACATTAAAATAATCTAATTTTATCTCCACTGTTTTTTTTTTTTTATTTTTATTTTTATTATTTTTTTTTTTTTAAATTTTTTTTTTTTCCAACGTTTATTTTATTTTTGGGACAGAGAGAGACAGAGCATGAACGGGGGAGGGGCAGAGAGAGAGGGAGACACAGAATTGGAAACAGGCTCCAGGCTCCGAGCCATCAGCCCAGAGCCTGACGCGGGGCTCGAACTCACAGACCGCGAGATCGTGACCTGGCTGAAGTCGGACGCTTAACCGACTGCGCCACCCAGGCGCCCCTATCTCCACTGTTTGAGGGAGAAAACAAAGCTCACGCTCCTATCATTTTTTATAAAAGTTGCGTGAAACATAATCCACCTCTTTGCTAAAACACTTTCACCTAACATTAGAATATGTTCCCTATTAGAATGTGGGCTTCTTGAAGACATAAACCATATTATCTTTCCTTCACCACGGTGCTTGGTATTGAATACTGTTAATATCAACAACTTGGCTGACAGGAAGGGAAGCAGGAGGAAGAGGAAGAAGAAGCACCTGGGTGGCTCAGTTGGTTAAGTGTCTAACTTCAGCTCAGCTCATGATCTGATAGTTCACGAGTTTGAGCCCCCAGTCAGACTCTGTGCTAACAGCTCAGAGCCTGGAGCCTGCTTCAGATTCTGTGTCTCCCTCTCTCTCTGCCCCTCCCCAGCTTGTACTCTGTCTCTCTCTCTCAAGAAATAAACATTAAAAAAATTTTTAAAGACCGAGGAAGAGACAGAATTATACAATCAGGTATAGCAAATATGTTAGGAAAAGGGACTGGTTCCCAAATCAATCCAGTTATAGTTTCCCATTCTACCACAATAAAAGAGGCAGTCTGATTTTCAAAGAAATTAACTTTTATTTGAAAGGAGACTACTTTTCCTCACACTTATCTTCTAAGGACTCTATACTATACAATAATAGCCTGCTTAACCATTGTCCCAATACCAAAATTTCTAACAGCAAAGTATACAATTGCTCTAAGTAATAAATAAGAGTTGTCCTTCACTGATTAAGGGAATACTTAAACTTCAATAAATTCAACACAAAAATCACACTTTAAATTTTAACAGATGTATTTTAAATACAACATGTTTTGTAGGAGTCCACAAGCTTTTCATCTCTTAAAAAAAAAAAAAAAAAAAAGAAAAAAAAAAAGACATAATTTTTAGGGTTCAAAAATTTCGTTCTTCAAAAGAAATGACCAAGTGTTTTCTTTTATAGCTTCAAACTTTCTACACTATTTGACTGCTCCATGCCACCCCAGACAAACTTGACATGACTGAACTACTTTATGTGTTACTATCTTTCCCAAAAGAAGTTAAAAAAGGAGTTTGTTTTAAATGCAGGTCTCTAGTACAATGTGTAATACAATATCTAACACAAAAGAAGCTTTAAAAAGATCATTTCTTTCCTCATTTGATTAGCCAGGAGTTAATTTTCTGTAAAAGCAAAGCAAAGGGGAAAAAAAAACATTTACAAAGTGTAACACTGGGGATTCCTTTTTTACTTAAGATGTTTAACTACTCAAAATGACAACAATTATATCTTTAAGAGTATACTAAAAGGGGTGGAAACAGCAATACAACTGATAAAGTGTAGATGGTAAATAAACCGAAGATTTTTTTTTTCCAAAGGTTCTTTTTAAAGGAGTAAGAAGGATTAGAAGCTTGGGGAAATCCAGAATTAAACAAAACAAAAACCAAACCAAAACCAAAAACAAACAAAAACAAAAACAAAAAACGAAACACACCAAACTAAACCAAAGGAAAAAAAAAAAAAAAAAAAAAAAAAAAAAAAAAAAAAAAAAAAAAAAAAAAAAAAAGAGAGAGAGAAAGATGTCCTCATCAGCAACCATTCTGTTTATCAATAGCGTCCTGAAAGAGAGCAAAAAATAAAAGTCAAAATGACAATTATAGTTTGACTTGCCTAGTATTCGTCCAACTATGAACAATCTCCATATATGCTGATTTTCTAAAATAAACCATTGATTACGAATGGTTCTTAATGCCACAAAGTAAAAGTGTACATACGTGGACTGTAGGAACGAGATCTTGATCGTGATCTGTATCGACTATAGTAAGGAGAAGGTGATCTTCTTCTGTAGGAAATAAAAGATTACTTTGCATACCACATAATCACTGAGGCAGATGAAAATAACCATTACATTCTCTGTGTGCCAATTAATACTAGAACAGCAAGCATATGACACAACAAAATATTGGCAAATACAGATTACTGACCTCTGTTCTCAATCTTGAGAAGATAATTTCCCCCTTCCTCAAGAAATCATCATATAAAATCTATTTTTTTAAAGTTACTTAATTTTGAGAGAAAAAAAGCACAAGTGGGGGAGGGGCAGTGACAGAGGGGGAGAGAATCCCAAGCAGGCTCTGCAAAAGTGCAGAGCCTGAATTTATAAACTGAGATCATGACCTGAGCTGAAGTCAGTTGCTTAACCAACTGAGCCACCTAGGCATGTCCCTGTAAAATCTATTTTAAATATTTTATTAATGTATACGAAACAAAAATTAAAAGTACTAAATACTATTATAATCTAATTTAGAATGAAAATTACAAATTAAAACATTACCTGTACCGGTAATCATAGTCTTCATATCTGTCATACCCACGATCATATCCTCTATCATAGTAAGAATCCCGACGCCTGCCACCTCCTCCACCTCCACCACCACCTCCGCCACCGCCACCGCCACTACTACAGAAAAATATAAAAATTTTACATCAATGTGATTTTCCAGTATCATTTAATACTAACTGGTGCTTAAATAAAACGGAGGAAGGAGGGAAGACAATGTAGAAAGAAAGATTATCCCTTTTCGCGTCGGTTACCTCCACATCTCACTTTGCTGACTCCCATGGTATTATTCTGCTTTGGCTTCCTATTATTACATAAATAACCAGGAATGATTTCCCAAAACTCTCCAAATTATAAACTGCTCTTTTATACTACTCAAACCAGCAGGACCTTTTCAACAAGGTGAAATGAAGCACTGTGCTAGGAAACAGTACCAAAATGCTTAAGATGTGAGTCCTTAAGACTAATTCAGATGCAATTAATAAACATCATGAATTAAAAAAGGTTAACCAACCCGGAACAGCAAAAAGAATTAACTACCTTACACTGAAGTGCATCACTACAACAATTTTGAGATCTGGTTTATAAGACTTTGGCAGTGAATTTAAACTCTAAGCACTTTCTCCTGTACTTTTCCCAACTCCTAACCATA
The DNA here is from genome assembly GCF_016509475.1 of Prionailurus bengalensis. Taxonomy (NCBI): domain Eukaryota; kingdom Metazoa; phylum Chordata; class Mammalia; order Carnivora; family Felidae; genus Prionailurus; species Prionailurus bengalensis. The sequence continues at coordinate 115,155,177 of NC_057348.1, forward strand.
GGTACATTATTTTCACTTTAGTTTTCCGTAGGCTCTCCTTGCCAAACCCTACATTTTCCTCAGCAAGGCTTCAAAATAACTGAAAGTAATTCCTTCTTTCATTCTTAGCAATACTGTCTTTGGTTGTATTATATTAAAAAAATATATATATAAAAGCCTCTGTTTATTTTCTGCAATGTGAAAACTGACTTAAAAAAAATATGTATCACTATCCAATAACGCTTCCCTATTCACAAGGGTTCCAAAGTCACGTAAGAATAGAAACAGAATAAATGCTTAAAAGCATACACTATTTTTCTCATCTTTAATAAATTTTCTATTTGTATTAGCATCAAGCAAAGAGTCAGGAACGACTTTGATGGCTTTAATTTGTCCCCCTCCTCAAACAGATATTAGAATATGTACAAATTAAGCTTTCCATTCTAATTATAGGAAAAAATCATTTTATCTGCTAATTAATAAAAAAATTTGCATGCATTTCTGGTGAATTTCTGGCTCTTACAGTTTAGCTTAGAAAACGTGTTATCTTACTGAGTTGGTCTGCCCATGTAGATGCCAGGTGTAGGTGTGTGCGCTCTCTTGGTAATAGAATAATCCACACGAATTCTTCGACCATCCAGCTCCATTCCATTTGCTCTTTCCATTGCCTTTAACAGAGAACAGGCACAGAAAGTCATGCATATTTTACTAAGAAGAAACTACTAAAACTGCCAACAAATTTAACACATTTTCCATTTGAAGTTAAAAAAAATTAAAATTCTCTAAACACTTCTTTCCTAAACAGTAGGGACCAGGATTTTATATTATTAATTCTTGCTCTATGCATGTCAATAGTATTGAGTTTTCTAATGTACACACAGACACTTAAGCATCCCTCTGCTGAAACACTGGGGGCAGCTACAGAGAAAAAAACCACACAAGTTGGGAAGCCTGCATAACTCTTGAGGCTGCAGTTACTAGTTTCAGTCTAGGCAACTCAAAGCAGAAACTGCCATTCAGCTCACCTAAAACTATTTCTTAGGTAACACACCGCCACCTAGTGAACTCCAAATATAAAAGAACTTTTAAACCGGCCAACAAATGCTCCTGTCTTTATACCTGTGCTCACATTCCCTAACATTCTGCCCTTTGGCAAGAATACCAATAAATGTGACAATAATTCAAGTACATTACAAAGTTCTTTGGAACTACAGTAAAGTTGCCAATTTCATTTTATCTTATAAAGGAAATAAACCAGGCGGAGTGGTTGTGGGAAGAATCAAGAGCTAGGACAAATAAGTTTCATATTTAAAAAAAATCTTAAGTTTTATACTTCACAACCTTCACTTCAGGTCAGATATCCTAGTGTTTTTATTAAAAAAAAAAATGTTTACTAATTTTTTTTTTTTTTTTTTTTGAGAGAGACAGAGCACATGCAAGAGGCAGAGAGGAGAGAGAATCCCAAGCAAGCTCCATGCTCAGTACGGAGCCTGACACTGGGATGAACCAGGAGATCACCAACTGAGCAGATTATCAAAGAGCAGGCTGCTTAACCAAGTGAGCCACTCAGGCACCTCCTCCAACTACTTTTTAAGTTTATAACTTTATCCCTTGAGACCAGAAATAAATCACAAATATGTAACCAAAAAAGGTAATACTTGACAGATTAAAACATTTAGAGAATGCTAATTAGAACGTCTATTACATAAATGATTTACAACCTGGAGGATTACTTTGTTAGAATTATCTGGGGTTTTTCAACCTTTGCACTTTGGGACTGCTAATTCTATGTTGTGGGTGGCTAGCTTGTGCACTATAATTGTAAGATGTTTAATATCATTTTTGGCCTCTCTCCACTAGATGCCACTAGCATCTATTATTTTTGAAAAATATGCGAACTTTTATTACGACTGTTTATGTCGCAATCAAATACTGTTGATACATAGAGCAACAACCCATATCCAACTACTATCACATGTAAAATAGTAATTGGATAACTACTATAGGTAAAATAGTACCAACATGAGGCTCAAACTCACGACCCTGAGATCAAGAGTCACATGCTCTACCAACTGAACTAGCCAGGTACCTGACATTTATTAAGGTTTGATAAGAACAGAAAAAGTTTTGATAAAAACTCAACAGTGGGCTTCAAATTCCTTAAAATGGAATTTTCTAACCCGATCACTATGAACTCTAGTATAAAGTAAGCCTACTGCTCCCTTTATATTCCACTATCAAATACATTAGAATAGCACAACTTCAGGGGTGCCTGGGTGACTAAGCTGGTTAAGCATCCGACCATTGGTTTCGGCTCAGGTCATGATCTCGTGGTTTTGTGAATTCAAGCCCAACATCTGGCTCTGTACTGGCAGCACAAAGCCTGCTTGGGATTCTCTCTCTCCCCATCCCCAACTTACACTGTGTCTGTCTCTCTCAAAATAAATTTAAAAAATAATTAAAAAAGCAATTTCTTAAAAAAAAAATAGCACAATTTCAAATCATTGATATTGATTATGATCACTGTTAGGAAAATGAAGAAAGGCAATAAAAACAAGAAATGAAAAAAGACCAATTTTTTCTAGGTATATTTTAATTATAGAACAAAAATAGATGAGTATGAATGGAAACACACTCTATACATGGGGAGCTCATGTGACACAAAATTAAACAGATTAACCTAAATATTATATGGTTTCTCTTTAACTTTTAAAAAAAGATTTTATTTTTAAGTAATCTCTACACCCAGCATGGGGCTTGAATTCACAACCCCAAGATCAAGAGTTGCACGCTCCACCAACTGAGCTTGCCAGACAACTGAAAATACCATAGAATTTCTAGAAAGTTAGTTTAATCACCTTCTTGGGAGTATGAATAAGACTTAGTCAAAGAAGAATATTCATATGCTTTATTTTTTCTATTAACTCAAACACATACATCTCACTTTCCAAACTGTAACACTGAGAGGAAGAGTTTGAATAGACTCAGGTCAGGGAATGAAAGAGAACATGTTATGGAACTGGGAGACTATCAGTCAACTTTTAACAATAACCTGACATTATAATCATGTACCTCAAAAATGTCAAATTGACAGATAATTATAAAATTACCTCCTTTGAGTCATCTATTCTTTCAAAATAAACAAAAGCAAATCCTCGTGATCGTCCAGTTCGCTGATCATAAACCACATTGACACCACTCAATGGTCCGTATCGAGAAAATACTTCACGAAGATCTCTCTCTGTTGTGTACAAACTGAGGCCAAACACTCCAAGGCAAGTGTTGGGATCTGGATTTGCCTGTTGAATATTTAAGATGTGATTTAATTTCAAGCTCCAAACTGAAGTAAAAAGCCACACAGAAATACTTTGAACACCTCATCTAATACACAAAGACTATACACTACTTCAAGTTACTTGGAAAGAAGAATTTAAGAGGAAAAAACCCAGATGAGTAATATTTTACAGTTTACATACAGTACACTCACCCCTTCTTTGGAGTATACATCCAGTTGTATCCTAAATAAAAACATCCCTACTTTCTATTTCTAGTCCTGCAATTTTCAGAATGTATCCAAAGAATCCACCCTAGTTTAAATTTGAAGCCTTATTCGTGGCTTATTCAAATGTTTTATACCTTACAGATTTGTACTTAATATGACTTCATCTGTAAGTGCTTTCTCCATTTTCATTAAGGACATTCTTTCAATTTTCCCACAATCCTAATTTGAAAAATGTATTTACACATTTCAAAGCATCATTAAATAACAGCAGATTCCATTACAGTTAAATGATTCAGTATCACACAGAGGGAAAACACAGCATCAAAGTTAAGCACAGGAAGTTTGAGGCAAGCAGCCTGGATGAAACCTGGACTCTGCCAGTTAGCCAAAATCCAAACATCAATGTCACATAACCAAGGCTCAACCTGCCTATCTATTACATGCATTGAAAACCTCTGCACAGTGCTGAATGTGTTAGCTATTATTATTACTACATGTATTTCCCTGCCAACTTCCCTCAGCCTCCACCAAGTTTTTTTTTTTTTTTTAATTTTTTTTTTCAACGTTTATTTATTTTTGGGACAGAGAGAGACAGAGCATGAACCGGGGAGGGGCAGAGAGAGAGGGAGACACAGAATTGGAAACAGGCTCCAGGCTCTGAGCCATCAGCCCAGAGCCCGACGCGGGGCTCGAACTCACGGACCGCGAGATCGTGACCTGGCTGAAGTCGGACGCTTAACCGACTGCGCCACCCAGGCGCCCCTACCTCCACCAAGTTTTTAATCTCAATATTTTCAGCTCAGTTTTTCATTTTAATTCGTAAAACATATATTTTCTTCACAAATTTCAACTTTTCACTCAAAAGTCAAGAAAATAAAATATACAAAAAATATATTTTTTTTAATATTTAATTTATCTTGAGAGACAGAGAATCCCAAGCAGGCCCTGCAGTTGGGGCTGAAACCCATGAACCATAAGATCACATTTTGAGCTGAAAACAAGAGTTGGACATTTAACTGACTGAACCACCCAGGTACCCCAAGAAAAGAAAATATATTTAAATCAATATAAATAATATTCATATGCTTAAGGATGTTTCTGGAATATCACTTTATTTATTTTTTATTTCCTTAAGTAATCTCTACACACAATGAGGGGCTCGAACTCATAACCTGAAGATCAAGAGTCGCATGCTCCACCGACTAAACCAGTCAGGTGCCCCCTGGAGTACCACTTTAAAATAACGGTCTAGGGGTGCCTGGGTGGTTCAGTCAGTTAAGTGTCCAACTTTGGCTCAGATCATGATCTCACTGTTTGTGAGTTCAAGTCCTGCATCAGGCTCTGTGCTGACAGCTCAGAGCCTGAGCCTGCTTTGGATTCTGTGTCTCCCTCTCTCTCTGTCTTTCCTGCGCTCATACTATCTCTCTCAAAAAAATGAATGAATGTTAAAAAAAACAACAACAACAAAAACCCAAAAAATCCAAAAAGACGGTCTAGTCTCATGAAATCAAGATATTATGCTATAACTAAACACCTAAGACAAAATAAGTTTTCATTAATTTTTTAAAACTACATACCCTGCTGCCTGTATGTCTTCTCCGGTTAGACATTGGAGAGTGACTTCGGCTTCTACGACGCCGGTATTCAGGTGTATATGACCTACTTCGAGATCGTCTCCTATGAGAGTGAGAATGGGATCTGGATCGAGTGTAACGTCTATGAGAATGCCTCCTTGACCTCGACCTGTGAGAGAAATAAATTTAAGTGAAAATACTGAAGCAAATGGGTAATGCCAAGGATTTATACATGTACCCCAGCTCCTTTTTACTTTCTGAGGCAAGTATATTCTTCTTGTTCTCTTAATCATACAATCATCTTGTTCTCAGTCTATCCCTTCTACACTCTTTTCACACTATACCTTACAAGCATGTTACACCTCTATCTTCTTTTAAAAGAAAAACACAAAACAAGCACTAAGGAAATCCTGCAATATTCTGAGACATGGATGAACCCTGAGGACATTATGCTAAGGCAAACAAGCCAGCCACCAAAAGACAAATACTGTGATTCCACTTATATAAGGTTCTTGGAGTAGTCAAAACCATATAGCCAGCAAGTAAAATGGTGGCTGCCAAGGGCTGGGAGAGGGGGAAAACAAGGGGCCACTGTTCAATGGGTATAGAGTTTGTTTTACAGGATGAAGAGTTCTGGGACAGATGGTAGTGATGGTTGCACAATGTGAATGTATTTAATACCACTACTCAATAGCACTCTTAAACATGGTTAAGACTGTCAATTTAAAAAAAAAAATTTTTTTTTAAATGTTTACTTATTTTTGAGAGACAGAATGTGAGTGAGGGAGGGGCAGGCAGAGAGAGGGGGAGAGAGAGGGAGGGGGAGGAAGGAAGGGACAGAGGGAGAGGGAGAGGGAGAAAGAGACAGACAGACATAGAATCTGAAGCAGGCTCCAGGCTCCGAGTTGTTAGCACAGAGCCCGATGCGGGGCTTGAACCCACGAACTGTGAGATCATGACCCGAGCCAAAGCTGGAAGCTCAACTGACTTGAGCCACCCAGGTGCCCCAAGACTGTAAATTTTGTTATGTGTATCTTACCATAACAAAGACCAATCATCAACTGCCATTATCACCACAGTAAAATCCTTTGATTCTTACCATCTTCTCAATATAGTTCTACATTCCCTTCACTGTTAAGTGTCATTTCCTTTCCAATCTTTCTTTAGCCCACTGCAATCCAGCATCTCCTAAATTAATCCAACAACCTAAATGCCCATGTAATAGTCTTCATGTCTAACAGTCTTCATTTCTTCAAGTTTACTACAGCATCTCACTTGTCTTTCCCCTGCTGATTCCCTAGCTCTTCTCCTTTCTCTATTTCCAGCCACTCTGATTATTTCTTTGCCTCTTAATGTTAACTATTTATTTACTATTCACATGACCCATCTTTGATAAACACACAGACCAGGAGCGAGCGATCAGTCTTTTTTTTTTTTTAACGTTTATTTATTTTTTGAGACAGAGAGAGACAGAGCATGAACGGGGGAGGGGCAGAGAGAGAGGGAGACACAGAATCAGAAGCAGGCTCCAGGCTCTGAGCCATCAGCCCAGAGCCCGACACGGGGCTCGAACTCACGGACCGCGAGATGGTGACCTGAGCTGAAGTCAGACGCTTAACCAACTGAGCCACCCAGGCGCCCCATGGAGCGATCACAGTCTTACAAAATAATTTGTTTAAGGCATTCAATAAATGTTATACATGCTAAGGGCCAGAGTGTCTAAAAAGAGAGCACGTGCATGTAGAGAATTAAACTAACAAGGGAAGATTATTCAAAACAAAGAAGGCTAACAATGAAGCTGGGAGACATATTTTACTAGGTAGACAGGGGAAAAGTATTCTAGGAACAGCAAAAGCAAAAGTTCCTTGGCAAGACCTGGAGATGTAGTTCCTAGCACATTTAAGATATGGAGATTTCCCATTTTCCTTAACACTAATTTACAGCCTCACTGTAAAAGATAAACAAACATTAATAAGAAATCCTGTCACTTAAAGTATCAATTGTTGGGGCACCTGGGTGGCTCAGTTGGCTTAGTGTCTGACTTCGGCTCAGGTCATGATCTCACGGTTCATGGGTTCGAGCCCCGCATCAGGCTCTGTGTTGACAGCTTAGAGCCTGGACCATGCTTTGGATTCTGTGTCTCCCTCTCTCTCTCTGCTCCTCCCCTATTCATACTCTCTCAAAAATAAATAAATGTTAAAAAAAATGAAAAATGTTTATTTTTTGTGGGGCGGGAAGGGGCAGAGACAGCGAGGGTGACAGAGAATTCAAAGCAGGCTCTGTGCTGACAGCAGAGAGCCTGATGTATGGGTAGAACCAACGAACCTTGAGATATGACCTGAGCCTAAGTCAGACACTTAAGACAACTGAACCACCCAGGTGCCCTTCAACTGTTAATTTTAAACAGTAATGATAAATGACATAAATTAAAAACCCTTCAGGAGTCCCTAAGCTTTTCTCTGAATCAGATAGTGGTAAGTATTACGAAAAAAAATTAAGAGTAAGGCAATAAAGTGTGTATGCTCTTTAACGTTCTCAGGTGGCACACAGAGAATGAATTAAGTGACTGAATATCTGAGGGAGGAGAATTCTAGGCCGAGAACAACAAGTGTGAAGGTCCTAAAATGAAAACATGCTCATTTCCATTTGCACACCCAAATTCTACACAGTGCTATTCTGCACATGATTTAATTAGAGTGGTTAGTGAATCAAGTTGGATCGTGGATAAGACAGAAAAGATAGCTGTGGACTCAAGAAAAGTATAGCCTTTTAATGGATTTTTTTTGTCTCATGCTCCCTTGCAAACAAACTCTACACAAAGAAATTATGTCTCCAATTAAGAAATTATAGGGGCGCCTGGGTGGCTCAGTTAATTAAGCATCACTATCTGACTCTCAGTTTTGGCTCAGGTCATGACCTCATGGTTTTCTGAGTTTGAGCCCCACATGCAGCCTACACTGACAGTGCAGAGCCTATTTGGGATTCTCTCTCTGCCATTCCCCGACTCATGTTATCTCCATCTCTATTAAAATAAATAAACTCAAAAAAAAAAAAAAGAAAAAAGAAATTACATCGACAAGAGTTCCAACCTGGACCTACTGAGTCACAATCTTCAGGTAAAGGATGTAGCTGGAATATGAATCTTGAAACAGCTTCTCAAATCATTGTGATAGCCAGTACAACATAGACACATCAACCTTCTCTGCTCTAAATTACATGCCAAGTATCCAATGGAGAAATTTACCTTTTGGTTGTACAAATACTGAAATAAAATAAAAACCAACCCTCAGATGCCAAATGCATTTAAATCAAGCAACACATATTGAATCTATATTAACAGCCAGCATCTGATAGGTTAACTGGGCTAAGAGAGGACTCTGCCTTATCTAAATCTTTATCTAGAACACTTAAAAAAAATCTTTTATTTATTTATTTTGGGAGAGTGTACATGCATGAGAGTAGGGAAGGGGGTAGGGAGAGAGAGAATCCCAAGCAGGCTCCACACTCAGTGCAGAGCCCAACAGGAGCTAGATTCCATGACCATGAGATCATGAGCTGAAAGGAGATCAAGAGACTGACACTTAACTGACTGAGCCACCCAGGCACCCCTAGAACATTCATTTCTAAACTCCACAGTTTGAGAAAAACTACTTCATGTTTTGGGTGAAATTTCTTTGGTCTTTGGTCTAATCTCTATACAAAATGCAGCAAAAACAAGGAATTTAGTAAAAAACCACTTTGCTCTGAAAAATCCAAGGAAAGCATCTTAAGTACTATTTTAAGCACACTTACCTGGATTTTGATCTTGATCGAGAATGGGATTCAGAGTGTTTGGAAACCCTTGATGGACTACGAGATCCTGACCTGCTCTCCGATTTTACACGAGCAGGAGTTCCCGTTGGAGATTTTGACTGAGAGCGAGACTCCTAACAAAGAAGACAGTATTACAAATGGCACTGGTCACGTAGATGCCTAACACCTAACATTTAAAGTACCGTAATTATTTATATTGATTGCTCCTGAAAAACAAATGGTTAGGCAACACCCTCCAGAAAAAATTTCAGCTCATTAATAACCCATTGTTAATACTGCTAACTGTCCTCAATAATTCCCTACTTGAACCAGATCACCAATTCTCTATTAACTAAGTAATCATGCAAATTCATCTACAACTTGATCATACAGACACTGGAACATAAACCATACATTTACTTAACCTAGGACCCATTCATTCTTCCAGATTCTTTTAATTCTACTTCACTCTTGCTTTCTACTTCTCTTCATTCTTCATTGAGTTTTTCATTTTTCATACTTCGTGTATTCTTCCCCAATTCAAACAATTCAAAATAGCCTTAAAAAAAATATTCAAGTGCTTCTATCTGACCAATCTTCTGTTCAATTTTTTCCCCCATTCAATTTTAATTTTCTGATCTTTAATACTTTTCATTAGCCTTCTTTTATCTTGATTTATCTTCCACATTCTTGGAAAAAACTCTTCAATTTCTTCACGAACATTAACCTTAATGGAAAAAGAACATTTAGTATATTTAAGCACGTGGGGATTATAAAACTCTGCTGGAGTTCAGAATGTTATCTACCAAATGGAAAAGCCAGCAGGTAAAGTGCAAATAACTAGTTTATTAAAAAACAATTTTATAATCTTTAAAATTTTTCAAAAGTCTAGTTTCTAACAATTAAAGAAAATTTACTGAATTTCTCTAAATGTTTTTTACCATATTCTTCACCCTCCTCCCCTTTCATGTTTCATCCTATTTCCTAAAATGTGAACAATTTTAATATAAATAATTAATCCAAGCATAAATCTAACATTAACTGTAATCCCCCCCACGTATGTCTTAAGTATTTACTAATTTATAACTTGAAGTCTTAGTTATCTTAAAATGAGCTTTCACTAAGCCATGCTAAGATACCAAGATACAGTTAAAGCAAAGCATTCTGGGCTGAAATTTGCACACATCTACCTAAACTCAATTATTAGAGAACACATGCTGATGTTCAAAGTAAAAAAAAAAAAAAAAAAATTAGTGAAATTACTAACATCTTTTCCCAATTATGTTTGACCACTATCTTTGCACACTCCAACTTAATCAGAAACATATGTTCTGAAATAAAGCACAAAGATAAACTTACGGGGAAAAGAGGACATGAAATTCTTAAAATGCCCCCTTTGGCTTATAAATTACTAATACATGTAATTTTTCAACTGCGCCATTTTAATATTCTGTATTATCATGAAGTATCATAATGTACAAAAAAATATACAATTAGTATCATGGTCTTTATTTTTTGATCCCACCAATTTTATTAATAGTTTTCCATATTTTATGCAGTTACACATACATATATTCCCTTCAGTAACTATATCCTATATCAGAAAACTGACTGGCTTCTGAAAAAGTTGGATATAAATCAAAACTTTCCAAATCAAATGATTTAAAACTGAATAAGAGACTGTTTCTTAATCTGACAGATATATGATTATGACCAAAGTAGGATGGGACAGTCCGGTTTCTCTGTCCATTTACGCCTTGATTATCATTGTAAATAATTACCCAAACCTCACACCCATTTTCATTTATGCCATAAGACTATCATGCAACTTCGTTAAAACTTTCTCTCTGAGTTTAATGTCCAAAGATTTACTTATCAAGAACTGTACAAATGCTGCCAGGCCTGTTTATTTTTTCAGATGCAAACAAAACTGAAACATATAGCTACCTTTTCCTTCAATATCAACCTTTCCCATTTAGCTACCTGTAAGTCTTTCACCACATCTCTCTGAATTCTCTACAGTCTCTAAATTCCTGGACAGATGCCTGGAGCAGGCACAGCAATTTAGGTTTTTTCATTCACTGAAACTGTAAAAGCAGCATATTCTGTACTTCAAAAAAAAAAAAAAAAAGTATGGCCAATTTGCTTGTAATTGAAGCATTACACAGGCTGGTTCATTAAGGTGAAAAGAGTATCTTCCCCTCTCTGCTTTCCCTTCTATAACACAGATCCTATGTTATTCATTTATGCTGTTGAACAGCAGTAGATGAAACACTATGAATATGACCACAGTTTATGTTTACATACATATCAGAATGCTCTATGACACTGTAAAATGTTTAATTTTACAACTGTATAAATCAGTCTTATATTAAAATCTAAGTTTTTTCTTAAATGCTTATGTGAAGCTTTCTAGTACATGGGAAAAATATTATGGTCCAAATATGTGTATGTTTGATTTTCAAGTCTTCCCTCATAAATAAATATAACAACTGAAAATTATTCAATAGTGCTGAAAATCGCCATTTCTTAGAAATTAATGTAAACAAGCTAACTTAGTAACATCTTAAAATTTAAAGTTTCAATCTCAGTTCTGGCACAGAACTTACTGGAAAAAACGAAACTTTCCTTTTGGTTTGTTAAAACATTAAGACATGACAGAGTATTTTTTCAAAAGACATTAGGCTATTTTAAAAGAAGTCTTGCTGGGGCACCTGGGTGGCTCAGTTGGTTGGGTGGCCAACTGTGGCCCAGGTCATGATCTCCCAGCTCATGAGTTCCAGCCCCTCTTCGGGCTCTGTGTTGACAGCTCAGAGCCTGGAGCCTGGTTCCGATTCTGTGTCTCCCTCTCTACCCCTCCCCTATTTGCACTCTGTCCATCTGTCTCTCTCAAAAATAAATAAACATTAAAAAAAAATAAAAGAAGTCTTGCTTTTTAATTATCTAAGGTTTCACAAACACCTAATACCTCTTTTGTTGCCTATCCTTCAGTTTTTCTATCATGAAAACTTAAATCTGCATAAATTTCTTCATGGAATCATTCAAGGTTAAGAAACAGTCCTCTTACCTCCCTTGTTAACAACTGGTTACAAAGTTGTCACTATCATTTTAACCTCTGAAAACAATTTAGATACAATCTAAAAAGGTAAAATTAATAACTGTCAGTGAATTTAACTTGAAGAATAAACTACTAATTCTTCAGAATTTTTACTGTAATACAAAAAAAAGGCTCCTCATTCTAAGAACTGATATAGTTAATAGTCTTCACAAAGAAAAATGGTCATATCAATTAATATTTGCCATTTTTAAGTAACTTATTTGTCAAAAGCTGGTACGAAGTACCATTTTCACTAAATTGTGCATTAGAAACCAACCTACAACCTTTGTGGACAAATGCTAGATTATCCTTTTCTACCTTTGAGACTTATCTTTATTACAAAATCATAACTTCAACTTTTCCTCCGGAGAAATACATAAAACTTAAATAAAATACTGAGAAGGGCTGTTATCTGTCCTGTTTCACTTGATTACACTGAATCGACTCTGAAAGCTGCCCAGTCAAGAAATTCTGCAAATTCTTCAGTAACCTGCATTCGGATCCAACAACCATTAAAATAAAAGAAATGGACAGAATGACTCAACCAAGTCATATCCAAAATTTTATAAGCAATCTTAAACAGGCTTCCAGTATACCTTACCTACTATAAACCAGAAGCCAGGCAGAAAGTTCTCATAGTACAACCTGCTTAAACGGTGTCGGTTCTTTCAACTATTCTTTATTATCAAGGTACCTCTGGTGGCAGCTGAAGGACACAGCCAAAAATAAAAACGAGAGAGCTAACCACAATACTAGGAATGTACCACGGTATATCCAATTCAAGCAATCTGTGTTAAAATACAGCAGCATTTTACACACCGTACATAACTACAACAACCATGTACTATTCTTTTAATCAAGAAAAAAAGGTTATTAAATATATGCACACATTGCTGCAGAACATGAACAATTCCTAAGGTAAGCAATAATTGCGGTCTTTTAATACAGCTAGTATCATAATAGATGGAAGAAAAAAATTTCAACATATATGTTTAGTACTTGAAAGCCCATTAAAATGAACACATCACAATATAAATGCTAAGCTGTAACCCATTCTAATATTATGGCAATGCAAATTCCATACCAATAGTGCCAAGTTTATACAAATTCAAGTTTCTATGATAATAGTATAAACTTTAAAAAACAAGCTCTCTCAAAATATATTTTCCCACTACTTTATGAAATTGGAAATCTATGTCCATAAAAGTACACTAGTGCATTTAGGCAAATTTTATGTCCCAAAGCAGGGGGGGTGGTGGTGGTGGTGTACTTAAAATACTCAAATAGCTTATAATATTTATTGTACTAAGAACTTCATTCTTTAGGGCTTATTGGAAACCTGTGTTTATCCAATTCTTTAATTTCAGTCTACATAAACAGCTGTTCTGCCTCCTTCCTCTTGAGTATGATAGGCTGCTTCTCTTAGACTCTTAAGCTTATAAAAGAAATACTTCCACTGTCTTAACCCATAACTGCTATCAGAGTAATTCCTTAAAAAGAAAACACTTGTGTGCTGCATTCTAAGTGAGGTTAAAGTGGTCTTTCCATCTGCAAAGGCTCACAGATATACTAACACTTTGTCTTTACATTCTCTACAGTTTGGAATAATTTTGGAGATGCTTAAAGAAATTTAGAATTGTTACTTATGCATAAATAATGAAATATAAACTAGTCACAACCATGAAATCGCCTGAAATATTTATAGCCTTTTCTACAAATTTTAAGTGTGGTCAATAAACTGGCTAGCTGATATGTCATGACCAATTTTAACATGCAAAAAATTTAGTTATATTAAAAGCCAATAAATAATAGCTAAAAATTTTTACTAAGAACCTGCTATAGAATTTCTTAGGTTCTCATCTTCTAATATGGGAATATTTATGAATCTTGAGTAAATTACAGGGCCTTAGTTTAAAAAAAATAACTTTTCTTCTACCTCAGATTGGTCAGGCCTAGTCACTCATAATTCAAAATTTCATTTTGGTGAAAATCATGAGACAATAAGGATTATATACAACTACATATTGGCAATAATCTAGAGGAGGGAGGGGAAACCACATTTCCTTCATTATTCCCCTCTTAACTTTTTTTTTTTTTAAACAGTGTTTCCAGATTCTTTTCCCCATCTGATCATTAACACTTCCTCACCTGCACTTCTGTCCTGCTAAATCTGGTAGGACAGGTGAACAAATAACAATCAGTATTAACTAATTTAGCATGTGAATATATACCTTTTACAAAGGTCCCAGGGTTAGTTATTTGATGCCTGAGCACCCAGTGATAGTATCAAAGAGTAGGTTTTCACACTGTCAGGAAGGTTCTAAGAAACTATTGATTATCCTTGGCCATTTCACACTTGTTACACTACACAGACCATAGGTAAATAAATTCTGTAAATCCATAAACAAAGGTCATTCCTAAATATTTAAATCCCTTCACATTCTTTCAGATCTCAAGATTTTTTATTCTCATTTTTGGAATGGCACAAATCATTAAGCATCTGTGACAAATCTGTGCATTGGGGGTACAATTAGTTACATTGCTCCCTTTAGAAATCCTACCTTCTACCTATATTGAGCAGCGAAAGAATCTCAAATATTAAAATTTGAGCATTAAAAATGTTTCCTTAAGTTTAGCAATTCCTTGCTTAAAAATCCACAGAGGGAATAAAAAAAGCATTAAAATTGGATGAAAGCACTTAACTTTAATAAATAAATTAAACCTAAAACAAGACTGTCAAGTTTAATATTGTCACTACTATGGGAAAGAAAGTCTTACCCTTTTGTAACAAGTTGATGTGATGATATATATGAAATTAAATTGCTTAAGAAACTGAACTAAGTATTTTTAAAAGCTAAACGCTGACATTCTTATCTGTAAAATAGAGATTCTTTTTTATTCGTATTTTTTTAAAAGGAAGGGAGAGTGCAAACCTCCCTTGTACTCCCACATTTATTAAAGTTTCATCAATAGAAAAATTTTAAGCCCAGTTTTATTTTATTTTTAAAAAGAAGCCAGTCACCAAGATGGGTTTTGAATAGCTCAATCATCACCCCAATTATTACAAATCAGGATTCAGAGAAGAAAAAAGCTTCCGCTATTTCTGCTATTCTTTAACAAAATATCTTAACGCACACACATTTTAATTCCAAACTGGTACAGACAAATTTTTATTTTGCTCTTTGCTTCTGTCATCCAGTCAAACCATATCATGTGTTAAGAGGAACACTAGGAGTCACTTAAAAATATTCTAGCTACTCAAGAAGCTCTAACAAACTCTGAAAAGGAGACAAGTAGCATTTTTCCTCTTCCAACTGTGGAATTATAAGATAGACCCTACATGAAAATCTTTAACCTCTATTAAAAACCATGGGCCAATGAATGAGAAAAAAATGGACTTAACGTTATTCTAAGTTACGTTAAAAAAAAAAAAAAAAAATTAGGGGTAGAGGGTGAGTAAGTAAAATGAAAATTTCCATTCCCCATTATTTCTATGAAGAAGTCTAAACATTTTTTGGAGACCTAAATCCTAACTTTAATCGAAGCTGTGTGAAGCAAACAACTTTTTATGAAGATGACATGGAAAGGCACAGATCAAGTGCCAGCCTCACTCTCAGCTCAGAAAGACATTTCCATTTAAAATATTTCTGTAAACTTAATATACATGTCCCAAGCAAATTGTTTTAAGGAACCTACTACTTATTTTAAAGTAAAAATGTCTCATTCTTTACATCCCACTGCTGTCCTGTTTGGACCAGAGTCTTCACAATTTCCTTCCTTAAATACCTCGTGTGCCTTGCTGCTCTTCTTGTACCAGTCCCTCTGTTCTTTGCTAAAATTCCTTTCATTATGCCACTCCCAGAATTAAGAATCCATACATGCCTTCTTATAGCATATTGGATTAAGTCCAAATCCCTAAATCTAGAATTCAAACCCTCCATTATCTAACTGCATATCCAGTCCAATCTATCATCTATTACTGCACCAGCAACCTCCTCATTGTCATCTATTCCTTAACTGTAAGATCCAGTGTTAGGTAAAGCTTTCCCTTTCCCCTACCTCACAAAACCACCCAGCTTCATTTTCTGAATTCCTTATTCCTTCTATCACAGGGAACGTGATTATATACTTTTACCCAGATTTGAGCTGACAGTCATCTCAAATTAGAATCCAAGTTCTATTTCCCTCAAGAACACCTGACCTTTACTTAAAAGGCAGCAGATGCTCGACAGTTTTACCTTAGGCAGAAGGGAATTTTGATTGGGTTAACTATTAGGGTTACTTATAACAAAATTCAGCCAGTTATATTTTCCTTCCCCAAGTTCTTTTATTCCAGTCCTCTACAATGGAAGAAACATTAATCTACAGTGGAAAATTAAGCTCCTGTAAACTGTTTCTCACAAACTCTATTAATGTCTGAGATGCTCAAGTACACGTGCTCCTTTTTAAAAAGTAAATCAAAATATATACAGCATAATGTATGCAATGAGCAATGGACTGGGACCTGTAAATCTCAGATTCCTGGCATGGTCTTCTAGGCCTGCTTTACTTTCTAAAATGGCTAAGAATACTCTAGCCCTCGCAAAAGTATCGTGAGGAATAAATTAGAAAACATGTAAAAAATCGGGGGAGGAGGTGTGGTGTGGTTAAGATTCTGAAATGTTATAAAAAAGTTGCCCTCTAATTCTAAATATCTTTTCAGTAACATGGGGTTAATATATGCTATTTATTCTAAAGGTAAAGCAAATGAAATCTCAACTGACCCGTCAATGTTTTCTCTACTTCATTTTAGTTACAAAATTTGAAGTATAACTACTTAAAAACCTCAAAAACATCATTTGAAAATCCTTTTTTGAGTGTTTCTAAATGGTCATTACGTTTAGATACAAAAATAACATGACAACTATATTCTTTAAAAACTTTTTTAAACTGCTGGTTTGTGGCTAGCAGTTCAGAAATCACAACAGTTTAGAAACCAAAAGCACTAGTGAATGTTAAACTGTTGTAAGAAACAATTTTAAAAAAGAAAAAAGCACACCCTTAGAAAAGCTTCTGGCATTCTTCTAATTCTTTAACCAATAACAAATAAAGACAATTACCCCAACCTACAAAAGAAAAAAAAGATGTAACAGGTAACGGTGGGCGAACGCATTATTCAATCTACTGAGTTCATTTACACTAACATACACTTGGGTATCACATGTCAAAAAATATTTTCTATGACAGTAAACACTGTAAGGGGCAGGGAGGAGGAAGAACCCGTTTTCTATTAACATAAAATGTTAATGCCTACATACATTTTAGCTTAAAATTGGGTGGGGATCTTACATATACTGCCTTCTTAGGTGGGTAAGGTGTCAATTACCTCAAACTTGTTCCATTCCTCAATTTGATGACTAATTAAAAAGTAAGAACTTAAAGGACAACAAGGTCCCAGATAGTAGTCCTCTTCACTTCCCCACAAACCAAATCAAAACAAACATTAACAAAAAATAAATTTCTGTACTAAAGTCAACAGAAGGAAAGATTAATGGGCAGCCAAATTTCTTCCCACAACTACCTAATGTTATCAAAACAATCAGCTTATAATTATCACCACATATTTTTATTAGAAGATTTTTAAAAAGTTTTGTTGGGACAATCAAGACGCCACACTAAAAAATAAGCAGGTTCGACTACTCACTTGTATCTGTGACCCAGATTTCATTTTAAAACTCCAATCTTACAGGCATTAAAAAAGTTTTGTTTCTAACCTATTTAAATCTCTTTCCTCACAAAGAATAAAAGCCTAAATCAACCTTCCGATTTAACTGTCTGCTTCTAAGTACTTTTATTACGAACTTCTAAAAAAGCCAAAATTCATTCCAACCAGCACACACCTTAAAGGCTTTTATGCGTTTCCCCTAGTAACTAGAATACCAACACAACAGCAAGAACATGCTGCCTGGGGATTTTCTTTTCAGGGTTTAACACTAAACCACTTCCACCAATTACCACTGTAAGGTAACTTCGGAAGTAGAACTCAAACACTGATTAACGTTCTAGTGTATTTAGGCTGAGGATAACGTATCTTTGTGATGTTTATATTCATCGACCCCAAATAGTGAAAATCCCTGAGGCCCTCTTTGCTGGGGGATGCGGTGAGGAGAGAAATGGGAGAGGGCCTGTAATTTTCAGGTAACGTTTTGAGTAGAGAACAGTATAAACTGACTAGCTATTTTCAAAATACTGAGCCACAAAATTTGTTCAGTTATGTAAGATTTTTTTTTTTTTTACCGTAAAGACCTGTAAAGAAGTGGTTTTTAGATGAAAGATCATAGGAAGGAAAGCATTAGAAGTTGAGATATAAAGAAGAGAGAAAAAAAAAACCCAACATCAAGGAATTAAAAAATCAGGCGTTATAGCATTTCCACATTCATTTTGAAGTGAAAAGAAAGTAGAAGGGACATTAAGGGAAAAGGGCTCCTTGCGTAGTTTTCCCCTCACAGCTCTCGTCTTAAGAACGCTTAAGGGTCGGTGCGGTCGTTGACTAACCACTTCATTAGGCTCGTCCCACCTTCAACCTCAAGGCTTTCGCCTTTATAGACGCAACGCCGCCGGTTCCAACAGAGACGCGGCCGCTCACTGCAATAGAGAGCCAAGGAGACACAGGCCCCAGCTAGTCCCACGCCAGCTTCTCCCCGCCCGGACAACAGCCCCGCGCAGTTTCGACCCCGAGACCCTCTACGATGCTCGGGGTCGCCAGAAATGCCACCGCAGGAAGCACCTACCACTATCCGGCCGGAGGGGAACTCCCTGCCGTCTCCTCCCGCCCCACCGCGACGGGGACCCACTCCTCGGAACAGAGATAAGGAAGCCTCAGGGGTGGGGAGAAGGGAGCGCGCCACTGCGGGGGGAAATCGGACCTAGGAGTCCAGGTATCAGTCAGTCTCCAAAAAAAGGGGGAGAGGGGGTTATCCGTGGTGTTTGGGGGAAAGAGTGGAACCCAGAAGCCATCTTGGTATGTGAGGAAACAACCGTGATGGCTCCAGAGGCTGCTCCCCGCGGGACCCCGCAGGACTCCCCGCAACCCCGCCCGACCGCGCTCGTCCCCGTGAAACCCCGAGCATCGGGCCGCCGCCGAAGACGGCTCCCGCGGCTTTGTACTCACTCTGCCCTCGAAGTTGTTCTCCTCTACATCACTCATGTCGGCCAGACGCTCCCCAAAACTAAATGAGAGACAAGTGTCGGCTTGAGGGCCGATGGCCTAATCAACCGCTGACTGGACCGTGGGGAGGAGGAAAGAGTCGGCAACAACGGCCGCTCCACTCCACTCCCACTCGGTCGCAGGCTCCGGCAAAATGGCGCCGGCCCCGCCAGAAACCTTCTGGCCTCCTAGTGCGCGACGTAAGGGGGCGGGACGTCTCTGTGACGGCATGGCCCCGCCTCCCGCGAGGCTTTGTGGCGGTCCCGGCCTAGCGGGTGGGGGAATGGCGTGTATTCTGAGCCTTGGCGCGTTGGAATAGACTCCTCGGCTGAGTGGTCTCAAAACTTAGGACCCCTTTTTAACGTCAGTTGTTTTGAAGATTTTCAGTCGCCAGATGAGCTTTTATTGATCTTGGGCCCTTTAAATATTTTCAAAATGGATTCTGATGGTACAGAAAAAAACTGGGAGCGTATACAGTATTTAATTAATACGGTTTTATTTTGGGGTATTTTCAGCACTTCTATTATTTTTCTTCAACCTTTTGCCCTTTGTAATGTTATTGACATAATACATGCGCAGGTAGTTTATAATGAAAAATCACAGTTCCTTGCCTCGCTCCTGGCTGGCTCCAGTCTCCACGCAAAGACAACTGTGTCAATTTCTTTTAAATTTTTTAATTTATTTTGAGAGAGAGCACTCTGCACGAATGGGAGAGGGGCAGAGAGCTAAGGAAGGAGAGAATCCCAAGCTGACTCCGTGCTGTCAGCGCAGGGTCTGATGAGGGTTCAATTCCACCAACCAAGAGATCATGACCTGAACTGAAATCAAGAGTCAGACCACTCTCTGTAATAAGTTCAGTTTTGAATTCCATATCAGACTTTATCAAACACTGTCTCTCCTTGATGCACTTACTTTGCTCCTCTTTTTCTGCCCTCTTCAACACTGCAGCAGTCTTAAACTCGGTGGTTTCACTACCCATGTAGATGCATGCTCCAACATCCTAGACTCTCAGTTCCTTGTGTTCCTTTGCTGCAAGACTCTTGCTCTCCACTCTCCTTCAGTCACTTGCTTACTTATGAAGTTTGTCATTGACTTTAACTGCAACCCTTCCATCATCCCAATTCAAGCAGTCCATTTGATTTATTTATTTTTGGTGAGAACACTTAAGTTCTCTCTTAGCAAATTTTAATTATATGATACAGTATTATCGATATAGTTATCATGTTAGATCCTCAGATCTTATTCATAACTTAAAGTTTATACCCATTTACCAGCTTCTCCCTATTTTTCCTGACCTCTTAGCCCTCGTAACCAATGTTCTTTCTCTGGGTTCAACTTTTTTTTTTTTTAATTCTGTATATGTGATACTGTGCAGTATTTGTCTTTCTTTGCTTGGCTTATTTCACTTAGCGTAATACCCTTAAACTTCATCCATGTTGTCACAAATGGCAAGATTTCCTTCTTTTCAAGGCTGAATATTATATATATATAGATATATTATATATATAGATATATTATATATATATAGATATTATATATATAGATATATTATATATATAGATATATTATATATATAGATATATATATAGATATATTATATATATATAGATATATTATATATATATAGATATATATAGGTATATAATCTATATATATAGCTATATAATATATATCTATATATACAGCTATATAATATATATAGATATATTATACAGCTGTATAGATATATATGTAGATATATATATATATAACAGCTATATATAATATATATAGATATATTATATATATCTATATATATCACATTTTCTTTATCCATTCAGGTGTCAGTGGAGACTTAGGTTGTTTCCATACCTTGACTATTGTGGATAGTGCTTCAGTGAACATGGGATAATACCCAGAAGTGGGATTGCTGGATCCTATAGGAGTTCTAATTTTAATTTTTTGAGGAACCTACTTAGTGTTTTCCATAGTGGCTGCACCAGTTTATATTCCCACCAACAGTGTACAAGTATTCCCTTTTCTCCACATCCTTGCCAGCATTTGTTATTTTTTATATTTTTGATAATAGACATTCTAACACATGAGGTAATATCTCATTGTGATTTTGATTTGCATAAGTTATGCAAATCTTGATGATTAGTGATTTTGAGCATCTTTTTTTAAAAAGTTTCTTTGAAAGAGAGAGAGAGAGCAAGAGCACGTAAGTGGGGAAGGGGCAGAGAGAAAGTGAGAGAATCCCAAGCAGGCTCCATGCTGTCAGCACAGAGCCCGATCTGGGGCTCCCATCTCACAGTCAATCGGATCAGCTCATGACCTGAGCCCAAATCAAGAGTCAGACACTTAACCAACTGATGCACCCAGGTACCCCAAAGCATCTTTCCATATACCTCTTAGCCATTTGTATTTCTTCTTTGGAAAAATGTCTATTCAGGTCCTTTGCCCATTTTTAAATTGGGTTCTTTGTTTTTTGTATGAGTTCCTTGTATACTTTAGGGATTAACTGCTTATCAGATACAACATGGTTTGCAATTTTTCTCCCATTCCATAGGGTGCTTTTCCCTCTGGTTGCTGGTTTCCTTTGCTGTGCAAAAGCTTTGGTATGAATTTGTTAAATCAACATTTGTTAAGGAGAGCCCTGGGGTGAATATGGGTCAATAAACGACCGCAAGAGAAATTGAGATAGAGAAGTTTATTACTTACAACCCTAGACAGAATACATAATATGACACCTCACAGGGCCACATGGGAGGTCAAGGCAGATACAGGCAGAGAGAGTAATAGGACCTGGGGCACATGCCTTTATTAGGGTCTGAGAGTGGAGAGGTTTGAGGCTCTCGGCTCACGTTTTGTTTGTCAGTTCAAATAAAAAAGGGTGAGGTTTTAGTAAACTCTACGTGTGTGTGTGTGGGGGGGTGTTTCATCTAAGGTGTGCATAAGAGGAGGCCCTGGGAGGCGGGGGAAACTGTTTATCACAACAGCTATCGGAAGAGTGACAAAATTTGTTGAAATATTTTGGTTACATGATGAGTGATATATAAATCTTGACACATCTTCTGGAGGTTGGCCTGCACCTGTCCTGAGTTGTTAATGTCCATGCAACAAGAAGTGCCCTGTAAAGAACAGATTCCACCCCCTTCAGCCAATAAGAAATCTAATGCCAATTGGTTATACATCACTACTTTGTACTAGTGAGCATTACTACTGCTGCATCAGACTCAGAATATGATGTAGTGTCTGCATGTGGTTGGTTAGGGTAGTTGATAATTGCTGAGTGTGTTTTTTTTTTTTTCAATATGTGAAATTTATTGTCAAAATGGTTTCCATACAACACCCAGTGCTCATCCCAAAAGGTGCCCTCCTCAATACCCATCACCCACCCTCCCCTCCCTCCCACCCCCCATCAACCCTCTGTTCTCAGTTTTGAAGAGTCTCTTATGCTTTGCCTCTCTCCCACTCTAACCTCTTTTTTTTTTCCTTCCCCTCCCCCATGGGTTTCTGTTAAGTTTCTCAGGATCCACATAAGAGTGAAACCATAAGGTATCTGTCTTTCTCTGTATGGCTTATTTCACTTAGCATCACACTCTCCAGTTCCATCCACATTGCTACAAAGGGCCATATTTCGTTCTTTCTCATTGGCTTGTAGTACTCCATTGTGTATACAAACCACCATTTCTTTATCCATTCATCAGTTGATGGACATTTAGGCTCTTTCCGTAATTTGGCTATTGTTGAGAGTGCTGCTATCAACATTGGGGTACAAGTGCCCCTATGCATCAGTACTCCTGTATCCCTTGGGTAAATTCCTAGCAGTGCTATTGCTGGGTCATAAGGTAGGTCTATTTTTAATTTTCTGAGGAACCTCCACACTGTTTCCCAGAGTGGCTGCACCAATTTGCATTCCCACCAACAGTGCAAAAGGGTTCCCGTATCTCCACATCCTCTCCAGCATCTATAGTCTCCTGATTTGTTCATTTTGGCGACTCTGACTGGCGTGAGGTGATATCTGAGTGTGGTTTGATTTGTATTTCCCTGATAAGGAGCGACGTTGAGCATCTTTTCATGTGCCTGTTGGCCATCCGGATGTCTTCTTTAGAGAAGTGTCTATTCATGTTTTCTGCCCATTTCTTCACTGGGTTATTTGTTTTTCGGGTGTGGAGTTTGGTGAGCTCTTTATAGATTTTGGATACTAGCCCTTTGTCCAATACGTCATTTGCGAATATCTTTTCCCATTCCGTTGGTTGCCTTTTAGTTTTGTTGGTTGTTTCCTTTGCTGTGCAGAAGCTTTTTATCTTCATAAGGTCCCAGTAATTCACTTTTGCTTTTAATTCCCTTGCCTTTGGGGATGTGTCGAGTAAGAGATTGCTACGGCTGAGGTCAGAGAGGTCTTTTCCTGCTTTCTCCTCTAAGGTTTTGATGGTTTCCTGTCTCACATTCAGGTCCTTTATCCATTTTGAGTTTATTTTTGTGAATGGTGTGAGAAAGTGGTCTAGTTTCAACCTTCTGCATGTTGCTGTCCAGTTCTCCCAGCACCATTTGTTAAAGAGACTTTTTTCCATTGGATGTTCTTTCCTGCTTTGTCAAAGATGAGTTGGCCATACATTTGTGGGTCTAGTTCTGGGGTTTCTATTCTATTCCATTGGTCTATGTGTCTGTTTTTGTGCCATGCTGAGTGTTTTTTTAATATTTGATCTTGTTGGCTAGGAGGGAAGCAGTGTTGCTATGCCTGTCATCCAGTGGTAATAGGGATAGGGATAAGAATGGCTTTCTTGGCACAACAGCAGGACATATCTAGTGGAGAGGTGCCAGTAGCATAATGTGTAGCAAAGTGTAGCTAGAATATTAGAGGTAACAATGTTGCAGTAATAAGGGTCATCTCTGGACTGCTTGCAGACTGGACAGGGTCAAGTGAACTTGCTCCTGGTCCCTTGAATTAGGTACACAGTAGAATTTGAATGGGGCATTGCTTATTATTATTATTTTTAAGTTTTAACTTTATTTAAGTAATCTCTACACCGAACATGGGACTTGAACTCACAACCCCGAGATCAAGAGTTGCATGCTCCTCTGACTGATCCAGCCAGGTGCCCTGGGACATTATTTATTATTAAGGGGTTGTGAGTATACAAGGGTGAAGTCCAGCCTTTTGTGTTTCAGTATACTTGGTAGCCTTTAGAAAGTACTGCTGTGGAGAGTTCATTATTTTGATGCTTACCCACAGGGTGCCCTGTTTGGGACCTATATTAGGGTTTGGTTTAGCCTAAATGAGGTTTGTGATGTTTGGGGGGTGAGGGTTAGGATGAGGGGCTGATCACTAGGAAGTGGGATAGATAGTGGGATAGATAGTGACATGGGGCTGTAGGTCTCACCCTGAATGGTAACAAATCTAATACCGTTTTACTTGAAAGGCTAGGTTGCTATGTTGGAGGTTTGTATGAGTAGCCATGTCAGGTCTGGATCACTAGGTTGTGGTGTGGGGCAGGGTCGTGGCATATAATAGGGAAGGGCTTATGGATAAGATGTGAAGAGGATCGTAGGTAGCAATTTCAGGAGTTGAGAAGGTGCCGGTGATTGTGGTGGGAAAATTGAGAGTAGGGTCTGTCATGGACGGCTAGGGTGGAAAGCAAAAGCTGTAATCTAGTACACTGAGCAGTGAACACAGCAGCAAGATGTCCCTAACCATGGGATCTGAGCAAGTCAAGTTAGAGATGTTGCAACAAAGTGCCTTACTGTGGCTAGTGTTGTTTAGAATGTTTGGCCTGCCATAAGGATGAAGTGATGTCTAGTACTGCCAGGGCCATTTACAGTTTTGCAAACATTTTGACAGATGCAAAATTCGCAGGTCAAGCAGTTAGCTATTTCAGAAAAATAGTACTCTGTGGGTTCTCAGGGTTGATCAGCTGGAGGTATTTTTGCAACTCGGTTTTGAGGTTAACAGTCATCACAGTCACTTCTCCCCTGGTGAGGAGACATTCTGGGAGAGGAAAGTCCCAATGTCCATTGAGGCTGGAATGCTTTATCTTCCTCGTCTGTCTCTTGGGTTCTGGCATTGCCATCTGAGATACAGTCAACTCCAAAAGTGAGCTGTCAGGCTGGGGCCACGTAGTCTGAGGTGTTGATGTGCTAGGGGTGGTAGAGGCCTGCCCGGGGAAGGATGGCCTTCCCAGGTGGAAATCTATAAAAGGGAGTGGCTGGCAGGTGTTAAATTCCAAGTATGTATTTTAAAAAAGACCCTCATTTTGGGGTGCCTGGCTGGCTCTGTCATTATAGCATGCAACTCCTTTTTTTTTTTTTAAGTTTGTTTATTTATTTTGAGAGAGAGAGAGAGAGTGAGTGAGTGAGCGGGGGAAGGGTAGAGAGAGAGACAGAGGGAGAGAGAATCCCAAGCAGGGATGTTGGGTATAGAGATTACTTAAAAATAAAAATCTTAGGGGTGCCTGGCTGGCTTAGTCAGTAGAGCATGTGGCTCTGGATCTCTGGGTCCTGAGTTTGAGCTCCACATTGGGCATAGAGATTGATTATATTAATAAACTTAAAAAAATATATATATATTAAAAAAAATCCAAGTGAATATGCTAGAGGCCTGCCTTAGAATGGAACTACCAGTATGGGCTCTGCCACTAGGTGAACAGATCTCTGTGAACTCCATGGAGTTAGGAGTGCACCTTGCAGGGGTCATGCAATGTCCATGACCAAGATTTTTGGAGACTTCATTCACAGTTTATATAGATTATGGGCACATTGTACATTAATTGTAGGGGCATTTTGTGGATACCAGCTTTACAATCCAGAGATTATCCCTTTAGGACTACAGGAAATTCATTAGGGCACAACCAGAGGAGTCTAATTTAGCTACATTGGGAAGGCCATTCTACCTGGGAAATAATGAGACATAGTGTCAGGATGGAGTGATTCATTTAAGTATCACTTGCATTGGCACCTTTTAATGTAGATGGAGGTAAGCCTTGGGTCAGAATCTATGTCCCATGAAACACTGGTGAAAGCCCTTCCTACAGGGCCCACCAGCATCAGTCCTGTGGCACAGTTGTACACCTGGCTGATTCTATTCCAGCACACCTAAAATAGTGTTAGACCTCAGGGGTCTACTAACAACACCATTATCCGGGTTTTGCACAAGAAGAGTAATAGCCACAGTGGAAAATATTTGCATTTAACTAGCTGGTGGGGCCTCCTTCCATTGAGTGATCTAGATACTGACCAAAGGATGAGTGTACTTGCTTTGGAACAAGAGGTCATTTCCCTCTTCCCTTAAGGTGGGGTAGGGGCCTTGTCTTGGTCTACTGATAGCATCTGTAGATCCCAGGATTGCTGTTTGGATTTCATTTCCTAATGTGACTGGCACCCACTAGGCGAAGGCCTTTTTTCTTTTCTCTGAGATCTAAACAGTTCTGCTAGTAAGTCCTGGAGGTATAGGTTTAATCTTTTGCAAAATTTTTGATGAATTTGGTTTAATTAGCCAGCCTTTATAACCCAAATAGTGAGGCAAAGCTGGTGACCTTAGCTTTGCTGCTGGTACTAAACCATTGTCTGGGCCAATGATATTTTGTATAATCGTGATTGCTAAGCAGTTTGGTAGAGGTTTGTCTCCTTGGACTATCTTATAATAGGGTCATATTGCACAATCTGCCCTTGATCAGGCTGTCAGCATGTGTAAGATGGCAAGGTGTTAGAAAAATCAACATGGTAAAGAGAACATTTATCTGGTGAGCAGATGAGTGATATCCTCTCTGATAGGAAAGGAGTGGATGTTCCCTGGAAATACTATCAGGGGAATCTTTGGAGGAGACTGATAGTTGATGTGGGAGATTTAGCAGTGTTAAAATTATAAAATTCCCAGTATAAAAAGTCTGGGAATTAAGCGGTATTAAAGCCTGGGGTAAATTTTCTATCTATTTGGGGACCACTTATTGTTTAAAAACTTAAGAAGTGGGCGCCTGGGTGGCTCAGTTGATTAAGTGTCCGATTTCAGCTCAGGTCATGATCTCGCAGTCTGTGAGTTCAAGCTCCATGTTGGAATCTGCTGATAGCTCAGAGCCTGGAGCCTGCTTTGAATTGTGTTTCCCTCTCTCTCTTTCCTTCTCCTGCTTGCTCTCTCTCTCTCAAAAATAAACATTGAAAAAATGATTACAGAGATAAATTTTAAAAGCTTAAGAAACAAGTCTTTGAGTAGGTAATTATGGCTATCTCTATAACCCCTTGGGGCCAGTAAACTAGGTTGAAATTCCACAAGATTCCATATTCCAGAGCCTGTGACCAAACAACTTTGGAGGTGAAATGGGTACCTTGATCTGAATCTATGATGTATGGTAAGCCAAAGGGGATGAGCATATACCTGGTTAAGAAGGAGATGACATGCTGGGAGGTGGTCAGGAGCCTAGTGAAGGTATCAATGACTGTGGTTGTGTACTTAGTAGCTTCAGCAGAGGCTGGCATCAGCCCCCCCAAGTCAATTTACCATTGTGAGTGGGGTCTGTTTCCCCAGGAGATACATGTCTTCCAGAGCCTTCCAGAGTTTTCTTTGGGAGCAAAGGGAGATAGTTGTTTACCACCAGTTTGGTTAGAGCCAGGATGAGGGAGATGTAAGAACAATATGCCCAATCAGTGAGTGCTGTCACTCCCCTGTGGTCTGATGTAATATGGACCCACTCTGCTGGTGGGTATGACATCTTTGGAAGAATAGTTGTGTCCAGAGCTGTGTCTGATATTTTGGGAGGTCGCTCATGCAGGGCCTTGGAACAGACATGTAATTTGGATAAAGAGTCTGCAATATTATTATAATGTGCTCCTGGTGTTTGTTGGGGTGTGTGTGTGTAGAGACATGACTGACCATAATTGGCATATGTGAGTTGGTTGTCTCTCTCCAAGTGGATAGGCTTTCCCTGAATCATGAAATTATCTCTTTGTTATTGTCCAGACCAGACTGTGAGCCTATTGGCTACCATCCAGGAGTCAGTAAAAATGTGAGCCCTTGGGAGTCTCATTTTTATGGCCTATTATAGAGTCAGGCACCTGTCACCAACTCTGCTGGTTGGGCTGGGCCAGGAGAGCTTTTCTGGACTAGGGATATGCGGCCAGCAGGATGATATGCTGCAGCCTTTCAGCAGGCTGCATTGTGTACCATGGTGCTGCTACCCACTCCCTTTCCATGTTAGACAGTTGCTCCCAAAGGGCTCCCCAGACTGTTAGAGTGACTAGCAGTGAAGGTGCCTCTAGCTGCACCTAAATGTAAGTGGACAAGGGGCTAAGCATGGGGGAAACCTTGGAAAGGCCCTTGATGTTGTGTCTAGCCCTTTCCTAAAGGTATGATTTCCAGTGGCCATGCTGAGTCTCTTTTGCATTGAAACCTGGACTCAAGACAAGATGGGGACTTGATGTGTGAAGCTGGGAGCCTGTTAATATTTTTGTCTTTAGGGGTACCTGGGTGGCTCAGTCAGTTGAGAGCCTGACTTTGGCTCAGGTCATGATCTCACGGTTCATGGGTTTGAGCCCCACATGGGCTCTGTGCTGACAGCTCAAAACCTGGAGCCTGCTTCTGATTCTGTGTCTCCCTCTCTTTCTGCACCTCCCCTGCTCATGCTCTGTCTCTCTCTCTCTCAAAAATAAATAAACATTAAAAAAATTAAAATATTTTTGTCTTTACAAGGGCCTGGTAGCCTGCCAAAATTTGGTGTTTGTTTTGTACCTGGCTGCTATTTGGGGCAGATATTTGGTCCAGAACCCCATGGGCAGAGCCCATGCTTACTCCAAAGACTACATGAGGTATAATGAAGCATCATCAGTGATTCAATTCAGAAGTCTAAGCTTTGAGAGACTAAGGGCAGGACCTTCTGCATGTCTTGTTGGGCCAGCCATGATGCAGGTTGTTGAGTTTCTCCCCAGTAGAAAAAATCCAATTTGCATGTAACAGCATAAATAGGCCTCTGTAGTGTGGATAAGTGTGAAATGTGTTGTCCAAAGATGAAGAGACCTTATGTGTGCTGTGCCTGCTATAGTGCAGTGGGAGGCTTGATTGTGAGGAGTGGAGGCAAGGGGAATTTTGCAGCCTTCAGCTGACCAACCATGTTGAGAAACGTAAAAGAAGTGGTCAGTCCTTCGATCTTATGTGGGACAATCGTCCATTTTCTTTGCTGTAAATGCTGTGTTACTAGGTGTAAGTCTTCCCAGACTTAGAGAATGTCATTTATATGATGTTAAAGGCAGCAGTGGGTTAGTTTGAGTGAAATTTATTTATTTATTATTTATTTTTATTTTTTTATTAGAGAGATTGGGGAAGAGGGGCAGAGAGAGAGAGAGAGAGAGAGAGAGAGAGAGAGAGAGAGAGAATCTTAAGCAGGCTCCATGCTTACTGTGGAGCCTAACACAGCGCTTGATCCCATGACCCTGGGATCATGACCTGAGCTGAAATTAGAGTCAGATGCTCAGCCAACTGAGTCACCCAGGTGCCCTAGTTTAAGTGACTTTAGATCTTGTCTGCATAGGGTATGTACAATGGCAGGGCTATTTAGATAATCCCTGGGCAGCTGAGTAAAGGTGTACTGGGTGCCCTCAAAACTGAAAGCAAATTGAGGTATGGGGCTTCAGTTTTGGGGACCAGATAAAACATGTTGGCTAAATCTTGGACAGCCAAGTAGGGTCCCTGAGCCCTTTAGATGTCATCTATTATCTTTATAATATTGGGAATGGGAGCTATAGTGGTGGCAACCTGTGCTTTTAGTAGTCAATTGTTAATAGTCAATTTTTTTTTAAAGAGATAGAAGTTTATTGAATATACTGCAAGGGAGTGGTGGGCAGGACACTAAAGGAGAGGTTATTTGCCAATAGTTAATTTTTAATAGTCAACTGTTAATCCTCTTTTTTTTTTTTTAATGAAATTTATTGACAACTTGGTTTCCATACAACACCCAGTGCTCATCCCAAAAGGTGCCCTCCTCAGTACCCATCACCCACCCTCCCCTCCCTCCCACCCTCCATCAACCCTCAGTTCTCGGTTTTTAACAGTCTCTTATGCTTTGGCTGTCTCCCACTCTAACCTCTTTTTTTTTTTTTTCCTTCCCCTCCCCCATGGGTTCCTGGTAAGTTTCTCAGGATCCACATAAGAGTGAAACCATATGGTATCTGTCTTTCTCTGTATGGCTTATTTCACTTAGCATCACACTCTCCAGTTCCATCCACGTTGCTACAAAAGGCCATATTTCATTTTTTCTCATTGCCACGTAATATTCCATTGTGTATATAAACCACAATTTCTTTATCCATTCATCAGTTGATGGACATTTAGGCTCTTTCCATAATTTGGCTATTGTTGAGAGTGCTGCTATGAACATTGGGGTACAAGTGCCCCTATGCATCAGTACTCCTGTATCCCTTGGATAAATTCCTAGCAGTGCTATTGCTGGGTCATAGGGTAGGTCTATTTTTAATTTTCTGAGGAACCTCCACACTGCTTTCCAGAGCGGCTGCACCAATTTGCATTCCCACCAACAGTGCAAGAGGGTTCCCGTTTCTCCACATCCTCTCCAGCATCTATAGTCTCCTGATTTGTTCATTTTGGCCACTCTGACTGGCGTGAGGTGATACCTGAGTGTGGTTTTGATTTGTATTTCCCTGATAAGGAGCGACGCTGAACATCTTTTCATGTGCCTGTTGGCCATCCGGATGTCTTCTTTAGAGAAGTGTCTATTCATGTTTTCTGCCCATTTCTTCACTGGGTTATTTGTTTTTCGGGTGTGGAGTTTGGTGAGCTCTTTATAGATTTTGGATACTAGCCCTTTGTCCGATACGTCATTTGCGAATATCTTTTCCCATTCCGTTGGTTGCCTTTTAGTTTTGTTGGTTGTTTCCTTTGCTGTGCAGAAGCTTTTTATCTTCATAAGGTCCCAGTAATTCACTTTTGCTTTTAATTCCCTTGCCTTTGGGGATGTGTCGAGTAAGAGATTGCTACGGCTGAGGTCAGAGAGGTCTTTTCCTGCTTTCTCCTCTAAGGTTTTGATGGTGTCCTGTCTCACATTCAGGTCCTTTATCCATTTTGAGTTTATTTTTGTGAATGGTGTGAGAAAGTGGTCTAGTTTCAACCTTCTGCATGTTGCTGTCCAGTTCTCCCAGCACCATTTGTTAAAGAGGCTTTTTTCCATTGGATGTTCTTTCCTGCTTTGTCAAAGATGAGTTGGCCATACGTTTGTGGGTCTAGTTCTGGGGTTTCTATTCTATTCCATTGGTCTATGTGTCTGTTTTGGTGCCAATACCATGCTGTCTTGATGATGACAGCTTTGTAGTAGAGGCTAAAGTCTGGGATTGTGATGCCTCCTGCTTTGGTCTTCTTCTTCAAAATTCCTTTGGCTATTCAGGGCCTTTTGTGGTTCCATATGAATTTTAGGATTGCTTGTTCTAGTTTCGAGAAGAATGCTGGTGCAATTTTGATTGGGATTGCATTGAATGTGTAGATAGCTTTGGGTAGTATTGACATTTTGACAATATTTATTTTTCCAATCCATGAGCAGGGAATGTCTTTCCATTTCTTTAAATCTTCTTCAATTTCCTTCATAAGCTTTCTATAATTTTCAGCATACAGATCCTTTACATCTTTGGTTAGATTTATTCCTAGGTATTTTATGCTTCTTGGTGCAATTGTGAATGGGATCAGTTTCTTTATTTGTCTTTCTGTTGCTTCATTGTTAGTGTATAAGAATGCAATTGATTTCTGTACATTGATTTTGTATCCTGCAACTTTGCTGAATTCCTGTATCAGTTCTAGCAGACTTTTGGTGGAGTCTATCGGATTTTCCATGTATAATATCATGTCATCTGCAAAAAGCGAAAGCTTGACTTCATCTTTGCCAATTTTGATGCCTTTGATTTCCTTTTGTTGTCTGATTGCTGATGCTAGAACTTCCAGCACTATGTTAAACAGCAGCGGTGAGAGTGGGCATCCTTGTCGTGTTCCTGATCTCAGGGAAAAAGCTCTCAGTTTTTCCCCGTTGAGGATGATGTTAGCTGTGGGCTTTTCATAAATGGCTTTTATGATCTTTAAGTATGTTCCTTCTATCCCGGTTAATCTTCTTTCATTGGTGGCTGGCTTTAAAACTGGCCAGATAGAATAAATGAGTGATGAATGAATGAATGAATGAATGAAGTCTCCCTGGGTAGATCAGGTAGTTAAGCGTCTGACTCTTGATTTCAGCTCAGGTCATGATCCCAGGGTGGTGGGATTGAGCCCTGCCTTGGGTTCCATGCTGAGCATGGAGACTGCTTAAGATTCTCCCCTTCTCTCCCTCTGTTTGTCTCCCCTGCTCATATTCTCTCTCTAAAATAAAGGAAAATAAAATAGCTGGCTGGATAGAACTATAAAATGGAGAGATGGTGGGCCTAATGACCCTGATGTCGAGCATATCTCTATTGATGAGCCCACAGCCCCCTGTATCTTGCTTTGGCCAAAATTGTAGTGTATTTATTATTTTCACTGGAGGAAGCATTTGGATAGGTTTCCATTTGGCAGCTATCATAAAAAAGGGCAGACATTTAGGTTTATTCCTCCAGGTGTATAGTTGGGTGAGGGCATTCATTTCTACAACAGGAAAAGAGAGCTAGGGGGCCATCACCATTGGTAACTGTTTCAGAAATACAGATACATCTCGCTTAGTCTGTACTCTTTTTACAGTTTTGCCTGCTGTGCCTTATAGGCTACATGAGGTTCCTCTGGGGAATTTAGAAAGGTTACCAAGAATTACTGTAACTTGGACTCCTGTGTCTAATAGAGCCAGGAGTATTTTTTAAATCTTTTTTTAAAAAGTTTATTTATTTATTTTGGAAGAGAGAAAGCATGAGTGGGGGAGGGAGGGAGGGAGGGAGAGAGAGAGAGAGAGAGAGCGAGAGAGAGAGAGAGAGAGAGAGAGAGAGAGAATCCCAAGCAGGCTCCACAGAGCTCGATGTGAGGATCGAACTCATGAACCACAAGATCATGATCTGAGCTGAAATCAAGAGTCAGACACTTAATCGATTGAGCCACCCAAGAGCCCTGAGCCAGGAATATTTATATTAGGCCATTGGATCTTGTGCTAGTATGTGCCAGTGATGAGATCCATGATATCCCATAAGATCAGGAAATGAGGTGTGCCAGCAGCAAGATATGCAGTGACAGAAGGACCTTGCCCCAGTCATACTTACCTTTGCAAGAAGCCATGACTTCCTGAGCAAAGATGCCCCTATCATACTGGTTAGGACTCTGAGTGCTGGTGCCATCCACAAACACAGTGGTCAGAGAAGCAGAGTCTCCTTCTTCTAAAGACAATGCCTGGTACCTTGGAAAACCACACTAGGTGGGAGTTGCCATTAATGCAAGGGACTTGTGAAAATCTTAGCCAATTGTCCTAATAGTCAGTAGCTGGGTCTGTGCTTGGGGTCAGGAAACATGCTGGCTTAATACCCAATGAGGAAATTTACCTTCTGTGGGGTAATTAATAGACTGAAAAACACATTTGAGGCACCTCAAAGTAGTTTTAATGAGCGATGCTCTGAGATTTGGGAAGAATCTGATTGTTTCTTTTGGAGTTTGCAATTTGGGTTGGGAAGCTGCAGTAGCATTCTGCATAGGCAGTATGCTGCAGTGCAGTGGAAAGTAGCAGAAAACATGTGATTCAAGGTGTGCTGTGTACATTTTGCAGGACCTGTGAGTATAAACTTCTTTATCTCAATTTTTCTTTTTTAATTTTTAAAATTTTTTATTAAAAGTTTGTTAATGTGGGGCGCCTGGGTGGCGCAGTCGGTTAAGCGTCCGACTTCAGCCAGGTCACGATCTCGCAGTCCGTGAGTTCGAGCCCCGCGTCGAGCTCTGGGCTGATGGCTCAGAGCCTGGAGCCTGTTTCCGATTCTGTGTCTCCCTCTCTCTCTGCCCCTCCCCTGTTCATGCTCTGTCTCTCTCTGTCCCAAAAATAAATAAAAAACGTTGAAAAAAAATTAAAAAAAAAGTTTGTTAATGTTTATTTTTGAGAGAGAGAGAGTGTGTGAGCAGGGGAGGGGCACAGAGAGAGGGAGACACAGAATCCAAAGCAGGCTCCAGGCTCTGAGCTGTCAGCACAGAGCCTGACGTGGGACTTGAACTCAGAAACTGCAAGACCATGATCTGAGCTAAAGTCGGATGCTTAATCAACTGAGCCACCCAGGCACCCCTGTCTCAATTTTTCTTATGGTCCTTTGCTGAGCCATGGCTCACCAGGGCTTTTACTTAGCAAATGTTGATTTAACAAAATCATAATAATTGATATCACAAGCAAGATGGTAGAGCTATGCTTGCGATTGACCACAGGGAATGTCTTTTAGCTGCAAGACTGGCTCTTCCAGGTGGATGATTCTATCTGGGAAATGTCCACTCTTTGCTGGTGTTCCTTTCTGCTACTTTGTGGAAACAGCCATGCAGTTTAAGTCAAGTGTTTCCTTACTGTTTTTGTTTGAATGATCTATCCTGTGTTGAAAGTGTAATACTGAAGATTCCTGCTATTATTGTATTGATGTCTGTTTCTCTCTTCAGGTCTGTTAATGTTTGCCTTATATATTTAGGTGTTCTGATGTTAGATGCAGAAATATTTCCATTGTTAAATCCTTTTGGGAGGATTGACCTCTATATTATAGAATGGCCTTCTTTGTCTCTTATTACAGATTTTGGCTTAAAGTCTATTTTGTCTAAAATAAGTATAGCTACCACTACTTTCTTTTAGTTTCAATTTACCTGGAATATATTTTTCCATTGCTTCACTTTCAGTCTATGTGTGTCCTTAAAGCTGAAGTGAGTCTTTTGTAGGTAGCATATTGTTCAGTTTTTTTTTTTTAATTCATTCAGCCTCTCTATGTCTTTTGATTGGAGAATTTATTCCATTTACATTTAATTATTGTTAGTATAAACTTGCAAAATGTACTATTGCTATTTTGTTGTTTTCCAGCTGCTTTGTAGTTACTTTGTTCCTTTCTTCCTCTCTCATTCTCTTCCTTTGTGATTTGATGATTTTCTATTAAAATTTTCAGCTAGTTGTATTCTTCAGCTCTGTAATTGCTGTTTGGTACTTTTTTATATTTTCTATCTCTTGAATTCTGTTTATGAATTGTTCTGACTTCTCTATGACTGTTATTTTGAACTCTATTGGGTAAATCACTTATCTTCATTTCATTACAATTTATTTCTGGAGATTTATCTTGTTCTTTTGTTTGGAATACATTCCCATTTCTTCATTTTCCATGACTCTCTGTGTTGGTTTTTGTGCAGTACATAAGACAGCCACCTCTCCCATTTGACAGACTGGTCTTGTGCAGGAGATGAACTTTTCCAATCAGCTTGGCTTGAGCTCCTGGTTGCCTCTCAAAACGTGATTGTCCAAACTACCATTTTTGTTCTTACTGGCTCCCAGTAAAAGGTGTGTCAAGAGACTCAAAAGGAAGGATCACAGTTAGCACCTAGATGCAGGCTTATTAGAAGCTAGACTCTTAGGCAGTAGCTGTGAAAGTTTGGAGTTAAACCCCTTTCAGGGAGAAACTGAGAGATGGGCATTCCCTCTGTGCTGAGTCCAGGTGTGGGGCTCAAGGACTGGGGGCAGGGGAAGTTCATCATTGCATATTTGAAAACTAGTTCTTTGCTGTGAATATAAGCCCCATTGACTCTCAGAGCGAGGTGATTTGGGGGCCCATTCCTTAGGTGGAAGCCTTAAAAATTGGGACACTAGATGTGTGATCCAACTTTTAAGTTGGATCCTCAGGGATATGCTGGTTCTCCTCAATGAGGACTGACCTGAAAGAAATGGAATTGGAGTTTCCTCCTGATTGTGCGGCACTGTGCCAGGGTGGAGTTTATGATGAGAGTGTATCTAAGCCTTTCCTACCCATTTTTATATGGGTATTATCTCATTTGCCTGATGTGCAATCAGCTAATGCACTCACCCAATTTCTGGATTTCTTTCAGAGGGAATTGCTCTGTGTGTAGCCGTATATCTGATGCATCCATGGGAGAAGGGAAGTTCAGGAGCCTTTTATGTCACCATCTTGGTCCCTCACTCCTCTTTCTTCTTTCTTTAATTTCAAAACTTTTCCCTCTTCAACTCACTTTCTTCCTGTATCATTAGGAAAACAAGAATTTTCATACGCTCCTACTACCCTATCTAGTCACCCAACAGTAGTTCTACCAATTACTCTTTCGTCCCTTCTGTTACTAGGCATGAATCATCCATGCTCTTAGACGGGGTCAACTAATCCAGCAGTAGGTGCTGGAGCATGCTCATACAGGCTCACAAGGGTTGATTGTTAACATTGTAGGAATATTGTGGGCTGGTTCTTAAACCACCAAATAACTCAGAATTAGCCACAACAGTAGTATATATATTACAGAAATAAGCAAATGCTACAAACTGGTGTTTTCCTCTTCCTCTTCCCAGAGGTGTTAACATGTACTCCTTGCCTATTCATACAATGTACCTTAAGTTATATATACGTATATACACATACACATTTACGTGTTTATGAGATGCATTCATGTTGGTATTTGTAACTCTAGTTCATTAATTTTTTACTGTCCTGCCTCACTTCACAAGAATATGAGCTCCATTTTCATCAGTTATATTCTCTGTTGCATTTTTAGGGCTTTGAACAGTGCCTGGCACAAAGCAGGCTCAATACATATTTATTTGATGGAACAATGGGGTGCACCTGAAATTCTACCTCTGTTACCTCTCTGAG
The DNA here is from genome assembly GCF_016509475.1 of Prionailurus bengalensis. Classification (NCBI taxonomy): domain Eukaryota; kingdom Metazoa; phylum Chordata; class Mammalia; order Carnivora; family Felidae; genus Prionailurus; species Prionailurus bengalensis. The sequence continues at coordinate 115,192,034 of NC_057348.1, forward strand.
TTAATATGTTGATCAATTATTTGAAAGTTTAGTAGATCTTTTATTATTTTTTTAAGTAAACTCTACACCTCATGTGGGGCTTGAACTCACAACCCTGAGATTAAGAGTTGCATGCTGGAAGGACCAAACCAGCCAGGTGCCCCACAGTTCAGTAGATCTTAATACGCTGACCCACTTGGGTTTTCAAACCTTGTCAAGGAATTCATTTTGCATGTCCTTTACAACAAGAAGAGGGCAAGCTTGGAGGGAAGAGTGGTTAAGAGATGGCCAGTCATAAATATGGGACCTTACTTGGTATGGGGATTCAGAGATCAGGCTCCTTCAGGGTGGTATGGCAGTAGACAGATTTGGGGATCCAAAGCCACCAGGTGGCAGTGTGAGAATGCTAGAAAGCCAACGTCAAGGATTGAGGCCACATCGGGTCCCTGAATGCAGGTAGGTGCCTCAAAGATTCATGTTTCCTTCTTTTTTTTCCCCCTTTGGCCAACTCACCTTTTATTAACATTAGTCTCCTGCAGCTTTATATAAGTTGCTTTATATTTCCCCTTACATTTGACAATACTAAATTTAAAATATTAGAGCAGAACAAACAAGATTTAAAAATAATTTTTTTACGTTTTCATTTTTTATTCATTTTAAAAATAATTTTCCTTTACAGTTTATTTATTTATCTTGAGAGAGATAGTGACAGTGCGAGTGGGGGAGGGGCAGAGAGTGGGAGATAGAATCCCAAGCAGGCTCCTCATAAATATGGAGAACAAACTGAGGGTTACTGGAAGGCATGTGGGAAAGGGGGTGGGCTAAATGGATAAGGGGCATTAAGGAATCTACTCCTGAAATCATTGTTTCATATGCTAACTAATTTGGATGTAAATTAAAAAAAAAAAAAAAAAAGAATCCCAAGCAGGCTCTGCACTCTTAGCACAGAGCCTGATGCAGGGCTTGAACCCATGAAAACTGCAAGGCCATAACCTGAGCGGAAACCAAGAGTCAGACGCTTTACTGATTGAGCCACCAAGGCGTCTCAATTCATTTTTTAACTAATCTCTACATGCAACATGGGGCTCAAAATCAGGACCCCAAGGTCAACAGTTGCATGTTCTTCCGACTGAGCCAGTCAGGTTCCTACTCCCAATTTTTTTTATTGAGATAAAATTCACATAACGTAAATATCACCATTTAAACTATTTTAAACTGCATAATTGAGTTTTAGTTTATTTATAATGTTGTACAACCATCATTGCTGTTAATTCCAGAATGTTTGTATCACCCCAGAAAGAAACCCTATACCAATTGTGTAGTCACTCCCTATTCTCCCTTCTCTCCATCCTCTAACAGCCATTAATTTACTTTCTGTCTCTCTGGGCTTGCCTATGCTGGGCATTTTATATAAATGGAATTTACAATACACAGCACATTCAAAAAAATTTTTTTTTGATGTTTTTATTTATTTTTGAGACAGAGAGAAAGCATGAGCTGTGGAGGGGCAGAGAGAGAGGGAGACAGGAATTGAAGCGGGCTCCATGCTGACAGCACAGACCCAGATGTGGGGCTCAAACTCATGAGTGATGAGATCATGACCTGAGCTGAAGTCAGATCCTTAGCTGACTGAGCCACCCAGGTGCCCCATGAAGCACATATTTTTAATGGCAAGAGTCATCTATGGTGTCAAAATGAGGCTATCTTCCATCTAATTTAAAAAAAATATTTATTTCTGAGAGAGATAGAGCAAATGAGTGTGTACGTGCGCGCACAAGCATGGGAAGGGCAGAGAGAGGGGGAGACAGAGGATCCAAAGCGGAGCCCCATGTAGGGCTTGAACTCATAAATGGTGAGATCATGATCTGACCCAAAGTCGGATGCTTAACCAACAGAGCCACCCAGGTGCCCCAAGGTTATGTTCCATCTAAAATATCAGAGTTTATACAAGATGGGAAAAACATACAGTTTTGGAACAATTAGTAACTCTAACTTGCCTTAATATTTTATAACAGTTTTAGGGGCTCCCCAAATTGGGTTTGCCTGCCTGCTTAGGCAGGAACACACCTTAATTCTTTTCATTACAATGACATAGAGACTAAAGGATGGAAGCAAGGAAGACTGATTAATACAGTTTAAGTCCCCTTAATTCTTTAGCAAATATAAAGCAAAGCAATGTCCAGACATTACCTGTCATGTCATCAGGCTCCTGCTGAAGGCAGGATTCTTTCACTAGTCTTCATGGCCTTAGGTCCAGACTGGGTACAACTGGTCCTTGATGGGTTATGCCCACAGCCCACAGCACCTAAGGGGACACCTAAAGGGACAGCTGAGCTATTACCAGCAACAGTTGAAGGAAGCAGGGAGAAAGGTTTGTCCTTTTTATAACTTTCCCAAAGGTAGAAATTGTGAGTTAATGGCAACATTTAATTACAATATCTTTCTTCATCTTATTTGGGATACACAGAAAATAGATTCTCTCAAAATGTTTCTATAGGCAACTATATCAAAAAAGCAAATAAAAATTTTAACCCCAGGGGACATAAGCAGGGGACTTAAAGGTGCTTTAAATTCCATCCTGATATGGAATATCACCTTAGTTTGCAGAGGGCACAGATCTTTCCTCAAAGCAGTTGTCACTGGCTGTTAGTCCTTCTGCTGACCATGAAAAACAAAATCATTACATGTAGGTGTGAGGGGTGTCAGGCCCAAGAAGGCTTTTTCTGAGCAGCTTCCATAGTACTAAGTTAACATCTTTAGTAATTATAAACACAGAAAGATGTGTACGTTTTAAAAATTGTAATTAACTGGGGCACTTGGGTGGCTCAGTTGGTTAAGCATTCAACTTCAGCTCAGGCCACGATCTCACGTTAGTGAGTTTGAGCCCTGCCTTGGGCTCTATGCTGGGAGCTCGGAGCCTGGAGCCTGCTTTGGATTCTGTGTCTCCCTCTCTCTCTGTCCTTCCCCCATTTGCACTCTCTGTCTCAAAAACATATAAACATTAAACAAAATTTTTTTTAAATTGGAATTAACTGAAATAAATATGACGGTAATGTAGGGAGAAAGTGACTCTACCTAAGTCGTAAATTTTTATAACAATATCCAACCATATTTTAAAAATTACAAAAAAAATTCAGATTATATAAAGTTCAAAGAAAAGACAAGCATAAATCCATGGAAGAGATTTTCATTCATTTATTATTATTCATTAAATATGTATTTGCCCTGTACTATGCTAGATGTACCATGATCAAGAGGATTGGGTTGCCCTTAAATTCTCAATTCTGATTACATAATTTTAAATGGTCTTGATGAAGAAGAAAAGAGGGGGTGTGTTGAAGCTAGTGTGATAGCATGAGATATTTTCTTTATTTTTTAAATTTATTTTTATGTATTTAATTTTAATTTTTAAAAAATGTGTATTTATTTTTGAGAGACAGAGACAGAGCGTGAGCGAGAGAGGGGCAGAGAGAGAAGGAGACACAGAATCTGAAGCAGGCTCCAGGTTCTCAGCTGTCAGCACAGAGCCCGATGTGGGGCTTGAACTCACAAACTGTGAGATTATGACCTGAGCTGAAGTGGGATGCTTAACTGACTGAACCACCCAGGTAGCCCAATTTTTATTTTAGAAAGTGAGAGAGACTGAGTGGGGAAGAAGGGCAGAGGGAGAGAAAGAGAATCTGAAGCAGGCTCCATGCTCCGTGCAGAGCTCAACGTGGGGCTCAATCCCAAAACCCTGGGATCATGACCTGAGCTGAAATAAAGAGTTGGACACTCAACCAACTGAGCCACCCAGGCTCCCCTAGAGTATTTTCTGATTAGTTCAGATTTTAATAGAAAATTTACAAATGATGGAAATAAGGAAATATGACTAAGGATGAATAGAGAGAATGTCATAAATCTGTAAAAACACTAAAGCCCCAAATGAGTTGAGAATTGAAAATCTGCTGAGGACAAATAAAAAAGCTTCTAAATCCTCTTTAGAGGAGTGCCTGGGTGGCTCAGCTGGTTGAGTGTCTGACTTCAGCTCAGGTCATATCTCATGGCTCCTGAGGTCGAACCCCACTTCAGGCTCTCTGCTGTCAGTGCGGGGCCTGCTTTAGATCCTCTGTCTTCCTCTCTCTCTGCCCCTCCCCCTCTCATTCTCTCCCTCTCTCTCAAAATAAATATGAAAAAAGTAAATCATATTTAGAGCAAAATGATGAAGGAAGATTAGGTCTGATGCTTGGCACTGACTGTAATGTGAACAAGTAGCAGAGTAAGCAGACTTCTTTGAGTCTGTTTCTATGTCAAGGAGAGTGGTCTTCATACTTAAAAGGTAAAACAAAAGTGGGCTGGAAGAAACTGGAGCCTAAGGTGGATGAGAAATGAAGCATCCAAGTTGTGCAGAGGTCTCAATAATTTCAATCAACTAGACTGCATGAATTGTGTCCAGCACACTCCGATGGTCTAGAATGAATAGTTGAACAGGGCTATTTTGAAAGTCAAGGAGAATGAAATCAAGATCAGGTATAAGCAAATACAAAAGAAGAAGTTAGAGGACTCAAATCTGATTTTGCTCCTGAGAAAGATTCAGAAAAGGATTATTCAAGGATTCAAAGGATTATCACTTATGTGCTCTTACCAAGTAAACACATTGGTAGAAGTGAGAGTTTGCTAGGGACATGTATTTTCAGGTTATCTAACTTTCTTTCTTTTGATAGGATTAATGAATTTGTAAAAGAAGTGAAAATGACAGTAAATTTTTTTTTTCTTTAAGTTTATTTATTTTGAGAGAGAGACCACATGTGAGGGAACCGGGGAGGAGCAGAGAGAGAGGGAAAGAGAGAATTTCAAGCAGGCCCTACACTATCAGCATGGAGTACAATGAAGGCTTGAACTTACAAACCATGAGATCATGACCTGAGCTGAAATCAAGAGTCAGATGCTTAACCAACCAAGCCACCCAGGCTCCATGAAAATGACAGTAAATCTTGACTTCTACAAGGTTTTGGAATAGTTTTCTTTTCTTTTTTTTTTTTTTTTTAATTTTTTTTTCAACGTGTATTTATTTTTTGGGACAGAGAGAGACAGAGCATGAACAGGGGAGGGGCAGAGAGAGAGGGAGACACAGAATCGGAAACAGGCTCCAGGCTCTGAGCCATCAGCCCAGAGCCCGACGCGGGGCTCGAACTCACGGACTGCGAGATCGTGACCTGGCTGAAGTCGGACGCTTAACCAACTGCGCCACCCAGGCGCCCCTGGAATAGTTTTCTTATTACATCTTCTAGACTCCAAGGTCCTTGAGTGTAAGGGATTATGCCTCATTTGTCTTTGGGTTCCCCCAGTGCCTGGAACAGTTCTTAATAGTTTGCTAAAGTCTGTGTCTGGATAAACAAATATATTGAATGAAGGATGCAGAAATATGGCTCAGATGCTGGTACAATTGAGTGGTTACTGGTTAGACAATTTTGCCTAAAAGATCCAGCCAATGGATCAGTATCAAACTAGACAAATGAGAAGTTCAAACTGTGAAACAATAGGTAAAGGACCATACCATTTTGGTTTTGAAAATGATGAATTTTGGGGCGCCTGGGTGGCGCAGTCGGTTAAGCATCCGACTTCAGCCAGGTCACGATCTCGCAGTCCGTGAGTTCGAGCCCCGCGTCGGGCTCTGGGCTGATGGCTCAGAGCCTGGAGCCTGTTTCCGATTCTGTGTCTCCCTCTCTCTCTGCCCCTCTCCCGTTCATGCTCTGTCTCTTTCTGTCCAAAAAATAAATAAAAACGTTGAAAAAAAAAAAAAGAAAATGATGAATTTGTATGGAATAATAGGGAATATATGTATTTCAGAAGGAGTGTCAGCTAGTATAGCTGTTCTAGAGAGCAATCAATATTCAGTGAAATTAAAATGGGTTCTATTTTATATCCCAACAATTTGACTCCTGAGTATGTATCTCAGAGATACCCTTCACAGATCCTTAAGGAGACAGAAATGAGAATGTTTATCATAATTTTGTTTTTAGCAAAAGCCAGGCAGCAACATAGGGGCAGTACCTTAGACATGGGCAAGAGGCGCCTCTGCTATGCACCTGGTACTTTAGAAGTCTTCACATATCACAAAGATACAAAAAGTATATTTCTTTTATTTTTTACGTTTATTTATTTATTTATTTATTTATTTATTTTTTATTAAAAAAAATTTTTTTTTCAACGTTTATTTATTTTTGGGACAGAGAGAGACAGAGCATGAACGGGGGAGGGGCAGAGAGAGAGGGAGACACAGAATCGGAAACAGGCTCCAGGCTCTGAGCCATCAGCCCAGAGCCTGACGCGGGGCTCGAACTCACGGACTGCGAGATCGTGACCTGGCTGAAGTCGGACGCTTAACCGACTGCGCCACCCAGGCGCCCCTTAAGTTTATTTATTTTGAGAGAGAGAGAGAGACAGAGAACGCACATACGTGCATGTGGGGGAGGGGCAGAGAGCGAGAGGGAGAGAGAGAATCTTAAGTAGGCTCTGCACTGACAATGCAGCTTAAATTCACGAACCATGAGATCATGACCTGGGCTGAAGTTGGATGCTTAGCTGACTGAGCCACCCGGGATCTCCCCAAAAGTACATTTCTTAAAGTACACATGGGCAGCTTGGTCAGTGATGTGGTACTTAGGGCCAGCATGGGCTGACCTGTAACTGAATGTATCCTCTGTTGTTACTCATGCTATTTAGGCTTTAGGGAAATGCATTCACGTATCTTGTCCTATGTCCTTAAAAATGGGTATGAACACCTTCATGGTTGTGTAGGTCTGTAGGTTACACTGCTGCCTGCCTTGGAGATGGACATGGCTTTGGAGGACAGGGAACACTGGCGTGACAAAAATGCTTATGTAAGAGAGAAAATGAATTACTTGACAACTCCTTCCTCTCAGATGCTACAAATGCAATAGGTTCTTGCACAATGAAGTGTCCTTTCCCAACAGCCCTGAGTATTCATCTGTTCGCTTCTCTCTTGGTATTCCAATTTGCGGTACTCATATATTAGCACTGTATTGCAGCAGATATATATAGCAGCTGAGGAACTTTTGCAATAACGAACAACTCATATTACTAAATGTGTATATGTGGTTTAGACATAACATGCTTGAAATGGAAAGCTGATGCTTTAAGTTGACAACTAAATGGACACTGAGTGATAGAATATGAGTAGTTTTACTTTCATAAAAATGTGTTAAAAGGTTTAGTTAAATTTTTAGGAAAATAAATTTAAAATTCAGCTCTACTTAAACTATTTTGGCTGAATACTCTAATATCTATTATAATTTATATATTGCATTTTAATGTAAGAAATAATTGTGGATACTTTAGAAGAAAAAAGACTTTTTTGAAAATAGTATATGAAATTTCAGTTAAATTTTTACTTTTACATGTAGTTTAACTTTATGTATTTAATAATCTTTTCTTTTTTTAACTTTATTTTAGAGAGAGAAAGAGTACAAGGAAGGGAGAGGGGCAGAAGGAGAGAGAGAGAGAGAGAGAGAGAGAGAGAGAGAGAGAGAGAGAATTGCAAGCAGGCTCCATACCCAGCCTGAACTGATGACCCTGGGATCATGATATGAGCCCAAATCAAGACCTGGAGGCTTAACCAACTGAGCCACCCAGGTACCTCCCCCATCCCCCCTGCCTTTTAAAGTAAGCTCTACATTCAACATGGGACTTGAACTCATGACCCTCTGAGATCAAGAGTAGCATGCTCTGCTGACTGACCCAGCCATGGGCCTCAAAATAGAAAGTCTTTAAAAGAAGAAGTCTGCTTAAATTTATAAAAATTGGAAACAATGAAAACAAACAGACTTCTGTTGAGAATAACTCACTTAAGATTCCTGAAGAGGAGATTACAAATTGTTTATTTAATGAGATTTAGTAACTGATCAATGCAGTGAAACAGGAAGAACATTATTCTTTTCATATCACTACTTGAACAGGTCAAATTAAATCTCTGTAATTTCACATTCTTTACTAATTAAGGTTTAGCAACTGACTGAAGCAAATAGAATTCATTGAGAATTATATATGAAATCAGCAGGTTGAATGAATAAGAGAAACCCTGAGGTTTTCAATGTTTGTTGAACAATGATCCTGGACAATGACTATCACATTCTTCTGTTCCAACTGAATAATTATAACTTTGAATTTTTATTTTTACTCAGAAAAAAATTTAGTAATTTCCTTCATACCAAAATGCTTCTAAATGGAATATAGAACTGTAGAATTTATATTTTATACTTTAAGTTTAAAGGCTACATATTTTGTTATACTGTTACATACTTCACAGCCAGTTTTCAAGATCAGCTTTCGCCAGCAAAAGTTCTTGTGACTAGAGATATTTAGGTTTCTGATGAAAAGAACAAAAATGTCACTGGCACACACAAAAACACACATGCTATTCTGGAGCTGGGAAAAGAAAAGGCTGAGTAATCAGCAAACAATGATAGCATTTATCAACACAAGTAAACACTGACATAGGACATTATTGTAATACTCTTAAAGTAATACTATTTTAACAGCACAACATTTACAGAAAACAGTGGAACTAAATTTAGAATAAATTATTTTGAAAGTTGAAGCCAGAATGGGTAAACATTTAAGACAGGTAACTAATGATCACTATCTAGGATGGAAAATTCGGTATGAGATTATTAATATAATGGCTAGTAAAGGGAGAGAAGAAATCATATATAAAATAAAAACTTAAGTATGTACATTATCAACTTCAACTAGATTGTGTAAAGTCATGTTGAATAATTACACACACACACACACACACACTTACTTTGAAGTATGTAAGAAAACAAAGTGAAAATTTAAGAAATATTTGATTGGTATTACCAATAAAAAAAAAAAGTATAGACTTTTGGCTTAAAAGACGGACTGAGAAAATATTTGTCAATTTTAAGCATTGATTCAAAAGATTGCTGAAGGTTAAGTCTGCTCAGAAACAAATTTGGATGGCCCTGGAAGAACATTTTCTCATTTGGTAGCTTACCAGAGAGCTGGCTCAGTGGAACTGAACCTGTCTGCAGTGGAATAGCTAAGCCATTGGCTAATGCCAGGGTTCCTAGCAGGTAGAGACTCTTCAAAACTGTTCCCAAGGCCCTGGGTGGAAGAACTCAGCCTTGGATTTACATACGTCTAGTGTTCTTCTTGGGCCTGAGATGCCTTGATATATTCTTGTTTCTTGGAGAAACTAGATCTTCTGTACACTCTCTTAGTCCAGTTAATAAATATGTAAAACAGGGGCAGGCAGAGTCCTTCTCATTGAGTGTTTGTGGAAGAGCTAGTCCATTGCCTTAGGCAGGCCCTGGGACTTTGACCAAGATGCACTGAGAACATCTACATCACTATTGGTATCACATCACATATGTACCACTATTGGTACATGTCTGTGATGGTGATCTGGTCCATGCATGATGAAGCCTACCATAAAGGCTTTGCTAAAAGTGTACATACCATAATTTAGCACCAAATCTAGAGATATTCCTGAAGCCATTTATGAACTTTGTTTGAATCTGTTGGTCTTAATCATGTCAATTGTAGTGATATTCTTTGGAGCAAATCAAAGATCACATACAACATTCTGAATCTGCCCAAACATTTAACATCTTGAGGAAGCATATACAAAAATCACTTTTTCTCTCTTTTTTTTTAAATGAATTGTTATTCAGGGACTTTTTTTTTAAGTTTATTTCTTTATTTTGAGAGAGAGAGAAAGAACAAATGGGGAGGAGCAGAGAGTGAGGAGAAAGCAAGGGAGAGAGCAAGAATTCCAAGCAGGCTCTGCATTGGCAGCATGGAGCCTGACGAGGGGCTCGAATTCACGAACTGTGAGAACATGACCTGAGCCAAAGGTGGTCGCTTAACCTACTGAGATACTCAGGCACCCCTATAAAATTACTCTTGAACATGCGAGGAAAATGTTTCTAAATTTTGTCAAATTGGATTTAATTTAGACAAGATACAAGATGCATTAGAAAAGTTAAAAAATAGAAGATTTCAAACAAAGAGCAATTTGTGGCCTTTGTAGGAAAATGAACTTTATTTTGAAGTTGAGCTGGTCACAATTATTTGGTATAAACTATTCATTGTTATTACTAATTTTAGCAAAAGTTTACCCCCCCCCAAAAAAAACCTTACATAGCTACATTTCACTTTTGAAAATAATAATTTCTTTAATTTTATAAAAAAGTTTTTCTAAATCAAAAGATCTTCAACAACAATACCATTCAAATGAAATATAAGGAAATTAGACCAAAGAAACAAAAAGGTGTTTTTTTTTTTTAATTTTTTTTTTCAACGTTTATTTATTTTTTGGGACAGAGAGAGACAGAGCATGAACGGGGGAGGGGCAGAGAGAGAGGGAGACACAGAATCGGAAGCAGGCTCCAGGCTCTGAGCCATCAGCCCAGAGCCTGACGTGGGGCTCGAACTCCCAGACCGCGAGATCGTGACCTGGCTGAAGTCGGACGGTTAACCGACTGCGCCACCCAGGCGCCCCAACAAAAAGGTTTTATATAAACCTTTCATAAATAAGAAGATTTCATAAATAAGAAGATTCATGTATAAATAACCATCAAACTAATTTCCATAGAGCATGTTTTCTGGCCATGATAGATTAAGATATAGTCTCAAATGAAGAGATGTTGAACAAATTGATTAGTATACTTGTTTTGGTTTACTTTGTAATATCACAACATTGAAATTTTATTTTTTTATTATTATTTTTTTAAAGTAGGCTTCATGCCCAGTGTAGGGCTTGAACTTATGACCCTGAGATTGAGAGTCACGTGCTCCACTGACTAAGCAAACCAGGTGCCCTACAATGATGAAATTTTTAAAAAAGAACTTTAATATTCTAAGGATCTACATGGCTAAATGAAAGTATTTGTAATGTTTTCTGTTATAACAATATCATATGCATTGCAATATTGCACTGTGATGATATCATTTCATTATCATGTTATATAAGGATGGAGGTAAGAATAGTGGTCACTTTGTGGGGGTACAGATTGGAGAGGGAACCAGCGAGCCTTCTGAGGAGCTGATCTATTTCTTGATCTGAGTGGTGTGTACATGTGTATAAGCACATAAAAAGGTATTGTGTTCTACACTTAAGATTTGTACATTTATATTGCATGCAAGTTATAGCTCAACATAAAAGTTGAAAAATTTCATGGTTCATTTGTTTTGTTTTGTTTTGTGACAGAGAGAGAGAGAAAGAGAGACAGAGAGAGCAGGGGAAGAGTAGAGAGAGAATCTCAAGCAGAGCCCAATGCAGGGCTCAAACTCACAAACAATGAAATCATGACCTAAGCTGAAATCAAGAGTTGGATGCTTAATCCACTGAGCCACTCAGGTGCCCCTCATGGTTCATTTTTTAAAAATCTAAGTATGGCTTCAGCTGAGTGAGATTTCTCCAAGTTAGTAAAAATCTATAAAATAACTATAACCACTCAAGAAAGTTTAAGTTGACGTTACTGCCAGTAGAAAACAAAATAGGGGGGAATTTTAATACTTTATTTTTTTTAAAGAATGAAATTGGACCACTTTATTACACCATACACAAAAATAAATTCAAAATGGATGAAAGACCTAAATGTGAGACAGGAAGCCATAAAAATCCTAGAGGAGAACACAGGCAACAACCTCCTTGAATTCGGCCACACCAACTTCTTACTAGACATGTCTCAGGAGGCAAGGGAAACAAAACTAAAAGGGAACTGATGGATAGGAGAAGATATTTGCAAATGATGTATCAGATAAAGGGTTAATATCCAAAATCTATAAAGAGCTTATCCAATTCAACACCCAAAAAACAATCCAGTGAAGAAATGGGGAGAAGACGTGAATAGATGCTTTTCCAAAAAATACATCCAGATGGCTAACAGACACATGAAAAGATGCCCAACATCACTCATCATCAGGGAAAGTTTATTCATTTACTTTGAGAGAGAAAGAGAGAAGGAGGGGCAGAGAGAGAGGGAGAGAAAATCTCAAGCAGGCTCTGAGCCGTTAGTGCAGAGCCCTATGTGGGGTTCAAACTCAAGAACCGTGAGATCATGATGAGGGGAAAATTTTGATTATTATTATATAACGATTTTGTTGAAGTGAAGGCAAGAAAAAGTTTTGGAATAAATTTCCAATTTTATTTATGTATTTATTTTATTTTTTTTTTATTTTTTTAATGTTTATTTATTTTTGATAGAGAGTGAGAGACAGAGCATGAGCGGGGAAGGAGCAGAGAAAGAGGGAGACACAGAATCCGAAACAGTCTCCAGGCTCCAAGCTGTCAGCACAGAGCCTGTCGCGGGGCTTGAACTCACAAACCGTGAGATCATGACCCGAGCCGAAGCTGGACGCTCAACTGACTGACCCACCTAAATATCCAATTTAAAAATTACACATGTCATTATTACTCCTCCAGATGTCACCAGTCCACCAACAGAATAACCAGACATGGGCAAAAAGAATTAAATTTAGTCCTCCTGTTGTTTTTGCCAAATCTAAGTCATGTAAAAATCAGAGTTGTACAGATATGTTTCTATTTCGTGCTTAGGAAGGAATATTTGTCAAAGAGAAGGAATAATTTTACAGTGTCTTACCTTCACTTAATGTTTTTTAAAATGTTTAGACATATGGTGTATAGGCCTCCTGGGTCTTTTGCCTCGGTCCTCATAAACACTAAGGATGAGCCTCATGAAGGGAGTGGACAGGTAAAATGCGGCATGCAGTTAGATTTATATATCATGATATGGTTGATTTAAAAAAGAAAGCATCGAGATAAATAAACTGAATGCCAGTTATGTTTTTCAGTGATGCACATTTGACATTCATTTAGCACCTGCATCACCTAATACGTGCTGGACACTGTTCTTGGCATTTGATAACTATTAGCTCATTTAATATAACAATCCTATGAGGTAGGTATGATTTTTCTTTTCTTTTCTTTTCTTTTCTTTTCTTTTCTTTTCTTTTCTTTTCTTTTCTTTTCTCTTCTCTTCTTTTCTTTCTTTCTTTCCTTTTTGATTTTTTTCTTTATTTTTTAGGTGACAAAACTGAGATACATAGAAGCTAGTTAACTTGCCCACAGTCACACAGCTGGTAGTGGCAGAGCTGGGATAGAACTCAGGAGATCTGGCTCCAGAATCTTAACCTGTAGTCTATGCTATTTACCTGAGTAAGTGTAGGGAAGTATGTGGGAAGAACCTCCAGTTAATTACATTGGAGCGTATTCCTGTTGGGAGAAGGAAGTAGGATTGGAAGTGAAGGAATAAATACAACAACACCAGAAGAGAAGTCTTGCACTGACCAATGTGATTATGGTCACATTACTATAACAAAATACTATAGACTGGGTGCCTTGCAAACAGCAGAAATTCATTTCTCACAGTTCTGGAAGCAGGGAGGTCTGAGAGCAAGGTAGCAGCAGGTGAGAGCCTGCCTCTTGGTTCATGGGTGGCCGTTTTCTCCTTGTGTTCTCAGATGGCAGAAGAGGCAAAGGAGTTCTCTGGGGTCTTTTCATAAGGCTACAAATACCATTCATGACCTAATCACCTCCTAAAGGCCTCACTTCCAAATTCCATCACATTGGGGATTTGGTTTCAACATAAATTTTGAGATAGAGGGAGAAGAGGGACACACAAACATTCAAATCTATGGTATTGATTTTCAGTTTCCATAGTCTATATTTCCATGTTTGATATATATTTTTTGCAATCAATGGTTATTACCTTTGTAATAATAAAAAATTGCTTACATATGCTTACTTACACATATATGGATATATAGTATTTTGGAAATTACTGAACTGAAGGGAGGTTTCTTTTAATTTATTTTTGTTTTTTATGTTTATTTATTTTTGAGAGAGACTGAGTAAGCAGGGGAGGAGGAGAGAGAGAAGGGGACAGAGGATCTGAAGGAGTCTCTGAGGTGGCAGCAGCAGCCCCGCCCGATGCGGGGCTCCAACTCAGGAAATGCGAGATCAAGACCCGACCTGAAGCTGGATGTTTAACCAACTGAGGCACCCAGGCACCCCTGAAGAGAGTTTTCTGACTCTAAATCTCCCAGGCTCAATCCTTGAGACTGTCTAACATTTTTGTCAGTTACTTGGCTTAAGAAATTTAGGGCTGGCCCATTGAGATGACATACAGATTTTTAAAAGTCTGAGGACTCTATCTAAAAAATTAACATAAAAAAAGGGGGGGTGCCTGGGTGGCTCAGTTGGTTAAACTTCTGACTTGGGCTCAGGTCATGATCTCACAGTTCGTGAGTTCAGGCCCCGCAAAGGGCTCTGTGCTGACAGCTCAGAGCCTGAAGACCGCTTCAGATTCTGAGTCTCCTTCTCGCTCTGCCCCTCCCATGCTCATGCTCTGTCTGTCTCTTTCTTTCTCAAAAATAAATAAACATTAAAAAAAATGTAAAAGTCTAAGGAGAGTACAGGAATATTTATGTGATTTTATGACAAGTATGTTTAAAATCTGCCTTAATTTTTCAAGCAAAAGTTAAGAGCACAGACTCTAGAAACAGAAGGTCTGAATTCAATTCCTCTCTACCACTTGTTACCTATAGGGCTTTGGGAAAATTACTTGACTAATCACTTTGAGTTTTCTCATCTGTAGAATGGAAATCATAATAATATTTATGTTTTAGGGTTATTGTGAAAATTGGTCGAGGGGCGCCTGGGTGGCGCAGTTGGTTAAGCGTCCGACTTCAGCCAGGTCTCGATCTCGCGGTCCGTGAGTTCGAGCCCTGCGTCAGGCTCTGGGCTGATGGCTCAGAGCCTGGAGCCTGTTTCTGATTCTGTCTCCCTCTCTCTCTGCCCCTCCCCCATTCATGCTCTGTCTCTCTCTGTACCCCAAAAAATAAATAAACGTTGAAAAAAAAAAAGAAAATTGGTCGATTTAATTATTTTGAGCTAATTCTTTTGAGCTAATTCAAAGCTATTTTTAAAAAAATGTTTATTTTTGAGAGAGAGAGTGCAAGTGGGGGAGGGGCACTGAGATAGGGATAGACCATCTGAAGTGGGCTCCGTGAGCACAGCAGCGAGCCCACTGCAGTGCTGGAACTCACGAACCGTGAAATCATGACCTGAGCTGAAGTCGGAGGCTCAACCAATTGAGGTGTCCTCAAAACTACGTTTTTTTTACCCTTATCTGTGGAGAAATACAAGTCAGTATCCTTAATTTGCATATTGGAATATAAATCTTGCTCCATGCATGCTAGTAGCTGAAGCCCTTGGATGCCCTTTCAGTCTGTGAATCTCTGCTTCTGGGTTTTCACTCATGTTGTGAGCCTTGTTAAACAACAAGGGCAACAGCAACAACACCATTCTTTCTTATTGTAAAAGTAATACATCTGCATTGAGAAACTCTGGAAAATATAGACTAGCAGAAAAAAAAATTGCCATAATGTGAGCAACCAGATATGCCAATTTTATTATTTTATTTTATCTCATTTTATTTTTGTTAATTTATATTTTAAAGTTTATTTTTTGATAGAGAGAGACAGAGAGCCAGCACAAGTGGGAGAGGGGCAGAGAGAGAGAGAGGAAGACAGAGGATTTGAAGCAGGTTCTGAGCTGACAGCAGAGAACCCAATATGGGGCTCGAACTTATGAACCGTGAGATCATGACCTGAGCCCAAGTCAGATAGATGCTTAATTCAATAAGCCATTGAGGTGCCCTATTTTATTATTATTATTTTTTCCTATTTTACTATTTTTTAATGTTTATTTTTGAGCTGGAGAGAGAATGCACATGTACGGGTATATGTGCACAAGTGGGGAAGATGCAGAGAGAAGGGGACAGAGGACCCCAAGCGGGCTCTGCACTTACAGCAGAGAGCCAGATGTGGGGCTGGAACTCATGAACCTCCAGATCATTACCTGAGCTGAAGTTGGACTGAGCCACCCAGATGCCCCCAGATATGTCAGTTTTAATATTGTTGTCTATGTTCTTTCAGTCTTTTTTCTATGCATGTGTATGTATAGCTTACCAAACTATAATTACACTATAAATACTGCTTTGTAATCAGTCTTTACACTAACAATATAGGGAACATTTTCATATGTGATTAAATATTCTTCCATTACACCACTTTAATGGCTGCATAGTATTCCATTACATGGGTACACAATACCCGAAATTATTATACTAGTCCCCTGCAATTAGACATTAAGATTATTTCCTTTTATTTTTCCCTGATATTACACTTGAGACAGAGGAAAAGAGCCCCTGATGTCTGGGTGCTGGTTTGGTACTAACAGCTGGTGATGTAAGTACTATCAGCACCTGATGTTGCTGTGAGCTGGCCTGGCACTCACAGCTATGCCTTGATGTTCTCCTACTGAACATAAATAATTTCACAGAACACCAATATCAGACAAGGCTTCTCTGTGATTGTGATGGACACCTGTCCAAACAGAGACAAAATATGTACAGTACATTGTCCAAAATCATGAAAATGACCAAATGTCTCCGTATCCTGGAAAAATATGAGTGATTTTTGCTTCTTTAGCAATTTCAACTTTAGCCTCATGCTAGCTTTAGCCTCTTTCCTGTATCTAGGTAAGGCTTATTAAGATAGTAAGTCATGGGGTGCCTGGGTGGCTCAGTCCATTAAGCATCCAACTTCGGCTCAGGTCATGATCTCACAGTCGTGGGTTTGAGCCCTGCATTGGGCTCTGTGCTGACAGCTCAGAGCCTGGAGCTTGATTCAGATTCTGTGTCTCTCTCTCTGCCCCTCCCCTGCTTGCATTCTCTCTCTCTCAAAAATAAAGTAAAACATTAAAAAAGTAATACATCACATAATTGTCCCTTTTTCCTGATATCTAATATTGTTCAGCCCTGGCTATGTTTCTAATGATCTTTTGGTTGGAGAACATTGGTACAGTCATCCACTAGTTTTAGAATTATTACCTATTGTACCTGCAAAAAATATTCCCTCCTAAAGCAATAGATATTCAAGTGGGATAACCCAAGGGAAATGTTAACCATCTATTTCTATAAATTCTCTTTTACCCCTATATCAATTCAAATTATCATTAAGCAGTATGTTTGCAATGCATTACCCTGGGTTTCTTCAGAAATACCCTTTTTCTCAGTTGACATTATATTTTGACTTTCTTCAGAGTCACTTTAAAAAAAAGAGTCACATAAAAAGTCATGGTAAAAGGTAGCATGCCTTGGTATTTTTTTTTTTTTTAAGTTCTATTTATTTGTTTTGAGAGTGAGAGAGATACGGGGTGGAGGGACAGAGAGAGGAGGACAGAGAGAGAATCCCAAGCATGTTCTGCACTGTCAACACAGAGCCTGATGCAGGGCTTGACCCCACAAACTGTGAGATCATGACCTGAGCCGAAACCAAGAGTTGGACGCTTAACTGACTGAACCACCCAGGCACCCCACCTTTGTATTTTCTATAACATTTTAGTAAAAATAATATATGTAATAATTTCATAGTAAAATTCTAGGGAAAAAAGTTGATCTCTGTCTGTGGTAGCTATTCTCCAAAGAAGGCTCCAATGAATTATGTTTCCTGATATTTACACCCTTGGGTAGTAGTCTCTCCTACAAGGAATCTGGCTGGCCTGTGACTTGTGTTAACAAATAAAATGTGGCAAAAGAGAGAGTGTGTCAGTTCTAGGCCTACCCTTTAAAAAGACGGGTAGCTTCCATTTCTACTTTCTTGGAATGCTCACTTTGGGTAGCTCTGAGCTCAGGTCAGAAGTCCAGTTGCCATATTGAAGAGGCAACATGAAGAGCTCATGTGGAGAAGGCTACATGGAGAGGAAGAGGCAGAGACAGAGGCCCAGAGACATATGGATAGAGAGGCCTAGCCCTCCTACTATTCCAGCTGGGCAGTTCTCTCAGGGGTCCACAGGGTGCCAGAATTGTGTGTCATCTAGAACCTCTCCAGACCATTTGAGCCCCCAGATGTGGAACACCAAAATCACCCAGCTATGGAGCCCAGTTGACCAATGTCACCATGGGATCAAAAGTGGGCCATAATTAACTGGTTGTTGTTTAAAACCACTAAGTTTTAGGGTGGTTTGTTATGCAGTAATAGACACACCTCCTAATGATCTGGTAAGAATGTTGACATTTCTTCCTTACCTTGAGAACTATGTGATTTTCCTGTCTGCCTTTGCTTCCAGAAAGCACTCATTTTGTACTCATTTTGAGTTTCTTCCTTTTGTTAAGTTTTGTTTTTTTGTTTGTTTTGGTGAGATCATCCTCTCCATCTCCATCATGTCAGTTGGCTGCTACCCTCCCACTTCTGGGTTAAATGTTTCTCTCCTTTGCAGTTTGTGACTGATATGCATCCTTGCATTTAAATAAAAATAGTTTCAAATCCTTTATCAAAGAGGTGAGGTAAAAGCTGGAGATAAGTTTATACAGTGGGGAGATGAATAGCATTGTGACTATGAGGATGAGTTTGGAGTTAAGATACAGGTGGCTTTGAATCTGGGCCTTACTAGCTGTGAGATCTTGGGCATGCCATTTAACTCCTCTGAACCTCAGTTTTCTTGTCAGTTAAATGGGAAAAATAACTACCTGATACAGTTATAAAAAGTAAACTGATTGGGGAGCCTGGGTGGCTCAGTCAGTTAAGTGTCCAACTTCAGCTCAGGTCATGATCTCAGAGTCCGTGAGTTCGAGCCCCGCGTCAGGCTCTGTGCTGACAGCTTAGAGCCTGGAGCCTGCTTTGGATTCTGTGTCTCCCTCTCTCTGTGCCCCTCCCCTGCTCATGCTCTGTCTCTCGCTGTCTCAAAAATAAATAAAAACATTAAAAAAATTAAAAAAAAATGTAAACTGAGACTATGTAAATCACATCACAGTAAGTGCTTGATAGACAAAAAGTAGAGCAAATTCCTTAAGTAACCTAATTAGGATCTAAAAAGATCTGCCCAGAACAACAGGCTAAATCTACTAATGTGAAATTTGTGAGAATAAATTTAAGACACTAATTTTGGAATTCCAACTCTCCTTTTTATTATCTATGACCTAGGACAAATTATTTAAACTTTTAAGGCCTTAGTTTCCGCATGTAATGGCATGTTAAAATAGGACTCTTCTTGTCCCCATTTGGAATGAGCCCCACAAAATGATTATAAACTATCCCAAATTCTAAAGTGATGCGTAAGATCACCAAATCAGAAGTTGAAGAAAGGGTAGTTGAACATTGGTTTCCCAATACTTAGCTGACAACACCCCTATCCTGAGGGGAAGGCTGGAAATTAGAATAGGATATTTGGAGAGAACTATTGTGCTAGGTATTCTTGACCCTGAAGTGGGATCCCACTCATGCATTACATTTAGTGTCATGTGTCTTTTTTTTTTTTTTTTTTTAATTTTTTTTTTCAACGTTTATTTTTGGGACAGAGAGAGACAGAGCATGAACGGGGGAGGGGCAGAGAGACAGGGAGACACAGAATCGGAAACAGGCTCCAGGCTCTGAGCCATCAGCCCAGAGCCTGACGCGGGGCTCGAACTCACGGACCGCGAGATCGTGACCTGGCTGAAGTCGGACGCTTAACCGACTGCGCCACCCAGGCGCCCCAGTGTCATGTGTCTTCAATCTCCTTTAATCTGGGCAGTTCTTCAGCCATTTTTGTCTTTTACGACCTTGACATTTTTAAGATTATAGGCCATTTATTTTGTGGGATATCTCTCAATTTGACTTTATTAGATGTTCCCAATGACTAGATTGAAATTTTGCATTTGTAGCAGGGTTATTTCATAACTGACTCTCTGTTCTTCTTAACACTTTATGTGAAGAGGCATATGGTGTCAGTTTGTTTCATTATTCATGTTAACTTTTTTCCTTCTTTTTAAATAGGCTTCATGCCCAATGTGGGGTAGAACTCATGACCCTGAGATCAAGAGCCTAATGTTCCACTGACTGAGCCAAACAGGCACCCCTCATGTTGACTTTGTTTGGATCGTATGGCATCTGCCAGATTTCTCTACCATAAAATTACGATTTTCCCATTTGTAATGAATAATTATTTTGAAGGAAAATATATTGAGACAACATAAATTTCCTTTTTCTAATCAAACTTCCACCAACTATGCTTAACATTCATTGATGATTCTTGCTTGAATCAATTAGTGCTATGACCATTGTAGAATGAGAAGTTGGAAGCCATCCTATTACATGGGACTGAATAATTAAAATGTTTAAATGCTGAACTAAGACTGTTTTAGAAGCCTATAAACATACTTTATTACCTGAGTGACCAGAAAAGTCATAGGATTTATGTTGGATTTCATCCTTAAAGAACTGGTGTGAAGGGGAAGGGGAGAAAAGAAAGACAGTTGTTTTTCAAATTATAACTAATGAATCCCACCTGTTCAGTGTATCAGCCTTACTCATATGTAATATGACATAATAACAATAGTGACTACTCAATAGGTTGTTGAGGAAAGTAAGTGAGATGATGCAAATCAAATGCTAAGTGCCTCTTGGTATGCACATCCCTTTGTGATTTTGCTGTTCCTCCCCCAAAGAAGTGGAGTCTATTTATCTACCTCCTTTATTTTATTTTTTTTAATTGTATTTTTTATTTTTTTTAATTTACATCCAAATTAGCAGATAGTGCAACAATGATTTCAGGAATAGATTCCTTAGTCCCTTACCCATTTAGCCCACCCCCCCCCCAAGCCCCTCCAGTAACCCTCAGTTTGTTCTCCATATTTATGAGTCTCTTCTGTTTTGTACCCCTCCCTGTTTTTATATTATTTGTTTCCCTTCCCTTATATTCATCTGTTTTGTCTCTTAAAGTCCTCATATGAGTGAAGTCCTATGATTATTTGTCTTTCTCTGACTGACTCATTTCACTTAGCATAATACCCTCCAGTTCCATCCACATAGTTGCAGATGGCAAGATTTCATTCTTTTTGTTTGCCAAGTAATACTCCATTGTATATATATACCACATCTTCTTTATCCATTCATCCATCGATGGACATTTGGGCTCTTTCCATACTTTGGCTATTGTCAATAGTGTTGCTATAAACATTGGGGTGCATGTGGCCCTTCTAAATAGCATCCCTGTGTCCCTTGGATAAATACCTAGTAGTGCAGTTGTTGGGTTGTAGGGTAGTTCTATTTTTAGTTTTTTGAGGAACCTCCATACTGTTTTCCAGAGTGGCTGCACCAGCTTGCATTCCCACCAACAATGCAAAAGAGATCCTCTTTCTCCACATACTTGCCAACATCCGTTGTTGCCTGAGTTGTTAATGTTAGCCATTCTGACAGGTGTAGGGTGGCATGTCATTGTGGTTTTGATTTGTATTTCCCTGATGATGAGTGATATTGAGCATTTTTTCATGTGTCAGTTGGCCATCTGGATGTCTTCCTTGGAGAAGTGTCTATTCGTGTCTTTTGCCCACTTCTTCACTGGATTATTTGTTTTTTGGGTGTTGAGTTTGATAAGTTCTTTATAGATTTTGGATACTAACCCTTTATCTGATATGTCATTTGCAAATATATTCTCCCATTCTGTTGGTTGCCTTTTAGTTTTGCTGATTGTTTCCTTCGCTGTGCAGAAGCTTTTTATTTTGATGAGGTTCCAATAGTTCATTTTTGCTTTTGTTTCCCTTGCCTCCAGAGACGTGTTGAGTAAGAAGTTGTTGCGGCCAAGATCAAACAGGTTTTTGCCTGCTTTCTCTTCGAGGATTTTGATGGCTTCCTGTCTTACATTTAGGTCTTTCATCCAGTTTGAGTTTATTTTTGTGTATGGTGTAAGAAAGTGGTCCAGGTTCATTCTTCTGCGTGTCTCTGTCCAGTTTTCCCAGCACCACTTGCTGAAGAGACTGTCTTTATTCCATTGGAAATTCTTTCCTGGTTTGTCGAAGATTAGTTGGCCATACGTTTGTGGGTCCATTTCTGGGTTCTCTATTCTGTTCCATTGATCTGAGTGTTTGTTCTTGTGCCAGTACCATACTGTCTTGATGATTACAGCTTTGTAGTATAGCTTGCAGTCCAGGATTGTGATGCCTCCTGCTTGGGTTTTCTTTTTCACGATTGCTTTGGCTATTCAGGGTCTTTTCTGGTTCCATTATCTACCTCCTTTAATCTGAAATGGCCTGTTTTGTTTTTGGCCAATAGAATGTGGGAGTACTTAGGCTGGGTCTTAATAGGCCTTGCAGCCTCTGCTCTCACTTTCTTGTTTTCTTGACACTAGTGTTAAAGTAGTCTAGACCTGTTGGGGACAGGAGACCATTTGGAGAGACATGAAGCTGACAGGCAGGCCAACCACTAGACATGTGAGTGAGTCCGTCTTAGACAACCCAGCAACAGTCAAGTTGCTAGATGATGCATAGTGATTCCAACTAAGACCAGTAGAAGAGCCACACAACTGAGCTCAGCTCCAATTGTTGACCTTCAGAATTGATGGACCTTGGAAAAGAGAAGACACAATGTTGGCAGGGTGTGGGTTGGGGTAGGCCACAGGTAGAACAAAGAGTGATTATGTTTGTGAGTATAGTCCTAAAGGATAGGACTCAGGCAGAGAGGTGGATGGCATAGGAAGTTATGTTTTATGTTCTTGTTATTTTTAGAGCATTTAAAAAAATGTTTATTTATTTATTTTGAGAGGTGGGGGGAGGTGGGGAGGCAAAGAGAGAGGGAGAGAGGAGAATCCCAAGCAGGGTCTGCATGCTACTAGTGCAGAGCCTGACATAGGGCTCGATCCCACGATCTGTGATATCATGACCTGAGGTGAAATCAAGAGTTGGAGGTTTACTGACTGAGCCACCCAGGATCCATGTTGTTGTTATTTTTAAACATGTGGAAGAACTTTAAGCAGATTTCCCTTAGATAAATTTCCTTTGAAAAAATCTCTGCAGATCAGTTTGGCCTGGCAGTTCTGAAAATGCTTTCCTTTTAGAATTCACTATAGTAACAATTTTAACAGTTTTCTAAAAGTTTACAGCAACAAAGATGATTCATTGCAAACATCTGTCAAAGCTATTCCTTTTTGTCCTTTCACTTTATAAAACTAGAGTTTGAACTCCTGAACAAACTCCTGTCATCTTCTGAGTCCCTTAAAATTATATAAATTCTAATAATTTTATAAATTCACATGTTAACATCTATGAAATCAGGATATGTCTGCAATCACTATCAGCCAGGTGCAGTTACGACATAGATGTAATTGTCTGGTCAGAGGTAAATGTGGTCATAGCTGTTCAAATTGTCATCACTTCAACTGAGTTAAACACATTATTGGTACCACATATGTTGAATGTAGTTGATCTTCAGAATGACCTACAGAATGGATGCCAGTAGTTTGGTAGATAATCCCAGAGATCATTGAGAACACTTTTTTTTTTTAAGATTTTATTTTTTTCAAGTAATCCCCATAGCCAACATGGGGCTCAAACTCATGACCCCCAGATCAAGAGTCACATGCTCTGCTGACTGAGCTGGTCAGATGCCCCAGGGAGCACTCTTAAGCAATGCTGCGTCACTAACATCCCTGATGGCACGGAGGATGAGATTATGTAGAAAAAGTCTAAGTTATAGAAAGTATTGTATCCGAGTTTGATCATAAGTGATTTTCTTTCATTATAATTCATAAAATAATGATGTATTTTCATAACCAGTAGCATTAATTGATACTGATGAAATACAGTAGCTATTAACTTAGCTTATTATGTGTTAATGTTGGTGCTTGTTATGTTTTGGCCAGGCATAGTTGGAAGGGTTTTATGTGGATTATTTTAGTTTAATCTTCACCAGAACTCTACAAGGTAGGTATATTTATTATCCATGTTCTTACAAATGAGGAAATTGAGCCCAGAGAAACTAACATTCCTAGGGTTTTGTTCCTCATAAGGGATGGTGGCAAGATTGGGGCAGTGTAGTTCTAGAGCAAGGGTTTTAAGCACTACACTGAACTGTTTCCTATTAGCAGTAACACTTTTTGGCCCATGGCATATGCTATCTTATTTTGAAATTTCTTTTTTATGTGTTTTGTCTCCTCACCTAGACCATGTGGATCACTAAGCCTAGAAAAATAAATATTTTTATTGGTCTCACATTTGGGTCTTCAGCACCTTGGCATTGTGCCCACTTAATGCTTATTGAATGTCCTGGGATAGAACAGAATTTTACATTCTATGTCCAGACTTGGTTTTAGGGTATAGCCTTCCTCTGGGGGCTATGTCACAGCTGATTACATTGCAAGAAACAGAAACATATAATGGATTTTTTGCCTTTTTTGTAGGCCATTATCCAAGGCCTTACCTGCATGGTGAATCTCTTATTAGATGGCAACTTTTGGGGATACTGTGCTGTGCTCCCCTCCTTGGTTGCCCCAGAAGGGAGTTCCCTTCTCTTCTACTCTTTGTAGCTGGAACACTGGCAGGTGACCACCTTAGGACTGACCTTTCAGTCTCTTAAACCTGGAGCTTTAAGTCTGGAGCAAATGATGCCTAGGTGAAGAGACTGTTTTTGTTTAAAAAAAATTTTTTTTTTAATGTTTATTTATTTTTGACAGAGAGAGAGAGAGAGAGAGAGAGAGAGAGAGAGAGAGAGAGAGAGAGAGAGAGCATGAGCGGGGGAGGGGCAGAGAGAGATGGAGACACATAATCTGAAGCAGGCTCCAGGCTCTGAGCTGTCAGCACAGAGCCTGACGCGGGGCTCGAACTCACAGACCGCGAGATCATGACCTGAGCAGAAGTCAGATGCTCAACCGACTGAGCCACCCAGGTGCCTTGAGAGACTGTTAAGATTCACTAAATGTACCTGTGAAGCTAGCAATGTCACAGAGCAGTGGTGGAGGTGTTCTGACCAGGTCATCCTTGTTAAAAGACAGTCATTGGCCCCCTGGCCACTCCAGTGAAGCCTCAATTCTTATCTATCTTCTCACTTTTGTTTTATAGTGTTTTATTGACTCACTGAATCCCTGATATATTTCCTTTTTTTTCTTAAGATAATTAGAATCAGTTTCTGTTGCCTGTGATCAGGAAATCCTACTGATGCCTTTAATCAAGATGCCTTCAGACAAGGTACATTTGTTATAGGGATACAGAAGTGTCTTATGGAACTCATTTCATATAGACCTTCTCTGTATAAAATAGTTCCCATGCCCCTTGCCACTCTCCATCTTATCTTGATTTACTGTTCCTCAGTATTTATCATCCTCTGCTATAGCATCCATTTGTTTATTACCTTCACTGGACTGTCACTCCAGTAGAGCAGGGACTACTATTTTCCCAGAATCTGGTTTATTGCTGAATAAATACTTAAATAAATGAATCCAAAGGCTGAAACCAAATTTAAGTTCATAAGGGACTGGAACTGAAAACCATCAGGACTGGGGCAGGTCTCTCCCAAGGGTTAATCTTTAGGCCCATGTGTTTGTCTTTCTCTTCCCAATTACTTTTCTTGTTTTAGGTAAACCTATGCCCAACATGGGGCTTGAACTCAAGACCCCCAAATCAAGAGTTACGTCTGGCATGCTCTTCTGACTGAGCCAGCCAGATACCCCTCTTTCCATCTACTTTTTTGCTTTTCTCTACAGACTAATCTGAGGGGAGGGAGGAATAAAGAGAAACAAGATGCTTTAAACCAGAAGTTTCCAAATCTGGTGGCTCATGAGAATTTTTGCAGAATCATTTTATTTTTTATTTATTTATTTATTAAAAAAATTTTTTTAATGTTTATTTATTTTTGAGACAGAGAGAGACAGAGCATGAACAGGTGAGGGGCAGAGAGAGAGGGAGACACAGAATCTGAAATGGGCTCCAGGCTCTGAGCTGTCAGCACAGAGCCCGACGCGGGGCTCGAACTCACGGACCGTGAGATCATGACCTGAGTTGAAGTCAGACGCTTAACTGACTGAGCCACCCAGGCGCCCCTGCAGAATCATTTTAAAAACATTGATTCTTGGGCCTCACCCAAGACCCCCTGAATAAACATTTCCATGAATTGGGTTCTGGAAACTTGAATAATTTTAAAATCCATATTTAGTGAGTCAGGTAGTGAATTATAGTTTGGTTGAGAACCTTTGCCCTGAGCAAATCAATCTTTCCCCAAAATATTGTATAGGATTGACTTCTTTTTTTTTTAATGTTTATTTATTTATTTTGAGAGAGAGAGAGAGGGAGGGAGAAAGAGAGAGAGAGAAAGAGAGTGAGTGAGTCAGGGAGGGGCAGAGAGGGAGGAGAGAGAGAATCCCAAGCAGGCTATGCACTGTCAGCATGGAGCCTGATGCAGGGCTTGGCCTCAGGTATTGTGAGATCATGACCTGAGCCCAAATCAAGAGTTGATGCTTAACTGGTTAAGCCACCTAGGTGCCCCTAAGGTTGACTTCCTTGACAAATGTTTATTTGGAACACCTAATATAAGTGAGGCACTGGTGTAGATAATAGGAAATTGTAGGAAAGAAAACTAAAGTCCCCAACATTCTTATGGTTGCTCCCATACACAGGAAAAGGGAGGGAAATGCTTTTAGTTTTTCATCCCATTACACAGCTATTCAGAAAACAGACTGCTACTATTATTGAAAGAGTAGAGTCCTCGAGATGTCAGCAAGCATGTGCGTACTTGCACATGGTGGATATGTGAGCAGGAGAGGGGCAGAGAGAAAGGGAAAGAGAGAGAGAATCCCAAGCAGGCTCCACACTTTAAGCATAGAGCCCCACATGGGGCTTGATCTCATGAAACATGAGATCATGACCTGAGCTGAAATCAAGTCGGATGCTTAACTGACTGAGCTACCCAGGTGTTCCTCAAAAGATCTAATTTCTAATCTTGACTCTGCCACCAACAGTCTGTGTCTCCTCGGGCAAGTCATATTCCTACTCTGAGCCTTTGTTTCCTCAACAAAGAAACTGAGATAATATCTTCTTTGTGTACCTCTCAGAGTGTTATAAAAATTAGATGAGATAATGCAAAAATGCTTTGAAAATTCTACAAATGTTAGCTGCTATGTTTTACCCACACATGTTATTGCCTCTGTACTTGTATAGAACATTTTGGTTATGAGTTCCCAATAGTGTTGGTAACAGAAGAATAGGGATCCAAAGTTAACAATGTCCTTTCATGATTGAACTTTCTCATCCACCAGATGGTCTGAGTTAAGCACATTATAAACATTATATTATCTTGTATTTCTGTAATATCACTGGTATCATATCATTTGGTAATATCTATATTGCTTTTTAATTACTCTCCTTGTTGGGCTTGTTTCCCCAAACACCTTGTAAAATCATTAAGCATGGGCCTGTTTTGTGCTTGGCTTGTTCTCCAAGGCACTAGCCATAAAGCTGGGCAGTTGGTGCTCCATAAATACTTGTGTGTGGAGTGACTGAATTGACAGTTATTTGTATGATAACTGAGAGTATGTGCCCTGCTTGTTATCATCAGCCATAAGAGCAGGGAGGCAAGAAGTGAGGAGAGAGTGTCGTTAATGCCTGCTAGTTTTTCTCTTTATTCCCTCCCTCTCATTTTTTGGTGGAATCTGAGAGAGATGGCTGACAGAATGTGGGTGGGAATAGATGGATCCGACAGGGACTGAGTTTCAAGGTTGCATCTATCTGTTCTGCCAAAGGATTGATCTGAGTAGTGTGCAATGGGGAATGTATTGGAATGTGTGAATTTTATAGAACATGTTAAAATGGAATGTATGACAGACAAAGCTCTCGGGATTATACGAATTAAACACAATGAGGTTAGGTAATGCTTAGACCAAAATATTGATAAACTCTGCACTATGTAACATCTTTTCTGAAATTCACAGTGTCATACATCTTGATTGACTAGATCTTATAATCAACCTGACAAAAATAAGAGATACCTATATATTAAACATTTATTTTATTTTATTTTTAATTTTAAGTTTTAATTTTAATTCCAGTTAGTTAACATATAATATTTGTTTTAGGTGTATAATATAGTGATTCAACACCTTCACACAACACCCTGTGCTCATCATGACAAATGAACTCCTTAATCCCCATCACCTATTTCACCCATCACCCCTATAACTAACCTTTTTTAATGAATGGGTAAACTAAGACATAGCCAAGGAAAGTAGCTTAATCCTTGGGATTAATCAAACACAATTATTAAAAATTGAATCCTTTTTATCAAATTAGACTATTTGGAGGATGTAATTTCTTTTTTAAAAAATTATTTATTTATTTATCTTGAAAGGGAGAATTCCAAATGACCTGAGCCGAAAACAGGAGTCATATACTTACCCGACTGAACCACCTAGGAGTTCCTGGAGGATTTAACTTCTAAATCTAGTTCCTTGTGTGGAAAAAAAATGTATAGTAATGAGTTTTGAATGCTATAGAATTCATCATTTCATTTACTTTACAGTGGGTACTCATTCTGAATTTTAAAATAATGAGCAAAATGTAGGTAATTTTGTGGTTAGGTACATTAGCAGAAAAAGATAAATATTTGCACTTTCTCTTTGGTTAAAATCTAACCTACTGAGTGTGTGTGAGTATGACCTTGAGTCTGCTAGGAAATACAGTGGTCATTATGATCTTGATAATTTGGATGTTCATCTCTGCCTTTTTTTAAAATACGAAATTTATTGTCAAGGTGGTTTCCATACAACACCCAGTGCTCATCCCAACAGGTGTCCTCCTCAATGCCCATCACCCACTTTCCCCTCCCTTTCACCCCCCATCAACCCTCAGTTTATTCTCAGTTTTTAAGAGTCTCTTGTGGTTTGCCTTCTTCCCTCTCTGTGTCTTTTTTTTTCCCCCCTTCCCCTTCCCCATGGTTTTCTGTTAAGTTCCTCAGGATCCACATAAGAGTGAAAACACATGGTATCTCTCTTTCTCTGTATGACTTATTTTACTTAGCGTAACACTCTCCAGTTCCATCCATGTTGCTACAAGAGGCCATATTTCATTCTTTCTCATTGCCAAGTAGTATTCCATTGTATATTTAAACCACAACTTCTTTATCCATTCATCAGTTGATGGACATTTAGGCTCTTTCCATAATTTGGCTATTGTTGACAGTGCTGCTATAAACATTGGGGTACAAGTGCCCCTATGCATCAGCACTCCTGTATCCCTTGGGTAAATTCCTAGCAGTGCTATTGCTGGGTCATAGGGTAGATCTATTTTTAATTTTTTGAGGAACCTCACACTGTTTTCCAGAGTGGCTGCACCAGTTTGCATTCCCACCAACAGTGCAAGAGGGTTCCCGTTTCTCCACATCCTCTCCAGCATCTATAGTCTCCTGATTTGTTCATTTTAGCCACTCTGACTGGCGTGAGGTGATAATCTCATTGTGGTTTTGATTTGTATTTCCCTGATGAAGAGTAACATTGAGCATCTTTTCATGTGCCTGTTGGTCACCTGGACGTCTTCTTTAGAGAAGTGTCTATTCATGTCTTCTTCCCATTTCTTCACTGGATTATTTGTTTTTCGAGTGTGGAGTTTGGTGAGTTCTTTATATATTTTGGATACTAGCCCTTTGTCCGATATGTCATTTGCAAATATCTTTTCCCATTCCATCGCTTGCCTTTTAGTTTTGTTGATTGTTTCCTTGGCAGTGCAGAAGCTTTTTATCTTGATGAGGTCCCAATAGTTCATTTTTGCTTTTAATTCCCTTGCCTTTGGGGATGTGTCAAGTAAGAAATTGCTACAGCTGAGGTAAGAGAGGTTTTTTTCCTGCTTTCTCCTCTAGGGTTTTGATGGTTTCCTGTCTCACATTCAGGTCCTTTATCCATTTTGAGTTTATTTTTGTGAATGGTCTAAGAAAGTGGTCTAGTTTCATTCTTCTGCATGTTGCTGTCCAGTTCTCCCAGCACCATTTGTTAAAGAGACTGTCTTTTTTCCATTGGTTATTCTTTCCTGCTTTGTCAAAGATCAGTTGGCCATACTTTTGTGGGTCCAATTCTGGAGTCTCTATTCTATTCCATTAGTCTATGTGTCTGTTTTTGTGCCAATACCATGCCGTCTTGATGATTACAGCTTTGTAGTAGAGGCTAAAGTCTGGGATTGTGATGCCTCCCGCTTTGGTCTTCTTCAATATTACTTTGGCTGTTCAGGTCCTTTTGTGGTTCCATATGAATTTTAGGATTGCTTGTTCTAGCTTCGAGAATAATGCTGGTGCAATTTTGATTGGGATTGTATTGAATGTGTAGATTGCTTTGGGTAGTATTGACATTTTGACAATATTTATTCTTCCAATCCATGAGCATGGAGTATTTTTCCAATTCTTCGTGTCTTCTTCAATTTCCTTCATAAGCTTTCTATAGTTTTCAGCATACAGATCTTGTACATCTTTGGTTAGGTTTATTCCTAGGTATTTTATGCTTCTTGGTGCAATTGTGAATGGGATCAGTTTCTTTATTTGTCTTTCTGTTGCTTCATTATTAGTGTATAAGAATGCAACTGATTTCTGTACGTTAATTTTGTATCCTGCAACTTTGTTGAATTCATGTATCAGTTCTAGCAGACTTTTGGTGGAGTCTGTCGGGTTTTCCATGTATAGTATCATGTCATCTGCAAAAAGTGAGAGCTTGACTTCATCTTTGCCAATTTTGATGCCTTTGGTTTCCTTTTGTTGTCTGATTGCTGATGCTACCACTCCAACACTATGTTAAACAACAGCGGTGAGAGTGGACATCCCTGTCGTATTTCTGATCTCAGGGGGAAAGCTCTCAGTTTTTCCCCATTGAGGATGATATTAGATGTGGGCTTTTCATAAATGGCTTTTATGATGTTTACGTATGTTCCTTCTATCCCAACTTTCTTGAGGGTTTTTATTAAGAAAGGATGCTGAATTTTGTCAAATGCTTTTTCTGCATTGATTGGCAGGATCATATGGTTCTTATCTTTTCTTTTATTAATGTGATGTATCACATTGATTCATTTGCAAATATTGAACCAGCCCTGAAGCCCAGGAATGAATTCCACTTGATCACGGTGAGTAATTCCTTTCGTATGCTGTTGAATTCGATTTGCTAGTATCTTGTTGAGAATTTTTGCATCCATATTCATCAGGGATATTGGCCTGTAGTTTTCTTTTTTTTCTGGGTCTCTGTCTGGTTTGGGAATAAAAGTAATGCTGGCTTCATAGAATAAGTCTGGAAGTTTTTCTTCTCTTTCTATTTTTTGGAATAGCTTGAGAAGGATAGGTATTATCTTTGCTTTAAATGTCTGGTAGAATTCCCCCAGGGAAGCCATTTGGTCCTGGACTCTTATTTGTTGGGAGATTTTTGATAACTGATTCCATTTTTTTTGCTGGTTATGGGTCTATTCAAATTTTCTATTTCTTCCTGTTTGAGTTTTGGAAGTGGGTGGGTGCTTATGAATTGGTCCATTTCTTCCAGGTTGTCCAGCTTGTTGGCATATAATTTTTCATAGTATTCCCTGATAATTGCTTGTATTTCTGAGGGATTGGTTGTAATAATTCCATTTTCAGTCATGATTTTATCTATTCAGGTCCTCTCCCTTTTCTTTTTGAGAAGCCTGGCTAGAGATTTATCAATCTTGTTTATTTTTTCAAAAAACCAACTCTTGGTTTCATTGATCTGCTCTGTTCTCTGTTTTTTTTAGATTCTATATTGTTTATTTCTGCTCTGATATTCATTATTTCTCTTCTTCTGCTGGGTTTGGGGTGTCTTTACTGTTCTGCTTCTATTTCCTTTAGGTGTGCTGTTAGATTTTGTATTTGGGATTTTTCTTGTTTCTGGAGATAGGCCTGGATTGCAATGCATTTTCCTCTCAGGACTGCCTTTGCTGCATCCCAAAGCATTTGGATTGTTGTATTTTCATTTTCATTTGTTTCCATATATATTTTAATTTCTTCTCTAACTGCCTGGTTGACCCATTCATTCTTTAGTAGGGTGTTCTTTACATTGAGGTTTTCCAGACTTTTTCCTGTGGTTGATTTCAAGTTTCATAGCATTGTGGTCTGTGTGCATGGTGTGGTCTTAATTCTTTTATACTTATTGTTTGACCCAGTATGTGATCTATCTTGGAGAATGTTCCATGGGCACTGGAGAAGAAAGTATATTCTGCTGCTTTGGGATGCAGCATCTCTGACTTTTTTTGCAATTTATATCTGGGAGTTTAAATGAATAAGGTCTGTTTCCTGTAAAGTAGGCTACATTTCAATTGTGTGAGATATGATGAGTTCCTAGTATAAGGGGCATATGTATCTCAGCCCAAACTCTTGCTTACACTTTTTTTTTGTTAATTTTATTAAGTTTTAACTGCAGTATAGCTAACATAAAGTTTTATATTAATGTCAAGTGTACAGTATAGTGATTCAACAATTCTATACATTACTCAGTTCTCATCATGACAAGTGCACTCTTGGGGCACCTTGGTGGCCCGATCATTTGGGCATCTGATTTCGGCTTAGGTCATGATCTCACGGTTTGTGAGTTTGGGCCCGCGCAGGTCTCTGTGCTGACAGCTCGGAGCCTGCAGCCTGCAGGCATTTAATAAATAAAACAAAAACAAAACCAAAAACAAACAAACAAAAAAACAAGTGCACTCTTTAATCTCCATCACCTATTTCACCCATTCCCCTCCCCCCCACCTCCCTTCTGGTAACCATCAGTTTATTCTCTATAGTGAAGAGTCTGTTTCTTGGTTTGTCTCTCTCTCTCTCTTTTTCCTTTGTTGATTTGTTTTGTTTCTTAAATTCCACATATGAGTGAAAACATATGGTATTTGTCTTTCTCTGAGTGATTTATTTTGCTTAAGCGTTATACTCTCTAGCTCCATTCATGCTATTGCAAATGGCAAGATTTCATTCTTTTTTATGGTTGAATAATATTCCTCTCTCTGTGTGTGTGTGTGTGTGTGTGTGTGTGTGTGTGTGTGTATAACACATTTTCTTCATTCATCCATCAGTGAATGCTTAGGCTGCTTCCCTAATTTGGCTGTTGTAAATAATGTTGCAATAAACATAGGGGTGGGTGGGTGCATATATCCTTTCAAATTAGCGTTTCATTAAAAAAAACCCTCTTTAGTAAATACCTAGTAGTAGGATTACTAGATCATAGGATAGTTCTATTTTTAAGTTTTTGAGGAGACTCCATAATGTTTTCCACAGTGGCTGTACCCGTTTGCATTCCCACCAACTGTGCAGGAGTGTTCCTTTTTCTCCATGTCTTTGCCAACTCTTGTTGTTTCTTGTGTTTTTGATTTTAGCCATCTGACTGGTATAAAGTGATATCTCATTGTGGTTTTGATTTGCATTTCCCTGATGATAAGTGGTGTTGAGCATCTTTTCATGTGTCTGTTGGCCATCTTCTTATACTTTTGATTAGAAGCTTTTCCTGTGGTTGCCAGGCTTCTCTCACATCCTCAAACCCCAAAGAAGAAAGGCATTCCAGGGTGATCCCTCCCCTAGCATGTGAAGCTCCCTCCGATGAAAGAAACACTTTGATATACTATACTGGAAAATAGAACTGTCTATGAAGGGTCAGGCAAATCACAGAAACATCATGATGGAGGAAGAACAAAGATTCCATTAACTTGAATGTGCTCTTTAGTCCTTACCAACAACGGTTATGTCTTTCAGAGAGGCTCCCTTCATTTCTCATCTGTCTCTCCTTCCTCCTGTTCTCCCCTTTTCAAACTCTCAGGAAAGAGCCACATCTCCCTACAGGTTTAGTCCAGAGTTCTTTGTATGGCCTTGGCAAATCTGAGCAATACGTCAGGTCTGAGCTGTGTCCTGCTGTCTCATAAATAAGAGTAGAAAAAGGTCCTCCAATTCCAATTCTTTCTCCCAGTTCAGTTTCTCTTTTCTTGAGAGACAACATGATTAGCCCCTGGAAAGGCGATTTTTCTTATTAGCATAATATTCCTAGTCTTGTCTTTTAGGAATAGACTACCTTTTCACTCTTATATTGCTAACAAGGCACTTTCCTATCTGAGACTTCAACTCTGATTAAATTTATTTGAGAAGCTGATTACATTCTTTGGATTCTACTTCTTGCTTTGATAAGTGAATGTGAGGAGTTTGGCAATACATCTCATTCCATCTAAGAAAATTGTTTCTAAGTTGTAAGGTGCTAGAAAAGATAATGATCATTATTATAATCTCTCAAATCTTCCAAATTAATTTTCTCTTTGTCCACCAAGATGTGGGATAGAATAGAGGTGGTAAGAAATCTTGAAAACAGCATTGAATGAATCTTGGCCAAGGAAATCTCTGTCAAACAGCATTTATTAAATATAAATGATGTCCAGAGATTTTGCATATGAGGTCAGCAGGAGGATTCATTCATTCACCATATATTTACTGAGTGCCTTCTACCAGTGTCTGCTAACAGTGGATAATAATCTATCTGTTCTTATTTATTATTATCAATCTAATATAGGAGATTGATTTAACATACATAAATACTACATGACAAGATAGAGTCTCACAGACAAATTCATAACCATCTCTTCATCTTAGAACTTTTCAAAGTAAGTAAAATTTCCTTGGTTTGGCATTTGAGGCCCTCTAAGTTCTTGCTCTGTACTACCTTTTTTTTTTCTCTTCCCCATATATCTCCTTAGCAATATTGTCCAATAGAAGTATACTGCAAACCACAAATGCAATTTTATTTTATTTTTTAGAGAGAGAGAGAGAGAGAGGGCACAAGTGAGCGAGGGGCAGAGAGAGAGAGAGAGGGAGGAGAGAGAGAGAGAAAAGCAGGGCTCATCCGGGTATCATCGTGTTTTTACCTGAAGCAGCGTTCATGCTCACCCAAAACAGGGCTTGAGCTCACTGAAAGCGGGGCTCCTGCTCACTGAATGTGAGACTTCAACTCACCAAATGTGAGATCATGACCTTAGTCAAAGTCAGATGCTTAACGACTGAGCCACCCAGGCACCCTGTAGTCTTATTTGAAAAGTAAAATGTAGCGAGTGAATTAGTTTGAATAATATATTTTATTTAACTGAATATATCCAAAATATTATCATGCTAATATATAATCAGTATTTTATAACTATTAGAGATATTTTACATTCTTTTGTATTAAATCTTCAAAATTTGGTGTGTAGATTATACTTAACAGTTCATCTCAATTCAGACTAGCCACATGGCAAGTTCTAAAAAGCCACATATGTCTAGTGGCTACTGTATGGGACAGCTGAGGTAATCTCTACCTAGATTATCCCATGTTTTCTGCACATGATCTGTATTCTCTTTTCCTTTATGCCAGGCTACCATGCACACTTTTCCCATTTAGACAGCAGTGATACATAGAGAAAACTGTCCGTATAGCAGATATATTCCACTGTGGCTGCTCATATATTTATGTTCTCCTCCCTACCCCCTGCCACAAGGGACCATCTCATGATTTTACTGGTCTCAGTGTCTTCAATACTTCAACGTGATCACGATAACAATATTTCCAGAGGTCTTGCCATATGCCAAGCACTATGCAATCTGCTTTACACACATTAACCCATTTTCTCGTTTTAATCTCATAATGCCTCATGATGTACCCTTACTACTGCCATTTTGCAGATGGAGAAACTGAAACTTAGAGAAATTATGAAGCTTGCCTAGGGTCATTAGGCTGTAGGGCCTAGAATCGAAAGAATGTAATCTGACTCCAGATTTATGCTCTTTTATTTTTAAATAGGTAAATGTACCACATATGTGGAAAAATGCATAAATAATAAAAAGAAATATGTAGTCTAATTATCATAAAGCCCACAACAGTGTAACCACTATCTACATCAAGAAACAGAAGATTTGTAGAATTCGAGCCTATTGTTTCTTCCCAGTCTGAACTCTTCTCCATAAAGTTCCTTTTGTCTTAGAGACAGTCATTAACTTAACTATTTCCTTACTCTTCTCTACAGTTTTAACACCTAAGTATGCATTATTTATTCATATTTTTTAACTTTATAAAAATGGAGTGATACAGTATATATTCTTTTGTGAGTGGTTTCTTTTTAACATTATATATATATTTTTTTATAAATTTTTTTTTTCAACGTTTATTTATTTTTTGGGACAGAGAGAGACAGAGCATGAACGGGGGAGGGGCAGAGAGAGAGGGAGACACAGAATCGGAAACAGGCTCCAGGCTCTGAGCCATCAGCCCAGAGCCCGACGCGGGGCTCGAACTCACGACCGCGAGATCGTGACCTGGCTGAAGTCGGCCGCTTAACCGACTGCGCCACCCAGGCGCCCCAATTTTTTAAGATTCATATATATCATTGCATGTAGTTGGTTCATTTTTGTGTCATATTACATTCCATTATACAATGATACCACAATTTATCTATAATGTTACTGATAGAGGGCATTGGACTGTTTATCATTTTTAGCTACACTAATAGTACTGCTATTAACATTCTTTGGCATGCATCCTGGTGCCCATGAGAGTGCCTTTCTAAGAGTTTATACCTGGAAGTGACATGCTGGCTCATGTATGGGCCTGTGTTCAACTTTAGTAGATAAGGCCAAATGCTTTTTCCACACTGGTCTATTAATTTACTCTCCCTAGAGTGAAGTGAAAATTCCCATTCCTCCACTCCTAGTCAGCAGTTGTCATTTTCAGTCTTTTTTATTTTTTATTTTTTTTATTTTAGAGAGGTAGGGAGAGAGTGTGAGCGGGGGAGAGAGGCAAAGGGAGAGAGAGAGAGAGAGAGAGAGAGAGAGAGAGAGAGAGAGAATCTCAAGCAGCACCATGTTCAGTGTAGAGTCTGACTTGGGGCTTGATCCCATGACCCTCAGATCATGACTTGAACCAAAATCAAGAGTCAGATGCGCAACTGACTGAGCCACCCACCCATGTGTCCCTTCAGTCTTTTTCAATTTTAGCCATTCTTGTGGGTGGTGTAGTATTTTCTTACTGTGGTTTCAATTGCCCTGTTTTCATATGAAGTTGATATTTTTTCACGTTTACTGATTATTTGGATTTCTTAGTGATTTGCCTGTTCAAATCTTTTTTTTATGATTGTAGTTCTTTATATATTCCGGATATAGGACTTTTCTTGGTCATACGTGTTATAAATTTTTTTTTGGTTTTATTGAGATATAATTGACATTCATCTCTGTATAAGTTTAAGATGTACAGTAGAATGTTGTAAATCTCTTATTAGACTCTGAGGATTGCTTTTTAACTCTTTAATGATGTCATTTGATGAAACTGAGTCTTAAATATTAATGTAGTCAAAGTGATCAGGTTTTCTATTATAGTTAGTATTTTTTGATTAGTTTAAAATAGCTGTCTCCTATTTTTTAAAAATATTTTTTAATATTTATTTACTTTTGAGAGAGAGACGGAGCACGAGCAGGGGAGAGGCAGAGAGAGAGACACACACACAGAATCTGTAGCAGGTTCCAGGATCTGAGCTGTCAGCACAGAGCCTGAGGTGGGGCTTGAACTCCACACTTGATCTTAGCCAAAAGGCCGAGAACAATGTGGGGCTCGAACTCACTGTGAGATCATGACCTGAGCCGAAGTTGGATGCTTAACCAACTGAGCCACCCAGGCTCCCTCCCCCCCTTTTTTTTAAACTAAACTCTGCCCCATTGTGGGGCTTAACCTCACAACCCCAAGATCAAGAGTTGCATGCTCTACTGACTGGGCCAGCCAGGCACCCCAGGTGTGTCCCCTACTCTTGAGGTCATGGATATATGCTCCTATTTTATATTCTAAAAGCTTTGTTGTTTTGCCATTCAAATGTATGTCTATTACCCACCTGGAATTGATTTTTTTTTAATTGATTTTTTTCAACATATACTTTTTTTTTTTTAATTTTAGAGAGAGAGAGAAGAGAGCACAAGTGGGGGAGAAAGTCAGAGAGGGGGAGAGAGAGAGAGAGAGGGAGGGAGGAAGAATCCTAAGCTGGCTACATGCTCAGAGGGAAGCCTGATGCGGGGCTGGATCCCATGACCCTGGGATCATGACCTGAGCTGGAATCAAGAGTTGGACACTCAACCAACTGAGCCACCCAGGTGCCCGATTTTTTTGAGTTTATTTATTTTGAGAGAGAGAGAGAACACGCAAGCAGGGGAGGGGCAGAAAGAGAGAGAATCCTAAGCAGGCTCTGCACTGTCAGTGTGGAGCCCGATGTGGAGCTCAGACTCACAAATTGTGAGATCATGACTTGAGCTGAAACCAAGAGTCAGACCCTTAACTGACTGAGCCACCCAGGTGCCCCAACTGGAATTGATTTTTGTATGTGATGTGAAGGGTATCATTTCACTGTTTTTCTTCCAAATGGGGACCTATTTGTCCTAGCGCCAATTATTGAAACCATTTTTTAGGCATTGCTGTGCATCACCACCATGACAATATAAATTCCCACGTATGGGTGAGACTTTCCGGGCTCTTTATTCTGTTCCATTGGCGTATTTGTCTCTTCTTGATCCAATATCACACTGCCTTAATTACTATGGCTTTATAATAAAACTTGATATCTGATAATACAAGTCTTCCTCTTCTTCCTCTTTTACTTTCTTCTCTTCCTCATGAGTGCTTGCCTTTGATCTTTCATAAAATTTTTAATTGGCTAAAGTTTCATACACACACAAATACCTATTGGGAGTTGCATTGCATCCCTTGACATTTTTCAGCATTGCAATTTCTATGAACATATTATCTCTTGTTTAGGTCTTCTTCAATGTTATTTTATTATTATTTTTTAAGTAGACTCCATGCCCAATATGGGGCTGGAACTCACAAGGCTGAGCTCAAGAGTTGCATACTCTACCAACTGAGCTGAGTACCCCTTCTTCTATGTTTTTTTAAAAATGTTTTCTTCATATAGATCTTGCACTTCTTTGATTTATTCCTAGATGCTTGATATTTAATTTGAAACTATTACAAGTAGTATCTTTTTTTTTTTTTTTGAGAAAAAGAGAGAAAGAGTGAGTGAGTGGGAGGTGGGGGAGAGGGAAAGAGAGACTCTTAAGCAGGCTCCACGCCCAGCACGGAAGCTCTATGTGGGGCTGGAGCTCACCACCATAAGATCATAACCAGAGCCAAAATCAAGAGCCCCATGCTTAATCTACTGAGCCACCCAGGTGCTCTATTATAAGCAGTATCTTAAAAAAAAAAATTAATTCTCTTTTTCCTTGGACTATAGAAATATTGATTTTTTTAAAAATATTTTTAAATTAATCTGTTTAACTGTTTAACTCATTAATTGTAACAATTTATCTGTGGATTCTTTTGGATTTGCCACATACATAATAATTACATCATCTGTGAATAATAACAATTTGTTCCTTTTTATTTAATGGTTAGTCTTTTCGTTTTTCTTGCCTTACACCACTAAGGACATTCAGGGGCAAAAACAGGCATTCTTGTCTGCAGCACCCTTTTAATCACTAGTAAGCCCCTTTGCCTCCAGCTCACAGCCTTGGAATCATCAGTCTCCTGGGGAGGGTCGGGCGTTAAGACGCCCACACTCTCGTTTCATCTCCTGCAGTGAGTTAAGGCAGAGCGTCTGCCTCTCGTAAGCTCATCTTCCAATCCTGGAGAAGAAGCCGGCCGCTTCCTCTGGTTGCCGCGCAACGGCGTCGTCCTGCCCCAGGAGTAGGTGCACTTGGGCTACAAGCACGTGCCGCCTCTTCCGCGTTCCGGGACTACATCCCCCATAATACAGCGCGCCGCAATCGGCTGGTCTCCGAAGTGGGGGAAGGGCCAGGACGGGCCGGGAGGCGGAGCGGAAGCGGACTGCGAGGGACGAGAAGAGTAGAATCTCCACAAGCTGGGAACCACCTTGTCCCTGATTCTCAATCTCGGCCTTTCTCCATCCCGACCTCGAGGCTGCTTCGTGAGCACGGGACGCAGCTGACGCCTGCTAATCGACTTTCGCTGCGCCGCCCCGGCTCGGGAGCCTGTTGGCGGCCGGCGACACTGACAAGAAGCCCACTGGCAAGGTAATGGGGAAGGGGCGAGAGAGAAGGTGGGGGGGGTGTGTGGAGACGTCTCCGTTCGCCCGGCGCGCGCCTTTACGGTATTCCCCTCGGGCCCGGCGGCCGCTCCTCCTTCGCCTTGTCCCGTCCTTACCCCCCCCCCCCAGCCCCCCACCCCCCGCCCCACCCGGGCCGCTGCCCCAGGTGTCCGCAGAGACCAGGCTCGGGATCGGCCGGTAGTCCGCGGCTGTGGAGGCTCTTTGTCCCTGTCCCTCCGGGTCTGACAGCTGTGGCCCCCTCGGCCCCGGGCGCAGAACCGAGCGGGGCTCAGGCTGCTTGATCTGAGCGGGGCGGGCTCGGTCCCGTGGCCACTGGCGCGGGGGAGCGATGGACCTGGTGCAGGGATGGAGCGTCCGCGGGGCAGCCGCACTCACTTCTTTTTCTGCTTTTGACAGCTCAGCTGTGTTCTACTTTGAGGGAGAAAGTCAAATGCCCCTTTTTTACCCCCTCTTCAAACTCAGCAGCTGGGTGACTGGTAAGGATGAACTTAAACTGCCGTGTTGACTGTGACTTGGACTCGAAAGCGGTTCTAAGAGTGGCTCAGACAACCCGGATTTCCATCCTGATCGAGTCACTGCCTGGCTTTGTGACCTTGGTTAATTAAAGGTTTCTCGGCCGTCAAATGGAGATAACAAAACACACCTTTAAGTTGTTGGAAT
Source organism: Prionailurus bengalensis (assembly GCF_016509475.1). NCBI lineage: Eukaryota > Metazoa > Chordata > Mammalia > Carnivora > Felidae > Prionailurus > Prionailurus bengalensis. The sequence goes on from NC_057348.1 coordinate 115,232,593, forward strand.
GAGAAAATAATAATGCTTACAACGCCATTAATTCATATGACGAAAAAGTCCTTTGAATGTGATACTTGCATTAGTTACACTGAAGTGGCCTCTGGATTTATGAGTTTTGTGCTTTTCTTTGTTTAATCATTTGCACCCTAGATTGTGTGTTCTTCACTTTATACTTTGTTCACCTTAAACCTAAGCAAGGTATTCTTTAAAATACGCTGGCTTCTTCATTGCCACTGTTTTAAGATGGCTGAGAATGTTCTTAGGAAATTGATGACTCTGCTTTTCTGTGGATCAGCTCTGGAGATACAAGGACTTATTCACCATCCCCTCCCCGCGCGCACCCCCCCCCCCCTCCCGCTGTGTCCTTTGGGAGACTCTTTAGAGGAGCTTAAGTGTTTGTTTCAGCAGGGTAAGCATCTAGGTGTTCTGCAGTCCTGACGTGAAGTCACCACCTTTACCCTACGTCAACTTTTTTCCACCTCTCTCTCTACACTTTCCCACTGGTTAGTAATTTTCCCCCTTAGGGAATTTTGTTTGCAAGTGGCAGTTTCCTTCGCAGAACATCTTGAATGAGTGCAGTAAAATTCATAAGGAGGGATTTGGAACGTTTCACATTAGTCCCTCTATAGGTTTGGTTCTTGCGCTGTTCTCTCCTGCTACTTACTGACATTGGCGATGAGTTTTTCTTTAAGGAACTGTTTATGGTCCTTAGTTGATTTTTTTTTTTTTTCATTGAAAATGTCTATTTTGGGGCATCTGGGTGGCACAGTGGGTTAAGAGGCCAACTCTGGATTTCAGCTCAGGTCATGATCCTGTAGTTTGTGAGTTCGAGTGCAGAGCCTGCGTGGGATTCTGTCTTTCCCTCTCGCTTTCTGCCCCTTCCCTGTTTGCTCACTCTGATTCAAAAAGAAATGAATGAACATTAAAAAAAAAAAGAAAATGTTCTGTACTAGTTTGGGTTCAAACACTTTTGTGTGATATGTGAAGTAATATGCCTCGAGGAATGCTGTTTTTGAATGTACAGGTATAGCCAGAGAAAAGCTAGTAGGGCCTGATAAATTTTCTGTGTCATGTCTTTAGCAACTGGTGCATTTTAAAAAATTCAAGAAGGAGAAATCTAATGAATGTATTTCATAAGGATAACAGAGAGCTAGAGAGTAAGTAAAGGGAAAACTTAAACTGTGGGACAGGACATATGTGTATACAGATTTCTGAGTCATTTAAAAATATGTGGCAAAAATACTCATTTTGAAAAAAAAAAGTGTTTATGTTGGTGTTAGTGTAGTTAGTTGGTGCAGTGTAGGACAGAGAGTAATGGACTAAGGAAATAGGAGACCTTATTTTTTGTCCTAGCTCTGGCACGATCTGTATAACCTTATATTCCTTTGTGTTCCTCGTTTTCCTCATGCCTAACATAGTGAATTGTTCTGATTCCAGACTTTAAATGAAAAAGATTTTTAGATGTTCTTTTTAGCATGGAACAAATTAGTATAAGCTCTTTTAGTCATATATTTGTGTCTTAGGGTCCACTCCCTGCCTTCCCCCTGCCTCCCCGCCCCAGCTTGAGGAATACACATGTAGGAACTAGAAAGCTGCCACAAATATGAATGAACTCTCTATTGACGAGTTCATTCTTTCATGAACTGCCCATGTGTTGTTTACACTTTTGACATGCTTAGTTCTCTTCCACTCTACTGTGTATCTTTTATTTTACTCATTGCCTGTTTACTTATTATGCCTATTTCTTTTTAACTCTAGTTTGTCAATTCTGATCCAACATCATTGTTTCTTTTTGTGAATTCTTTTCCTTTTTGCTTCTATTCCCAACATCCTTGTTTTCCTAGGGGTTCTTTTTCCCCCAAAGCCTCAAGCAAAGGTGCCCAGTGGTAGTCTAGTTAGCTGTGGAAGGGGATGTGGGCTCATGTGGCACAAAGCATGATTGGCTGAGGCTGTGGGCAGGTGACTGAAATATATGGCACTGCCTAATATATTTTAGATTAAACTTTTGCTGTGGCATAGTGATTGAGTAGTTTCCCTTTTGCCCTAACGTTTGCTCTTCTTAACCTTGAATTGCTTTACCCATTTTCTTTTATCTTTGTACTCTTCAGAGCTATTGTCTTCTCTCTTTAATCCCAAATATGCCATCTAAAAACAATCTGATATCTTGAGATATGTTTCTATATCTCACCTGGAATTTTAGTGTAGCTTCTCTCAAGGCAGTCCACATTTTATTTTATTTTATTTTATTATTTTTAAAAATACTTTATTTTTTTAAACTAATCTCTACACCCAATGTGGGGCTCAAACTCAAGATCCCAAGATCAAAAGTTGCATGCTCCTCTGAGCCAGCCAGGTGCCCCAAGGCAGTTCTCATTTTAAATTTTAGACCTAGTTAGTAGTGGATGGCTGTGTCCTACGTTAATGTTTTTCCCTAGATATTAGCCTCTGGCAATATTATGTAGAAAAAATATTTTAAGAATGGGCCTTTCCCCCTAAAGTTATATTCTGAGGTCAAGTCTATGAGGACTTATTTCTGAGGTTTTTTTTGGAGGGAATTGTCTGAACCTCTGAGTTCTGGTAAACACACCATGTCTTTTTGTAAAGAATATGTGCTTCTCTAACTGTAAATTCCTTAGGAGACTAATAGGCACTGATTCTTGTGGCACCGTTGCAGGATTTTTTACCTAAATACCTGGGGTTCATTGTCTCACCACCTTGAAGAAAGAAGAGGTGGACACAAAATGAGCAGCGGGCAAAAGTTTATTAGAGTATAAAATTAGAAAGTAAGAGTAGTAGGAAAGCTCTCTTACAGAGAGGGGGCATTTGAAATGAATGCCCACTGACAATAGGCAAGGGTCCTTGTTTTATAAGGTTCTGGTCGCCGCCCCCCCACCCTCTTCCCCCTTGATCCTCTCAAGCTCTACCCTTATTGGCTGAACAATTCTAGGTGCTGGGTTGTCCATTCCTGATTGCCTTGTTTCCATTGTATGAGGGGTGGTCTGTGGCCAAATCTTTCCTTGTGGGTCGTAGGTTTTATGGTCTTTTGTCAAATTCTTGAGGGAAACCTGAGGGGGAGTAGGTGGTGTCTGTTACATTCTTAAGAGAGATGTTAAGCGGGTTGGGGGGGGGGTGGCTTGCTCTGGTCAGACACTCCCAGCATTGTTCCAAAATATGTGTTTTTCCCCACCCAGGGACTTCAGGTCCTATTTTTTCTCTCTCTGCCTATTTTATCCTCTCTTTTCCTCTCATAGCACCTTTAGCTGAGTGAGAGCTTCTCTGCTTGCTGGTTGCTACTATTGCTGTTGATGGTTACTTGAGCTCTAGTCATAAAGAGTGCAAAAAGCAAGAGCACTGAGTAAATGCAAAAACCGTATTTGAAGGGCAGATTTTTTTTAGGTAGGATTACCATCCATTAATGGTTTTTAATGTTGCTATTGCAGTGTTTATATAAGAAATAGAAGCAAGTATTTAAGACAGGTAGTGTGAAATAAAAGTGTTTTGAAAATTTTTGACTGCAACCCATAGCAAGAGATCTTTTTTATGTCAAGACTCCATAAATAAACTGTGTGTGTGTGTGCATGCATGTGTCTGTGTATGAAAAAAAATAGGTATATAACTGAAAGAAAACTGATGTAAAACAAAAATCTGCAGTGGATACAGTCTACTTTGATGGCTTCTATTTTATCTTTTTTTTTTTTTGAAGCGCCATTTGCAAACTGTTGAGTTTTGTTCCTTGCTTTTGAAAAACACGGGGGTCCTGGGTTGAGAGTTTGTCTAATTTCCCCCCATTTGTTTGCCATTGGGTAATCATCAGTCCTCTTTATGCTTCACTTTCCTTTTCCTTAAAATGAGAGTGTTATAGTTTCAATACTCATTGATCCTCTGTCTTTACCATAGTAATAATTTGGACTAATATATTTGTCTTTAGGTCCCTGGCTAGGGATAAACCACTAAAAAATTGCTTAAATATCTACTTGTTTGCATGTTTGTTATTTGGTAAATGAAATAATAGAACTTTGAACAGATCTTTGGAGACTTACGGATTTCCAAATCTCCAAAGATCTTGTACATTGGAGTAGAGACATTAAGGCCTGTAATAAATGTGAAAACTAAGAAAAAAAGTTTCCCTATGTTTTTCTTTTTCTACCTTTATGCCCTTTAACAAGGAATATTTTAGAGTTTGAAAATTTGTATTTAAAATGCTTAATAACAATTGTAACTTAATACACTGGTAGATTGCTACCTAGACTGTATTCCGTACCCCATCTTACCACATTGCCCCCTTCATATATTAGAAAATGCCAATGGGGATATATTTTTTTGTGCAAAGATCGCCATATCAGATTATTACTATTACTGTATATTACCAAACAGTGGAACTGCCATTCTTATAAGAAAGGAGAACACTGAACTTTCTTTGCTTGTGGGTTTCCTTCTGTTCACTTTGGACGATTTCTCCAAACCAAACCATTCCATGCTGGGGACTAGGATCCCTCCCATTCTCATTTGTTTGTACTGAGGAGGCTAAGATTAAGGAATTTACTGCCTGCTCCCAAGATTCTGGTCAGGAAAGAATTCTAAAGGTTTTCGTTGGAAGGAAATTGGAACCAGACTCTACTTCCTCTTCTTTCTCAGATGAGATCTCCTTAATGGGGCTTTCTTGACCTGATACTTCACATAGACTCCTCATATATCCTCACATCACCCTGTTTATTTTCTCCATAGCAGTTTGTGACAAGCTGAATTCAACTTGTTTCTGTGTTTGTTTATTGTCTCACTCCAACTAAAACATAATCTCCAGAAGAAAAAGAATCCCGTCTTGTTTCACCTTTCTCATCTCTAGCTTCTGGCACATAGTAGGTACTTTAGTAAACATGAATAAATAAGTGAGCAAATGAATGAATAAACCAAGCAAGTTCTTTCATGCTTTATTTTATTAAAAAAATTTTTTTTAATGTTTATTTATTTTTGAAGGAGAGACAGAGTGTGAGCGGGGAAGGGGCAGAGAGAGAGAGGGAGACACAGAATCCTAAGCAGACTCTAGGCTCTGAGATGTCAGTGCAGAGCCCAGCCCGACAGGGGCTCAAATTCACCAGCTGAACCATGAGATCATGACCTGAGCCGAAGTCAGATGCCTAGCTGATGAGCTACCCAGGTACCCCAGTTCTTTCATGCTTTAAATGAAACTTCATATAGCAAAAGTTGTGTTTGAGCCTACACCTTTATGCAGCCTTCCTCTCCCCCAAATTCTTTTTTCTGGAAAAATGTTTTTTCCTATCAGTGCTTGGCTCGTCATTGTGAAGGTGTCTCCATCCAGAAGACCTTATATTTATCTGTGCTTTACTTCATATATTTTTCCATTGTTGTTTGCTTATGTAAAAAAACCTAAGCTTTAAGACTTCTTAAATCCTTTTTTTTTTTTTAATGTTTATGTATTCATTTTGAGAGAGAGCACACATGGCATTAGTTGGGGGAGGGACAGAGACGAAAGAGACTAACTGTTGCGGGGCTCCATCTCACAAACCATGAGATCATGACCTGAGCCAGAATCAAGAGTCAGAGGTTTAACCAACTGAGCCACCCAGGTGCCCCTCCTAAATTCGTCTTGTAGCAACTTTGTAATACTTTGAGTTATGGGAATGAGGTGTATTTGAAGCTTTAATGTGCCTACTTGATAATTTAATGAGTAGTTATTTCAGATTTAAGTAAAATTTCAGAATTTTAGGATCATTGCCCTAAATGCCATGAGAACAGAGAACAGGCTTTCACTTAATGTTACAATTCATTCAGTATTTACAAACCTAGCCTTCCTAGTGGAGGTAAAGAAAGTAGTGTGGTATAGAGAAAACCTAAATAGTAAGTCAGGACCTGTGTTATAGACCAATACAGTTTCTGCCACTAATTGTCTCATTTTAGGTAAGATACTTCACATCCCTAGGTTTTATTTCATGTGAAATATCAGGGGATTAGGTTAGATTTCTTCTCAAGTCCTTCCAGTGCCCAAATGGATAATTGAAGATACTTCAATTTTATCTCAAAACTTCCATCTTTTCTGCCCCTTTGCCCACCAAAAACACTGCAGGGAGGTCACATTGCTGCTTGGGAGAAGGTGGGGTTGGGCTCAGGGATGGGCTTAAAGTAAATTATAGAGTAGTTCTACTGATTGTTCCTTGGGCTCTGGGAGTTGTGGCAGCAGTGGAGGACCTGTTACTCTTGTCCTTAGGAACCTGGGATTGATGGGACAAGGCTCATGACTGGATGAGAAGATGTGATGTGTAAAATCAGCTGATATAAAGTAATATGCTGTGAGAGTTAGAAGAAGATCAGCTTAGGGCCACCTGGGTTGCTCAGTTAAGTGACTGACTTTTGATCTCAGTTCAGGTCTTAGGGTTCTGAGTTCAAGCCTTGCGTTGGGCTCCACACTGGCTGTGGAGCCTACTTAAAAAAAGAAAAAAGATCAGCATGGACTACAATAAGGTGATGAGGATTTGAAATCCTTCTGGCTTTAGCATTTAAACAGATACTCTAGTCTCATTTTAGGCTATTTAGAAGATGAACTCTTGCCACCAACAGTATGCCATTATGCCATCTTTTAGGACTGGATGGTTCTTCAGGGACTGGTATCAATGAAGTATTTCATGTTGTCCGCAAATTCTGAGTAGAAACTTGTTCAAGCCTGCAGCCTCTCTGATAGCTGCTAACTTACTCAATGAGAGGATATAAGGAAGCATGTTTCATAAATAAAAATACATATAAATGTAAGGTATTATTATTATTGTATGAGACGGTGAGAATAGTGGCTTGATTGGGGGAAATATTTTTTTGACTAATGGGAAATAAATTTGCCTTTGGGGACTGGATTATGGAGGGCCATGAGAGCTAATCAGAGGAGTTTTATTTGGGTTTAGTAAAACATCTCCTGTATTAACTCACATTCCTCAGATTATCAAGAATTAGTGGCATTGCTGCAGTAGTGCCTGACTCTAATAAATGTTAGTGTATATTGAGTAGTATGGGGTGCCATTTATCTTTATTAATATTAGGTAATTACTGTTGTCCCCATTACATAAATGAGGACATCAGGGTCTAGGGAGATAAAATAACTTGCTCAAGGTTTTAAAGATAGAATATGTAGTTTCATATGGCGTACCTTGAGGCTGGAGGTGGGGCAGGAGTGGGAGTGTTACTTTTTGAAGAGGCGACATTTGAGCTAAATACTGAAAGATGAAAAGGAACAAGCTGGCTGGGAGAGCATTCCAAGCAGGTGAAGAGTAGTTGTATATAGACCCTGAGGTTAGAAAGAATTTGGTTAGTCTTGCCTAGTGTGACTGTAGCACAGTGGGCAAAGTGGAAGTGGTGTGCGATTAGTACACAAGAGATAAGGGCAGGAGTCAGATTTTGCAGGGCCTTGTGGCCTGATGTAAAGAGTTTTAATTTTATTCTAAGTGCAATGGGAAATTGTTGAAGGGGTTTTAAACGGGAGTGATGTGATACGATTTTGTGTGTGTGTGCGTGTGTGTGTGGTAAAAAATATGTAATATGAAACGTACCGTTTTTAGGTGTACAGTTCGGGGGCATCGAATGCATTCACAGTGTTGTGCAACCATCACCATTATACATCTCCAGAACTTTTTCATCATCCCAAAGTAAAACTCTATACCTTAAACTTTATTTATTTAAAAAAGATTTTTTTAATGTTTATTTATTATTGAAAGACCAAGAAACAGAGCACGAGCATGGGAGGGGCAGAGAGAGGGAGAGACACAGAATCCGAAGCAGGCTCCAGGCTCTGAACTGACAGCACAGAGCCCGATGTGGGGCTCGAACTCACAAACCGCAAGATCATGATCCCAGCTGAAGTCTGACGCTAACCGACTGAACCACCCAGGCTCCCCTATACCTTAAACTTTAAACCATAACTCTCCATTCTCCTATCCACCCTCCTCCTTTCCCTCAGCCTCTGTTAACTACCATTCTACTTTCTGTTTCTATGTATCTAACTGTTCTAAGTACCTATCATAAGTGAAATCATGCAATATTTGTCCTTTTGTGTGTGGTTTATTAACTTATTTTTTAATTTTTATTATTATTGTTTTTTTAAAGTAGGCTCCATGCCCAATGCAGGGCTTGAACTCATGACCAAGAGTCGTATGCTCCACCCACTGAGCCAGCCAGGTGCCCCTTCCTATGATGTCTTGAAGGTTCATCCATGTTGAAGCTTGTATCAGAATTTTATTCCCATTTAAATCTGAGTACTATTCCATTGTATGTATATACCACATTTTGTTTATTTGTTCATTTGTTGAATACTTGCGTTATTTCCACCTTTTGGCTATTGTTGAATAATGCTACAGTGAACATAGGTGCACTGGTATCTATGAGTCCCTGCTTTCAAATCTTTTGTGATTATCCCCAGAAGTGGTATTGCTGGCTTATATGGTAATTTTGTGTTTAATTTTTTTGAGGAACTGACACACTGTTTCCCACAGTGGCTGCACCATTTTTCATGCCCACTAGCAGTGCACAAGGGTTCCAATTTCTCCACAGCTACTAACGTTTGTGTGTGTGTGTGTGTGTGTGTGTGTGTGTGTGTGTGTGTTTTAGTAATTGTTATAGGGAAAGAAAACTCTTTTTACCCTACCTTCTTAGGTTCAGTATCCAGGGCTCTGCAAATTAAACTGACAAAAGACAGATTAACAGGAAGAAAAGGTTTATTTCATATGCAAATGAGAGCATCACAGAAATGAAATGAAAACTCTAAAGAAGCGGTTAGGCCTGAGAGAGCTTATGTATCATTTAGCCAAAGAACCATAAATTGTGGAGATCTGACAAGACAAAGGAAAAGGAGTTTTAGCTTCTAGAAGTAGTAAATTGTGAGAAGGTAAATAAATGTATGGGGGAAACTAACTGAAGACAAGGGTTGTTTAAGATGTGTTTGTACAGATTCATCTCAGCCTCAACTCCCTGTCTCCCTTGGTAAGAATGTTCTCACATTTCTGGTGGGAAATCCATGTCTTGCTTTTAGGAAGAAAGGGGGAGTGAAGGGCATGGAACCCTTCCTGCATCTGCTGTTTCTTAGTCATCTTCACTTCAAAATAATCCTTAAACCAATGTGGCATATTTTGGGGTGGTATACTCTGATGCCTTTCATATAATCTTAATAATGGGTATGAAGTGGTATCTGATTGTGGTTTTAATTTGCATTTCCTTAGTGATTAGAGATTTGGGCATCTTTCCATGTGCTTATTGTTCATTTGCATATCTCCTTTGAGAACCATTCGAATTGTGACTATTCAAGTCATGACTTGTTTTTAAAAGAACATTTTGGCTGCTCTGAGGACAGTGGCCTGAAGTGGGGTTGGAGAGGAATCTGGGAACCCACTTGAGAAAGAGCTGCAGGAATCTAGTTGGAGAGGTGATATCTGGACCACACTCTGCTCCCTCTTCATATACAGTGCTCTACAGATATTTCATTTTAAATATGTCTCCTCTCCTTCATTCTTCTGCTTTTGGGCCTTTTGTAATTTCTGCAGTGGGGCAAGAACTTTCCCCTGGGAATACTAAAAATATTGAGTCTGTCTTAGGTCAAAATAATGATGAAGGTGATTTTTTTTTTCCTTTAAAAACTATTTGGGCCAAATATGACATTTGACTTTTTAGTCATTGGTAGACAGTTAATATGGTGGCCTAGAATTTGGGATTCGAAGTTTTTAGAGTATATACTATTTTGGTGGAGAAAGGACTCTAATAAATACTGTGCTAGATGGTAGCCATAGGTTCTTAGTGACAATGTAGGCCTTTTAGGTCTAGTAATTATCTCCATCGTGACTTAGGTGGCCTTCCAGGAGCTCGATCCTTATGTGAAACCTAGAGAAACATAGGGGATGTTCAGAATGCAAGTTCCTTAGTCACTTGCAGCTTTGAACATTGCCCAGACAGGAGATCTTAAACCCTTCCCTTTTTTTCCTTTTTCTTTCCTGAAGATTGAGTCTAAGAATAATTTCTCTTTAGAACTACTAAAGTAAATTACCTTTAGTTGCGAAACAACTAAAGTCTTCTTGTCTGTTTTTTTCTTTCTATATGGCATCACAAAAAATATCTTTCAGGGAACAGAGCAGTATATTCCTGTTGATCATAGGGACTAAAGTGGTACTGATAGAAGTTATTTTCTCTTCAGTCCACCTCTGCCTCGCCTAGTAAATATAGGACTTAGCTTGCTCTGGCAGGAGTGACTTGGGTTACAACAAAGATACCTGTTTTTTCTCCCCCTTACCCCTTCCTCTTTTTTTTTTTTAATTTTTTTTTAACGTTTATTTATTTTTGAGACAGAGAGAGACAGAGCATGAACGGGGGAGGGGCAGAGAGAGAGGGAGACACAGAATCTGAAACAGGCTCCAGGTTCTGAGCTGTCAGCACAGAGCCCGACGCGGGGCTCGAACTCACGGACCGCGAGATCATGACCTGAGCCGAAGTCGGCCGCTTAACCGACTGAGCCACCCAGGCGCCCCTCCCCTTCCTCTTTAGGATCATTATAGGTAGGTCCAAGTAAGCAGCCTCTCTTACACCTGATGAACTGACTTGTAACATTGAATTTAGTGGTCCTACAATGAGTGGTCCTAGAGCTACAATGAGTGTAGCTCTCATTGCTGCTTCATGAAGAAACTTGAGATTTGGAGAGTGGTTCCCAGACTTTGATGCACATTGGAATAATTTAGGACTCTTTAAAAAAACAAAAATGGATGTGTGGTTCCCACTTCCTAGACATTCTAATTTAATTGGTATGGGGTGTGACCTGGCATGGGGATATTTTTAAAACCCCTCAGGTGCTTTTAATGTATAGCATACTGAGGAGAGACCAAAGGCATAATTGTATCCTTTTGGGAATCTTAGTCACCTCTGCTGGGCTTGCTTGGAATTACTTATGGAAATGAACCCTTAGAATAGCTTTCAGGCCTTCTTGGCTAGTTTCAGAGAATCCTCTTGTGCTTTTGAACTACTCAGCCATTTGTCAGTTTGTCAGGTATAAGCTGGCTTCCAGCCATCTTTTTTACTTGGAGAAGGCTCCAGGGTGTCTTTTTTCCCTAGTAGCTCCCACACTCCTTGGTGTCCTTCTTTAGTTCCCTAGTGTTGAGTGGGATTAACAGTTCCTAACTTCTCACCTCTTTGCGGTTCTCAAAAACAAACCCTTTTTATGTTAAATGTTTAACTTCTTATCAAGATAGAGAAATGTGTAACAGGGGCGCTTCAGTGGCCGAGTCAGTTATGCATGTTATGCATCTGACTTTGGCTCAGGTCATGATCTCACGGTTCTTGGGTTTGAGCCCCATATCGGGCTCTGTGCTGACAGTGCAGAGCCTGCTAGGGATTCTCTCTCTCCCTCTCCCTCTGCCTCTCCTTCACTCTCATTCTCTCAAATAAATAAATAAACTTAAAGAAAGAAAAACACGTAACAAACACAAGCAAGTTATAAAGCATATGAAGAATTTAGTATAGTAGTCCCTATAAAGCTTCTTGACTTCCCTCTGAGATGGTGTGCTTTAATTTTGTTGAGGGCAGTAATGAGCCAGACACCTTCTAAGGAGAGTCAAGGCTATGAAGACCTTCTTAGTAGGCTTCTCTGAATTTAATAGTCAGATGGTATACAGTTAATATGGAGGAATAAGGGGCTCTTTATTTGTCTTTGGGCCTGCCACACTGAGAAACACTAGGTTTAGACTAGGTTTTCTTTTTCTTTGGGATTTATTACTTTGGGGGCATATTCTCCTTAGCTAATGTTCCGTCTTGTCCACCATCAGTGTGTTTTCTCTCTGTGTCTGGTATTGGTACTGCCACTCATCCTTTAGTCAAAGTTCGTGGTGGTGTGCAGCTTTCATTGTTCAGCTTGTACCTAATCGGAAGGACTTTATCTCTTAGAGATTAGACTCCCTGTGTTTGACTTTCAACCCCTCCTTCCTCTGCCAATCTCCTGTTCTCTGCCTAATGTTTTTACAGTCCTGTGATTTGTCATTTTACTGGAGTTCGTAAAACTTAGGAGTTCTAATAGGGCTGAGTTTAAGGACCTCTTTTAAAGGAAAGAACATGGGGCGCCTGGGTGGCGCAGTCGGTTGAGCGTCCGACTTCAGCCAGGTCACGATCTCACGGTCCGTGAGTTCGAGCCCCGCGTCGGGCTCTGGGTTGATGGCTCGGAGCCTGGAGCCTGTTTCCGATTCTGTGTCTCCCTCTCTCTCTGCCCCTCCCCCGTTCATGCTCTGTCTCTCTCTGTCCCAAAAATAAATAAACGTTGAAAAAAAAATAAAAAAAAAAAATAAAGGAAAGGACAGACCCTGAATGGAGGTATACATTCTGAACTTGGAGTTCTTGCCAAAGTTCAGGCAAGGTGAGTTGCCTGTGTAAAAATCTTAGTCAGGTTAACCACCTCTCTAAGCTTTAATGTGATCATCTTTAATGGGAGAATAACAACTTTCTTTTGAGGTTATTGCAGATAATGAAATAGCCCTTGTGAAGTATTTACTTTATAAGAACTCAGTAGTTGTTCATGGCTGCAGTTTCTGCTGTTACTATTTTATTGCCATTCCTGCAAAAGAGGGGCAGAGGTTCAGAGCCTGAGCTTTGAATCTTATCTCTACCATCTTATCTCTATCCAGTTGTATGACCTTGGACAAATTATTTAACTTCTCTTTGCCTCAGTTTTTTTCACCTGCTAAGTGAAAACATTCTTCGTGTAGGAGTTGTGAAAATTTAGTTAAAGCAGAATCTGGTAAAAAGTGATTGTAGCAAGGCTGTTGCTGTTATTTAACTGAAGTACCCTCTTTGCCTCTGGATTTGGGTATCTTCCGTTTTGGCCTTAGACCTGAAACTTTCTAGGTTGTCATTTTAACCTTCATTTGCCAAAATACCTAGGAGTCTGTGCTCTTAATTCTCCAGTGATGTCACTTTTCTGATTTTGTTACCATGCCATCTTTAGAACCCTATTGTGACTGCTTCAGAAGGACCTGCTTGGTCCTCTGCTGGTGGTAGGTCAGATAACGTGGCACACAGATCAGACTTAAAAAGACATCCGAACCAGTGAAGAAAAATCTCTAAGGAATAATATATTTAATAGACGTGTGAAGAATATTCTTTTAAAATTTTGCTGGGGAATCCAGAACTTGCACTTTCTAATCTCAAGTGTAAAATTTCTGTAGAAAAAACATAGGGTTACGTTTACTTGACTTTGCTAAGCAATGTTTAGTAATCCAGTATTGTTATTAATAGTGATGTTTCAGTAAGATCTGAAGAGATTTATTTATTCTTTGTATGATAACTAAAGAAATAGGCAGAAATAGAAGAAAATTTGAAAAGGAGTCAATTTCTAATTTTTAATGCGGTTTTTACTTTCTTATAGTAATTAGTATGCCCAGTGAGTGGTGTAGTGATGCTTGTAGTGAGGTTTGGCAGGATGCACACATTTCAACAAGAGTAGATGGGTGTTCTGCAAACTTTGGAGGCCCAGAATTTATTAGACGTATATCAGGGATTGGGTGGCAGGGTAGGAGGAAGAAACAGTGGAAGTTTTCTGAACTGGACAGGTTGATTGCCAGGGTAGAAGACCCCTCTTTACACATATCTGAACACACTCACATCTAGAGACAGAGTTTTGTATTTGGATTTTTTACATAAGATTAAAAGATATTCTTTATTTTTATTATTTAAAAAAAGTTTTGAAAGCACCTGTGTTGGAAAGCAAGATTTTAGGGCAGAGCCATAGTGCCTAAGATGTGTGTTGGCTCAGTAAATATCTGTCAAAAGTAATTAAATGCTCTGCAGAGTTTACCTTTACTGAATTCTAGTCTTACCCTCAAACTAGATTTTATTAGTTCACCTATGTGAGTAGACCCTATTTAAGTGGATTAAAGTACGTATGTTTTATTTGCCCATACTGCTGAAAGTTAAAAAAGTTCTTAAGGATTATTTTCATTAAGCTGTGACTCCAGATGTATTCCTATGTAAAGAATTTTATTCCATTAGCTATAATTGAAGAGTTTTCTTTGCTGGACACTTTGGTGATTCATACACATTATTACTCTCCAGGTCTTTCTACATTCCATGATTGTCAACTTTTTTTTTTTTTTTTAATTGAAGTACAAGGGCACTTGGGTGGCTCAGTCCTTTAAGTGTCCAACTCTTGATTTGGGGTCAGGGCACGTTCTCCTAGTTTGTGAGTTTGAGCCCCACGTAGAGCTCCACGCTAATGGTGTGGAGTCTGCTTGGGATTTTCTCTCTTGAAAAAAAAAAAAATTGAAGTATATATAACCTTTCAATTTTTCTTTAAATTATAAAAGTATATTCCTGCAGCATTTAAAATTTAAAATTGCAGATTTGGAAACATAGGTAAATTTTCGAACCTGTTTTAGCACTTGTCATTATGCCTGGCATTAATTTAGAAGTAGAAACTTAGAAATGGTAACTTATTTTTCATCTTAGGTTGGATGCTCAGGATGATCTCCTTGCCGTTAGTAATATTTTCTAGTGACATTTCCAAATATTGTCATATTCTTGTGGGTTTCACCTTTCCTCATTTTCTTTTTCTTTTTTTTAATTCTTTTTTTTTTTTTAAACATCTATTCATCTTTGAGAGACAGAGAGAGACAGAGCATGAGTGGGGAAGGGGCAGAGAAAGTGGGACACAGAATCCGAAGCAGGCTCCAGGCTCTTAGCTGTTAGCACAGAGCCTGATGTGGGGCTGGAACTCACAAACTGCGAGATTATGACCTGAGCTGAAGTCAGACACTCAACCCACTGAGCCACCCAGGCGCCCCTTGCCTTTCCACATTTTCTAACTTTCACTTTGGTATCTGCCTTTTTTTTTTTTTTTTTTTTTTTAAGGAAGAGGAGGAGGAGGAGGAATAGCTTTTATACAGTTGGGTAATCTATATTTGAATAGGCTACTGTAAATCTTATTATATGTCCATAGTTTTAGTTACAAATGACAAGTCATTCAGAGAATTTTGTGACCATGGTGACATTTCAGTTAATGGACATTTATTTCTATTTTTGAAGAGCAATGTAAATGAAACTGATAAAAGCCTTGAAAGCTTGCATAATGGTGGAGAAAGTTGTCAGAGAAATGATGTAGTTTCAAATCACGATGATTTATAGAATCTCCCTTTTTTTTTTAAGGGAGTATTTTCTTTTTCCTTTCTTAATGTTTATTTTTGAGAGAGAGGGAGTGAGAGAGCATGCGTACAAGTTGGGGGAGGGGCAGAGAGAGAGAGGGAGACACAGAATCTGAAGCAGGCTGTCTGAGCTGTCAGCCTGATGCAGGGCTCCAACCCACAAACTGGGAGATCATGATCTGAGCTGAAGTTGGACACTTAAACCGACTGAGCTACCTAGGCGCCCCTTTTAGAATCTCTTAAATCTATCATCGTCTATTCTGTTGCTGGTATAGGTTAAGACTAATCAACTTTTCTCTTTTCAATTTTACAGAGTTAATTGAGAGTTGGAGGCAACCTTGCTGAAGATGAAGAATACACAGTATTAGAGGAGGAGATTTTTTTTTTTCTTTCAAAAGTCTTGATTGTTTGGTGGCTTACATCCAGTTACCACTCTTCATTTGAGTCTGTTTTCTTCATCAGAAATGATTTTTACAATTTCAAGAAAAACTATGTCCCAGAAATTGAGTTTACTGTTGCTTGTATTCGGACTCATTTGGGGATTGATGTTACTGCACTATACTTTTCAACAACCAAGACATCAAAGCAGTGTCAAGTTACGTGAACAAATACTAGATTTAAGCAAAAGATATGTTAAAGCTCTAGCAGAGGAAAATAAGAACGCAGTGGATGTTGAGAATGGCGCTTCTATGGCAGGATATGGTAAGATAACCATGGACTATTCCTCGTTTTCTCCTCTTCAACTTGTTCCCATTTAAAGATAGTTATGGAAGGAAATCTAACTCATCACTTCATGCATAGGTCTTTACAGAGTAAATTTTTCTTGACTTTTTACTATGAAAAATTTCAGATATACTGACAAATAGAAACTATGATAAATACTATATATCTGTTGCCTAGATTTAACAATTATTAACATTTTACCAATTTGTTTTGTCTAATTTTTGAAGACCAGTTAAATTATAGAAATTGTGACATTTCACTGCTAGATATTTCCATATGTATCTCTAAAAAAATCTTGTACATAATTGTAATACTATTATAACACTTAGTTCATATTTACATTTTCTTGATTGTGCCAGTATAGACCGTCAATTGTATAACATCTATTAACTCCTAAGAAGCAGCATTTGCCCGTATCTTCAATATGGTTTATTGCCATTCACCTGTTCACATCCTGGTTTCCTGCTGTGGTGTGTTTTTTTTTGTTTTGTTTTGTTTTGTTTTGTTTTTTTCCTGCTGTGTTTTAAGTTTTGTATGCCTGTTGTAGTCTCACTTGCCTTTAAGACTTAAGAGAGAGAGAAGAGATAGAACACTTTGTATATGAGTGTGTGGGCATTTTCTCTATTTCAGTGGGGTTTTTTTTAGTTATACATGTATGTATTTAAAGAATCAAAATGTGTTATGAGTCTGGTAATAAAAAAGGGCAGTTTTTCCCACCCCAACAGTACTCAAACTTCCCATTCCTTACAGCCAGCCATCTTAAATTATTTTTTCTGATTTATTTGGTGATTACCTCCATGCCTCTAAATAACATGCTCTATTAGCTGCTTCTTGACTTTTCAATTATAGAAATTATCTGTTAACTTCCCACTGTGCAGGGTGAGGGTTCAGCTTTCTTTTTCAACCCAAATTGCATCCCACCCACCCCAGGCTGTTTTCACACGCACGTGTTCTTATAGTCCTGCCATTTTCCTATCATAATTTTGGTTAGAACAATATTCAATGTTTGCATTATTATGACTGTGTTAGTGGTATTCATTACTGAACCATGTAGTACATTATTACTTTTCCTTTCACATATAACTGTATTTCCCCCTTCTAGAATTAATTAGTAAGTACTGATTTTTGTTTCTTTGCCTAGTTTTCTACCCTAACTCTCCCACAGTTGTTAAGTCTCCCCCCAGTATATTCAGACACATAAGGTATTTTATCACATTATTTATCTTGAAGAAATCTTTCCTAGAGCCTTCTGATCTCTGGTTTGGACTATTTCTTCTCTAGGCTTGTGGTGGTAAATTATTCTAGGATCTTCCTACATAATTATCCCTTTACCTTTCTCTTGTGTTGGATCTCCTGTTGCCTAGAGTCCCGTGGCTTCCTCTTTATTGTTTCTCCCTCATTTTAGGGGAACTGATTCTTGTAGTTTCCTCAGAAAGATACTAGGAAGGTCAAAGTTTTGATTCCTTGCATATCTGAAAAGGTCTTTTTATCCCCCTACTCTCATGTTTAATTGAAAATTTGACTAAGTATAGAGTCCTAGTTTGGAAATAGTTTTCTGTTGGATTTTGAAGTCTTCCCCCCACTGCCCCCTTAGCTTCCAGTGTTCTTTTTGAGAATTTAATGCTATTCTGATTCTTTATCCTTTAAAATTAAAAAAAAATTTTTTAAATTTATTTTATTTTTAATATTTATTTTTGAGACAGAGAGAGATATGAAAGAGTGTGAGAGAGGAGGGACAGAGAGAGAGGGAGACACAGAATCCAAAGCAGGCTCCAGGCTCTGAGCTGACAGCAGAGAGCCCAACTTGGGGCTCAAACCCACAAACCGTGAGATCATGACCTGAGCTAAAGTCTGATGCTTAACCACTGAGCCACCCAGGTGCCCCTCTGATTTTTTTACCTTTTAAAATTTATTTATTTTTAGAGAGGGAGAGTGCACATGAGCAGGGGAGGGACAGAAACAGGGAGAGAGAGAATACCAAGCAGTCCCCACATTGCCAGTGTGGAGCCCGACATGAGACATGATCTCATGAACGGTGAGGTCATGACCTGAGCTGAAACCAAGAGTCAGACACTTAACCGACTGAGCCACCCAGGTGCCCCTGATTCTTCACCCTTTATATGTGACTTGTTTTTGGAAGTTTGTGAGATCTTTATCACAGTCCCATAATGCTGTTCTGAGATTTTTCAGAATGACGTCCCTAGGTCTGGATTTCTTTCACATATGTGCTGGACTTGATTTATTTCCCCCCCAAATTTCATGTTTATTTTTTACTAGTACCTATATCTAAGAGATGGAACATTTGTGACTCAGGATAATGATCATGCTCTGTTTGTCACTACACATCATCTACAACATCTCAAGAGGTCTCCACCAAGTTAGCCACTTCCAATAAGGATATACTGTCCAAGGTATGAAAGTCCTAAAACCAAAATACATGGTTCTAAAATTTTTTTTTTAATTTTTTAATTTTTGAGAGAGAGAGAGAGACAGCCAGAGCATGAGTGGCGGGTGGGGTGCAGAGAGAGAGGGAGACATAGAATTCAAAACAGGCTCCACGCTCTTACCTGTGAGCACAGAGCCCAGTGCAGGGCTTGAACTCACGAACCGTGAGATCATGACCTGAGCTGAAGTTGGACACTCAACCACCTAGGTGACCCCACAAATACATTTGTTCTTAAAGTAATCATAATTGTACCTAAGCAATATAGTCAAAATGTTTTCAGACTTTTCAACTGCTATAACTCTAATACCTACCGTACCATTTTTTCCTTTTTCTACCAAATGATATATTGCTTCTTTATGCAGATACCCTGCAAGTTCCTTCACAAATATAAATTTCATAAATGTCAGAATTAAAAATAAAAATTACAGAAAGTCTTTCATTTATTTTTACCCTTGGCCTAATTTCCTTTATTATTTTTTTTAATTAATTTTTTTTTTTTTTGAGACAGAGACAGAGCATGAGCAGGGGAGGGGCAGAGAGAGGGAGACACAGAATCTGAAGCAGGCTCCAGGCTCTGAGCTGTCAGCACAGAGCCCAACGTGGGGCTCGAACACATGGAGTGTGAGATCATTACCTGAGCTGAAGTTGGACGCTCAACTGACTGAGCCACCCAGGCGCCCCGGCCTAATTTCTTTTAAATGTGGATTCATTTCTTTACCCAACGGAGGTTACCTTAATGCCACATAGATATCACCCATTATAGTTTACATATCCATTCATTTACTGTGTTGATTCAAGTTACCACTGATGCCGTCAGAGTACAAGGTTTATTTTACATTTTATCATTGCTACAAAAAAAGTTTAAAACCATTTCAAACACTTCATTAAAAATGGTATTATTGAAATAATATTGGGAGCAAATAGAAAATTTCTGTATATTTATTTTGAAAAGAATAGACTTTTTTGTAACTGCTAAAAATGGTCACTTATTTAACTTCTCTGTAGATATAGCAAAGAATAATCAATCAAGTATAAAACTAAGACTTTATATCTCAGATTACTTCAACATGCTAATTTGAATAAAGTGAACATTCTTTCAAAAGAACATACTGCCTTCACATGGATAAACTTCTGTTAGTGTATTAGGCTTTTGTTTTTCTCTACTTGCAGAAGAGTAACTACGTTTTGAGAAAAACATTTACTAGAGATCAGAATTTAACTTTCTTTAAAGTTTGGTTTTCTAAGATGTATCTATGTTAAATATATACCTTAAGTAAACCCTGCTACTTAAGAAGGATGTATTTTGTTTACAACCATCAAGTAATGATTTTAAGATGGAACTAAATCTAGTGAAACTTAAATTCTAAAGTGCTTTAATCAAAAGCTTGATATATATCTATTTATGAATCACAACTCTTGCAGTTGTTTCAAATAATTCTTTAAAGTAACTGGCTCCTTCTGCAATAATCTGCTTATTTCCATGACGTGCTTGTTTTATCCCAAACTGGAACTCATCAGTTTGTGTAACAATACTTAATGTGTCATCTTTTTAAATTTCAATTTGGTAAATTAGTGTCTAATTTTCGTAGAACTGTATCCAACCTAGCTTCTAGATCACACAAAAGATTCTGAAATTTGGGATCAAAATTCTCCATTCCTGATCCTTTAACAACATTGGTGCAAATACTGGCCTTGCTGCTTGCTTGGTAAAGGGAATTTATAGGTGATTCTAACAGATAAAACAAGAATGTTGTTTTGTAAATTCTGACTGGTAATTATTTTAGGTTGCAGCTTGAAAACAACCAGCATTTTATCTTTTGTGTCAGCAAACTCAGTTGTGTTGGAAAAGGACATTAGATGTTGGATTGCGGCACCCTAAGAACGTTTGGTTCCTGTCATCCAAAAAATTGTTGATTTCAGGACAGCTGTACATGAGTGACTGGTCCCAGGGTTCTAACACTGAAGTAATTCTGGGTAGTAGTGAAGATAAAAATCTTCAGAACATCCTCATTTCTGCCTGCCATGATTTTGGAGACAGGGAAAAGGAAGCTTCAGTGGGCACTTTAAATCCTGAAACTTACATCCTTCAGTTTAGGGATATTTTTCCCAAATTATTTATTTGATTTCATCCTCCCCATTGTTTTCATTCTTCCTGAAATTCTGTTGTTCAGCATTTGGGCCCTATGAACTGGTTCTCAAATTTTCCTTTATTTACTGGCCTACTTTCCATCTCTTTGTCTTTTTGTTTTATTTTTTAAGATATTTACTCATGTTTATTTTCAACTCTTTATGGACTTTTTTATTTTCTTTCATATTTTTAATTTCTTAAAAAAATTTTTTTTAAAAATATTTATTTAGAGAGAGAGAGAGTGTGAGCTGGGGTGGGGCAGAAAAAGGGAGAGGACTGAATCCCAAGCAAGCTCCATGCCATCATCAAAGAGTCTGACGTGGGGGTCGAACTCATGAACTGTGAGATCATGACCTAAGCTGAAACCAAGAGTGGGACGCTTAACCAACTGAGCTACCCAGGCGCCCCATCATATTTTTAATTTCTAAGAGCTCTTTTTTTATTTCTCTAATGTTGTCAATGATACATTTTCTGAAATATTTTTACGTTTCATCCAAACATGTCTGGTGATCCTTAGCCTATGAAGGCTTTTTAATATTTATTCATTCATTCATTTATTTTAAAGATTTTGTGCTTTTTAAGTAATCTCTATACTTAATGCGGGACTTGAACTCACAACTCTGAGATCCAGTTACATGCTCTACCAACTGAGCCAATCAGTGCCCCTGAGGCTTTTTTAAAGAATGAGACACTTAAAGTTTGATGGGAAGTGTTGAGTTGTTGGTTGGTATTCACTATAGCATGATCTGGCTGGGACATTTCCTTGGGAGTATCCTTAATATTTGTAATGACTTCTGATACGAACTACCTGGAATTAAGCCAAATTTCACAGGTTAAGGGCATATCCTCCAAAATACTGCCTTCACTTCAGATATTAGCCACAAGTTTGGGTGTCCCAGGCCACACTCATTTTTGACCAGTTCTACTACCCCCTCAGGTTTGGTAATTCACTAGATTGGCCCAGGGAACTCCCTGAAAGGACTGTACTTACAGTTTTATTATAGCAAAAAGAAACTCAGAACCAGCAAAAGGGATACACACATAGGGCAAGTCTGAGAGGGTTCCAGAGGCGAAGTTTCTGTTGTCTTCTTCCCATGGAATCAGGCCGCATTACTCTCTTGGCACATTCGTGTATGATCATATTAAGAGTATTGTTACCTAGGGAAATTCACCTGAACTTTGTGTCCAGGATTTTTATTGGGATTTTATTGTGCAAACACGATTGATTGGATTTAGCCAGATGGTTGAATTCACTTTCCAGCCCCTCTCACTCATCTGACATTACTGAAAAGCCACGACTCTCTAATTACCTAGTTTGGTCTTTCTGGCATGCCCAGTCCCCATCCTGAGTCATGTCATTAGCACAAACTATCTAGGGGCCCAGTCTGAGTCACTTTGTTAATATAAACTATCAGTGGGGTCCCAGGGGCCCATCATGAATAACAAAGACAGTCTTATCGCTCAGGAAATTCCAAACATTTAGAGGCTACCTCCCAGGAACTAGGGACAAAGTCTGGCCAAACTCTATTGCACATTATCACTGTCTGTTTCTTTGCAGTATCCCAAATATGGGTGTATTTAGGTCTTTCTTCTTGAGCTGATCAGATTCCCTAGAGAAGGACTTCCAATCTTGCTGGAGAGTATAGGCCTTCAACTGTTCTGGGATCCGAATGAGAGGAAGAGGCTGGGGGAGGACAGGTAGTCTCAGCACTCACTGTGTAAATTTTCATTTACTCCCCCAGTTTTCACTGTGGCACTCAGGCCCTTAGCTGTTTCACTGGCTTCAGAAAATGAACCTCAGCTTTTCTGCAGGGAGTGAGGGGCTATTACCCAGTTGGGGAGTGTTCTAGATAATTTAGGAATCAAATGTCTCCATAGATAAATTTTCACCCAATTCTTCTGTTTTAGTCCCTTTTTTAACCCCTATTTTCACTGGTACCCACTATAACAACAGTTCCTGGGCATTTTAAGGGTGGAGTTCCGTGGAGAACATTGAATTTTTTTTTAGTTTTTCTTCTAAGATCAAATTTTTCAGAGCTTCTAAGTCAGTTAACACTCGTCCCTTTGCTTTCTAGCTTCTGGTTGTGTTGCTATGGTCTCTTCTGTTATCCTTGGCCTTGTGGATTTATGCTTAAAGAAGGAAAGAAAGAAAAAGAGAGCAAAAAGCACCGTTACTGTTTTGGTGGAGTGTCCATGTAGCCGGGACCCATGGGTGCAAGAGCACCTGGTTCCAGGGGTCCCCAACAGACCAAGTTTGGCTCCCCGCTAACAGAATCCAAAGGCAGAGAAAAGGGTGGTGGTGAGACAAGAAAGGAATTTGTTTTAGTGAGGCCAACACCGAGAAGCCAGTGGACTAGTGTCCCAAATGTCTCCGTAGTGCTGAAAATGCCTCATGTTTTTATAAGGAAAATGTGGGACAGGGGTTGGTGGGTAGTACAGTTGGGCAGTAAAGGTCTACTTGATCAGTGTCTTGGGTCAGTCACACAGAATCTTGCTGGCTCAGGGCAGTCCTTATACTTGAGGGGATAGTTTTGGTTCCCATCACAGGGTGCTTTTCCCACAACATTGTTAGCCTGAGTTAAGAGAAGCTGGAAATAAGAACTTAATCAATTAGCAAGTCCAGACTGAGGTCAAAATGGAGGTGGTTGAAGTCCTCTTTCATCCAAAGTCAGCAGAGGTTAATTGCCTTTTTTCAGTTTACCTTCTTTATCTGGAAATGCCCTAGGCACTTTCTATTTTTATAGAAACACCTTTATGATGGTTCTTATGAGTTGATGAAGGTTAGCCTGCATTTGCTCTTGAGGATCAAATTTAGATGACTTAGAGATGAAGGAGCTGGTATATACTGAGATGGAGGTTCTTGTGGCAGATAGAGATGCAGAAATTACATTGTTTTGCATTCCGCTTAGTCCAAGGACACTGATAGAAAGTAAATCTTTTAATAAGAAGAAAAATACTTGAAAATAAAGTTTTTGTACTTGAGCAAAATAACTGATCTCTCCCTCTCTCTCTCTCTCTCTCTCTCTATATATATATAAATATATAGATTTCTCTCTATATAAATTATTTTTGAGAGAGAGTAAGAGCACATGTGAGCCTGAGCTGTGAAGAGGCAGAGAGGGGTGGGGAGAGAGAATCCTAAGCAGGCTCTGCACTGCCAGTATGGAGCCCAACACGGGGCTCGAACCCATTAACCATGAGATTGTGGCCTGAGCCAAAATTAAGAGTTGGATGCCTGGGGCGCCTGGCTGGCTCAGTCGGTTGAGCATTCAACTTCGGCTCAGTTCATGGTCTCTTGCTTCATTAGTTTGAACCCCACATCCAGCTCACTGCTGTCAGCTCAGAGCCCACTTCAGGTCCTCTGTACCCCTTCTCTCTGCTCCTCCCCTGCATTCTCTCTCTCTCTCTCTTTCTCAAAAATAAATAAATATTAAAAAAATTTGGATGCCCCACCAACTGAGCCACCCAGGTGCCCCTAACTGTGATATTTTAAAAGGTAGCAGCCAACTGTGCTATGCTACCCAGCTGTGTGTAATGACTCGAGTTTTCAAAAAATATTTTTTTCATTTTATTTATTTTTTTTCCATTTTATTATTTTTTTTTTTTAGAGAGAAAAAGTGAGCACATGCTGGGGAGAGGGGGAGAGAGAGAGAGAGAGAGAGAAAGAGAGAGAGAGAGAGAAAGGGAGAGAGAATCTTAAATAGGCTGTATGCTCAGCACAGAACTAAACACAGGGCTCAATCCCATGGGATCATGACCTGAGCAGAAATCAAGAGTTGGACACTGAACTGACTGAGCCACTCACGTGCCCCATGACTCAGTTTTAAAAGCAACGTTCAGACCTAGCTACACATGATATTTGATAAACTTTTAAAATTTAATGTATGGTAGAAATACTTATGTCAATGAATATATACCTATGTCATTAATGGCCATGTGATATTTAACCAATCCCTGATATATTTTTTTACTTATTTCTGATTCTAAATATATGTTTATTATAAACATTCAAATAGTGCAGAAATATACAAGATAGATAAGTTAAAAGGGCAGAAAGAATGTCATTTAATTTGTTCTGTATTGGGGTAAGTGTACTTTTCTTTAAAGGGCTAAATAGTAAATATTTTCAGAGCATGGCTATGTTCTGGTGAAACTATTTACCAAGACAGGCAGCCAACCAGCTGTAGTTTGCTTACACATGATCTAGCACATTATTTTATTTTGAGCAAAAATGGGATTGTACTGTGGATACTGGTTTGCAGCTTACCTGTTTTCACTTAATTACTGTGGATATCTTTCCATATTATTACATATAGGTCTGTCTCATCCTTTACAATGACTTAATATTGTTTGATTTTATAAATATTCCTTAACCTGCCCGCCCTCACTCCTTGCCCACTTATTCTGTAATGATGGATAATTTGTTGCTAACCTATTTTGTGTTTGATTCAATGCTACAATGTATGTGTGTTTGTATGTGTATGACATATATGTGTGAGTATAAATGTGTATTTCATGTTTGTGTAAATGTTTCTGAAGAATAGATTCCTTACATGTGGAATTTTTTGGTCAAGGATATGCAAGTTAAATTTAATAGACATTTGTCAGATTGTCCTTCAGAATGGCTCTACCGGTATACATTCCTACTGCGACCTTCACAGCAGTGTGAAAGTGCCAGTTTCTCCACCATTCTATTTAATTTTATATGATCTCTAGTTGTTTGCTTTTGCATTTCTTTGTTTACAGTAGAGGTTAAAGGATTGTTGGCTATTTGTAATTCTTGTATGTGTGAGTGAGTCATTTATATCCTTTGCCAGTTTTTCTGCTGGGAAATTTCTTAAGTGACTGATTCTTTGTAAAGGCATTAATGCCGTTATTATGTGTTGCAAATGTTTTTCTTCTGGTTTTTCAGTTGCCTAATAACTTGGTATTATTGTTTAAAAAATTTGGGTAGCAGAATGTGTGTGTCATTTTTTATTAAACAATTTTTTTTTTAAATTTTAAAGAGATACAGTGAACAGGGGAGAGGGGCAGAGGGAGAGAGAGAGAGAGAGAGAGAGAGAATCTTAAGGAGGCTCCATGTTCAGCACAGAGGATGCTGGGCTCAGTCCCACAATCCTGGGATCATGACCTGAGGTGAAAACAAGAGTCAGATTCTCAACTGACTGCGCCACCCAGGCGTCCTGTGTCTATCATTTTTTATGGTTTAGGTTTATGCTTAAAATATTTGCCCCAAAGCTTACACTCTAATATACTATGGTGGGTTTTGTTTTTGTTTTTACATTTACGTCTATAATATAGTTGAGATTTCTGGTGTAAGCAGTAAGAGATGCAGATTCTTTTTTCCACATTAGGTAGCCAGTTATTCCAGATTTATTATTTGAATTCCATCTTTTGCTCCACTCATTTGACATGGCAGTAATGTATAAATATTTATTTAAGTTACAATAAAATCAGAATTTTACAAGTTCTGGAGAACTTGAACATTTAACCATCTATAGAAACCATTTAGCTTCTCACTGCTATACAAAAAAGCTAGAAGGCTTTTTATTTATTTATTGTGTAGTCTCCCCTTGAACTGTTTAACCTGTTTTTCCCAGTTGGGAAAATAAGCATAAGCTTTTTTTTAATCTCAGTCACCAATGAATTGTTACTATCACAAAGGTCATAGGCAGATCAGTTCACCTTTATAGGTCATTGTCTGTAAATTTTGGACAGTAATTTGTGCTTTCCCTGTAAAAAACCATTTCCCCTGCTCTAGATTTTTTTCTCAATATTCTTAGTCTTCTCTGATATAATTTTTTTTCTTCCCATGTAACATGTTTTGGATTCTGAGGTTTGCCTAGAACAGTGAATTGGGGATACTTGGTCTGAGTTTCCCAGTGACTGTTCATAGAACACTTTGTACTTGAGGCATTGTTTTGTTTCCTAAACTGTTTCTGAATCTATAGCAATACTATTGTTTTATCACTACAGACTTTTCCTTCCAAAGATGAACCCTGCTTTCTTTTAAGAGTTTTGGTTTTACTGTCTACTAATGTGGTTGAACACTTTTTAAAAAAAATTTTTTTTTTTCAACGTTTATTTATTTTTGGGACAGAGAGAGACAGAGCATGAACGGGGGAGGGGCAGAGAGAGAGGGAGACACAGAATCGGAAACAGGCTCCAGGCTCTGAGCCATCAGCCCAGAGCCCGACGCGGGGCTTGAACTCACAGACCGCGAGATTGTGACCTGGCTGAAGTCGGACGCTTAACCGACTGCGCCACCCAGGCGCCCTGGTTGAACACTTTTAAAAACTAGATTTCAAAAATATTTTGGAAGAACTGGAGAACAATTTAATGTTGATATTTAAATGCTCTTCTGCAGGGGTGCCTGGGTGACCCAGTTGGTTGAGCATCTGACTCTTTTTTTTGGCTGGGTAGTGGTCCCAGGGTCAAGGGATCAAGTCCTGTGTTGGGCTCTACACTAAGTGCGGAGGCTGCTTGGGATTTTCTCTCTCTCTCTCTCTCTCTCTCTCTCTCTCTCTCTCTCTTTCTCTCTTTCTCTCTCCCCCTCTCCCCTGCATGCTCTCTCTCTCTCTATTTCTCTCTCTCTCAAATAAATAAATAATAGATACTTTTCTGAAAATAAGTTAACAAATAGTCGTTTTTCCATATAAGTCTATAAAAAATAACCTTTAGAAACACAAGTTAAAATTTCTTAACTATTTAAAAAATTTTTTTAATGTTTATTTTTGAGAGAGAAAGAGAGATAGAGTATGAGCAGGGGAGGGACAGAGAGAGAGAGGGAGACACAGACTCCAAAGCAGGCTCCAGGCTCCAAGCTTGTCAGCACAGAGCCTGACACGGGGCTCAAACTCATGAACTGTGAGATCATGACTGGAGCCGAAGTTGGACACTTCACCGACTGAGCCACCCAGGCGCTCCTAAAATTTCTTAACTTTAATCAGTTTTTCAAATATGTAAATTATCATGTAAGTAATGAATGAAAACAGTGCTATAATAAGCTGCTAGAGAATATCTTTTATAGTTGAAGAAAAACAATTTAAATAAAATTCCCTAAACTGGGGAATTTGGGAAGGTGGAGATCCCTCCTTTTCCTGTTCCTATGCTATCCATCTTTCCCTATTCCCATTTAAGTACAACTGAAAGTCCTGGACATTTTATATAAAACAAACATAAGAATCTGAAAGAGAAAAATACTGGCTAGGGACCTCAGGACACAGTGGCATGATCCCTGTTTTGTTTTGTTGTGTTCAACCTTATATATTCCAGACTTGGAGCTGAAGAAGTCAGTAATCTCCCCAACAGACACCTGCTCTTGTAGCCAAGAAAGGGGCAGTCTGGCAAGACGGAAAACTTTTGGACAATAACTATTCTCCTTCAGCCAAAGATCACATAAAAATATTGTGGCTGCACCACCACCTGCATGATCAAAGGCCAAACGGGGAGCCTACACTTCACCCTTGTGAGACTGTAATAAGGTATCCAATACCTCCCTCCCCCATGGTACCTGTGGAGACTACATGGGGAGCCAGGACTTCCATACCTCATTACATGCAGTAATGAGGTGCCCATCCCCTTCCCTCTGAGGTGTTGTCAGAGGAGTCTTAGTGAACAGTCAGGACTTTCACTATTGCCCAGGGGTAAGGAGGCCATCCCCACCACATTATCAATGCAGAGTACATGGGGACCTGGAACTTTTCCACCTCCATTCAGCAGTGATGGGGAGCTTACCACCCTCAGGTGACAGTGGAGGCTAAATGGGGAACCTAGACTTCTTCCACCTGGCAATAGTAAGGGGTACCCCTCTGTCCTGCCACAGTGGCATCGGAGAAAGTCATCTAAAACTATCTATATATACATATATATAGATATATGTGTGTGTGTATGTATGTATGTATACATACATATACATATATTTTTTAAGTTTATTTATTTATTTTGAGAGAGAGCAAGCATGGAAGGGGCAGAGAGGGAGAGAGAGAATCCCATGCAGGCTCCCCACTGCCAGCGCAGGGCCTGATGTGGAGCTTGAACTCACAAACTGAGATCATGACCTGAGCTGCAACCAAGAGTCACATGCCCAACTGACTAAGCCATTCAGGTGACCCTAAAATAGGAGGTTTAAATAAGATCCAAGATCTCATAAACTAATATGTAAGTGTCTAGGTTTCAAATATAAATCACTTCTCATACCAAGAATTGGGAATATCTGACTGAATGAAAAAAGACAACCAATGATAGATATCAGAATTATCTGAAAAAGATTTTAAAGCAGTTATTATTAAAAGTGCTTTGATGAGGAATTTACACAAAGCAAGTGAAAAAATAGCCTCAACAAAGAAATAGAAAGTCTCAGCACATAAATAGAACATATAAAGAATAACCAAATGGAAATTTTTGAACTGAAAAGTACAGTAATTGAAATAAAAAGCTCAGCAGATTGACTTAACAGAATGAAGATGAAAGAATCAGTGAACTGGAATATAGAACAATATAATTACACAATCTGAACAAGAGAAAAAAATAGACTGGGAGAAAAAAAAAACCCAGAGATTTAGAAACCTGTGAGACTATAACAAAAGATGTAACATTTGTGTCATTGGAGTTTTGGAAGGAGAGGAGAATGAGGGCAGAGCTGGAAAAGTACTAAAAAAAAAAAAATAAATAATGGCTGCAAACTTCCTAAATTTGACAAGACATTGACCTCAGATTCAAGAAGCTTAAGGGGACCTATTTGGCTCAGTCAATTAAGCCTGTGACTTTGACTCAGGTCATGATCCTAGGTTGTGATCATGGGTTCAGGCCCCATGTCACTCTTTCTGCTGTCAGCACAGAGCCTGTTTTGGATCCTCTCTCTCTCTCTCTCTCTCTCTCTCTCTCTGTCCCTCCCCTGCTTGCTCTCTCTCTCTCTCAAAAATAGATAAATATTAAAAAAAGTAAACTTATTTAAAAAAAAAGCTGAGTGAACCCCAAGCAGGCTAAGCCCCCTAAAATCCATGTCAAGATAAATCATAATTAAACTTCTGAAACTTAAAGAGCAACTGGAAAAAAAAAATCTTAAATGCAACTGGGGAGAAAAATGACATCTTATGGTGGAAAAATAATTCAAATAACAGTGTATCAAATCTTAAATGCACCTGGAGAAAAAAATGACATCTTACTTATAGTGGAAAAACAACTCCAATAACAGTGCATTTCTCATCAGAAACCACTGAGGCCTGAAGGAAGTGATAAAATATGTTTTCAGGTGCCAAAAAGAAAGAACTATCAATACAGAATTCTTTATCCAGTGAAAATATCCTTCAGGAATGAAAGGGGAAGTCAAAGACCTTCTCAGATGAAGGAAAAGAATAGCAGACCTAATCTAAGAGATGGCTGAAGGAAGTGTAAATAAAAACATGGTAAAAGGAGGGACCTTGGTACTATCAGGAAGGAGGGAAGACAGAATATAGTAAATAAAAATAAGGATAATTCAGTAGGTTTCCTTTTCTGGAGTTTTCTAAACTATGATGGTTGAAGCAAAAATTATAGTGCTGAGGTGATTTTAAATGTGTGTAGAGGAAATATTTAAGACAATATAAATGGAAGTAGGATAAAAGGATGGTGTATTAGGGTTTTCCAGAGAAATAGAACAGAGAGATTGATGGACTTTAAGAAATTGGTTTATACAATTGTGAGGACTGGAAAGTCAAAATCTTCAGGGGAGGCTGGCAGGCTGGAAATTCTGGCAAGAGTTAACATGATAGTTCTGAGTCCAAAGGCAGTCAGTCTGGAGGCAGAGTTCCTTCCTTTTCCTGGAACCTCAGTCTTTTTTCTTAAGGTCTTCAGCTGATTGAGGTCCACTTACATTATATTGAGTAATCTGCTTTACTGAAAGGCTACTGTTTAAATGCTAATCACATCTAAAAACTACCTTCAAAACCACATCCAGAATGGTGTATTTGTTTGTCTAGGCACTATAGCCTAGCCAAGTTGGCACATATAATGAACCATCATAGATGGTAAAGAGAGGTAAAGCTTATGTATTTCATTCAGATTGGTAAAATGGTAAGTTATATACATGATATAGTATCTAGAGTAGCCACTAAAACTGTACAAAAAGATACATTCAGATGAACCAAAAAAAGAATTCTAAAAAATATTCCAAATAACCTATAAGAGAGCAGGAAAAATTAAACAGGGAAGTGAAAAACAGAACAAACAAAACAAAGAATTAAATGGCAGACTTAAGTACTAATATATAACAATTACATTAAATATAAATCTGTTTTAAATATACCAGTTAAAAGAGATTGACAGACTGCATTAGGAAACATGACCCAAATATGTGCTCCCTGCAAGAAACTTATTTCAAATTTAATAATATCAACTGCCTAAAAGTAAAAGGATAGAAAAAGATTTGTCATGCAAACATTAAGGAAAGCAGGAGTGGCTCCATTAATATCAGATAAAGTAGAATTCAGAGCAAAGAAAACTAGCAAAGTCAGAGAAGGACATTATGTAATCATAGAAGGGTCAAACCACTCAGAAGAAAAAACAATCCTAAATTTGTATGTACAAAGTGGTGGAATTAAAAGGAGAAATAGGTAAATCCACAATTATAATTGAGACCTGAAACATCCCCCTCTCAGGAACTGATAGAACCATTTAGAAAATCTGCAAAGATACAGAAGATCATTAGAACACAATCTAACCAATAGGATCTTATTTACATATATAGAAATTCTATCAACAACAGCAGAATATACATGTTTTTTCAGTCCATGGAATAGTTACCAAAATAGATCATATCCAAGGCTGTAAAACAAACCTCAATCCATATTAAAGAATTAAAATCATACAGAGTGTGTTCTCTAACCACAATGAACTCAAACTAGAAATCAGTAACAAAATCTCCAAGTAACTGGAAACTAAACACACTTGTAAATAATCTATGGATCAAAGAGGAATTCTGAAGGGAAATTTAAAAAATAGTTTGAACTAAATGAAAATGAAAGTACAATATAAAAATCATGGGGACACTATACCTATTAGGGAAGTTTAATTTATAGTTTAAGAACTCCCCAAAAAGAAATCTCCAGGCCCTGATGATTTCACTGGAGAATTCTATCAGAAGTTTAAATAGGAATATGAATTCCACACAGTCTTCCAGAAAATAGGTGAGAACATTTCTCAGGTTCATTTTGTGAAAATAGCATTAGCTTAATACCAAAATCAGACAAAGGTTATATAAGAAATAAAAACTATGGACCAATATCTCTCATAAATATAGATATGAAAATCCTTGACTAGACACACCTAGTTATCAGATTTGAGGCAGCTCATAATAAAAACAGTAAAACCTATTGAGATGTAAATAAGAGATAAACCAAGACAGACCTAAGTATGGGGTTCACAAAGGCATGTATACTTGCTGTTTGTGCTGGTCCTGTTCCTGGTGTCCTTCACTTACCTTTCTCTCTCCTGTTTTGTATCTCAAAGGAGGGTGATTTGAGTAGGTAGTGTTTTCCAAGTTCCCAGATCAGCTAGCTTCTGCCTGGGTTGAGTCAGTGGGGGGCGTTGGCAGGAGTTTGGAAAGTAAGACAAGGGAAAGGCTAGGGTACTTTTCTTCCTCCCTGTCTGCCGGAGGTGGTGTCTTCTTTTTGTAGCACCAGCTTCTCCCAGACTTCCTGCCTTGGCTTTGTTTTCCACTGGTGGTTTTCCTTGGACTTGGGCTCTGGTTACATCACTACTTTCTTTCTCCCTCTGTTCCTTGGTATGAGAGTGGCTTTCTGCTATGTCTCACTGTCCCTGATTATGTTTAGTATAGTTAAAATCTGTTTATATCCAATATCCAATATCTTTAGTATATTTAGTAGCATTATATCCTCCGTTTGGTTTTTGTGTACAGTGAAATAATTGGGCTAGGTACTATTTTGATAGTATCTATGTCTTTATGTGCCTTTGTTACAGCTCATTTTTTTCTTTCTTTCCTTCCCCCCGTCCCCCATAAACTATTTGATATTTTCTTCCAGAATAGGGAAGCTTAAAGCAGAAATAGAACAACCTTAAAAGGCGCTTTTCCTAAATCTGATCCTTCATGTCAATCTCAACAATACCACCTACCAAACACATGAATCGGACATTCAGCAAATGTTTATTTCAAACATTTGTTCATTGTCTACTGTGTGATAAAATGTCAAAATGGTGAGCTGAGGGTAAAAGATTGGATATGATATGGTTGCTTTCAAGTTGCTTTTACGGTTTCTGAACAGGGCTCATAGTTACGGAAAGAGTTCTTATTACCAGCACCTTTAGTTAATAGGGTTTATGGAGTACTGTGAACTCCCATATAATATAAATTTCTTTAAATATGCAATCCCTTGAGATGTAAACATAAAATTATATTGTGAATTTAGAGAAAGGGAGTTTTGGTATATTCGAAAGAATCCCAAGTTCAGGAAACATTAATTTTATTCTTCTTTGTCAACTAACTAATTTTATATCATGGAGCAAAGTAGTTAAAAATCTGAGTTTTTTTTTTTTTTTAAACAGGTTTGTTTTTGTTTTAATGTTTATTTTTGAGAGAGAGAATGTGAGCGGGGAGGGGCAGACAGAGGGAGACATGGAATCTGAAGCAGGCCCTAGGCTCTGAGCTGTTATCACAGAACCCAACGTGGGGCTCAAACCCACAAACTGTGAGATCATGACCTGAGCCGAAGTTGGATGCTTAATGGACTGAGCCACCCAGGTGCCCCCCAAATCTGAGTTTTTTGTATTTTTTTTTAAAGTTTATTTTGAGGTGGGGGCAGGGAGAGAGAGAGAGAGGGAACGAGTGAGCATGAGCAGGAGAGAGGCAGAGAGAGAGAGGGAGAAAGAATCCCAAGCAGGTCCTGAGAGCTGTCAGCGCAGAGTCCAGCACAGGTGGGGCTCTCTCTGTCATACTGTGAGATCATGACCTGAGCCGAAACCAAGAGCCGGACACTTTACTAAGCCACCCAGGCGCCCCATGTGATGTTTTATTAAAACACTTGATTTTAGAATATTTGAGAGGATACATTTAACAGCTTAGGACATTGTTAAAATAAAATTATCATATAGTTGTTTCTCATTAGTTCCGCCTTTTCCTTTAATTGCTATGTAACTTAATTCTAATCAATAATTAGGCTTACCTTTATAATTCATGTCACACCTCAGCTTGGTGTCAAACATCCTAGGGCTTTAGCTTCTTTTTTTTTTTTTAACGTTTATTTATTTTTGAGACAGAGAGAGACAGAGCATGAACGGGGGAGGGGCAGAGAGAGAGGGAGACACAGAATCGGAAGCAGGCTCCAGGCTCTGAGCCATCAGCCCAGAGCCCGACGCGGGGCTTGAACTCATGGACCGCGAGATCGTGACCTGAGCTGAAGTCGGATGCTTAACCGACTGAGCCACCCAGGTGCCCCAGCTTTAGCTTCATTTTACGTTAACATGCTGGTAGACCCTTTCACCCCCTACCTCCACCCCGTTCTATTCTTTCTAGACCTCTCTGGCCTATGTTGCTACCTCTTCAAATACTGTACTGGAGATAACCTCCAGAGAAAAACCCTTTAGTCTTGTTGCTGAAGGATTTTTTAAAAAAATTATTTAATTCTGTCCTATTTACCAATACTATTATAACTCTTGATTGGAAGATCTTAATAAAGAAAGGTCTCCTCTCTGCAGTCTTTTATTTTGAAAAATTTGAGTCTATCGAAAATTAGGGAAAATTGTATAATAAACATCCTATATCTTTTGTCTATACTCACCATTTTCTAAAAACTTTTCTGCATTTGTTTTTATCTTTCCTTCTGTATACAAATGTATTTGTCTTTTGGGGCACCATTTGAAAGTTTTATGTATCATGACATTTCATCCCTAAATACTTGTCACAGGATTTTTTTTTTACACTTTTTTTCTTGTACATTTCTGCCGTACTAGAATATGTAAGTTCTCATGATGAACGATGCCAGGAGATATACTTTTTGTAGAGTCTCATTCTTCCAAATAAAGTTTTCCCCTAACTTTATATTACATTGATTTTTTTTGTTTTGTTTTGTTTTGTTTTGTTTTTTTTTAATTTTTTTTTTCAACGTTTATTTATTTTTTTTGGGACAGAGAGAGACAGAGCATGAACGGGGGAGGGGCAGAGAGAGAGGGAGACACAGAATCGGAAACAGGCTCCAGGCTCTGAGCCATCAGCCCAGAGCCCGACGCGGGGCTCGAACTCACGGACCGCGAGATCGTGACCTGGCTGAAGTCGGACGCTTAACCGACTGCGCCACCCAGGCGCCCCTTGTTTTGTTTTTTTAATAGCATTTTCTAATCACCTTCTGCTACCACCCACAACCACTATTCTCACTACTCCATTATGATTTTTTTCATTTTTTTCACTTTTAAACATTATGGTAAAGTGTATATAGCATAAAACTTGCCGTTTTAATAATTTTAAAGTATACTGTTCAGCGGCATTAATGCATAGTGTCGTACAACCATCACTATTAACTTTCTAAAACTTGCATCACTCTAAGCAAGAAACTGTAACCATTAAGCAAGAGCTTGCTGTTTCCCCATTTCACTGGCCCTTGGTAGTCTCTAATCTACTTTCTGTCTTTATGATTTTGTCTATTCTAGGTAGTTCACGTTAGTGGATCCATACAATATTTGTCCCTTTCTTTGTCTGGCTTATTTCACTTTGCATAGTGTCTTTAAATTCATCCATGTTTTAGCATGTATCAGAACATCATCCTTTATGGCTAAATAATATTCCATTGCATGTATATACCACATTTTGTCAATCTCTTCATCTATTGATGGACACTTGGATTGTTTCCACCTTTTGGCTGTTGTGAATATTGGTGTACAAGTAGCTCTGAGTCTCTTTTCAATTTGGGGGGTATATACATACCTAGGAGTGGAATTCCTGGGTCATGTGGTAATTTTATATTTAGCTTTTTGAGGAATTGCCAAACTACTTTCTATAGTGGCTGACCATTTTATATTTCTATCAGCAGTGTATGAGGATTCCAGTTTCTCCATATGCTCACCCATGCTTATTTTATTTCTTTAAAAAAATGTTTTTTATTGAATTATTATTAACATACAGTGTTATGTTAGTTTCAGGTGTACAATATAATTGTTTTGTTTCTTAAATTGCACATATGAGTGAAGTCATACAGTATTTGTCTTTTTCTGTCTGACTTATTTCAATTAGCATTATATGCTCTGGCTTCATCCATGTCATTGCAGATGGCAATATTTCATTCTTTTTTGTGGCCGAGTAATTTTCCCTTATGTATTTATGTACCTCTTCTTCTTCATCCATTCATCTATCACTGGACATTTGAGTTGCTTTCATGTCTTGGCTGTTGTAAATAATGCTTCAGTAAACATAGATGGGCATATATCTTTTCAAATCAGTGTTTTTTGTTTTCTTTGGGTAAATACCCAGTAATAGAATTACTGGATTATATGGTAATTCTATTTTTAATGTTTTGAGGAACCTCCATACTGTTTTCCACAGTGACTGTGCCAATTTGCATTCCCACCAACAGTATACGAGGGTTCCTTTTTTCCCACATCCTTGCCAACACTTGTCATTTCTTATTTTGATTTTAGTTATTCTGACAGGTGTAAGGTGATATCTCATAGTTTTGATTTGGATTTCCCTGATGATGAGTGATGTTGAGCATCTTTTCACATATCTGTTGGCCATCTGTTATGTCTTCTTTGGAAAAATGTCTACAAAGGTCCTCTGCCCATTTTTAGTTGTATTATTTGTTTTTTTGGTGTTGAGTTGTGTAAGTTCTTTATGTATTTTGTATATTCACCCCTTATCAGTTATATCATTTGCAGATCACTTCTCCCATCCAGTAGGTTGCCTTTTTGTTTTGTTGGTTGATTCCCTCACTGTGCAAGAGCTTTTTATCTTGATACAGTCCCCAAATACTTGCTTTTGTTTCCCTTGCCAGAGAAGACATATCTAGAAAACTGTTTCTTTAAAAAAATTTTTTTTTAACATTTTGTTTTTTGAGAGACAGAGACAGAGTGCGAGCAGGGTAGAGGCAGAGAGAGAGGGAGACACAGAATCCAAAGCAGGCTCCAGGCTCTGAGCTGTCAGCAGCCCGATGCGGGGCTCAAGCCCACGGATGTGAGATTATGACTTCAGCCAAAGTTGGACGCTCAACCGAATGAGCCCGCCAGGCACTCGTAGAAAACTGTTTCTATAGCCAATGTCAAAGAAATTACTTCTTATGTTTTCTTGTAGGAATTTTATGATTTTAGGTCTCACATTTAGGTCTTTAATCCATG
Organism: Prionailurus bengalensis; assembly: GCF_016509475.1. Taxonomy (NCBI): domain Eukaryota; kingdom Metazoa; phylum Chordata; class Mammalia; order Carnivora; family Felidae; genus Prionailurus; species Prionailurus bengalensis. Next base: position 115,269,350 of record NC_057348.1, read on the forward strand.
TTGAATTTATTTTTGTGTCTGATCTAAGAAAGTGGTCCAGTTTCATTCTTTTGCTTGAAGCTGTCCGGTTTTCCCAGCACCATTTGTTGAAGAAACTTTTTTCCTATTATGTATTGTTGCCTCCTTTGTCATGGATTAATTGACCATATAAGCACAGGTTTATTTCTGGAGTGTCTATTCTGTTCCACTGAGCCATATGTTTATTTTTGTGCCAGTATCATATTGTTTTTCCCTTTCTTTGATTATAGCCATCCTGAAGTGATATCTCATTGTGATGTTGGGTATCTTTTCTTGTGTTTATTATCCATTTGCATATCTTATTTGGGGAAATGTCTATTCAAGTCCTTTGCTCATTTAAAAAATTGGGTTGTTATCCTTTTGTTGTTTAAGGGCTCTTTATATGTTTTTGAAATTAAGCCCTTGTCGGATACATGACTTGCAAATATTGTCTTCCATTCTGCCTGTTATTTTCACTTTCTGGATAATAGTCTTTGATACCCAAAAGTTTTAAATTTTGATGGAGTCCAGTGTATCTTTTTTATTTTGCTTTTGCTTTTTCTGATCTCTTAGTGACAGAACCATCAGCAAATTTATCAATTGTGGTTAGATGATTGTTTCCCTGGTCACATATTAGGGCTTGAGTTGCTTTTTAGTTTGAAATCAGCAAAAAATAACAATATTAGTTGCCACTTACTGAGTACCTCATATGTACAGGCGCCTTTGGGAAACTTGAAAAACTAATTCTAAGGAAAAGTCCTAATTTCGTTCTTTCTAGGTAGATTCTATTGAAACCCCTTAGTCTCCCAAAGACATATAAACTTCCCTGTCATTCTGGAAGAAATTTAACTTGGAACTATTGTTATTATCTCTACTGCACTAATCAGTTTCCTGGCATCTGCCCTGGTCCTAGGCTCCCCCACTCATACACACATTTCAGTCTCTGGAGAATCCAGGTTTCGTGTTTCTACATTTCATTGAACTTCTTACTTACTTACCTAGTTTGTTTTACCTGACCTGCCTAGTCCACAGTCATCTTTACAAACTGCTTACAAAGGGAATACAGTTTTGAACCAGACTTCAAATGTGTTTTATTGCACTAGAAGGTGAGAGTTGCCCTCACATTTATAACTCTGAAATTCCTTTAGGAAGGTCTGTATATGGTGCTATTGATTTACACAATTAGGTTTTTCCTATTTGTGGTATGAGAGCTTTCTCTCTAGTATATTTTCTCTCTGATGACTCAGTAATGTTTCATTATCCCCCCTCTCAAACTAGGAAAATACAAATATTAAGTGTTCTATCAATGTTTAATACAGTTTATTCTGATTTTTTCCCCTGTAGCGGATCTAAAGAGAACAATTGCTGTCCTCTTAGATGACATTTTACAACGCTTGGTAAAGCTGGAGAACAAAGTGGACTATATTGTTGTGAACGGCTCGGCAACCAACACTACCAATGGCACAAGTGGAAACCTGGTGCCGGTAACCACAAATAAAAGGATCAATGCATCGGGCAGCATTAGATAGCAGTTGAAGATCACCTTGTGCTGCTACATCCACCGTGGATCATATCCTATGGCAGAAAGCTTTTAAGTTGCTGGCTAGGATAGAATAATACTGTACAATAAAAGCCCTGCGCATTTCTGAGGAATATGCTGGATTCACAGAGCTCTAATTCTGTATATAAATTTTAAAAGTTATTAGTTTGCTTTCAGGCAAGTCTCTTCAATGCTGTACTACTATATCCTTAAAGGGAATTTGGTAACATGGTTGATGTAGTAAGCAGGTAGGTGATCTTTGTATAAATCTTTTGTGTTTGGGATGGAGGTGAAACAAAAACACTGAAAGACATGGGTTCATTTCTATAAAATATTTATTTAAATATGTAACATGTTTTTTAGAGAATATTGTTATTGAATCATTTTGTCATTTGTTCTCAATAGGTTTAACTGTTAGACTAATACTATTAGAAAATGTGCTTACTTCCAGTACTATATTTTGTTACTCAGATTATGAGCAGAGAAAGGAAGTATAATGTTGAAAATAATGTTTTGAAATCATGACCCAAAGAATGTCTTCATTTGCACTAGCCTTCAGAATAACTGGAGGTTAATTATTGTATATTTTGAAAAATTACATTTGTAAGGTTATAATCTTGAGATGGTTAGTAGCCACTGTCCATAACCTATTCTAAACATTGAGAAAAATAATGTAAAAATAGGAATCTCTAATCTCATAAATAACATTTTCTTATATATACCTTGAAGAATAAAAGATATTTTTATGATGAGATTAAAATTAAGTAAAGTATTAATTCATGATTTTTCACACACATGAATATTAATTTAAAAGTTTAACCTTTTGAGTGTCTGTGCTATTGAAAGCACATTATTTCCGTATTTGGGTAAGTTTTGCTTTTGTTATGTTGGCAGTGGAAGGGGAGACTGAGATATTTGTGAGACTGGGATGCTTAAGGTCTTTAGCCAGGTGTGTGTACTAAAGGTATTTTGTGCTGCATTAAATTGCTTGGAAAATGTTAACATTATGTAAGAGTATCTGGCTTCATGAAATTGTGGATTTGTGTAAAAGATATATTAGGTATTCATTTTATATAATGACCACTTAAAAACAAGAGCATTTAATTTAAGCTATGAAGATTGACTCTCTTTTCAGGAAAACAGCTATTGTATATAGCACAAGAGATCCTAATCTTGGATAATTCTAGTATAGAGCAACGTACAACTTTATTTAAATTTCCCTTGTAGCAAATTTAATTGCCATATGGTGCCCTGTATTTCATAGTATTTATTCTCTATAATAACTGCTTAAGTGCAGCTAGCTTTTAGATTTAGGCTATATTGAATTTAGTTTTGGATATTGTATTGTTTATTATTATAATATGTTACCACACATAGTAGCAATAATTATAATGCTTTATTAAAATATGTATGAGAAAATATTGTTTCATGAAAGGTAGCTTTCTAAACTCTTTTCCCTATACTCTATGTGAAGAAATTAATTACATACCATTGCCAGTTGAAGTTTGGAATAATTGTTCAGTCTTATTAGATGTAGACATTTTTGTTTTTGTTTTCAGGGATGAAATAAAATATATTATTTGTACTTACAAGGTGTGATAAGTTTTTTTCTTTTTTTTTTTTTTTTTTTTTTTAATTTTTTTTTTTTTCAACATTTATTTATTTTTGGGACAGAGAGAGACAGAGCATGAACGGGGGAGGAGCAGAGAGAGAGGGAGACACAGAATGGGAAACAGGCTCCAGGCTCTGAGCCATCAGCTCAGAGCCCGACGCGGGGCTCGAACTCACGGACCGCGAGATCGTGACCTGGTTGAAGTCGGACGCTTAACCGACTGCGCCACCCAGGCGCCCCATAAGTTTTTTTCTTTAATGGTGGTTGTGCATTTAAAAAGTGGTAAGTGATTGAAAGGAATCTTACATAACTGGGGGTTTTGTTTTATCAAAAGAAAACAGTGGAAAATTGCTTTGTTCATGGTAGGAGAGTTTGAGTTCAGGATTTGATGGGAGTAAGTCTGAGGATTATGATCAGAGGTGGTTCCTAGGTTTGTACCCTCAAGTTGAAGTTTACTATTGAGTTTTTAAAGGTCATACTGTAGTATTTATATCTTCAATTAATCTTAATTAATCAGGACGTTAACACAAAGGGTGTCACGAAACATACTTAAACTTTCATATTTATTTCAGAGTAATTTTGGGTTATTTCAGAATATCTTTAAGCAGTATACTGGCAAAAAAGTAATTTAAACATTATTTTACATAGTTGATGATAACTTGGGTCTCATTTGTCTTCAAGAAATACTTAGGACCTTGACTGTGGAGTTAGGTAGACTATAGAGGCTCAGGTCTGCCTTTTTAGTGACACCATGTTCTTTATTTTAAATGTATAGAATCTGCCTCATCTTATTTAATTCTGTCTCAGAAGACTAAAGTGTTAACAGCGTACATAAGAACCTCTGACTTGTACATTTGGTTTAATTGCAAACACTGTTCTGTTTTCAACCACTTTCTGCTGAATAGCTATCGATGTAATTAAATTGTTATCCTTTTTTTTTTTAAGAGAAATGTTTACCTGAAAAGAGGACATGTTATAATGAAAGAGACAATGAATGAATGCATGAATGAATGAATGAGTTAATTGAAACTAATTTTTAAATAATTGAAAGCCCAGAATGATTCTTAAGTTTTGGTTGGGGGCATGGTAGAGTCATCTTTTTTTTTTTTTTTTTTTTTTTTTTTTTTAATTTTTTTCAACGTTTATTTATTTTTGGGACAGAGAGAGACAGAGCATGAACGGGGGAGGGGCAGAGAGAGAGGGAGACACAGAGTCGGAAACAGGCTCCAGGCTCTGAGCCATCAGCCCAGAGCCCGACGCGGGGCTCGAACTCACAGACCGCGAGATCGTGACCTGGCTGAAGTCGGACGCTTAACCGACTGCGCCACCCAGGCGCCCCAGTAGAGTCATCTTTTGAGAGAGCTCAAGAGCTAGAGAGGAGAGAAAGAAAATATGAAAATAAGAATAAATATAGAAAAACAAAATGGGAGGACAAATCTGAAATTTTTCTACCTACAGACAACTGCTATTGACATTTTAGCATATAAATGTGAATCTGATCTCCCCTGCCCACACTCTGTATTGTTTCTACTTAAAATAAAATACAGTGTTCTCGCTGTGGCCTCACAAGCCCTAATTTGTTCCTATCTGCCTCCTCACTTCATCTTTAACTACCCTTTTCCTTCTTAATTCCTCTTCAACCATACTGACTTTCTCTTCCTGGGACTTTCTCTTCCATGCTTTTGCCCCAGCGACTTCAATGTGATATTCCTCTATTCCCAGATATCTTCATGCTCCCCCTCCCTCCCCTCCCATCTTCCCTTCCCCTTCCACAATATTCTCAGGTGTTGGCTCAAATGTGTCTCTGACCACCTACCTAATTAACATGCCTCTGGCACTCTTTTTTCCCTTTTTACTTTTTGTCATAATTGTGATATACCTAACATTAAATTGTATATTAATGTATTGTGTTTTTTTTCTGTTGCTTCTTAGAATCTAGGCTCTGTGAAGGCAAGGACTTCATTCTGTTCACTGATATAATCTGGGCACATGCGACTGTGTCTGACACATAATAGGTGCCTGATAAATATTTGTTAAAACTAGTTACTAAGCCATTCTATGCCTTTTGCTTTGTGTATCGATACCTTTATTTATATTTTTAAAGATTATACCATACATTGTATTCTTTTTGTATAATGTATGAACTTCTTTCCAAGTCATTAAGTATATAACTTTCATGGCTATTCTACTTTGTGGCTATATCACCATTGATACATCTTTCAGTCAATTATTAGACATTTTGTTTGCATATAAAAGATTTAGACGTAGGTATGGGACAAGTTTAAAGCTTGTCCTCTTTGCATTACTCCATGCTGTCATTATTTTGGGTGGTATGGGTAACCCAGTAAAGTGTGATTAGCAATTTGGGGGAGACAAAGTGGTGAAATATCTCCATTTGCATAGAATTACAATGACAAAAGTCTGAAATGGGTGACCATCCTCAGACCTTGTTTTATGTGATAAACAAGAGGGTACAAGCATTTTGCAGGGTAGGAGAAAGACTGGGAATAAAATGTAGAATGGCTAATCCATTAATTGAGTTATAGAGCGGGTTAGTGGTCAGAGTTGTGGCTAATCAGATCAAGTCTGTCATTTTGCACCTTTTGGCTTAAAATGGATCAATAATATTAGTCTGTGTTTAAGTAAGGAAGTTAGGCTCTAAAGATTTTTTTTAGTATGTATGTATGTATGTATGTATGTATGTATGTATGTATGTAATTTATTGTCAAATTGGTTTCCATACAACACCCAGTGCTCATCTCAACAGGTGCCCTCCTCAATGCCCATCACCCACTTTCCCCCTCCAATTTTTTTTTGATGTCTTTTTAGATTTCACCAATGTCAGTATTTTTCAAACATATTTCCAGAATGAATTTAGGACCTCCTTTGAATCCTTAGGTCAAGGATAACTTTCACATTGCTTCTAATTGTTGATTAGCAGCATCATTTATTTGAATAAATCATTTTTCATTTAACTTTCTCAGGTGATTAATTCATCCACCCACCCACCCTTTCTTTAATGTTTACCAATTTTTCACTCAAAGAAACAAACTGGTTTGGAGGAGTCTTTTTAGGTGAGAGGGTGTCATGGTAGATATGGTATCAAGGCCCAAGGGAACAAAACATTTTGAGCCGCTGGTGTTTGGGAATTTCCGCATAGCATTAGGTTATCTTCAGTTTTGAGATAAATATGGGTTTTTTTATTTGCTTATTTGTTTCTCGTTTTCATGAGTTTGAAAAGGAGAGAAAAAATTCCCTTTTATTCTTTTTCTTTGAGCCTGAATTGGGAGTTTCATTTCAAAAGCCTCCAGTGGATGATTGAAGCAGGAAGACACAAAAAAAGGACCTCTGCTAGGTAAGGGCCACTGGCCTGCCTCCTGGCAGAATCTCTACACATCCTATATTAAAACTATTCAAAACTGGAATGTGCTTCAGGGGGAAAGATTTAGAGCAGGAAGGATTTGGAGAATTTGTTTTTAATCATGCCTCTCATTCAGTGGGATCTCTGTGGTAATAACAGTTATTGAGCATCTACAAAGGGCTGTGCCCTGTGCTGTGCTCTTCATGTACAGTATCTTGTTTAATCTCCAAAACAACTTTATGAGGTTCTATTACCCCCATTTTCTAAATAAGGGACTCTGGTGCAGAAAAACTGGATGGGGGAGCTCTGGTCACAGGTCTTACAGACCATACAGTAGAGACTCAAACCCAGAAAGGTCTGTCTCCAGAGTTTGTACTCTTAGCACCATGTCTTACCATCTATTCTACTAATCTTGGCTTAAGTATAGTCCGTGTTGCTCCTAGGACATAGGAATTTCTCTCCTTTGATCCAAAAGAAAGATCTGCTTCTCTTTTCACTCCTTACTCTGCTCTTAAAGGCCTGGGTCAGCAGCAAGCACGGAGTCTGCAGGGCATCACACAATATGCATTTGGTGCCCAGGCATTGATGGTAGCCCACCACCCAGGATCCTGAGCCCAGGATGGCCAGGGTATGGGGATCATAGGAAATAAACCCATTCCTGCAGAATTGGTTGGGAGCACCAAGCTATTGTATTTGGGAGTTTAAAAATGAGCCTGCTATTGTACTGTCTCTTACATCCAATCTTAGAATGAAGGGAAGGGAGGGGTTGGCTTTGTGCAGATTTCTTCCAGGGTGAACAGTATCTTCTCAGTCTGCCCTCAGGGCCATTTTTAAATTTTATTTTAATTTTTTAAATTATGAAATGTATTGTCAAATTGGTTTCCATACAACACCCAGTGCTCATCCTAACAGGTGTCAGGGCCATTTTTTGTACTCACCGTGGGATTCGGGGCACTATCAATTCACCTACAGCCGTTCTCTGTCACTGTAAAATCTAGTACTAACATTTTATTTGCAATGTTTAGGTTAGGGATTTTTCTGGGGCCAAAGTATTTCTTATAATTTTCCACTTCCTAGAGGCTAGACAGAGTGGGATTCAACACCACTCTGTTGGTCTATTTTTCTCCTTTTAATCTCTCTAGGTTTCTCAGATGAACCATTTGATGACTTTTAAAGGAGACTGAAATTGTCTCATAATGACTTGATTTAAGAGTTTCACATAGTATCTCTTGAGTTTTCTGAAATACTAACAGAGCCTTGGGGTGCCTGGGTGACTCAGTAAAGCATTGGACTTTGGCTTAGGTCATGATCTCATGGTTCCTGAGCACGAGCCCTGCATTGGGTAAGTTCGAGCCCTGCTTGGGATGAGCACCACTTCTTTCTCTCCCTCTGTCTCTCCCTCTCTGCTCTTTGTTCACTTGTGTCCTCTGTCTTTAAAAAAAAAAAGTATGTATGTATATGTATATGTATATACACATATATACACACATATACATGTGTATATATATGTATATATGTATATATATTCAGAGGCTTAAAAACTTCCAGCCATTTCTCTTGGGGTGCCTGCGTGGCTCAGTCAGTTAAGCCTCCCACTCTTAATTTTGCCTCAGGTCATAATCTCATGGTTCGTGAGTTTGAGTCCTGTCCTGTGTGGGGTTCTGCACTGACAGCATGGAGCCTTCTTGGGACTCTCTCTCTGCCCCTTCCCTGCATCCATGCTCTCTTTCTCTCTCTCTGTCTCTCTCAAAATAAATAAATAAACATTTAAAAAAAACAAAAACCTAGTCATTTCTCCAAAGCTTGCCCACTGCACATGGTCCACACACTGGTCATGAGACTGGAATTGACATCTCTATAGAGAAGTGAGGTAAAAAGTGACATGGAAATCCTTATTTTAAGCATTGTCAATTATTACTTGCCCCATATAATAAAAGGGCAGCTCTTTGGTCTTCCCCCCTGAACTTGATGTATTTAAAAATGTAAAGAATGTAAAGATTGCTTATTGCAAACTCTAAAAGTGTCTTTTAGCTGCAAATACCCTTCTCCTTTTAGCTTCCTGGCAAAGACACACTTGTAGGAGGAAGGCAGGCAGAAGCTGGGGTGGGGGGTGGTTTTGATATATTAATGTAGTTTGTTCTCTTTTTCTCCTCAGATAGTCTGCTGTCATTTTCTGCCTTGGAAAATAACTAAGTGGCACTTGGAATTAAACTCTCCCGGGGAATGTGGTATGACTATTGAGAATTTTAAGTTAAAATCACTTTCTATCTCTCTGCATGGCTCAATTCTTCCTTTTATCTTCTTCCCTCTCATGTATTGTTGGGTTTTAATATAGTACCAAATAACCATGGTCAACAGCAGAAGAGAGGTAACTCTTTTTCTGATTAGAACAAGTGGCTTTTCTGACACAGAGCCTCATCTCAGGGGCTGAGAGACTGACCACACAAGTGGCTGCTCTGCCCTGTGTTTCTCGAATGATAAAGTTTTCCTGAGGCTAAAAAGGAAGCCAAGGCCACAACTCTAAAAGGAGGAAATTTTTCTTATTGTTGATTAGGGCTCAGTTAGCTTTACCAGGAAAATGATGACCTCGGGTCCTTCTTTTACCCTCAGGAAGATTTAAGCTGTATCTTCCATACGTTTCTTTTTCAGGGAGTCTACACTTTACATATACTGGCTTCAGAGTAGGAAGAATTGGTTTCTTCACAACTCAGGCCAGATGGAAAGTATTTTCCTTTGCTCCTGCAAAACCAAAATAACTAGTATTTCTTGCTTGTGAATTTGGGCTTGCAAGTAAGGCGTGAGTGCTGGCCACATGGAAACAGTGTTCCAACTCTAGTCACAGCTGGAGCCCTTTGGCCATCTGAGAATGTTCTGTTGGAATTCCAAACAGATGAAGCCAAGCCCAGAACTGGTCACAACTAGGAAACAATCCGATTATTGTTTCCTGTTTGTCAGGTTTTGCCTGCCCTGTTTTACATCATATAGTTCAGATTTGCTCTTTTCCATTTCCTTGCCTGGAATGCCTGCTCCTTTTCTGGTATGCTTTCTAGTTTTACATACTTAGGACTCCCAAGTTTCTGATTCCCAACCTTAAAGGACTGATCCCTTTTCTCTGGAATCTCCTATCACTTGTGGTCTCTGTTTCATGCATTCTGTCATTCCTTCACGCTCTTGCCTCTGTCTGGAATGCTCTTCTCTCAGCACTTTGCATGAGTGGCTTCTTCTCATTCTTCAGGTCTCTGCTGAAGCACCACTTCTACAGCAGCCTTCCCTCGCTACCTGTTCCAAAGCCAGAGGCTTTTCTGGTATGTTCAGAGACGGTCAGGTCCCCGGTGCCTGCAGAAGTGGCTGCTCTGCCCTCTTTCTAGAATGATCAAGTTTTCTTCTTCATGAGTTTGAAAAGGAGGAAAACCTCCCCATTTACTCTTTTCTTCAAATCTGAACTCGGAGAGTCAGTCCAAAAGTATTGAGTGCACAATATCTGGCACAGAGTAGATGCTGAATATATGGTGATAGGTGGATATAACTTAAGAAGGACGTTATCAAACCTTTTATCCTAGTTCGTTCGTTCTTTCTTTCTTTCTTTCTTTCTTTCTTTCTTTCTTTCTTTCTTTCTTTTTTCTTTCTTTTTAATTTGAGAGAGAGAGTACATGAGAGCAGGGGAGAGAGGCAGAGGGGGAGAGAGAGAGGGAGAGAGAGAGAGAGAGAGAGAGAGAGAGAGAGAGAGAGAGAGAATATCCCAAGCAGGCTCCACAGGGAGACTGATATGAGGCTCGATCCCATGACCTGAGCCAAAAGTGAGTGGGACACTTCACTTAACCGACTGAGTCACCCAGGTGCCTCGCTTGTTATTTCTATGTGTGTGTGTGTGTGTGTGTGTGTGTGTGTGTGTGTGTGTGTATAAAGTCATTATGTGCTGTTTGTGTTTGTTTGTTTTGTTTTGCTTTGTTTTTAAGTAGACTTCATGCCCAGCACAGAGCCCAGTGCAAGGCTTGAACTCAACCCTGAGATCAAGACCTGAGCTGGGATCAAAAGTTGGACCCTTAACTGACCAAGCCACCCAGGTGCCCCTTATTATGCATTCTAATATAGAAAATAAATATTATTTTGAAGTTGATTGTTTTAAAATACTTTAGATTTTTTAAATTGAAGTTGAGAAAATTTGACTCTTAACTTCCATGTTTTATTAATATGACTTTTGGAAATATGTAATTTCTGACTCAGTGCCTCTATCTCCAAAACACTGATGATGCTATCCTGTGTGACCCTGTGGGGTTTGGTACAATAGATGGAGTGTGTCTAAGGTCCTGTGAGGTCTTAAAAAGAAAATATAAAAAAGAATAATCAGATTGTTTATCTCAAGTTCCTAGGAGGAGGCCTTGTACAAAGTAGGTGTTCGATATTTATTTGTTAATGTAATGTAACATGAGAAACGGAGACTGTGGGTTAGCGCACACAAAGCAATAGAAAGATATTTGATATTCCTACAGTTCTTAGACTGTTTCACAGTGCAGTCTATACCCAGGACTTCTTGTCTGAAAAACCTTAGGGACTAGGTAGTGCAATATTTCAAATGACAGGTTGTGATCCATCAGGAAGATATGAAATCAATTTAGTGGTTTGTGACCAGCATTTTGAAGTAATGGAATAAAATTGAAATATCCGATTCCATCATCAGTAATAAGGGTAAGTGTTCCCTGAAACTTTTGATTCGGATCTATGTGAGTGTGTGTTTTCTGAGTCAAGATGTAAAATGTTTGTTAGGTAAGTTGAGGTTTAAAAAATGTTTTAAAGCCTCCAATATAGTATGATTATACAGATTATAATTTAAATGGTGCTGTTCTCATTTTGCTTGATTTAAGAAGAAAAATAATTGGAACAGATGTCTTGTTTGCCGTTACCTACAAGGAGAAAAAATTGTATACTGGAAAAGATATATAGGACTTCCCCCCCCTTTTTTTTCCAGTTTAGGGCGATAATTAGAAGAAACTAAAATATAAAATATAACTGCTTTACTAATAAATTCAAGTCATGTTCTGGGAGATCCTTGGTCAAATTTCTCTTTATAGAGTTACTATGAAACTAATGATTTTCTCATTTTTTATAGAAAACAAATGGCACTATCAAATTATGACTATCAACTAATATTTCTAAGTGACACTAAGAACTGTGCACATCCTATCCTGAAGACTGATTTTTTTTTTAATGTTTTATTTTATTTTTGAGAGAGAGAGAGAGTGTGTGAGCAGGGGAGGGGCAGAGAGAAAGAGGGAGACACAGAACCTGACGCAGGCTCCAGGATCTGAGCTGTGAGCACAGAGCCTGACGTGAACCCATGAACCATGAAATCATGATCTGAGCCAAAGTCGGACATTTAACTACCCGAGCCACCCAGGTGCCCCTCCTGAAGACTATACATTGCTTGAAAGGAATGAAAATTTATAATGTTTTTCAATTTCTTGTGACAAGTCCCTTTATTTCTTCAAATTATGCGTACTTGCTACTTAATATATCTGCTTGGAGAAAACTTCCTCACTGAACCTGTTTCAAACAAGGCAACAGAGTTTTAAATTTGTCTTTAACATTTTATTATGAACATTTCAAACCTGCAGCAAGGTTGAAATAATATGTCTAGCGTCTAGATTCTACCATCTTTTATTGTACTTCATCACATCTATGAATCCATTTTATTTGTTGATGCTTTTTGAAGCAAATTACAGTTATCAGCACACTTCCCCTGAAGAACCTTAGCATGCATGTCACTAACTAGCGTTCAACATTTAAAGGTTTTTTTTGTTGAATGTGAAATTTATATATAATAAAATGCACACATTTTAAGTGTAGGCTAGCTAAGTTTTGACAAATACATTAACCTGCTACCCAGACTCCTCTTATATGGAGCATTATTGTCACACCAAACTTCTCTCATACCATCTTCTAATCACATCTTACCCCAACCCTCATCTCAATTTTTTCCACCATAGATTAATGTCACCTATTTGAGAATGTCATATAAATGGAATCATACACTATGTTCTTTTGTATTTGGCTGTTTCCGCTCATCATAATGTTTTTGATTTTCATTTATATTGTTGCACGCATCAATAATTTGTTTAGTGTTGAGTAGTAGGAGTTCATCATATGAATGTAGCCCAGTTTGTATATTCTTTTTCCTGTTGATGCATACCTGAACTGTTTTTAGGTTTTGGCTGTTAAACATAAAGCTGTTATAGGGGCACCTGGGGGGCTCAGTCGGTTAAGCGACACTCTTGATCTCGGCTCAGGTCATAATTTCACGGTTTGTGAGTTCAAGCCCTGCGTTGGGCTCTGCGCTGGCAGTGAGTGTGAAGCTACTTGGGATTTTCTGTCCCTCTGTCTGCCCTTACCCCACTTGAGCATCTCTCTCTTTCTCTCAGAAAAAATAAATAAACTGTAAAAAATTTTAAAATATATAGCTGCTATAATTATAGAAGTGTTTTTGTGAACATAAATTTTCATTTCTTTTGGAGAAATAAGTGAAATTACTGGTCATATGCTAAGTATATTAAGAAATACACCCCCCCCCCCCTTTTTTTTTTCCTGAAGTGGTTGTGCCGTTTCACATTCTTACTGGTGATAGAGTTTTGACTGGATGTCTCCACATTCCCTCATGCTCAGGATAGGTAATTGGTAATAAAAGGTCATAATACCTCATTCCTTTGAATCTTTCACCCCATCATGCTTATAGAACTTAACTGTAGATTGTGAACAAACTTGTGAAATCATGTGAGTGGGAGTCCTGAACTGCTCGTGTGTATACTGGGAAAAAAATTTATTCCATCAGCAGATGGATGAAAAAAACATTGTCTTTAAGACAGAGAATAGAGGGAGTAATAGGAAACCCTTGACCGATCTCTGTCTTTTGATGTCCCAAAACTTGTTTCATTGCTACTTCTAAAGGAAGTAAAGCCTAGCCCAGAGGAGAGAGTCATTTCTTGGCACTATCCTAAACCAAGCTGTTAACTGGTTCCCTGGAAATAATTGTGTATTTTTTTTTGCTTGTATTATAGATTTATTATACAACCCTCAGGCACCTGGTTAGAACTGGTTTTTAATTTCTATTTCATATTTCTGTCAGTTTGTATGGGTTTCTTTATTCAATTTTTTTCTAAAAGTAGTTTATTTATTTATTTTGAGAGAAAGGGAGGGAGGGAGAGAGAGAGAGAGAGAGAGAGAGAGAGAGAGAGAGAGAGAATCCCAAGCAGGCTTTGCACTGTCAGTTTGGAGCCAGATGTGGGGCTTGAACCCATGAACCATGAGATTATGACCTGAACTGAAACCAAGAGTTGGATGCTTAACTGACTGAGCCATCCAGATGCCCCTCTTTATTCCATTAATGTGGTGAATTGCATTGGCTCATTTTCAAATATGAAAGCAATCTTGCTTTCAAGGTTATAACATATTCTTTTTTATGTGTTATTAGATTCAATTTGCTACTGTTTTGTATTAGGGATGTTTAAAACAATAGATTTATGAGATTTATGAGCAAAATTGGTCTGTAATTTTCTTTCCTTATAAACCCTTCTTTAGTTTTGGTATTGAGTTTATTCTGGTGTCATGAAATAAATTGAGAAATATTCTCTAAAAGACTGTGTGTAAGACTGATGTTATTTCTTTGTTAATTTAGAAGAAGTTGCTAGTGAAGGATGTGGCCTTGAGATTTCTTCTGGGGAGTGTCTTTAAAAATTTTTTTTTTTAACATTTTATTTATTTTTGAGACAGGGAGAGACAGAGCATGAACAGGGGAGGGTCAGAGAGAGGGAGACACAGAATCTGAAACAGGCTCCAGGCTCTGAGCTGTCAGCACAGAGCCCAATGCAGGGCTCGAACTCACGGACTGCGAGATCATGACCTGAGCCGAAGTCAGCTGTTCAACCGACTGAGCCACCCAGGCGCTCCTGGGGAGTGTCTTTAAATATGGGCTCATTTTCTTTGATAGGTATACGGCTATTTAGATTTTTTTTAATTTAATTTTTTTTTTGAAGATTTTATTTGTAAGTAACCTCTGCACCCAACTAGGGGCTCTACCAAATGAGCCAGCCAGGTACCCTTATTTAGATTTTATTTTTGTATTAGTTTTAGTAAGTTGGTCTTTCCCTAAATTTTTTTTGTTCATTTAAATTTTCAGGTTTATTGGTATAAAGTTGTTAATAACAGTATTTTTTAATATCTACAGTATGTTCTGTAATGATGTTGCTTTTTATTTTTTATTTGTTTTTGCTTTGCTCTTGGTTATTTCTTAGTTAAAAGGTAGGGTTCTATATACATTGTCTGCGACATGATTTTTGCATTTTATAATATATTCTGGAGATGATTTCATAGCAGTTATTCAAGAGATTTCCCTCGTTTATTTATTTATTTATTTATTTATTTATTTATTTATTTATTTATTTATTTTTACTGCTACGTAGGACTTCATTATATGGCTGTTCATGCAACTAGCTCCCTATTAATGGATGTTTGGTTTGTTTCCAGTCTTTTTGCTGGAACAAATAGTGCTGAAGGGAATAACTTTCTACATATGTGCTTAATTTTTTTGTTTGTTGGTAATGATCTCATGTACATGTGTAATCTAAAAAGCAAAACAAACAAAGGAAAAATAAAATAAAACCAAGCTCATAAATATAGAGAACAGACTGGTGGTTGCCACAGGCAGGTTTTAGGGATGGGCAAATGAATAAAGGGAATCAAAAGGTACAAACTTCCAGTTATAAGGGGCACCTGGGTGGCTCAGTTGGTTAAGCATCCAATATTCTTGATATGGGCTCAGGTTGTGATCTCTCCATCCCGAGATTCAGCTCCCCACTGAGCATGGAGCCTTCTTGAAATTCTCCCTCTCTCTCTGCCCCTCCAATCCCCCTCAAAATAAATAAATAAACTTAAAAAAATATTTAAGAAAACCAAACTTCCAGCTATAAGTCATGAGAATGTAATTTGCAGCATGGCGACTACAGTTAGTAATACTATATTGCATATATGAAAGTTGCTAAAAGAGTAAATCATAAAAGTTCACATCACACAAAAAAATTCTGTAACTATGTATGGTGATGGATATTACTAGACTTATTGTGGTGATCATTTCACAATATATACAAATATGGAATCATTATGTTGTATACCTGAAACTAGTATAATGTGTGTCAATTATACATCAATAAAAAAATAAATTGAACATTTTTGCTGGTGTTATCTTTGGTGTAGATTCTTAGAAATGGGATTTCCTAAAAATAGGGGAGAGGTAATAGCTACACATTAAATAGAAATTTAAGAGATATAAAAATCAGGGGCGCCTGGGTGGCTTAGTCAGTAAAACATCCAACTCTTGGTTTTGGCTCAGATCATGATCTCATGATTTATGGGTTCGACCCACATGTCAGGCTCTGTGCTGACAGCATGGAGCCTGCTTGGGATTTCTCTCTCCTTCTCTCTTTGCCTCTCCTCGGCTTGCTTTCTCTCTCAAAAAATAAATAAACATTAAAAAAAGACATAGCAATCAAATATAATGATTCTTGATTGAATCGTGGTATGAAAAAAATGAGCTATGCATAACATTTTGAGGACATAGGTAAATTTAAATATAGAATGGGTATGAGATGAAATTAGGGAGTTATTTTTATGTTGTTGGACTGACAATACCATTGTATCTAGATAGGAGAATGTCCTTTTTTTTCTTTTTTTTTTTTTTAGATGTATAAAATATTTTGTCATGAAATGTCATAGTCTGTGACACTTTGAAACAGATCAACCACAATAATAAAAAAATATAGATACATTGATAAAACAATAAAGCTGGTATGATAAAATGTAAATGTTAACAATGGTTGAATCTAAATAGTGGATTTATAGGTGTTCATTGTACCATTTTTCCTATTTTTGTATATGTTTGAAAACTTTATAATAAGTTAAAAATTTAAAAATTATGTAAAATTGTTTTATCTTTCTAGTGAAGTATTCTTTTTATTCTTATGTTGTAACTTTCTTTATCCATAAAAAGAAATTTTCTTAAAAGTATATTTTGTCTGATACTAATGTAATTATCTCATAATACTAATGTACTATTTCAGAATACTAGTGTAATTTCTTTTGGTTAATATTTGTTTGGGTGTCAGTACAGAGGCTGCAGCGGGAGAGGAATGACCTAAGGAGAGCTCTAAAGATCCTGTCTGGGGGTGCCTGGCTGGCTCAGTTAGAAGAGCATGTGCCTCTTGATTTTGAGGTCTAGTTTGAGTCCCATGTTGGGTGTAGAATTTACTAAAAATAAATAAATAAACTTAAAAAAAAAAAAAGATGCTGTCTGTGCATGTGACCTTGGGCTGTGGCTTTTATCCTCCCTTAGCAGGCTTGGCTGGTCTCCAAAAACATTTTGTGATCATCCTTACTTGCCACAAGGAAACTCCATGCCTAACATTTGTCCTCAGAAGACTAGAACTGCTGGGGTGTCTTCTGTTTTTGAAGAGCCTATTCTTGGAGCTTTACTCTCTGCTGACCTTTGAAGAGACTAGGTATGTCTTAAGTATTGGTGATTGCTCAAGTACATGGGGTAAAGAATGTTCAAGCAGAAGAAATGGTAGAGTTTTCTTACAAGCTTAAAGGGTAAGTCTCTGAACTTGGAACCTGATAATGTTGGTGTTACTGTGTTTGGAAATGAAAACTAATTAAGGAAGAAGATATCCTGAAGAGGACAGGAGACATTGTGGGCATTCTAGGTGGCAAGAAGCTGTTGGGTCATATAGTAGGTGCCATTGGTAATGGGTTGCAAGAACTGTAGGCAAGTTGGCTGAAAGCCCCTGGGATCATTCCTCCAATCTCTGTGCAGACTGGCATTAAGTCTGTGGATAGATGGTCAACATGAGCTGGTTATTGGTGGCCAATAGGCTGGCAAAATGTCAATGATTGACGTAATCATTAACCAGAAATATTTCAATGATGCATCTGATGAAAAGAAGAAGCTGTATCATATCTACATTGCCTAGTTGGTGAAGAGACTTACAGATGCAGATGCCATGAAGTATACCATTGTGGTTTCAGCTACTGCTGATTCTGCCCCACATCAGTGCCTGACTCCTTATTCCGGCTGTTCTATAGGAGAATATTTTAAGGATAATGGAAACCATGCTTCGATCATCTATCATGAGTTATCCAAATGTTCTGTTGCTTATTGCCACACTTCTGCTGCTCATGAGGCCTATTCTAGCGATATGTTTTAACTACACTCCTGTCTGCTGGAGAGAACAAAATGAATGATTCTTTTGGTAGTGGCTCCTTGTCTGCTTTTCCAGTCGGAGAAACACAGCTGGTTATTTGTGTGCTTATATTCTAATGAATGTCACCTCCATCACTGATGGGCAGATCTTGGAAACAGAAGTGTTTTACAAAGGTGTCTGTTGGCTTGTCTGTATCCTGTGTCAGATATGCTGCCCAAACCAGGGTCAGGAAGCAAGTGGCAGGTACCATGAAGCTGGAATTGGCTCTTAATCATGAGGTTGCTGCTTTTGCCTGATTCGGTTCTGACCTCCCTGCTGCCACTCAACAGCTCTTGGGTCCTGATGTGCATCCTGAGTATCTGAAGCAAGGACAGTATGTTCCTGTGGCTACTGAAGAACAAGTGGCCCTTTGCTGGTATAAGGGGGTATCTTGATAAACCAGAGCTATTTCTATTTTATTTGTTTTTGTGGGTTTTTTTTGACTGGAGTATTTAAAAGCAAACCTTAAAAGGCCTGATATTGTATTCTAACCACTTCATCATGCTTTAAAAGACAACTTTTTTCCTTATATAACCCAAGGCCATATTGACATCTAACAACATGAAATAAACATTTCTTAAGTTGTAATACAAACTATTCAAATTTCCCTATCATCTCAAAGAATGTCTTTTTACAATTATTACTTTTGCAAGCCAGAATCCGCACAGGGTCCACCTTTGGTGATTATAGTCTCTAGGATCCCTTTTCATTCGCATAAGTGCTCCACTTCCCCTCCTTTATTTGAGTTACTTCTTGAAGAAACTGGGTCGGTGGTCTTGTAGAATGTTGCAGTTGCATCTTGTGTTTAATTTGCTTTTCTATCCTCTGTATTTCCTGCAGTCTACAAGTTAGCGCTAAAGACTTGATTAAATTCTATTTTAGATTCCTTTTTTTAAAATGTATGTTTGTTTGTGTGTTTATTTAGTTATTTACCTATTTATTTATTTATAGGTAGAGCACAAGCAGGGGAGGGGCAGAGAGAGAGGGGAACAGAGGGTCCAAAGTGGGCTCTGTGCTGACAGCAGAGAGCCCCATGAGGGGCTCGAACTCATGAACAGTGAGATCATGATCTGAGCTGAAGTTGGACGCTTAACTGACTGAGACACTCAGGCACTCCAGTTTTAGGTTCTTGACGAGAATATACTATAGGTGATGTTACAGACTTCATATTATTTTATCACCTCAAGAGCCACATAGTGTCAGATGGCCTCACTTTTAGTATGCTTAAGGTGTTCATGTGGTGACGCTGATTCCTGTCTGATTGTAAAGTTTCCCAACTATCTTTTACTTAATGATTTTGGTATCTTTTGTTGACCACTGTCTGATTCATTTGAAAACAATTATGGGTTGTAAGATGGTGATTTTATGACTTAATCATTCTGTTTTCATTTATTAGCTAGAAGTCTTCTGTAGAGAACTTTCTTACATCCATAAGGATTATTTGGTTACCTTGAAATACTGTTCATACCAGAAAAACAGGACAGATCTTTAATTATTTCCTTTCAACTATCCAATTTTACAGTAATGTGTTCATTACCTAGCAACCTCCATGGTGTCCAGGGTCTTTCTCTTTTTCCTTTTTTGTTTTTCTTAAAAAAAATTTTTTTAATGTTTATTTATTTTTGAGAGAGAGAGAGAGAGAGAGCAGGGGAGGGGTGGAGAGAGGGAGACACAGAATCCAAGACAGCCTCCAGGGTCTGAGCTGTTAGCACAGAGCCTGACGTGGGGCTCGAACTCACCAAGTGTGAGATCATGACCTGAGCCAAAGTTGGATGCTTAACCGACCGAGCCACCCAGGTGCCCCTCTTTTTCCTTTTTTTGAATAGCACTATGAACTCATAGCTTTACACATTAAATGTGTTTCTATTGGTTGCAGTTGTTAGACACTCAAATTATTCTATTTTGAGTGTTAAGTGGGAAGCTTTTGAGGCTTCTGTATTTGTTTGATATGATAGTATTATCTTTTGATTGCCTCTTTGTTTTCTGGCACAATAAGATATCCCAAGATCAACTGGTATATTTCTTGGATTGACTGTACAGAAAATGCCAAGCCCTTTTAGTGTGAAATGATGTTTTGAGGCCACAGTATGGGATTCTTGTTGTTACTGAATTATTATTGCTTCTTGGCCTTTTCAGTGGACAGAGCTAGAAAATAAGTAATTTTAATGTTTATTTATTTTTTGAGAGAGAGAGCATGAGCAGGGAAGGAGCAGAGAGAGAGGGAGACACAGATTCTCAGGCTCCAGGCTCTGAGCTGTCAGCACAAAGTCTGACGCAGGCCTCCAACCCACGAACCGTGTGATCATGACCTGAGCCAAAGTCGGACGCTTAACTGACTGAGCCACCCAGGCGCCCCACCACGTTTTTTTTTTTTTTTTAACTGAGCTTTTTATGCTGAACATTAAGTCCCTGACAGCTTTAACATAGTTTCTTAGTAGTAGTATATTAAAATATACTTTTGTTGGTTTCAAAATAATAATTGTTGCTATTAACAATGAAACTACTAAATGAAACTAGATAATTTAAGATTGTTTGCCTTTTTAAATTTTTTTGTCTTAAAAATATATCCCAGTCAGAACTGTATAGTCAAGGGGTGCCTGGGTGGCTCAGTCGGTTAAGTGGCAGATTCTTGGTTTTGGCTATTGTCATGGTCTCAGGGTTTGAGGGTTTGAGCCACGTATCTGGCTCTGCACTGGCGGTGTGGAGTCTGGTTGGAATCCTCTCTCTCCCGTTCTCTGCCCCTCTCCAACTCGTGCTGGCTGTGTCTCTCAAAACAAAAAAAAACAAAAAACAAAACTGTATAGTCAAAATATTTTGTTCAAAGGTCAGTTGGAATAATTCTCTGGTTTTTTCACCAAACTGATATACCAGGTAGGCTCATTTGTTTCAGTTTGTTTTCAAATTCTAGATATTGGTTTTTATTTTCTTTTTAAATTTAGTTTTGTATTTTGCTTGCTATCTCCTTCTTGAAATATTTCTTTTACTTGTCTTCCAGGACAATACCTTTTCTTGTGTTTTATTCATTTATTTTTTTTATGGCTTATTTGGGCTTCTATTCAGTCTCCTTTCCTGGTTCCTCCTTCCCTTCCTGCTTTAAACTTTGGACCTCTCCTCTATTTAAGTTCACGTCCTAGTGAACACATCTTGTCTCATGGTTTTAACACTTGTTTTCTTTAAAATTTTTTGTTGATGTTTATTTATTTTTGAGAAAGAGAGAGAGAAAGAGAGAGAGAGAGAGAGAGAGAGAGAGAGAGAGAGAGAGAGAGAAAGACAAAGCATGAGTGAGGGAGGAGCAGAGAGAGAGATACACACAGAATCCGAAGCAGGCTCCAGGCTCTGGGCTGTTATTGCAGAGTGCCACGTGGGGTCAAACTCATGGACTGTGAGATCATGACCTGAGCTGAAGTCAGATGCTTAACTGACTGAGCCACCCAGGAACCACATACACCACCTGTTTTCTGATCACTCTCAAATTTATATCTCCTGCCTGGACTTTGTTCCTGACTTGCAGATCTAGATATCCAACTTTTCATTCACTATCTGTACTTGGATGTCTAATAGTTTAAACTTAACATGTCCAAAAATGATCTCTTTTTTAAGTTTATTCATTCATTTTGAGAGAGAGAGTGAGAGAGAGCAAGCATGCACATGAGCAAGGGAGGGGCAGAGAGAGGGAGAGAGAATCCCAAGCGGGCTGGAACTCACAAACCAACCGTGAGATCATGACCTGAGCTGAAATTAAGAGTCAGACACTTAACCGACTGAGTCACCCAAGCGTACCCCCCAAAGTGAACTTGTGATTTCCATCCAACTGTTTTCGCAGCTTCCCGTGTTTCAGTAAACGGCAACTCTATCATGTTGCGCAGGCCAAATATCTGGAAGTCATCCTGACTTTTCTCTCTCATATTCCATAACTGTTCCATCAGTATATCCTGTCAGCTTCTCCCTTTGAAATATATTAAGGATTCAATCAAGCCTCCATTTCTTACCATCTCCACTGCCAGCACCGCCCCCGACTAAGGTGCTATAAATTCACCAGGATTTTTATAATACTCTCATAACAAGGTCTTCCTGTCTCCACCCATGCTTCTACTTCATGAACTATTCTCAACTTGGCAGATAGAGCTGTTCAAAGTCATTTCTGTGTTCACAACTCCCCAGTATATTCCTTCAAAAATATTTGGGTTTGGAGAGAGTAGATGGAGGTACGTGAAACAAAGCTGGCCATGTATTGCTAATTATTGAAAGTGGGTGATAATGACACTAAATTCATTATACTCTTCTCTTTATTTCTGTATATATTTGATAAATAAAAAAAAACAAAACTCTTCAAAGGCTTTACAATTGTGTATAACTGCACTTATATGGTAGCCACTAGCCACGTTTGACTATCAAGCACCTGAAATATGCTAGTCTGAATTTAGATGTGCTATGAATCTAAAATACACACTGGATTTTTTTAAGTTTATTTATTTTGAGAGAGAGATGGAGAGAGAGAGAGAGAGAGAGAGAGAGAGAGAGAGAGAGAGAGAGGAAGGGCAGAGACGGAGAGAGAGGATCCAAAGCAGACTCTGCTGATAGAGTGGGGCCCCACCTGGGGCTCAATCCCATGAATCGAGAGATAATGACCTTAACTAAAATCAAGAGTTGGTTGCACAACTGACTGAGCCACCCAGGTACCCCTACACTAGATTTTAAAGTCTTAGCAAGAAAGAAAAAAATGTAAAGTAACTCGAGTATTTTGTTATATTGATTACATGTTAGATAATAATGTTATGGATATATTGGATAGAATAAAACATATTATTAAAATTAATTTTACTTGTTTCTTTTTACTTTTTAAAATGTAATTACTAAAAAGTTTAAAATTATATTTGTGGCTCACGTCATCTTTCCATCAGATCCATAAGACCTTTACGATCTAGGTTCTATTTTCTCTCTGGTCTCAGCGCCTGCTTTTTCCTCTCCCTGGCTTAGCCCCCTCCACCCATACCGATCTCTTTGCTAGCAACAAGCACAATACACTTCTGCCAAGGGAACTTTGCACTTGCTAATCTGCCTAAAGCTCTTTCTCAGTGTCTATGTGGCTCACCCTCTTGTTCCCTTCAGGATTCTGCTCAAGTCACCTAAGTTTTCAGAGATATTTATTTGATCTCATAACACCTCATCCCCTCCACTCTGTTCCTCTTGACCTGCTTTATTTTTCTTTATAATATTTATCGTTACTTACTTTTTGGGTTTTGTTCATTTGTCTTCCAACATCCGGAGAATCCAGCATAGTGCTTATACAGCATAGGTGTTTGGTAACAATTTGTGGAAGGAATGTCTATGGATTATGCAAATAATTATGTCAAGTTTGATACTGACTTCTGCAATTCTGCAAAAATATGCTTCAGGTTTCATAAATATATAAAGAGTAAAAATTATTAACTTTAATTGTAACAAGAAATTCCTTGCATAAGAAAACAGTTGCTTTATAAAATGGTATAAGATGGCTGTTTTATTCCTTTCAAAAGCATTAAGGTACAATAAATAACCTTATACTAATTCATTAAAAAAATTTTTTTTAAACGTTTTTTTATTTTTGAGACAGAGAGAGACAGAGCATGAACGGGGAGGGTCAGAGAGAGAGAGAGGGAGACACAGAATCCGAAGCAGGCTCCAGGCTCTGAGCTGACAGCACAGAGCCTGCCACGGGGCTCGAACTCACAGACTGTGAGATCATGACCTGAGCCAAAATTGGACGCTTAACTGACTGAGCCACCCAGGCGCCCCACTAACTAATGTTTTTAAATGTGGGCATATAATACTATATTAATTTCAGGTATACAACATAATGATTGGATAATTATATACATTGCTAAATACTCACCACCATAAATGTAGTTACATCTGTCACCATATAACGTTATTACAATGTTATAGACTACATTTTCTATGTTGTACTTTTCATCCCCATGACTTATTTATTTTATAACTGGAAGTTGGTACCTCTTATTCCCCTTTACCTAATCCACCCACCCCCAACCCCCTCCCCTCTGTCAATCACCAGTTTGTTCTCTGACCTAATACTAATCAATTTTTATATATTTGAGTGATGAGTAACATAGGCATTTTAGAGATACTTATGATGAATTCAATTAATTAAATAAAATATAGACCAAAACTTACTTAAGTGTTGGAAATGTTTTGTATCCAATAGATAACCCATTTCTCAAAGGCATTTTCCAAATTCGTTTATTAGTCTGGAATTTTTATTGTATTAATGGTAATCCGGTAAAGTAGGTCACATCAAGGAGCTTAGAAATTTTTTTTGATACACTGAAATTTTTGTTGTGCTGGTAATTAGAACAGAACTTGATCTGTTTAGAAAATAAATTGAAGGCAGTCATTGTTCTTTATTTAAAGCTAAAACTATGAAGCACGGAAAGGAACCAAAAAAGGAAAAATGCAAAAGGACTATTTTTAGCCTATTGTCTTTATCTTAAAATGTAAGATGACTAAATGTAGTAATGAAATAATTTAAAAGCAAGAGATTTTTTCCTTACCTCAATATATTTCCTTCATTATTTTAATTTTCAAACAGTTTTGGTCACAGCATCCCTTCAACTATAACTGAAAAAATGAAATGACACCAGTAAGGTATATGACAATTCGGATTGTGAAATTTTAATGGGCAAAACTAGCAAATCAGGGCTAGCACTATATTAAAGACCTTCAACTAAGACTTTAAAAGTATATCCTTAGTGCTTTTTTGGAACATTGTTTTATACTCATTTAACAAACATTTATTAAGTGTATATTGTGTGTCAACACTGTACCAGCTTCCCAAGGTTACAAAACTGTATTTTCATAGTGGCCGTCCTTTACTGAGAACTACCTGAATGTCAAGTAAGTGTTTTACAGACATTATTTTAGTTAATTCTCATGAGGGGGTGGTTAATTTTATTATTCTCCATATACAAATGGGAAACAGAGGCTTTCCAAAGAGTTCTGCTTTCAAAGAGTTCACATCTAGAGAGATGAGAACAAGAGTGGTTATAATATGAAGTGCTAACTGCTGCAGCAGTCGGGGCAGAAGGATTGCCTTTGGGGGATGCAATGTGGAAGGCCTTCCAGAGAACAGGATGCTTGTTCTGAATCTGAAAGGCAGGGAGGAGCATGTGTGATGAAGAGTGGAAAATATTGCAGCATATTGAAAGACACTGAAATCTGAAATGATTTGAGCATTAGTGAAATCTCTCCTAATAAGCCTTTGACATATTCATTATATACCACACATTCTGTATTTCTCTATTTAAACAATGATCTGGCTTGGACAATGAACGATCATTTGAGTTATTAGGAAGGTGTGGGAGTGTTGGCCCGCCTTTGTTAGGATCAGCATAGTGGTTAGAATTCTAGGCTTGGGCCTTGCCTTTGCAGGTAGATTCCACACTGAACAGCAGAGTGGCTGAGAGAATGAATTCTGTGCCAGACTATCTGGGTTCAAATCTCTACTCTACCACTTCTTAGCAACAGATATGACCTTGGATAAATTATCTAACATCTTTATACCTGGGTATCTTCATTCAGAAAATGAGAACCACGACAATTAAACCTACTTCATCATAGGATTGTTATTAGGATAAAAGGAGTTAATATATATAAAGGTCTGAGAAGAGTGCCTGGCACACAGGAAGCTCTGCAAAAGTATTATACTTTTGTATACTTGTGTATACTTTTGTATTATACTAGCAGTACTTGAGTCAGGTATTTAAAAAAAATTTTTTTAACATCTATTCATTTTTGAGAGATAGAGACAGAGCATGAGTGGGGAAGGGCAGAGAGAGGGAGACACAGAATCCAAAGCAGGCTCCAGTCTCTGAGCTGTCAGCACAGAGCCCAATGCAGGGCTTGAACTCACAAACTGAGGTCATGACCTGAGCCAAAGTCAGACACTCAACCTACTGAGCCACCCAGGCACCCCTTGAGTCAGGTATTTAAACAGAAATGCCACTTTGTTCTTTTAGAATAAACTTTGTTCCTGTCTAATGGTGCTAGAGTCTCCTAGCTCCTACTTTTTCAGTGTTAAGATACTTGAGAAGCTAAATTTTGAATTAGAAAGTTGTTTGGTGGGAACCGACATAGAATATTTATCCTAGGCACTGGTAAAGGCCAGTGAGATATCCCTACATCATAACAAAAAAAATTCTCTATTCATTGGATTTCTTCTGTCTCCCAGAATCGTTATCTTACTACTGTGTCTCTGTCTGCCCAGCCAGATATAGCTAGTGGGTTGGAAATAGAGTGAAGTACAGAGGGGGAATGGAGATAGAACTTGGAAGGAATCCCCAGATCTAGATGTTAAGCAGGATCTTTTTGATTTTTTTAAGTAATCTCTACGCCCAATGTGGGGCTCAAACTCACAACTCTGAGATCAAGAGTTGCATGCTCCACTGACTGAGGCAGCCAGGCGCCTCAAGCAGGGGTCTTTTTGATAAGACACCCATGATGACATCTTTGAGGCATTCCTCTCTATTCTACTACCTCCTCTGGGTGGAATGTGGCTGAGGTTTCCCTAACTTGGAATTACAGGAAATGATCAGTATCTGTGATAGACTAGGGACAGGGAAGGCTTTCCTACAGAACTCTTGATATGTGCTTTAGAACTCTCAGCTAAGTAGAAGTGGCTCAGGAACTTAACTTGGAGCTCTCAAAGACATGTTTCTCCAGGTTTGGCTTGGAGGTGATGCTGTCATAGGCCATCAGAGACTCACATCATGTCAGGTTGAAAAGATTGTAGTGTTCAGGTACTCAATCATCTTGTCAGTCTGAAGTCCTCCAAAACGCAGGCTAGAAGTGAAGGTACTCTACAACTCAAATAACATTTCAATATGTTCATATTGATTGAGGCTTGTCTGGAGGCAGTTTTCCACTCACCTCCTTCCAGAATGAAGGCAAAGTTATAGGCAGCCTGGAGTTCTTAATTAGTAAAGACTCCTAGCTCCAGGGAGCCGGCTCAGAAGATCTGAGGTCAGTGTGATCCAATAACTCATGGGTAGACCAGTCTGAGACTTCTAACGTGGCCATAGATAGAAAGCTCACCTTCTTTTGTCTTCCTGAAGAATATTGGGGCTACTTGTGAGATTTTGAAGGACTTTGTCTCCTACAGGGGAGAGACAAGTCATGCAGTTTAAGTGCTAAGTTTTATAACAGAAGGTTCAGGGAAAGAACAGTCTTTGGAAAGTGGGAATCAAAGAAGACCCTATAGAAGACTGGATGCTTGTCCTAAATTTTAAAGGTGAAGAGTTTGCATAGCAGACAAGGGAAAAGACAGATGTTCCAGAAATATTGCCAGCATAAGCAATAAAGCCCAGAAATCAGAAATTATCTGAATATTCATGAAAAAACTTCATACTATTAGCTATTTCAGTGTTTTTAAAGGGCCTAAAACTGCTGGGCTGGGAAATAGAGTTCCTTCCTTTCCAGAGCTGGGGACATTTGAGCTGTGTTTTGGGGACAGGAGTTTGATAACCAGAAATGTCAGGGAGGAGGGCGGATGCTGCATTAGCCATTTTATGATAATGAATAAAAGTCCAATTTCACTGCAGAAAATGGCAGACATCAGTCATGATGCCATTTAGCTGCTGAACCAGCTAGATTTTATTTATGCCACTTAAGTTTTCTATTATTTTGAGCAGAATGCATTCCTAACTCTAGAGAATTCAGTTCCATAAGTGGGATGCTTAAAGTAAGAGAATCTAAAATATGGAATTGGCTGAGTAGAGGGGTTAGGATAGCAGGCACTGGGGACCTAGGCTGGTGGTAACAGTGGGAGGGCTGGTCAAATTATTATCAGCTATGTTTTGGGACCAAGAATATGTAACAATAACTTGGCTATAGTTTAAGGAGAAATGTTTGGAAAAATCTCAGGCTTTTGATGTGTGTTGTTACTGTTGAAAATAAGAGGACCAGAAAGATATACAATCAACATAAAGTTGGCATGGTTTTATTAATATCAACTAAAGTAGATTTTATTTTATTTTTTTATTTTTTATAAAAAATAATTTTTTATAAATTTTAAATATAAAAATAAAGTTTATTTTTTCATATGTTATATGTATTATATATAGTATTCTTTTTATTTTATTTATTTATTTTTAAATTTTATTTATTTATTTATTTTATTTTATTTTATATTTGAAATTTACATCCAAATTAGTTAGCATGTAGTGCAACAATGATTTCAGGAGTAGATTCCTTAATGCCCCTTACCCATTTAGCCCATCCCCCCTCCCACAACACCTCCAGTAACCCTCTGTTTTTTCTCCCTATTTAAGAGTCCCTTAGGTTTTGTCCTCCTCCCTGTTTTTATATTATTTTTGCTTCCCTTCCCTTATGTTCATCTGTTCTGTGTCTTAAAGTCCTCATATGAGTGAAGTCATATGATATTCATCTTTCTCTGACTGACTAATTTCATTTAGCATAATACCCTCCAGTTCTATGCACGTAGTTGCAAATGACAAGATTTCATTCTTTTTGATTGCTGAGTAATACTCCATTGTGTGGAGTATTACCACATCTTCTTTATCCATTCACCCATCGATGGACATTTGGGCTCTTTCCATCCTTTCGCTATTGTTGGTAGTGCTACTATAAACATTGGGGTGCATACCTGTATTCTTTTTTCTTTTTTTCTTCCTTTTTTCTTTCCTTCCTTCCTCCTTCCCTCCCTCCCTTCCTCCCTCCCCACTTCCTTCCTTCCTCCTCTTTCTTTCTTTCTTTCTTTCTTTCTTTCTTTCTTTCTTTTGTTCTTTCTTTCTTTCTTTCTTTCTTTCTTTCTTTCTTTCTTTCTGTTTATTTTTTAGGGAGAGACAGAGAGGAGGAGGAGGAAAGGCAGAGAGAGAGGGAGGAGAGAGAAGATCCCAAGCAGGCTCCTCACTGTCAGCATGGAACCCTATGTGGGGCTTAAACTTATGAACCATGAAATGATGACCTGAGCCGAAATCAAGAGTCGGACGCTTAACCAACTGAGCCATCCAGGCACCCCTAATATTTTCAAAAAAACAAAACCATCATCCTAAAAGCAGTAAGCTTGTCAGGGTGAAGGATATTACCATCCTAACATTATTTTCCTGGATCATATTACCATATCATGATCATATCATTTCAAACACACAGAGACTTTATAGCAAAATTAAGACCTGAATACTCACAAATTAGATTCAATGGCAGTTGAGTCATTTAAAAGTAAATTGCTTGACATCATGACACCTCACCCTAAGCATACTTTAGCATGCGTCTCCTGAGAATTAGAACATTGTTTTGTGTAACCATAGTGCCATTATAAGAGCTCAATTAACAGTAATTCCTAAATTATGGAATATCAAATTAAAAAATTTGTGGTATTTAGACTACTATATATTAATACTTACTTTGAAGCTGCAGTAATACAGAGGGATTTTGGTAAAGTGTAGACAAATAGACCATGGTACATAATAAGGTGTCTATAATGAGGTACATACATATTTGGACACTTGATATATCAGTAGAAAAAGGAAAGTTTTTGATGACTAGTCCCAGGGCAGTTGAATATTAAAACTGAAAACACATAAATTAGGTCCTTAACTTTAGGCCATACACAAAAGTCAACTCTAGCCAGATTAACATTCTAAATGTAAACCTTTTCAAAAACAATATAGATACAGATTGCAGAAACAAATGGCAGAAAACAAAATATATAGTATATATACTTATGACCTTTGGTTAGGAAATGATTTCTGAAAGAGGACATAGAAAGCACAGGGGCACCTGGGTGGCTCATTTGGTTGGGCATCCGGATTTGGCTTATGTCATGATCTCACGGTTCTGGAGTTCAAGCCCCGTGTTGGGCTCTGTGCTGACAGCTTGGAGCCTGGATCCTGTTTCATATTCTGTGTCTCCCTCTCTATGCCCCTCCCCTGCTTGTGCTCTCTCTCTCTCTCTCTCTCCAAAATAAATAAACATTAAAAAAAAAAAAAGCACAAACTGGAAACAAAAAGATAGATTAGTCTGACAACATTAAATAATTTTTGTTAACTTATGCTGCCATCTGGAGAAGATACTTATAGCACATACAACCAACAACAAAAAAATATTATACAAAACATGTAAAGAACTCCCATAAATCAATGAATGAAGCACTCAAAATGGGAGAAATTTGTGAACAGGCATTTCACAGAAGAGAGAATAGGGATCCTCAATAAAAATGAAGAGGTGTGCAGTGTCATTAATTGTTAGAGAGATACAAATTGAACAGCAATGTTGGTAAGCATGAAAAGTGGACAATTCCAGATGGTCCCTGGCTGGCTCAGTTGGTGGAGCTTGTGACTCTTGATCTTGGGGTTGTGGGTTCAAGACACATGTTGGGTGCAGACATTACTCAAAAATAAAATATTTTTTAAAAAGGTGGACAATTTCAAATGTTGGTGATGACATGTTTTACACTGATGCTGGGTGCATACTTTGGAAAACAATTTGACTTTCTATAGAAAGGAGAACATTCATTTATCATACAACTGAGCAATTCTACACCTCTGTACGTTCCCTAGAAGAGTCTCCAGCCACCAGAAGAAGCATTAGGAATAAAAATTCTCAGTATCACCCAGACCTTCTAAATCAGAAGCTCTGAGGATGTGGCCAACAATATGTTTTAACAAGCTCTCTAAATGACTTTAACACACATTAAATTTCAAGAACAGTTGTCCTAGAGAAACTTGTTCAAAGTCATGTATACTTTTTACAGGTTTATGGGGATATAATTACATATCATAAAATTGTTTCAAACATGCCCTAGAAAAACACTTGCACCAAGAGAGATGTACATTGGACATTCATAATAGCAATGTTTATAATAACAAAAACTGGAAACAATCTAATGTCCATTACAGTAGAATGGATAAGTAAATTTTACATAATTACTTGATTACTGTTCAGAAACAAACAGGATATTTAATGCAGGCATCAGCGTTGTGAACCTCAACAATTTTCAAAAGAACAAATTGTATAAAGTTCAAAAGCATGCAAAATTAACCATGACTTAGGGATGGATTTTCTATAAGAAAAAAAGGAAATATTAGCAAAAAAAAATTACTGGTATTGGTTATTTCTTAAGCTGAAGCTACTACTTGGATGTTCATACTATATTAAAAAAACTGAACTGTGCATATATATTATATATGTGCTTTTGTAAGTATAATAGAGTTGAAATAAAAATAAGAAAAATTGATTTTGTTTAAACGGGTGTTTGGCTGTGGTCACCCATACATATAGTTGATCAGAAAAAAGAAAAACACTTGAAGCCTGCTAAATTTTTGAGGAAACTATACTGCCCTCAAATTCTCAAGCTTGCTTGGATAACTAAAGATTCTTCCACCCTCACCATCCCCTGGATCCTGCATTTGCATGGATTGTGAAAGTTGTGCATTTCCCCCAGAAAAGTCACTTTCCCCAGTGCCCACATCAGATGCTGCCATAGATGGCTTTAGAATATCTTCCAAGGAGGCATACCAGGAATTGGGAGCGGATGAATAAGGGACATCCTTCTAGAGAGCAAAATCAGAGTCTGCCTGGTCTGATGGGTCATTCAAGGAACTTTCTCCACTGTTGGAACTTGGAGTCATTATTATTCCTGCCTGGCAGAATTTGGTATTTGCCATGGACTAGTGTTTTCTGTGTATTTCCCATTCTCCCCTTTTCTGAATGAGAATCTTTTTAAATGTTTTATTTATTTTTGAGAGAGAGAGAGAGAGAGAGAGAGAGCAAGGGAAAGGCAGAGAGAGAGGAAGACAGAGGATCTCAAGCAGACTTTGTGCTGAGAGCAGAGAGCTGGATGAACCATGAGATCATGACCTGAGCCACAGTCGTATGCTTAACTGTCTGAGCCACCCAGGTGCCCCCTTAATGAGAATTTTTTATTGTAATTTTCCTATTCTACCCTCATCACTGTAATATTGGGTATTTGGGGAAGGTGAGGGGGGTAAACAACTGTCTTGTCTTTTAGCTATCAACTGCCAAACCATTAAGAGTAGATGGCAGAACAGACTGCCGAGATTCCAGTCTTCCAGGTGAATGCAATAGAAACTCTGGGGTTGCTTTCCTTAGGGGTCTGATGAATGCATGCAGTGTAAAATGTCTGCATGCGAAGAAAGGTGTGCATGGGTATTAAGCAACTCAAGGGGTGAGCTGTGGCAGACCTTATGGTCTGACTAAGCAAGTCCATGTTTTTAACCCTCTCTTTGACCTCTCACAAAGCCTGGGAAATGTAAGTACTATGCTTCTTTTCCAAGTCTCCTTTATGCAACTAGGGGTGGCCATATGACATAGTTTGGGTCAATCACACGTAAATGAAAAGGTTTTGGAGTGGCTTCTGGGAAAACTTTCTTACTTGATAAAGAGGAATAGCTGACATTGGTTGTCTCCCTTCTTTCTTTCTTGAATTTGGAAAGCATTTCAAGAAATCTTGCAGCCATGGGGAAAATGCCCTGAACCAATGCCAGCAACCGTCTACACCAACATTTCTTTAAAACATTTTTTTTAATGCTTATTTATTTTTGAGAGAGAGAAACAGAGGCTGAGCAAAGGAGAGGGAGACAGAGAATCTGAAGCAGGTTCCAGGCTCTGAGCTGTCAGCACAGAGCCTGACTGGACTTGAACTCATGAACTGTGAGATCATGACCTGAGCCGAAGTCTCAGAGCTTGACTGACTGAGCCATCCAGGTACATCCCAACATTTTAGAATAACAACAAAGATGAGGAAAACCTTATGTTTAATTAAGCCACTGTTAGTTGATTTATTCTGTTATTTGCAGAAAAAAACACAAGACTGTATATGTAAAATATCTAACACTTACCAAGGCAAGTGTCCCTTTTTCATTTCCATCTGTCCATCTATTTCCTAGATCACTTAAGACAACTTTTAGAGGAAATTATAGTCCCACGATACTTTTTTTTTAAAGCAGAGGTCAAAACCATATATAGTATTTTAATTAGCAAAGGTGTCAGTTTCATAAGAGGTTAGAATAACATTTTCAATTTTGTTCCATTGTCTTATTTGTCATGCCTTATATTTTTATTGACTTTTTTGGTCAGAGTTTATTGCTCCAGCATCTTCCTAGAAGAGTCTACAATTGCACTAAGTCTATTTTAATTATTTCTTTCTGGACTCATTAACTTGTACCTGCCTACATAGACACTCCCCTGCCACTTTCTATAAGGTCACATAGCCTGGCACTTTCTGCCATTTATATTTGCTAGTTTAGCTGCTGCCTAAAAGCAGGGGTTGGTGCTCATAAAGAGATAAAACGGGCAACAGCAAGCAGCCCACTGGGTGTGATTGGAGAGCAGCGTTCTTTCTCCTAAAATCCCATTTTGGGATTACTCTTCTATCTGGCTGTTGAAAAGTTTTTAACCTTAAACTGTCTCTATAAAATTCTAATGTATTTGGGAGTCTCTGAAGTTCATTGGCTAAGCCGAGTTATGAGATAAGATTCAGGTGGAGAGTAATTAACAAAAAGTAGTGAGGATGTCAAAGTGGGACTGGGACCTGCCTGAGCAGGCAGACAGCCTTTGGAAAGGAGAAAAGGGGCACCGAAAAGGAAAGAGGGAGGGGCATCTAAACAATATTTCTACATAACATCTTGTCTTTGGGACCCGAAATACAGTGTTCAGGAAAGTACTTTTTTTTTTTTTATAGATCAATTATTTAATTAGGCTTTTGTAAGAAATTTAGAACACCAATTTGTGAGGGTAAACTCCATTCGTGAGAGAAAGCACAGAGTGGAGGGAGGTAGCCCTGTAGCTGAGGAACAGCTTTGATTTTTGGTGGAATTTGCAAGTCCACAGCTTTCTGATCAACCTTGCACTGCTATGTAATCTCATATTTCTCTTTCTCCCTGTTGAAGATCTCATCTTCCTGGTGTCTAGGTTTACTCAGCTTCTTCTTAAAGTAAGCATCTTTGAGGTGTTTGGGGATTTTCACACTATTGATATCAATTTTGGTGGAGGTGGCAAAGACAAATTTATGGTGTGTTCTATGCAGAGGAACTCGATTGAGGAAAGAGGTCTGGTCACAAGTAGCAAGCCACTGCTCAGTTGCTTCAAGAAAACCACCCTCTTGCCTCTGTGGTGCCCAGTGAGGATGATGGAAATGGTCCTAGGGGCAATGATAGCTAGCAGTGTCCTCACATGTTGACTGAAAGGTTTTTTGCTGTGGCTCAACAGCTTTCGAGGCACATCTTCAGTAGGATAATACCTAGGCATTTTGTAAAGTTTAACACTCGGGTACCACCATTCTTGTCACACCAACTGGTAGCAAGTACCTTCTTTTTCTTTTCAGTCCTGGATTTAGCTGCTGAATACTTCCTCCTGTACATAGCCTTTCTGGAATACATAGCTGATTGGGAATATCTGCCAATTCCTCTGACTAGGACAGGGTTTCGGCTGCAGTGGGGCTTCTTCTTTTTTAGCCTTGAGGTTATCCTTCTTAACCTTGCCACCAGCATCAGCCTTCTTGGCTTCAGGTGTCTTCTCCTTAGTATCGGCTTCTCAGCTTTTTCGTCCGCCAACTTGCAAGATGGGAAAGAGTCAGGAAAGTACTTTTGAAATAAAGTATTGCAGTTCAGCCAATTATTTTTCTGTTTGCCAATTATTCCTCCCAGATAATTTATAGAGGGCGCTAAAGGTGATCTGTAGGGAGCCTCAGAGTTTAAGGACTCCTTGAGTAATGATTGATTTCCTATTCTTTTTCTGGGCTGCTAAATGTTCTGCATTGTAATTCAGCTTTAAAAAAGACTTTGTGCAGGAGCACCTGGCTGGCTCAGTTGGTGGAGCTTAGGACTCTTGTTCTCTGGGTTGTGAGTTTGAACTCCACACTGGGTGTAGAGATTACTTAAAAACAGAATCTTAAAAAATTTTTTTGTGGAGAATATTTTCAAAGGTGCAAAAAAATCTTGACTATATTGTTTTTATTTGTTTTCTCTTAAACCGCCTTTCACTACCTTGGAAGAACACGGTGGTTTAGTGACACCCAAACTGGACACAGACACCCAGGACTATTGATTTAACACCACAGGGTGTTTGTGTTTTGTTTTGTTTTTTTAAGTAGGCTGCATGCTCAGCGGGGAGCCAAATAAGGTGCTTAAACTCAGAAACCTGAGATCAAGACCTGAGCTGGGATCAAGAATCAGATACTTAGGGGCGCCTGCGTGGCTCAGTCTGTTAAGCCTCTGACCCATGATCTCAGGATTCATGAGCTGGAACTCTGAGTCAGTCTCTGTGCTGACAGTTCTGTGCTGACAGCTCCCAGCCTGGAGCCTGCTTCGGATTCCATGTCTTCCTCTCTCTCTGCCCTCCCCGCCCCCCCCCCAAGCTCTCTCTCTCTCTCTCTCAAAAGTAAATAAATAAATAAAAATAACATAAAAAAAAAAGAATCAGATGCTTAAAGGAGTCACCCAGGTGTCCCTACCTCACAGTTTTAAATTTTATTTTTATTTACTTTAAAAATTTTTTAATTTTTATTTTGAGAGAGAAAGAGCAAGCACACATGCAAGCTGGGGGGAGGGGGGAGAGAGAGAGAGAAAGAGAGAGAGAGAGAGAGAGAGAGAGAGAGAGAGACTCCTAAGCAGACTCCTTACTCTCAGCATAGAGTCTGACCGGGGCCCATCTCACAAACCAAACTGTGAACTCACGACCTGAGCCAATATCAAGAGTCTGATGCTTAACCCAGTGAGCTACCCAGGCCCCTCCCTATATCATAGGTTTTTAAACGCCAATTTTGAAAACACGACTGGGGGAATCTGGGGAGCTGGGCCTCCAACGACCCAGAACCTTTTCAAAATCAGCGGGAAGCTCTGTATGAAGAAATAAGCCATGTTCTGGGCATCCGTTATATGCAAAGCACTGCACTCCCTTGTCACTTGTTATCTTACAAGGAGACCTGCAAGACCAGGGGTTAGGGAGAGGCAACAGGCACCAGGTTTGTGCTTGCAGTAAACAGCATTCCAAGCCGGATGGGCTGCGCTTGGAGACGGAAGGTTTCCTGCGCCAGGAGCTGCCGCCAGGTGGAAGCGCACGCCCATGGGCCTTCGCTGCGGTCTTCGGTCCGGCCAATCAGGACTCGGGCGGGAGGGGGCGCGGCCGGTGGGGGCGGAGCCGGCCCGGCTCCTCAGAGGCAGGCTTCCTAGCTCCTCCCGCTCCGAGCGCGCGGCCGGGCGTCTCTCGATTCCTCCGGCCATGGAGAGGCTGACGTTGCCTTCCGGCGGCGCGGCGGTCGTGGACGAGTACTTGGAGTACCGAAGGTGAGGCTGCGGTTTGGCGGGGCGAGGAAAACCCGGGCGGGCCGCGTCCCCGTCGCCGGAGGAGTGCTGGTGGCGCGGACAGGGGCGGGGCGCCGCCCGCTGGGGCTCCGGGAATCTGTTCCCGGGTTGTTGGGGAGGCTTACTTACATTGATATAAGTTTCGTCTTTTTGTAATTAAATATTGTAATGACATGCAGTTCTATTCTAATAAGTCTCTTCCAAAAGTGTTTAAGAGGTCTCCCTATTTGACCCCTTCCAGGAAGAATTTTTAACTCTTCTATTTATGCCGAGGTCCAATTGTTTTTATCTAAATGGCCACTGAAGAGTTACACATTGAGTGCTCTGGCGTTATAAGGAATAACAGACATCGTTTGCATGTTAGTTTAGTTAATAGGGTATGTCGTGAACTTTCAAACGTGCTCCCAACCCCGAGGTGCTGTTTTTAGGAGAAAGACACTACTGGTGTAGTTTCGGTGGTTCTGGAGAAACTCCTATCACGGAAATGGAAACAGAGCCACCGCTTTGGTTTGAGGACACGACTCACTGCCCTGGGCCCTGAGGAAAGCTGATGCACCTGCGGAGACGTGTTATTTTTTCCGGTCTCCCAAGAAACATTTTTGGTAGTTGGGAGACTGGGTGAGTGGGAATTCCTGGAGAGGGACAGGCTGGAGGATGTGCGGTTGAGAGCGGCGGCGCGGGTGGGTGGTGGGGGTGTGGAAAGGGGGGGGGGCGGATTGGCCCCGGGGCGGGGGTGGGGGGTTGCGGGGAGGAGAATGTGTGTGTGTAAAGCGGCGTGAGGCACTTTCCCGCCCCGCCTGGAAATCTGAGCGGCTTGGGAAACCTGAGCGAGAGGGGCTGCCTTGCTTAAAGGTGGTCGCTCCAAATCACCCAGGGGCGTTGGGGGAAACGGATTCCTTAGCTGATCTTCACTCCTTCTGGCTGTCTAGGTGGTATAGTTTTTGATAACAAGTAGAAATGGTAATTCTGAGTCAGACAAGTAAGAATGAGTAGCTCGATGGGTCAGGCCTTATCTCCAGTTCAGGTGGGTCCAGGTAAGGCCATGAGTCCTGTGCCCAGAACAGCTTCCATCCAACCCTCACCGCGGGCAGAGCCGGCTCCTTTTGCCTCCAAGTCTTCAGGGCTTTTCCCTGTGAGGGAGTTGTGGGCCTTGCTTTTGATTGATAACTTATTAGAGATTTAGATGTTTAGATGTGTGGATTGTGTGCCTTCATATAT
The DNA here is from genome assembly GCF_016509475.1 of Prionailurus bengalensis. Taxonomy (NCBI): domain Eukaryota; kingdom Metazoa; phylum Chordata; class Mammalia; order Carnivora; family Felidae; genus Prionailurus; species Prionailurus bengalensis. The sequence goes on from NC_057348.1 coordinate 115,306,695, forward strand.
GGTCTTTTGCCTGGTTCAGATATTAAGGCCTGGTGGAAAATTATTTTTGTAGGGGCGCCTGGGTGGCGCAGTCGGTTAAGCGTCCGACTTCAGCCAGGTCACGATCTCGCGGTCCGTGAGTTCGAGCCCCGCGTCGGGCTCTGGGCTGATGGCTCAGAGCCTGGAGCCTGTTTCCGATTCTGTGTCTCCCTCTCTCTCTGCCCCTCCCCCGTTCATGCTCTGTCTCTCTCTGTCCCAAAAATAAATAAGCGTTGAAAAAAAAAAAAAAAAAAGAAAATTATTTTTGTAAACGTAAATAACCTGGAACAGTTCGCTGTAAAAGTTAGAGCCTTGCTACTCAAGGTGTAACAGTCATGGGCGAGTGGTATGGGCATCACCTGGGAACTTGTTGGAAATGCACACTCTCAGGCCCATTCCAAACCTATTAATCTGAATATGCATTTGAACTAGATCCCTTGGTTATTATGTAACTACCGTTTGAAATAGTGGCGGCTTGATTTTTTCCATAAGATTTTGAAGTTGTAGTTTTGGAATTCAACAATGATTACCCAATACAGATGTGGGTTTGAGCTTGTGCAGATCCAAGGGTATTTGTGGGTTTAAACTCCCAGCCAGGATTTGGGTTTCCATTACCCATGTTGTCTTCTGCACTGATGTTTTTTGTACTATTGTTTTTTTTTGAGGGGAGTACTGTTTTTAAAGGAGGCTCCAGCGTTTAATGAAAAGAATGAGCATGTTTGCTTCAGGATCAAAGGAAAAATTGTGATGGGTTTGTGGTAATTCTCCAGTGATACACCTGGATCGGTAAAGTCAGATGTTATGAGTTCATTGTCTTCTTTATTTATAATCCTGTTTTACATGGGAAGCAAACGTTTTATTACCATTGTGCCCAATTTTGCTATTAACATAAGCCTAAAGTAAAAAATCAAAGCTGAAGCCGCATTTCCTTTGACTGTACAAGTATAGTTTAGTTTTAGAGTTTGCTATTTATAATCTGGAAAAGAAATATTCAAGGCTTAAGAGACTTTTTTGTTCTTGTAGAATTGTTGGTGAGGACGATGGAGGGAAACATTTTACTCCTGAAGAATATGAAGAATACAAAAAAAAAGTATTACCGATGCGCTTACAAAACAGATTATTTGTGAGCTGGCGATCACCAACTGGAATGGATTGTAAACTTGTGGGTCCAGAGACACTGTGTTTTTGTACACATAGGTAAGATTAGAAAATATAAAACTATAGAAGAGTGTACTTCCTTTGATAAATAACATTACTTGTGATAATTGAGAAACATTAAAAATAGGCTTTATATAATAACCCAGACACTGTCAAAAGTTTTTTTTTTTGCTATAATGAAGAAATTTCCAGTATATCTTATTAGAACTCATTATGGAGTCCATCACCCTAAGTATCTTTTCTCTTGCAGTTGGTTAAACAAGATTGGTACCCCTGCAGCTTTGCCAGGGGTCCACTTCACCCACTATTGGATGAGGTACCAGAGGACAGGTCATCAGAATGCAAAACTGCCTTTAGAGTTGCTTGAGTTGACCCATAGTGAACAGATTACAACCTACAAATAGAAGCTTTTCTCCTCAAATGTACTAATCTCCCTTTGTATTTTAAGAAACATGTTGTGTTGATACCTTTCTTTAAACAAACAAAATACAAGCACACAGCTTTTTATTGCAAATGGTCTTTTTCCAAGTAAAGCACAGGGAGGAAAGAAAATACAGGAGGCTCCAGTCATTGATGCGTATTGCCAATACCTGAGGTTTGCATTTAGCTGTGTTTGTTGTGTCCTACTTTAAATTTTACTACTGTCACAGGTCACAGTTGTAAAACTCAAAAGGACAAAGCTGCATCATGAAAAAAAAAATCACTGAACCTATTATGTGTTTTCAGGTAACAACTTTTAACTTTCTGTTCAAAGAAACTGTGGAAGGAGAGCTGCCCTGTTCTGATAGTTTCTGGGGCGCTCTCCTGAGAGACTCTTTGTAGAGTTGCTATTTACAGACTTGCTGTCTGCCAAAGGTTGTTAAGCGGTTGCTAGGATGAGTAATGTTGTGTATAGATCTACTTGAAACGTATTTAGCAACCCTGATGAAAAACACCACGGAGGAATGGAGGATGAGGGTTATGTTGATATCTTTCAGAATTGAAGAGGAGTTTGGTAAATTTGTGTTGGTTTTATCATTTATCCTTGTATAAATTTACTGCTAGTCTCATATATGTGTAATTACGTAGCATGGAATTAACCTTCAAAATTGACCCAACCCAACTTTCATCATTAAGTTCTTTAGTACCAGTTGAGCACTCAGTGAGATTTCTGTCTAAACTATGATTTTTCCCTATTATAAATATTATAATAATTATTATTTTTAAAAGATTTTTATTTTTATATTTTAAGTTTATTTATTATTTTTGATTGAGGGTGTGTGAGCGAGTGGGGGAGGGGCAGAGAGGGAGAAACCCAGGCAGGTCTCTGCACTGTCAGTGCAGAGCCCTGCGTGGGGCTCAAAGTCACAAACCATGAGATCATGACCTGAGCCGAAGTCGGATGCTTAACTGACTGAGCCACTCAGGCATCCCTATTTATTATTATTTTTTTTTAAGTTTAGAGAGAGTATAAAGTGGGGGGGGGGGAGCAGAGAGAGAGGAAGAGCGAGAATCCCAAGCAGGCTCTGCATTTTCAGTGCAGAGGCTCATGCGGGATTCGATCTCACAAACCATGATATCATGACCAGAGCTGAAATAAAAGTCAGATGCTTAACTGACTGAGCCACCGGGCACCCCTATAAATACTATAATAATTATTAAGGTAAATGAAGAATATTCAGAAAAGTAGAAAGAAGACTCATCACCCAAAGCCAGCTGCTATCAATACATTTTACTATATTCATGTATTTTTTCTTCACAGTTCATTTAGTTGTTAATTATGTGTGCTCACAAATATTAAGTTTTTAATGACAGATTCAGAGAAATGTTTCCCCATTGTTATGTAGTAATCACAAACAAGATTTTTTTTTTTAATTTGAAAAAATTTTTTGTTTTTAATTTTAGAGAGAGAGGGAGAGTGTAAGCCAGGGAGAGGGGCAGAGGGAGAAAGAGAATCAATCCCAAGTGAGCTCAATCCCACAACCCTGGGATCATGATCTGAGCTGAAATTGAGAGTTGGATGCTCACCTGACTAAGCCAGCCAGGCTTCCCTTAAACAAGGTTTTTAATACGTGCTCAATATTCTAGCTAGTCCAGTGGTGTTCATTGTATGTTCCCCAGAGCCTTGGAGGAAGTCTCAGGGGTGTACCAGGTAGAAGGGGAGGGTAGGGGAAGGACAGACTCTAGTTCTGGCTCTTTCCCTTGCTTTAACCAATTCTGCTTTTATCTACTTTATATATTATGGTTCTGTAAAAGTTTTTATTTGAAAAAGGGGTTTCACTGCTAAAAATTTTAAAAACTGTTGTCTAGTGGTTTACTTATTCATTCCTTTATTAATGTGTTGTGTATGTATTTATGTGTGTATGTTGCTATTGTAAGTACTATTGCTGATATTATCTATGCACAAAACTCTTTATACACAGAATTATTTTGTTAGGGTATATTTTTAAAAAATGAACTGTCAGGTTAAAGGATTTTTTTTCTATTAAATCTGATGATTTTATTTTTATTTTTATTGAAGTGTAGTTGATATATTATGTTAGTTTCAGGTGTATAACAGTGATTCAACAATTATATATATTAGGAAATGTTATATTTGAAATTATATACACTATGGAAATGATGGGTCTTTTTAAGTTTCTTGAAACAGTAAATGAGATTGGTTCTTTTGTAACACTCCTGACAGTATTGTGAATTATGTATAAGTGAAAAATGATATCTCATTGCTATTTTAACTTGTACTACTTAGCTTAATATTGAGAATAATAAATTTAATATTTTTTTATTGAGTGTCACCTTAAGAGCAGGAAGTGACTAGCCTATTTAAGAAAATTACAGTGTTTTAATTAACAAAGAGCTTTTGCTTTTAAAAATGTTGACAATTTATTTTGAAATTAAAAGTTAAAAATTAAATTATATTAAAATAAATTACATTATTGAACTCATATCAGTTTTAAGTAGCACACCTGTGAAAATAAATTTAAGTAATGCACTTTGATAAAAAGAATTTTTATAAAGAACCTTTTTCACACTCTTAGGTTGTCCATATTAAAGAATCTGTAGTGGTAAGTATTTTAAGGGGATTCTATTTTTTTGTATATTGCTGTGAAAATTGTTCTTAAATAACTAAAAATAAAAATATAAAAGAGTGAAAGATTTTTCTGACCAATTTCTGACATAGTTGACAGAAATACTGCAAGGGAGTTGATTTTTACCTTACTAGCAAGAAAAGCAAAATAAAAAAGAATAGTTGTGCATTTAACAGAATAGACCAATTCTAATTTCCAGCAATACTTGTATTGTTTTTACTTCTTCCCTTTTATTTTTTTAGGTATAAACAACATAAAACTGACTTTGAAACGATTCCACAGCAGCGCCCTATTAGTCTCCCTTGCCGAGTGACTGGCTGCCTGTGCAGGGCTTACCTTTATGTCCCTCTCAATGGTGCGCAGCCCATTCGCTGCAGGTGCAAGCACTTTGCCGATCAGCACAGGGCTGCGCCTGGCTTTATGTGCAATGCCTGTGAGTTAACGTTATTACAAACACACCCAACAGAATGTTTGTACTTCTTTATTGAATATTTAATGTGTCTTCGTGGCAGTTTTATTCAGCTGTGTTGTCAGTATTAAACAACACAGAAAAATTTGATGGACAGCTACTCTAACATGTTATTTTTGTGGAAAAACTTGGAGTTATTTGTATGCTTTGCAATCCTAAGCCTTAACCTCATGTAATTAAAATAAGTTAAATGATAGTGATAGATTTTAAAGAATACCTAGATGTGATATGATTTAAATTTTTGAGTGGGGATTTTATCAACTAAATTGTATTTACAGGCTTTTAAAAAGGATTTGGTAAGTTGAAAAAAATGTTATGCTTTGCTGGTAGATTATTACGTTATTGCCTAAAGCGTAGGCTGATGGGAAAAGCAAAATGTAACATAATAATTTTAACACTTTATTTGTGACAGCACTCTTACCTCAATAGCTGTACCCAAATCCCAGCCCCGATCCTTTAGGCCCTTTTACTTGATCATCCTTTTAAAAACCCCTTGAAATAGGTAGGACATTAGTTCAGTAATTTATTCAGGAGAGAGTTATTCCAGTTTTCATAGCAGTTGGAATTGAAATACGTTATAAAACATTTTTAATGACAGTGGCAGGAATAAATGTTTCATTGGCTATGGAAGTAGTCAAATAAAACTTATTTATTGTTTATTATGTACACACTTTTTGGAAGTGTGAGCATGTAAAATTTTGTTAATGGTGTATTTTGGCTTCCATTTCAGTATGGCTTGGGTTTTTTTTTTTTTAATATATAGCAATTTTATTAAGACATAATTCAAATACTATATAACTGATCCATTTCAAGAGTATAGTTTAATGGTTTTTAATATACTCATAGAGTTGTGTGACCATCACCACAGTCTATTTTAGAACATTTTCATCACCCCCAAAAGAAACTCCATATCCATTAGTAGTCATTTCTTATTCCTTCTTCTCCCCCACCCCTAGGCAACCAATAATTACCTACTGTCTGTATGGACTTGCATATTGTAGACATTTCATATAAATGAATATGTAGCCTTTTGTAACTGGCTTCTTTCACTTAGCATGATGTTTGTGTGAGTCATCCATTTTGTAGCATGTATCAGTACTTCTTTCCTTTTTATTGTTAAACAGTATTCCATTGTGTCCTTTTTATGTCTGTGGGTTGGCTTTCTTATGTGGCTTTTATGGGGCATTAATCCATAGGGAGGTTTCCACATTTTCTCTTCACCTGATCCTACCACTGGGCAGACATTTCCTAGCTCTCCGGTGTTAGCCCAATTTCTTTTGGTCCTAGCTGGTTTTTCCAGTATTTTATTTTATTTTATTTTTCTGCTACATGCCTTACCTTGCCTTATTCACGTCAGTACCTTACAGAAGTAAGAGCAGTGGCCAGGTGGGAATTCTAGGGCTGGAGATTAGAGTTACAGAGGCCAGAGGACAGCATAGAGGGATCTGGATTCAGGTGATTGTGGCCAAGCTAAGCATTTTCAGGGCACACAGCTTAGTACCTGTATTTAAAGACATTTAACTCCCTTTACATCTTGATTCAGGTTCCAAGTGTTCAGGATTCCATAGTTGCTTCACTTGTGCTTGTGGTCAGCCTGCATATGCTCATGACACAGTAGTGGAAACTAAGCAAGAAAGACTTGCTCAGGGAAAACCAGTGGGACAGGATGTCCCTTATGCAGCAATGGGAGGTTTGACTGGCTTCAGCTCACTGGCAGAAGGCTACATGCGATTAGATGACAGTGGGATTGGTAAGTGACAATCTATGGAATGTGAGTCTGTCATACTGTTTTATGTGTGCTGACAATAGTGAAGCCCTATATTTGTTTTATAATTTATATTCTTTGTTTTTTTCCAGAAAAAGTCTCTCATTTTATTTTTATTTTTTATAAAGGTTTTATTGCCACTATAAAATATATGGTTATTACAGAAAATTTAGAAAACACAAGAATAAAAGATCACGCCTACCCCAATATCCAAATCCCAACCCAACCCTGTTTGTAATAGCTGAATATTTCTTTTATTTGATATGATAGAGTTTACCTAACTGTTACTCTGTTGTATGCATGTTTTTGCCATTATAGCCATCTCATTTTGGAAACAGCCTTATGTCTATGTGTGCGTATGTCTATGCACGTGTGTACATGTTATCACATGATAATGTATGCACACACTGCTTGCATACATGAAAGTTAAGTAATATAGGGAAAAGTTCTGTTGGATGTGTCTTGAACTATTGAAGGTAGCTGGATTCTTCTTTTTTTGATCCTTCTGAGTTGACTAGGATTGGGGAGAATATGGTTCCCGTGTATTTATTTATTTATTTATTTTTAATGTTTATTTATTTTTGAAGGAGAGACAGAGCATGAGCGGGAGAGGGGCAGAGAGAGAGGGAGACAGAATCCCAAGCCGGCTCCAGGCTCCGAGCTATCAGCATAGAGCCTGATGCGGGGCTCAAACCCATGAACTGTGAGATCATGACCTGAGCCAAAGACCTGACCCAGAGTGGGTTGCCTAACTGATCCATCCAGGTGCCCCTATTTTTTAAAAAATTTCTTAAAGTTTATTTATTTTGAGACAGAGAAACTGCACATGCGAGAGCGCGAGTGGAGTAAGGAAAGGGAAGGGTGGAGAGAAAGAGAGAATCCCGAGCAGGTTCCATGCTCACAGTGTGGAGCCCCATGCAGGGCTTGAACTTACCAACCATGAGATCATGACCTGAGCTGAAATCCAGAGTTGGTGGCTTAACCAACTGAGCCACCTAGGGGCCCAGGTTCCTATCTACTTTAAATACTTTGTGTAGGAACTTTTTTGTATTCTTTTTTTTTTCTTTCATTTTTTCATTACAAAAATTATATAAAGATGAACAAACATTTTCTTGTTATAAAGATTCAAACAATAGAAATGAAGCCAACTGGTGGCTCAGTTGGCTAAGTGCTGGACTCTTGATTTCAGCTCAGGTCATGATTTCGTGGTTTGTGAGTTTGAGTTCCCTGTAGGGCTCCATGCTAATAGCACAGAGCCTGCTTGGGATTCTTTTGTCCCTCTCTCTCTGCACCTCTCCTTCCACCCCAAATAAATAAATAAACTGAAAAAAAAGAAAAATGAAGTACTACAAGGACCCCTTAAACACTTCTCTTTACCCGAGATTCTTTTCAGAGAGTAATTTGCTGTCAACAATTGATATTTTTCTTTTTAGCATATATTTTTATAGTTTTTATCTTGGAAAAAATTTGAAGGCCTGTCATATCAGGACACACAAATCTATTTAATTCTTTTAAACTGCTGCATAATATTTCACACTATAGATTTATCAGGTTTTCTAAACCATTTCTGTGATTTTTTTTTCCCTGAGACTTTTTGCTTTTAATAAATCAACAATACTGCACTAAAGGCGCACAGTCAGACAAATGTACATATTTACAGTTCTTGGGAGCGTTTCCTTGTAAAATGCAAGTGCATGGGGCTGATCTTGCCTTCTCAGCCCTGCTCACTGGCCAGGCCCCTTTGATCATGGTGCTTTGTGGGATTTTCTAAACCTTGTTCATGAAATTTAGATGGTTTCCTTTTTGTTTTTTGCCTTTACATACAGTCCTGCCAAAAACATCCTTGAACTTGCTTCCTTGTATACTACATAAATTTGAGCCTAAGGTAGATACAGAGAAGTAGAATAATTGTTGGGTTGAAGTGTGTGAGATTTAATACATGCTGTCAAATTGCCTTCCAACAATGCCTCACTTGTTTATGCTTCCTCTAATGATTTTTTAGCTTCCCTGTTTCTCACATTTATGCTGATCATTGATATCACTAAACCCAATTTTTTTCCAGTCTGACCTGTGAAATGTTATTGTTTCAGTTTGATTTCCCTAGTTATTAGTGGGATAAGAGTCTTCTCGTAGTTATTGGCCATTTTACTTTCTATACTTATCTGTTCATATACTTTGCTCACTTTTATGCTTTTAATTTTTCTCATTTATTTATTGGAAGTCTTCTATATTCTGTCTACTGATCTTTTGTCATTTACTTTGCAGATATTTTCTTCCAATCTGTCATTTGTTGTCTTGGCTTTTTTTTTTTTAATGTTTACATATTTATTTTTGAAAGAGAGAGAGGACAAGCAGCGGAGAGGCAGAGAGAGAGGGAGACACAGAATCCAAAGCAGGCTCCAAGCTCCAGGCTCCAAGCTGTCAGCACAGACAGAGCCTGATGCAGGGCTTGAACTCATGAACTGTGAGATCATGACCTGAGCCGAAGTCGGATACTTAACTGACTGAGCCACTCAGGTGCCCCTTGGTTTGTGTTTGTTTAATACAGTTTTTAAATTTTGGAGGCAATTTTATAACTATGTTCACCTTCATTTTACTTTAATACTTAATTTTTTTGTTTTTTAATGTATTTGGAATATATTTTTTGGGAAAGTGTGAGTTATGTATAACTTCAGGTTTTGTCCAAATTGGTGGCAAGTTATCCAAACACAGTTCTTTCCCTAGTTATTTGAAAGTTTATCTTTCTCACATTCTGTCATACTCACTGTTTTGTGGCATTGGACTATTTGTCTATCTTGTGCCAATATTACATACATTTAATTATTATTCCTCATAGAGTGTTTTGATGTTTGGTATGGTAAATTCCTCCTGTTTGTGTGTGTATATGTGTGTGTGTGTGTGTGTGTGTGTGTGTGTGTGTGTGTGTGTTTCAAGATTCCTTGATATATCTTTGCATTTTCTCTTCTAGGTAATTTTACAACTAGCTTGTTAAATTCCATAAGTAAATCATTTTTCAGTTTTCTTGGGTGCATGATCGTATTAAACTCATGAAATAGTTACAGAAGATCCAGTTATAAGTGACAGAAAAAATAATGATGTTATTGATGATGATTGCAGCTTTGTACTGCCAGGAGTCTTTCTAGCCTCTTTACATCTATTAACTCATTTAGTCCTCCCTATAACTTTGAGTTAGGTACTATTATTACTTTTATTTTGCAGATAAGGAAACTCAGCACAGAAAAGTGCAATATCTTGTTCTTTGTTATTCGGCTAGTAAGCGGTAGGTTTGGCTCCAACTCAGAAATTGTTCTGGGCTTGTTAGTGTGCCTCATTGTTGCCTCTTTCTGTGCAACAACCATACTGTTTCCAATACTATAACTTTATAATAAATTAATATTTATGATTTCATTTTGTTACTTAAGAATTTTCTTGTGGCATCTGGGTGGCTCAGTTGGTTGAGCATCTGACTTTGGTTCAGGTCATGATCTCGTGGTTCACAAGTTTGAGCCCCATGTCAGGCTCTGTGCTGACAGCTCAGAACCTGGAGCATGCTTCAAATTCTGTCTCCTTCTCTCTTTGCCCCTCCCCTGCTCATGCTGTATCTCTCTCTCTCTCTCTCTCTCTCAAAAATAAGTAAAAACATTAAAAAAAAAAAAAGAATTTTCCTGACTATTCTTATTCTCTAATTTTTTCAGAACTTTGGCATTATTTTTTGAAAACATTCTATTATTACAAAATATTCTATTATTTAGTTGATAACACATTGAATGTATACATTAATGTAGGAAGAATTGATATTTTATTTTTTATTTTTTTATATTTATTGTTATTTTTTTAAGAGAGAGAGCATAAGCAGGGGAGAAGGGCAGAGTTAGAGAATCTTTTTTTAAAAAATTTTTTTTAATGTTTATTTATTTCTGACAGAGAGAGAGACAGAGCATGACAGGGGAGGGGCAGAGAGAGAGGGAGACACAGAATCTGAAGCAGGCTCCAGGCTCTGAGCTGTCAGCACAGAGCCTGACACGGGGCTCGAACTCACAGACCGCGAGATCATGACCTGAGCTGAAGTCAGATGCTCAACTGACTGAGCCACCCAGGCGCCCTGAATTTTTAAAGTTTATTTATTTATTTTGAGAGAGGGAAAGCGAGCAGGGGAGGGTCAGAGAGAGAGGGAGAGAACCCCAAGCAGGCTCTGCACTGTCAGCACAGAGCCTGATGTGGGGCTTGAACCCACAAACCATGAGATCATGACCTGGCAAAACCAAGAGTCAGGTGCTTAACAAACTGAACCGCCCAGGTGCCCTGATTGAGAGAGAGAGAGAAAGAGAGAGAGTCTTAAGCAGACTCCACCACGCTCAGCATGGAGCTCAACAACCCTGGGATCATGACCTGAGCTGGAATCAAGAGTCAGCTGTTCAACTGACTGAGCCACCCAGGTGCCCCAGGAAGAATTGATATTTTAAAATATTGAGTATCTTCATTTGTCTTTTTCTATGTAGGGTGGAATTCTGAAGTTATCTTCATGAAAGTCCTTTATTTCTTAATTTTCTTAATTCTATTTCTAGGTATTTCTTTTTTTTTTTTAAATAGCTATCATACGTGGGTTTTTTTTTTCCTTCCTTTAAATTTTCTAGGTGGTTATTATTTGTTTATAAAAAAGCAAATGTTGGCTGGCTCACTCAGGGCATGTGACTCTTGATCTTGGGGGTTATGGGTTCAAGTCACACATTGGTTGTGGAAGCCTACTTAAAATTAAAAAAAAAAAAAGATTGCTTCTGTTACCAGTCATTATTACTTAATCTTAAGAGTTTAAAGTAAATGTTTGGTTGATGTTGTAAATAATGGTATTTGTGCCTTTTCCAATATTTCTGGCTCTTACTCTTGACTAGTTACAATGGCTGGTACTTGCAGAACAGTGCTAGGGAATAGTGGGAAGAGCTGGCATATTTGCCTTCTTGTGACTTCTGGTATTTTATCACTTAAGCATCTTTATAATGTAAGGAAAGAAAATCTCTCCCTTTTTTGCCCCCAGGGGAAGGTGGGGTGAAGAAAGGTGAGAGTGAAGAGAGGAAATAAGTTGTTTTTGTCTTGATATCAGATGTAGGGGAGCCTGGGGCAGAGGGACATCTGCTCTGTTAGCTATGTAGAGTCCTGGACAGAGATGGTATCTTGCTGGAATTTGGTTCCTTTATGACGCAGAAGGAGTTCATCATTTCCAACTCCTAGTGGGTGGTTGGCAGGCAGTTGAGCTGTTAGGCCGTGGACATGCTCTGACATTTATCATTGCAAGGGGACACCGAGCAGAGCTAAAGGTGGGTCCCCTGAGCTCTGGGGGATTCAATAGAGGAAGTTGTAGGCATTGAGGAGTGTGACTTTTAGTGAGAACACGCGTTAGGACCTACCAAGCTGTAGGTCTAAATTACCACTTACCAGCCTTGAGCATTTGAGATAAGTAGTGCATTCAGCAGCCAGAGGACAGCACAAGGACCTGAGTGGACCTGAGTCCCTTGTCTTATATTCCTACAAGCCACATGAGACAGGAGCTAGGGAAGGAACAGACAGGAATCTGAAAAAATGAGCAATTGTTTAGGTTTAGGTTATAAGGAAGTACTCAATTTTATTTTTTTTTTTAAGATTTTTTTTAGGTTTATTTATTTTGAGAGAGAGAGAGCGCATGCAAATGAGCGTGAAAGGGGGAGGGGCAGAGAGAGAGGGAGAGAGAGTGAATCCCAAGCAGTCTCTGTACTGTCAATTCAGAGCCCCATGCGGGGTTTGATCTTAACGGACTGTGAGATCATGACCTGAGCCAAAATCAAGAGTCGGACTCTTAACCGACTGTGCCCCCAGCTTCCTTACTTTTGATTTAAAAGTCAGTGTAGTTAGCAATGGGTATTCATAATTTGTGGATGAATCTTTATTTAATTGAATTTTTCTTTATTTTTCATACTTCGTTTTGAGATGGTTTCCTAGAGAGGAACAGAGTAAAAACACACTTATTCTGCCCTCTTCAATTAGAGGTTCTTTGTCACGAATGTCTTGCTTTTTAAATTTTTAAAAAAATGTTTATGTATTTTTGAGAGAGAGAGCATGCACATAAGCAGGGGAGGGGCAGAGAGAGAGGGAGACACAGAATCTGAAGCAGGCTCCAGGCTCTGAGCTGGCAGTACAGAGCCTGATGTGGGGCTCGAACCCATGAATTCCAAGATCATGGTCTGAGCTGAAGTTGGATGCTTAACTGACTAAGCCACCCAGGCCCCATGAATGACTTGCTTTTGATAGTGTTTTTGTGACTATTTTAAGGTTTTATTCATGCATAATTTTTTTTCTGTGAAGAAGATCTCTGAGAAATAAAAAAACACTTTTACCTAATTCCCTTTACATGGCAGATAAAAATTTAACTAAAAATTTCTTTTTTATAGAAAGGATTTTTCTAATTATTCTGCTGAGGTTCTAATTTATTTTGCACGGAAATAACTTTTTTGTATTTTAACAGAGAGATTTAATTTTCATTCTTCATGCATTTTGTTATCAGGTGCACCTTCAATGGAATTTTTAGACTCTCCAGTTACAGCCATGGACCACCCATTTCTGAAAGCATTTCAAGCATCATCTAGTTCTTCTCCAGAAACACTAACAGATGGTAATGAAAATAAATTGACAAATATTTTTGGATGTGGTAAATAAGAATGTAGATTGATTTCATTTTTTAGATCTTTTTTTCTTCAGTATTACCACAATTTGGTTATAATTTTACTTTTTAACCATGCACTGAGAAAAAAGCAAGAAACTTCTTTTGGTGGGCAAAATTTCTAAACAGGAGCATTATGAGTATTCTAATAATTCAATAATTTAAAGTTTTAAAACCTTATTTTTGCATGTGATTGTTTTGATGTCTGAGTAAGAGAGCCCTCTAGTGGACTGCCTTGATCCTTCAGGCTCTCCCAATCAGGATGTAACCCAGTGGTAAGCATAAATTAGCAAGGTTTTGTCATTTATAAATGATGCATATACATATAAATTATACATTATACATATACATGAGTTTTATTAATTTTTAAGCACTTGTATTCTATTTCCTTTATTAAGACAAAACATTGAAGAAGGAATTTTTTTTTTTAGTGTTTATTTTTGAGAGAGAGAGAGACAGACAGACAGGGCACAAGCAGGGGAGGGCAGAAAGAAAGAGGAAGATACAGAATCTGAAGTAGTTTCCAGGCTCGAACTGTCAGCACAGAGCCCAATACGGGGTTTGAACTCACAGACCATGAGATCATGACCTGAGCCGAAGTCGGACGCTTTAACCGACTGAGCCACCTAGGTGCCCCTGAAGAAGGAATTTTTATGGTGCATTAGGTATTTAATATTTGCAAGTATTTTTAAGTGAGAATTTTTAAAAATAATTTCATATAATCTTTTCATGTACCCTGACTTTCTCCACAAGGGATTTTAGGGCTACTTACATACTTACAAAAACAACACACAACAAAGTAATGATAAAATATAGATAGAAGTAAGAAATGTAAACCAAGAAAAAGGATACAATTATATCAACTTTCCAGGTTGATGTAATTGCTGATGATGTAATTAAGCTTTAGTTTTGACTGAGGGTAGTGGCATCCAAGGCACAGAGAAAGGTGTGATCAGCCAAATACTTTTCATTATTAGAAAGACTCATCAGGGGTGCCTGGGTGGTGCAGTCGGTTAAGCGTCCAACTTCAGCCAGGTCACGATCTCGCGGTCCGGGAGTTCGAGCCTCGTGTCGGGCTCTGGGCTGATGGCTCAGAGCCTGGAGCCTGTTTCCGATTCTGTGTCTCCCTCTCTCTCTGCCCCTCCCCCGTTCATGCTCTGTCTCTCTCCCCAAAAAAATAATAAACGTTGAAAAAAAAAAATTAAAAAAAAAAAAAAAGACTCATCATATTATTGTGAGTTCCACAGTGTTAATGAAAGGTATACTGGTGCTGGATTTTATTTTATTTTATTTTATTTTATTTTATTTTATTTTATTTTATTTTATTATTCTATTCTGTTCTATTCTATTTTATTTTATTATTATTTTTTAACATTTATTTATTTCCGAGAGAGAGAGGCAGAGCATGAGCGGGGGAGGGGGAGAGAGAGATACAGAATCTGAAGCAGGTTCTAGGTTCTGAGCTGTTTGTTAGCACAGAGCCCAATGCAGGGCTCGAACTCACTAACTGCGAGACCACAACCTGAATTGAAGTCGGATGCTCAACCGACTGAGCCACCCAGGCACCCCACCAGTGGTATATTTTAAAGATGTGTCTATAGTGTGAACCTCAATGATGCAGTGGCCCAAGGTCCTTGAAAACTTTTTTCAGCAAATGCAGCATGTGGTTGCTCATTTCTGATAGTCACCTTGATAAAAGTGGTGAAATACTGTTTTATCGGATAAATGGTAACATATCATTAAAATGCAACTCAATGAAGGTGATTCTACAAGTGACTTAGCTCAAATGGTCCAACATGATCCAGAGAAAGACCCGTAGTTTTGAGATGAATGGATAGGCAGCACATATTCTAAGCATTTTTTCTTATTTTTCTCAATAGGCTTTTGTTAGATAGTTGACAGAGTATGGTTATACTCTGTGCTGATTGTCTGTAGTTAGGTGATTTTTATGTTGCTGGTTGTGGTGAATTTATATGCTTTGAAAACTAGAACATGTATTCACGTTGATATTCTTTTTTGGATATGAAAGGACCCAAGCAGCACATTCACCTGAAATGAAGGTGAACTTTTCATGGAACAAGGCTCTTAGTGCCCTTAGTGTTTTCTTCATGAAATCCTGATTTTCCTTCCTGAAGCAATTTTAAATTCCTTTTACAACATAAACTATTGCTTGTTTAGCTTTAAAAAGTGAATACCAAAGGGGAGCCTGGGTGGCTCACTTGGTTGAGCATCTGACTCTTGATTTTGGCTCAGGTCATGATCCAGGGTTGTGGGATCTAGCCCTGCATCGGGCTCTGTGCTGAGCATGGAGCCCACTTAAGATTCTGTCTCTCCCTCTGCCCCTCTCCCCTGCTCTCTTTCTCTCTCTCAAAAAAAAAAAAAAAGGAATACCATGGAAAATGGTTAAAATTATTTTAGTTTTGAAAAGTTTCAAAGCAGGTAGTATCTTGGTTGCTTATACACACTGCCATAGTCCATTCGGGTGGCTATAACAAAATACCATAGACTGTGTAGCTTATAAACAAAAATTTATTTCTCATGGTTCTGGAGGTAGGGAAATCCAAGATCAGGGCACCAGCATGGTTGTGTTCCGGTGAAGGTCCTCTTCTTGGTTCATAGCTGGTCCCTTCTCATTGTGTCCTCATATAGTGGAAGAGTTGAGGGATCTCTTTAAGAGCACCAGTCCCATTTGTGAGGATTCCACACTCATGACCTAACACCTCCCAAAGACCCCACCTCTTAAGACCATCTCACTAGGCATTATGATTTCAACAGATGAATTTGAGGGGAACACAAACATTCAGACCATAGCATAGACCTTCTGTAATTACTTCTGTGTGTTATTGGTTATGGTGTTACATGAATTTCTAGTTTCACTATAAAATTTAAAATGCCGTTGAAGAAAGCAAAGTGTGCTCTTATGTGAAGTAGCTATATGGTATTATTTAATATGAACCAGTTGGACATTAGCAGAATGTTTTCCAATAAAAATTACTTTGTCTTACAATGCTCTGAACTCTAAAAAATAATTAGGTGGTAGGATTAATTACCATTTAGACCATTCTGGTTTGAAAAATAAGAATTCATCATTGGTAACAGTAAAGTTTTCTTTCTTTTTTTTTTTTAATTTCAGGAGAATTTATAATGATGTAAATATATCACATAGAATTTTTTTTCTTTATTAGTAGGTACAAGTGGTCAAATTTCTTCCTTAAAGAGACCTGAAGAGGATGATATGGCTTTCTTTGAAAGACGATACCAAGAAAGGGTAAGTTTGTGGGGAAATCTGCTTACTTTAAGCATTTAATTGTGACAAAGACACAGTAGAATTACATATTGATTGTGGATCATCATTGAAAATAATTTATAAAGTCTCTACTTATAGCTATTAGGACTTGAGGCTTATTTAGAATGATTCAGAGAGAAACAGGATGAATGAATAATATGATATCTAATATGCTAATTTATGAAGGTCATAAATATTGATTAAATATACAAATAAAATCATCAATAATAAACACCAACCATCAGCAGATTTGTAAATTACGTGTATCTTGAATTCTTTTTTTTAATCTTGAAATTTTAATATGTAATATTTTTTCTTCTCAGTGCATTCAAGGTATATCTAGACTCAAATTAAAATTACCCATTAGTCTTTAAGAAACAGAACACAAAACCTAAATGTATGTTAGCGATCCTGAGAGCTCAGCAACTGTAGTATTGATGTTTTCCCAGCTTTCACTAGTGATAATTTTCATCAGTTCTCCACCACACTATAAACTCCTTAGGGATAAACAGTATTTCGTTCCTTTTTATATTTTCTTCAGAATTAACTACAGTGCATTGCACATAATAACTTTTCAATAAATATTTATGGAAAATTGAAAAAGTAAACACTTATTGATTGATCATCACTTTCATACATCTCATAAAGTTACACATTTGATGCGTTTCCTGGCAGTGTTCATATTTGATAGCTTTATTTTTGGTTATTGCCAGATGAAAGTGTGTTGGTTTGATGAGGTATGGGGAATGGTATCCATCCATATGGTACATTACCCAAAGTGCTTTTCTTAGGATTATTTTATAGTTGTTCAGTGGCTATTTATTATCTCTCCAACTGGGTAATAAGTGATAAGAAAGTAAAGACACTCTTGTCACTTTTTGTTGTAGCTTATTGAGTAACTGAAGGGTGGTAAAAGGAGACCATTAAATAAATTCACCTTCCAAGAGGAGAGGAAGGGTGTAGGGGGCAGAGATCAGCTTGGTTTTCCTGATGAAGAATTTTGAAGCAGAGGGGGAGTGTCCTAGATATGATTTAAGGCAGAGAAAGAACTAGAACTTTTTGCAGTGATGCAAATGTTCTATACCTGTGTTGTAGCTATTCATTATATGTAGCTCTATAAATCTCAATTTAAATCAACTGAAACTTAAAATTATTTTCCTCAGTCACACCAGCCACATTTCAATTGCTCAGTAGGCCACGTATGGCTAGTGGCTACCTTGACTAGAAAGTACTCATCTAAAGGTAAAAGGTGGTGGTAGGATCTCTGGAAGGGAGATTAAATGGCCAGAGTGAAGAAAGAAAAGGCTATTTTTACAGTATCATTAAGGATAGACTTTTTGAATTAAATCAGTCTCCATTCTTGGAATACACAGGTGCACAGCTGAATTTTAGTTTTTCGTCCTAGGCTCATGAGGAACAGTGTTCTAGAACTCCTTCCTTCCTTCCTCCAGAAGCCTGGGTAGTATTGACTACCTTGAAAACATGCCAGTTGGTGTTTGCTTGTGGGAAGATAATGGGGGGAGTTCTTATCTATGATTGTTTTAGAGGATATACCTGGCCAATCCAGGCTACTTATTATAAATAGACCTAGAATTTATGGATTTATGAGATGTAGTTTATAACTCTCCAGCTTGTGTGATTTGTGGATTTATGAGACACAGCTTATAAACTCGCCAGCCTGTGTGATTAATGGAGTATAAAAACTAAGAAGTTCAAAGCTAAACAACTTCTTCTGAGCTGACATGTACTATACACATTATTAGTACTTGCATTTTACTCCATGCACTGTTGAGGGAAAAGGGATAACTAGGAAGCTCAATCTGATAGGTCAGGGCCCCTTTAGAAAGCAATGTGATGTCTGTATCTGGTTTTTGCTTGTATCCTTTGCTAATCATTGGTAACATTTAGTGTGGTGAAGGATCTATGATAAATATGAGTTAGCTTTGATAGTTGATGCCTTTTGGTCACATGGTTTACTAACTACTTTTAGATATTATTGAAGAGTTGCTTCATTGCTTTTATATCTTAGGTCAAGTTATGTTCTTCCATTGTGGATGACCCTTGGTCTCCTATCCCCAAGAAAGGAGAATTTTATTAAGGAAACAGTTATCAAAGGCCAACTAGGTGCAAGGTGCTATTGCTATTAGTGCCAGGAAATTGAAAAAGAAAAAAGGAAGGGGGAGATATCTTTGCTCTTCAGACACTAGATTAGGTGGATGTATTTGCTAAGTACTATTTTAAGTGAGGAAACCCTGCTTTAGCTTTGTTTGGTTGTTTAGCATTTTCTCTTTTTTGATATTACATAAAGCTAACACTTGGCCCTAAATGAGGGGAAAGGATTTGTTGACTGCTTATTAAGTACCTAGATCTTTATATATACGATCTTATTTACACCTTTAGAACAACCCTGAGAACCACCTATTATTATGACCTTTTTTTTTTTTTTTTACAAATGAGAAAATTATTGGTTATGTAGCTTGTCTCAAATAGTTAATAAATGGTAAAGATTCAAATACGCTTTTATAATCTTTGCCTATAATCTTTGCCTTAATATAAGGTATTTTTTGGAGGTCCTTCAGATGACCTGCTGACTGATCCAGTGTATTAAGAGTGATATGAATGCATGATTTCTTTTTTTTTTCCTTTAAAGCTTATTTATTTATTTTTGAGACAGAGGGAGGGAGAGGAAGTGGGGGAGGGGCAGAGAGAGAGAGAGAGAGAGGGAATCCCAGGCAGGCTCTGTACTGTCAGCACAGAGCCCAATGCGTGGCTCGAACCCATGAACCATGAGTTTGTGACCTGAGCCAAAGTCAGATGCTTAACCAACTGAGCCACCCAGGCACCCCTGAATGTATGATTTCTGAATCAGGTCCTAACCAACTCAGAGAGGAGAGAGAGGGGAAAAAATGGGGATGAGACAAATGTAAGATATAAACATTTTATTATTGGGATGTTATGATTTACAATTTGATAAGATTGGGTACTAGGTCCCTTCTGGTTTCTTGATATTATTCCTATCACCTTAGAAGGTAGGAGGCCCTGCCTCCACCTATCATGCCCCATATTTTGTCCCCCTTTCTCTTGCAGAGAGAAGGCAGTGGTGTTGCCTCTGGGAATTGTAAGAGGCAAGTGGGCTCTCTGTTCTCTGGGACCTTTTTTCCCATGGAAGGGGTTTAAATGTTTCCAAAAGGTCAGAAAGCCACTAGTAGGGAATGCAAGCTGCTTCTTTGCTTCAGTTATAGTGGAGCCTTCAGGGATGTAACTGTGGAAATGTGAAAACCAGAAGTAGAGGAAACTGTCCTTACAGTAGCCCATGTGCCAGAGATAATTCAGCTGCATTAGGTATATTCTGTAGGGAATATGCATAGGCTGGATGTATGGTTAGGTATTTAAGCTTTTGTAAGACAGTTTTTAAGTGGAAGTTAAAATACACTTAGTAATTTTCTCCAAAGCAATATTCACTATGTTATTTTTATTAAAATGCTTCTGTAAAGTTGAAATCAAACCACAGCTTAAAAATGCAGTTAGGTCCCTTTAACTATTAGATTTTGGCTTTAGAATTTAGCAGCTTAAGAATTGCTAAGTAACTGTGTGAAATGGCTGTGATAAATGAGACATGAATCCAAATAAGGTGTGTACAACCTTTTTTTCTTTAGGATGTTTTATACATTATTGTATCAACAAATATTTTAATTTTACAGATAAAAATGGAAAAGGTTGCTAAGCAGAAAGGAAAAGCACCGTTGCCATCAAGTACAAAACCTTCATGAAGACTATCAAATTAAAACCATCATCCAAATAGGTTTTGTTTGTGTTTATTTAAATATAGTAATAGTTTATTTTCTCCCAAATTATTTACTTCTTTTACTATGTAAAAATGTCATTTTGGTTGTTTCCTTAATTTTTTTAAAACATTTTTTAAATATTTATTTTTGAGAGATCAAGAGAGAGAGAGAGAGACAGAGTGTGAGTGGAGGAGGGGCAGAGAGAGAGGGAGACACAGAACTTGAAGCGGGCTCCAGACTCTGAGCCGTCAGCACAGAGCCTGACGCGGGGCTTGAACCCACGAACCATGAGATCATGACCTGAGCCGAAGTCGGACGCTCAACTGACTGAGCCACCCAGGTGCCCCATTGTTGTTTTCTTAATTTATTTAAACAAGTGAGAATACTTTATATTACTTCTGTCAAAAGTCATGATTTCATATCTTGTATATACTTTTTGTCTCTCCTAACAAATGAGGTTATTTTCATATTAGTCAAAATGAGAAAATACAGTAACTGTTTTTAGTCTGTCATATATTATCTTTTTAAGGCTATTTAGAAAATTAAATATGTTATTGAGGGTTTTTACCACTGCTTAAAATGAGTAAGTTAAAATCTTGATTTTTTATTTTTCAAGCTTTGTAATCTTGATTTATGTTTTTAAATAAAAAGCTATATTTTAAAATTATATAATCATTGTCTAGTGGTGTCTACTGATTTTTTAAGTTGTTTTGTTAACTATGGGTTGTATATAACTGTATTGACACTTCTCGTGTGCTACTTCAAATCTTCTTGGCCCCACCTCTTACTCCATTACTGCTGTGAAACAGTTTGAGGCAGACTCTGACAGCTTCTTATGGACAAAAGTACAAATTTCATTTGATGGCATTTCATCTTGGGAGCATTTCATGACTCTCTCGCTTTTTTCTCCAGGGATCTTCTGACACTGTGACTTGGGATGCATCATAGATGTATGAAATATATGGGGGAATTAATGACCTCAGGACCACCCTTGACTAATGGGTAAATGCTCTCTTCCATCTCCTAGGAAGATAGTTCTGAGATGCCTTTTATAAGTTTCCTCAGAAAATCCTGTGGGATTGAGCACCAGTCACCCATAGCTGTGACCAACTCCATAATATATTGTTATGTTAGCTTTCTCTAACTTCTCTAACTTCTCTGATCCTTCTCTCTGGTTCCCTCAGATTACTTCTCAAATAAATACCTGTATGTGAGTATTTGTCTTAGGCTTTGCTTTTGGGTGGCTGGTAAACCCAGGCCAAGATGGGTACCAGGAATGGCCTTAAAAAGCAAACCCTCTGGTTTGGATTCTGTGACTGGATCATTCACTGGACTGATGATAACAAAGACCCAATAGCTAGTGGTAAGTGGTGTAGTGATAACTTCTGTCACGTGGATGCGTCACAGTTTCTGAATTGGATTTGGGTAGGGTGTAGGTGGAAGGTGAAGTGTTAGGTTACACAGTAGCTGTGGCATTACAGTGAAATGAGACTAATGGAAATTATAAAGCTGGAGATGTTGGTTAGCTATTGTTAACTGCTTTAACAAGCGTGAAAAAAGAAAATGGCATAGGTTCATGTTAGCTATTTAAGTCAAGGGATGCTGTGAAAGCCAGAGTGCTGCCTCCATAGCACCCTTTAAGGAAAAATCTCATCTGCAGACGCTGGCAATCTGTGCTGATGATCCAGCCCAAATAGTAAAGGTGGCAAGGCCACAAAGGAAACTGAATGCACAGCCTCAATCATCTCCTCCAGCAAAGTCAGCATGCTGACAGGAAAAGATTAGAACCTTGGATCATAGAATGGGAATATTTGTGTTGGTGAGCCTGAGAAACTTGAACTCTGATGTTCCCTTGGTTCTCTGAGCCACAGAAGCAGACTCTTCTCCTCCACTTTGCTGATGGAGATCAGAGTACACTTGTTTGGAGATCCTGCATAGAATTTATCGGGGGCACTTGCATTGTAAGATGATACTTGCCCTCCTCAAGACCCACCCCTGCTACCTCTCCTTACTCCAAACTGATAACTAGGATCAGGTCTCAGCATACCCTAAGTGGGGAAATACAGTCCTTCCTATAGGAGGATAAGTTACAACTGAAGGAACTGCAGGTTCTTCTTAAAATGTATTGGCAGGAACCTGGGAAATATGCCTGGGAGTAGGTCTCGAAGGTGTTGGAGGGGGATGGAATATATGGCTTGATAGGAGAGAGTAACATGGTAGCACTTAAACTCCTAACTTGGGTTTTAATGCCTTAGATATCTGGAGTTGGTCCTAACACTGCTAGGGTGGCATCTGGAAGATATGGTGGAAATGCTAGAATTTATCTGGCATGGTATTGAGGAAGGGGTCACAAAACTCAACGAAGTCACAATGTTAGAATGGATGTGTTGTTTGAAACTTCAGAAGCTACCACTTGAGCGTTTTCCCTATGAAGGCTCAGATGACACTCACAATTAAGGCAATAAAAAATGTAATGGTGAAGAGTATACTGGCAATTTTGAGAAGATTGGCTGTGGCTGACATCTACAGGCTAGAATTGATGATAGAAGATGCTGCCATGATCTTGGGCTCCTTGATATCAATGTAGATGATGGGATGCAGTTGAAGGCCAGGTTGTGGAACTGAACTGTCAGATGCCCAGTGGACATAATTAATGGATACCAAGGCATGGATCTGTGAAGGAGTTTAAAATTGTGGTGTTCCAAGGGGCAAGACAGAAGGACAGCTGATTAGGTTGCTACTTGATTTGTAAATCCACTTGTGTAACTACTGGATTCTTCACCTAGTTTTCAGACTTCAGGTAGGTCAGATCTAGAGCCCACTCATAGAAGGGAGAGCCCAGATTCCCTTGAGGAGGGGTCCTCCAGTATATATGATAAACATCATGTATATACTTGCCCCAGAGGGGCACCCATTAGTGTAACTATGCAGTGGAGAAAGAGGAATACTCAGATTTTTCAACCAAGGACTTTTGGATATAGCATCTGAACTCATATGGATCCCAAAGAACCCAAAACACCATTGTGGTCCTCTGGTTGTATGCAACCCCGTGATAAATGGAGTCCTAACCAAAGTCTGTCCCAGTGAGTATAATGTATCTGGCCCCACTTTTTGTTTATTTCTAAAGTACCTAAATATATATAATTGGGACAGATATACTCTACTTAGAAGCTGAAAGAGTCCTTGAGCCTACATTGATAACACTTGCTTCATGCCCCAGATACTGTTCAGATGCTGTAGGTTTGGGTCAGAGTTAATGACCCAGGGGCCTCCCTTGACCAAAGCATTATACAGGCACAAAGTCAGTAAGGATATAGAAGACTTGAACAACTATTAACCAACTTTATGTAATTGACATTTACAGAACACTCAACCCACTTTTTTTTTTAATGCACATGAAACATTTACTAAGATTGACCACACTCTAGGTCACAAAACAAGTCTCAATACTTTTAAGATAATTCAGGTCATGATGTCTTCTGATCATAATGGAATTAAATTAGAAATCAGTAACAAATATATCTGGGAAATCTCCAAAAATTTCTAAGTTATATAATATCTAAATAATCCATGGGTAGAGGAAAAAAGTAAAAAAAGGAATCAAAGTACTTTTAACTGAATGAAAATGAAAACTATTTGTGGGATTTAGCTAAAACAGTATTTAGAGGAAAATTTATAGCATCAAATGCCTATATCAGAAAAGAAGAAAGATTTCAAATCAGTTTCAACTTAAGGAACTGGAGAAAGAAGAGAAAATGAAAACTAAGAAAAAGGAAATAATAAAGACCAAAGCAGAAATATAAAACAGAATGCAATAGAGAAAATGAATAAAACAAAACAGTTTGTTTGAGAAGACCAATAAAATTGATAAACCTCTATAACCAGACTGATCAGCAAAGGCTAGAAAGAAAGAGAACACACAAATCACCAATATTAGGAATGAGAGTTATGACATCACTATATGTTCTATTAGAAGGATAATAAGGGAATGTTATAAACAACTTTATGCCAATGAATTTGACAACTTAGACTGAAATAGATAAATTCCTTGAAATACAAAAACTGAAGCTCATTCAATAATAAATAGATAAACTGTTTAGCCCTTTATTGTATGCTGTTAGCTCATATATCAATTAAAGAACTGATTTATACTTAAAAATCTTCCCACAAAGAAAATTCCAGGCCCAGATGGCTGTACTGTGAATTTTACCAAACATTTAAGGAGCAAAGATGACTAATTCTATATAGCCTTTTCCAGCAAATTAAAGTTGGGAATTCTTTACAATTTAATCTATATGGCCAGCATTACTCTGATATGAAAACCAGACAAAGACATCACAAGAAAAGAAAGTTTCAGACTAATTCCTCTCAAACATAGATACAAAAATTCTTAACAATTTTGGCAAATCTAAGAATATGTAAAATGGATAATATTTCATGATTGAATGGGTGTTTTCCAAGGAATGGAAGGTTGGCTTAACATGAAAATTAATATAATTCATCATATTAACAAACTAAAAAAGAACCACATGACCATCTTAATAGATGTAGGAGTACTTGACAAAATTCAACACACATTCAAGACAAAAACTCTCAGCAAACTAAGAATTAAGGTAATTTCTTCAATCTGATAATGGGTATTTACTAAAAAGCCACTGCTAACATCATAGTTAATGCTGAAAGGCAAACGCTTTCCTCCTCAGATGAGGAACATGGCAAGGATGGCTGCTCTTGGCACTTGCATTCAACATACTGGAGGTTCTAGCCATTGCTATAAGGAAAGATAAAAGAAAAGATACCCAGATTGGAAAGGAAAAAGTAAAAGTCTTCATTTGCATGTGACTTATATGCAGATAATTCTATTAAATATACTAAAAAAAACTCACCGGAAATAAGTGAATTTAGCAAGGATGCAGAAAATAAGATCAATATACAAAAATTATATTTCTATATATTATCAACGAAACAACTAGAAATTGGAGTCAAGAAAATAATAACATTTACAATAGCATAAAGAATTCTTAGGGATAAATTAGACAAAGATGTACAAAACCTTTTGTTTTGTACATTGAAAAATTTGTTCATTGAAAAAACATTGAAAAATACAAAATATTGCTCAGAGAAATAAAGTAATATATAAAAAATGGGGATATATACACAGTATTCATAGATCAGAAGACTCAATATTGTTAAGATGTCAATTCTCAGTGTATAGATTAAATGTAATTCCAATAAAAATCTCAGCAGACTTTGTGTATGTGTTGTGTGTGTAGACATTGACAAGGTAATTCTAAAATTCACACAGAACTGCAATGCTAAAACAATTTTGAAAGAGAACAATATTGGAAGGCTTACAGTACCTGCCTTATAATAAGTATCTGTCTATAATAAGTCTTAAAGACTTATTATAAAACTACAATAATCAAGATGGTGTGTTTTTAGACTAAAGCAAATATATTAGTGTAACAGAATAGAGAATTCAGAAATAGTCCTACACATATATGGTCAATTGATTTTTTTTTTAATGTTTATTTATTTTTGAGATAGAGAGTGAGCAGGGCGGGGGGACGAGGGGGAGAGAATGCGCATGAGAGAGAATCCCAAACAGGCTCCATGCCATTAGCCCAGAGCCCAATGCGGGGCTTAAAACCATAAACCGTGAAATTGTGACCTGACCCAAAACCAAAGTCAGACAACTGACTGAGCCAGCCAGGGACCCCTGGTCAGTTGATTGTTGACAGTGATGTTAAGGCACTTCAATGGAAAAAATAATAGCATTTTCAACAAATGGTGGTGGAAAAACTGGACATCCAAATGCAAAAGTATAAACTTTGATTCATGCTTTGCATCTTATACAAAAATGAACTCAAAAAGAATTATAGATCTAAACAAAGCCTAAACATGTAAAATTTCTAGTAGAAAATATGGGAAGCTTTTGTGAACTGGGTTAGCCACTGATTTCTTAGATATAACACAAAAGCATGATCCATAAAAGACAAAACTTATAAATTGGACTTCATCAAAATCAAGAACTTCTGCTGTTTGAAATACTCTTTTTAGAGAATGAAAAAATAAGCCACAAACTGCGAGAAAATATTTGCAAATTTGAAGGAGTTATATCCGCAGTATGTAACAAACTGCAAAGCTCAATAAGGAAAGAATTCAGTTAAAAAATGGGAACAAGTCTGAACAGACACTTTACCTAAGAAGTTGTATGGTTGGGAAATAAACATGAAAAGATGCTCAACATTTTTAGTCAATAGAGAAATGGAAATTAAAACTACAAGGAGATGCTATTGTACATAAATGTCTAAACTTAAAAACATGGACCATATATAGTCGGTTAAACATTCTGACTCTTTTTTTTTTTTTTTTTTTTTTTGCAACTTACTCTTGATTTTGGCTCAGGTCATGATCTCATCCTTTGTGAGTTTGAGCCCTGACTGGGGCTCTGCCTTGCTGGTGTGGACCCTGCTTGGGATTCTCTCTTTCCCTCTCTCTCTCTGCCCCTCCCCTGCTTTCTCCCCACCTCTCAAAATAAGTAAGTAAACTTAAAAAAATAAAAATAAGAATACAGAAAAAGAAAAATAAATCTATATATGGGGCACGTGAGTGGCTCAGTCGGTCGTGTGTCCAACTTCAGCTCAGGTCATGATTTCATGGTTCATGAGTTCGAGCCCTGAGTCAGGCTCTGTGCTGACAGCTCAGAGCCTGGGGCCTGCTTCAGATTCTGTGTCTCACTCTTTCTCTGCCCCTCCTCCATGCTCGCTCTCTCTCTCAAAAATAAACATTAAAAATAACAACAACAACACAGACCATATAAGATGATGATGAGGATACGGGGCAACTAGAACTCTTAAACACTGGTGTGGGAATATGAAATAGTAAAACTATTTTGTGAACATAGTCTAGGAGTTTCTTAAAAATTTAAACACATGCAATAATATGACCCAAACATTCTACTGCTAGGTATTAACCTGGGAGAAATGAAGGCATATGCCCATACAAAAACTTGCACATGAATGTTCATAGCAGCTTTATTTGAAACAATCCCAAACTGGAAACAATCTAAATATTAAAAGGTAGATAAATTGTGTTATATTCATGTAATGGAATAGTACTCAGCAATAATGGGCAATAAACTGTTTATACACATGACAAAATGGATGAATCTGAAAATAATTATGCTGAGTGAAAGAAACCAGACAATATACATAGTGCATGATTTCATTAACATCAAATTCCAGAAAATGCAAACTAATGTATGGTGACAGAAAGCAGAACCTGTCACTTTGAGTGTGTGTGTGGGGGGGAAGCCAAGTATTTTTCTGGGGCATGAGGATACTTTTGAAGGTGGTGAAGGAAATGTTTGTTACCTTGATTGTGAGGATGATTTCAACAGTTGTATACATATGTTCACCTATAAAATTGCATACTTTTAATAACTGCAGTTTACTGGATGTTAATCATACCTCAGTAAAGCTGTTAAAAATTAACAGGGATGGGGTGTTTGGGTGGTTCAGTGGATTAAGCGTCCAACTCTTGATTTTGGCTCAGGTCATAATCTCACAGTTTGTGAGATCAAGCCCAGAGATGGGCTCCATTCTGAGAGGAAGAGAGAGGAAGAGAGAGAGAGAGAGAGAGAGAGAGAGAGAGAGAGAGAGAGAATGAAAATGTTAAATGAGCTCATGCTAAATTCACGTGACATGAGCCGAAATCAAGAGACCAGGGCTCAACCCAGCTCAACCCACTGAGCCACCTAGGCGCCCAACAGAGATAACTTTCAACTGTTGTGCAAAGTTTGCCACAAATAGGTGCATATAACAGCTAAGCTCTACTAATTTTTGTTCCTTACTGTTCTGAAAAAAGGCCGCAATAAGAGAAAGATCTGATGCCAAGGTTTGGCTGGGAAGTGCTTGTAAAGCTACTGATTTAAAAGTCACATTTCATTTACTTATTTTCCAACTTGTATAACAAATGTTGGGATTCTTCTATTTCGGTTGTTTTAAAATTTAAATCAATATGAGCAAATTAGTAGACTGTGGAATCCAAACCACTCTCTTCCGTCATTATTTGAAGCCTTGTAAAATTAACCTCCCACCTGCCATCGCGCGTGGAGCCCGGAAGCTCAGGAATCCCCGCACTTGCAGCCTCTGTGCGCAGCTTTCCCCGTGCGTGGCCCCGCCCAGCACGCCGTGCCCCAGGCCCCAGGCTTTGGCGGCCACGTGAACCAAGCAGCGGCTCCCGAAAAGCCACGGTGATGGCGCAGCAATGTGGGCGCAAGCGCAGTGCGGGGCCTGAGCGACCTAGGCACGCGTGGTAAGTCTCTCTGCACGTGCGCGACGGCGGGCTGACGGCAAGCCGCGGTGGCGGGCGGTGGAGGGCCGAGGGCCCAGCATGTGGGGTCAGGGGCACTTTTCTGGAGCTTCTGTGGTGGAAAGTGTGAGGTCAGTGGTAGTCTTTTTGGTAGGTGCGGTGGTAGCCGCCGCAAGGACCGTCTTTTCACCTCTGCTTGCCTTTTAGGTCTCCCAAGTATGGGGTAAGGCCCATTTCCTGGCCTTCCTTCGCCTTGGAGCCGCCCACCTATTTCTGAGGGTGCCAGGCACCCCCGGTTTTGAGTGCAGGGCTGCGAGGCGAAACCTGTTTACAAATAACTTGGGCCTACATAGTCTCGGTGGAGATGGGGTCTTGCAGGCCTGTTGTGCGGTGGAGTTCTCTTTTCCCGCAAATTCTGTGCCATTTAAACTTCAAAATCCCTCATAAAATAGGTGTCAAGGGGCAACCTGGACTCACTTATTCCGAATTTTGCCACGAATTGGAGATTTGGAAGTGCCATCTGGTAATCCACTTTTGCTGGAAGCGGGTGCAGCGTCGGTTTCTTCATAATCATCGCGGGAAAGTCTTTTTGACCCCTTTTAAAAATCAGATTTTATGATGAACCATACAGCTTCTCGGCATTTCCAGATATTTTCAGTTTTACTAAATCTAAGCCAATGGCTTACAGAGAAATACAGTCTCTCTAAACATTTCATCTTGGTTTTACGACTTTTTGCTCAATTAAATAAAAAAAAATTTTTGACCAGTAGTGGAAGTAGGATACGTATTTTGAACACCTTTTCATGCAGCATAATGTATGTGAAAAAACTATATAAGGTATAACAAAAACCAGAAGAATAAAAGTTTAAAATTTTTGACTTT
This sequence comes from Prionailurus bengalensis, assembly GCF_016509475.1. Lineage (NCBI taxonomy): Eukaryota > Metazoa > Chordata > Mammalia > Carnivora > Felidae > Prionailurus > Prionailurus bengalensis. The sequence goes on from NC_057348.1 coordinate 115,336,130, forward strand.
TTTTTTTTTTAACCTGGGACAATTTTTCTCTTCTGTAAGTACTTGAGGGAGCATTTGAAACTCTGGTGTAACACAGTTCTTCGGTAACTTTTAAAGCTCTTAAAAAGTCTGTTTTCTGTTTCCTTCCAAGAGCTAACATTTATGTAAAGGGCAGTATTCTAGTATATTAATGATAAAGTTATAAACGAGTAGACATTTATTTTGAAATATTTTGGAGTTAGAAAGTATAATACTATGTAATGAAAATTAGTTTTGAAGTAATAGGCAAAATTTGATTTGATTTTGCAGTCTTTAATTGAAATATCTCTTCAAAAATAGAAATCACTGTACCTTTTAAATAAAATTGATTACCAGTCTGAAGCGTTTGGTCTCTATATATTTGTAGTGTTTCTTTTTGTTTGAATTGTAGAAGTCCTGCTCTCCTTTTGGGAGGGCATCAATTTTTTTGAAAGAATATGCATATTGTTCTGAAGTATTGATTTATGTAACTGACTAGAATATGTCTAGATATCTACTTCAGTGTAAATTTGTAAAATCTTGGCTAAAAGAGATAATTTCAAAAGATAGAGATTGTATATGATGAAATTGCAGAGTACAGTATACTCAAGACAAGAATTACTGGAGAAAATCTCTCAGGTCATGTTTGATATAGAGGTTGAATTTTGATAACTTTATTTAGGAACAAAACATACTTGCAGGAATTTGAACATTATACAGTTTAGGCTTTCTTGATTCACTGTGAATGGACAGATTATTAGAACTTAATTTAAGGTATTGAATTGTTTTAGTTTTTCAGGAATTGCCCAGATGGATGAAGATACACATTACAATAAAGGTACTGACACTAAAAATTATTTTTGGATGTAAGAGCTAGATAATCTTGATTAATTTCTAATTTTCTTTGCATTTTGATTTGGTTTTAGTTGAAGATGTGGTTGGAAGTCATGTGGAAGATGCAGTAACATTTTGGGCCCAGGTAAATAGCCTGGTTGATTTCTTTCCCCATCCCTTTCCTCCACCAACCCAGGTCCTGCTCAACAGAAACAAAAACAAAAACCCCAGAATATAGATATCCTTGTCATTCTCAGTGCCTAATTATTGAACATTTAACACAAGCCATTTTTGGAAGCGCACTGGTTACAGCTGGGACTTAAACTACCTGAGTTATGAGTAGTATGCTTATAATGCACTGAGTTAAAAAAGAAAGAAAGCAGCAAGATTATAGTTGTGGTTTCAGAATTACACTCAATTTAACACCAACAATCTAGGCTGCATAAATTACTGAATGCGCTAAGAAACTTATATTTGTGAAGTTATAGCCCCATCTAGGGGTCTTTTATAAGATTGTTTCTTGAAAGATATTACCTTTTTAATGTAATTTTTTTTAATACTTTAACTTTGAATTTGACATATAATCTCTCTTTCATCATGAAGTTGGAAGCACTAGTGGAACATTTATAGTTTTCTACGGACTTCAAGTCAGATAAGTTTCCTTAGGTTTAAATATAAAGCAAAGTACCAAAGTGCTTGTGTTCTAGAATTTAAAAAGGTGAATTCCTCTAATTACACAATTACTCACTAGTTTTTAATTTTGTGAACTACACATAATATGGGAGGGAAAGGTATGGCATTTTTCTGTAAGAACTGCAGTATGAGAACTCTTTTGTGGTGGTGGAGCGAATTGGCAATATGGGAAATAGAATTTACGAGAAGAAAAGTTGTAGAAGAACTCGATTAACCACTGTTCTTATATCTATATAGAAAACATTGTGGAAGGGTGATATTCCTAGAAAACTTGTGGTAAATTTGTATTTCTGCTTATGCAAATATTTTCTGCTTATGCAAATATATTCTACCCAAATGTTTTATGCATGTTGTCTCTGTATTAATAGCAACTGTGTCACTCAACAATGTCCCAGATTAGATGATAGATATGTTTAAGCTCATAGCTTAAATAAGATTTTCTAGACCAGCACTGTCCAGTAGAAATGTGTGAGCCACATAAGTAATTTAAAATTTAGCAGACTCATGAAAACCTAAAAAGAAAGGGTGAAATAAATTTTAATATACTCAATATATCCAAAATATTTCAAATGCAGTTAACACAGATATATTTACAAGTATTTTATTTTCCTTTTCATATTAAGTTTTGAAATCTGATGTGTATTTTAGATTTACAGTATACTCTATCTCAAATCAGACTAGCTACATTTCAGGAGGGTATTGCCTATTGATCAGTGCAGCTGTAGACTTTGATTTCAACTGACCTTTTTGTGAAGCTGTTGATTAAATTTGGAGTTATTATTTTTTAATTTTTAAAATTTATTTATTTATTTTGAGAGAGAGAACCAACAAGGGGGGGGGAGACAGAGGATCCGAAGCAGGCTCTACGCTGACAGTGGAGAGCCTGATGTGGAGCTTGAACCCACAAACTGTGAGATCATGACCTGAGCCGAAGTTGAATGCTTAACCAATTGAGCCAACCAGGCATCCGAATTTGGAGTTATTATTTAAACCAGGAGTCAGCAAACTATTCCTGTAAAAGATTAGATTGTAAATATTTTAGGGATAGTGGGCCATATAGTCTATAGTAACTATTCAACTCTGTCAGCTCTGCTGTTGTGGTGCAAAGGCTTACGAAGACAGTACATAGATGTGGCTGTGATCCATTAAAACTTTATTTACCAAAGCAAGTGGTGGAGGCCAAAATTTGCCAACCTCTGATATCAACCATGAAGTGGAGGCCTTGTAGAAATTTAAACATTTTAAGAAGTTATGAAACATGTCATAAATGTATGAAAAGATTAAGAGTTAAAGCTACTAATGGCATTCATATGAATTGAATGATTATTTCAAGAAGCAAGTTATAAAATTTGACTGGAGTTGGAATGGGATATAAATAAAGAATAAATATTCACAAATATGTGGAGGCTGATCAAGATGAAGTTCTTCTCACCTATACTCTCTGTTTTTCTGACTCCATGGATTGCTGCCATATAGGCCACTTACATGAGAATTTTTGGTAGGCCAAGTGGAATGAGTAGCAGCTGAAGGAATCATAAGTGGCCTTCACCTTTTTTTGAAAGAAAGATATTTCCTTATTTTAGTCATATAGCTACAAAATATTTTGTTGATATATTAAGAACATATATGTACATTTAATTATTTATTTTGAAATAACTTTAGATTTATGGGAAGGTCATAAAATTAGTACAGTCTTTCTTTATACCCTTCATGTAGCTTCCAGTACTGCTAACATTTTACATAACCATAATACAGTTAAACAAAGCCAGATAATTAGCTGCAGCCTGTATTCAACTTTCAACAGTTTTTTATTGTCTTTTTTCCATTTTTTTTAAATTAAAAAAATGTTTATTTATTTTGAGAGAGTGTGAGCGCATGCATGCATGAGTGGGAGAGGGTCAGAGAGAGAGAGGAAGAGAGAGAATCCCAAGCAGGCTCTGCACTGTGAGCAAGGAGCTTGACTCAGGGCTGGATCTCACGAACCTTGTGAGATCATGACCTGAGCCAAAATCAAGAATCGGATGCCTAACCAATTGAGCTTCCCAGGTGCTCCCATCTTTTTTTCTAGTCTAGCATCCCTCATTGTATTTAGTTGTCATGTTTTTTTAGTTTCTTCTAACTTTGGTTTGTTCTTTTATTTATCCTTGTCTTTACTGATTTTGACATTTTTGATGAGTACTGGTCACTTATAGACTATTTCTCAGTTTAAAGTTTTGATGAGTACTGGTCACTTATACAACATCTCTCAGTTTAGGTTTGTTTGATGGTTTTTCATAAATAGATTGGCTGTAATACTACAGAAATGATACTTTGTCCTTTCTAGTGCATTATCTTGGGGATTCATGATATTGATAAATCATTATTGATAATGTTAACCTTTATCCACTTGGTTAAGGTGGTATCTGCTGGGTTTTTTCACTTTAAGGTTACTGTTTTTCCTTTTGTAATTAATAAGTGTTTTAGGGGTGCCTGGGTGGCTCAGTCAGTTAAACGTCCAGCTTTGGCTCAGATCATGATCTTATGGTTTATGAGTTTGAGCACTGTATTGGGCTCTGCACTGACAGTGTGGAGCCTGCTTGAGATTCTCTCTCCCCCCCACCCCCGCTCTGCCCCTCCCCCACTTGTGCCCTCTCCCCCCCCGAAAATAAATAAATAAATAAATAAATAAATAAATAAATGTTTTAGAGGGAGATACATTAAGATTGTCTAGTTGTGTTTCTCTTCAACTTTTCACCCACAAATTTTATTATTTATTACTGTAGTCATTGTCTAATGATGATTTTTTAAATTTTTCGTATGCTTTCTGCATGTATTAATTGGAATTCTTCTGTGAGGAAGCACTGTATCTTCTCCAATCATTTATTTACTCAATTATTTAGGTTAATATGGACTCATGGGTATTTATTCCATGGGCTATAATACAGCACTATCACTACTTACTTTGTTGTTTACATTGTTGCAGCTTTGGGCATCAGGAGATTATTCACATAGGCTGTTGTGCCTTTTAAAACATATCCCCATTTCTTTTTTGAGCATTTCTTTACTTTCTGGCATGACCAAAAATTCCAGGATCATCTTTTTTTCCCTATCTTCATCCTGGAATCCACCACTCTCCAGAACCCTGGTTCCTTTTATTGGAGAATGGTGTTTAGATATCAAGATCTGGGCACTAGGTGTGCTTTTTGCTGATGGTGTCATTGCTTTTAGGCCCTGTCGGCAGACAGAGCTGGAAAAAATATGTGTATAAAAACGTACACATGTACATATCTATATTTTTGTATCTTTCATATATGCATGTATATGCACACAAATGTGTATATATACACATACATACTATGAGTTCATATGAATATCTTCCAATTCTACAGTGCAGGTTCATTTTAGCCTTCTTTCTTTTTTTTGTAACTTCTTTCCTGCTCTCATTGTCTGTGGTATATTTACTTATTTGTTCGATCCTAGTATACACTTCAAAATTGTTAGCCCATACCCATGACAAATGAATTTACTAACTAGATTGCAGTATTTGTGTATAGAGGATTATATACATTTAACTTTTTTTTTACATCTGTTTTATCCAACAACAAATATATGAGAAGACTCATCATTTGACCAAAATATGCTATCCATTTTGAGCCATTAGATGTATAGTAAAATCCAGACACAATTGTTTATATTACATTTTAGGATTTAATAGTTTTTGCTTTCTTAGTTTGAATTCCAAGTAATTTGAACTCACTGCAAAGTAAAGATTTTCTAAAGCGTAGTACCACTTCTTAATAAAGAACTCATTTGAATTATGAAAAAATGTTACTGTAAGAAATTGATTTAATCTCTAATGCTCCAGAATCTTTTTAATGTTTATTATGTTTTGAGAGAGTGCATGAGTGAGGGAGGGGCAGAGAGAGAGGGAGCGAGAATTCCAAGCAGCATCTGTGCTGTTAGCGTGGGGCTTGATGTCCTGAACCGAGAGATCATGCCCTGAGCCGAAATCAAGAGTCCCAACGCTTAGCAAACTGAGCGATTTAGATGCACCTTGAATGCTCCAAAATCTTTTAAGTAATGCTTAGTAGAACTCTCAGTTGTATAGCACTGTCAAATAATGTATTGAATTTTACACTATAGCTATTCTTCCTTCTAGAGTATCAGTAGAAATAAGGATATTATGAAGATTGGTTGCTCACTGTCTGAAGTTTGTCCCCATGCCAATTCAGTTTTTGGGAATCTTGATCCAAAGAAGGTGAGCCATATTCTCAGGTATAATTATTCCCTCTCTCCTGATGGCTTTCTTATGTCTTAGATTTTATAATTGTTGGAAGTTTTGATGTATTTGAAAAAGAGAGGCAAATTTTTAGAAGTGATAGAAACTATAGTCATAATAAATTTATTCTTTCAAAAATACTATGGACTGTGTGCTCTTAAGGTGGTAAGCATTGAGTATACAATGGTGAACAAAACACAATCCTTGTCTTCGACACTGATTGACAAAAAAAAATCTGTAAAAGTTATCTTTATGGAGAAAATTTTGATGATTTTTTCTTTTTTTTTAAAAATTGAGGTATAATTTACATACAGTAATGCATACAAGTCATAGCTGTACAGCTTAAAGAATTTTTATGCAGATCAAGATATAGTAATCACTCAGATCAAGATATGGTTCCCTCTTCCTGGAAAATTCCTGCAGACCCTTTCTCAGTCAATTCTTCGTCAGTAGTCCTTCTAACAAGATGTAATTATTCTGATTTCTGTCACTGAAAATTCACTTACCTGTTCTTAAATCATACAGTGTGTACTCTTTTGTGTATATCTGGCTTCTTTCATTCAGCAGAATTTCTGAGATTCTTCCATATTATTGTGTGTATTGGTGTTGGTAGTTGTTCTTTTTCAAGCTATGCAGTACTTGTATAAATACACCACAGTTGATATGTTTGTTCTCCTTTGATGGCCGTTTGGATTGTTTGCAGTTTTTGGCTACTGTGAATTATGCTACTATGAAATACTTACACAGTTTTTTGTTGGATGTATTAACTTTTTTATTTTGACTGCATACCTAGGAGTAGAATTGCTAAATCATGGGGTAGGCATGTTTCACTTTGGTAGGTACTGGCCACAGTTTGGCAAAGTATTGAACCAATTTTTATTCTTACCAGCAAAGTATGAGGATTCTAGTTCCTCACTGTCCTCATCAATCCTTTGCATTGTCATTCTTTTAAATTTTAGCCATTTGGTGGGTGTAGTGTGGTGTTCTGATTTTATTTTCCTGAGTACAGAGCTTCACCATATTTTCATAGTTGTAGTTTTTCATAGGTTTTTTTTTTCTTTTTTTTTGAGAGAGAAAGTGCACATAGGGGTGTGGCAGAGGGAGAGAGAGAATGAATCTCAAGCAGGCCCCCATGCCCAGCACAGAGCCTGATGTGGGACTCTATCTTACAGCTGACCCTGAGGTCATGACCTGAACTGAAATCAAGAGTCGGACGCTTAACCAACTGAGCCACCCAGGCGCCCCACTATTTTCATAGTTTTATTAGCCTTTTGAATATCCTCTTTTGTGAAGTGCCTTTTTACATCTTTTCCCCATTTTCAAGGTTGTCTTAATTGATATGTAGGAAGTTCTATATATATTCATTACATAATTTGGATATGAGTCCTTTGTCTTACATGTGTATTGTTAGTATGTGCTCCTTATCTGTGTCTTCCCTACTCACTTTCTTTATGTCATTTGTAGTCTAATTTATAATTTTTTTTTTTTGGTATATACTTTTTGTTTCCTATTTAAGACCCCTTTACTTAACCCAAGGTCATGAATATATTCTATGTTTCCTCCCAACACCTCAAGCTTTTATCTTTTGCATTTGGGGCTGTGGTTTAGCTCCAGGAAAATTTTGGTTATGATGTGAAGTAGAAGTCAAATTTATTTTTTTTCCCATATGGTTATCCAGTTATGCCAGCATCACTTATCAAAACAGTCATCCTTTCTTTATTGAGTTGTACTGGAGTTTTTGTTTTCAACCAGGTGATTATAAATGAGTGTTTTTGAAATAATAAATGCTTATATTCTTGGATACATCAATTTCTCTGTCAAAAATTTACCCTTTGGACATTTTTATAAGTACACAAAGAAGGGTGTTTTATGATTAATTGCAGTATTATTTGTAATAGGTAAAATGGAGATTAACTAAATATCTACTAGTAGTAGTAGTAGTAGTAGTAGTAGTAATAATGGTAGCTGGCATTTATTGAATCTTATCCTTTGTGAAACAGTGTTCTAAGCACTTTACACATATTAGCTCATTTAGTCCTCATAGCATCCCTATGAAGCAGATGCTGTTATTTTATATGTGTTTTTGAAAATTGAAGCATGGCTATGATAACTTTATGAAAGTCACCCACTAGTTTATAATGGATCAAGTATTCAAACTCAGAGAGCCCACCCCCTTAGATGTTAATCTGATACTGGAATAATTAATGAATTGTGGTAGATCCTTATTTTGGAATACTTAGTTATTTCAGATGCTGATACTATGGTAAAGTAAATTGAAATTTTAAGGAGGCACTTACATTTAAATTAAAATTTAAGGAGGCACTCTAACGTACACCTCAGAGTGAGTGCCTCTTTAAATTTTGGCCATGGGTGCCTTGTTTGCCTCACCCAACTCTAAGCTCTGTTTGTAAATAAGATCTCTTATTTAAGATCTCTATATTTTAATATGGAATTAGGTATATAAAATAGTGGATGTAAAATGAGCACATTTGTGTAAATAAACATATCCTAGCATATATGTAAAATTAGTGTAAGTGTAAAATTATTTTTAGGAGGTGTATGTTGAAAAGTGTTTGTAAGGAAGTCTTACTTTTTTTGATGTGCTTTGATTGTCTTTTAATACTATGCCTCTATTACTTTTATTTTAAAATAATTACAACCCCAATGGCATATATAAAAATGTGTAAAAAGAAGAGATTAGAAGGAAAGAATGTAGGTTGGAGCTGAACATTAGAATGGTTAACTAGAATTTGTGAACTTCTAGGTTTTTTTTAAGCATCCTTGTAGCCTAGGACTGTGTTTACTAGTGTTATAAATTAAAATATACCCACTTTTCCTCTGTTGAATGCAAAATAAATTACTTGCTTTACAAAATACTCAAACTAGTTTCAATAATAGATTTCCTATTATAAATGATTACTCAGCCACTCTGGTTACTTATGAATGGATTATACTTTGTAAATTTTCCGAAGTGAATGAGTATCTGCCTCTCATCCTGTAGATGGGTCATGGGCTATAAATAGTGGAGCTGTGAGAGGAGAAGATTGGTACCCGGCACAATGGGAGTGCATGTGTAGTTATGATAGCGTTTGAAAGTTATGAAAGTGTTGAAATTTCCTCAAGATAGAGTTGTATTTGTGCTGGTTTTTGTGATTATTCACACTAACAGAGTCAAAAACTTCAGATTCCTCAGCTTTGTTGGGTCCAAGCTCTATTCTTGGATACAAGTATCCCCACCTCTATGTACACTGGGTTGCAGTGATGCTCCATTTATGTCACTTACTTAATATTGAATTTTTAATTATATTAGCATATTATTACAAAGTCTTAACTAAAGGTTAATGTGACCTTTTTCAGAGTTTGAAATTGGATAGGAGCTATTTTTGCTACTAAACCTTTTTGCTTGCTGAAAAATGAAGTAAGATGGTTGGGAGAATGTACCCTGCCATTTGTGCTCTCTGTTGCTCTCCAGTTTTTGAATGTTAGCTGAGGGAACCAGAGTTAAGTGCTAATTTCATACCTATCCTTTGTAATATTTGCTTTGTTAGATATCCATTGTGTTTCTGAATTGATTTGTACTTTGTTGCTTTGGGAAGTTGAGGATTTTTGTATTTCATACTGTATATATCTTTGCTTCAAAATCTGTGAATTTGTCTTACTTCAGAGTGATACACTTAAAATTAATATTTTTTATTTAAATGTTTATTTTTGAGAGAGAGAGAGAGAGAGAGAGCGAGCATGCGCATGCCTGAGCAGGGGAGGGGCAGAGAGAGAGGGAGACAGAGGATCTGTCCCACGAAGTGGGCTTTGTGTTGACAGCAGAGAGCCCAATGCAGGGCTTGAACTCACAAACTGCAAAATCATGACCTGAGCCAAAGTCGGATGCTTAACTGACTGAGCCACCCAGGCACCCTCAAAATTAATTTTACACTTCACTTAAGGCAGTGTTCCAACCTTTCATATGCCCTTTTAAGGTATTTTTTCTCTAATGAGTCTCCTCACCTCAAGACATATTAACACCATAGATACACTATTTATCTGTTTATGCTGTCAGATAGGTTTGAACTTTGGAGGGCTACAAACAATTGTAATATTGAAGACACCCCTCTCTTCCAAACCAGTTTTCACTCCCTTGAGAATAGTATTTACCCTGTTGAGAATGTATGATTAAAATGAATGATTTAAAATAGCTGTGTGGCTCAGTCGGTTGAGCATCCACTCTTGGTTTTTGCTCAGGTCACAATCTCATGGTTCATTGAATGAAGCCCATGTTGGGCTCTGCACTGACAGCATGGAGCCTGTTTGGGATTCTTTCTCTCCCTCTGTCTCTGCCTCTCCCCCGCTCATGTGTGCTCTTTCGCTGTCTTTCTCTTGATTTCAAATAAACTAAAAAAAAAAGAAAGTCATTATCAACCTAGGGTGATTTTGTATCCCCCACCCTCACCCCAGGTGATAATTTGGCAGTGTCTCGAGACATTTTTGGTTGCCACACCGGAGAGGGTGCTTCTTGGCATTGTAGGTGGAGGCTAAGGAGGATGCTGCTAACTATCCTACATTGCACAGGACGGGAATGAGCCCCTGCCCCATCTTCCTACCAAGGAATTATCCTGTTTGAAAATGTCAGTAGTGCTAAGGTTGAAAAATTGACATAAAGTATGTAAATTTTCCTTTGTTTTTAAAAAAATTTTTTTAAATGTCTATTTTTGAGAGTGAGCAAGTGAGAGAGACAGAGTGTGAGTGAGCAAGGGAGGTGCAGAGAGAGAGGGAGACACAGAATAAGAAGCAGGCTTCAGGCTCTGAGCTGGTAGCACAGAGCCTGATGTGGGGCTCAAACTCATGAACTCGAGATCATGACCTGAGCTGAAGTCAGGTGCTCAACCGACTGAGCCACCCAGGTGCCCCTCCTTTGTTTTTTATATTTAACATAATTAAGTTAAAATATAAATTTAAAATAAAATTCAGTATTAAGAATATTATCTAATTTAATTCTATCCATTTAATAACACTAGAGTCCTTACATATAAAGTAAAAAGTATAAGAATCTTTCTTGGCTGGTAGGATGTATGGATCCCACATGGTTGAGATTTATGGTATGTACTTGGCATCTTTATATTTTAAGAACAATTAATTGTACCAGTTATGTCTTCAGACATTAAAATAGCATGATTTTAAGTCTTTGATGCATATGCTTCTTTTTGAATTTTGTTTTTTATGTCTTTTTTTTTTTTTTGAGAAGCAAAATTGAATTATGGACTCTGAAATCAGATTGCCTGACTTTGAATTGTAGCTTATGAGTTTGGGGATATAATGGTGAACAGAAAGTATCTGCCTTTTACAGTTATTGTGAGAATAAAATAAGTTATTATATATAAGGTGCTTATTGCCATTTAGTAAGTGCTTAACAAATGCTAGCCATTCTGATCTATGTAGCATGCTTTGAATCATTAAAGTGCCAAATAATTTTACTTTCTTTTTCTCTTTATAGATTTATGGTGGATTATTTTCTGAAGATAAATGTTGGTACAGATGCAAAGTACTGAAAATCATCAGTGATGAAAAGGCAGGAGCAAGTGTTTCGGTTTTTTTTTTGCCCCGAGTGACAATTATTTTGGTTCGAAAATTCGATGCTTATTTAGCCCTTCATTCCTTATATATAGTAGTAATAAGATCTGAAGATCTGGTTCAAATGAACTTATAAATTGATTAAAACATTTTTTTTTTTTTTTTTTTTTTTTTTTTTACCTAGTGAACACAAAGGAATGAATTGCTTAAAAAAAATCCAGGTTAGATTCAGGAATATCCTTCTGAATTTAAGTTGTCATATAATTACTGCACATTGTCCTAGGATAGGTTACGTAATTTGTGAATGATTTTTGCTGACCAGTGGGCTCTTTGTGTCTCGGTTCTTAATTGTCATGTTTGGTTCTTGCTAAGTAACTTTAAAAGTTCATTCTATTAAGATTGAGTAGGAAAAGAACATTTGATCTACCCAAAAGAAGTTCTCTTTATCTTTTGCTTAGTTGATTTGCATATTGTTAATGAAGATTGGCTTACTGCTTTTTCATGCTTTGGTTAAATGTGATGAATTTTCTTTATGTTTAGCTATTTGATTTTTTTAAACTGAACTTGAGGGAGATTTTAAGGGGATTTGTGGAGATGAGATTCTGAATGGCTGTTTGATGGCAGTTGCACATTACAGGCTGTGTAAAAGCATCTCTGTAGGCTTTCCTTTACTTTTTTTTTCCTGTATCTGCTTTACTGGAGTTAAAATATTTTCTTTTTTTTTTTTTTTTTAACGTTTATTTATTTTTGAGACAGAGACAGAGCATGAATGGGGGAGGGTCAGAGAGAGGGAGACACAGAATCTGAAGCAGGCTCCAGGCTCTGAGCTGTCAGCACAGAGCCCGACGCGGGGCTCCAACTCACGGACCGCGAGATCATGACCTGAGCCGAAGTCGACCGCTTAACCGACTGAGCCACCCAGGCGCCCCTAAAATATTTTCTTAAATGTATATGTTTTAAAAAAAATTTTTTTTTTCAACGTTTATTTATTTTTGGGACAGAGAGAGACAGAGCATGAACGGGGGGAGGGGCAGAGAGAGAGGGAGACACAGAATCGGAAACAGGCTCCCGGCTCTGAGCCATCAGCCCAGAGCCTGACGCGGGGCTTGAACTCCTGGACCACGAGATCGTGACCTGGCTGAAGTCGGACGCTTAACCGACTGCGCCATCCAGGCGCCCCTGTATATGTTTTATAAAATATTTTTCTTGGTGTAAAAGGATATGATAAGATAAAACAAGTAATGCTCAGAGTAACTTAAAAAAAAAAATCTCATGATTTATTACCATCACAGGTAATGGTTTATCTTGGTGAAATAGATCTTTCTAATTAGATGTTTTCCCCACAATTTGACACCTGGAGATGATATATTGTGTTTGCTTTTGCTTTAGCTGTAACTTTTTAAAATTAAGGGGCAAGATGGCTTTGACCTCATGATAAACTCATTTTCTTTTTTACTTTCTAAATAGAGCTGGATGTGAGGGTGAATTTAATTCATATCCTATGTCTAACACCTGGGATGAGCTTAATTTTACCAAAGGAAGTTTGAGAATTTTGCTTTTCTTTTCAGGTGTTACTGTTTCCAACTTGGATTTAGAAGTGTTGATTGATTTTAACATTTGAGATAGGGGAGGCCATAAGCTTCATAGATTTGTTTATTTAAATATTAGCTGTTTCTTTACCTTTTTTATTTATTATTATTATTTTTTAATTTTAGAGAAAGAGAGAGAGCATGAGTGGGGGAGAGGGGCAGAGGAGGAGAGAGGGAGGAAGAGATAGAGAGAGAGAAAGGGAGAGAGAGAATATCTTAAGCAGGTTCCACACTCAGCATGGAGCCTGATACGGGGCTCAATCTCACAATCCTGGGATTAAGACCTAAACTGAAATCAGGGGTACTGTCTGATAGTAGTACTGTTTGATACTAGTATAACTAGTTTGATAGTACTGGTTGATACTAGTATAGCTAGTTAACTTACAACCAAACAGAAATCACTGGAATCTCATGAACTATGGATGGATTTTCTTTACTTTGGGGGTATTGTTTGAGCTCTTGTTTCTGAATACATTTTGTCAATTTGAGGTGAAAGGCTGTCTTGATTTACAGGTAATTAACAGAAAGCAGCAAATTGGTGGTTTCTTTGGAGATGTTTAATCTAAGTTCCCTTGTGTTAGTATTTGTCTAATTTTTTCTCAGTGTCTGGTGAGATACATTGACTATGGAAATACTGAAATTCTAAATCGATCTGATATAGTTGAGATTCCTTTGGATCTGCAGTTTTCTAGTGTTGCCAAAAAGTATAGACTTTGGGGACTACAGATTCCTTCTGGCCAAGAAGTTACCCAGTTTGATCAGGCAAGTCACAGATTTTTAATATTTTTGATAATAGAGGTAAAGCTGTGTGCTTGAAACAAAATATAAATGTAGTTAAATTCTTCTAATTCTTTAATATAAAAGCCTGTATAAATTAGTGAAAAATATGAATTATAGAACGATTCAAAAACAACTATTTGTGCTTATCTTTGCCATGTAAACATTTGTGATGATCAGAGTGATATGTATGTGTATATATATTTACATAATAAGTGTAAATAGTTTCTTCTCATGTGAAAATTTAAGAGTCTCTTATGATGGAGAAAATGATAATTATTGTTATCTTTTGCTTTTGAGAGAGTATTAAATAAGAGTGATCTTTAACCTAACCCTGGCCATAAATACCACAAAAAGTGGAGTTGTGAATTAATCAGATTTTATCATTTTGGCAAGGGTTCATTCTGTTTGGTATAGCAGTTGGCAGTGATGTTCTACTATCTAGATTCTAGTTTGTATTCATTCCATTAAATTTTGGATTAGTAGCCTAATTCTGGCCGATATTTCATAGTTTCAGGGGTAGTCTTAAATTCTACCTCTTTTTAAATCTCCTGTGCAGTAATGATGTTCTTTTGGTGGGTGTTACTGTTGTTGAGGACATACTATACTGCTAAGTAATCAGATTTATATTTTTTAATTTAGTAGCTCAAATAACATGTTAAAAATGATTTAATCAATACCATGAGGAATAGTAAAATTCAGAAACCTATTTGCCTCCTTTTTTCTTTAATTTGAGAACCTTGTAGGTTGTTGGGTGTAATTTTGTCTGCACTATAGTTACTTCGAAGAAACATTTCTGTACTTGGAACTTAAGACTTTCAGAAATACAGAGTAAAGCATAGATATTATTATAAATTGATAGCCCTAAGTTTCTGGTTTAAAATCTGAAGTTTATTATGTTTCCCTTTCATGTAGATGTTTTGACCAAGGTAGAGGCTTGTCTTGAATTTCTTGCAAGCCTAGAAATTTATTGACCTTAGAATTCATCTGCTCTCACCTCATCACTTTACAAATAAAGAAATTGGCTCTAGAACAATTAGATGACTTATTTAAAGTCATAGGCTAATTATGGCTGAGCTAAGGCTGGAACTCAAGTCTGTTCTGTTCTCATAGTAAGATGATATAAACTTTATGTTAATTGAAACAAACATGAATAAGAATAAAAGGTCATTTTTAAAATTTTTTTTTTTTTAACGTTTATTTATTTTTGAGACAGAGAGAGACAGAGCATGAACGGGGGAGGGGCAGAGAGAGAGGGAGACACAGAACCGGAAGCAGGCTCCAGGCTCTGAGCCATTAGCCCAGAGCCCGACGCGGGGCTCGAACTCACGGACCGTGAGATCGTGACCTGAGCTGAAGTCGGACGCTTAACCGACTGAGCCACCCAGGCGCCCCTAAAAGGTCATTTTTAAAAGTTGTTTTTGGAACTGAGGAATAAACATTAGTTATTGGTAATGTTTTGTATGCTTCATAGGTTCTTTACAGGTGGTACTATTTGTGTTTGTATGTTTAAGTTCAATAAAAAGACTGTTGATTGGAGTTCAGCTAATTAGCAAACTGAATGTTTTCTGGAAAAAAATAGTTATTCTTGAGTGTCTCTGCTCAAGAATCCCATGTCTAGCCATTAATTTTCAGTTTAAGGCTCAAATAAAATTTCCTGTATAAGGTCTTTGCTAATACCCACCATCCATTCCCCTGCAGCTGTTTTAGTCATTCAGTGTATAAGGCATACAGAGTTGTGGTCTTTTTCTTGCTCCACAAGATAGTGAGCTTGTAGAGATAAGACTGTCTTAGTAGAGAAAAGTATTTTATTTATTTTTGTATGCCTGATCTCCCTGCGTGTTAGATCACCATCCAATTTATCTAACATTTGAACAAATGAATAGTAGAAATTTAGTTAAAAAGAGAGAGACTTCCAGAGGGTGACCTTGGCCCTAAAATAACTTCAATACATTTTAAACCATTACTTTTATACCCATGTTATAACACAGTTGAAATTGATACTCAGAATGGTGGTTACAAATGCTGATGCTCAGAAGATTTATGCCCTAAATGCCTCCCTTGTTTTAAAAAATTTACATAGTATCAGGGAATGAGAGGTACAGATTAGAATTTGGGTATAACAGATTAAAGGCCTTTTTGCCTGTTTTCTAATATATCCAGACAAGATTAGGTAGACTAAAGTAGAAAGAAAGTTATGCTTTCTTGTTTCTGAATAAAGCTTACCAGTTTGGGAAACAGAATGAAATATGTCTTAGAAAAATGACATCATCTTTTTAATCATTGAAAGCTCTGTGTTCTAAAACAATGACCAGATTTATTTAACAGGTAAATCTTATGCCTTTTAAATGCCTAAATATGTTTTGAAAATAAATATATCTCTTTCCAGCATGCAAGATTTAATGAGAACTATAACACATTTCTCACTATAAAAATTAACTATTTGACATTTAAAAAAGAATATGTAGAAAATATATTTATGGTAAGTTATAATATTAAAATACCCATGTATCATCTACTGGGTCATTCTTTCTGTTAGTTAGAATTTAGGAGAACTTAGATTTTATTCCAAATTTAGGGTTCTTTCTTTGTGATTATAAATGATTCAGGGAGAATTTTGTTGAACAACTAATTGTTATTGGTGGCCATAACTAAAAGGAATTTGACTTCAGAGAAAAGTCTAAAATCAGATTTTTGCATAAAATATTCTAAGCAAGGAGTAGTATACCTTTGGAGCATTCAGCTTCAGGTAATTGGAACTTTTGTACAAAGTAGATTATTTCCATTTAAATCCATATGTTGCCCAAAGACAGAGTTACTTGATATTAAGAATTCTACATATTCCAGTAATAATTTTCAGACACTGTCACTTCCATTAATATTGGTTGGGAGTGGAAGTTGTACTTGATTTTATTTTGTTTTTATTAAAATCTTTTTTTAATGTTTATTTTTGAGAGAGACAGAGCACAAGCTGGGGAGGGGCAGAGAAAATGGAGACAGAGAATCTGAAGCAGGCTCCAGGCTCTGAGCTGTCAGCACAGAGCCTGATTCAGGGCTTGAACTCACAAATTGCAAGATCATGACCTGAGCTGAAGTCAGATGCTTAACTGACTGAGCCATGCAGGTGCCTCAGTTGTACTTGATTTTAGATAAACTTTCAGCATAAAGGGTTGAAACCAAGGGGTTTTGTATGAAAGAGGTTAATCCAAAACTGTGTTCTGATTGATCAAAATCTTAATCTGATATGTTTCTATGAGTTGTATTTTGAGTTTGTTAGCTTTGCTTGCTTCATCTCATTTATTGGTGATGGCTTTTTTTTTTAATGTTTATTTTGAAAGAGAGAGAGAGCAGGGGAGGGGCAGAGAGAGAATCCTAAGCAGGCTCTGCACTGTCAGCACAGGGCCAGACTTGGGGCTTGATCCCATGAACTGTGAGATCATGACTGGAGCAGAAATCAAGAGTCGGACACCCAACCAACTGAGCCACCTAGGTATCCCTCATTTGTTGGGGATGCCTACTGAACCACCTTTGCTATCTATATTGGTATTCTTGGTAAATTCAAGCCTCTCAGGATGTGTGTATTTAAACATTTTGTGGTTTGAAAAATTGATAAAAACTGTGTTTTTATAAACTTAATATACTTTGTAATTTGGTTTGTGGATGCTTGATGATCCTTGAGCATATATAGTTTGCCTTCCTGTGCCCTTTCAGATATATTCTAGGTACAGGGTTTCTTAACTGGGGGTTAAAATGTATCACAGTGAAATAGTTTTCTCTGCATTTAAAAACATTTTTCTGAGGGGTATTCCAAAAGTTCCATCAGCCTGATAAAGGAGCCCATGGCACAGAAAAGGTTAAGAACTTCTCCCACACAGGTTTCACTTTTATTCTTTACGTACACTTTTCTACTCTTCAGTAATATTGTATAGTTAAAAAAGAGAAGATAGTTACTTCCTACCAATGTTATTTAGTTTCTTGACATTTTTTTTCTTTCTGTAGCTCCTCTTCCTCCTTGGACCTTGAAATTTTTTCTTTTCCCTCCCTCCTCCCCCTCTCCTGCCCCCTCCTTTTTTATTTAAATGTAGCCAGCTCATATTTTCTAGTTTTTAGTTTGGTGTTTATGCTCTTGTTACTTGGATTATCACTGGTATGATTTCCTTTTTTTTTTTTTTCTCTCCTGTTGTCTTACTTTAAAACCAGAGTACCTAATTCTTTTTTTTTTTTCTTTTTTTTAGATTTAATTTTTAAGTAATCTCTACACCCAAGGTGGGGCTCAAACCCACTACCTCAAGATCAAGAGACACATGCTCCACCCACTGAGCTAGCCATGCACCCCTAACCAGAGTACCTAATTCTGATTCTAAAACTATTTTTATTTATTTTTTTTAATTAAAAAAAATTTTTTTTTCAACGTTTTTTATTTATTTTTGGGACAGAGAGAGACAGAGCATGAACGGGGGAGGGGCAGAGAGAGAGGGAGACACAGAATCGGAAACAGGCTCCAGGCTCTGAGCCATCAGCCCAGAGCCCGATGCGGGGCTCGAACTCACGGACCGCGAGATCGTGACCTGGCTGAAGTCGGACGCTTAACCGACTGCGCCACCCAGGCGCCCCTCTAAAACTATTTTTAAAGTTTTGTTGAATTTGAGCCCCTTAACTAGATACCAGAATTCATTTTTATGTGCTGTACTCCTCAGGACACCATTTCATTTCATTGGGGCCAAAATGGTCAACACAGTCTGCTTGCTTTAAAACAACTATTCTAGGATATTTAATTGGTACACATTTAAAAATTTAAAATTTATAAATATGGCTGCCTATACAGGTTCTAGTTCTACTTCTGGAAAGGAAGATTTTATTAAGTGTGTAATTGGAATATATGCATACACATACAGAAATATATTTGTGTACAGTCAACAACAAGGTAAGACTACTTTTATAGAGATTTCAGCATGAAAGAAGTATGGTTGTTTGAAAAACTGGGTAGAAACAAAATAAACATGTTGGTGTAGTTGGTTTACCTCTTTTTTTCCTCCTCTTCTTTCTTAGGGAAGAACCTTTCTGGGGAGCTTGATTTTTGAAAAGGAAATAAAAATGAGAATTAAAGCAACTTATCAAGATGGAACGGTTATTGCTCAGGCTGAGTATGGCAGTGTGGATATAGGGGAAGAGGTGGCTAAGAAAGGATTTGCGGAAAAATGCAGACTTACTTCCAGCACTAACATCTGTGAGGAAAAAAAATCAGATCCTGGTCAGCTTGTCCTCAGGAACCTCAAAAGCCCCATTCCTACATGGGGACACAGATCAAACCAGTCAGCCTTTAGCCGACCAAAGGGGCGTTTAAGTGGGAGGATGATTCTGGACTCGAAGAATGAAAATGATGCAGGAAATCATGTGACGTTTCCAAAGTAAGACTGTTGTGTGGATTTTAGT
Source organism: Prionailurus bengalensis (assembly GCF_016509475.1). Taxonomy (NCBI): domain Eukaryota; kingdom Metazoa; phylum Chordata; class Mammalia; order Carnivora; family Felidae; genus Prionailurus; species Prionailurus bengalensis. The sequence continues at coordinate 115,355,273 of NC_057348.1, forward strand.
CTTAACCTAGTTTCTAATTCATGGAAGAAGCTCTTCTCATAGTAGAAGGAAGGCTTATGTTTTGGAGTCCTCATCTACATGTCAGTGATTTTGAGGGATGATACTCATTTCTATTTTTCTCAAACATGTATTCCTGTCTGTTTTAGCAGGAATATTTTCATTAAAAGCCACTTTGAAAGAAAAGTCATTTCTCAGTTGTTTAAAGTTCACATACCAACTCCTCATACTAATTCTTTTGAATATGTTTATCAAAAATAAAAATCTGTCCCTAAATCTGAATTATTTGGGCAGGGCCAGAATTTCAGTTAAACTTTGAAGTTTTCCTATGGCTTTAAGAATATTTTAATGGATTTCAGGGAATTGCCTTTCCTTTTTAACAAAAGAGAAACTCTTTGTTCTTCCTGTGATAACTTACTGTGGTAAAATTTGATTATTATAAAGGGAATTCACTTTTTAGTGAATTTTAAACTTTTTGAATTATAAACTTGAAGCAGAAAGCCAGGTTTAATGTTTGTAAGTATCACACCATTTGTATACTTCTGTGTAATGATCCAACAACTGGAGTGGGGTTGATGGGGAGGAGGAATTGGAAGAAACTGATATAGAATGCACTTTACTGTATTTGCCTGAGTTGATATTGCTACAAGGCAGTTGGAATATATTTGTTGATAGCATTGTTTTTGAAGTGTGACCTTAGTTATAAAACCTAGTTTGCATTAAAATATTTTATAATGTTGAACTAGATAAAGGTTAAAAAATTTTTTTTTAATGTTTATTTATTTTGGGAAGACAGAGAGACAGATTGCAAGCAGAGGAGGGGCAGAGAGAGAGGGAGACACAGAATTTGAAGCAGGCTCCAGGCTCCGAGCTGTCAGCACTGAGCCCCACGCAGGGCTTGAACCCACAAAGCAGAGGATCATGACCTGGGCTGAAGTCAGATGCTTGACTGACTGAGCCACTTATGTGCCCCAAACTAGATAAAGGTTTTAAATTAGTTTTCAAAATTAAGGTATAGTGTGGTATAAAAAGTCTAGGATGATTTAGTTTGTGATCTCTGTCAGCCTTACACAATTTGGTTTTTAAAATGAGTGAATTTGCTTTTAATAGGGACAGTTTGGCTGTTGGAGACTTGAATCTAGGGTCTAATGTCAGCCTGGCAAAAATTAAGCAGGACCAGAAACTGATTGAAGAAAATGAAAGGCTTAAAGCAGAAAAAGAAGTTCTTCTTGAAAGTTATAAAACTTTAGAATCCAAAGTAGAACAGACCATCCAGGAGCTGCAGGTATGGTATGTTCACTGGTATAAGGTAAAGAATGACCAGCTAGGAAATCTGTGTACTCCTCTGCTCTTCTTTGTTTAATTTTCTGTTACTTTGTGTTGTCTTCCTTTTCTCTCTCCCTTCTCTCACTCTGTCCTTTCTTTATATTTGTTTACAGATGAAATTTTGTCTTATACTCCAAACTAATCATCTTTGGATTTCATTGAATGTTTGAAGGACTAATTAATAATTTCTCATTTACATTTCCTTTTATGTTTTTTAAAAAAAAAACTTAACTATGAGATATTTCAAACATTCCAGAAGGAGAGAGAGAATTGAATAATTGATCCTGTGTACTCATCACTTAATTTTACAATTATTAAACACATGGGCAATCTTTTAAAAAAAAATTTGTACTTCCTGAGTTATTTTATTTTTTTAAGTTTATTTCCTTTGAGAGAGAGAGAGAAAGCACAAGCAGGGAACGAGCAGAGATAGAGGGGGAGAGAGAAAATCCCAAGCAGGCTCTGCACTGTTGGGCCTGAGCCACCTAGTTACTTCCTCCTGAGTTATTTTAAAACAAATCCCATTCATAATATTCTACTGTATATGTTTTAATGTGTATCTCTAGTTGAAAATAATTTCAAAAAAGACAACCATTATACTGTTCACACTTACAAATTAACCGTCATTCTGTAATATCTTTTAATAGCCAATGTTCAGATTTCTTGGATTTCTATGAATGCTCTTTAGTTTCTTCCACTCAGGATCTCAGTCAGGCCTATGCATTGCATTTTGGATGATAAGTCTCTTTAAATTGCTTAATCTGCATCCTTGCATTACTTAAGAGGCTCCTTTATCTCCATCTGTTTCCTTTTATGGTAGTTAGGTCTCAAGGTTTGCTTAGATTCAGGGCATTTTTTCCCCTAAGAATACTGTGTATTTTTTAAATGTGTACATTTTTTCTAATGTACATTAGAATAGATGTACACTAAATGTACTATTCCAACACTGTTTCTACAGTTCATATCACCACCTGGATGTCCTGCATTTCGTTTGTGACACTAAATACCAGGAGTTGGCACAGACCCACAAGTTAAGGACTCAGTCCCATAAGACTTCTGTTTCAGATACCAGCCATAATCATGTCCCCCAGCTACCCCACTTCTGCCTATAAATTGAGGGTTCCTATGATCCCTACTCTCTTTGTTCAATAATTCACTGAAACAACTCACAGAATTCAGGAAGGTGCTATACTTATGATTACAGTTTTATTATAAAGAATATAATGCAGGAACAACCAAATAAAAGGAAGAGATGCACTGAGGATGTTATGATGAGGGTGGAGGTGGGGTAGGGGAGCAAGGGTATTTTATTTTAGCTTGCCACTCTCCCAGTACGTTGGTTTGTTCACTAATCTGGAAGTTCTTATTATTTTAAAGTTTATTTATTGAGGGGAGAGGGGCAGAGAGAGAGTGGGAAAGAGAATCCTTGGGATTCTGAACAGAGTGGGGCTTGATCCTATGAACCATGAGATTGTGACCTGAGCTGAAACCAAGAGTCAGACGCTTAACCAACTGAGTGAGCCACCAGGCATCCCTGGATTTTTTTTGTTTGTTTTTTGTTTTAATCAGGGTTTCGTTAGGCTCAATAAATCAATGGTCAAGATTGGTAACTGAACTGAATTTTCAGCCGTTAAATCCATAAACCCATATCCATAGGGAGCTCTGCCTCATAAATCCATAAATCTTGGGTTCTAACTATTATAAATACTATTCATTTATCTAGGGACATCCTCCTAAGGGCATTTCAGAGATAAGAACTCTTTCTCTTAGAAAATAGTCTGTTTTCTTTAGAAGTCTAATTGACAAGGAGATTAATCACCTGCCTTTTCTTTTCTCTGAGTGTGTTCCTCTGTCCTTTTCCATGAAGACTGTAAATGGATTAAAGGCCATTTACTTTACCTACTCAACATTAAAAATGTTTAGTTCAACTTCATAAAGTTCCTTGGTGCCTCCTTATAGTCTGTTCTCTTCCTCCTACCCAAGGCAACCACTATTCTGATTTATATCACCATAGTTTAGTTTTAGTCTTGTACTTTATATAAATGGAATCTTCTGATACATACTCTGTTGTGTCTGGTTTCATTAACTCAACATATTGTTTGTGAGATTTATCTATGTCGTGTGTATTAGAAGTTTGTTCATTTTTTATTGCAGAGTAGTATTCCATTGTAGCAATATACCACAGTTTGTATTTAGGTTGTTTGTTTCTGGTTTTAGTTGTTATGAATGAAACCACTGTGTACTTAACTTTTGTACACCTCTATTTGTGGACATATGAATTCACATATTTTGGATTACAAAGATTCTTTCCTCAGCCGTGTCCAGTCTACTGATAAGTGCATCAAAATGGTTCATTTCTGCTATAGTGTTTTTGATCTCTAGCATTTCTTTTTGTATGTTTCTTAGAATTTCCATCTCTCTGTTTATAGTGGCTGTCTGTTCTTGCATGCTGTCTACTTTATATGTTAGAGCCCATAGCATATTAATAATACCATGTTTAAAATTTCTGGCCTGACAGTTTGAGTATCTACCCATGCCATGTCTGAGTCTGATTCTGATTCTTGCTTTATTTTTTCCAACTGTGTTTTTTTGTCTTTTACTATATATTGTAATTTTTTATTGGTAGTTGGGCGTAATGTCCTGGGTAAAGGGATTTGCTGTAATCAAGCCTTTAGTAATGTGGTGATAAGGTGTGGGGGAGGAAGGATCATTTAATAGTCCTCTGTCTCTGGACTTTGAATTTCACACAAGCTTCCCCCCACCACCCACCCCTTTTAGGTAGGACAGGGTGGCTAGAGTGGGCTAGAGTTGGGTATTTTCCTTCCCTCAGGTTAGTCTCTGATAAAACCCCAGCAAGTTAGGCTTGGTTTAAATAGTTTCCATGAGGGCAGATCTTGTTAAGAATAGAATACTCTGGCATATTTCAAAATGGTTCCTTTTCCCCTTTCCCTGGGAGCTTGAGGGGACTTTTTTATATTTATATTATGAGAACCTGGTAGATATTCACAAAACAGATGGACATCCTGATGACATTCTGCCTGGAGTTTCTAACTCCAAGTTGTTCACCTTGAGCCTTCAGCATTTGTCAGTTAAAGTTGAGGTGTACCTATACCAGACTGCTTCCCTCAGAAGTTTCTGCTCTAGTTAAGTTGTGGATGGCTTTTATTTGCCTGTCTCTCTAGTTTTGGGGGTAGCAGTTTTGCCCTGTGACCTCACCTCATGTAAAGTTTCAAGACTTGTTGCTGTTTCAGTTTATTTAGTTTTTTTTACTTGTTAAGATGGTGTGGTGATTTCTAGGCTTTTTACATGCTGGACCAGAAATGTGAAGTTTTTAGTGTTTTCAAAGAACTGATTTTTGGATCTTTTGGTTAAAAACATTTTTTTAATGTTTATTTTTATTTTTGAGAGAGAGACAGTGCAAGCAGAGGAGGGGCAGACAGAGAAAGGGAGACATAGAATCTGAAGCAGGCTCCAGGCTCTGAGCTGTCAGTACAGAGTCCTATGTGGGGCTTGAACCCATGAACAACGAGATCATGACCTGAGCTGAAGTTGGACACTTAACTGACTGAGCTACCCAGGCATCCTAGATCTCTTGGTTTTTTAATTTGTTTCTTTTGTATTGATTTCTTTGCTTTATGATTGCCTTTCTTCCTCTTTAATTTGCCCCTCTAGTTTCTTTAGATGGAAATTGATATCATTTTTAAAAATCTTTTGTTCTTTTATAACATTTAAAGTACTTTTAAAAAAATTAAAAAAAATTTTTTTCATCTTTATTTTTGAGATACATAGACAGAGTGCAAGTAGGGGAGGAACAGAGAGAGAGGGAGACACAGAATCCGAAGCAGGCTCCAGGCTCTGAGCTGTCAACACAGAGCCTGATGCAGGGCTCGAACTCACAAACCGCAAGATCACGACCTGAGTGAGATCATGACCTGAACCAAAGTCGGACATTTAATTGACTGAGCCACCCAGGTGCCCCGAAAGATACTTCCTTTTAATCATCACTTTATTTGTAGCCCACAGATTTTGATATTTGTGTTTTATTAATTAAACATTTTTGTTTTTTAATTTATTTAATTTATTTTACTAGCTGTGTGATTAAAAAAATTTTTTTTAATGTTTATTTATTTGAGAGACAGAGAGACAGTGTCTGAGCAGGGGAGGGGCAGAGAGAGAGGGAGACACAGAATCCAAAGCAGGCTCCATACTCTGAACTGTCAGCAGAGAGCCTGACCCAGTGTTTGAACTCACAAGCTGTAAGATCATGACGTGAGCTAAAGTTTGACACTCAACCAACTGAGCCACCCAGGTTCCCCTAAATATGTTTTTAAAATTATTTTGTGATTTTTTTGAATTATGAATTATGTTGCCTAATTTTAACATATTTGGAGCTTTCCCCCCAATTAATTTGGGGGAAATAGTTAATTTTTTGGTATCAGAGAGCATACTCTATGATTTCAGTTCTTTAAAATTTATTGTATTTGCTTTATTACCCAGCATATGGTTTGTCTTTGGAAATGCTCCTTGTACTTTAAAAAGTTGTGTGTATTCTATAGTTGTTGGGTAGAGTGTTTTATAAATGTTAGGTAGTTCGAATCAGTTGATAGTGTTGTTGAAGTCTTTTGTATCCTGACTGATTTTCTATTTGTCTGATCCATATCCAGGGAGGAGTGTTGAAATCTCCAAATATTATTGTGGTTTTGTCTGTTTTCTCCTTTTTTGTTAAGTTTTACTGTGTGAATTTGAAACTTTGTTATTAATTGCATACACATTTAGGATTACTGTGTCCTCCTGATGAATTGACTCTTCTTTATGCAGTATCCCTGGGAATGTTTCCTGTGTTAAAGTCCACATTGCCTGATATTAATATAGCCATGTTTGCATGGTATATCTTTTCCATCCTTTAATTTTTATCTTTTTGTGTGTGATTAGTGTGTCTTAGCATATTGTGGAATGTAAGCTTTTTTATCCAGATTGATAATCTCCTATCTTTTAATTGGAATGTTTAGCTAATTTTCATTTAATGTGATTATTGATGTGGTTGGGTTTAAATTTGACATATTTTCTGTTTGTCTTACTTGTTCTTTGTCTTAAAAACCATACTGTTTTTATCTGAGTTCTATTTTTTATAAGTGGATTAATAATAAATTCAAGATATTTGAGTTTAATTTCACAGTTTTTTTTTTAGATCTAAATGGTTCTTTCCCTCATATTTTATAGTTCTCTTCCACATATAATTCATTAGCAGCTTGTGTTAAAGATTTGTTTTAATGTAGTCTTTGTAAATCAGTAAGCACTTTTTCAAAGATTTAACAACTTTTTATTTTCCCACTTCTATTTCTTATGTTTATGCAATTTTGGAGTAATTATAAGAACAATTCCAGTAGTTGTAAACAGAGTTAAGAACAAACATAACTGATTCTTCATGTCTCCTGCTCAACAAATGAGAGCAGAAGGGCATGAGCATACCTGAGTATAGCATATTAGTAATAAACATTCAGTATATGCTGGTTCTCTCTCTCTTTTTTTTCCTTCAGTTTTTTAAATGTTTTATTTTATTCTTGAGGGAGAGAGACACAGTGTGAGTAGGGGAGGGGCAGAGAGAGAGGGAGACACAGAATTTGAAGCAGGCTCCTGGCTCTGAGCTGTCAGTACAGAGCTCGACGTGGGGCTTGAACCCACAAGCTGTGAGATCATGGCCTGAGCTGAAGTTGGTCGCTTTACTGACAGAGCCACCCAGGCGCCCCCTCTCTCTTTTTATTTAACTGAAGAGCATGGTGTTCAAATACTGAGTAGTATTTCTATGTTTAACTGTATAATATCTGGTTTGTAGTATAACTGGAATAAAACTGCCAGATCTTTATATTATTGCTCTGTATGTTATTTTGGATGATTATGGTAGACATGTATTTGAGATACCACTCAGAATCAGGGAGTTTAATCTAGTTTGGGTCAAGTAAATAATGTTTTTGATTCTTTTGTAATGTAGAATGACATAAGACTTTGTCAGAAAATAAATTGTCATTGAGAATCATTGGGTTTCTATGGGGATCTTTTACTTATCTTTTTAAAATTTAAGTATTAAGACATGTATTATATGAAATTTGTTTCTGTTTGGCTTATTAGGATGAATCCTAATCTGACTCAGTGAATGAGTCCCTAATCTGTGTGAAGGTAGAAGCCTGGAATATATTATCTTTTTCAGATCCCAATTTATAGGGAAGTCAGTTGTCCTCTGGCTTACCATTAAAAAAATTTTTTTAAAGTAATTTCAGTGCCCAAAGTGGGGCTCAAACCCATGACCCCAAGATGAAGAGTTGCATGCTCCACTGACTGAGCCAGCCAGGTGCCCCCCAATTTTTTAACCTTTAAAATTTTAGTTATGCCTTAAAATCATGTAAGTGACAGTAGAAATACAGTTTCCTGTTTGAGACTCACTAAGATGTGCTTATTTTTTGTTGCAGCAAGAGAAAGCAACTACCATGGATTTGACTAAACATTTAGAAAGCACTCTGAAGACTCGTGTAGGTACCAGAATGAAAAATCTGGCAGCTAAGGTTGAAATACTGAAAGAAATTAGGTAGGTTTTTTAAGAAGGACAATTTAAAATAATTGCAATTTGTTAGTACTTTATTTAAATTGTATGCCCACCATTTTTGCTTTGAGACTTAATCTTTATATTTTTATGCCTCAAAGAGAAAAGCTAAAACTCCTGAGATAAATTTTATAGTATTTTTGTCAGCATTCCTTTGTCATTACATGTAGTTATATTCTTAAAAAAAATTTTTTTTTGAATATTTATTATATATTTTTTGAGAGGGAGAGAGAGAGAGACAGAGCACGAGCAGGGAAGGGGCAGAGAGAGCCAGAGAGAATCCGAAGGAGGCTCCAGGCTTGGAGCTGTGAGCACAGAGTTCGACGCGGATCTCGAAATCACCAACCATGAGATCATGACCTGAGCCGAAGTCAGACCCTTAACCAACTGAGCCACCTTGGCGCCCCCACATGGAGTTATATTCTAAAGTCATCTATGAGAGTGAAATGTAAAAATTAACACAAGTTCTAAGTGGTAGTTTGAAGGGAAACTACGAAGTCCAGTTGGAGTTCTTAGTGTTATTTTCAGGCTTATACTGAAACTAAAGATTTCAGTAATTTATTTCATTTTATTTTTTAATGTTTTATTTATTTTCGAGACAGAGAGAGACACAGACAGACTGCAAGTGGGGGCGGGGCACAGAGAGAGGGAAACATAGAATCTGAACCAGGCTCCAGACTCACCAGGTGCTGACAGCTCAGAGCCTGATGTGGGGCTTGAACTCATGGACTGCGAGATCATGACCCAAGCTGAAGTTGGGCACTTACCTGACTGAGCCACCCAGGTACCCCATAGATTTCGGTAATTTAAATACTTAATAGTACTCTATCTAAAGAAAGAAAAAAGTGGTTTTCATACAGTCAGAAAAGTAGTCTTCCTAGAGTCAGAAGAAGAAGAAATTGATAAGCAAGTCTTGTACACAGTTTATTTGGCTTTTCTTAGACTCCATATATGATTTATGTAGGTATTTTATATTAATAGAAAATAGCTTTATTGTTGGTTAGTGATAATTTGTCACCCTGTTCTGGAATGTGGAAAAAAATAGTTCTCAAGAAAACTTAGTTCCCTTTCCAATCTACACAAAGAACTTAAATCAGTAATTCATTTTCTCATGTACTTTCAAACACTAAGAAGTTGGTGACCTGAATTAATACTGTGTGTTGGTGTTTTGTCCAGTAGAAATTTATATACTCCAGTATAAATCCATCAGTTGTCATCTGGTTTATAAGCCTTTAGGTAGTTTGAGTAATTTTGTCCTTCTAGAACCTAATCAACTTTTGATGCACTACCAAAAATTAAGTGGCTACACTGGCACAGCTGTGAGTCAGACTTAGGACCAAAATAACCCAATAATTTTAATCCATCTTTGAGGAAATAATGTGCCGTTAGAATGGTGGCAGTCTAGTTGGAAACTAGAAAAGAATATGGATGGTCCTCATTGGTTTTGCTAACTGGCCTGCTTCTCCAAATGTTTTTTTGTTTTTTCTTTTTTCAATTCCACAAATGCTAATCTGCTTATTAAGGTACAAGAACTATGTGGCTGTAGTCTTGGTAAGCAAGATTGGCCAAGTCTAACATTTTTAAGGAAGTATTCAGAAATCTAATTGTAGACCAAAATTTAAGGTCTGTTTGATATCATTTAAAGTTCTGCAGACTTCCAAAGTTGTCCTTTATGTAAAGGTTTTTTAACAAGTTTTATTTGCTCTTTTTCTCAATCAAATATTTTTAAGTTTTTAATGGTTATTTTGAAAGAGAGAGCACATGCGTGTGAACAGAGGAGGGGGGGTGAGAGGGGGAGAGAGAGGGAGAGAGAGAGAATCCCAAGCAGGCTCCACGCTGTCAGCACAGAGCCTGATGTGGGGCTTGATCTCATGAACTGAACAGTGATGTCATGACCTGAGCCAGAATCAAGAGTCATATGCTTAACTGACTGAACTACCCACATACCCCTCAACCAAATGTATGTTTAATTATAAGTTATACTAATTATTTATGATTTTACGTAAGGTTTTAAAAAGTACCTCTTCATGTTAATGTTGTACATAGTTACTTTAGACCATTATTATTTAAGTGTAACTTCTTCCCACATCCATTAAAAAAATTTTTTTTTTAATGTTTATTTTTGAGAGAGAGACAGAGCATGAGCAGGGGAGGGGAGGAGAAAGAGGGAGACACAGAATCTGAAGCAGACTCTAGGTTTGGAGCCTCATCTGGGGCTCGAACTCAACCAATGGCAAGATCATGACCTGACCTGAAGTCAGATGCTTAACTGATTGAGCCGCCCAGGTGTCCCGAACTTAAAAATGTTTTTTGATCTTTTCCTTTTTACTTTTGTTTTTGAATAGACGTGTCAACATCAATGTTCGTTTTGGAAATGACCTTTCAGATGCTTTGCAAGTGTTAGAGGAAGAGTGCTTTACTAACCCAGCTTCTTTGACTGAATTAGAGAGAATTTGGGCAGAATACAGTCTTGCTCAGGAGAACATACAAATTTGTGAAAATGTGGTAGGTCAAGAATTTTTTTCTGTTATGGTTTTATTTGTTGAACATAAGGAGATATCTTTTGAAAAAGAAGAAGGATTGTAGATACTGTAGTGCTACTTTGTATGAAATCTTTAATTTTTATAGCATCTTCATGTTAATTTGATATCTTTTATTGCCTTGTTAAAAAAAAATAGGATAGATAATGGTGACTGCGGATAAAGCGTCAACAAAATCTTTTCCCCTTTTGCATGAGAATTTGACCTTTGGATAATTCTCTTTCTGTTCCCTTGGTAATTTGATAAAATGATAATTCAGTCATGTTACTAGTTTAGATAAATAAAACTTCCTAGTTGGTAATTTATATCTGGACTTGAGGAGCTATAAAGTACAAAGAATTGGTGGAGGCTTTTGCAACTGGGCATACCATCCTTGAGGGATCTTGGAAGCTATGCCTATAAAAGATGGTGGCTTTTGAGGGGAGTGAAGCTTGTAAGCCAGGGTGACTTTGACACTTGCTAATGTATCTTGTTTTTGGGTCTGATTGGTGTGTTTTAAGCTTCAGTATTCAACTCTGCCTTACTATTAAATGCTATTAAAGCACCCCTTGTTTAGAGGTGATTATTTGTGGGTAGGGGAGGGGTATGGAGAATGGATTATTTCCGATGAATTCTTTATTAGCATAGGTACAAGTATATTTATTTCCTCTCACAGTTTTCTTTAGTTTATCATATTGAGCTGAACGGAACCCCTTGTTTTTCATGTAAAGATAATTCACCACAGTCATAGCTTTCCAAAGTACCTGTAAGCTCTATACTTGTGTTTGGAGTTGCCCTGTTGTAAGTATTGGTGATTTCTGCCTCTGGGGATTGTACTCTGAAAGTCGTCTTCCCAGTTCATACCTGGGCTGCCCAGTTGGCAACCTAGCTGGCTCTCAGTTGAGAAGTGAACAGAATCACTAGGCCTTTGGAAATGTCGGGGATGTTTAATTTGGAGAAGCGATTATATTTGTGTCATTTTACATATTTGACCCTAACTGATTAATTCTGATGATAGAAGAAAAAAAAGTGACAGAAGCAAGAAGTTTTGAATCTCTATGAAACACAGGTAATGTTAATAGGTACTTTATAAACTTTTTCTTACACTTACTTTTGAAAGGACATTTTTGCTCTTATTTATAAATGAGGAAATTGAGGCCCACGTAGCTTAAGGAAATTGCTGAAGATTACTTAGCTCTAAGTGTTAATATGGAATTTCAACCCAGGTATGTCTGACTGCAGAGTATATTTATTCTCTCCCCATTTAAACTGTACCATCAATATTAAAATATTTCATAATGTATTTTCATGTAATAAGATGAATAAGAACTGTTTTTTAACTTTTGTTTTTCTGGTTTGAGCATAGGACAGTGATTCAAGACAGAAAGGAAGAGGGCTTAATGTAGCTCCAGGACTTAGTATTTTAGTAGAACAAATGTGATTTTTTTTTAAAAGTGATATTTGTTTCTCCTTATTGCTAATATTTTCAGGACTTACTTTTAGGCTTCATTGCCCTAAAGCTCATTTGATAGGCCGAAGAGTGGATTATTGGATAAATACAGTCATAACTGCCACTCAGAGTTGCCATTTTATTTCCCTTATTGAACTTAATTTGGGTCTTAGCATTGTTATTTTCATTTATGAATTTGTATTTTTGATGAAGAGATTCTTTTCTTTAGTCTATAAAGCTATAAAATGGTCTGGGTGGACACAAAAAATATTCTAAAATTCAAGCTTTAAAAATTTTTTTTAATGTTTATTTATTTTTGAGAGAGAGAAAGAGAACACAGCATGAGTGGGGGAGGGGCAGAGAGAGAGGGAGACACAGATCTGAAGCAGGCTCCAGGTTCTGAGCTGTCAGCACAGAGACCAATATGGGGTTTGAACCCATGAACCATGAGATCATGACCTGAGCCAAAGTCAGATGCTTAACTGACTGAACCACCCAGGCACCCCTAAAACTAAAGCTTTTAAGTGTTCATGCCAGATATTGTTACAGGTAGCAAAGATACAGATTTGTTTAAGACATGATCTTCTCTATCCTTCTTGGGTATGGGAGAGATATACAAATAGTTTCAATATAGTTTGATAAGTACTATAATAGAAATCATGTATGGGGTTCTTGGATATCTCTATATACCTAGGCAAATTGGAGGTTTTACTATGGTGATTAACTGAATCTTGAAGGATAAGTAGATGAAGGAATTGAGGGTGGAATGGGAGTAGGAGGGAGGTAGTATGTAATAATAGAACTTGTATAATTTTCTTAAGAAAAACAAAAATTTCATTGTTGCACAAATAACAGGAAAAATTAGGATTGTTAAATATCTTATTTCTAATTAAGGGAAAGAACTCTGTGAGTTTGGCGATCTCAGGAGAGATATATTTGTCTTTTTTTGTTTGGTTTTGAGAGATTTGTCTTAAAGGCTACTGTGTTTGAAGAATGTAATGTTAAATTTTTTAAAATTAATTTATTTTGAGAGAGACAGAGACAGTGCAAGTAAGGATGGGCAGAGAGAGAGGGAGACAGAATCCCAAGCAGGCTCTGCATTGTCAGTGCAGAGTGCAACCTGGGGCTTGAACTCATGAAACTGTGAGATCATGATCTGAGCCAAAACCAAGAGTGGGATGCTTAATCGACTGAGCCATCCAGGCGCTCCTATAATGTTAAATTTTATTCACTTTAAGAGATCATTTTTTTTTGATATAGGTGAGTATGTTAAAAAAAAAACAAACCTGATATATTAATGACGGTTATTCTTTGTTTTCTTTTTCCAGAATGAAGTGAGTATTTTGATTGCCAAAAGAAATGAAGTGCAACAGAAGCTGAACATGGCAGTAGAAGTTTTTATTCTGGAAGTAGATGAGTTACCTCTTAATAAACGCTTGAGAACATTGCAGGTTAGAATTCAAAAATATATTATATATACATTAAAATACGTTTATCATTTGAGAGGTGAAATGAGCCGAGAGACCTCAGATAGTACTGATGGCTGCTAAATTTTCTCTTGTCTTCTTTGATGAATTCTGATTTTTTTAATAGAATTAAAATTTTACATTTATCTATTTAATATTTATATATATGTGCGTGTGTCTATCTTGCAAATAAGGTAAAATGATCAGACACATCATGCTTGCTAGAGCAGCATTCACTGGGAAAGCTCATAGAGACAGAAGCAGTAGCAGGCATGTGAATCCCTGTTTTTAGCAGAAAATCTGGTAGGGTCATGTCAAGAGTTACAAGAGTCCTGATCCTTGAGTTTTAGGGCTTTTAAGATCCAGGATTAGGAGCTAGAGTATAATAGCTATAGGATGTCATGGCACTTTGTCTTCAGCCCTTTTCCTCCATCCTAGCAATGACTTTAATTTGGAGTGAACGGGCATGACAGTATTATCATTCTACCTATTAACATAATTTTTCTCCTCACTTATTCAGATCTTTTTTTTTTATTGTCTCCTTTAATGATGTTTAAAATTTTTCTCTGAAAGTCCTCAGCATTTCTTCATTTAACTCCAGGATGTTTATTTATTTCTTAAAAAAATTTTTTTAATGCTTATTCGTTTTTGAGAGAGACAGAGAGAGAGAGGAAGAGAGAGAGGGAGACACAGAATCTGAAGCAGGCTCCAGGCTCCAAGCTGTCAGCACAGAGCCTGACACTGAGCTCAAACCCACGAACCATGAGATTGTGACCTGAGCCAGACTCAAATGCTTAGCCAACTGAGCCACCCAGATGCCCTTAAACTTGGTTTTCTTTTTAACCACTATATAACTTTGTTTTTCCCTTGTGGTGTTAAAATACTGTTTCCTTTAAAAATTCCTATTCCACCTGTTTTTTTGGTTAATAATTGCTTTGTAGATCTTTCCTTTTTCCCATCCTTTGTTTTAAATTAAATGTCTTTCTTAGACAACATGCTAATGGATCATTTTTTTTTTTTTTTGAAGTTTACTGATTTTGAGAGAGAGAGAGAGAGCGAGAGAGCGAGCGCGCGCTTGAGCCGGGGAGGGGCAGAGAAAGAGGGAGAGAGAGAGAATCCCAAGCAGGCTGCACACTGTTAGTGCAGAGCCTGATGTGGGGCTCAAACTCATGAGCTGTGTCATGACCTGAGCTGAAATCAAAGGTCGGAGGCTTAACTGACTAAGCCATGTAGGTGCCCCAACTAATGGATCATTTTTTAAAAGAATCTAATGTATAAAATTATCTTTTGATGGGTAACTTGATTTATGTATTTGTAATTACTGTTTTAATAGAACTTATTTCTGTAATTATTTTGTATGTTTATCATGGATTCTTTTTTTTCCCTCCTTTTCTACCTTCTCCCCCTATATCTTAGAACATTCTCACTTGCCTGTGGTGTGTCTTCCTCCTTTGAATTTCCCTTTCCCAGATCGGGTAACCGAACAACCACAGTTGTTTAGGATTTTAGGCACAGAGTGTTATGGGTATTGTATAGCATAACTCAGATAAAAAACTTTAGAGTTATCGCCTCATTCTTGTTTTATAAATTGTTGGTATCTTTTGATTTTTCTCTGTGTATGAAAGTATTTTCTCTAAGAGTGCTTTCAAAGATGTCTTTGTGTGGTTGATTTTTGTGAGGTATTAAATGTCTCAGGATATCTTATTTAAACACTAAAATAATTGCTTACATTTAAGCACTTTAAACATTTGTTTAGTTGGCTGTAAAATATTAGGTCCAAAGCCCATTTTTCCTTCAAGCTTTTGACAACAGTAATCCGTTGTTTTCTTATTTCCATTGTTGTTGGTATCAGTCTGCCTTTTGTTCTGTGACCTTTTCCCTCACTGGAAACTTTAACATTTGCCCTTGACTTTGTTCCTTAAATTGCACTCAACATATTTAAGTTTAGATTTAATCTGAGTCAATTTAGTCTGGGGTTTTATATCTTTCTTTAACTCTAGGAAATATTTGATAACTATTCCTCCTTTCCCCCCATTTACTTTTTCTCATTCTGAGACTTCTGTTAAATGGAGATCTAACAGAATGTTCTCTACATATTTTAATTGTTAATCCATTTTTTTCTGTTTTTTTTTTTTTATCCTTTTCTGTGTCTTTTTGGAGGTATCTGAGAAATCCTTGACTTAACCATCTAGCTCATTAATTGGTTCTCTAGCTGTATCCTTTTTGCAGCTTAGCCAACCCATTGTGTTATTTATTTCAAAGATTATTTTTTTATTCTTAATAACTTCAGTTGGTTTTTGTTTGTAAATAATTGGTTTCGCTTTGTATTTTCAATATTTCTTTTTGTTGAGAGTATTTGTTATGCTTGTTTTGAGTTTGTGACTTTCCTTTTTATAAGATGACTTAATTTGTTATATTTCTTTCAGAGTTCTTGTTTTATTCACACATTTCACCCTCCTCTGAACCTCCCTTCAAAGATCTTATATTCCCTTTGAAAACTATAAGTTGTCTTAGTTTTGTGCTGTTTTGTAGGTATGGGATAGGGTGGTAGAGGGGTCCTAGGAAGGGGTGAAAGTTTGGACCATAACTTAAAAGACTTCGGGTGGTTTAGGGAATAGGATGAGATAGTTTGTCAGAGCTTCTAGGGTTACAATCTGGGTTCAGATACTTCCTGTTGGCTTTTCTTGTAGAGGATCTTACTGTTCAGTGGACCTCCCAGTCCCTCTGCCTCAGCCACTAACTACTGTTTTCCAGGGCTACTACCCTTGGGTGTAAATGGTACCAGGTATTCATGGGAAAAGAGAAGAAAAGTGTTTAGGAGTGGGCAACTTTTCTGTACTGGTTATCAGTTTTTGCCTCATCTAGGTTCCTATACTGTACTTGTATAAACCCATTGCTTCTTGTTTTGTACTTCTGCTTTCCGGTGTGAGAGAGAAGGGCATATGAAGAAGGTTTTCTTTTCCTACATGCTATTTTCTGTTGCAGTGCAGGCTTTTTCCCACTTTGCAGTGGTTATATTCATTATTTGCTAAGCACCAACTGTCTTCTGTCTTTCCAAAGGTTTCTTAAGAGTTTTGTGATAAAAATTTCTGGGACCTTTTAAGTTTTCCTCTTGCTTCAGTGACATTTCTAATTTTTAAAAAAAATTTTTTAAAAAAATTGAGAGAGAGAGAAAGAGACAGAGCATGAGTGGGGAAAGGGGCAGAGGGAGAGAGAGAGAAAATCCCAAGCAGGCTCCACACTGAGCATGGAGCCCAATGTGGGGCTCAATCTCATGATCCTGAGATCATGACCTGAGCCGAAATCAAGAGTTGGATGCTCAACTAACTGAGTCACCCGGGTGCCCCTCAGCAACATTTTTAGAGTTTGATTCCTAGAGAGAGCAACTAGGCTCTAAGGTCTCATCTAGTCCTTTTAAAAATGCTTTTTAAGTACATGTATATGTTCAGTGTCTTCCTTAATAGAATTGTCTAACTTACACTATTATAGTCCAAGTAAATCACCTTCTACGTAGTTTTATGCTTTCATACCTAACTTTTCTAAGTTTTATTTATAATATTCTCAAGGATAGGGATTCAACATACTATTATGTCTCATAGATTATAATATAGTGTTTGAATCCTAATATGAAGTTACTAAACTTTAATAAACAGAAATATCTTTTTGTAGGATTTGTCAACCTCTTTAGAGGCAGTATATGGAAAGGCCAAAGAAGGGGTGAACTCTGAAGAAATACTTAAGAAATTTTATGACTGGAAGTGTGGTAAAAGAGAGGAGTTCACCAGTGTTAGAAGTGAAACAGAGGTTTCTCTACAACGTCTTGTAGGATGGTTCCAGAACACTGTGAAGGTAATAAGAGCTCCTGCCCAGTGGTGGTGTTGGTGTTGCAGCATAAACCAGGGAATGTGGGCTTTTTAGGAATAATTTTTCAAATATAATTTACTACTTATCTGAGGGAAAAAGGAGGAAAGGGATTGAGGAGAACAGGGCTAGGGTGAAGGAGTGAGGGACCTACCTATTTCTATTCTCTAGGAGTATATATGAAAACAGCTTCAGTAAGCTGTTGTGGGTATAAGACAGTATTATTGGAATTTATTACAAGTTGTAGTGTATATTCTATAGCTGTAGTGTAACTGTATATACATGTGTTTTAGAGGGTAGTAGCGCTTTCTCTTCGTTTAGTTTCCTTTTTAGCAAGACGTGTTTTAACATTAGTTGACTGACTAGTCATGCTTAAAATATGTGAATTGTTTGGCAGTGTTTAAATCTTTTCTGTTCTAGAGATCTTAAATATCTTAAAGATATCTGAAATAAGTGAAGAACACTAGTCTTAGTTGATACTAGATATTAGAAAAGGTGTTTTTTGTATCATTCTTTTTAGTTCTTATTTATTACTGTAAAAACACCATGTAATTTTCTAAAAGCTATGGGGGCATATGGTTTTGTATAATGAACTCAGAAACCTAGTTAAATTTCAGCCTCATTTTGATACTGATTCTCTGTTTTTTCTGTTCTTCTGTCTGCTTTACAACCTTCTCAGCAAGGGCAGGGATATCCGTGGTGGCATTTATCTGTGTGAATGATTTACAAACATGCATTTCTAGCTTTGTTTTGGAAAAAAAAGTCTTTAATCTCCAGCTACTTCCAGAACTCTTCATTTTTGGCACTTCTTAGTAGATATATTAGTATAACTAAGTTATTTCTTTATCTTCTTATATTATCGATGAGCATTGTGTCTCTGCTTAGGTTAACTCTCACTTACCCTTTTCTTTCATTTCCATATCCCAAATCCATATCTCCATAATCACATATCTGAATCTCTGAAATCAAAGTGACTAGTTATGACCTTTATATTCTATAATTTGGGCCCTTGATTTTATTCTGTTTAACACTTTATTTTAATAAAGTCTATTTCCTGATAGAAAATACCTTTGTTTTCCTAATGAGATGGAAGTCATCTGGGTTTAATCTTTAATTTTTAATCTCCAGATTGCTAAATACTTAGCAGGTCACCACCAAATAGCAGGTATAATTAAAGGCCTTTTTTATTTGAAAGGCCTGACATTGTCTGCTTACTGTTTATCAGCTTTTAACTTTTCACCTGAGCACTTAAGGTTCCTACCAGTTTTTTGTTTTTTGTTTTAGATAGTGTGAAAGCATGTGTGTGCATGCGTGTGTGTACATGCAGTTGGGGGAGGGGCAGAGGAAGCGAGAATCTTAAGCAGGCTCCACCCTCAACATGGAGCCTGATGGGCTCCACCTCATGAGATGGACTGTAAGATCATGACCTGAGCTGAAATTGAGAGTTGGTCACTTAACTGACTGAGCCACCCAGGTGCCCCAAGATTCCTACCAGCTTTTAGTCTGACTGCTTCTTTTACTTTCCCCCCTCCCCCCAAATCTTGGTCTTATTTCTGTTTGTTTGTTTTTTTTCATACTTTTCCTCTGTATTGTCCTCTTCTGTCTCTTAACCACAGATTATGTTAAAAAAAATCTGTATTTAGTGTGTAATATGTGTGTACTTTTTTTTTTAATGTCTATTTATTTTGAGAGTGAGAATGTGCATGTGAGCAGGGGAGGGGCAGAGACACAGGGAGAGAGAGAATCCCAAGCAGTCTGCACAGCCCAGCGTGGGGGCTTAGTCTCACGAACTGTGAGATCATGACCTGACCCAAAATCAAGAGTTAGATGCTTAACTGACTGAGCCACCCTGGTGCCCCTTACCTTTTCTTCTTTGATGTGTAAGTTTTGTGAGGGTAGTTTATCTTTCTTGTGTATCCTTATTTCCGCCATATTGCCCAGTGCATAGGCTAATGCTCTGTTCTAGGTATAAGGACACAATACTAATTGAAATAATTAAATGAGATATTTCATGTTTTAATTTTTTGCAAATGAGGCTTTCGATCTCTCTGTGGAAGAACCACTAACTTCTGAAGACACAATTGGTGTTATTGATGAAATCCTAGAGAAGACTGAGTCAAGTGTCTGCAAAGAGCTGGAGCTCTCTCTGATTGTGAGTAATGTTAGTCTATTATTGCTTCCTTTGAAGCAATATAGTTTCTCTTGCTATTTAGAAAGTATGAAGACTGATCTTAGTTTTCTTCTTATAGACCTATTTAAAATAGTAACACCGTCAAGTTCTTTTTTTTTTTTTTTAACCCTGTCAAGTTCTAATCCAACTTCTAGTCCAAGAACAATGCAAACTCTTATTCTACCACAGAGTAATATTTTCATTTAATAGGACTTTTCACATTAAAAATAAAGCCTAATGTTTAATTCTAGGAAAACTCCTAGGAAATTAATTCTAGGAAAAATTCTAGGAAAATTCTTCTTAATCTGAGTGTATCAGCTTTCTGTGTCATTTGATTCTTGGGTTTATCATACTCAAAGAGAAAGACTCTTTAGAATTTGTGAAAAATTGAAATAAAATCTGGGAGAGCTTTCGAAGTATATACACAAGACTGATTAGTATCTTCCTTTAGGTACTGTGTATGTTCTCTATTGCTGTGCCAAGTTAGAAATTAGTATAACTCCTTATGTTATTATTGCTTACTGGGACTCCTTCCCAGTTTTTCAGGCTGCTTACAAAAGTTTCATTGCTTATGTTGTTCATTTTACTTATTTCTTTTTTACCTCTTGCAACCTTATTCAGATTAGCGTTAAAAAATACATCTATGTTACTGTATTTCCCTATTTTCAAATAGTCTGTATTTAGAAGGTTTAGTCAAACTTTACTTTTATTATTTTATTATTTTATTGTTGAAGTATGATTAACATATAGCATTATATTAGTTTCAGGTGTACAACATAGTAATTTGACAATTCTGTACATCACACAGTGCTCACCAGGATAAGCTTAGTCACTGTATGTTTATTTTGTAACATTATTGCAGTATTATTGACTATGTTTTCTGTGCTGTACTTTTCATCTCCATGACATATTTATTTTATAACTGGAAGTTCTTACTTCTTTGTCAGACTTGATTTTAGAAGTGTTTAATAGATGATTTCTAAAAATAATTTAAAGTGTTGAAGTTCTGTTTAGTTCCTACATTTAATGGAGTGGTATCCCTGATTTCCTTTAATACTACTCTAGAAAGGTATAGGAATAATAGTGTAATGGGAGCAAAATTTCCTATATGAACATCTTTGACATCAGTCTCCCTTTTGCTTAGAAAAATATACATGTTTAAGAAATACTTTGAAATAGAAATTTCTTAAAGGCAACATTTTAAAGTTTATTCATTGTTATTGTAGGTTTAAATTATTTTGGATACTCTTTTGTCATTAATTCCATATGTATGATTTATTTCACTTAGGAGCAAGGTGATGCAGACAAGGAGATCATTTTAAATACATATAGTCAAGTACTACAAAAGATCCGTTTAGAGGAAAGGCTTATCGCTACAGTACAATCCAAGTACAAGGACAGTATTGAGGTTGGATTATGCTTTATTTTTTGGTCTTATATGTTGATGCTTTGAATTTTTTAGGACTTAAGTTTTTTTTTCAAATAGTTTAATATCCAGTGTGTAGGTAATTATTTATTATTGCTAGGAAAACAGTGTAGCCATTGTTAGCTGATTTGTAATTAAATTCATCCTACAGTGGAAACAACAATTTAGTTGATAAAAAATGTTGAATTTTTTGATTGTTATAAATCTTTGATTTCCTTGTATTCTTTAAAACCTAACCTTTACCACATCTTCTTTATTAATTCGTTAGTTGTTGGACATTTGGGTTCTTTCCATAATTTGACTATTGTTGATAATGCCACTGTAAACATCAGGGTACATGTGCCCCTTTGAATCCCTATTTTTCTATCCTTTGTATAAATACCTAGTAGTGCAATTGCTGGGTAAAGATGTGGGGGGTGTATATATGCATAGACACACAATGGAATATTAGTCATCAAAAATAATGAAATTTTGCCATTTGCAATGACATGGATGTGTGGATGGAGCTACAGTGTATTATGCTAAGTAAAATAAGTCAGAGAAAGACAAATACCATTATGATTTCACTCATGTGGAATTTAAGAAACAAAACAGATGAACGTAGGGGAAAGGAAGAAAAAAGAAGAGAGGGAGACAAACCATAAGATACTCTTAACTATGGAGAGCAAATTGAGGATTGCTGGAGAGGAGGTGGGTGGGTGATGCGCTAAATGGGTGATGGGTATTGGGAGAGCACTTACTGTGATGAGCCCTGAGTGTTCTATGTAAGTGATAAATCACTAAATTCTATTTCTGAAACTAATATTACAACTCCGTGTTAACTAAGTAGAATTAAAATAAAAACTTGAAATTTTTAAAAACAAAAAAGAAAGAAATCTGTGAGTCAGGATCTGTGAAGATCCCAATTTGGTAAATCAAAAAACAAAACCAAAACCAAAAAACCTTATAGTTAGAATGATACTTTTGAGGTTTAAATCTGTATCATTGGGGTTTAACATTTCCCTGGTGATGGGTATCCAGAACATGGATAATGTTACTTGTGGTAATGTTACTTATGTTTAAACTTAGTGTGGTTTCATCTGTGGGACTGAATTAGAGGTGGTATGTAATATTCAACTAAACTTGATGAGTCCTTGCTCTATTCTAAATGTCTGTGTAGAATAAATAAGCAAGAATAAAAAAATAAATTAAGTATAATGGAGACGAAACAAAAAAAACCATTGTTATCTTTATGCCTATACAAGTTTACAGTAGAAAATTTGCTAAAAACAGAAAGATAAGGAGAAGTAAAAATATCAATTATAATCCCCTTGCCTAATGATCAGTGCCAGTTTCAGAGTATTTTCTTTTTGGATGGTGACTTATACACACACACACTGAGATATATATATATATATATATATATATATATATATATATATGTCTCGTGCATTGATTGCACTGTGTTGTAAGTTGTTTTGAAGATGTTTCTTCATTTAATGGTGTATTATGAATATTGCCTATGTGATTAATGATTCTTCTATACTGTCATTTTGAGCAACTATAACATCATCATTTGCATAGATGTATAACATGATTTAACCTTTCATCTGTGTTAGATGTTCAGGTTACTTCTAATTTTTTTTAACCATGAATAACACTGTACATACTCTTTTGCATAATTTTGTGTGTTTTTAAGATAGATTCCCAAAAATTGTTAATTACTAAGTCAAAAGGAGTGAACATTTGTCTTTAGGGCTTATTATGAGAGAGAGAGAGAGAGGGAGAGGGAGGGACGGAGAGAGGGAAAAAGAAAGAATCCCAAGCAGGTTCTGTGCTGTCAAGGAGCCTGATGTGAGGCTGTATCTCACGAAATCGGAGATCATGACCTCAGCTGAAATCAAGAGCATACACTTCGTCTACTAAGCCACCCAGGTGTCCCAAAAGGAATGAACACTCTTAAAACTTGATACATACTGGGGCGCCTGGGTGGCTCAGTCGGTCAAGTGTCTGACTTGGGCTCAGGTCATGATCTCATGATCCGTGAGTTCAAGCCCCACGTCGGGCTCTGTGCTGACAGCTCAGAGCCTGGAGCCCGTTTCAGATTCTGTGTCTCCCTCTCTCTCTGCCCCTCCCCTGTTCATGCTCTGTCTTTCTCTGTCTCAAAAATAAATAAACGTTAAAAAAATTAAAAAAAAAAAAAAAAGAAAAACTTGATATATATTGTCAAACTACTTTGGGGAAAGGTAATTTCAGTTTACATCCTCACTAGAAATCCCAGTTTGCATCATCTCTAGCAAAATGTGTCTCATTGTGGGTCTCAGCGTGAAATATTTCTTTGCCCTTTGCTACTTTGATTGCTGGGACTGATATTCTTCTGAAAAGAAATGTGGTAACTAAGAAATCAGTTAGTAGAATTGTCTTGTTGAAAATTGTAGAATTTCTTATTTCATTCTGAACTCAGTTCAATACTAGTTGAATTTTAATAGAAATATAATAAATGGTCAGTAAGTGACTTCAATAAATATTGTTGTCTATGTTTTGAAAATACAATAACTTTTTTTCTTACTTAGTTTAAGAGGCAGATTATCGAATATTTAAATAAAAGCCCCAATGTGGATCACTTGCTGTCCATTAAAAAGACACTGAAAAATTTAAAAGCTCGACTGAGATGGAAATTGGTTGAAAAGAATAATTTGGAAGAAGTAAGGAAACTCTTGGTTCTTGCTGAATTCTGTGTGTACCTCATTTTACTCTGCTTCGTCAAAGTAATGTGTACATACATTCTTTAAAATAGGAGAACCATTATTTACATTTTGTTTTATATATTTCATGTTTTTTCTTTGTATGTAAGTAAAATTATTACATTAATAGTGTGAACATTTTACCATGTCATTAAATGTTCTTTAGAAACATTTTATATTGCTGCCTTGGTTTTTAGTAACTGTAAATCCTTGAGAATAATTTAAAAATTCTTTTGGTTTAGACTGTTACAATACCTGTTATAATATACACCTATTAAAGCAAGGTACTCCTCTAAAGGTAGAATTTTGTCCTAAAGTATTTTTAAGATCATGATGTTTTTTGTTAGCTCTCTTTTTAATGGCTGGACAAACTATTTCTTGTGAATATACTAAGTTGTTTTCATATGATAATAGAACTGGAAGAATTAAGACACTCTAATCTGGACTAACCTTCTGCTTTAGGTTTGAAATTGAATAAATTTGTAATTCCTTGGGTTCCCTTGAGGATTTGATTTACAGACAAAAGGAATCCTCATTATATCTTAATCCAACTTGAACTGTCTCTCTTCCTCTTTGGAGCACTTAATTGGGCTTGAAGTGAAACTAATTTAATGGTTTAAAGATTTTTCTAGCTTCTTATTCTATTTTGGGCTGTGGGGAATGGGGTCTTTTTTAGTTGAAATTTTTTAACTTTTGGAGAAATACAATGTTGAAAACATATGTACTTTTTAAGGTGGCTAATTTATTATTGGAGTTTTGTGGAGTCTTTGTGAGTCCTACATTGTCTTTCCTTTAATAGACATACCATACATTTACTCATTTTTTTTTTTTTTTAAATTTTTTTTTTTTTTTCAACGTTTATTTATTTTTGGGACAGAGAGAGACAGAGCATGAACGGGGGAGGGGCAGAGAGAGAGGGAGACACAGAATCAGAAACAGGCTCCAGGCTCCGAGCCATCAGCCCAGAGCCCGACGCGGGGCTCGAACTCACGGACCGCGAGATCGTGACCTGGCTGAAGTCGGACGCTTAACCGACTGCGCCACCCAGGCGCCCCTTACTCATTTTTTTTTTTAAACAAAATCTCATGTAGAAAACAATTCCAGGGAATGTAATTGTATTCTTGTTCCTATTCTTGACATTTACTTTGTGATGGCAGTTGGTCATCTTCTTGGAGAAAATGTATAGCAAATTAAGAGACCAGAAAAATCTGTGTTCATTTATGTCTTTAGTTTTTAATCCTTTTTGTAGGTTTGGGAAAAATCAGTGTTAGAATAAAGTAATAAATATTAATTCAGCGGGTGTTATGAGGGTCTGTTATGTGCTAGGTACAGAAGGATACATAGAAATCAGAGCGATTTGTTATAGAAGTTATATTCTAGTATACTAGGAAGACTTGTTTTGAGTCTACTTTAATAAACCTGTAAGGTCACTTTTTTCTTTCTGGTTAAAGTCTGATGACCATGATGGATCTGAAATTGAGAAAATAAAACAAGAAATAACTGACTTGCGCAATAGTGTCTTTCAGGAAGTTTATCGTGAGCAGGAGGAATATGTAAGTATTTAATTCTTTGAAGTTTTGAATTAGTTTTTACTCTAGAAATTGAATTCATATATCCATTTTATGAAGTAGACTATAATGACAAGGCTGGAGATTATATTGGCATAGTTATGTTTGCATAGTAATGTTTATGTGACTTTAGAAATTAATTTCTGATGAGAAAATAATTCATAACCATTGTACCAAATGTGGAAATCACAGAAAATTATAAAGAGGAAAAAAATCACCTGTAACTTTTCCATACAGTTATAACAGTAGTAATCACTGTTAACTTTTTACTTAACTTCCTTTTAGTCTACTTTCTGCCTGTTTTTGCAAGAATCAAGATTATAACACAAACATACTTTTGCATACTGCATGTTTTCTGTTTCATACAAAGCTAAAGATTTTTTCCTTTATTAAAATCTAAATGAACACTGTTTTAACGTAATGCTGCAATGAAAACACTAATGGGGCAGTGTAATTTAGTTGAAGAATATAACAGAATGCAACTACCTGATTTTTGGGGGCAAATTACCTCTTTAAGTCTCTATTCTTTTTTTTTTTTTTTAATTTTTTTTTCAACGTTTATTTATTTTTGGGACAGAGAGAGACAGAGCATGAACGGGGGAGGGGCAGAGAGAGAGGGAGACACAGAATCGGAAACAGGCTCCAGGCTCTGAGCCATCAGCCCAGAGCCTGACGCGGGGCTCGAACTCACGGACCGCGAGATCGTGACCTGGCTGAAGTCGGACGCTTAACCGACTGCGCCACCCAGGCGCCCCCTTAAGTCTCTATTCTTATGCTAATATTTAGGAGAGTTTGTGAGTGTATTTTCTTTTTAAAATGGAAGGATCTTTTCCATTTTAAAATGGAAAGACTATTTTATGTTTCATGGATGTTATGGGGAACAAGTAAGGTAGACACTGCTTTGAACATTAAAAATACAATGAAAATAATACACATTTAAAGTGTTATAGTTTATAGTAATCTCATCTGACTGTGTATTTAATTATTTTCCTTATGTGTATTTAATTATTTGCCTTATGAACCTTGGATAAATAGCTGTCTCCCAGTGACTTGACAAGTATCCAAAAGTTTTACTTAATAAATGTGACAAGTGACTTTTCTAAGGATCCTCAGTTTTCACATTTGCTTCACAGTAGCTTTTGTAGGGCTGCATATTTGTTTCTTCTTTCAAGGATTTTATGATTTTTTCTCTCCTAAATGAAATAGCTATTATTTTAAAATGTTAAGTGTGTTCTTAATATTTTGAGAAATGATGACAATTCTATGATGCAAATTGATGTTATCAACACATTTTCATTTTAGCTGGGAAGTGATTATATACTTTGATTTTAGGCAAGATATTGTGCCTATTTATGTATACCAAGAGTAAAATTGGTAATTAAGTTTTTCTTCTATTAGTAAGATGGTAATTGAGATCCAAGATGACTGGTAATTGAGATCCAAGATGATATTTCTTGTGGTAGAAGGCAAAGTCAGTGATTACGTATCTTATTAGGCTATCTATATACAATAGATTATGTATCTTGTTAGAGATACAATAAGGGAGTTACTGGTATGTTTTTTTTTTCCTGAAGACCAACATGTCACAATTGAATATATATGACCTATACGCATACATATAGATCCTTAATGAAAATATTTTTTAAATTTAGGAGAAGCTGAATAGTTTGGTACATAAATGGTTTCCTGAGCTGCCTCTCCTTTTTCCTGAAATAGGATTACTTAAGTACATGGTAAGCTTTGTTGCCCCTGAAAATTACTACTCTGCAGAGAGGGTTAAAAGTGATGGTACAATCATGTGTTAGTGTTAAATTTATCCTTACTATGAAAATGTTCCTGATGAATAGTTTCTGGGTAATGTTAGAACTTTTCCTCAAGATTGTCTTTAGTATTGGCATATTGTATTTTAATGTTTATATTAATTTGCATGTTTGTTTCTGTTTTCTCTTTTCTTCATGTCTGTTCAGTACATTGCATGGCACTTGTTTGAATGACAGGTGTTTATTTTCTTAAATGATAAAACAGTTTTAGCTATTGTTTCAAGAGTTAGAATAGGGGTGCCTGGTTGGCTGAATCGGTTAAGTGTGTGACTGATTCCAGCCCAGATCATGATGTCACAGTTTGTGAGATCGAGCCCCTGTCAGCTGTGCTGACAACTGGAGCCTTTTTGGGATTCTCTCTTTCCCTTTCTCTCTGACCCTCCTCCACTCACATGCTCTCTCTTTCCCTCACTCTCTCTCTCTCTCTCAAAATAAATAAACTTAAAGGAGTTAGAATAAAAGCAGGACAGTGCCACTCATGAGGAATTTAAGCAGAATATATTTTTTAAGTTAAAGCAGGTAGTAAAGAATTCTAGAGAACTGGTTAAGTAGAGATGTTGACATGGGTATAGTTTTCTAGGTAGGCAGGATTCAAAGCGTGGGAGATCAATGTATTAGATAGAAGGGTAGTATAGAGCAGGATTGGTAAACTCTGACTCTTAGGGCAGAGTCTATTAGCTCTGTGTTTTACATTGCCTGCTAAGGATAAGGGACTAGATGAAATATCTATTCTGTAAGATTGTCATTAAACTCATGATAATAGCTTAAATGTAGTACAGAAAGGGTTGTACACATAGACTTATGAACTATAAATATGTAAAATTAAAGTCTCCTTAAATTGTTACAGCAATTACTATCAAATTTTTCCAGGCTAGACTTTAAAATAATGTGGTGTTTTCCTCATAATTATTTAATTCTAGCTTACACACTCTCTCATGTAGGATGCATGGTGGGTGAGTATGTGGTGCTGTGTAGGACTTGGAAATTAGTTTTTAAAAATGTGCTGATCTCTTCATTATGGAACGTTATAAAACATTTTAATCATAGCTGATGGACTCTTTTATTGATTTTAAGTTGTTTGTGATGTATGCCTAGGAAACCCCTGTTGGTTGATTATATTTTGTGGTTTACTTAAATATATTGACAACACATAAAAATAAAAACCAGAAAACACTTTTGCAACCCTTCTTACTAAAACTACACCACGATAAGATTTACCTTGATCTAAAATGTTGGTAGTCAGGTTTTAGTGCAAAAATTTTATTCCTTTTAAAGAGTGGCAGAAATATCTAATAGAATTAAAATATTTGAAAGCCATTTTCACTTTTCAGGATTCCACTTCAGAGGCAGAGGTGTTAGAATTACTTCATAGGGGTCATAATTTTTAGAGTTCTCATTCTCATTATGCAACCTTCTTTGTATTTGTCATCATTTTAATATTTTTTAGGAAACACATGAAGTTTTCCAAGTAAACATCAGGGTTTTTTGGATGCATGTCTGATTAACCCAGTTATATTTAGAATTTGTTCTGGAACTGTAGCAGCCATTACATTTATGTTAATTATACTTTGGGTGAGAGGATTTCAAGAGCTAGGAACTAAAAAAACTAGGAAGCTTTCAGTATTTTTATTTTATTGGTTTCTCTAGTAGGGTTGATGATGTTCAAACCATCTCATAGCATGTAGTTAATTATGTCGATGATTTAAAAGTAGTGGAATTGTTTGGATTCTTCAACTGTAACAAAAATTTGTGCCTAGAAATCTGGTGGTCTTCTTACTATGAGTTTGGAACGGGATCTTCTTGATGCTGAGCCCATGAAGGAACTTAGTGGCAAGCGCCCTTTGGTTTGTTCTGAGGTAAATGGACAGATAATTCTTTTAAAGGTAAGTTTAAGTTTTGATTTATGGGAGATTCAGACATATTACAGGGGAGTGGTGGCATTACTTTCAGGAAAATGAAAATCCACTGCTTGTTTTTTGAATTATATGAGTTGACTAGCCTGATGATTATGCTTCCAGTTTGGCTGCCAGACCTAATTTTGAATTCAGAGTTTCCCTCATTTCCCTAAATAACACATGTCTTTAATTGGATACACTTGGTTTTCTTTTTTGGGTGAACTTATTACTTTCTGTCCAATTCTAGCCTTTTAAAGTTCTTATTTTCTTATGCTTCTCTTAGAAATCTCAGCTATTTTGCCAATACAGTCTTCTCTTTGGCTACTTTACTGATCTGGGAAACTGTTTATCATAATAGGATAATTAATTTGGCCATTGTGGCAGTGTGTTATAGAATATTTATTAAGGTATAGGTAGAATTGTTCTTTCTAAATTATAAAGGAAATTTATATATTCAAAGCAGGTAGAAAAGGTACTTATACAATTAAAAAATAAAATTAGATGTAATTTAATTTATAATTACTATGTTTAAGTTGGAATGATGTATAACTATAGTAGGATTTTTAATGTTGGGATTATCATTGCCTCTTTTTCTGGTATCAGGGCTATTCTGTAGATGTGGACACAGAAGCCAGGGTGATTCAGAGAACAGCTGCCTATCACAGAGCTTGGAGAGAAACTAAAGAAGACTCTGGGTTGCTACCACTGATATTCCTATTTTTGTGTAAGGTAAAGTTTTTTTTTTTAATGTTTATTTTATTTTTGAGAGAGAGAGCATGATGGGGGTAGACAGAGAGAGAGGCGGGGGGACAGAGGATCTGAAGCAGGCTTTGCGCTGATAGCACAGAGCCTGACACAGGGCTCGAACTCACAATCCGCGATATCATGACCTGAGCTGAAGTCAGACACTTAACCAACTGAGCCATCCAGGTACCCTGGTAAAGTTTTTATGCTAATCTCTTACAGAAAACATTTTATTTACAGTTTTACCTCCAAGCTTTAAAAAGGTAGTTCATTCCTTTTAACATAAAGAGAAATTTATTTTGTATAATCACTATATACTGAAAATACATTGAAGAATTTTTCACTTTGAGTTTCATTCTGTTTTGCTTTTAGTCTGATCCTATGGCTTATCTGATGGTCCCGTACTATCCTCGGGCAAACCTGAGTGCTGTTCAAGCCAGTGTGCCTTTAACTTCAGAAGTGAGTAAAAAACACTATTTCTAATAAATGAGAAAATAACACCTAATGTTAGAGGGAATACTACATGCTTTATATATTATGTAAAATTTTGCCTGGTATCAGGCTATTTCATTGTCACATCAACCCTGTGATGCTGTTATATACAGATGAGAAAAATGAGGGTCACAGAGATTCAGTGACTTGCACAGGGTCCTCAGCAAGAGGCAAAGATGAGAATTGAAATTAGGTCTTTTGGTACCAAAGCCCATGCTTACAACCTGTAAGCTGTGCTGTATGTAAATTGCATAGTATAGTGTATTTGATATTATAAGTGCTTAAGTAACAGCTTTAATTTGTATTGTAAATTTGAATTAGTAATAAAAATACAGGATGCCCTGATTCTTCTTATCTGGTAACACTATTTAGTCTCTCTTTCTAGGTGCTTTATATGTTCATTATTTGTAATCTCAATCTTAGGGGCTGTAGTGTCTTAAGTTATATGTGTATGATGTTACATAATCAGGGCTTCAGGTCTTTAATTCCTTCTCTATGCTATATTCTTATTAAAGGATCATTTGGAGGTACTCTCCTGGAAAGTCTTTTAATTAAAGAAGAGATTCAGTGTTAAGATGATTTGCCTACTTCCTGACTTCTTTTTTGTGTGCTTATCTGTAGGAAGCTTTAAAGGTCATGAGAGGTGTTGCCCAGGGCCTGCATACATTGCACAAGGCTGACATAATTCATGGGTCACTTCATCAGAACAATGTATTTGCTTTAAATCGTGAACAAGGAATTGTTGGAGATTTTGACTTCACCAAATCTGTGGTAAAATATAGTGGTTTTACAAATAGGTTAATATTTAATATTATTAGACATTAGTTCAGCCTTTTACATAATATGGTAATTTATTATAAGATCTTTGCCTTGGTTAAGACATGTAGCATGTAATATAAACAATTAACTGTTACCAGCTAGGTGCTAGAACAAGAGTTTCTAAGTCTGTGTATTGTATTTTTTAAACCTAAGTATTAGGAGCAGACTAACATTATATTCATTGGCATTGACGACACTACTTGTTAATTATTTTTTCATCATCAAGAAATATTTAATTCCTTGGATATATACAAGGAAAACTCCTGTGTCCCCTTCTGCTTGTGCCCTCCCCCATGTAGATTGAATGTAGTTATAGGTACTTTGCTATTTTTTGATTAATGGACATTTTTAGAAACTTGGGAACCTTGGACTTTTCAGGGTTTTTTTTTTTTGTTTGTTTATGTAAAAGTATTTATTTTAAAGTTTATTTATTTTCAGATACAGAACATGTGAGCAGGGGAGGGGCAGAGAGAGGGAGAGAGAGAATCTGGGGCTTGATCCCATGAACCGTGAGATCATGACCTGAGTTGAAATCAAGAGTTGGATGCTCAACTGACTGAGCCACCCAGGCATCCCTGGACTTTTCCATTTAGTTTAAGTGCTGGTTCAACTACATTAGTTGCTAATTTGGTGTCTTATAACCTCAGAACAAGCAGTTTGTAGAGATAGGAGATATCAGACAATGAAAGAGCATATTGTGGTCTGTTTTTTTTTTTTGGCAGAATGGGTGGCCTCAAAATATATATGATCACAAGGGAGCAGTTTTTTAAATTTTATTTTATTTTTTTTAGAGATAGAGTGCATGTGCACATGAGCAAGGGAGAGTGGCAGAGGCAGAGAGAGAGGATCTTAAGCAAGTTCCATGTGCAGCATGGAGCCTGATGCAGGGCCTGATCCCATGACCCTGGCATCATGCCCTCATCTGAAGTCAAGAGTTGGATACTCAACTGACTGAGCGTCCCAGTCGCCCCAAGTTTCTTTTTTAAAACAACAGCTTTATTGAGATATAATTCACATATTACAATGTGTACAATCAGTACTGTTTTTCAGTATATTGACACAGTGGTGCATTGATCACCTTTCTAATTTCAGGACACTCCCTCCAAAAGAAACTCCATACAAATTTGCAGTCACTCCTCATTTCCTCCTTTACTCAGCCCTTTGGAAACCGCTAATTCAATTTCATCTCTGTGGATGTACTATTCCGGACATTTCCTATAAATGGAATCATTTAATATGTGGCCTTTTGTGATTGGCTTATTTCATTTAGTGTAATGTTTTCAAGGTTTATGTGTCTTATAGCATGCATCTGAACATCATTCCTTTTTTAAAATGCCCAAGTAATATTTTATTCTGTGGGTATACCATATTTCGGTTTTATAGTCATCATTTGATAGACATTTGGGTTGTTTCCACTTTTTGATTATTGTGAATAATGCTGCTATGGACAAATTTTTGTGTGGACATATACTTTCATTTCCCTTGGTAGTGGAATTTTTTGCTATATATATTTGTTTTGCTCTATAGTAACTCTTCCACCTTTTTAAAAAATTTTTTCTTTTAATGTTTATTTTTAACAGAGAGAGAGAGAGAGAGAGAGAGAGAGAGAGAGAGAGAGATAGCAAGCAGGGGAGGGGCAGAGAGAGAGGGAGACAGAGTCTGAAGCAGGCTCCAGGCTCTGAGTTGTCAGTACAGAGCCTGATAGGGGGCTCTAACTCATAAACCGCAAGATCATGACCTGAGCTGAAGTCGGATGCTTAACCCACTGAGCCATCTGGGCTCTTCCCACTACCCCTTTCTCCATCATTTTCCAAATATACCATTTCCAATGATTTCTAATGTCAAAGGATGATCAGTAACAAGAACATGAACCCTGGATTCAGACAGACCTTGGCTGCAATTCTTACCCTCCCACTTACTTGCTGTGTGACCTTGGGTTTTAAACTCTTTGAGGCTAAATCAACTATAAAATGGGAATAATATCTACCTTAAAGAGTGATTGTAAAGGTAAAGGTAATTAGCACGATAATTACTTAGCACATACCACTAATTGTTAATTATGTCTTCTCCTCCCAGTATGTTTATCCTTGCTTCTCACAGTGTAACCTAAAGACCAGCAGCTACAGCATTACCTGAGAGCTTGTTAAGAAATGCACGGGGTGCCCGGGTGGCTCAGTCGGTTAAGCGTCCGACTTTAACTCAGGTCACGATCTCGCGGTCCGTGAGTTCGAGCCCTGCGTCAGGCTCTGGGCTGATGGCTCGGAGCCTGGAGCCTGCTTCAGATTCTGTGTCTCCCTCTTTCTCTGCCCCTCCCCTGTTCATGCTCTGTCTCTCCGTCTCAAAAATAAATAAATGTTTAAAAAAAAAAAAAAGAGCCTCTTAAAAAAAAAAGAAGAAATGCACAATCTCCATCCCAAAAATGCTGAATAAAAATTTGCATATTAACAAGATCCCAGGTGATTCACATGCACTATAAAGTCTGAAAAGCAGTGATCTTGACAACAGACTATCTTTCAAATTTTTCTTCCTGATTAATATTTCAATCTGAAAGTAGTGTGAAAAAGTTGAGCAAAGGTGAGTTTAATCAGTATTTCAGTGTCAATAATTTTAAATGAAAATTAAAACAATGTTTTGGGGGATAACGACAGTTGACAAATCAGTATAAAGGGGGAAGAATAATTCTTGGAGTAATCATGATATGTATAATATTGCAAATGGCATGCTCAAAAGGTGAGTTAACCAGGACCCTTACCAGTTGAGAACCTTTTTAAACTCCTAACTTAGTTGTTTTTCTTAGGACATTATCTGAATTTTCAGATAAACTAATAGGATAAATATTTCAATAAATATACATTGTATAAATCCTTCATAATCCAGCATTTCTTTATAGTTTTACATTTTCATTTTCTCATCTTTTTGAGCTACCATATGAAAACCATTAAGACTGCATATACACAGGTGGCATTACCCTGTGATTTGCAGATGACTGAAGTATAAAGCGTTATGACTTATACTAGTCAAAAGGGAATTGCTCTGGGGCACCTGGGTGTTGCACTCTGTTAAGCATCTGATTCTTCATTTTGGCTCAGGTCATTATCTCACTGTTCCTGAGTTCAAGACCCACATTGGGTTTGGCTCTGACAGGGTGCCTGCTTGGGATTTTCTCTCTCTTTCTAAATAAACAAACTTCAAAAAAAAAAAACTGGTCAGACAATAAAATGTTCGCAAGAATGCAGAGAAATTGAAATCCTCAAACATTGCTGATGAGAATGTGAAAAGATAGAGGAATCACTTTGTAAAATAGTTTGGTACCTCAAAAAAACCCCAAAAAACAGGGGTGCCTGGGTGGCTCAGTTAAGCGTCTGACTTCGGCTCATGTCATGATCTTGCATGGTTTGTTAGTTTGAGACCTGTGTTGGGCTCTGTGCTGACAGCTCCGAGCCTGGAACCTGCTTCAGATTCTGTGTCTCCCTCTCTCTCTGCTCCTCCCCTGTCACTTTCTGTCTCTCTTTCTCTCAAGAGTAAAAAACAAAACAACAACAACAACAAAAAAAATTAAAAAAAAAAAAAAAAACGATCACGGCGCCTGGGTCACTCAATCGGTTAAGTGTCCACCTTCGGCTCAGGTCACAAGTTCACGGGTTCGAGCCCCACTT
This sequence comes from Prionailurus bengalensis, assembly GCF_016509475.1. Taxonomy (NCBI): domain Eukaryota; kingdom Metazoa; phylum Chordata; class Mammalia; order Carnivora; family Felidae; genus Prionailurus; species Prionailurus bengalensis. Next base: position 115,389,800 of record NC_057348.1, read on the forward strand.
TCTGCTCTGTGGTGACAGCTCAGAGGCTCAGAGCCTGGAGCCTGCGTCGGATTCTATGTCTCCCTCTCTCTCTCTGCCCTTCCCTTGCTCCTGTTCTCTCTCAAAAATAGACATTAAAACAATTTTAAAAAATGAGGCGCCTGGGTAGCTCAGTCGGTTAAGCGTCCAACTTTGGCTCAGGTCATGATCTCATGGTTTGTGAGTTCAAGCTTGGAGTCGGGCTCTGTGCTGACAGCTCAGAGCCTGGAGCCTGCTTTGAATTCTGTGTCTCTCCCTCTCTCTGCCCCTCTCCCGCTCACACTCTGTCTCTCAAAATAAATAAATAAATAAACAAACAAACAAACAAACAAACATAAACAAAATTAGAAAGCAAATTAAAAAATAATGATCAGTAAGGAAGAAAAGTACTTTGTTGACTTCCAGTTTTTAAAGTTATTTAGAATTTTCAGAATTAGAAAATAGCACTCCTTCTTGCCCTAATGAACTTTATTTTTACAAGAAGTACCAATTATTTAAATAACTGGTGTTTTTTGGTTTTTAGTCTACTTCAATCTGTAATGTGAAATGTAACCAAAGTCTCACTATTAATTGTATGAGACTAATTTTAAGAGCAATTTATAATAGCAAAAATTGAATAAAAATATTTTAAAGCAAGAGAGAATGAAATATTTCAAATGAATTTGTTTTTTTTGTGTTAATTAAATGCAGAGGACTTAACTCATCTGTGTTGCCTCTAAAATTTTTAACCTGTTGTTTTTGTAGAACCAGCGAGCCTCAGTGAACATGATGGTTGGTGACTTGAGTTTGATATCACCTGAACTGAAAATGGGAAAGCCTGCTTCTCCAAGTTCTGACTTGTATGCTTATGGCTGCCTTTTATTATGGGTATGTAATTTTTTATTGTAATAGATTAGTTTCATATATATATATATGTGTATATATATATGTACAAACATATTTGTATGTACTTAAGTATATAAAGTGATAATTTTATAGTGGTTTTGCTCAACATATTGCTCTGGATGAAAAGCAGTGGTAGATTTTTAGAAGAATTAGAAAAATTTAGTAGAAAATTGTTTTTTCTTTTTTTTGTAGTTTTTTTCAAAAACTATTCATATACTTCCTGTCACCTATTGTATACTTTCTACAATTTGCTTGATATATATTTTACATATTATGCTATTGTTTTACCTTTCTTTAAGACAATATTATCAGTGAAGATAATTTTGTCCTATATTAATCTGTAAGCAGTTCCTGCATATGTGGAAAGTAAATGTTAAATGAGCCTTGAGTAAGTGTTCCTGTTTTCATTATAAACCAAATAGCTGTTTTTTAATCCATGGCTTAAACCTATTCTTTCCTGTGAATTTTGAGGGATTGGTATTAACAAGGGAGGAATATCTGTTTTTACTTCTTTTTTTTGTTTTTCTTGTTTTATATTTTTCTGTTTTTATTTCTTTTGCTTAACATTGTTCTGGAGGTTCTAGCCCAGGGGTCAGCAAAATTTTCTATAAAGGGCCAGATGGTAAATATTTTAGGCTATGTGAGTCATACAGTCTCTGCTGCTCTATAAGGTAGCCATAAAATATGTAAATGAATGAATGGCTCTGTTGCAATAAGTAAATAAGTAAAACCTTATATGGAATTGAAGTTTGAATTTCATATAATTTTAATGTGTCATGAAATAGTATTCTTTTTTTTTTCAAGTTTATTTATTCATTTTTGAGAGAGAGAGCGAGTGAGCAGGGATTGGGGCAGAGAGAGAGACAGAGAGAGAGAATCCCAAGCAGGCTCTGCACTGCCAGCCTGGAGCCCGACATGGGGCTTGAACTCACGAACTGGGAGATCATGACCTGAGCTGAAATCAAGAGTTGGATGCTTAACTGACTGAGCCACCCAGGTGCCTCGAAATAGTATTCTTTTCTTTATTTTACTTTTTATTTTTATTTATTTATTTATTTTTTAACTTTTTTTTTTTTTCAACGTTTATTTATTTTTGGGACAGAGAGAGACAGAGCATGAACGGGGGAGGGGCAGAGAGAGAGGGAGACACAGAATCGGAAACAGGCTCCAGGCTCTGAGCCATCAGCCCAGAGCCTGACGCGGGGCTCGAACTCCCGGACCGCGAGATTGTGACCTGGTTGAAGTCGGACGCTTAACTGACTGTGCCACCCAGGCGCCCCTTTATTTTACTTTTTAAATGTTTATTTAAAAACTGAGAATAAACTGAGGGTTGATGGGGGTGGGAGGGAAGGGAGGGTGGATGATGGGCACTGAGGAGGGCACTGTTGGGATGAGCACTGGGTGTTGTATGTAAACCAATTTGACAATAAATTTCATATTAAAAAAATAAAATAAATGTTTATTTATTTTGAGAGGGAAAGAGCGTGAAGGCAGGGGAGGGGCAGAGAGAGAGAGAGAGAGGAGAGAGAGAATCTCAAGCAGGCTCTGTGTTGTCAGTGCAGAGCCTAATGTGGGTTTTTATCTCATGACTGTGAGATCATGACCTGAACTGAAATCCAGTTGGGTGCTTAACTAACTGAGCCACCCAGACACTCCTAATTTTCTATTAAACATTTAAAAATGTGAAAACCATTCTTGGCATGTAGGCTGTATAAGAAATAAGCAGTGGCATAAGTTTGGTGTGCAAGTGAGAGTTTGCTGATCCTAGTTTTAGCCAGTATAATAAAACTACAAAAACAAATAAAATGCATACAGTTTAAAAATGAAGTAAAGCTGTTTTTATTCAAAAATGACATGATTAATTATGTACAGTCTTGAGGAATGTACTTAAGAGCTACTACGACTAACAAGTTTAGCAAGGTTGCAGGATGTAGTCATCATAATAATTAACTGTATTTCTCTATACTAGCAACCAACAATAGGAAATTGAAATTAAAATCATTTATATAGGTATCAAAAATACAGAGTTTTTAGGGATAAACATGACAAAAGATACGTAAGACCTATACCCTGAAAACTATGATATATTGTTGAGCAAAATTAAATAAGATGTAAATAAATGGAGAGTTGCATCATGGTCATGGACTGAAGACTCAATGTTGTGTGGATGTGAATTCTTTTTTTTTAATGTTTATTTTTGAGAGAGAGAGAGAGTGTATGTGTGTGGGAGAGGGGCAGAGAGAGAGGGAAACACAGAATCTGAAGCAGGCTCCAGGCTGAGCTGTCAGCACAGAGCCTGATGTGGGGCTTGAACTCATGGACTGAGATCATGACCTGAGCCAAAGTCGGACACTCAACTGACTGAGCCACCCAGGTACCCCTGGATGTGAATTCTTAAATAAGTCTATGGATTCAATACAATTTCAGCAAAAATGGTTCTAGGCCTTTTTTTTTTTGAAAAATTGTTTTGATGTTTATATTTGAGAAAGAGAGACAGAGTATGAGCAGGGGAGAGGCAGAGAGAGGGAGACACAGAATCTGAAGCAGGCTCCAGGCTCTGAGCTGTCAGCAAAGAGCCCAGCGTGGCGCTCAAACTCACAAACCATGAGATCATGACCTGAGCCAAAGTTGGTGCTTAACTGACTTATAAGGTATTTTATATAAATTATACCTGGATGTCAATTACTGCCTCAGTGTATTTCTTCTTATTCTGTACTTCTCTGTCAGCCTAAAAATATGGTTAAGTCTGGTGTATCACAAAAACAAAACGGGTGCCTGGGTGGCTCAGTCAGTTAAGTGTTGGACTTCAGCTCAGTCCAACTGAGCACAGCACAGCTCAGTCTGTGCTGACAGCTCAAAGCCTGGAGCCTGCTTCAGATTCTGTGTCTCCCTCTCTCACTACCCCTCCCAGGCTCGTTCTCTCTCTCTCAGAAATAAACATTAAAAAATTTCAAAACAAACAATCCATATTTATTTATTTATTTATTTATTTATTTTAATGTTTATTTTGAGAGAGAGGGAGAGAGTGCAAGCAGGGCAGGGGCAAAGAAAGACAGATACGAAGCCATCATGGTCATAGACTGAAGACTCAATGTTGTGTGGGTGTGTGAATTCTTTCTTTTTTTTTCTAATGTTTATTTTTGAGAGAGAGGGAGAGAGAGAGAGAGGAGGGAGGGAGTATGTGTGTGGGGGAGCAGCAGAGAGAGAGGGAGACACCGAATCTGAAGCAGGCTCCAGGCTTTGAGCTGTCAGTACAGAGCCCAACATGGGGCTTGAACTACCAAATGGTGAGATCATATGACCTGAGCTGAAATCGGCAGCTTAACCAACTGAGCCACCCAGGTGCCCCCACAGTAATTTCTTTACTCATTGTTTTCTATGGCACATCTTCTGAGTTCCTTTTACCTTTGTGACTGGGCATTTCTTTTACTCTTCTTTAATGCATGTTAAGTGTTAGTGCCCCCACCATTTTTCCTTACATTCTACTAAAATTTTCATTGTATAGCCTTTCCTTGGGTTTTCTTATTTACTCTCATAGTGTCTGGTACCATTTATTTGTTAGAGCTCCCACATTTATGACAGTAACCCAGTTCTCTGGCCAGAGTTTCCAGTAGTGTGTACTTTCCTGCTGCATAACTTCATCTTAATTTACTAGATACCTTATATTGTTCCAGAAAGGACACAAGGCAATTCATTCACAGAAGTACTTTAAAATAGAACAAGACATGATAAGTTGAAAGTAGATAAGAAAGAAAAAGAGGGTGTGAACATAAAATCAAACCATGAATGAGAGTACTACCAAATATCCACCACAGAAACCTGTTGAGTACTGCTGATACACAATTCATGTGTTACCATTCTTATAGCAGACACTGCAAAATGATCATGGTCATGTTCATTGGGCTCAGATATGACCTGAAAATAGCACTCAAAAGGAATAGTACTGATTGAAAAACAAGCCTTTTTTTCTATCCTTGATGAATACATTTTCTATGGATAAGCCACTATGATAGCTCGAATCTTTCTTCTAGCAATTATAAGAAAGGAAATCTAGTCTGTCATACAAACCATTATCCCTAAGATCAAAGTGGGCCAGTTAGGATAAGCACAACTATTAGTTTTTGTTTTGTTGTGGAAATTTTTACTCAGAAACAAAGAATCATGAAACTCTATACTCTTCAACCAGATTCAACTATTGTCAACATTTAATTACCAAGCTATTCTTAGGGATAAGACTAGAGGCCCTTATAAAGACAACATTTTACATTGCTAACCCTATGTCCCGAGTTACCTGATACTTAAAAAACAAAAATAGGTAATACTTATTGAGTGCTTACTATATATCTGTTACTTTGCATGTATTTATCCAACCTAATTCTTGCAGTGGCCTTATGTAGTAGACTCTGGGTCTGGAGTTCTCTCTTGTCCAGCAAGAGAGTGGATGCAGGATTGAAATGAGAGAGAGGCTAATATCCAGGAGGAGACAAGAGCCTGAGTAAGGGTCCTTGCTCCATTTTTACTAGGATCAGAAGACTTATAAGCATGATGGGAGTGCACAAAGAGACAATTAAACTGTGAACATTAACTCATAGGTGTGAGGGAAAGGGGGTTTTGAAGATATGTAGTATTAGGGGTTTTGGTCAATAAAAACATATTAGGGGTTTGGGTCAATAAAAAACAAAGTCCTGATGCCAGGCAGATGGTTGTTTACAGCAGGCATGAAGTACCCCATCTGTTTATCTTAGCTAGCCTAGGGAATAAGACAGAGCATGCTACATCAGGGTCAACAAGGCATCTATCTTTTGCTAATTAGCTCCACTCTGGGCAACTTTGCCCTGCTGCTGTCTATAGCCCTGTTTAACTATTTACCTATTTTGGTCCCTCCTTCCTGTGAAAGCAGCTTTCTGCTATTGTGCTAAACTGGGGGGTGCTTCCTCCCTGAATACCTAATCTTGTTTACCCAGTCTTGGGTATTTTCATCCTGAGATTTCCTGTTCCTATACCTTTGTCCTATATTGGGGGCCTTTGCCCTGTTTACCTAATCTTGTTTATCTAATTTTGGATGCGTACATCCTGTGTCTTTCTATTTCTTTATGGCTTGTTGACCCATCGGTGCAAGCTCAGGGAATTCCTAAGCTTATTCCCCACAGCCTTATAAGTGAGGAAACTGAGGCAAAGAGAAATTAGATGATTTGTCTAGGATCCCATGGCTGCTAAGAGGTGGAACCAAGATTCAAACCCAGCCAGTCTGTCTCCAGAATGTGAACTCTTTACTACTATCCCATTTCACCCAACTTTCCCCCAATAGCCTTTTCCAGTCATCTGAGCCAACAACTTGTGTTCTTCTTTGATTCTTCCATCTCCCTCATTTTGCCTTCTAGTTAATCATGCCTTGGCATTTTTACCTGTTATGAATTCTCAAAATTTTCCAATTATCTCTTAGATCAGTGTGCTAGTTCATGCTAATAAGAGGCTAATTAGCTTCTTAGTAAGAGGCTTGTTAGAAGATAATCCTTTGTTAAATAACAAAATGTCAACTGAATAAATTTTAAAGATCTGTTAGCTTTATTAATCAATTCATGGATCTGGCAATATCCCATCTAGTAAGTAGAAGCGAGCTCCAAAGGACTATAGAAAAGGAAAGGTTTTTAAAGGTAAAGTGGAAGTAGAATAAAAGAAATCATTTGCAAAAAATCCTTTGTTTTAGGCAAGATCATTCTCCTAAGGGGAACAAAGGGGATTTGTCAGTAAATTTCCTAGTGCTGACCAGGAAATTCCCATGTTGATTGGCTAGAGGTTACATTCCTGGGGGGAGGTTGAAACTGAAGTTAAGTTAGATATTAATAAGTCTTGGTTTACTGACTTGGGAGCTTAACTTGAGTGATACCATTTTTGGGCCTGTAGTTTTCTTTTTATTAACTTATAATTTGCAATTTGCTTTGATGCTGGATAGAATGTAGTTTTGAGGACTCAGTTAGGGTTCAGTCAGGAAAACGGAAGCCACACTTATTTTACTTCTGAAGAGTTTTAATACAGGAAATTGAAGCTTTTGTTGGAAGGTGTAGGATAACAGAGGTAAGGGAAATAGTAATCTATTTCAGCGTGTAGCACTTGAACCACATGGTTCTTAAGAGTTTGTCTGGACGCTGCTGGGAATCTCAGGAATCAGTGAGCAAATCTTACCTGCCGTTTCATTTTGTTTTATGTATGTTTTAACTTCCTTTGAGATTTCTTCTTGACCATGAATTATTTAGAACTGTGGTATTTAGTTTTCGTGTGTTCAGACATTTTCTTACTGTATTTCTCTATTTCCACTTTGATTTAATAGTGGCCAAAGAGCGTAATCTATGTGATACCATCCTTGAACATTGGTTGAGGTTTGTTTTATTGCTAGGATATGGTCTATGTTGGTGAATATTTCTTGAGATCTTGAAAAAAATGTATTCTGTTATTGGGTGGAATTTACTATACATATACATGTAAATTACATCTTGTTGGTTAATTACGTTCTTCATATCTTTTTATCCTTATTGTTTTTCCATCTAGTAGTTTCATTAGTTATTGAGAGAGCTGCTGAAGCCTGCAACTCTAATTTGAATTTGTGTATTTCTCCTTTCAACTTTACCATTTCTGCTTCCTATATCTTAAGATCTTATTGTTTGGTGTGTACATATTAGGATTGTAATGTCTTTCTGGTGTATTGATCCTTTTATCATTATGTAATATCCTTCTTTGTACTAATTTTCTCTACTCTAACATCTACTTTATCTTATAATTAATATGACCATCTCTTTGTTTTTAAAATTAATTTTGTGTGGTATTTTTTTTTACCATCCATTTATTTTAAAACTGTGTTGAATTTGAAGTCAATTTCTTGTAAATATGGTTGTACATACTATTGCATTGTGTTTTATATTTGCTAAGTCTTTGCTTTTTAATGGAGGTAGTAGACACTTATGGTGATTTAAGAAATATTTTTTTTTTTTTAAACATTTATTTATTTTTGGGACAGAGAGAGACAGAGCATGAACGGGGGAGGGGCAGAGAGAGAGGGAGACAGAATCAGAAACAGGCTCCAGGCTCCGAGCCATCAGCCCAGAGCCTGACGCGGGGCTCGAACTCCCGGACCGCGAGATCGTGACCTGGCTGAAGTCGGACGCTTAACCGACTGCGCCACCCAGGCGCCCCAAGAAATATTTTTAAAACGTGGGAATTTTCTAGTTAACACTAGGAAATTTTATTATTTTTTTAATTGAAATGCAGTTGACTTACAATATTATATTAGTTTCAGGTGCACAATATAATGATTCAGCATTTATATATACACATTATGAAGTGAATCTAGTTGCCATCTGTCACCATATAAAGTTGCTGAATTATTACTAACCATATGCCCTATGTTTTCCATTGCATCCCAATGTCTTGTTTATTTTATAACTGAAAGTTTCTATCTTTTAATCCCTGTCTCATATTTTGTCCATCTCCCCCAAATTCCACCCCTTTAACAATCACCAGATTATTCTCTGTATCTATGCATCTATTTTGTTTGTTTTTTAGATTCCACATTGAAGTGAAATCATATGGTATTTATCTTTCTCTGTCTGACTTTCCTTTAGTATAATACTCTCTAGGTCAATTTATGTTGTTGTAACACTTAAGGTGATTATTGATACTTTGGGGGTAAATCTATCATTTTATTATTTGTTTTGTTTTTTTTCTTCTGTTTCTTGTTTATTGATTTTTCTTGCCTTCCTTTGGGTTACTTGAATATTTTTTAAGAGTTGATCTTGATTTATTATGGTGTTTTTGAGTGTATTGCCTTCTATAGTTTTCTTAGTTGTTAGTATGGATATTATATGTATGTGTCTTATTACATTCTACTGGTATCAGTGTTTCAACACTTTGAGTGAAGTGTAGAAGCCTTTTGTTTAGGTTCCTTTGCCCTCCTACTTTTAACCAGCATTGTCTTGAATGTGAGATAGTGTAATACAATCAGTCATTGTATATGATTTAGGAAACTTATGGTGAGAGGGATAGTCTTTGGTATTCCCTCATATTTCTGTTCTTTCCATTGTTATTCCTTCCTGATGCTCCAATATTCATTTTTCTTTTAAATGTTTATTTAATTTATTGAGAGAGAGAGAGAGAGAGAGAGAGAGAGAGAGAGAGAGAATGAATGAATCCCAAGCAGGCTGTGCATCACAGAGCGTGTTGCAGGACTCAGTTCCATGAACTGTGAGATCATGACCTGAGCCAAAACCAAGAGTTGGATGCTCAACCAACTGAGCCGCCCAGGTGCTGCACCCTGTACTCTTTTCAAAATTTATTTCCTTTTTGGTTGAAGTGCTTCCTTTAGCCAGTCTTTAAAAGTATGTCTTCTGGTGACATATTCTTTTAGTTTTCCTTCATCGGAGAGCATTTTGATTTCACCCTTTTTCCTGATGGATAGTTTTGCTGGATATAGAATTTGTGGTTGAAAGTTCTTTTATCGGGTGAAAGATGTGCCACTTCCTTCTGGTTTCCATGGTTTCACATAAGAAATTCTCTGTTATTCAAATTGATATTTCTCAGTAGGTAATGTTTTTCTTTGGTTGCTTTCAAGATTATTTTGTTTTGTTTTTAGTTTTCAGAAGTTTCATTAATTTGAGTTTATCCTATTTGAGTCACATTTTTTTTGTTTTTGTTTTTTTTATGTGGGGGCCTTAAGACACCCTGTCACTCTCACTCCTCCTGTCCCAGGGTCTCTAATCAGTTTATTTTCCTCTTTTGACCTTTTGGAGATCGCCTTTGGTTGTTATGTTATTTGAAACATAGTTTTACTTAATGGTGAGAAGCAGGAATAAACCAGAAGTCCTTTTGCTCATTAAAAAAAATATTTATTTTTGAGAGAGAGAGAGAGGAGGGAGGGAGGGAGGGAGGGAGGGAGGGAGGGAGGGAGAGAGAGAGAGAGAGAGAGAGAGAGAGAGAGAAACAAGCAGGGGAGGGGCAGAGAGAGAGGAGGACAAAGGATCCATGCTTACAGCAGAGAGCCCAGTGTGGGGCCCAAACTGTGAACTGTGAAATCATGACCTGAGCCAAAGTTGGATGCTTAACTGACTGAGCCACCCAGGCACCCTGTCTTTTTGCTCATTTTTAAATTACAGTGTGTGGAACTTATTTGGGTATGGATTTAAATAAACTTTATATAAGTAAAGTAACTTATGATATTTATGAGATGAGTAAAAATTTGAAAACTAGGGGTGCCTGGCTGGCTCATTGGGTGTAACATGTAACTCTTGATTGGGGTTGTTAAGTTTGAGCCCCATGTTGGGTATAGAGATTACTCAAAAATAAAACCTTAAAAAAAATTGAAAATGATATTTTATACAGGCATATTTAGTTTCATTGTGCTTCACTTTATTGCATTTTGCAGATGCTGCATTTTTTACAAATTGAAAGTTTGTGGCAACCCTGTGTCAAGCATTTGTTGGTGCCGTTTTTCCAACAGCATTTGTCTCCGTAGTGTCTGTGTCACATTTTGGTGACTTTCATAATATTTAAGGCTTTTTGATTATTATTAAATTCATTATGGTGATTTGTGATCAGTGATTATGACTCACTGAAGCTTAGATGATGGTTAGCATTTTCTAACAGTAGGTATTTTTTAATTTATATATATATATAGTTTTTCTTTTAGGCATAATGCTATTGTACACTTAATAAACTACAGTATGATATAAATGTAACTTTTATATGCACTGGGAAAGCAAAAGATTCATTTGACTTGCTTTATTGTGATATTTGATTTATTGCAGTGGTCTAGATCCAAACCCATAATATCTCTGAGGTATGCCTGTATTAAAGAATTACTAAAAAAAATTTACTGATTTTTAATGTGATAATATTGTGTCACAATAAAAGACTTTATCTTTTAGAAATATGTACTAAAATATTTACAGATGAAATTATGAAACATACAGGATTTACCTCAAAAATAATATATATGGGTTTGTGCATAGGGTAAAAGTGATCATTGGTTGATGGTTGTTGGTGCTGGGTGAAATACATAGGATTTGGAATACTTTGTGTATGAAAGAAATTCTCCATATGTAAGAGTTTTAAAAGTTTAACACGTATTTCTTGAATTATATGGGTTAAGTATTAGGGAGGAAAGAAACATGCTTAATTTATTTGTACTTAATGTATACAACCAACATGATATAAACTGCTGAGTTTTAATATATTTACTCAAAAGGTGATGAAGTATTGAAATTGCATGTAGTATATTCATCAAATCTGATTGATACTTGAGGAGCCCCAGGAACTGTTCAGTTATCTGTGAACAAGTAGTTATTAACATGAAAGTTTTTATTCTTTAAAAGCTAATGTGTGTCCTTTGAGTGAGCCCTTCTTTTTTCTGCAGAATCTGAAGAGTTCCAGATTTGACTGGGTTGTAAGGATTAATGTTTTGTTACATTGGGAATTTATTTGTTCTCATTTTCTTTAACAGCTTTTTGTTCAAAATCAGAAATTTGAGACAAATGAAGATGGAATCCCAAAAGTGGATCAGTTTCATTTGGTATGTGGTCTTTTTGTCATTTATTGGTTGGAAACATATGCTGTAGGTGTAGCAGTAATGTAAAATGTAAATATTTGAAAATGCCCTCTACTTTTTTGTAAGAATGCAAAATGGCATTCACAATAAAGAAATACTGAAAAAATTCAAATGCCTTGCTTACACCACTGCCAGAGAATTATTGCTAGAAAATGCTGCTAGATTGTCTATTTTCCACACAAATTATATAAATAATATAAGTAATAATTAAAAATAGTCTTTATGGTATCTTTCAAGATCATATTATATTTTTTTTATTTTTTTTTTTAACGTTTATTTATTTTTGAGACAGAGAGAGACAGAGCATGAACGGGGGAGGGTCAGAGAGAGAGGGAGACACAGAATCAGAAGCAGGCTCCAGGCTCTGAGCCATCAGCCCAGAGCCCGATGTGGGGCTCGAACTCACGGACTGCGAGATCATGACCTGAGCCGAAGTCGGTCGCTTAACCGACTGAGCCACCCAGGCACCCCTGTAGTAGTCATCTTAATGCTCAGCTGAGGAAGATCTACTTTTAAGCTCACATGATTGTTGATAGACTTCAGTTCCCCTCTAGTTGACCAGCAGTTGCCCTCAATTTTTGCCGTATTTCCATCATGGCAGCTTGTTTCATCAAAGTGTATGAGCAGAGAAAGTAGTAGACAGAGTCTGTTAGCTAGACTGAAGTCACAGTTTTTCATAACCAACTCACTAGGTCAATCCTACACTCAGCAGGAAGGGATTGTATAAGGACATGAATACCAGGAAGGAGAAATCATTGGGGAACATCTTAGAAGTTTGCCTACCGCAGGTTGTAATCCATTAGCTGTGTGCTAGGCACTCTGCTAGGTGTATACATAAAGAAGGTGAATAAATAGAAGTCTTTATTTAATGTGGGTAGCTACTTGTGGAAATCAAATTAGAAGAATACTTGGCTTGTGTAGTATTTGCTTGTGTGATCTGAGGCAGCTGTTAGTGCTGGGAATGGGGCTGTCTTTATGTTTTGCAGTCACACATAGTTATCAAACAAATGAGGGAACTGTAGTCTAGACCTTACAGGGGCGATATCACAAGTGGAGAGAAATCATGGAATTATGTAACTGACAGAGGTATTAGAGGATAATTAATTCACTAGTTTCTAGCCCTCAGAAGAATTTCTTCAGTAATAGATCCAACAGATGGCCTTCAGCCTCTGCTTAAGTTCAGAGCAGTTCATTCTCTGTTGTACAGCTCTTATGTTGATTTCAAGGTAGTTCCTTAATATATCATATGTATGATAAAATATTCAAAAGTTATGAAAAGAAGCACATCTCTATCATTATGTACCTCAGCCATCCAGAAGCACCATTGTTATTGTGAATCTTCCCAGAAAAGTCTATGTATGTATCTGTCCTTTTAAAAATAGATTATTGTGGGGTGCCTCAGTGGTTCAGTCAGTTGAGCATCTGACTGTTGATTCTGGCTCACAGTTTGTGAGTTCGAGGCCCATGTTGGGCTCTGTGCTGATGGCACAGAGTCTGCTTGGGATTCTCTCTATCCCTGTCTCTCTGCCCTTTTCCTGTTTGTACTCGCTCACTTTCTCTCAAGATAAATAAGCATTAAAAAAATAAAAATAGATTATTGTTTCATTAAGTTTTTAAAAAATTATATTTAATCTGTAGCTCAGTAAGGGCAGGGACTTTGTGTTGTGCATCATTGTATCCCTAGTGTCCATAGCAGTGTTTGAGGTATAGTAAGACCTTATTAAATATTTTTTGAATGAATGAATCTTTTCTATTGTGGTAAATGTTCTTCATCTGCCATTTTTTGGACTCACTTTTTCCTCTGTTTCCCCTCTGTATTTTTAATCTCTCTGGAATCCATTTTTGTATATATTCAGTAAGGTTCTAATTGTATCTTTTTATATGTGGATAGATAGTTGACCCAGCACCATTTATTCAAGTGTCAGTCTGTCCCCACTGATGAATGATGCCACTCTGTTCTGTGCCAAATTTCCATGTACTCATGAATCCTGGGCTCTATTCTGTTCTTTGGCTTGTTTATTGATCCTTGTGCCAACACTATGCAGTTACATGGTAACTAGTGAATTAATTATCCTCTAATACCTCTGTCAGTTACACAATAACAGTTAAGAGGCCGTTTCTTGTTTTGTCTCTCTTTTTCTTCTGCTTGTTTGTTTTGTTTCTTAAATTCCACACATGGGTGAAATGATATGGTATTTGTCTTTCTCTGACTGAGCATTTCTTATTTCACTTAGCATTATACTCTCTAGGTCCAACCATGTTGTTGCAAATGGCAGGATTTCATTCTTTTTTATGGCTGAATAATATTCGTATTGTTATTGTGTGTGTGTGTGTGTGTGTGTGTGTGTGTGTGTGTGTGTGTCTGTGTATGTACCCACATTTTCTATATCTATTGATCTATGGGTAGACACTTGGGCTGCTTCCATAATTTACACCACATTTTCTTCATCTGTTGATGTACACTTAGGTTGTTTCTATATCTTGGCTATTATAAAATAATACTGCAGTGAACATCTTTTTGGGTTAGTGTTTTTAGTTTTGGGCTATTATAGTTCTGGGCTATTATAAAATAATACTGCAGTGTATATCTTTTTGGGTTAGTGTTTTTGTTTTCTTCAAATAAATACCCAGAAGTGGAATTTCTGGATCATATAGTAGTTCTATTTAAAATTTTTTTTGGAACCTCCATACTGTTTTCCACAGTGGCTGTACTAGCTTACCTTCCCAGCAATGTTTTTTTTATTTTTTTATTAGAAAAATTTCTTTTAATGTTTATTTATTTTTGAGAGACAGAGTCAGAGTGGTAGTAGGAGAGGGACAGAGAGAGAGGGAGACACAGAATCTGAAACAGGCTCCAGGCTCTGAGTCGTTAGCACAGAGCCTGATGTGGGACTCAAACCCATGAACCGTGAGATCACGGACCTGACCTGAAGTTGGACACTCAACCGACTGAGACACCCAGGTTCCCCCCACCCAGAAATAATTCTTCAAGGTCATGTTTTAGTTTCCTGATTTTCTCAAATATATTTATATATATGTATTTTTTCTGATCAAGATCTCAGCAAGATCAACTTGTATTTGGTTAATATATCAAATTTCCTGTGATCTGTAAAGTTTCCTCACACCCACATCCTTTTCTACATGCCATTTATTTGGTGAAGAAACTTTAATTTCACATTTTGGAATTGATTGATTATATCTTTATGGTATTCATATTTCCCCTTTCTCCAGTTAAAAAAAAAACTTGTAGATATGGAGACATAGTTAATTCAGATTCAGTTTAAAAAATTTTTTTTTAACATTTATTCATTTTTTGAGAGTAAGGGAGACAGAGCGTGAGTGGGGGAGGGGCAGAGAGAGAGGGAGACATAGAATCTGTAGCAGGCTCCAGGCTCTGAGCTGTCAGCACAGGGCCTGACACAGGGGGGACTGCGAGATCATGACCTGAGCTGAACTCGGACGCTTAATTGATTGAGCCACCCAGGCGCCCCTCAGATTCAGTTTTTACACCAAGTATGTATTATAGGTGGTGCTTTCCACATCTGTTGTATCATGTGAGGGGTGTCATAAGGTGTCAGGTGTCACAGTAAGAGTTATCAATGGGTTCAGCCTAATCTATGCATTAATTAATTTTTCCATTTACTGCCTAATAGTTTTAGCATTGATGATTGTAGTATAGGTATTTTGTTTTATTGAAGAATGGTGATTTTTCAGTTCTGTTACTGCATCTGTGTTTATTAATTGGAATCCTTCTGTAAAAATAAACTTTGTCTCACCAGATATTGGGTTACCCTAAATTTTACTTCATTCAGTAATTTCAGGGAAAGCAATTTTAACAATAGTGAGTTGGTGTCTTTGTATCCTCCAGAAGACATCAGTCAGATTTCAAAATTTTGTTTTAAATATTTTAAAATCGTAATAGATTTAAACATAGTTTCATGTGTCTCATTTAATTTTAAGTCAATTTTTTGCTCACGTCCCATTTTTTGGAGAATGTTATTTAAGATGCATCCTGTGACTTTTTTCACAGATCTGTCTTTTATAAATTGATTTTTGCATGATACTATGTACCTAATTATCTTCTACAATCCTTATCTAATAACTGGATCGGCCAATTTTCCAAGGAATCCTGAATCCTTTTAGTTGGAAATTTGGAGACAAAGATCTGGGTTTAAAGGTTGCTCATTGTTATTGGATCTTTTCAAAAGGCAGTGCATATTTTTTTTTAGAAAAATAAAAATGAGGGGCGCCTGACTCGGTTGAGTGTCTGACTTTGGCTTCAGGTCATGATCTCATAGTTTGTGAGTTCGAGCCCCACATTGGGCTCTGACAGCCCAAAGCCTGCTTTGGATCCTCTGTCTCATCCACTTCTCTCCTCCCCACCAGTAAATAAACATCAAAAAATTTTTTAAAAAAAAAAAGAAAAGTAAAAATGAATACATTGTATAAGTTTTTCCAAGTCAAATTCAAGATTATAGACATTTTACTTAAATTTAAATCTCCTCTTCCTTTTACACTAATTATCTTAATATTTATGATATTAGCAGTTACATAATAGCTTTATTCTACAACAAAAGTAATAGTTTAGTAATAACAATGATATTATTAGAAATACTTAAGGTTCTTGAATATAGTTTTTAACATTTCTTGGTAGGTTTTTCTATTTGTTCTTAGGATATATCTCATTAGAATTTTATCCCACTAAGATCGTAAAGTCAAAATACATGTCTTAAAGTTACTTGAATTATTTTCTATATGATTATATCATCAGATACATAATTAATTTTGGTTTTGATTTTTTAAAACATTTATTTATTTATTTATTTATTTATTTATTTATTTATTTATTTATTTATTTATTTTTGAGAGGGAGAGAGAGAACCAGCAGAGGAAGGGCAAAGAGAGGGGGGACAGAGGATCTGAAGAGGGCTCTGTGCTTAGAGCAGAGAGACGGATGCGGGGCTCAAATTTGTGAACTAAACCATGAGATCATGACCTGAGCTGAAGTTGGATCTTAACTGACTGAGCTACTCAGGTGCCCCTAAGTTTGAGTTTTAGAGAGATGGTTTTTGTATTTGTTCTTTAATTGTGTTTTAAGATTTAGTGAAATTTAGTAATCTATGAGAGGGAAAAGCTTAAGGAAGAATTTTTTGTTTGTCATTACTTTCGGGAGTTGAGTAGTTTTTTCCTAGTACTTATATAATTTTATTTTTTACATTTAGATTTTTGATACATTTGGAATTATCCTTTGGTGTGAGGAATAGATCTGATCTTTTTCCATGGGGTATCCCTTTGTCCCAGTGCCTTTTATTAAAAAGTTATATCCTCCCTTCAAATACCATTGTTTTGCATACTAAAATTTCATTTGTGCTGGAGTTTATTTTTAGTTTTTCTAATTTGTTTCATTGGTTTGTTTTTTTCATATTTCAGTGTTATATTCTTTTAATTAACAGATTTTTACCTTTTAATACTTGGGAGGGCTAATTTCTTCCTCATTGCTATTTTTTTATTAGAGCTTTCATGTCACTTTTTGCTTATTGTTTTTCTAAAAGATCTTTACAGTTAACTAAATCTAGTTCCAAAAAAATGATTATATTTTTTTAGAATCGTATAAGGTTTATAAATTAACTTAGGGAAAGTTGGCACATTTGTGATGAGAGTCTTTTTCCAAAATCCTGATATGATTTTCTACTTATTTTAAATCTACTTTTGTGGTTTTCACAAGCATGTGCTAATTTTTTCTCATTTAGATTTTGTAATTTTTAGTTGTTTATATCTGTTGAAGTTTCTGTCTTTAAACATTTTAAAAAACATTCTGTAGAGTGCAATGTGGGCATTGTCAATCATAAATTTAGCAGGTGTTTACTGAATATCTGCTATATCCCTACCACTGTGCTAGGGGATGTGTTGGGGATGAAGTGATATACTAAAATTTCTGATCTTGAGGATCTTAGAGTCTAATGAGGACAGTAGCAATAAATAGGTGATTTTTATTCAGGGTGAAATATGTTCTGTTAGGAGTCATCATAGAGAGGAAAAAAAGACATACCCAGATGCTTTGTCAGGTGGAAATAATGGAAGAGCAGTTTTATAGTGTTGTTTAAATTGATAATACAAATAACTTTGAAATAGTGATACCTAATAAATTCTGGCTCCCATGATGATGATGATATAAAAATTGAAAAAAAAATGAGAATGATGACAGTGGTGGTGGTGGTTGAAGAGTTCCTAGAGGTGATAACCTCAAAACTGAAACCAGAGACAGTTGATCAGTAAAGGAGATTACCCTTCCAGACAGAGCTTCAGTGTAATAATTTCATAGTGTCAAACTCTGACCAGTGCCCTAAAAAAAGGGAAAAGGAATAGTCTTAAAATACTCTTTTTTGGAATTTCACTTGTTTTTGAGATATTTCAGCTGTGATTCTCTTTCCTATTACAGTTTTTCCTTGTAATTCAGTGCCATTGTTTTATTATAGGAATAATAATTCCTTTCCAATAAAAATTAATTGAATTTTGTAGAAATCGTAAAAAATCTAAATAGGAAAAATTGATTTTAGCTTTGTGTTATTGATTAAAAGTATTTTTGAATTGGATCCTCCTTCCTTATAGAGGTTTGTCTTTTTGTTTTGATTTTACTTTTGTTTTGTAACCTGTCTTTTTCCTTGCAGGATGGTAATGTCAAATCCCTCCTCTATAGCTTGATCTATTGTAGAAGTTCAATGACTGCTGAGCAGGTTTGGAATGCTGAATGTTTCTTGGTGCCAAAGGGGAAATCACCTCCAAACCCAGAAAAAGATACTGAATATACCCAATATAAAGAGGAAGAAGAATTAAAGACGGAGAACTTGAATAAATATAAGGAAAAGACAAGAAATGGTGAAGCCAACTTTGATTGATAGATTAGTATTTTTTTGTTGTTGCAGATGTTCCTTTTAAAACTGTTTAGTTAAATAAACAGAAAAAATCTGGAAGTGTTCTGGAGCTAGTTAGGTTGTGTCTAGTATTCCAGTTGTGAAAAATAAAAGATGTTTGGCTATACAAAAAATTGTATACTTTGAAATTTCATTTAACTGGAGTTGTTATGGAAGGATTTTTTTGTCTGTGGTTACTTTTTGAAATTGCATAATTAGACTATGATACTTACAGTAGAAAAGTTATTAGATTTTTGAACAAATCATATGCAGATTTTCAGTTATATGAGCCAGCTAATGGTGAAAGGTGATACATTCAACAAATGATAATTGGTTTTGTACTCAGTTCTGGAGATATAAAGGTGATTAAAACATTGTCTGTACGCTTATAAAGCACACAGTCTATTGAGAAAGTCAGAGATACAAATGAATCTTCATCATACAGTGTGGAATATCCAGTGATAGCCCTGTACAGAGCTTTATGGGAATGCACAGGAGGGATACTTACACCGTGGAAGAGGGATGTCATGGAAGGCATTCTGGAAGAGGTAGTACCTTAGTGAAATGTTAAAGAATGAGTAATAAAGTTGAAGGAGGGGCAAGAGTATCTTAATTGGCAGAGAAAGCATTATAAAAGCACTGAAGGGAGAAACAGTTTGTTGTGTTTAATAGTATAGGCAGGGAATAGTCCTATAGTAGGTGGGTGAAGGCTTTGTAAAAATAGCAAAATACTCAGACCTAATCATTTTATAGAAAATGTGGAGTCGTTGAAGAATTTTAAATAGCTTTACCTTCTTCAAAATCCGTCTTCTGCTTACTACCAGGATAGGAGGTAGGGAGACTGGTTAGAAGGCTGTTAAAATAAAGTAGGTGAGAAATGATGAAAAGAAGGTCTAGAGAAATAGAGATAGTGATGAAACTCATGGGACAAATTTATGAAATAATTAGAAGGCAGACCAGTTGAACTTGGTGATTGAAGTGTATATGGACTAAAGTAGTATGGTAGAGTATCTAGTTGCCTATTTAAAACCCAGCCTTCCTTTCTTTGTTAATAATAGGTCCCAGTTTCATTTGGGATGGTAATGTATTTGCCTAAAAGACTACATTTACCATTTCCTAACCATTAGTTGAGGTCTTTTGCATAAGTTCTTGCAAATAAGGCTCCTTAAAAGGAGCTGACTTAGCTGGGAGATGTGCTCTTTTGCCTTTACCCCTTTTTTATTGCTTAGAAGTGAACATGGTGGTTAGAATTTAGGCAGCCTCCTTGGATCATGAAGTGACTTTGATGAAAGTCAGGATGAAACCCTGACTGGAGTGATGGAGTAGCAAGTTAGAAGGGGCTAATGTCCTTAATATTCTGCAGCTTCTGTACCAGCCTCAACCTTTCATATTACTTGAGAGAATAAATCCTTACGTCAAAGTGTGGTCCCTGTACTAGCAGCTTCAGCATCACCTGAGAACTTATTAGAAATGCAGATTCTTGGCTCCATTCTAGACTTACTAAATGAGAATCCAGGGGTAGAGCCTGAAAATCTGTGTTTTAACAAGCACTTTAAGTCATTCTAATGCATAGTAAAGAGAACCATTGCCACACATTCAAGCCATTGCTACTTTTTGGGTTTCCTGTTTTATAGTAGAGCTTAATTTTAGCTGATTCAGTTATAAAGATGCAGTAGTTAGGTTTAAAGTAAACTTGGATAATTAAAAAGAACAAAGAATAGATCACTTTGTTTATACTCAGTGTTTAAAGAATTAGACCGGCATTTTCCAAATGTGTTTTGCTGAACACTAGTCCCTTGGGATGTTCAGCACAAAAAGAGTTCTGTGATTAGTTGTTTGGAAAATAATGAATGCTAAATTGGAGATTGATTATACACATTAGATGGTAACATTTCTAAAATGTCTAGAAAAGAAACTGTTTAGTTTTATTTAACCCAGTGTATGCCAAAATTGGTGAGATCCTTTTTTTTCCACATAATGCCTAGCAACTTTTCTCTTGTGAAACTGGGGTGGCAATTAGATTTTGTGGCATACTAAGGTAGTATTTATTTTTATTTATTGTTTTAAAATGGCAAATAATGATGTGTGATGAAAAGAGACAAATTCTTAAGTATCTCTTTAATGCCACATGTTTATTTAAAACAATTTTTTTTAAAGTTTATTCATTTTTGAGAGAGGCAGAATAGGGGAGGGGCAGATAGAGAAAGGAGAGACAGAATCCGAAGCAGGATCCAGGCTCTGAGCTGTCAGCACAGAGCCTGACGCGGGGCTCAAACTCACAAACCGCGAGGTCATGACCTGAGCTGAAGTCAGACGCCTAATCAACTGAGCTACCCAGGCACCCCAAATGCTACATATGTTTCTTGAAATATGTGTATATATGTTTAACGGCAATGCAAAGGCAAGTAGATATGTTCACTGTCCTGTGGGCAGTTTGAGAATGATGCAGTATAATGAGCTATAAGAAAAGCAATAATGTATGTCACTACAAGAAAGAAAGGCAAGAGAAGAATGATAAGGTTGAGGAATAGACATTTGAACCATTTTAGAGGAACAATGGAATTTCACTTGTTTGTAAATGGAGATGGTATTTCAGGCCAAGGGAATTAAAAGAGCTCAAAGAGTAGATTTGGGAAAAGGCAAGAATTTGGCTGGAGTATAGGACATTAATGGGGGAGCTGAGAATGGGCTTGGAAAAGTATTTTGCACATAGATCATAGAGGATTGTGAGTTCTATAAGAGATGAAACTATTAGAAACTTGTGAGCAGCTGAATTGCACAGTCCAGTTTATGTTAGAATAAAGTAGCTAATCAGGATGATTTGGGCAGGGAAATAATGGATGTGAGGAAAGAGTCAAGGATGGCACATTTCACTAAAGTAATTGAGGCAAATAAAATGTCCTGTATTAGATCAAGGTACTGAAAAGGAGAGAATTAAGAATATGAACTTTTTCTGAAAAGAAATTTATGGGAAGCTTCTGGTTCATTTCATACTATCAATGCTAAGTCATTTCAGGGTGTATTTAAATGTCAACATCTGTTAACTCAGCAAGTGACATGCTTTATCATTTCTTAGTTGTTGGTATAACATATCTTCTGTTATTAAAACTACATGTGGAAGCAGTTCTGGATTGGTCAGAGTAAGGACTTCTGAAAATATCCTCCATAAAAGCAATAAGAACACTGGCAGAATATTGTCAAAATCAACTTTTTCAGAACTCTGGGAATTAACCAAGGACTTGCATCAATTTGAAGAACATTTATTCAAGGAGAAACAACTGAATCTTGGTAAGAATTGCAAGCTTTGTCATGTTTTAACTTGTCCTGTTCCCATGCCCCTGCCCCCAGCTCTGCAGTAGCCTCATAAACCAGCAGCCTTACAGTCATGTTAGCTGTGAAAACCAATGGCTTAATAACCAATATTCTCAAAAAGCACCATTGCCAGGAATTGTCACTATTTGACCTATATGGCAGCTCTCTTGGAAAGCCCCATGCACAGGGCTTGTCTTTATTGACCTGAGTCAGAGTTTGCTCAGTGGAAAAACTCTTTTCCCAGGGCATTTGTTGAAAAAAAAAGTCATGGCATTTGTTGAACATCACAGCTGCCTGAGGTGGTAACACCTCAACACCTGTTGAGGGAAAACAGTTTAATAGGAAAATCTGGGAATGATGTTAATAGGCTGCTTTGAAAAACTGTAATGAATTCCTGGATTTCTAAAGGCTGTGGACATGTTCAAAGCTGTGTGTACGTCCTGCAAAGACTTTGATCTTTCACACTGGCTGATCTTGAGGTTCTGGAAAACAGGATGTGAAGGCTAAGGCAGAGTTCTAAACTGCCAGGGTGTTGAAAATGTGCTCTAAAATATAGCCTCTAAGCAAAGGTTCAGAGGTTTATTGGTTTCAGGCATTTTAAGGAAATGTCTGTCCAATTATTAACTGACCACTAAACAAAGCTCAACATGAAAAGAGTACACATTTGATAGAATTAGCCCAGGAAAGTCACTAAGTAAACATCATCATCATTATTAATAAAAACTGGTAGTGACAATAAACTCTGGGTTGAGAGGGGAAAAAATATGATTCCACAGTTGGAAATTGCTATATTTAAAATGTCCAGTTTTGAAAACAACAAAAGTGAGCGATGCAAAGAAACAGGAAAGAATGGTCTGTGTGCAAGAAAGAATAAGCAATCAAGAAACACTGTCCAAAGCAAGCCTGGATGTTGAACTTAGTACACAAAGAGTTTAGATCATCTATTATAAATATGTTCAAAGAACTACAGGAAACCGTATATAAAGAATTAAAGGAAGGTATGAGAATAATATCCCCCCAAATAATAAAGAGAAATTATAAGAAAGAATCAAATAGAAATTAGGGAGCTGATAAGTATAATAACTGGAATGAAAAATTCATTAGAGAAGCTCAAGAGCACATTTGGATTGACAAAAGATCAGTGAATTTAAAGATGAGTCAGTTGAGATTATCTTGAATGAGGAACAGAAAGAAAAAGAAGAAAACTGAAAAGACTGAGGATTCAATAGCACTGCTAAGAATTTACCCAAGGAATACAGGAGTACTGATGCATAGGGGCACTTGTACCCCAATGTTTATAGCAGCACTCTCAACAATAGCCAAATTATGGAAAGAGCCTAAATGTTCATCAACTGATGAATGGATAAAGAAATTGTGGTTTATATACACAATGGAGTACTACGTAGCAATGAGAAAGAATGAAATATGGCCCTTTGTAGCAACATGGATGGAACTGGAGAGTGTGATGCTAAGTGAAATAAGCCATACAGAGAAAGACAGATACCATATGGTTTCACTCTTATGTGGATCCTGAGAAACTTAACAGAAACCCAAGCGGGAGGGGAAGGAAAAAAAAAAAGAGGTTAGAGTGGGAGAGAGCCAAAGCATAAGAGACTGTTAAAAACTGAGAACAAACTGAGGGTTGATGAGGGGTGGGAGGGAGGGGAGGGTGGGTGATGGGTATTGAGGAGGGCACCTTTTGGGATGAGCACTGGGTGTTGTATGGAAACCAATTTGACAATAAACTTCATATATTGAAAAAATAAAAAATAAGAAAATAAAACAGACACCAAAAAAAAAAAAAAAAAAAAAAGACTGAGGCTTGGGACCACCTTCAAGGATACCAACAGCACAATGGGAGTCCCAGAAAGGAGGGAAAGAGATGGAAAGAATATTTGAAGAAATTGCTGAAAATTTTCCAAATTTCATGAAAATTATGAATCTGCATATTCAAGTTTAGAAAACTCCAAGTAAGATAAACTTGAAGAGATCTACCACCAAACATATCATAAGCTATTAAAAGCTAAGCTAAAGTGGGAATCTTGAAAGTAGCAAGAGAAATGACTAATTGAGTACAAGGTATCCTCAATAAGAGTAACAGCTGATTTTTCATCAGAAATAACAGAGGCTAGGGCTGCCTGGGTGGCTCAGTCAGTTAAACCTCCCACTCTTGATTTCAGCTCAGGTCATGATCTCATGGTTCGTGGTCAGCGTGTCTGCGCTGACAGTGTGGAGCCTGCTTGGGATTCTCTCTCTCTCCCTCTCTGTCTGCCCCTGCCCCACTCTTGTGTGTGCACACATGTGCACTCTCTCTCTCTCTCTCACTCAAAACAAATAACCTTAAAAAAAATAGAGGCTAGAATTCATTTGGATGACATATTCAAAGTGTTAGAAGAGAACCCTCTCAACCAAAATTTTATATCTAGCAAAAATGAAGGTGTTATTAAGACATTATAACATTAAGACATTGTTACATACACAAAAATTGAGAGAATACCTGCTCTACAAAAAAAATACAGGCTGAAGTAAAGGCACAGTAGATAGTAACTTCAATCCATACACAGAAATACAGACACTGGTAAAGGTAACTACATAGGTAAATACAAATGACAATATGTATTTTTGTTTGTAATTCTTCTGTCTGATTTAAAAGAAAACTACATAAAGCATTAATTATAAAACTGAAGGGGCTTAAAATGTGTAAAGATACAAATTGTATGACAATTATAGCACAAAGGAGAGGGGAGCAAATGGAAATATGTTGGGGTAAAGTTTTTGTTTCCTATTGAAATTAAAGCTAGCAAACTAGATTGTTTTAAGTAAAGTTTTAATTGTAGTTACTGGGGAAGCCATTAAGTAAATAAAAAATGTAAAGGGGAAACAAGGGAATGGTATATTAGAAATATCGAACACTAAAGAAGACAATAGAAAAATTAAGAGAAAGCTTAATATATTTTATTGTACATAAAATGATACATAAAATGTATTTTATGGTATATAAAGTATATTAAGCTTTCTAATCAAAAGATACAAACTGGAAAAGTATATGTAAAAATATCAGATTATGTGCTGTCTTTAGGAGACAATTTAGAATCACTATCACAGGGCAGTGTTGACACCTTCAGATCAACAAGAGGAAATGCCCTTCTGTTAACATTGGCGAAGTTGGTATTCAGATTGGGGGCACTTTCTGGGAACACAGTTGCCTGGAATATGGAATCCAGCCAGGCGACATCATTCTTGACAATAAAAAGCATCAGTTGGAAAAATTAAAATGGAGACTATGAGTGCCTTTTGATACCTTTTTTTGTGAGGCAAGAGCTGGGAAGTGTGTGCCCAAGGAACCCCTCCCAGATCAAGAACCAACTGTTGTAGATGGAATTCTTACAGGGAAGTACCATTCACTCTTCCACCTAGAGCAGCTTCTTAGCATAACGGAAGGAAGATGCTACAAACAGCCACGCCTGGGTTCACAACTCTGTGGGGTCAGAGATTGTCAGTCTTGAACTAGAGATGATCCAAAAGCTGGCAGAACACTAGAGGACTTAAGGGAAAGGGATTTTTAATTTTCTTAAGCTTTGGAGGAGGTGTTGAATTAGGATTCACATATCTCTTAATAGTGTGGCTTTTGATAGAATATAGCAGGAAGATTAAATTGGGAGTTCTTTGTGTATCCAGCGCTCAGGATCCCCACTGCTGCAGTAGAGCCTTACAGCTCTATCCTCACCACCCATGACCATCTATGACATGTGCCATCATGTAGTTGGGGTAGAACACCTGTCTTATTACTGCATAAATAGGCTGATAGATCTTCCATTACTGTTTCCCTCTGGTTTGAAGGGTCCTTGAATGTAGACCTAATTGAGTTCCAGACTAACACTGTACCTTATCTGAGAATACATTTCCCCATGACAGCCTTTGCCCTCATCATCTCTGCTGACAAAACCTACTGCAAGTAGATCTCTGTGTCAGTCATACCACTATTTTCTTTAAGTTCTCTAGCCAACCAGTCAAGTGTGATTTTCAACTTGGCAAGTATATGGCCTGCTGCTTACTATACAGAGGGGATATGGTCCCTAAGGATGTGAATGCTGCAATTACAGCCATGAAGTCAAGGAACTCTGTTCAGTTTGTAGATTGGTTTCCAGCTAGTTTCAACAACCATCCAGCCTTGATGCCAGGAGGCAATGTGACGAGAGTGCAGTGGGATATCTGCTTGCTGAGCAACACCATGGAGGCCTGAGACCTAATGGACAGCAGGTTACTTAAAAAAGAAGTAAGAGGTCAATCAAAAACTAACCTAATCTAATCTTAGTTTCTATCTAGTTAACAACTAGAAGGAGATGAGCAAAATAAAGCCAAAACAAGCTGAAGAAAGGAAATGAGAACCAAAATAAAGAATAGAAAAACAATAAAGAAAATTCGTGAAAGCAAAAGTTGGTACTTAGTAAACGTCAACAAAATTGACAAAACTTCAACTAAACTGACCGAGAAAAAGAAGACTCCAGTTATTAAAATCAGAAATGAAAAAAAATTTCACTATAGACCTTACAGAATTAAAAAGGATTATAAGGGAGTACTATCAACAACTGTATGCCAACAAATTAGATAACATAACTGAAATGGACAAATTCCTAGACCTGTGAAACTGACACTAGAAGAAGCAGAAAATCTGAATAGATAATGAGGAAAGAGAGAGAATTAGTAATTATAAAATTCTTACAAAGGAAACGTCAGGCTAAGATCACTTCATGCTGAATTGACCAAACATTTAAAGAAGAGGTTTCAGTTTTTTCCTTGTAATTGATTTCCAGTTTCATCGTGTTGTGGTTGGAAAGATGCTTGATATGATTTCAATTTTCTTAAATTTATTGAGGGTTGTTTTGCAACCTAACATGACCTATCTTGGAGAATGTTTCATGTGCATTTGAAACAAATATGTATTCTTTTTTTGGATAGAATGTTCTTTATTTATCTGTTAGTCTATTTGGTCTAATGTGTTGTTTAAAAACACTCTTTCCTTACTGATTTTCTGTGTGGGTGATCTATCCATTGATGTATGTGGAGTGTTAAAGTTTCCTACTATTGTATTACTGTCAATTTCTCCTTTTATGTCTATTAATATTCACTTTTAAGTATTTAGGTGCTTCTATGTTGGGTATGTAAATCTTTACAATTGTTATCTCTTATTGGATTGATCCCTTTATCATTATGTAATATCCTTTTTCTCTTGCTACTGTCTTTGTTTTGAAGTCTATTTTGTCAGGGTGCCTGGCTGGCCCAGTCATTGGAGCATGTGACTCTTGATCTCAGGGTTGTGAGTTCAGGCCCCATGTTGGGCATGGAGCCCACTTTTTTAAAAAAAAAAGTCTATTTTCTCTGATAAGTATTGCTATCCTGTTTTATGTTTTTTCATTCTTTCACTTTCAGTCTGTATGTGTCCCTAGGTCTGAAGTAAGATTCTTGCAGGCAGCATATAGATGGGTCTTGTTTTTTAAAGCATTCTACCACCCTGTGGTTTTTTTATTAGAGCATTTAGACCATTTACATTTAAAGTGATTATGCATGGGTATGTACTTATTGCCATTTTGTTAATTGTTTTCTGGTTGTTTTGTAGTTCTTTCTTCCTTTCTTATCTTATTCTCTTCCCCAAAGTTTGATGGCTTTCTTGAGTGTTATGCTTAGCTTTTTAACTCTTTATTTTTTATGTATCTATTATAGGTTTTGTGATTACTGTGAGGTTCATATGTAACATCCTATAGCAGTCTATATTAAATTGATGGTTGCTTAAGTTTGAACACATTCTAAAAGCACTACATTTTTAATTTTCCTTCCATGTTATATATATATATTGTTATATTTTACATTTTTAAATTTTGTGAATTCATAAATATAATTGATTTTACTACTTCTTTTAACCTTCATAGTAGCTTTATAAGTGATTGATCTCCTACCTTTACCATGTTTGCTTTTATGCATGACATTTATTCCTTTTATAATTTTTTCTAGTTATACCCTTTTCTTTTAATTTAAAGAATTCTCTTTAGTCCCAGTAGCTCAGTTGGTCATTTGACTTGAGGGATAAACACCATTAGTTTTCCTGCTTCATAGATTAAATGTTTGATTGTCTGCTCTACTGCTGAGGTATCTCACGGGAGGTCCAGGAGAAATAAAACATGGGACAAATAAATAGTAGAATCTTCATTGTACTCCTGGATTACATGGGTTGTGAAGAAAGCTTCAGGGTGCAAGCCAGCAAAACAAAGGAATCTGTGTTCTGCAGTGTGCCTCATGACATGAGGAAAAATAATGTGACCTATGGTACTTAACCTTATATGTTCCAGATGGCAACATGAGAAGGACTTCTTGTGACTTTAAACATATAATATGGAGAAGGACCACAGTCCAAAGGAGGGAGCTTATCTGCCTCTGGGGGTGCTTCCTGGAGAGCAAGAGCTTAAGAATATTATCTGTCTGGGGGTTCCTGAGTAGCTCAGTTGGTTAAGCATCTGACTTCAGCTCAGATCATGATCTTGTGGTCTGTGAGTCGAGCCCTACAGCAGGCTCTGTCCCTCTCCCTCTGCCCCTCCCTTGCTCATGCTCTGTCTCTGTCTCCCTAAAAATTAAATAAATTAAAAAAAAATTATTATAAGAATATTTTGTATTATAGATGTTCAGCTGGGTTTTTAATGTTTTCAGTTAAAAAATTGTTTTTCAAGTATGCAAAGATGCAAAAAAAAAACCCCTAAAACCAAACATAATGATTATGTGTATACTTACCTCTCAACTGAAAAAATAAAATAAAGCATTATCAGTATAAGTTAAAAAAAAAAGAAAAAAATTCTCTTTAACATTTTTATAAGGCTGTTTCAGTGGTGATTAATTCCTTTAACACTTGTTTATTTGAGAAACTCTTTATCTTTCCTAATTTGAATGATAATCTTGCTGGATAGAGTATTCTTCGTTGTAGGTTCTTTTCTTTCAGCATTTTGAATATATTAAGCCACTCCCTTCTGGCCTGCACAGTTTCTGCTAAAAAATCAGGTTATAGCCTTATGGGGTTTCCTTTGTATGTAACTAGTTGTTTTTCTCTTGCTACTTTTACAATTCTTTCTTTATCTTTAATCTTTGCCATTTTAATTATTATGTGTCTTGATATGGATTTCTTTGAGTTCATCTTGTTTGGCATTCTCTGTGCTCCCTGGCAACCCCCAACCCCCCCCTCCAGCTAGAGAAGTCTTCAGCTATTATTTCTTCCCTTTTCTCTTCTCCTTCTGAGACCCCTATAATGTGAATGTTATTATTCTCAATGATGCTACAGATTTCTCTCAAACCCTTCTCATCTTTTATTATTTTTCTTTTTGCTGCTCAGCTTTCTTGCTTTCCATTATCCTCTCTTCCACATCATTGATCTGTTCTGCATCCTCTACCCTGCTTTTGAATCCCTCTAGTGTTTTTTCTTTTAAATTTTTTAACATTTATTCATTTTTTTTTTGAGAGACTGTGAGTAGGGGAGGGGCAGAGAGAGAGGGAGATGCAGAATCCGAAGCAGCTCCAGGCTCTGAGCTGTCAGTACAGAGCCGGATGCAGGGCTCAAACTCACAGACTGAGAGATCATGACCTGAGCTGAAGTCGACACTTAACTGAATGAGCCACCCACACGCCCCTCTAGTGTATTTTTCTTTGCAGTTATTGACTTATTCAGTTCTGACTAGTTCTATTTTTCTTTTTAATTTTCTGTCTCCTTGTTGAAGTTCTCATCGAGTTCATCCAGTCTTAAATCCAGTGTGTATCTCTATGACCATTACTGTGAATTTTATATCATGCATATGTATCTCCATTTCATTTAGCTCTTTTACTGTTGATTTTGTCTTGTTCTTTCATTTAGGACATATTTGTCTCCTTGGTTTATTTAACTCTCTGTTTGTTTTATGTATTAGGTACGTAAGCTACATTTCCTGGTCTTTAAAGTAGTGGTCTTATGTAGAAGAGGTCTTGTGGAACCCTATAGTGCAACACCTGCCAGTCACCAGAACTGGATGTCCCCTGTGTGGGCTCTTTACACCCTCCTGTTGTATCTAAGCCATGATTGTTTTTAGCCCAGCTTGCTTCAGTGACCTGCTTTGCCTGCTGTAGGTGCATCGGGCATCGTTTGCTCTCTGTATTGTTGAATGGTTTGGTGAAAGCTGCTACAGTCTCATTGGTAGGTGAGGTTAACAGTCAGCATAGCCATCTGTAGTTAGCCTTTCTGTCATAGCTGCATGCCCACAGAAAGACCGGGCTTGTTCCTTGCACAGCCAGCTGAAAGGCTTGGCTGCAGGAACTGGGTGCATTGGTGTGTGTAGTTATCCCCTCTGCCTCCTCAGTGAGGGTGTCACTTTGGAGTGGCACTGATCCTGGCTGAGACTTCCTGCTGGGTGTGGTGGGGTAGGAGCTGCTTTGAAGGAATACTTCTGAGGCAAGTGGTTTGGATGGGGTGGGGCCACAGGGAAAAAATGGAACAGGGCACGAGGTGCTAGCAAGGTAGATGAAGAATGTTGGCACTGGCTCCTGCAAAGGTCTGGCTATCCAGACTTGGGCAGAGGAAGAAAAATGGTGTCCACTAGCACTTTTATTCCTGTAGAAATCTGCAGGTCCTTGCCCCTCTGGCATAAATTCTAATACTAGTCAGTAAATGTCCTTTATGTATACCCCAGGTGCTGCTTTTGTGCTTTGTCTTGGGCTGAGTTATTTAGTATGCTGGGTATTAAGGTCAGAAACTTGGTTTCCTATTTCCTTCCAGCTCTCCTGGAGTTAAGCCAGGAGAGTTTTATAATATATAAAATTTATATAAATTTTAAATTATATATATAGAGAGTGCATGAGTTGGGGAGAGGGGCAGAGGGAGAGAGAGAGAGAATCTGAGCATGGAGCCTGACACGGGGCTTGATCCTCTGACTCTGGTACCACATTCTGAGCCAAAATCAAGAGGACACTCAACCGACTGAGCCACCTAGGTGCCCCCAGCCCACTAAGTTTTAAATCTCTGAATTAAGCCCTGCTGGTTTTCAAAACCAGACATTATGGTGGCTCGTCTTCCCAGTGCAGTTCCCCAGTACTGGGAGTGCCTAGTGTGGAGTCTGATCCCTTTGCTTCTCTTTGCTTGTGTTGTCCCTCCCATTTGTGGTTGGTCACTCAGGGGGTCTGTTTCCAAACAGTATCTCTGCCTCTCCTACCCTTTTTGATGTGGCATTTTCTCTGCAACCAGCGATGGTAGGTCTGCTCTGCCAGTCTGCAAGTAATTTTCAGAGTTAGTTGCATAGTGCTAGCTGTTACCTTGGTGTATCTTTGGGACATGGTAAACTCAGGATCCTTCTCCTTTGCCATCTTTCCTTCTTCCATATCTAGTAACATTTAAAAAGGATTATACCTATGAACAACTGGGATTTATCTCAATACAAGGCTGATTAATATTTGAAAATCAATATACTATACTATATTAACAGAATAAAGACAAAACTCCATGATCATGTTAATAAATACAGAAAGAGCATTTGACAAAATCCAGCACCCTTTTATAAAAACACTCTACAAACCAAGAATAATAAGGAACATCCTCAACCTGATAATATTTATAAATAACCCACAGTTAACATTATACTTCATGGTAAAAGGTTATGGATGCTTTCCAGTAACAAGACAAAGATGTCCACTCCTGCTACTTCTATTCAACACTTGACTATTTTTGTTCTAGCCAGGTCAATTAGACAAGAAAAAGATATAAAAGACATCTAGATTGAAATGGAAGATGTAAAACTGTCCTTATTTGCAAATGACATGATCTTGTACATAGATAATCTTAACAAATCCATTAAAAATCTTTTAGAATATGTTCAGCATGGTTGCAGACACAAGATCATTACACAAAAATTAATTGCATTTCTATACCCTAGAAATGTCTATAACTGAAAGCAAAATTAAGAAAACAATTCCATTTACAATAACATCAGAAAGAATAATTAGTAAATTTAACAAAAGAAGTGTAAAACTTGTACACTAAAACTATGAAACATTGGTAAAAGAAAGTAAAGAAGACCAAAATAAATTCAAAGTAATAATGGATTCGAAGATAATATTGGCAAGTTGGTAATACTCCCCAATCATCTAAAGATTCAACACAATCTCTATCAAAATCTGTGCTTCTGTTTTTATAGAAATTAACAAGCTGATGCTAAAATTCATATGGAAATATAATAGACTAAGAATAGCCAAAACAATACTGAAAAAGGAGAACAATTTAATTTTTCTAGGAACATACTCCTAATTTCAAAACTTACTATAAAGCAACAGTGATCAAGATGGTGTGGGTGCTGGTGTAAGGATAGACATACAGATCCATGAAATAGGATTGAGAGGTTTTTTTAATGTTTATTTATTTAGTTTTGAGAGAGACAGAGCAAGCGGGGGAGAGGCAGAGAGAGGGCATCCCAAGCAGGCTCCACACTGTCAGTGCAGCCCAATGTGGGGCTTCATCTCATGACAGAGAGATCATGATCTGAGCTGATATCAAGAGTCAGATGCTTAGCCGACTGAGCCACCCAGGCGCCCCTAAGATTGACAGTTTCTTTTATAAATTTCATTATGGTCAGTTGATTTTTAACAAGTGTATCAGGACATTCACTAAGGAAAGAAGTATTTTCAACAAATGATGCTGAGACAGCTGGATATGTAAAGGAATGAAGTTGGACCTCCTATCTCATACTGTATGTAAAAATTAAGTCAAAATGGTTCACAGACCTAATGTAGAGCTAATACTATAAAACTCTTAGAAGAAAAAAACATAGATGTAAATCTCTGTGATCTTGGGTTAGGCAAAGTTTTCTGAGATACGATGCCAAAAGCACAAGTAAGAGATGAAAAATTAGATATATTAGAATTTATTAAATTATAAATTTTGTGCTTCAAAGGACACTATTAAGGAAGTAAAAAAACAACCCACAGAATGGGAGAAATACTTTCAACTCCTATATCTGCTAGAGGACTTGTATTTAGTTTAAATAACTCTTACAACTCAATAATAATGTAAAAAAAAACTATTTAAAAATGGGCAAAGGGTCTGAAGAGACATTTCTCCAAAGAAGAGATAAAAATGGCCAATAAGCACACGAGAAAATACTCAATATCATTAGTCATTAGGGAAATGCAAAACAAACTACAATGAGATACTTCATACCTACTAGGACAGTTACAATCAAAAAGTCAGATGACCAATGTTGGGGAGGACTGGTAGAAACTGGAATGCTGGTGGAAACATACAATGGTGCAGCTGCTTTGAAAAACAGTTTGACAATTCTCCTAAATGTCACACATGGAGTTACCATATAGCCTGGCAAACATGAAAACTTATGTTCACACAAACACCTCATACATGAACATTCATGGCAGCATATTTATCAGAAAATGGAAAAAATCCATTTATCTACTGATGATAAATGTAATATGGTATATTCATACAATGGAATGTTATGGGGCAATGCAAAGGAATAAAATACTAATACATGTCATAATATTGATGAACCTTAAAAATATGACACTAAGTGAAAATCAGTCACAAAAGACTATATACTGTGTGATTTCATTTATCTGAACATTTCATATCTGGGTATTGTGGAATGTCCAGAATAGGTAAATTTGTCAAGACAGAAAGTAGATTAGGGATTGCCTGAGGATGGGGAGTAGTAGGGAGAAGGTGTGACTACTAATGGGTATGAAATGTCTTTTTTGGTGTGATGGAAATATTCTCTAGTTGATAGTGGTGATGGTTTCACAATTCTGGATATAGTAAAACCACTGAATTGTTCACTTTTTTAAAAGGGTGAATTTTGTGGTGTGTGAATTATACCTCAAAAAACTATCCTGTGAGAAAAAGATGCATGTATTATTCATTCAGAACATATTTGAGTATCTCCTGATTGTCAGGCATCTTAATAACCCCACTGTGTGACTCACCTAGAATCTTACTCTTGGTTTGTGATTTTGGGCCAAAATCAGCATGAAAATCACTTGGTTATCTTTTTAAAAAATGGAAATTTCCCAGTGTCCATACCCAGAGATTCAGCCTTAATATAACAGAGATGGGATTTGAGAATGTATGTTTATAACAAGTGCCCTTAAGTATCTCTGATGCAGCTACTTGGGGGGACCACATTTAAAAACAGTGCTCTGGGGGCTTCTGGGTGGCTCAGTCAGTTAAGTGTCCAACTTTTGATTTAGGCTCAGGTCATGATCTCACTGCTTGTGAGATTGAGCCCCAGGTGGGGCTCAATGCTGACAGTATGGAGTCTGCTTGGGATCCTCTCTTACTTGTTCTCTGCCCCTCACCTGCTCACACACATGCACAGGTGCGCTCTCTCTCTCAAAATAAATGAATAAACTTAAAAAATAAAAATAAAAACAGTGATATGGGAGAATAAAGTCTCAGTTTTACCAGCTACATTTTTATTTCCTTCTTCTCTTCTTAAAGCAACATTTTCTCCTCCTCCTCCTCCTCCTCCTCCTCCTCCTCTTCCTCCTCCTCCTTCTTCTTCTTCTTCTTCTTCTTCTTCTTCTTCTTCTTCTTCTTCTTCTTCTTCTTTTTTAAAGTTTATTTATTTTGAGAGAGAGACAGAGAGAGAGACAGAGAGAGAGACAGAGAGAGAGAGAGAGAATGAGCAGGGGAGGGGCAGAGACACAGAGAGAAGGAGAGAGAGAGAGAATCCAAAGCAGGATCTGTGCTGTCAGTGTGAAGCCTGATGCGGGGGAAAGGAACTTTACTTTCTGAACTGAATGTGTATAGATTAAAATAAAAACATTTTATTTTTAAAGTTTATTTATTTATTTTGAGAGAGACAGAGTCACACAGGGCTTATCCCACGAACCTAGAGATCATGACCTGAGTGGAAATCAGTAGTCCAAAGCTCAACCAACTGAGTCACCTAGGTGCCCTGAAAACATTTTATTTTATTTTTTTCATGTTTCTCAGTGCCTTTGATCAGGTCTTTTTTCAAAATTAGCTGTCCATAATGGTTTGACATTTACGGAGTAAACATTTATGCAGCAGGCTTCGCTTCTTCCGTGGTGGGTTGCTTTTCTGCAGGCTTCTTCTCAGCTGCTGGTTTCTTCGTAGCTGCAGCCTTTTTCCCACCAAAGGTTCTTCTGCTTCTTCACACCAACAGCCTTCTTTCTTTTCTTCCCACAGGCTTCTTGCCTAGATACCCCTTCTCATCTGATTTGGCCTCTAAGCCTACTGCTGCCTTATCCATCTGGAGTTTATGATTCCTGGCCTGGTGAAGAATGGTTGTTCCAGCACATGGTCTTTGCATATGGATTTATGTTCAGCATGATACTCGGGTTATTCAGTGGATTCTTTTTTAGGACTCTGTGATGACTCTTCTTGGATGGTGCTCAGAGGGTTCTTTGGATCTCTGGGCTTTTTCAGGATTCTGCTAAGGTCTGTATTAAGCATCTTGTGCATGGGAAGGTTATAGTCACTCTTGAGAGAGGCAGCCTTATGCCAAGTGCCATACAGATCGTCTAACTGCAGAAAGCACTTTCAGTACAAATGGAGAAACATCCCACATGCCCACGAGGAACAAGTTTCAAAATGTTCAGTTTACTTACATTAAGTAGATTAATTCCAGGGATGTTTCTGCAGGCCTTGATGGTACTTTTGTCCTCATTATAGATAATGCAGGATCCCCTGCATTGGATACAACAATTTTTTTTTTTTTTTTTTTTTTTTTTTTTTTTTTTTTTTTACATTTTGCCCTTGCCATTTCTCATGTACAGAGAGGCATAGACCTTTTTGATCTCATTCTTGGCTTTAAGTGTCTTAAGAAGCAAAACAGCCTCCTTGGTCTTCTTGTAGCCTTCAACGTTATCTTCAACTACCAGAGGAAGTTCAGGAACTTCCTCAATACGATGATCTTTAAGACATGAGCAGTGATGATAAGGCTGAGGAGGCAGCCAAGGCAGAGCAGATTACGTATTGCTTGTGTTGTGTTCACTCTGTGGTGCCAGTGGTTGGTACAAACATGTGGCCCCCATGACACATATTTCTAGAAGCACCCTGGCCAGAAGAGTGAGTCCCACCACCTCAAACTCTGGGAATTCAAGCCACTGCCCTGCTAGTACCCCAAGATTCAGCACTGGTTTGATGACTGGCTAATTCACTGACAGCATAGTACTGTCTGTTGTTTTTGTGCAAGTTGGTGTGAACAAAGTTCACAATATCAGGTAAAATGGGAGCCTTGAACCCAGCAGGCAAAGTATTTTTTGCTCAATGACTGCCCCTTTTTAGAGTACATGGATATCAGTGGATAAGCATATGTAATGGCGGGGACAGGAGAGAGCCCTGCTCTTCTCAACCCTACAGCTCCCACTGGAAAAAAAAGAAAACAAAACATTTTAGAATATTTATTATTATATTTCTGGAGAAATAGTCTATTTCTTAGTTCTCAATGGATTGAAGAAATCACAATAGATGATACTGACAGATTAGAATGTATAAAAATAAACAATGAAAATGGTAAAAAATGGTAGCTGATGAGAAAAACTTACCTGAGTGTAGGAGACAGTGGATTAATAGTTATAACAAAGTGATTATTCAAATTTATAAGAAAATTATTAAGATTCCAGTAGATGAATGCAGAAATAAATATGTAAAAAATTTAAAAAATAAAAGAATGCAAATTAACTTCTGGATTATATTTTTATGCTTAATAAAGCAGCAAATTATTAAAATGGTTAGGTCCTATGGTTGTGGTTAAATTGGTGTGGGTTTCCATTTAGGAAGGCAGTGTGAAGTTAGTATAAAGTAGTTTGATCATGTCTCATGAGCCATAAAAATATTTATCTCCTTTGATTCCAGTGATATCAGTCATAAAAATTTGTCTTAGAAACATGATTTAACAGAAACAAAAATGTGAATTTTTAGATATTCAGTTGGAAATTGAATAAATGTGAAACAAGTAAATTGTTTGATAATTCATTGTATGTCAATATAATAGACTGTTACACAAGCATGAATTATAAAGACATGCATTATGCTCATACATAAGGGAAACAATACCTAAAAAGGTGTTTGTGCTACAAATAACAGTGGTGGAATGTTTTTAAAAATCCTTAATTTTTTCAACATTTTATTATGGAGATTTCCCAACATACAACAAAGTTAAAAGAATTTTACAGTGAATATCCATATATCACCACTTAAATGCTGCCACTAACATGTCGTTATACTTTATCATATAGTTATAATACTGTAATATTTTTATATTTATTTTTCATTAAAAATTTAAAATTCCCCCTGTTATGCATATTTTTGATTAACAGAGACATAACTTCTAAGTTTCCATTAAAAGATTTAGAACAGTTTCTTGTAAGTTTGTAAACTGGCCACCAGGTGTAGCTCTGGACCCATACATCCTGGGATAAGCATCTTCAAGGAACGTTTTAGAAAGGTAACTTCCAAATGCAATCAGACTTGTTTTGTTCATTCAGTAAGGGTACAGTAAATCTCTTTTTCATTAAGATCTAAAGTAATTTAGGTTACATATTTATTTTATTGTTCATAAAGTCTTTGCCACAGTTTCTTTTACCTGGAACTTGACTTTCTGACTCCACAGCATCCAGGTCAAAAGTTTTGGGTTATGTTATTTGAAATGATTATTTTAAGAAGGTTAAAATTAGTTATGGAAATGCAAATGTTCATATTTTTTTGTACAATGAAAACTCATCTGAACTATAATTTTTCTTTAGTGTGATTTATGTCCTTATCTCTTTAAACATAAACTCTGTAAGGTTTGGAACTATGTCTAGCACAATGACAGGCATGCAGTGAATATTTGTTGAATAGGTACGCAAAAAGAATAATTTGAAACATTTTTCTGAAGGCTGTTTTGAAGGAATTGGAAAATCTATTCTTTAAGAAGTATGATTGTTCCTTTTTATTTTCTTTTAATAAAGGAGAAAATGATTAATTTTAAATATTCTTCATAGTTTAAAAATAGCTCCCAGATAAAAATATTTTTCTGCTTTTAATTGTAAAAAAGAACATTGTCATTTTTAAAGGAAAATAGAGCCTAACTATGTTGAAATCCATTTTAAACAAAAATACTGTCTCTTCTTTTCTTCCCCTTAAAGGAATCCTCAATTTCTCTCTATGTTAGATGCCATCGACTATCAATTTGTTTCTACACACCAGAGGATAAAATCATGGAGGCAAGAACCTAATGGTATGGTCAAATAAACTCTCAACTGGAATAACCAGGGGGAAGGATTTTCCAATTTAAAGTCTCCCCCCCCGCCCCTTTTTTAAAGGAGAGAATATTTGATAAGCTGTCTATGAAACAGTAGTTTTTTTTTTTTTTCTCATAAAATAAAGCTATTCAGAATAAAAGGTGTTGGGAGAATTTTAGTGTAAGTAGAGATGTCTTTCTCAAGGAATTTAATATCATGTTTTAGAATTTTTTATAGTAAGATGGAAAGATTCATCATGAATAAACATTATAGTTGTTTTGGGGCACTTGGGTGGCTTAGTCGGTTGAGTGTCCTACTTTGGCTCAGGTCATGATCTTGTGCTTCATGAGGTCGAGTCCTGCACTGGGCTGTGTTGACAGATCAGAGCCTGGAGTCTGCCTGGAATTCTGTGTCTCCCTCTTTCTCTGCCCCTCCCCTGCTCACCCTCTGTCTGTTTCAAAAATAAATAAACATTAAAAAAAACAACAACAACCCAAAACATTATAGTTGTTTTCAGAAGGATTTTTGTTGTATAGAAAAAAGAAATATTCTAAGAAATAGGACCACAAAATTACTTAGCTCAAGAATTAAATTACTGGCAAACTTTATGTTTTGTCACTGTATTCTGCTTTTACATGTATTCTTTTAATTATACTTGACAAAGAAGAGTCATTTCATATATAGCCTGAAGGGCTGGAACTTTGAGGGTCTTTACTGTTCTTCATTTCCTTGAAAAGTAAGTAATGTCTATATTGCATACCTGTCTTGCATACCTTCTCTCCCTTCCTTTGTCTTTTCTCTCCTCTTTCCCCTCTTTTCTAACTCACGCTTTTTTTTTAAACCACTACTAGTTTGTTTAGAGAAAGATTAGTTACCGCTGAAAGAATTTTACAACAGATATTTGGGGAATATAAAATACTTGTTAAACAAAGTTATACTAGGTACAGATTTAGGTCATTATCACCATGTTCTTTATAACTGCCCCCAAATATACAGATTAATATTTTAACATTTACTTGCTTTTACTTGAATATCTTGATTCATTTTTATCTAACATCAGCTCCACTTATGATAATCAGCAGATAACTTCAAATTACAATTCCTATTGGAAAGTGTATATGAAAAATGCATGCATAATTTTGATCATGATTATTGTACTCGCCTGAGTCATGGGTTGCATCATCTTCTGCAATCTGATTTATGATTCAGAAACTTTTATTTCCACTATATATTTTCAATCCCTACATAAGCATCAGTCATAGCAGATAAATATGCGATTACAATTTGCTTTAGTAGAAAAATCTGGATAATTTCTTCTGGACTATTGTAAGAATTTTCAGCTTTTTCTTTAAATAATAAACTTTATGCCCTGCTAAATGACAATTTTTTTTCTGTTTCATAATTCTTAGAGGTTATTTTAAATTTTATTTTTTACTAGTTAATGAACTTGACAAAATCATTTTATTTTGCAAGTTGGGAAGGCGTGTGGTTTGTTCTCATGTGAATTTAGCACTTTCACAGTAACAATCAGAGCCAGAGTAGCCATAGAAGACTTTGATGTTCTAGGGGAAGGAAACTTTCCCCTTCTTTTCTTCTAGGCTCTTTGGCTGGACTAATATTACATTGAAATAAGACAGATTGACTAAAAAACAAATTTAATTTTGTATGTATGGGAGCCTGACACAGGCATTAGAGGGTCAAAGATAGTATATATGCCATCTTAGGCTAAAGAGAAAAGGGTAGGCATCTGGGCTCAAAGGGAAGGAAGACAATTCATAGGAAGACGAGAAGAGCAAATGTTTGCCATGTTATGCAGTTAAGTCTTTCTGATTAAAAATTATCTCTGGTAATTGCTCTCTTCCTGATACAAGTCCCATATCTAAAATTTTTTAGGTAGTTAAGGGGGAGGTAAAAAGCTCTTCTTGAGTCTGAGAGATGCCTTGATTGCCTTCCAGTCAAATAATCCATATGCCAAAGTGGCACATTCTAGGGTGGCTTGTCCTGAACCCCATCAATATTATTAAGTAAACCTTCAGACCCTGACAGAACAATTGATTTTAAAATATACGTTGGTTGTTAGTTTAATTTCCTTGCTTTCAATTTTCACCTCCTTTTTGTGTTTAAAAATTGGTGAATATGGAAATGTTATTTTGTTTCATAATTAAAGGCTATGTACAATTATCACAATACCCAAGATGAGGTGGGTGCTAGGCATTATGTCTACATTATCTCATGGAATCTTTACCATAACCCTATAAAGTACAAGTAGTGTTGCAGGATTTTTACCGCAATACCCAGGATTCGTTGGCTTGTTGCTTCAAAGAATAAAGAAATGAACAAAACTGAGTAGCAGGCAAAAGTTTATTAGAGTATAAGATCAGAAAGGAAGAATAGGGGGCACCTGGGTGGCGCAGTCGGTTAAGCGTCCGACTTCAGCCAGGTCACGATCTCGCGGTCTGTGAGTTAGAGCCCCGCGTCGGGCTCTGGGCTGATGGCTCAGAGCCTGGAGCCTGTTTCCGATTCTGTGTCTCCCTCTCTCTCTGACCCTCCCCGGTTCATGCTCTGTCTCTCTCTGTCCCAAAAATAAATAAACGTTGAAAAAAATTAAAAAAAAAAAAAAAGAAAGGAAGAATAGTATGAAAGTACTCTTTACAAAGAAGGGGCATTGGAAAGTGAATACCCGCAACTATAGGCAAGGGTCTTTGTTTTATACGGTTTTGGTCAGCCCCCTCTTCCCTTCCCCCTTATTCCTTCTCAGGTTCTACCCTCATTGGCTGGATAACTCTAGGTGCTGTGTTGTCCATTTCTTATTGGCTCATTTCCATTGTGTGAGGGGTAGTCTATGACCATACCATTCCTTGTGGGTCATATGTTTTATGGTCTACTTAT
This sequence comes from Prionailurus bengalensis, assembly GCF_016509475.1. Taxonomy (NCBI): domain Eukaryota; kingdom Metazoa; phylum Chordata; class Mammalia; order Carnivora; family Felidae; genus Prionailurus; species Prionailurus bengalensis. The sequence goes on from NC_057348.1 coordinate 115,430,666, forward strand.
TTTTAGTCAGGTTTTTTGTCAAATTCCTGAGGGAAAACTGAGGGGGAGTTGGTGGTGTCTGTTACATTCTTAAGAGGAACCTTATGCCTGAGGGGGTTTGCTGTGGTCAGACACTCCCAGCATTGTTCCAAAATATGTGTTTTTCCCTACCCAAGGACCTCAGGTTCTAATCTTTCCCTACTGAATCCTATCTTTTCCTACCATAGTAGTAGTATTCTTTTACAGAGGATGAAGGAAAATGAGGCACAGAGGCTAGGTTCTTAGCAAGGATCACATTTATCATCGTTGAAATTATGTGTGGGGAACCAGGGTAGATACTGAAGACACTAAGAGGTATGAGTCTTTATTCTAGAAAATCTTCAGTATGGGTTATTGAGACAAGGCATATCTGAAAAAAAGAGAGAGAGAGAGAGAGAGAGAGAGAGAGAGAGAGAGAGATAGATAAGACCTTTCATTTTTTGGCAAGTGCCATAAATCTTACAGTAATATCTCCTGGGAGAAGTGAGTCAATTTTGGGGTTGGAAAAATTATCTGAGACTATTCTAGAGACCAAAGTGAAGTGCAACTCTACTATTTTTTCATGAATCTATTTATTGCCCTTATATTCTTAAGAGTTAAAATGTATTTCCCCGTATTATTTTTTTGAAATGAGATGGAAGGATAATTTCTTTTCTTTTCTTTTCTTTCTTTTTTTTTAAATTTTTAACATTTATTTATTATTGAGAGAGCGTGAACAGGGGAGGGGCAGAGAGTGGAGAGTGTTAAAGTCCTCATATGAGTGAAGTCATATGATTTTTGTCTTTCTCTGACTAATTTCACTTAGCATAATACCCTCCAGTTCTATCCACATAGTTGCAAATGGCAAGATTTCATTCTTTTTGATTGCCGAGTAATACTCCATTGTATGTATGTACCACATCTTCTTTATCCATTCATCCATCATTGGACATTTGGGCTCTTTCCATACTTCGGCTATTGTTGATAGTGCTGCTATAAACATTGGGGTGCATGTGTCCCTTCAAAACAGCAACCCTGCGTTCCTTGGATAAATACTTAGTAGTGCAATTGCTGGGTTATAGGGTAGTTCTATTTTTAGTTCTTTGAGAAACCTCCATACTGTTTTCCAGAGTGGCTGCACCAGCTCACGTTCTCACCAACAATGCAAAAGAGATCCTCTTTCTCCTCATCCTCGCCAACATCTGTTGTTGCCTGAGTTGTTCATGTTAGCCTTTCTGACAGGTGTGAGGTGGTATCTCATTGTGGTTTTGATTTGTATTTCCCTGATGATGAGTGATGTTGAGCACTTTTTCATGTGTTGGTTGGCCATCTGGATGTCTTCTTTGGAGAAGTGTCTATTCATGTCTTTTGCCTATTTCTTCACTGGATTATTTGTTTTTTGGGTGTTGAGTTTGATAAGTTCTTTCTAGATTTTGGATACTAACCCTTTATCTGATATGTCGTTTGCAAAAATATTCTCCCATTCTGTCGGTTGCTTTTTAGTTTTGTTGATTGTTTCCTTCGTTGTGCAGAAGCTTTTTATTTTGAGGAGGTCCCAATAGTTCATTTTTGCTTTTGTTTCCCTTGCCTCCAGAGACATGTTGAGTAAGAAGTTTCTGCGGGCAAGATCAAAGAAGTTTTTGCCTGCTTTCTTCTTGAGGATTTTGATGGCTTCCTGTCTTACATTTAGGTCTTTCATCTATTTTGAGTTTATTTTTGTGTATGGTGTAAGAAAGTGGTCCATGTTCATTCTTCTGCATGTCGCTTTCCAGTTTTCTCAGCACCACTTGCTGAAGAGGCTGTCTTTATTCCATTGGATATTCTTTCCTGCTTTGTCAAAGATTAGTTGGCCTTATGTTTGTGGGTCCATTTCTGGGTTCTCCATTCTGTTCCATTGATCTGAGTGTCTGTTTTTGTGCCACATAATGCTTACTTTTTATTACTAAATGTGTATACACACATGGGAAAACCCAGAAGAGTAGAAATATGAGGAAATAAAATACCACATTTCAATCAATTAAATTTTTTTTTTAATTTTAGTGTTTCCATTACATTTTTTCTGCAGATTTAAAAAATCTGTTATTTTAATGTTATATATATAATATTTTTTTCAGTTTAAATCATAACTTTTTCATATAATTATAAAGTCTGTACAGACTTTTAAAAAATGGCTTTAAAAAGTATTCTTTTGGGGTACTTGGCTGGCCCAGTCAGAAGAACACGTTACTCTTGATCTCAAGGTTGTGAGTTCAGGCCCCACATTGGGTGCAGAGATTACTTAAAAAAATAAATTCTTTTTAAAAAATGTATTCTTTTAAGTAAATATATCATAGGTCACTTAACTTCATATTTTTGTTTTTATTTTTTCCAGTTTGTTCTGGAAGGTAGGAGGAGATAGGGTTAAGTTAGTTAGGTGGACTGGACTTAGAAGGTGGAACAGAAATCTGGATTCTGGTGCACCTGGGTGGGTGGCTTAGTCGGTTAAGCATCTGACTTTGGCTCAGGTCATGATCTCGTGATTTGTGGGTTTGAGCCCCATGTCAGGCTCTGTGCTGACAGCTCAGGGCCTGGAACCTGCTTCAGATTCTGTATCTCCTTCTCTCTCTGCCCCTCCCCTGCTCATGCTCTGTCTCTGTCTCTCAACAATAATAAGTGTTAAAAAAAAAAAGTCTGGATTCTGAACTATTAAATTAATGATTAAAATTACTCAAATTGGAGACAACTTAAAGATCAAGTCCAGGACAAGATTAACAAAAACTAAAATGCTACCCTCTGGCTCCATGGTTGATTCTTTTTTTTTTTTTTTTTTTTTTCAATATATGAAATTTATTGTCAAATTGGTTTCCATACAACACCCAGTGCTCATCCCAAAAGGTGCCCTCCTCAGTACCCATCACCCACCCTCCCCTCCCTCCCACCCCCCATCAACCCTCAGTTTGTTCTCAGTTTTTAATAGTCTCTTATGCTTTGGCTCTCTCCCACTCTAACCTCTTTTTTTTTTTTTTCCTTCCCCTCCCCCATGGGTTTCTGTTAAGTTTCTCAGGATCCACATAAGAGTGAAACCATATGGTATCTGTCTTTCTCTGCATGGCTTATTTCACTTAGCATCACACTCTCCAGTTCCATCCACGTTGCTACAAAAGGCCATATTTCATTCTTTCTCATTGCCACGTAGTATTCCATTGTGTATATAAACCACAGTTTCTTTATCCATCCATCAGTCGATGGACATTTAGTCTCTTTCCATAATTTGGCTATTGTTGAGAGTGCTGCTATAAACATTGGGGTACAAGTGCCCCTATGCATCAGTACTCCTGTATCCCTTGGATAAATTCCTAGCAGTGCTATTGCTGGGTCATAGGGTAGGTCTATTTTTAATTTTCTGAGGAACCTCCACACTGCTTTCCAGAGCGGCTGCACCAATTTGCATTCCCACCAACAGTGCAAGAGGGTTCCCATTTCTCCACATCCTCTCCAGCATCTATAGTCTCCTGATTTGTTCATTTTGGCCACTCTGACTGGCGTGAGGTGATATCTGAGTATGGTTTTGATTTGTATTTCCCTGATAAGGAGCGATGTTGAACATCTTTTCATGTGCCTGTTGGCCATCCGGATGTCTTCTTTAGAGAAGTGTCTATTCATGTTTTCTGATTCTTTAGTAGATCATGGCATTCTTTCCTGTGAACCCAGGTACTTTTGCCATCATAGGCTAGAGATTTAAGATAATCAGTTTTTAGGTGAAAGCCAAGGATATGAAGTTAGAGATTACAACAACCAGGTCTAATTTGTCAAAGAGAATATACAAAGATCCAGGAAACAGAAGCAGAAAGTCATAGGTAGCATCAGTAATCAGAACATAGATATTTGAACTGGGGGTAAAGATAATTTTCCTACCGAATGTCTTACACTTATTTGCTAAATGCAGTTTCTCTAAATGTTTTCAAGAAGTCTCTGCATTGTGATATAGTGTTAAAGGGAAAATAATAAGGTTATATGTTAGAATAATAATAATAGTAATTTTTTCTTTCTCTCAAGTTTCTAGATTTTCTGTGTTATGATTATATTTACTATTATAATTAAAATAATTTAAAAAGTATTCAAATAATTTAAGGACTATCAATTATAATAATGAATTTTAACCAAAAATTTCATGGCACATAATACATGTTTCAGATGCCTGTATGTGAATTAGCACTGGACTTGGGGGTTAAAGGAATTGGGTTTTAGGCCAAACTGCTCCAGTACTATGTATGCTTTTTATTCCAATTCTGATGTGTATTTTTTCCCCATACCATCAAGCAGTTTTTGGACACCAGCTCAGTATCCTACAATTCAACTCATTTCTGATACTGTCTACCTAGAGATAGTGTCAGATTCAACAAGTTAATGGTTCAGTTCCACAAGACTGCCCCTACTTCAGATGTCAGTCATAAGTTCAGATTGGTATCTATGCTTCTGACCAACTGACTGTAAATTAGAGGTTCCCAAGGCCCCTTCCTTAGGTTTAATTAATTTGCTAGAGTGCCTCAAGAACTCAGGAATCTAGTTTACTTAATAGAATACCAGTTTGCTGTAAAAGGATATAACTCAGGAATGGTCAGATGGAAGAGATGCATAGGATGAGGTATGTGGGAAAGTATGTGGCTACAGAGCTTCCATGCTCTCTCTAGGTGTATGACTCTCATCAAATCTCCACAAGTTCACCAGCTGGAAGCTCTCCAAACTCAATCCCTAGGTATGATTGATTAAATCATTGGCCATTGACTATCAATTCAACCTCCATTTCCTCTTCCCTTCTGAGGGATCAGGGTGGGTGGGATTGAAAGTTCCAACCATCCAATTTCATGGTTCACCTGGCTTTTTAAAAAGTCACTACATTAACATAAACCCTGGTGTGTTTAAAAGAGATTTGTTATGATATCAAAGCCCCATCATGGTTCTTACCATTTCGGAATTATAAGGGTTTTAGGAGCTCTGGGACGGCAACAGGGACAAAGACCAAATGTATATAATTCTTATTATAAGTGACAATGTTACACCCTGCAAGTCACTTTTATATCTGGTTTTCTACTTTCTTTTCTGTAAAATTGAGATAAAATAGTATCTACCTCTTGGGCCTATTGAAGAGATTATGATAATATCTTTGAAAGTGCTTCCTAATATGCCTCACAAATGTAAGCTATTGTGGAAATTTTAGAATGATATATAACAAAAGAAAGTTCTTTCAAGTTTTGAGAAATATTTAAAAATACAAAATGAAAGTTAAATGTTATAATTAAGGAAAACAGCTTTTTTCTAAATGCTGCCTCTTCCTAAAAGAAGTATCTGGAAGTATAAGTATAAAAAAATCTAAATAGTTGGAATAACACAGTAGATGAGGCAAATAATGAAGATATAGCTAAAGAGTGAATTGGTAAGTTGTAGGGAACACTCCTTACACATTTGTAAGCACATTTCTAGAAGGAAAACTTGAGATATGGAAGATGAAAATGGTAGTATTAATAATAGAATTTCAGAAACAGAAATGAAAATAGAGAGGAGGAAACAATTGAGGAACATAGTGGAAATATATTTCTTGGAATTAAAAAAAAAATGACCTCAGATCAAAAAGGCACAAGGAGCACCAATCAGGAGAAAGAAAAGCTCACATCTAGCCATCCAGAATATTTAAGGAATTCAAGATTAAAGAAAAATTTTAAAGCCTTTAGAGAAAAGGAAGTAACTTGCCTAAAAATTAACAAAAATCAAATTAATTTTAGGTTATTATTTTTTTTGACTTTAGGTTTCTTAACAGCATTACTGAATGCAAGGAGACAATGGAGTAAAATTAAAAAATCTTTAAAAAAATTAAATAGTTGAGGGGCGCCTGGGTGGCGCAGCCAGTTAAGCGTCCGACTTCAGCCAGGTCACGATCTCGCGGTCCGTGAGTTCGAGCCCCGCGTCGGGCTCTGGGCTGATGGCTCAGAGCCTGGAGCCTGTTTCCGATTCTGTGTCTCCCTCTCTCTCTGCCCCTCCCCCGTTCATGCTCTGTCTCTCTCTGTCCCAAAAATAAATAAATGTTGAAAAAAAATTAAAAAAAAAATTAAATAGTTGACATACAGTGTTGCATGTGTTAGTTTCATGTGTACAACATAGTGATTTGACAAGTCTATAATGTTATGCTAATTCACAAGTGTAGCTACCACCTGTCATCACACAATGCTATTATTAAATACAATTGACTATATTCCCTATGCTATATCTTTCATCTCCATGACTTATTCATTCCATAACTGGAAGCCTGTGTCTTCCACTCCCTTTTACCCATCCCCACCTGCTCCATGAGTTTGTTTTCTGTATTATGGGTCTGTTTCTCCTTTATTTTTGTTTGTTTTTATTGTTTTTTAGATTCCATGTATAAGTGAAATCATGTGGTATTTGTCTTTCTGTCTGATTTGCTTAACTTAGCATAATATCTTCTAGATTCATCCATTTTGGGGTACATCCAAACATGTACACACACACCACATCTTTATCCATTGCTCTATCAATGGACACTTGGGTTTCTTCCATATCTTGGCCATTGTACATAACGCTGCAGGAAACTTTGGAGTGTGTGTATGTCTTTTCAGATTAGTGTTTTCATTTTCTTTAGATAAATACCCAGTAATGGAATTACTGGATTATATGATATTTCTTTTTTAAAAAATTTTTAATGTTTGTTTTTGAGAGAGAGAGAGAGAGAGTGGGCACCCAAGTGGGGTAGGGGCAGAGAAAGCCCGAGACACAGAATCCAAAGTAGACTGCAGGCTCTGAGCTGTCAGCACAGAGCCTGACATGAGGCTCTAACCCACAAGCTGTGAGATCATGACCTGAGCTTAAGTTGGATGCTTAACTGACTGAGCCATCCAGGTGCCCCTGGTATTTCTGTACTTAATGTTTTAAGGAACTTCCATGCTGTCTTCCACAGTGGCTAACCAATTTACATTTCTACCAATAGTGTGTGAAGTCTCCTTTTTCTCCACATCCCTGCCACATTTGTTATTTCTTATCTTTTTGGTATTAGCCATGAGTGATAGCTCATTATGGTTTTGATTTGCATTTCCCTGATGATTTGTGACATTAAACATCTTTTTTTTCTTTTTTCTTTTCCGGCTATTTTATTTTATTTTATTTTATTTTTTCCCCCCAGATTTTATATAAATTCAAATTAGTTAACATATAGTGTAGTATTGGCTTCAGGAGTAGAATTTAGTGATTTATAACTTACATGTAACACCCACTCCTCATCACAACAAGTGCCCTCCTTAATACCCATCACCCATTAAGCCCATTCTTCCCTTGCCTTACCTCTAGCAGCCCTCAGTTTTTTTTTCTATACTCAAGAGTCTCTTATGTTTGTGTCTACTATTTCTCTGTCTTCTTTGGAAAAATGTCTGTTCATGTCCTCTGCACATTTTAAAATTAGATTATTTGGGATTTTTTTGGTGTTGATTTGTATAAGTTCTTTAGATGTTCTGGATTTAACCTTATCAGATATATCATTAGCAAATGTCTTCTCCCATTCACTAGGTTGTCTTTTTTTTGTTGTTGATGTTTTCCTTCACTATGCGAAAGTTTTTTATTTTGGTGTAGTCCCAGTAGTTTAATTTTGCTTTTGTTTTCCTTGCCTGAGGAGACATATTCATAAATATGTTGCTAAGGCTTATGTCCAAGAGATTAATGCCTGTGTTTTCTTTAAAGAGTTTTATGGTTTCAGCTCTCATGTTTAGGTCATTTATCCATTTTGAGTGCATTTTTGTATATGGTATAAGAAAATGGTCTTAGAATTTTTTTGCATTGTAGCTTCCAGTTTCCCCCAAGCCATTTATTAAAAAGACCATCTTTCGCCCATTGTGTATTCTTGCCTCCTTTGTCGAAGATTAATTGACCATATGTGTGGGTTTACTTCTGGGCTCTCTATTCTGTTCCATTGATCTAAGTGTCTATTTTTATGTCAGTATCATATTGTTCTAATTACTGTGGGTTTGTAGTATAGCTTGAAATCTGAAATTGTGATACTTTGTTGTTCTTTCTCAAGATTGCTTTGGTTATTTGAGACCTTTTGTGTTTCATACACATTTTAAGATTATTTGTCCCAGTTCTGTGAAAAATGCTATGGGGGGGTGCCTGGTGGCTCAATTGGTTAAGCATTTGACTCTTGATTTTTGGCTCAGCTCATGATATCATGGTTTGTGGGTTCAAGCCCTGCATCAAAGGTTCATACCTCAAGGTTTGAGCCCTTCTTTTTTCTCCTTGGTTTATGCCTAGGTATTTTATTCTCTTTGGTGCAATGTTAAGTGGGATTGTTTCCTTAATTTCTCTTTCTGCTTCTTCATTATTAGTGTATGGAAATGCAATGGATTTGTAGTTTTCTATATATACTATCATGTCATCTGCAAATAGTGACAGTTTTACTTCTTCCTTACCAGTTTGGATGCCTTTTATTTCTTTTTGTTGTCTGCTGTGGCTAGGACTTCCAGTACTATGTTGACTATGTGAGAATGGATATCCTTGTGTTATTCCTGACCTTGGGGTAAAAGCTCTCAGTTTGCCCCCATTAAACAGGATGTTAGCTGTGGGTTTTTCATATATAGCCTTTATTATGTTGAGGTATGTTCCTTCTAAACCTATTTTGTTGAGGGTTTTCATCATGAATGTATCTGATACTTTCTCAAATGCTTTTTTTGCATCTATTAAAATGATCAGATGGTTTTTATCCTTTCTCTTATTGATGTGATGTATCATGTTGATTGATTTGCAAATATTAAACCACCCTTGCACCCCAGGAATACCACCATGATCCCAACTGGTCATGGTGAATGATTTTTATTGTTGAATTCAATATGCTAATATTTTCTTGAGATTTTTGCTATGTTCATCAAAGATATTGGCCCATAGTTCTCTTTTTTGATAGTCTCTTTATCTGGGTTTGGTATCAAGGTAATGCAAGCCTCAAAGAATGAATTTGAATATTTTCCTTCCTTTTCTGTATTTTAGAATAGTTTGAGAATATGTATTAAATATTCTTTAAATGTTTGGTAGAATTCACCTGTGAAGCCATCTGGTCCTGGATTTTTGTTTGTTGAGAATTTTTTGATTACTGATTCAATTCCATTGCTGATTCATTCATCAATACATAAAGCAAATATTAGCAAACACAAAAGGAGAGATAGACAGTAATATAGTAATAGTAGGGGAATTTAACACCCCACTTAAGTTGATGGATAGATCATCCAGAGAAAATCAATAAGGAAACAGTGTCTTTGAAAAAAACATTAGACCAGATGAACTTAACAGATATATACAGAATATTCTATCCAGAAACAAAATGAAAACAAAACAGTCCAAAATCTTAAGACACAGCAAAAGCAGTTCTACGAGAGAAGTTTATAGCAATACAGACTTACCACAAGAAACAAGAAAAATCTCAAACAACAACAGCAAAACAATCTAAACTTGCTTCCAAAGGAACTAGAAAAAGAAGCACAGACAAAAACCTAAAGTTAGTAGAGGGAAGGAAATAATAAGATCAGAGCAGAAATAAATGAAAGAGACTTAAAAAAAAAAAAGGACTTCCAAGGAAGTTGGTAGAGAAGGAAGATTCTTTGCTCACGTTGTCCCACAGATACAACCAGGCAACACCCACACCAATATAAATTACCCAGAAAAATGGCCCCAAGACTGGCAGAACAGACTTTCCACAGCTAAATGCAGAGAAGAGGCCACATCAAAGTAGGCAGGAAGGGTGGAGACACAGTCAGGAGCTGTTTCATTGATTTTGCACTGAGCTTAGGGTCCTGGCCCACAGGCTTAGAGTGGGCAAGTCCTCAGGAGAACTAATGGACAGGACACACTGCTAGCAGGGAAGGTAGCAAGTGTTTGGGCAGCACCACCTCCCATGGGTGGGTTCATTGTTTATGCTGAGGGGGAGGAGTGGAAAATGTTTTTTTCCAGCTTCTTTGTTCCCAGAGAAGTCCCCCAGTACCCTCTAAAATCCTTATAAACAGATTTCTCTTCTGTGTTGCCCAGGCTTTGTGCAAACTGTTGATTTTAAACTCTGTGCAAACTGCCTCTCCCTGGGCTGTTATCTCTTAAGGGCTGGAACCCAGCTATCACTTGCCCTCCTTGCTAGCCTAGTGCTGAATCAGCAGACTTAGAAAAAAAAGTTTATTTATTTTGAAAGAGAGAGAGAGAGAGAAAGAGAGAGAGAGAGACAGAGAGACAGAGGGAGAGAGAGATATCCAAGCAGGCTCCATGCTGTCAGTATAGAGCCCATTCTGGGGCTCATACTCACAGATCATGACCTGAGCCAAAATCAAGAGTTGAACACTAAACCAACTGAGCCACCCAGGCACCCTGAGTTAGCAGACTTTTAAAGCTCCAGGCTCCAAGTCTCACTGGTTGTACAAACTCACAGAATTCAGCCTCTCTTGTTTTCAAGCCCAGACGTTATGTGGGATTTGTTTTCTCTGTGTGGGCTCCCTGGAGCTTTTCCCTCTCTGCAGGAGCAGCTCCCTCCCTCCTGTGGGCAGCTCTCAACCATAGATTCTGCCCTTCCCAACTTGTATGGTGTGGCTCCTTCTCTACATTTAGTTGTGATTTGTTCTCCTAGTCTTCCAATCACTCTCCAGTTTGTTGAGTTGGATGGGAGTGATATCTAAACATGGGTTGGGATGAGTTTAGGGTCCTCCTACTCCACCATCTTTCTGGTACCCCCACTAGTACACACACTGTGTCTTTTGATTCGAGCATTTAGACCACTTACAACTTAAAGTAATTATTGTTGGTTATGTACTTTTGTTGCTTGATTTATGATTGTTTTTGTAGGTCTTTTCCGTTCTTTCTTTTGTACTCTTTCTTGGAGATTGATGACTCTTTTTTGGTGGTGGGGAAGGGGAGTTATGCATGGTTTTCTTTCTCTTTATTTCTTTTGTATCTTTTATAGGTTTTTGGTTTGGGTTACCAAGAAGTTCATTTATAGCATCCTAAGTATATGGCACTCTATATTAAGTTGATGAACACTTAAATTTGAACACATTTTAAAATGATTTTTCTTTTACTTCCCCCTCCACCTTTTATGTGTGTGTTGTCATATCTTACATCTTTTATTTATAATTTTCTTACTGCTAATTATGGCCTTTCTTTTCTACTTGGAGCAGTCCCTTTAAAATTTTTTCTAAGGCTAGTTTATTGATGATGAACTCCTTTAACTTGTTTATTTGGGAAACTCTCTCTCTCTCTCTCTTTCAAATCTGAATATCCTTGCTGGGTAGAATATTTTTGGTTGTAGGTTTTTTTCTCCTTTCAGTTCTTTGAATACATAATGCCATTTCCTCCTGACCTGCAAAGTTTCTGCTGAAAAATCAGGTTGTAGCCTTATGGGACTTCCCTTGTATGTAACTATTTGCTTCTCTCTGGCTGCTTTTGAATTTCTCTCTCTCTTTATCTTTTAAGTTTATTTATTTATTTTTGAGAGAGAGAGAAAGAGCACAAGCTGAGAGGGGCAGAGAGAGAGGGAGACACAGAAGCAAGCTCCAGGTTCTGAGCTGTCAGCACAGAGTCTAATATGGGGCTCAAACCCATGAACCATGAGGTCATGACCTGAACTGAAATCAGATGCTTAACTGGCTGAGTCACCCAGGTACCCCTCTGATTGGTTCTTTTAATATTTTCCTTGTTCAAGTTCTCACTGAAATTATCCACTCTTCTCTGAAGTCTGGTGAGCAGATTTATGACCATTACTTTGAGCTCTTTATCAGGTAGATTGCTTATCCCCCTTTTGTTTAGTTTTTTGTCTCAAGTTTTTTCTTGTTCTTTCATTTGGAGTATATTCCTCTGTCCCCTCCTTTTATTTGACTTTCTATGCTTGTTTCTATGAGTTAAGTGAAACATCTGCCTTTCCCATTCTTGAAGGAGTGGTCTTGTGTAGGAACTCCTCCTGTATAAACTGTGTGTGCCTGGTGACTTTGGCTGGCTGGCTGGAGCTAGGGTGGGTGTGGGCTGAGGTGTTCTGTGCAAGTGGTGTCCTAGTGGGATGGGTGGAGTTGAAGTGGGTCAGCTGGGGGTGTTGTGGGGTGCTTTGCACCTGGGCTGCCTTGATGATATGGAATTTACTGTAGTGGGTGCAAGGTGGAAGTTTTCTGGTGTGCATTGTGCTGGGACAGCCTTGGTGGGATAGCAGGAGCTGGGGTGGATGCTGGTAGGTGAGAGACACCTTGGGAGGACTACTGGACCTGGTTTGGCAAGGCACCTGGTGCTCACTGAGATGGCAGGCCAACTGGAGCACCCTGACTGTGTTCTTATTTGTACTATCAAGATGGAGGGGTAATGTAAACCATGGTGTTGCCAGCAGCTATGACTCTGGAGAGAGTTCCAGCAGTTCCCTTACCATTTGGTGAATGCTCTAGGATTAGTAAATGAGTTTCCTTCAATTATAGTCTAGTTGCTTTTTAAATTGTTTTTAATTCTGTGCCACCACTGAGATTTTTAGTAGGTCTTTGTATTTTAGAGAAATTTATCTTTGTTTATTATAGGAGTTGGTAATGCTTATTTAGTAAGTCCAACAAAAAGGCTGTTCTGTGCTGTCAAAGTTACTTGCATATCCCAGGACCTGGGTATCTCTTGTGATCTACAGTGCTCTGCTCCCTACCCTACTACCAAGGCTGAATAACTAATGGGGATATTCCTTAGAAATAGCCTGGAAAGTCTTTGAAAGAGCAATTTCAGCATTTGCAATCTTTGTTTTTCTCTTATATTTATGGAAAACCTTTGATTTTTACATAGTCTTAGAATGGATAGAATTTGTTATATCTCACAATTAATGTAGTTGCGTTAGTGTAATTTTGACAGTCCTATCATGTTTTTCATAGTTACAAATTCTTCCTTTTGCATGGGAGATTAGGGATATCCACTTATGGCCATTACTAATGGGATTTCCTGATATTTGGACTTAATGGTAGCACATGTGTCTGTATTATAGGTATCGCAAAGATGAATATGAGTGGGTGTCAGAGAACTAAGGCCCTCCAGGGCAGATGGCCACTACCATCAAAAAGGAGAGACATATCTTCATATTTCCTGCAGGATTTAAAGAAGTGGCCTTGGAGCAGAAGTGGGTGAAAAAACTGAAGGTCAGTATAGATAATAATTCCTGATATATATAGAGTGCCTTTTAAATATATTATCTCTAGGGGCGCTTGGGTGGCTCAGTCGACTGAGCCTCTGGCTCCTGATTTTGGCTCAGATCATTATCCCAGGGTTGTGGGATTGAGCCCCATGTCAGTCTCCATGCTGAGCATGGAGCCTGCTTGAGATTCTCTCTCTCTTTCCCTCTGTCCCTCTCTCCTGCTCACACACTTTCTCTCTAAAATTAAAAAAAAATACATTATCTCTATTAAGCGTACACAATGATCCAGTGACATAATATAATAATCCTCTTTTGCAAATGAAGAAATAAAACTCAGAAGAGTATCTCCCATGGCCACATAATTGATAAACTAATTTCAACACAAAAACTTAGTAATAAGGGAAAATATTGCCCTCTGAGATTAAAGTTTAAATTAAAAATGTATTGCGATACACACACACATGCACGTGCGCACACACACATGCACACACACACCCCTAGGATTGCTCCTAGGTCTGGAATGGTTGACTATAATTTGATAGACTGCTTTAATCTCTCTCAACAACAGATGTGTGACATGGAAAGGGGCTTAATCTGCAAGTATGAAGAGAATCCTGCCTGGTTTGCTGGCTTGGAAGACAGTTGGCCTTTTGGGGGACACACTATTCCCTATGCATGCCTTGTGAACTTTTTTCTTTAATTTCTCCATTCTCCATTGCACCATGCAACGTCTTTGTCATTTTATGTATTCAAAATATAACCCAAAGATTTATAAGGCATCTCCCTATCATGTGCATAGCAGTAGACCAGATACTGGAGACACAGAATAGAACAGACTATATGTAGTTCCTCTGTACATTGGAGAGGATAGATGTAGCAACAGGTAAGATTATTTACTCATTAGGTATGTAAGCGTATTGTGACCACAGTATTATGCAAAACTAATACCTAATTTGCACTGAGATGAGAGAGGAAGGCAGGAAGTTATCTTTTTCCACACCTAATTCATCACATTCCCCCTTCACTCTTTCAATCTGTGCTGTAATACTACTTGGAATTGTAAAATGAACATCTGTGCAGTAGGAAATTGCCATTGGACTTTGATAGACTATCAGTATTTTCTAGACTCTGGATTTTTAGGGGGCATAAAAGTAGTTCATAATTGATTTTTGATCAATTTATGCTCAATTTTGATCATAATGCCAAGTTCCATTTTAGGCCTATTCTGAATTCTGGTTCACCTTCAAACCACTTCTTTTTAAATGTCTTTTTTTCTTCCTTCTGTCTGTCTAGATCTTTCTCTGTATCTATCTCTGTTTCTACTGAAAGCTAGAGAAAAGATGATACAATTGGAACAGAGTATTTGTTGTGGAAGAAGCATTTACACATTTAAAAGATGGTGTTAAAAAGCAATAATAATGAAAACAGCAACAACATGTGGAACATTTTGTTTCCTGACCCTTTGAAAATTATTTCACTCCTGAGATTTCAGTAGCCTGGTTATGACAAACTGAAATACGAAGCTACACTTAAAATATAAAGAGTATGGAGGAAAAAGAGTTTGTCATATAGTAGTTAAGTCTTACTGCTTCTTTTAAATGCATTTTCCCTTTTTACCTTTAATATTTAATTATTAAAAGTTTCAATCATGGAATCAAGTTGCATTTTGCAGAAAACACCAATATACACAACTATAAATTTGGAATTGTCATGTTACAGTACTTGCTTTATCTATCCATCCTTTTAATCTATCTTCTTTTTTTAATACATTTCAAAGCAATTGCTTAAAAATGCTTTTGCTATGATTTCATGGGAGTGAATAGAGAATTTTTAGTCTACAGTGTTAAATATCTTCTCTTCATTAATTCATATCAACTCCCCACCCATCTACTCTTTACTCTGTGCCATGAAAGTTGACTACATCTGTGGGCTTCCCTAACCTCGGGTTTCTGGTTGGGTTCAGATTATGGAAAATGCTGGTAGAAATCAGAGGAAGGAAGGAGTGTAAGGTTGGATTATTTCATCTCCCAGTCTCCCTCCCAGTATGGTTTCTGGTAACTGGCTATATTCTTCAGGCTGCAGGCCTTGACTCTTGACTGTTGATTTGACTTCCTAACTAGTTCTTTAATTAAACTCTCCTCAAATTTTCCTAATTCCAGTGTTTCATCTGTTTCCTGCTGGGACCTTAACAAAGAGACTTTAGAGGATTAAGAGTTTACTTTGGTTTGGGTCATCCAGGATGATTCCACAAGTAGATTGTATTGTATTTTATTATTATTATTTTTAAAAGCTTATTTTTTCTGAGGGAGAGGGAGAACAAATTGGCAGGGAGAAGAGGGAGAGAGAGAATCCCAAGCAGACTCCGCATTCTGAGTGCCGAGCCTGATATGAGTGCCTTGAACTCATGAATCACGAGACCATGACCTGAGCCAAAATCAAGAGTCTGATGCTTAACTGACTGAGCCACCCAGACGCCCCAGTAGATTGTATTTTAATTTTTTTAATGTTTATTTATTTTTGTGTATGTGTGTGAGAGAGAGCGTGTGCGTGTGAGCGGGGGAGGGGCAGAGAGAGAGATGGAGAAACAGAATCTGAAGCAGGCTCCAGGCTCTGAGCTGTCAGCACAGAGCCCAATGTGGGGCTTGAACTTACAAACTGGGAGATCATGACCTGAGCTGAAGTCAGACGCTTAACTGACTGAGCCACACAGGCACGCCATTTTGTATTTTAGTTGGGTCTCCACGGAAAGGAGTAGGGTAGATAGGAGTGGAGAGTATTCAGAAGGCTGGAATGACAGGAATAGTGTTACAATATGAAGGGTTGGAGAGTACCAAATATGTTTGGGCATAGTTTAAAAACCACTTTGATTAGGGGCACCTGGGTGGCTCAGTCGGTTGGGCATCCAACTTTGGCTCAGGTCATGATCTCACCGTTTGTGAGTTCAAGCCCTGTGTTGGGCTCTATACTGACAGCTCAGAGCCTGGAACCTGTTTCAGATTCTCTGTCTCGTTCTGTCTCTATGCCCCTCCCCCCGCTTGTGCTCTTTCTCTCTTAAAAATAAATAAATCAACTTAAAAAAATACACTTTGATTAAAGTAAGAGGCTTATGAAGGAAGGCTACTAGTTGGAATTAGATCATACATGACCTTGAATACCAGGCCAGGAAGTCTGTTCTTTATCCTGCAGTCTTTGAGGTCCCACTTAAAAAGAGTAGCAACATGGTCAAAAAAAGTATTTTCTGATCTTTAACTTGGCCTTGGATCGATTAGAGTGGAGATATTCTAGAGGTAAGGAAAAGACTCCAGAGGGAACAGTTGAGACTTGAAGTAATTAAGATGTAAATTATATCGATATCATGGAAATGAAATGGAAGGGACAGATTCCAAAGGACAGAATGAGAGATCATGGTGCCTGGTGGATGGGAAGGAGGAATCAAAGAAGGTTCACTTTGGAAAAGAGTGATCCCATGGAGAGAAACAGTAAGATGATGAGAAAGTGATTTTGAGAGGGCTATGGTCTTATATTTAGGTTTTTTAGGCAGGTTAAATATATAAATGTAATTCAGGTCATAACACCTGAATGGAAATTACTGGCAGGCAGAGAAAAAGGCTAAATTTGAGTGTAGATAGAGAAATGAG
The DNA here is from genome assembly GCF_016509475.1 of Prionailurus bengalensis. Lineage (NCBI taxonomy): Eukaryota > Metazoa > Chordata > Mammalia > Carnivora > Felidae > Prionailurus > Prionailurus bengalensis. The sequence continues at coordinate 115,447,448 of NC_057348.1, forward strand.
AGCTTAAGGGCTTGTCCTGGGGTCATCTACTTAGAAAAGGAAGGCGGATAGAGAAATATTATTATTTCAAAAAAATTTTTTTAATGTTTATTTATTTTTGAGAGAGAGAGAGAGGCAGACAGACAGAGAGTGAGCAGGGGAGGGGCAGAGAGAGAGGGAGACAGAGAATCCAAAACATACTCCAGGCTCTGAGCTGTCAGTACAGAGCATGATGCGGGGCTTGAACTCAATGAAGGGCGAGATCATGACCTGAGCTAAAATTGGATGCTTAACTGACTGAGCCACCCACGCACCCCAAGAAACATTATTTATTACATGCTTACCATGTTCTAGGCTCAAATCATTGACTTGCTTAGTAAAGTATATTTTATTGCCCCATTATATAGATGAGGAGACTACAGTATCAGGTCAAATAAATTTGCTCAGGTGCTAATTATCAGAGTTGGGGCTTAAACTGAAGTCCAAAAGTTTCCACATCTAACATCTTTCTAAAATAGTATATCAGAGATAGAATTAAAGCTATGACAGTAGATAAAATCTCTCAAAGAAAGTGTATAGCAAGAAGATCAGTGGATTAAAAATAACTCATAGAGGGTTAACCAGGACTCTTTTGGTTGAAAGCTACAGAAACTAAATTGAAGTAGTTTGAACAATTAAGTAAGTTTTATTGGTTCTTTTTTTTTTTTTTTGGATATTTATGCTTTTATTTATGTTTCCATCTTAAAAAATTATAATGTTTAATTGAGAAAGAGCCATTGATAAGTAGAATAAAAAGATTTCAATTTGTATGCTGTAGAGGTTAAGTATTTTGGAGATTAGCAAGATCTCAGTGAATATAAAGTAGTTTCCATGACTTTTTTTCTCTGAGCATGGAATATAAATTATTTCGCTGAATACATGAATATCCATATTTTAATGGTTTCTTTTTTTTCAATATATGAAATTTATTGTCAAATTGGTTTCTATACAACACCCAGTGCTCATCCCAAAAGGTGCCCTCCTCAATAACCATCACCCACCCTCCCCTCCCTCCCCTCCCCCATCAACCCTCAGTTTGTTCTCAGTTTTTTTCCCAATATATGAAATTTATTGTCAAATTGGTTTCCATACAACACCCAGTGCTCATCCCAAAAGGTGCCCTCCTCAATACCCATCACCCACCCTCCCCTCCCACCCACCCCCCATCAGCCCTCAGTTTGTTCTCAGTTTTTAACAGTCTCTTATGCTTTGGCTCTCTCCCACTCTAACCTCTTTTTTTTTTTCCTTCCCCTCCCCCATGGGTTTCTGTTAAGTTTCTCAGGATCCAAATAAGAGTGAAAACATATGGTATCTGTCTTTCTCTGTATGGCTTATTTCACTTAGCATCACACTCTCCAGTTCCATCCACGTTGCTACAAAAGGCCATATTTCATTCTTTCTCATTGCCACGTAGTACTCCATTGTGTATATAAACCACAGTTTCTTTATCCATTCATCAGTTGATGGACATTTAGGCTCTTTCCATAATTTAGCTATTGTTGAGAGTGCTGCTATAAACATTGGGGTACAAGTGGCCCTATGCATCAGTACTCCTGTATCCCTTGGATAAATTCCTAGCAGTGCTATTGCTGGGTCATAGGGTAGGTCTATTTTTAATTTTCTGAGGAACCTCCACACTGCTTTCCAGAGCGGCTGCACCAATTTGCATTCCCACCAACAGTGCAAGAGGGTTCCCGTTTCTCCACATCCTCTCCAGCATCTATAGTCTCCTGATTTGTTCATTTTGGCCACTCTGACTGGCGTGAGGTGATATCTGAGTGTGGTTTTGATTTGTATTTCCCTGATAAGGAGGGATGTTGAGCATCTTTTCATGTGCCTTTTGGCCATCCGGATGTCTTCTTTAGAGAAGTGTCTATTCATGTTTTCTGCCCATTTCTTCACTGGGTTATTTGTTTTTCGGATGTGGAGTTTGGTGAGCTCTTTATAGATTTGGAATACTAGCCCTTTGTCCGATATGTCATTTGCAAATATCTTTTCCCATTCTGTTGGTTGCCTTTTAGTTTTGTTGGTTGTTTCCTTTGCTGTGCAGAAGCTTTTTATCTTCATAAGGTCCCAGTAGTTCATTTTTGCTTTTAATTCCCTTGCCTTTGGGGATGTGTCAAGTAAGAGATTGCTACGGCTGAGGTCAGAGAGGTCTTTTCCTGCTTTCTCCTCTAAGGTTTTGATGGTTTCTGTCTCACATTCAGGTCCTTTATCCATTTTGAGTTTATTTTTGTGAATGGTGTGAGAAAGTGGTCTAGTTTCAACCTTCTGCATGTTGCTGTCCAGTTCTCCCAGCACCATTTGTTAAAGAGACTGTCTTTTTTCCATTGGATGTTCTTTCCTGCTTTGTCAAAGGTTAGTTAGCCATACATTTGTGGGTCTAGTTCTGGGGTTTCTATTCTATTCCATTGGTCTATGTGTCTGTTTTTGTGCCAATACCATGCTGTCTTGATGACAGCTTTGTAGTAGAGGCTAAAGTCTGGGATTGTGATGCCTCTTGCTTTGGTCTTCTTCTTCAAAATTACTTTGGCAATTCGGGGCCTTTTGTGGTTCCATATGAATTTTAGGATTGCTTGTTCTAGTTTTGAGAAGAATGCTGGTGGAATTTTGATTGGGATTGCATTGAATGTGTAGATAGCTTTGGGTAGTATTGACATTTTGACAATATTTATTCTTCCAATCCATGAGCACAGAATGTTTTTCCATTTCTTTATATCTTCTTCAATTTCCTTCATGAGCTTTCTATAGTTTTCAGCATACAGATCTTTTACATCTTTGGCTAGATTTATTCCTAGGTATTTTATGCTTCTTGGTGCAATTGTGAATGGGATCAGTTTCTTTATTTGTCTTTCTGTTGCTTCATTATTAGTGTATAAGAATGCAACTGATTTCTGTACATTGATTTTGTATCCTGCAACTTTGCTGAATTCATGTATCAGTTCTAGCAGACTTTTGGTGGAGTCTATTGGATTTTCCATGTATAATATCGTGTCATCTGCAAAAAGTGAAGTTTTATTGGTTCTTAAACAACTATGGGGAGGGCAAGAAGTCACATAGATCAAGGGCAAGGATGATGGGAAAGACCACTGTATTTAGTGATTAGGATGGTGATTTTCATCTTTTGAAAATTTGATAAACTCTCACCATGCCAAACACTTAAAACTTCAGATGCAGTTAGGGTTTCATAGTCTCCCACTTAAATCTAGGATTAGGGCCACAATTTATGTAGAGCTGAAGGAACGGAAATGAGATTTCATGGAAATAAGGGGGTAGAGTGTGCTGATTAATTTTATGTCAACTTCATTAGGCCATGGTACCTATATCTTTGGTCAAACATTATTCTAGAAGTTTCTGTGAAGGTATATTTAGATAATATTAACATATAAATCCACAGACTTTACATAATGCAGATTACTTTCTGCAGTGTTGGTGGGCCTTATCTAACTAGTAGAAGGCTTTAATTAAAGAAAAGAAAAACCCTAACCATCCTCAGAAGAGACAATTCTGTTAGCCAACTGCCTTCAGACTCAAACTTCAGCATCAACTCTTCCCTGGGTCTCCAACCTGGCAGCCTACCCTGCAGATTTTGGATATGTCAACCTCCATAATCATGTGAGCTCTCTCTCTTTCTGTATGTATATCATGCACACACACATATTTGTGGATATATGTAAATATCTATTCTGCTTCTATTTCTCTGAAAAACCATGGCTAATACATCATAGGAGAAATGAGGATATCATTTGTAGCTTGCTCTTTTGAGAAGTTTCATAGTGAAAGGGAAGAGAAAAACAGACCTATCACAAAAGGAAAAACAGACCTATCACAAAATGCTATTTTCAGTAATATGCTAAGGAAGAGAGAGATAAAAACACTGTAAGAAGTTGTGAGAGTCTGATTAAGTTTGGCATGCACTGGTACTGTACTGCTATGAAGTGGAAGTGCTGGGTCTGTTGAATAAGAGAGGCTTCTGAGAAGTCTTAATATTAAAGGGTCTTAGCAACAGAGGAGGATGTGTGATTGCTAGAGATGTCTATAAAGGATGAGATGGTAAGCAAACCATTTCCTCGGAAGTTTGGAAGTGGGCCAGATAGTAGGTCAGGGAAATTATGGTGATGGCATATATTACTTGGGGCTAGTTCTGATTGCCATAATATAGACCAAAATCACAATGACTTAAACAGGACAAAGTTTGTTCTCTGTTACATAGCAGTCTGAGTATAAATAGCTGAGATGTGGCATGGCAGTTACATGGCATTAGGGACTCAAACTCCTCTCTTGCTGCTTAGCTATCCCTGGGCCAAGTTTGTTCATCAGTACATTCAAAGATGGCTCGCTACCCCCATTTCCACATCTGAGGAAGAAGAAAAAAATAAAAGGGAAGGGTAAATCTTTTCCTTTTAAGAGGATGTTTTAAAAGTTGTACACTTAACCACTAGTCACAGGGCCATGCCTTGCTACAATAGAAACCAAGATTATGTTCTTTTCCTAGTGATTATGTGTCCAGCTAAAGCTGAGTACTCTGTTAATAAAGGATGTAGGAAAGAATGATTACAGAAGGACAACTGACAGTATTTCCCATGTCATGGTAAGCAATAGCAGCAGTGATTTTATGAGGACAATATATAAGAATGGCTTCTATGCAAAGAGATCAGATATATATGTCAGTTACATGGTTCCAAAATGGTGTTAAGAATGAGCATGAGACCAGCTCTCTTCTCTCACCCGTTTTCATTAACTTAGATAACATGGTACCTCTATAGATAATGGTAGTGAGAAATGATAGTATCTTCATGGATAGCCAGGAAAGGACTAGAAAAGATGGTCAGGTGAGTAGGAATGAATGAGTACCATAGGACATATGTTCTACCCTTCCCCCAATCAACTTTCCCAAGGGAATTTAAAACTTTGTGGTCACAATGAAAAGAATGGTCATGAGAAAGTGAAATAAAATATGTAAATGATAAAATATAAGTCATGGCACACCTACCAGAATGGTTATAATCAAAGAGACAATCACAAGTATTGGCAGAGATGGTTGGCAGAGAAACTGGGACCTTCACACATTGCTGGTAGGAATGTAAAACGATGCAGCCACCTTGGAAAATAATTTGGCAGTTTCTAAAAAGGCTCAACAGAGTTACCATATGACCCACTCTAGGTATATACCCAAGAGAGATAAAAACCTATGTCCACATAAAAACTTGTACATAATATTTATACCAGCATTATCCATGATAGCTAGAAAGTAGAACACCCCAAATGTGTGATGAGTGGATAAATAAAATGTGGTATATCCAGGGGTGCCTGGGTGGCTTAGTTGGTTAAGCATCTGACTCTTGATTTCAGCTCAGATCATGATCTCATGGTTCGTGAGTTCAGGCCTTGAGTTCTGTGCTGATAGTATGGAGTCTGCTTAGGATTCTCTCTTTCTCCCTCTCTGCTCCTCTCCCACTCACACATGATTGTATCTCTCTTTCTGTCTCTCTAAAAAAAAAAATAAATAAGGGGTACCTGGGTGGCTCAGTTGGTTGAGCGGCCGGCTTTGGCTTAGGTCATGATCTCACATTCCTGGGTTCGATCCCTGTTTTGGGATCTGTGCTAACATCTTGGATCCTGGAGGCTGCTTTGTAATCTGTGTCTCTTTCTCTCTGCCCCTCCCCTGCTCACACTCTTTCTCTCTCTGTCTCTCAAAAAATAAAATAAAATATTAAAAAAAATTTAAAAAATAAGCACTTTAAAAACTGTGGTATATCCGTAAAATGAAATATAATTTGGTAATTTGTCTATAAAAAGAAATGAAATACTGATACATGTCACAATGTGGACTAAACTTGAAAACATGCTAAGTGAAAGAAGCCAGTTACAAACGACATATTACATGATTCCACTAACATTAAATGTCTGGAATAGATAAATTCATAGAGACAGAAAGTAGATTAGTGGTTGCCAAGGGCAAGGGGAATTGTGGGACAATGTGGATAATCCATATGGAATTTCTTTTTGGATGGGAATGTTTTAAAATTGAACGTGGTGATGGTTGCACATCTCTGTGAATATGCTAAAAATGAATTATATACTTTAAATGGGTGAGCTTTATGGTATATAACTTGTGTGTCAATAAAGATTTTTTTAAAACAATTATCTATTTTTTGAAAGAGAGAGAGACAGAGCATGAGTGAGGAGGAGCGGAGAGAGAGGGAAACACAGAATTTGAAGCAGGTTCCAGGCTCTGAGCTCTCAGCACAGAGCCTGATGTGAGGCTTGAACTCATGAACTGTGAGATCATGACCTGAGCTGAAGTCAGACACTCAACCAACTGAACCACCCAGGCGTCACATAAAGATGTTAAAAGTAACTCATGGTTCACCTATTTGCAAATATTTTCATTATGATAAAAAGTAAAGGCAAAGAAGTAAAGGCATTAGGATTGATTGGTCAAAGGTTACCAGTGAACCAAGGTACTCTGGCTTATAATGGCTATTGAAGACCATAGACATAAGCACACAGTCCCATTTCAGTGACAATACTCTTAATACTGTACAAATGCAAGTAAGCTAAAGGAAAAAGGAGTGTGTTAAAAGATAATATTTTTAAAAAGGTAAAATCATGGTTCTTGTGCAGTTTAAAAATGAATATGTGTTAAAGATTTTATTTAATTCATTCATTGAGAGAACTAGACAGATGTTATAACCATTTCAAAAGAGAATTAAAAAACAGACATATTTTTACAGAGTTGTAAAACAAAGATGATAAACAGGCCCAGAATCAGAAAACCTGGAAGATTGTGCTGTATGTAGAAAGTGTTAAAAAAATGAGGGGTCCCTGGGAGGTTCAATTAGTTAAGTGTCCAACTTGTTATCTCAGTTCAGGTCTTGAACTCAGGGTCAGGAGTCCGAGTTCTGTGTTGGGCTCCATGCTGCCATGAAGCCTACTTAAAAAAAAAAAGTGTTCAAAAATGAAAGTCTGGAGTCATACGACCTGGAGGAATATCCTCAAGACAATGCATAGTTGTCTATTGAAGCACATTTTTTTTTTCCTCACTAAATGTTTACTTCCAATAGGGCATAGTGTGGATGGAGGGTTAGGGTAGAACTCGGGTGAGAAGGAATAAGAGTTGGGAGGACAAAAACATTCAACAGTTTGTGCTCTGAGCAGTAGACCTGGCAGGAATGATGGAGGCATATACCAGAGATAAGAGAAAGGGAAATTTATTGTGACAAGAGGCAGTAGCTACAGGAGTAGAAGGACACATAAAAGGGAAGTCAGGGTCACCTAGGTGAAGGACAGGAGAACTTAAATAGATGGACTTTGACATATGACTTGATCACATGGATACTGCCACAGAGACAGTCCAGGCTAGATCCCTGCTTTTAAAATGCAAGGCTCAGTCATTGCTCAAGAAGTGCTTTATAAACAATGACCAATTTTTCAAGTGACTAATTTACCTATAAAGTAGTTTGCCAACATCAACTTACCAAATGATTAATTTGTCAAATAATCAATTCACCAATTTGTTTCAGTTTTGCTGTAACATTGGCAAATTGCTCCTTCAATGAATTGATTTTCATTGAATTGGTCTACTTCCAGATTCTGATCCCTTAGGCAAACGAGTTTGCCAAAGTTGAGCTACCTTTTGTAAGCCTCACCCCATATTCATTAACTTATGCATTGATTTACTGGCAATTTCTTAAGTACCTACTGTGTGTCTGACACTACTTTAGGAGAGAACTTTCTGCCAATAAAGCTGTGGACAGAAATGCTTTCATCCACTGTATATAATGCATACATACTGTATATAATTGACAAAGATGTCTTATTTCTGTAAAAAATATTTTTACCAAATATTAAAAAATTGCAGGACTCCTGAAATAGGAGTCTAAATGCACAATATTAAGACATGGGAAACTGGTTGGGGTGCCTGGGTGGCTCAGTCGGTCAAGCATCTGACTTTGGCTCAGGTCATGATCTTGTGTTTAGAGGGTTCAAACCCTGTGTCAGGCTCTGTGCTGACAACTCAGAACCTGGAGCATAATTTGGATTCTCTGTCTCCCTCTCTCTTTGCCCCTCCTCTGCTTGTGCTCTCTTTTCTCTGTCTCTCAAAAATGAGTAAGTGTTAAAAAAAAAACAAAGCTAAAAAAAAAAAAAGACTGGTTAAAAATCCAACTGGTTAAAACTGGTTAAAAATCCAACAGAAAGTTGTGGAGTGTTTTCCTGCATTGTGCTAGGTAGGACAAAAGGGGTAACAAATATACTGCAGGAAGAACCCAAGGATAGACTATATTGGGTTTTTAAAATTCATGTGTAGGTTGCTTGACACAGGTCACCCTTTCCTTCCATAGAAATGATGTTATGAACAGGGATTATTTTCCTGGGTTGGCTCACAGCACTTTAATCCTCAATGTAGCAGTGAGCATGGCAAGAAAGGCGGTGTGTGATATAGTGTTAAAAACAAGAACTTTGGAATCTGTTAGACCTGAATATGAGTAACTGGGTAACTCTGGGTAAATTACTTAAGTGTTTTTTTTTTATATTTGTTCATTTTATTTTATTTTATTTATTTATTTATTTATTTTAATATATGAAATTTATTGTCAAATTGGTTTCCATACAACACCCAGTGCTCATCCCAAAAGGTGCCCTCCTCAATACCCATCACCCACCCTCCCCTCCCTCCCACCCCCCCATCAGCCCTCAGTTTGTTCTCAGTTTTTAACAGTCTCTTATGTTTTGGCTCTCTCCCACTCTAACCTCTTTTTGTTGTTGTTGTTGTTTTTTCCTTCCCTTCCCCCATGGGTTTCTGTTAAGTTTCTTAGGATCCACATAAGAGTGAAACCATATGGTATCTGTCTTTCTCTGTATGGCTTATTTCACTTAGCATCACACTCTCCAGTTCCATCCACGTTGCTACAAAAGGCCATATTTCATTCTTTCTCATTGCCACGTAGTATTCCATTGTGTATATAAACCACAATTTCTTTATCCATTCATCAGTTGATGGACATTTAGGCTCTTTCCATAATTTGGCTATTGTTGAGAGTGCTGCTATAAACATTGGGGTACAAGTGGCCCTATGCATCAGTACTCCTGTATCCCTTGGATAAATTCCTAGCAGTGCTATTGCTGGGTCATAGGGTAGGTCTATTTTTAATTTTCTGAGGAACCTCTACACTGTTTTCCAGAGCGGCTGCACCAATTTGCATTCCCACCAACAGTGCAAGAGGGTTCCCGTTTCTCCACATCCTCTCCAGCATCTATAGTCTCCTGATGTGTTCATTTTGGCCACTCTGACTGGCGTGAGGTGATATCTGAGTGTGGTTTTGATTTGTATTTCCCTGATGAGGAGGGACGTTGAACATCTTTTCATGTGCCTATTGGCCATCCGGATGTCTTCTTTAGAGAAGTGTCTTTTCATGTTTCCTGCCCATTTCTTCACTGGGTTATTTGTTTTTTGGGTGTGGAGTTTGGTGAGCTCTTTATAGATTTGGGATACTAGCCCTTTGTCCGATATGTCATTTGCAAATATCTTTTCCCATTCTGTTGGTTGCCTTTTAGTTTTGTTGGTTGTTTCCTTTGCTGTGCAGAAGCTTTTTATCTTCATAAGGTCCCAGTAATTCATTTTTGCTTTTAATTCCCTTGCCTTTGGGGATGTGTCAAGTAAGAGATTGCTACGGCTGAGGTCAGAGAGGTCTTTTCCTGCTTTCTCCTCTAAGGTTTTGATGGTTTCTGTCTCACATTCAGGTCCTTTATCCATTTTGAGTTTATTTTTGTGAATGGTGTGAGAAAGTGGTCTAGTTTCTTTTTTTTTTTTTTTATGAAATTTATTGTCAAATTGGTTTCCATACGACACCCAGTGCTCATCCCAAAAGGTGCCCTCCTCAATACCCATCACCCACCCTCTCCTCCCTCCCACCCCCATCAACCCTCAGTTTGTTCTCAGTTTTCAAAAAAGTGGTCTAGTTTCAACCTTCTGCATGTTGCTGTCCAGTCCTCCCAGCACCATTTGTTAAAGAGACTGTCTTTTTTCCATTGGATATTCTTTCCTGCTTTGTCAAAGATGAGTTGACCATACGTTTGTGGGTCTAGTTCTGGGGTTTCTATTCTATTCCATTGGTCTATGTGTCTGTTTTTGTGCCATACTTAAGTGTTTTGAATCTCATTTGTAACATGAGAATGATCATATCTACCCAAAGTGATTGGTAATTAAATGAAATAATGTAATACAAAAATCTTTCTCAAGACATACTTCACCTTTTTATATGTAAATAAGCCCATCCCCTTCCCTTTTTTTTTCTGCTTTTTTTTTTTTTTAATGTTTATTTATTTTTGAGAGAGACAGAGACAGAATGCAAGTGCGTTAGGGGCAGAGAGAGAGGGAGACAGAGAATTGGAAGCAGGCTCCAGGCTCTGAGCTGTCAGCACAGAGCCCGACGCGGGGCTTGAACTCACGAGGCGTGAGATCATGATCTAAGCCGAAGTTGGATGCTCAACTGACTGAGCCACCCAGGCACCCCTTTTCTGCTTTCTTAAAAAGCACAGAGTAACCATAATTTAGTATTTTAGTGACTCTGGTTTATCAGCTACTTGTGTTCCTGAGGGCACCAGTCATACACCCACTGACTAGGCCACCCAGGCACTCCGACACTTACCTATTTTTGTCCATTGCACAGGTGTAACATTTGCAGAATTGCTCTTGGGTCTTCAGAATTAATCCTGTTAAACAATTCTCCCCACATGCCCATTTTCTCGACATTCTATTATTTTTATTCTTTGCTTTCATTTCCATCCTATCACATGCATTTTAACTAGCACTGTCAAAATTCTGTTTTGCACTTAAGAAACGTGAGGTTAATAATGTCCATTTACAATCTCAAAACTAGATGCAAACACAGTAAACATGTAGAAAACTGATAAGTCATATTGTGATTACATACAACCATTGTTGCCATCATATCTTTGTTGAAGGAGGGCAGAGATGATATGTTTTGGCTCTGGAATGTAGCTTTGTTCCTGATCCGTAACTTTGGGTAAAACTATGGGTAAAGGAGTTTCTACAGCAATAACAAAAAACATGCATTCTTCATGACAGGGCCTCTAAATCCTCAGAGCCTATCTACATTTGGCTTACAGGCAATTCTAACGAATTAAGTCCTCTGGGTTCTCTCCCCAGAAGATTAAGAGTAGTACATAAGAAAGCTAGAATAACAGCCAGAAGTGATGCTTTACAGTGAAGGTGAGGCATCTAAATGATAAAAACATAAAATAACACTCTAAGACCATTCAATGTAGGAGAAATAGCCCTATATAAGTAAACTGTTCCTGAGGGCACCAGTTACTCTTGATTTCGGCTCAGGTCATGATCTCACGGTTTGTAGGATTGAGCCCTGTGTCTGGCTGCATGCTGACACTATAGAGCCTGCTTGGGATTCTCTCCCTCTCTCTCTCTGCCCCTCCCTATTCTCTCTGTCTCTCTCAAAATAAATAAACTAAAAAAAAAAAAAGATAGGTGTTGCATGTATAAAATGACTTAGTATGAGGCTATTCACTGCAGCTTTGTTTGTAATAGAAAAAGCCTGCAAACAACCTAATTGTACAACAAAAGGGGAGTTGGTAAATAATTATTATATATTCCTGCAATGGAAAACTATGAACATCTGAACAAATGAGGATACATATTGTTTGCATATTGATATTGAATGGCTTCAGTTTAAGTTAAAAGAGCAGAAAAGCGTTTATAGTATACTATCATTTCTGTAAGGGAAAGAATAAAAAATATATACTTACATATACTATTTTAAATGTGTAGAATATCTCTGTAAGAACATCTATAATATTACATCTGACACCGCAAAAATACAAAGGTTTATAAGAGTCTACTATGAACAACTATATGCCAGCAAGCAGAATAACCCAGAAAAAATGGAAATGTTATTAGAAATATACAACCTACCAAGACTGAATCAGAAAGAATAGAAAATCTGAATGGATCAGTTGCTGATAAGGAGCTTGATTCAGTAATAAAAAATATCACAACAAAGAAAAGCCTGGGACAAGATGGCTCAACAGATGAATTTTACAAAACATTTAAAAAAGAATCAAGACCAGTCCTCCCAAAATCTTTCCAAAAAATCAAAGAGGAGGGAATACTCCCAATCTCCTTTTATGAGGATAGAATTACCCTGATATCAAAGCCAGACAAGGACAACTACAAGAAAAGAAAACCATAGGCCAATATCCTGATGCAGAGATTCTTAAATAAACAAACAAACAAACAAACAAACAAACACAACTAACAAATTGAGTTCAGCAGCACATTAAAAGGATCATTAACCATGATCAAGTGTGATTTATCCCTGGAATGCAAAGAAGGTTAAACGTATGTAAATTGATAAATGTGATACATCATAGTAATAGAGTGAAAGAAAAAAAGCAATGTGATCATCTCAGAAGACATAGAAAGAGCAGTCAGAGAAAGACAAATATCATGTGACTTCACACATATGTGGAATGTAAGGTACAAAACAGATGAACACAAGGAAGGGAAGCAAAAATAATGTAAAAACAGGGAAGGGGACAAAACATAAGAGACTCTTAAATACAGAGAACAAACTGAGGGTTGCTGGAGGGGTTTTGGGTAGGGAGATGGGCTAAGTGGGCAACGGGCATTAAGGAGGAAGCTTGTTGGGATGAGCAGTGGGTGTTGCATGTAGGGGATGAATCACTGGATTGTAATCCTGAAATCATTATTGCACTATATGCTAACTAACTTGGATGTAAATTAAAAAATGAAAATAAATAAAATAGAAAAAAAAGAACAAGCATTTGACAAAATTCAACATCTGTTCATGATAAAATTAGGTATAGAAGGAACATACCTCAGCATAATAAAGGACATATATGACAAGCCCACAGCTAACATCATACTCAATGGTGAAAGTTTGAAAACTCACTCTAAGATCAGAAACAAGACAAGGGTGTCCACTCTCACCACTTCTATTCAACATAGTACAGGAACTCCTAATCAGAGCAATCAGGCCAGAAGAAGAAATACAAGACATCACAATTGGAAAGGAAGAATATGTTGTTTTTATTTTCAGATGACATGATATTATGTATAGAAAATCCCAGAGGCTTTACCAAAAACTGTTAGTTCTAATCAATAAATTCAGTAAAGTTGCAGCATACACAATTAACATACAGAAATCAGTTGTGTTTCTATATACTAACAATGAATTATCTGAAAAAGAAATAAAATGATCCCATTTAAAACAGCATCAAAAACAATAAAATACTTAGGAATAAATTTAGCCAAGGAGATGAAAGAACTCTACACTGAAAACTATAAAATAGGGATGAAGGAAATTGAAGAAGACACAAATAAATGGAAAGGTATTCTCTGTTCATGAATTGAAAGAATTCATATTGTCAAAATGTCCATACTACCTAAAGCCACCTACAGATTCAGTGCAATTCTTGTCAAGATTCCAAATGGCATTTTTTACGAAAGTAGAAAAAAAAATCTTAAAATCTATATGGAACTGCAGAAGACCCCATATAGGCAAGCAATCCTGAGAAAGAAAAAACTAAGCAGGAGGCATTAAACTTCATGATTTCAAACTATATCATAAAATTATAGTAATCAAAACAGTATGGAACTGGGACAAAAACAGACAAACAAACGAATGGAACAAAACTGAAAGCTCAGATGTAAACCCATGCATATATGGCCAACTAATATTTCACAAAGAAGCCAGGAATATTCAACTGAAAAAAGACAATCTCTCTAATAAATGGTACTGGGAAACTTAGATATTCACCTGTAAAAGAATGACACTATACCCTTATACTACTCACAAAAATTAACTCAAAATGGATTAAAGACTTAAATGCAAACCTGAAACTATAAAAGTCATAGAAAAAAACATGGGAAAAGCTCCTTGACTTAGGAATTGGTAATGGCTTTTTGGGTATGACACCTAAAACATAAGCAACAAAAACAAAAATAAGCAAGTAGGACTATATCACTCTAAAAAGCTTCTGCACAGCAAAAGAAATAGTGAGTGAAATGCAAAGGCAACCTACAGAACAGGAGAAAATATTTGTAAATCATTATCTGATAAGGGGTTAATATCCAAAATCTATGAAGAACTCCTACAACTCAATAGCAAAAAGATCAAATAATCCGAAGTTTCAAGGAGGAAGTAAGGTGGATCTTGGGGGATGAATAAGAATTATCCAGAAGGATAAGGAGAGTATGAAATAAGGAGAAACTACATTTATTGGGGGAGATAATATGGTATAAAAATATATTTTAGGATATATTTGGTTAGGGGGTGTGTTGGGGAGTGGTATGAGTGGTCAGAGAGGTAAGAATGGAAAAGCAGATTGGGGTTTTGTGATGAGATTTATAAGCTCAGGAGTTTGGAGTTTATGCTCCTGTTTTATGTCTGTTATGATTTCCCTTCATGATGTTGAAAACTCTAGGAGAGTGTACTTCTTACTGACAGTTCAGAAGCCAATGGAGGTGTTTCAGGTAGAGTGAGGATCAGGATTGCCTTTTGGAAAGATGGTGGCGGTGGGGTAGAGGGTGGACTAAAGGTAGCGACAGATGAGAGAAGAAATTATGGGAGGATTAGAGAAGGGTGAGGGGATTCACACACAGGATATTTAGGGTGTCTTAGTCTGCTTAGGCTGCCATAATAAAATGCCATAGACTGGGTGGCTCAGACAGAAATTTACTTTTTCACAGTTTTGGTAGTAGGCCATGATCAAAATTCTTGCCAATGGGATTTCTGGCTAGTGTCTACTTCTTGGCTTGCAGATGGCTGCCTTGTCACTGTGTGCCCACATGACCTCTTTTTTGTGTACCCTTAATGGGGGGAGCTCTCTTGGTATCTCTCCTTACAAGAACAGTAATTCTTTTGGATCAGAGCTCCACCATCATGGCCTCATTTATTCTTACCTCCATACAGGTCCTATTTGCAAGTATAGTTACATGAGGATTGAGATTTCAACACAGGAATTTTAGAGGAACACAATTCAGTCCACAGCATAGAGTGTCTTTTTATTCCTCAGTGCGTAGGATGGCACCTGTTCTTCATGTTCACAATGTAGAAGAACAAACATGAGTTTAGGAATCAGCCATAACTGGGTGTTTATCATTTACCAACTGAGTGACTTTAAGTTACTGATTTACTTAATCTCTCTAAATTCTCTTACCTGTAAAATGAAGATAATACTGTATTTTCGCAATGTTGTGAGAATTATTTAAGACAGTGTATGTAGAGACTTCTGGCCCTTGGTCAAATAGGTGCTCAGGAATGGATATTTTTGCATAGTGGTATATACTTTATCTGCTGATTTGTCATTTCTTTTTCTGTCATTGATTTCATGGTTTCCACTTATAACCACAGGGTCACTATCTGCCAGGAAAAAGGGAATGACTGTAGGATTCAGTGCCAAAAAGAATAAATTTGCTTTTCTTTTTCATGTGATTTTACAGAATACACTGCATTGAAGGGGGCTGGACTACCTATATGCACGTGAGTGTGGCTTATGTAAACCTTTACTGTTCAAATGTTTAATTTTCAACTTTTCATTTTTTTGTGGTCACCATTCTTGCTAGCCTAGTTCTCTATCTAATATTTATGAGATGTTTAAGTAAACATTGGAATATAACACAGTGCAATGCACTGCTAATAGAAAACAGCAGGGGGAAAGAGAGAAGTCCTTTTAATTTTTGTTACCAATATACCTCTATTAAAGTTCCCAATTGAGATTAAAGTTATCTGGGAGAAACACAGAGAGGAAACCTGAGCTAACAATATGAACATTCTGTATAGTAGGTCTTCACCTGGGGCTTTCTGTTCTTTGAGGAATCTGCAGATACATCCTTTTTTGACTGCAATCATACATTTGTAGAATTCAAAATAGAAAATACAGTGCATATCAATAACAGCAGCATACCAACCTTAGTCTTTTTAAAAATTGAGAAGTTATATGGTTTTGGTGGTTTGTTTGTTTGTTTTTAAATATACTAGGCTTAAATGTAAGCATTTGCTAAGGACCAAATCCTAAGCATATCTTAAGGAGAATTTTTTATTTAAGTGGAACTAGGTATTTTTTTCAAGTTCAAAGTATCCTCTGAAAGAGTTTCAATTTGCTTTCTGTTTTTGTCTTTTCACTAAATAAGGTGAGTGCAAATTGCCTCTAGTAGGACTCTTGGTGCTTTAATCAAAGACCTGGTGACATATGTGGGGAAGGGGATGTGGAGAGCAATTGCTTCCTTGGTGGATGGTGAAGTCTTGAATGAAAACAAGTATCATTTTCATTTGTGGGTTTCTGTTCAGTCTGTATCAGAGATTGGTAAGGAAAGGTGACAATAGGGACTCGCAAATTAAAAAATAATGTTTAAGGTGGCTACTTCTATGAGAATCCCAGCATAGCAGAACTGGAGAGGGACCTGAGGAACACTCAGTCCAGCTCCTTCCCTGTTAGGAGAAAGGAGGTGAAGTGACTTGATCAAAGTCCATCATAGTTTGTTATAGAGCTGGTATTAAGATCTACTATTCCTGATGGATTTTTCCATGAAATGTGAGTTTTGCCCCTGGGAATCAATCCTTCCCTTCCCTTCTCTTCCCTTCCTGTCCCTTCCTTTGCCTTCTCTCTTCCCTTCCTCCTTCCCTTCCCCCTTCCTTTCCCTCCCATACCCACCTCGCTCTTCCTCCCTTCCTCCCTTCTTCTCCCCTCCCCTCCCCTTTCCTTCTCTTCCCTTCTTCTTATTTAAAACAGACTAATCATTTAAAAAATATCTCCTGTAGCACCTGGGTGGCTCAGTTGGTTGAGCATCCAACTCTTGATTTTGGCTCAGGTTGTGATATCACAGTTTGTGAGATCTATCCCCACATCAGCTTTTACACTGACAGCATGGGACCTGCTTGGGATTCTCTGTCTCTTCCTCTCTCTCTGCCCTCCCTTGCTCTCTCAAAATATATAAATAAACATTTTAAAAAATTATAAGAAAAATAAAAAATGAAAAATATCTCCTGAAAACTTTTTGTTTGCCCTCTATTGGGTAAATTATGAAGGACTGTTGCTATTCTGGATGGAATATTTGTGCCCTCCAAACCCCAATTCATATGCTGAAAACCTAACCCCCAATGTGATAATATTTGGAGGTGGGGCCTTTGAGGGATAATGAGGTTGAGGTAAGGTCATGAAAATGGGCCCTCCATGATGGGATTAGTGTCCTTATAAGAAGAGAAAGAAAGAATTCTTTTTCTCTCTCTCTCCTCCCTTGTGAAGACAGAGCTAGAGATAGCTGTTTGCAAACCAAGAAGAGATCCCTCACTGGGGAACTGAATTTAGTGGCACCTTAATCTTGGACTAAGGTCCTCCAGAAATGTGAGAAATAAATTCCTGTTGTTTAAGCCTCTCGGTCTAAGGTATTTTGCTGTGGCAGCCTGAACAGAATAAGGCAGTAGCCAATGAACTAGATACGTATTAGGAGTAAACACAATAATTTTTAAAACTAAAAAAACTTAGTTAAACTATCCTGACTTCTCCTTCTTTTTTAAAAAAAGCATAAGTTTTATAAAGTGTTGAATTCAACCAATCGTTCATTTCATTCAACAGTTTTTTGTTTTGTTTTGTTTTTTGAACACCTATATGCCAAGCTTGAAATGAAGAATATTTGGCTATGACTCTGGAGTCTAATGGAAGAGGCATATCTATAAGTATATAATTACTCTTACAGGGCAGGGCTCAAAGCTGTTTTGCTCACCATTTTATCCACATTGTCTAGTAAGGACAAGAGGGCATTCAATTACTATTTCTAAATGGCTTCAGAGAAGAGGTGATTTTTAGGTGGTTTTAATCACTCAAGTAGACTTGCCTGAAGGTAAAGATACAGAATCTGAGCAGGAATTTTCATCTGATTTCATGTTGTTTATTTGACATTGATTTTATCTGATTACAACATGCAATACCCAATGGCCATATAGTAAGATACTGAAGTCCAGGAACCAAGAAATGGAATTGAAAGCTGAGCTCTCTGCTTACAGAATCAAAAGAAACCATTGATACTTTGATCAGAAAGAAGAAAAGAGAATTAATTAAAAAAAAAAAAACCTTTCCATTTACATTTATTTCATTCCTTTACATTTATTGCCTCATTTAATACAGCTCTGAAAAACAGGTTTTATTATTTCCATTTTAGAGATGAGAAAAATGAGACTCAGAATGATTGAACAATTTGTCCAAAGTTGTATAGCTATTAGGTGGTAGAGCCAGGACTTGAATCTAGATGTTTCTGACCCCCAAGTCCAGTAGCCTCCAAAGCTCATGCCTTCCACTGTATATCTCCTTACCAGTGGGGTTCAATGCAATCCTTATGTAGTCAGTAAATTCCTACAATCTTACTATCTGCCATGTTTCCAAACTCATAAAAATCTGGGCTTTAATCAGCTCAGTGTAAACACAAGCAATGTTAACTTCAAGTTTCTCTTAATTCACTGGAAATCCATTTGGATGAAGATTCACATGGTATGTTTGTCAATGTGACTCACCTGAATTTTGTCAAATAAAGGAGAGGAAGTTTAGGGAATGGGTAGTAGGAAGAAGAAAGGAAGAGAGAGGGGAAGAGAGCAAATATTTATAAGGGAGTGGCTGTAAGGAGAATGAAGCTTCCTAGGAGGGGCACTGTTGGTTTTAGATAGGAAATGGCTAGGAGCTAAAGGCCATTAATGGACAATGATTGGCATTGCAGAGCTGAAGAGAGTTTAGTATTACATTTAAAGATAAAATTTTTAAAAAGTTAGTTTTGCGTATGAAGATACTTTCAGCTTTATCTCATGGAGCTCTGAATACCATGAGAGACCAGTCGTGAGGGCCTGGGCTGGACGAGGGATTTACTGGGTTGCAGTATAAATTCTAAGAGTTTTCTTACTCTTGCCTCTGCCAGATTCCCACATAGTCATCCAGCAGAGCTGAGAAACTCAATTTCTGCACACTAATAATGTTTAGGTGTTCTCTATTCATGGAATTTTATAAGGGTACATTTGACTATGCAATATGATAGAAATTATTCATTATGGTAGGGTTTAAGTTTCATGATAGGCTAGTTTGAGTTAACACAGCTACAGCCTTAAAATCATATCACACACACAACTACCACTGTGTTATGGGCAAAGATGGTCCTATGTTGCGTTCTAAGATAACTGTTCCTTGGGGGAAAGGCTGGGTTGCAGTAAGGTTTCTTTATACTGTCACCTACCTGCAGAAATGCAGGCCTCATGCAGGACCCTTGAGCAGAGCCACAGCATGTAGAGAATTCCTATTCACTGTAGTTCACAGGTGGATCTGACAGCACAGACTCATTTTTCCAGGGCCTTGACTATTGAGAAGGATAAATTTCACCTTCCAAACAAGAAGCATTCCTAGAAATATGAAAACATTCCTCTGTAACTGCCACTAGAGGGGAGATCAGAAGCTGCAACCTGTAGAGGACCTCCTTTCAGTGTCAGGAGAACTCTGCATCTGTGTGACATGTCTTTCTTCTTTATCCACATTGTAACACCTGAGCAAGAAAGAAAATGAAGTTTTTTTCCTAACTCATTTTGACAGGCTCTTCAGGGTTTGGGTGGAGAGCAGTTTTGCTTTGCTGAGGTTACAGGAGTAGTGATTAATTATACCTCAGAGCTCTGCACCTGTTTTTACCAGCAGTACTACCCTCCTGATGCCTTGTGTATATGCCATTTTTGTGTGTGCAGGCATGCATGTGCACGTGTGTAACTCTTTTTCTCTCAATTTACTTCCCAGTTTGTTGCTGATATCTCTTATCTGAATGTTTCAGTCTGACTACTGACTCTCCCTTTTGACACAAGGTTGAGGTTTTCTTTAATTGACAGTTCTTTATCAGTAGATAGAATATTAGAAATGGACTTGGAGATAGGCTATCCCTGTTACACTTTTAGTTCAGATAATCTTATCTGCATCCAGCCCCTGGCATTCACTGCTTCCAAGAAACTTAAATTGGTCTACTTGCTGGCCTTTTTTCACCACACCCCCCACCTTAAATAAAATCCTTTTCCTTTGTGATAACCAGTTCCTGGAAAATGGCAAGCAACTATGACTGAGTCCACCAGCCCTTTGATGTGGCAACCACATAAAAAGGAATAGATGATGTCTGTTTTGGGTTACTCATTTTTTCTTCTTCAACTTCTAATAGGTTTAAGTGAGTATTTGGTGAAACCATATGGATTTTGGAAAGGACCTTACAGAAGCAGAGTGGAAATCAAAGAGGGGTTGAAATTTAGCTTCCTTGTTGATGAGTGTCTAGCTTGAGATGCCTTCTTGAGGCCACCTGGGTCAGTAGAAGGAGGGTTCTGTCAGAAAACTCTGTCTCAGCCTCTTGACAAACCCACTCTGGAAATGCTTCTTGACAAAGTGGCAGTGGAAGTGCTGCCCCTTATCACTCTCAAGGCACACAATATAAGGCAGAGATTTGACAAGGTGAGGGTGTTTTTATGTTTATCTTTTGGCTTGTTGACTTCTGGCACCCCACCTTGGCTTGGGCACAGATCCTAGATCTGCAAGCTGTCCTGACCTCACCCCGGGCCTGGCACAGGTGGGGGAACATCACATTGACAGCTGCAGCTTTGCATCCAAGCTAGAGGAGCTGACAGCATGGACACAGGTGAAAGCTCTTTGTCCACATCTGGTTATAGAGAAGGAAACCCTGCTGGCCTTCCTCTTGAGCATGACTGTGCATCGTGAATGCTGGAGCTCTGTTCACCAGGGGGTACTTGGCTGAGCCTTTTGTACTACAGGCCTGAGAGACTTGCTTTTGTGACATTCCCCAGGCTCAGTTTGTAGTCTGATGCCTCCTGGTTTAAATCAGTACTTTTTGGACACTGTTTCTGGGACTTTAAAATTTCAAAGGACATTGAGATTGGGCTGTGTGACCTTTTTCTAAGCTACCTCACTCCATGTCTCTGGCTGCTCATTATTCTTTCTTTTGTTATGTGTCTCCTCCTCCCTACCCAACTTCTAATTTGAGTTTCTCTGTTATCTTCTTCATCATGGCACTGCTTATTTCAGTAGAAATAGAGTAAGCAAGCAAACAATCATAATTTCCATTTTATAAATAATATGTACTCAGACTAATACAAGAAGTTTTTTAGAAACATGTAAAAGTATAAAGAAAATTTTTAAAAAATGCATAATTCCATCATCAAATAATGATCCTGTCAGTCCTGAATCTTTTAACTAGCTAGTCTAGATATTGGTATTTCATTCATAAAAATAAGCATGTCAAATACCTTCAGGGAAGCACAGCTTTATAACCAAGGGAGATAGTGAGGACAGTGGATAATGTAGACTGATCTATGCTTGAAACTTAACCTCTTGGAGCCTCAATCTCCTCAAGACTAGAGCAGGGATGATAAAATATGGTTGTTGGGAGTATTAAATGTTACACTAAAAACTGCAAAGGCAGCCTTTCATAGGACAAATGTTCAACAAATGGTGCAATGTTGACATAATTTAAAAAGTAGGGAAGTGTTTTGAGGTTGTTGAGTGAAGTGAAGGCAATGGAGGCACTTAGGGCTGGAGTGAGGGAGAGATGTGAGGAAGCAGCCAGCTGGGTAGAGGAGTCTTCAGAGTACATTGGGATTCCATCCAGATGGAGGCTTACTTTGCTGCTGCAAAGCCCTGAAAGCTGCTTCATCTGGGAAATCTTCCCTGACAGTTCTTCCCGTGAGGAAGAAGGAATCCTTTCTCCCTCTCTGCAGCACTTTGTAGCTTTATTAATGGATTTATCACATTATAAAGTCATTTAAAAATTGATAACTCGATTCCTCACATGCCTGTGAATTTCTCCAGGGTAGGAACAACACTACACTCATCTTTGTATCCTTAGGTGCCCAACTTAGTGATTGTTAGGTGGGGGGATGGATGGACATGTCCATGTGGAATGCACATTATCATTGGTGCAAATAAAGTTTTGTTGACTCAGAATTCTTGAGGACAGTGGGAATATGTGCATGAGTTTCTTTTTTGCAGGGATTGGGTTGGGGGGTATACTGTGGTGCAAAAGAAAAATGGATAGACTCAGAATGGAGAGATGCTAT
Source organism: Prionailurus bengalensis (assembly GCF_016509475.1). Lineage (NCBI taxonomy): Eukaryota > Metazoa > Chordata > Mammalia > Carnivora > Felidae > Prionailurus > Prionailurus bengalensis. The sequence continues at coordinate 115,469,599 of NC_057348.1, forward strand.
GTCCTGATTAATTTTCTGTATATTTAAAGTACACACAAATATCCTTTTTGGTGTCAACTTTCATCCTATATTTCTGAAAATCTACAGGGATTCAATGCTTCTTAAACTTTTCCATTGCAAAATACCCCAAGGCAAAGGGGATTGATTATTAGACTAGTTGGGGTTGGAGAAAATGGGGACGGGAGTTAGAACCTGAAAGTGCTTGCAGCAAACTCACAGTCTTTTCATTTTTCATTTAATATTTGAAGTTAATGGACATTTTGCATTAGGTATTATAGTATGTCTAACTTGTTTTTATACCAAAATATGTTTTGAGCTACTTCCCATTGTAAAAGAGCAAAATTCAACTAAGTAAATGAGAAGATTTAATTGGCTTTATTTATTCAGTGATTCATGAATCAGACAGCATTCCGTCTAACAAATAGTAGTGTTCCAAGGAGCTGTACAAAATAGAAAGACTTATAGGCAGAAACATGGCAGGACAAAGAAGTTATTAGCAAAGGAAAAGAAAGGATTGTTTTAGGCAAAGCCACCTTCTCTTGGGGCAAAGGGCAAGGAATCTTGTCCTAAAGATGACCTCACTGGTGCTGATGAGGAAATTCCAGACTGATTAGTTTATCTTTTTTATTTTTATTTTTTAAATTTTAGTTAACATACAGTGCAATACTGGTTGCAGGAGTAGAATTCAGTGATTCATCTCTTACATACAATGTCCAGTGCCCATCACAGGTGTTCTCCTTAATACCCATCACCTAGCTAGCTCATCTCCCACCCACCTCCCTCCATCAACCCTCAGCTTGTTCTCTATCCTTAAGAGTCTCTTGTGTGTTTGCGTCTCTTCTTCCCCCATCCCTTCCCATATGTTCATCTGTTTAGTTTCTTAAATTGCACATGAGTGAAATCATGTGGTATTTATCTTTCTCTGATTGACTTATTTTGCTTAGCATAATACATTCTAGCTCTGTCCATGTCAAGTGGCAAGATTTCATTCTTTTTGATGGCTGAGTAATTACATATCTATGTCTATGTCTATGTCTCTGTCTATGTCTATCTGTCTATATCTATATCACATTCTTCTTTACCCATTTATCAATCAATGGGCTTTTGGGTTCTTTCCATAGTTTGGCTATTATTAAAAAATTTTTTTTTCCAATGTTTATTTATTTTTGGGACAGAGAGAGACAGAGCATGAACGGGGGAGGGGCAGAGAGAGAGGGAGACACAGAATCGGAAACAGGCTCCAGGCTCTGAGCCATCAGCCCAGAGCCCCACGCGGGGCTCGAACTCACGGACCGTGAGATCGTGACCTGGCTGAAGTCGGACGCTTAACCGACTGCGCCACCCAGGCGCCCCGAGTTTGGCTATTATTTAAAAAAAATTTTTTTTTAACATTTATTTATTTTTGAGACAGAGAGAGACAGAGCATGAACGGGGGAGGGTCAGAGAGAGGGAGACACAGAATCTGAAACAGGCTCCAGGCTCTGAGCTGTCAGCACCGAGCCCGATGCGGGGCTCAAACCCACGGACCGCGAGATCATGACCTGAGCCGAAGTCGGCCGCTTAACCGACTGAGCCACCCAGGCGCCCCCATAGTTTGGCTATTATTGATAATGCTGCTATAAACAACAGAGTGCATGTACCCCTTCAAATCTGTATTTTTGTGTCCTTTGGGTAAATACTTAGTAGTGTAATTGTCAGATCATAGGGTAGTTCTATTTTTAGTTCTTTGAGGGACCTCCATACTCTTCTCCAGAGTGGCTGTCGCAGTGTGCATTCCCATCAACAGCACAAGAGGGTTCCCCTTTCTCTGCAACCTTGCCAACACCTGTGTTTCTTGTGTTGTTAATTTTAGCCATTCTGACAAGTGTGAGGTGGTATTTCATCATAATTTGGATTTGTATTTCTCTGATGATGAGTGATGTAGAGCATCTTTTCATGTGTCTATTAGCCATGTGGATGTCTTCTTTGGAGAAATGTCTATTCATATCTTCTGCCCATTTCTTAACTGGGTTGTTTGTTTTTTGGGTGGTGAGTTTGATAAATTCTTTACAGACTGGTTTAAAATTCTACTTGTGGGAGAGGCTAAAACTGCAGTTATGTTAGGTATTAAGTCTTGGTGGTACTTAACATAGTGACTCCATTTTGGGCCCATTGTTTCTTTTCAACAGTTCCTCCCTTTCAATTAAACTTTCAACCTAACAGAGATGTGGTTAAAATTAAAGGCATTAGTGATACTCTCAGTTACTGCTCTGTAGTTCTTGAACCTTTTGTTAAATAACAAAACTTCAACTGAGTACATTTTAAAGATCTAATTAGCTTTATTAAAAAATTCATAAATTGGGCAGTATTCCATCTAGCAAGTAGAAGAGATCTCTAAAGGGCTATAGAAAGGGAAAGATTTTTTTTTTTAACGTTTATTTATTTTTGGGACAGAGAGAGACAGAGCATGAACGGGGGAGGGGCAGAGAGAGAGGGAGACACAGAATCGGAAACAGGCTCCAGGCTCTGAGCCATCAGCCCAGAGCCTGACGTGGGGCTCGAACTCACGGACCACGAGATCGCGACCTGGCTAAAGTCGGATGCTCAACCGACTGCGCCACCCAGGCGCCCCAGAAAGGGAAAGATTTTTAAAGGTAGGCCAAGGAAGTCTTAAACAGAAAAAAAGGATTATTTCACGTAAGGTCATCTTCCTTTGGGAAAAAAAGGGTCTTGTTAGGTGAATTGCCTTACCTTTCTTTGTGGGATGGAGAGAGCCCATGTAACAGATTACCTTAACTGGTGCTGACTAGAAAACTCTTGACTGACTGGTTAAGACAACATTTCTGGGGGAGGTTGAAACTGCAATTAAGTGAGGTATTATGTCTCAGTTTGGTGACATGGCCTAGCATAAGTGGCTCCATTTTGGGCCTATGGTTTTCTTTTCAATACATTGATCCTATTTTTTTTTCTCAATCACTGTGTTATTCAGAGATCACAAGTTTAGGCTCATAATTTTTTAGTTGGTCATATTCTTTGTTCCTTTTTTGATGTTCCATTTCTTTAGGGAGATAATTTGTTTGGTGGTTAGCTGCTGTCAACATGTATTTAAAGCTTGTGAGCAATACAGTGCACCAAGGAGATTATTATGATAACTATAAGCAAGATAATTCCTGATGTTTGAAGTATATTTCAGAGCCATGGTCACCAAACCAATCAAAGAAAGTTCCGATGGATGGAGTCACCCTTTATGTCAGTTGGCTTGCTCAATGATCTTATGTAAGTTTGTTTCAGCTTCCCCAGAAATAGTAATCCAGGTACAACAGGTGGTGTTGGTCATAACACAGATACCTCCTTGCTCAGCTAAAAGATAATATTGTTAGTGAGAACAGCTTTGACCAGAATCTAGGGATCTTTGCTGGGTACCTAGTGTCCTAGTAATGGAAATCTGCAATGTCTCCAAGAGTTAAGGAGAACTTCCTGATCTCATTTGTATTTACTCCTAAACCAGGGGTCAGTCAGGTTTTTAGCACATATGGGAAAAGAATATCCTCACCTGAAATGAAAAGTCATCTTAAATGATTTACAAAGATGGGTGTTTCTGGTGAAATCTGATCTAGAGAATCATGGGAATGTAGGGGTGCAAATGTACTAAGATTCATGTAGGTAAATGTGTCTAGTTTGGCACATACTTCTAAGGGGGTCAATTGTAGTTTGCAGTGACACTGGCAATAGAAGAGAAGTTGGTCACAGGGAGGACAAGGTGATGTCTTGCATAATGATCAGTTCAGCATCTGAAAGGTTACTCTCCTTAACAATGGCCTGGGATATATGGACAAAGGCATTATCTTTCCAGGTTAGTGCCAGAGTAAATTGAAAAGAAAATTAAAAAGGAGAAAGGGTTTTAGCACTTTGGGTGGAGGCCATCTACTTTGATGTCAGCTACTTCTCTTCCTCATCAATTTGATTTGTAGGTCTCCAGTGTCTCTATAGGACCAGATATTAGGTGGAGCCTTCTTTAGCTGTGAGATGTGTGTCCAAGGCTCAGTATCTTTTAGTTTTACAGCAGTGTCAGTGGTCATGAATACTTACCAGGACCTTACCTAGGTCCCTTCCAATGGAGCTCAAGGGCTGTCTTTCTCTCATGACACTTCCAGAATACCTAATCACCTGGCTATGGATTGTGACCAACAGGATCCTTTGAATTAGGATCTGGGAAAATGTCTGTAATCTGTTGATGATACACTTAAACATGAGACATTAAAGATTTAAACTAGCTGGTCATACGGATATGAGATGACAAAGGATTAGCAGAAAGTTGCATACCAGTAGACATTGGTCTGCCAATAACTATCTCATGTAGAGTGAGTTCATGTTTCCCAAAGTGGGTACTGTTAACAGTCAGCAAGACCAAAGGCAAGACCTTTGGTCAGGGGAATCCATGGTTGATTTTAGTCAGTTTAGAAATTTTAAGTTGGAGGATCCCATTAGTTCTCTCAACCCTGTCCAATGATTCAGGGTGTTAGGGACAGTGATAGTTCCAAAAAGTTTGCAAGGTTTTCGTTAAGGCTCATATGATTTGCCCAGTGAAGTGGGTGCCTTCACCCCCAGAGACTGTGGAAGGTGTACCTCAAATGGGAAACATATATTCTAACAGTTTCTTTGCAAGTGTGAGGGCATCAGGTTTGTGGCAGAGGAAACTTCAACCGATCCAAAAAACATACATACAATAAAAAAAATATAGGGATAGCCCATACTAAGTGATGGTTGAATGAAGTCCAGCTGCAGGTGTTCAGAGGAAGGAGGCCTGATGCCTTGAGGACAAAAAATAGGTTTTCCAGGATTGTGGACCTAGCAGATCAAACATTGCTATCAGACCGATTTTGCAACTTTATAGAAGTCTTCCTACCAATGTTGATTCATAGTTTGAGTCATCTTATGCATTATGATACGTAAAGGGATGCAAAAACCAAAAAATGGGGTTTTCCAGGGAACTGGGAGGAAACAAGCAGCTGTTTTGGGTTTCCCATAGCCCCGATTGTTTGTTTAATTTACAGCCATTGTTTACCCATCCTAATTTCTCTGATTCAGGAGCAGACTGTCAGGATGGCAAAAATATGGCCACTTTTTGAAGAAGCAGAATGGACTTCATTCACATGTGCTACAATCTTTATAGATTCTGGTGCTGTTGCCTTTGCATAAAGTCAGCCAGGGCATTTCCCTGATACTCAGGTTTAGTCCTTTCAGTGTGAGCCTCAGTTTCAATGACAGCAATTTCAGAAGGTAAGAGAATAGCATTAAGATCATTTACCTGTTGCTCATGGGTTGTAAGAAAACCCCTTTGTTTCCATAACATCCCCAACTCATGGATGACCTCAAAGGCATACCAACTATCAGGGTAATATATTAAATATTAACCATTTGTCCTTCTGATAACTGGCGTGCACAAGTAAGGGCATGGAGTGCTACTTATTGGGTTGATTTAGCTTGTGGGAAGTTTTCCCTTTTGAGTAGGTCACATTGAGTAGAAATATCATAATCAGCTTGAAAATGCTCCTATTCCACAGTATGATTCATCAACAAATAGGATTAGGTTGGGACTAGTTAAAGGGGTATTTCATAATGGGACGTTATTACCACACAGTAATGGGGCTTGCCTGCATCAGGTAGAGGTAGTAACATAGCAGGATTAAAGACATTACAGTGTTTAAGTTGTAGATTACGTGGTGAAAACAGAAGGATCGCATAGGAAGTTAGTCTACTTGCAGAGAAATGTTGAGTCAGTTCAGAGTTAAGACTTTGGACAGCAAGTAGAATTTACAAGTAAATGTCATTTCCTAGGGTCTGATCTGCTGAGGCTTCATTAACTTTGCAGCTGCGGCTAAAGCCTTAAGACAGCAGGGATAGGCACTAGCAACTGAATCAAGTCTTGTGCTATAAAAGGCAATAGGCCTATGTTTATTACCATTACTTGTGTGAGGGTTCCCAGAGCTTGATTATCCCTTTCATGTACAAATAACGTAAAAGGTTTTGAATAGTTCGGTGGCCTTAATGCAGGTGGTTCTTGTAGTGCTTGTTTTAGTCTCATAAAATCCTGCCTATGTTTGTCTTCCTAAGGAAAGGGTTCAGGGACTAATATTTTAGTAAGTTCATACAGTGGGGAAGCTCATAGGGAAAAATTAGGAACCCCTAGTCTGTAATAACCAGATAAACCTCAAAGTCCATGAAGCTGTCACTTAGCTGTAGGTCTAGGAAGTTCCTGGATTAGCTTAATTCTTTTTGGAGACATCTGAATTCCTTTCCTTCAGCACTTAGATTACCTAGGTAATCCTTACCTAGGTAAGGGACAGTATCTAGAGATAATTGTAATTTTTTCCTAGAGACTTTGTGTCCCTTTTTAGCCATGGCAACAAATAAATGAAATCTGTTATGGATGCCTCTTTGGTAACTGAGCATGACAAAGATCATCTAAATATTATAAAAAAGTGCCTATCTCCCAGGGAAACGAGATGGAAGTTGCTTAAATCTTGGTGAAGTACTTGAGAGTAATAAGAAGGGGCCTCAGTGAACTCTTGAGGTGTAACCGTCCATGTATATTGTCAGTTATTCCATGTAAAGGCAAATAAAAATTGGCTGCTAGGGTCTACAGGGATGCTGAAAAGGGCTGAACAAAGGTCTGTGACAGTGAACTACTTTGAGTCTGGTGTCACTTGTGACAGAGGGTGTTCTGGTTTGGAGCAATGGGGAAATGGTGAATAATTATTTTCTTAACATCCCTCCAATCCTGGACAAATCACTATCCCTATATATTAGGTGTCTGGACCAGCAAGACCAGTGCGTTGCAGAGAAAACTTAGCCCCTGGGCAATTAGACCTTCTTCTATGGTGTGAGTCCTTGTGTGTCCTCAGGCTTTAATGGATACTGAGGTAATTTAGGGAGAGGTTTAGTTATATGTAACTGAATCTTTATAGGTTCCATGCTTTTTATTCTTCTAATGTCAGTATTAGATGCAGCCCCCAGTTTTGAGGCACCTCAATTAAATTCTGGGACTTTTGCTGGAATTCTTCTTCTTTTATGTCAAGGACAGACTGTAAGGAGCATAAACAATCAGATTCAGTTGTTTGGGAAATGCTAAGGTGAGATTTCCATTGGAGGCACAATGTATTAGCTCTTTTAATTGCCTGATAGATTGGTTGGGGCTTTGTCATATAGCAAAAAGGAATGTTTTTCAGTAGAGGGTCCTAGAGTCATGTGTACTGGTTGAGATAAAGACTTTATTAGATACCCCTAGTGTTCAAACCTTCTTACTCTGAAGGATTTGTCGTCCTATGAAGGTAGAGTTTAAAGTAGAAAGTGTAGCTCTGGCATCAAGTACATTTTGGCAAGGTTTCCCATTAATTTTATTTTCAGTTTCCTTTTGGCTGTTTATGAAATTACTGGTAGTAGTTTATCAGTGAACTCCCCGGTGTCCTGTCAACTGTAGGAGGGGCTCATATAGGGACTTTCCTTTGGAGGTAAGTATGAGGGTGTTTGAGAAGAATTTGCACAAGACCTTTGAGGACAATCTCTCTTTCAGTGTCTGTTCAGTTGCTATTTTGTGAGCTTCTCCTAGTCCCTAAGATGTTGAAGACAGAGATCTCAAATATCATCCTTGGGTTTTTGCCATCTTCCTTCTTGCCTCCTGTTTTGAGCTCAGCAGGTGCTATCACCATGTGTACAGGCTGATAAAGATCTGGCAGCTGGGGTCATAGGCCCTGATAGTAACTTTGAATTCTTCAGGAAAAAAAAAAAAAACTTTTGAGGTTCCTCCGTAGGTTTAGGAAATCTTTATCTATGGCCCTTAGTTTAGTTTTTGGCCAAACGGTGAAGGATCCTAAGGAAGTTTGCCTGAAACCTTGGGTAGTTTTATTTTAAAACATAACTGCCTACATGTAATTAAAGAGTGCACTTGTTGTGATGAGCACTGGGTGATGTAAGGAATTGTTGAGTCACTATATTGTACACCTGAAAATAATATTATACTGTATGTTAACTATACTGGAATTAAAAATAAATAAAAATAAATTAGAATAAAATAAACCTGCCTAATAGTCTCAGAGTGGAAAGGCAGTTCAGACAGAGATTAGTAAAATGTGAGTACTCAGGTAAAAAAGGATAAGGGGGAACCGTAGGAGTCACAGCAGTCTTTTTGTTTTAGGTATTTCTTGTGTCTTTAATTTATTATTAGCCTTTTGTGAGGAGCCCTTTAATGAAGCTATTTTAGAATCTTGAAGCATTTTGGAAGCTCTGCTTACCAATTAAAGTAGACATCCTATTCTCTTTAACTTTGGGATCCCTTCCTCTCAAGTGCATTTCTTAAGTGACTGATCTTGTCTAATTGGAATGTTCCTCATAATGGCTATTGTAATTCTAGGTTATTTTTAGTAAAACTTTTCCATTTTGCTAGATATCTGCAACTTCTGGCACTATAGTTCTTAAACATAACATAAGTAAGTGTCCCAGAAGGTGGCATGCTCAACTCTTTGTATAGAAAGGATCCCATTTCTTTTAGCTAAGCCTTTCGGTTTGCTGGAGCCAAACTAATATCAAAGAGGGCCTAACGTGGGAGTTGTCTTGAGGTGGCAAATGCTCTAACAACCACTAAATGCCTGACCCATGTTCATCAATGTTTGTGGTCTTTTTGTCTTTCAAGATTCCCATTAGCAACTTGATCTTATTTAATATTCACCTGAGGTCTTTCATTGGAACCAGTCCAGCTCAAATTAGGCCCATTCCTGTCCTGGGCTCATCCTGGTTTTTAAGTTGGACCCATTCCAATTCTGGCTGTTAACTATCAGTAGTTTTCTACATGAAATCTGGGGATTAGGGAAAGGATTGAACCAGAGGATCCCAAAGAATGGGGACTATGGACTGATTCCAAACAAATGGGGAAATATACCAGCCACCAGTAGTTCCCAATGTGGAATCTAGGGATAGAACCAAGGGCTGGGGTTTCCAAACAAATAGGAAACTTTAGAAAGCAAATTAAGTTGGGAGCTAAATGCAAAGAGCCTCAGGAATGATGAGAAAGAGAACTCAAAAGCCTCAAGGGCATCATGCTTGTGTTTCTCATCCTCTCTGAAGCTGAAGAAATTCTTTAGTCCACCGCTATCACCACATCTGTTAAAGAACAAAAATTCAATCTAATTAATTTAAAGATCAAATTGGCTTTACTCATTGATTCATGAACTGGGCAGCATTCCGTCTAACAAATAGAAGGGTTCTCTGAGGAGCTGTACAAAAGGGAAGGCTTTTATAGGCAGAAATTGGGGCAGGACAAAGAGGTTAGCAAAAGAAAAGAAAGGATTGTTTCAGGCAAGTTCACCTTCTCTTAGGGGGAGTTGCAGAGGGTCTTATTCAGATGACCTCATTAGTACTGATCAGGAAATTCTAGGCTGATTGGTTTAAAATTCCACTCTTGGGAGAGGTTGAAGCTGCAGTTAGGTTAGGTATTAAGTCTTGGTGGGGCTTAACATAAGTGACTCCATTTTGGACCTGTTGTTTCTTTGGAACACTCCTCTTTCACATCACTTCTCCTTTCAATTTCTCAGTAAAATTGAACTTTAGGAAGATGTGGCATATTTATGCCTTGACTTGGTACTTTTCTCAGCCTCCCTGTGTCCTACTACCAGGTAGTCATAGGGGAGAAGGATGGTCCAGTAAATGGTGTACTTTTCTGCCGTAGTTTTTTGAGGCACGTTTTTGATTATCTGAGGAGCGAGGATATAATGCCTCTAGGTGACCAGTTCTCTGTCCTGGAGCCTTGACACATGAGGTACAACTACAGAAATGAAACTAATAAGCGCACATGAGTCTTGAGAAATCTGTCTCCTTACCTTATGTTCTTATTGTGTGGCTATGTGTTGTATCATTATTCATTCAATGGTCTTTGAAATGTTTGTTATGGGACCATCAACCTGTTGACCTATACTTTTTTCTTTCTTTCTTTCTTTTTAAATTTTTTTTTTTTTGAGAGACAGAGAGAGACAGAGCAGGAGCAGGGAAAGGTCAGAGAGAAAAGGAGACACAGAATCTGAAGCAGGCTCCAGACTCTGAGCTGTAAGCACAGAGCCCGATGCAGGGCTCGAACTCATGAACTGAGATCCCAAGCTGAGCCGAAGTCAGATGCTTAACCAACTCTGCCACCCAGGTGCCCCGGCCTATAATTTTTTAGATTTTCCTTTTTTCTCTTAGGATACCAAGAAGAAAAATTGAGCTAACTATACGTTTTGGGGGGTCAAATTCAGGGAGCCTGTGTGTCACAGAGTCAGGACGCTTTCTTTCTATCATACTGCATACCCTTGCTATCACTGGAAAAAAAGAGGGTGGAAAGGAAACAGCTTTGGTTAGAAACTATGTCAAGTACCACAGACCTGGGAAGGAGATTTGAATCCTTTTTGCTTCCTCTTTAGTTTTATGAGGAGAATTAAATGAATCATATGTATACTTCTCTCTTTAAGAGTAAGAAATTATCTGGGCACATGGATGGCTAATATCCATCCAGTGTTTGACTTTTGATTTTGCTGAGATCATGATTTCACAGTTCATGGGTTCAAGCCCCTCATCAGGCTCCATGCTAACAGTGCAGATCCTCTTTGGGATTTTCTCTCTCCTTCTCTCTCTCTGCCCCTTCTGCATGACCCTTCTCTCTCAAAATAAATAAATAAACTTAAAAAATATGAAAGTTAGAAAAAAAGAGAAAGAAATTACACAATGTAGGTTATAGCTTCCAATGTGGTGTGTGTGTGTGTGTGTGTGTGTGTGTGTGTATAAATTATAATTCTCAGCCCCAGCTCTGATTTCAGTATCTTACCATACTAACCTATAAAAACTGCCTGTGTCTAGTGAAAGAAAACACCACCACATCTTATTAGGAGCAACATGTTAGGGTTGTCTAATTTATGTATATGTAAAACTCCAGCTAGATAGATGGGAGTATCAGAAGAGTCTACTCCAGAAGTATACTTAACCACATTTATAACTGACATACAGAATAGCCTATTTTGTATATACATAAAAACTAAAGCTAAAACCAACACCTTAGGGTTGCTTAATTTATACATACGTAAGATTTATAGCCATATGATTGGAGTAACAGAAACAGCACATACAGTGTAGGATGACATATTGATTTCCACTAATTATAAGAGTCTCAGATTTTCATAGCCCTTTGATACTGCTATGGGGGTGCATGCTCTCCTTCCCCTTCTCTGATCCTGGAGGTTGAGCCTTAGGAGAATGGTTCTTGACATTGCTCCAGTGAAAGTACTGCTATTGGATCCAATCCCTAGGATGGGCTTAGGCAACTGTGGATGTTGGGGAGCACATCCATACCTACAGGGTGATAGTGCATTATTATAGATCCCACATAAAGACTGTTACTGTGGCCTTTTATTCCTATTTCAAAGAAGTGTGGTATGTGTGTTAATAGGAGGGCTTAGTTTAGATAAATTAGGTAGTTTCATGTCTTCTGTTGCATTCAATACTTTATAATAAAAATAAATAATTTGAAAAGGCTACAACTAGTATGTTTCCATATTACTGCGTCAAAGCCAGTGGAATGGATGAAAGAGGGTCAGTGCAGACTTTGACCCCCTTAACTTTGATACAGTGTTTTTCTCAGGTCCCATTCAGAGTTTTCTTCTAAATCTCATTAAATCTCAAAGATATAAATGCAGTCTGTCCTCTGTCATTTAAGCTAGTTCTCTCCTTCCTTTCTTCCTATTGTTTTTCTTTCCTTCCTTTCAAATATATTTGTATGTTTCCTATTCATTTATTCAGCAACTGGTTATTGAATATCCACCTGTGAGTGGGATGCAGATGTATAGTAACTAACATGGCCTCAGTTCATGACTTCAGCATCCAGGGGAGTAAATGGGGGTAAGAAGACACAGAGCTAGAACAGTGAGATACATTTTTTGATAGATGCAAGCACAGAATTCCCAGCACAGAGGAGGAACTTGTGGCTTGATGAGGGTGGAAAGAGGTAGGTGAGGACTCTTCCTGAAAAAAGTAGTGCTTGACTTAACAGTTGAAAGTCAGGGAGGATTCTGCTAGGTGGGGAAAGTAGGACTTGGGGCTAGGGATGGGAACAACAGGGGAGGGAATAATATGTGCAAAAGAATGAGAGATGAAACAGTGTGCATGAGTAGAGACTTCAAAAAAAATGAAGTAGATGAATCTGGTTGAAGCAAAGCATGAGTTGGAGGAAGGATGAGAAATGAGAGAGAGAGGGAGAGAGAGAGAGGGGGGGGAGAGGGAGGGAGGGAGACATGCAGGGCATTACTTGTGAAGTTGCAGGTTCAAGGATTCATTTATTCACTTATTTATTAAGTACCTTCTATATGCTAGGCATTGTTTTTAGGTATCTGGGATGCTGGGGTAAGCAAGATGGTGCCCCATTCCCATTTTAGTTTAGAAGATAATTTAAAAACAATAGGAAAAAGAAAAAAAGAAAAGAAAAACATCAAATATGGTAAGTGCTATGCAGAAAACTAAGACAGGGAGATGTGAAAGAAGGGACTACATTGGATCAGATTGTTAGTGAGTTCTCTTGCTCAACTACAGACCTCAACAGTTAAAATCAGAAACAGGCAAGACCACTTAGCTCATGTTCTCACTAAAACCTATTGTGCTTATTTCTTATTGCACTTTCTTGAGGCATTAATTAAGGTGTTTTGCAATGACTGGAATATTCCAACCAGCAGACCAGAAAAGCCCTGATAACAATGGAATATCTGGAAGACCACAACCTACACATCCCTTTCCCTGTCTTTGATCATGGGCTGAACACATACCGACCTATACCCATGGTCAGGTGTTCCTTGTCTGCTCTTTTGCATATATCCCCACACCCTCTCCTTATACTACTCTAGGTGTCCATCTTGCAGGCAGAGAGGTCGGTTGTTAAGACCTGAGCCTGCAACCTCCCCTGGCTGCTGACACCCAAAATAAATTTCTCCTTTTGTCTTTTCCAAATCCTCATTTCTTGTGTTACTGGCTTCTCTTGTAACAAGATTATCTGAGTTTTTTTGGCAACAGTGTTGGCAAACCTAGCCAGGAGCTATGCTTTGGATTTGTCCATCCCCCTTAGGATTACCTGGGCAGAGCTGTTGACCAGTGCAGCACTCCAGTTCTTGCTCATTTGGTTACTCAGTTAGTGGTTATGATAGACCTTTTGTAACAGAATGTCTAAAGAAGACCTCTCTTAGGAGATGGAATTTAGGACAAGACACTTTATTTTTCTTTTTAAAGTTTATTTATTTTGATGGGGCAGGGGAGAATGAGAGAGCAAGATAGTGTGGGGGAGGGACAGAGAGAGAGAGAGAGAGAGAGAGAGAGAATCCCAAGCAGGCTCTACACTGTCAGGGAAGAGCCCCATGCAGGGCTCAAACTCATAAACCATGAGATCATGACCTGAGCTGAAACCAAGAGTTGAACACCTAACTGACTGAGCCACCCAGGAGCCCTAAAACAAGACACTTAAGGTGAATGACAAGAGAGAGACAACCATGCAGAGATTGGGGCAAGAGCATTTTAGGCAGAAGGAACAGCATATGCAAACACCTAAGCTGGGATGGAGTATGGCCTGTGAGTGGAACAGAGAAGGAGCAGAATGAGTAAGGAGAGAGAAATATGACATGAAGTCAGGGAGGAATGCAGAGTTTATGTTGGGCATAATTCCAAATATATAATGTATTGTTTTTGCTCTGGGATTTTATATATGAAAAAGCAGGAAAAAAAAAGAAAAAGAAAAAGAAAAAGCAGAGATTGTAGATGCCCGTAAGAGAGAGCCTTGCCTCTATTCTGGGGCATGAGCCAGGAGTAAGGATTTAAATCAGCTGAAGACATTGCCTGAACCAAGGTGATGTTCTCTCTCACCCCCCTCTGCTGGCTTGGCACAGGAGTTTGCTGCTCTGGATGAATCATGAATCTAGGGAGGTCATCTTCAGTGTAATCATTAGGAATCATTATAGTTGGTTATTTTATTATTTTATCAAGTGAACATAGTGGACATTAACAAAAGAGGTTTCATAACCAAAGGTCCAGTTTAGGAAATGAGGGATAAGGTAGAGAGGGCAGGGAGGCAGGTGATGGGAACTAGTGAGACTGTAGATGTATGTCTGTGGGGTTCTGGCCATCTCAGGTGCCCGTTATGTTCTCTCTTAGATTCTGGAGAAAAACATGCACCACTAATATGCTTGCCCTATGTGTGTTTCTGTCAAACTCAGAAGAGAACAGTCTTGGCCATCCTGGTGAAAGGTTGGCTAAGAATGGGCAAATCCAATTTAAACACACTTTCATTTTCTTGCCCGACTCTCCCTTGGCTTGAACTTTTGGTAAGTAGCTCTCTAAACCCAAAATGGCATTCCTTCCAGTTTCCCAGACAGAAGAATCAGGAAATGGAAAGGAATTAGTGGAGCAGAGTGTGGCTTAGGCCTCCCAACTTTGAGAAGAGGATCCCAGTGAGGACTTGGACTGCGTAGTGTTGGAGTGTTGCTTACCTCAAATCATTGCTGCTATCTGACACCTGGTGGAAGTAGGAAGTCTTCTTCAGGAAGTCTTACAGCCTTGCTCTAACACCCCATATTTCCTCTTCTCTTCCATGTCTGCTGGTAAGAAGGCTCTGTTGTCTGGTATTTGCTCTTTAGAGAATGTGGCATTTTCTGTGGAATTGTGGGTGCTGTGTACCACCAATTTTTCCTGACAGGCTAAGTTGTACTTTTCTTTGCCCTGTTCTCAGTTTCCTAAAACTAATAGGCCTCTGGCTTCCAGGATCTTGAAGCTGTCAGTAATCACAGTGAGGACAGAAAGTGGGAGTAGAAGGTAATATGGCCCCGTATGTTTGTGGGTTCATATATATGTATACAAATGCTTAGGAAAATGTCTGGAAGGTTGTACATCAAGTTGATACCCCTGGAGAGGCAAGAGAAGAACCAAAATTGAGCCTATCAAAGCAAATGTTAGCCTACTACTTAAGTTTTTGTAAGGAGAATATATTAAGGTATTGTTATATAATTAAGTTAGTAATTAAAATGAATTTGAAATTCCAGACCTGAAAAGGAGCAGGGGAAGGATGAGGCTGCTGTGGTTGGAATTTCAGATGAATCCCAAGGGATAGGAGTGGGTAATGAGTCTAAAGTGTAGACTGGTTAGGGGGTTGTAAGAAATGGATAACTAGGGAAGGGTCAGATCAGGATGGCTTTGAAAGTCAAGCAGATGAAGTAAGCCTTGCTATGGTTGGCATTTTAATTTCTTGAGCAGAGGAATGAACCCATATAAAATGTTTGTGGATGAAGTAAATATATGATTTAACAAATGCATATTGACTTGATTTGGAAAAAGAAGTTAGTACATGATTATGTTCAAATTGTCAACACATAGTATGCAACTCAAGCAGAGAATCTTGGGCTTAACGGATAATGTTGTGTGTTCTTTACTTCTAATTTTTTAGTGGCTGATTGCTCTTCTCAGGAGAAATTTTTGGTGTTGGAGACCCTAAAATGACCATAGTGCATGTTTCCTAAGCTGGGTTCCATGGAACGCTAGTCTTTGACAGTAGTAGGGCTATTGTTCCAATATGTTTGGAAAGGACAGTATGTTACACTTTCCTCTTCAAAGAATTTGTACTGTATTTTAGAATATTGAAGCCTCTTAGAAATCTTTCAAGAAAACTCAGAAGACAGGTAGTCTCCAGAAGAGGTAGTAGCGTCTCAATAATGATATCAAGAATCCATTCCAGATATTTTCACAATTTTATGCCAAAGATGGTTCTCCTTATGGCCACAAGGAGGCTGCCACTGACAACTGGGGCCTCATGCTTCCCTATTCCTGTCCAGCAGACAGAAGAGAGAGTAAGAGAACTTCTTTTCCAACCATGAGCTACAAGTCTGTCTCTTCAGTCTGATTAGATCAACTCAAGTCATCATGGTCACCAGAAGAGTGCTATCTCCTGATTTGCTATCTCCTGATGGCCACCAGATCCACCACTTGAAGCAGGGGACCAGTTTCCTTGAAGCACATGCTTGTGTGAAGGAGTGGATCCTTGAAAAAAAAAAGTCAGGATTCTGTGGGGAAGGAGAGGGTGATGAGGCTATTATGAATACAGTGATGAGACAAGCAATAGAGACCTAAGTGATGGGGCCAGAAGACTCCAAGTGAGTGTAAGGAGCAGGCTGCTATGGTCAGTGAAGAGGGAGAGATGGTGCTACCTGAGGGCACCAAGCTGGGCCAGAAGAGAAAAGATACCTGACAAAGTCACCGGCTGCTGTTTTCAGTTGTGGCTCAGCACTTTATATTTTGAGAACTTGAGGATTTATTCAAAATTCTGTCACGTATAGAGTGGTTTAGAATTTTGGAGAATTTGAGAAATAATTAAAATGCTGCTGAACTTTAAAGAGAACTAAATAAAGAACAAAACAGCAGGAAGTGCTACGTGCAGAATAAGGATGGGGTTCTTTCTTCCTCAAGGGTGCCAGGCATGAAAAGTTCCAAATGGCAATTTATTTTCTTTACATACAGTTTCCCCTGAAATATTTGTCTATCAAGGGCTGTCAGAAGTGAACACAGTTACAAAATGAGTGACTAACTTAATTTGAAGACTTAAAGTGTTTTTCTTATCTTTCTGCCTATGATTCAGCATAGCTGTTTTCTCTAGGACTGAGTAAATGTTAGGTCAGAGCCTTTTGGCACCTGAGATACCTAACTCCTTACTCACTTAATCAGACACTTAGAAGTGTTTATTCTGAAGCTGACATTTCAGCTCAATTTTTTGTGATGTGATGGAAAAGCAGGCTTCCTTGCAGCAAATACCCAAATAATAGTTAGAAATTTATATGTTTATGTAGTTATTCATATTCTGTATCTATTGGGACATTCATGACTTTGATAATGAATATATAAATAAAGATGCAGAATGTATAGAGAAAGATTGGTGAAATTGTGGGGAAGAATTCTTTATGGGTATCAGTACACTTACTTTACATTATAAGACTACTCCCCCCCATGTGTGTATAAATCATAACTTCAAATAAATTTAATCATTTTCAAAGGTACCAGGGAAACGCAATGGGTAAATGATTTTACAAGGTGAATATAACATTCATTTTTCTTTTAGGTAATATACTTTTTATATAATGGTCTTGCTTATGGGAGGAGTACTGTTTTTTTTTTTTTTTAAGTTGATTTATTTATTTTAACAGAAAAAGAGAGAGAGTAAGCAGGGTAGGGGCAGAGAGAAAGGGAAAGAGAATCCCAAGCAGGCTCCACACTGTCAGCACAAAGCCTGACATGGGGTTCAATCTCACAAACTGTGAGATCAAGACCTGAGCCGAGATCAAGAGTCAGACACTTAACCAACTGACCTATCCAGGTGCCCATAAAGGAGGAGTACTCTTGGTAAACCTGTATCATTCTGAAAACCAAAGGTAAAAACCTACAGGAAGGCAGCATTCTTCCAAGCTCTTAACAAAGCACACCATCTTTTAGGACATATGAAGAGCTGAGGAGAATGTAGAATGAATCTGATCATGGTGTTTGAGGCATTGTTTTTGCTCTTCACAAATGTAAAATTTGGTTCTAATGGCATGAACATTAGGCATGTCTGTAGAGTCCCTTGTAGGTATTAACATCTTGTTGGGCAGAGAAGGAAAAATGAAGGCAGACATTAATGTAACCCCAGGATTTGACTTTTGAGGGAATAGTGAGGTTTGCAATAAACACTTACAACTGAATTATAAAATGGTTGAGGGGATAAAAAAACATAGGTGAGTTAGGGCATTTAAAGAATTTATTTTTGTTTGAGGGGAAAATGAGGATTGAGAGTGGAGGGGTAATGTAATTACCTTTTCACACCAAACAACTTTCTTCTCAAAATTGTTGCTATGTCTCTATAAAGTTTGTATACTCCACCCCCCCCCCCCCCCCAAAATGAGAATCCTTGCCATGGTCTGTGAGGTGCTGTTACTGACAGAGTTTATTATCTTCCTTGGGTGTATTGGGGCAGAAAAAAATGTTGACAGAGCTCTGAAAATATGAAGATTCTGTTAAGGTCAGAAGGAAACAGGAAAACATCTGTGTCTGTTCTCTACTTTGAGATAGGAATAGAACTTTTGTGATGGAACTAGATGGAACCCCTGATATATTTTTTTAAGCCTCGAGGGCTACAATCAGTGGCTGGGATGGAGGTGGGCAATAGGTATTAAAAAATTTCCAGCATTTTTTCTGTTCTCTTAGAGATTAAAGTTTTACTTGACTTTGGGGCAGATTGTTCTATTAACAACAGAAGCAACACTTCAGTGGGACTTCTGGTTAGATAAGATAAAGGCAAGAACCTATTCTGGAGTAGAAAGGTTTAATACAACCAGATACTAAACTTCTGTTTTAAGCTAAAGTAAGCTGAAGTTTACTTCTGTTTAAAGTAAATGTCCATAGAGTTTTTATTAAGAAAGGATGCTGTATTTTGTCAAATTCTTTTTCTGCATCTGTTGACAAGATCATATGGTTCTTATCCTTTCTTCTATTAATGTGATGCATGACATTGACTGATCTGTGAATATTGAACCAGCTCTGCAGTCCATGAATGAATCCCACTTGATAATGGTGAATAATTCTTTTAATATACTGTTGAATTTGATTTGCTAGTATCTTGTTGAGAATTTTTGCATCCATGTTCATCAGGGATATTGGCCTGTAATTATTCTTTTTAGTGGAGTCTCTGGTTTGGGAATCAAGTTAATGCTGGCTTCATAGAGTGAGTCCAGAAGCTTTCTTTCCATTTCTGTTTTTTGGAACAGCTTGAGAAGAATAGTTACTAACTCTGCTTTAAAGGTCTGATAGAATTCCCTTGGGAAGCTATCTGTCCCAGGACTCTTATTTGTTTGGAAATTTTTTGATAACCGATTCAATTTCTTTGTTGGTTATGGGTCTGTTCAAATTTTCTATTTCTTCCTATTTAAGTTTTGGAGGTATGTAGGTGTCTAGGAATTTGTCCATTTCTTCTTCCATTTCTTCCTTCTTGTTGTTCAGTTAATTGGCATGTAATTTTTTGTAGTATTCTCTAATAATTGTTTGTATTTCTGTGGTGTTGGTTGTGATCTCTCCTCTTTTATTTGTGATTTTATCTATTTGGGTTCTCTCTTCTTTTTGAGAAGTCTGGTTAGGGGTTTATCAATTTTGTTTGTTCTTTCAAAAAACCATCTCTTAGATTCATTGATGTATTATACTGTTTGTTTGAATTCTATATTGTTTATTTCTGCTCTAATCTTTATTATTTCTCTTCTTAAGCTGGCTTTGGAGTTCCTTTTTTCTTTGCTTCTAGTTACTTTAGGTGAAGTTAGGTTTTGTATTTGGAATTTTTCTTGTTTCCTGAGATAGGTCTGGATTGCAATGTATTTTCCTCTTAGGGCTGATTTTGCTGCATCCCAAAGGGTTTGGACTGTCATATTTTCATTTTCATTTGCTTCTATATGTTTTTTAATTTCTACTTTAATTGCTTGGTTAAACCATTCATTCTTTAGTAGAATGTTCTTTAGCCTCCATGCATTTGGAGGCTTTCCAAATTTTTACTTGTGGTTGATTTCAAGTTTCATAGTGTTATGATCTGAAAATATGCATGGCATGATCTCATTTCTTTTTTATTTGTTGAAGGCTGTTTTGTGACCTAGTATGTGATCTATTTTGGAGAATGTTCCATGTGCACTCGAGAAGAATTTGTATTCTGTTGCTTTTGGATGAAAAGTTCTGAATATATCTGTCAAGTTCATCTGGTCCAGTGTATCATACAAAGCCATTGTTTCTTTTCTTTTTTTTTTTTTTGTTGTTGTTCATCTTTTTTTTTTTAATTTTATTTTTAATTTTTAAAAATTTACATCCAAATTAGTTAGCATATAGTGAAACAATGGTTTCAGGAGTAGATTCCTTAATGCCCCTTACCCATTTAGCCCATCCCCCCTCCCACAACCCCTCCAGCCACCCTCAGTTTGTTCTCCATATTTATGAGTCTCTTCTGTTTTGTCCCCCTCCCTGTTTTTATTAGTTTTATTTCCCTTCCCTTATGTTCATCTGTTTTGTCTCTTAAAATCCTCATATGAGTTAAGTCATATGACTTTTGTCTTTCTCTGACTGACTCATTTCACTTAGCATAATACCCTCCAGTTCCATCCACCTAGTTGCAAATGGCAAGATTTCATTCTTTTTGATTGTTGAGTAATACTCCATTGTATATATATACCACATTTTCTTTATTCATCCATCGATAGACATTTGGACTCTTTCCATACTTTGAAAGCCATTGTTTCTTTATTGATTTTCTACCTATATGATCTTTCCATTGCTATAAGTGGATATTAAAGTCCCCTGCAATTTCCATATTCTTATCAATAAGATCGCTTATGTTTATGATTAATTGATTTATATATTTGGGTTCTTTCAAGTTGGGGGCATAAACATTTAAATTGTTAGCCCTTCTTGATGGATAGACTCCTTAATTATGATATAATGTCCTTCTTCATTTCTTGTTACAGTCTTTAGTTTAAAATCTAGTTTGTCTGATATAAGTATGGCTACTCCAGCTTTCTTTTGACTTCCAGTAGCATGATAGATGGTTCTCCATCCCCTCACTTTCAATCTGAAGATGTTCTCAGTTTCTTGTAGACAGCATATAGATGGATCTTGTTTTTTTTTTTTTTTTTTTTTTATCCATTCTGATACCCTATGTCTTTTGATTGGGCCATTTAGTCCATTTACATTCGGAGTGATTATTGAAAGATATGGATTTGGTGTCATTGTGTTATCTGTTGGTTTCATGCTTGTGGTGATGTCTCTGGTCCTTTGTAGTCTTTGCAGCATCCCACTCAAGAAAGTCAGAATAGAAGAGACATACCTTAACATCATAAAAGCCATATATGAAATGCCCACAGCTAATATAATTCTCAATGTGGAAGAACTGAGAGCTTTCCCCCTGAGCTCAGAAACATGACAGGGATGTCCACTTTCACCTCTGTTGTTTAACATAGTGTTGGAAGTAGCCTCAGCAATCAGACAAAAAAATGAAATAAAAGACCTTCATATTGGTAAAGAACAAGTCAAACTTTCACTTTTTGCAGATGACATGATACTCTACGTGGAAAACCTGAAATACTCCACCAAAAAACTGCTAGAACTGATATATAAATTCAGCAAAGTCACAGGTTATAAAATCAATGTACAGAAATTAGTTGTATTTCTATACATTAATAATGAAGTAATAGAAAGAGAAATCAAGAAATCGATCCCATTTACAATTGCCCCAAGAACCATAAAATACCTAGGAACACACCTAACCAAAGAGGTAAAAGATCTGTATGCTAAAAACTATAGAAAATGTATGAAAGAAACCAAAGAAGACCCAAAGGAAAGGAAAAACATTCCATGCTCATGGATTGGAAGAATAAATATTGTTAAAATGTCAATACTACCCAAAGAAATCTACACATTCAGTGCAATGCCAATAAAAATTGTATCTGCATTCTTCTCAGAGCTAGAACAAACAATCGTAAAAATTTGTATGGAACCAGAAAAGACCACGAATAGCCAAAGTAATGTTGAAAAAGAAAAACAAAGCTGGAGGCATCACAATCCCAGATTAGTCTGTACTACAAAGCTGTAATCATCAAGACAGTATGGTATTGGCACAAACACAGACACATAGACCAATAGAATAGAATAGAGAATCCAGAATTGGACCCACAAATTTATGGCCAACTAATTTTTGACAAATCAAGAAAGAGTATCCAATGGACTTCAGCAAATGGTGCTGGGAGAACTGGACAGCAACATGCAGAAGAATGAAACTGGACCACTTTCTTACACCATACACAAAATAAACTCAAAAAGGATGAAAGACCTAAATGTGAGATAGGAAACCATCAAAACCCTAGACGATAAAACAGGCAACAACCTCTTTGGCCTTGGCTGCAGAAACTTCTTACTCAACGCGTCTCTGAAGGTAAGGGAAATAAAAGCAAAAATGAACTATTAGGACCTCATCAAGATAAAAAGCTTCTGCACAGCAAAAGAAACAACAAAACTAAAAGTCAACCAATGGAATGGGAGGAGATATTTGCAAATGACATATCAGATAGGGGGTTAGTATCCAAAGTCTATAAAGAACTTACCAAACTCAACAGCCAAAAAACAAATAATCCAGTGAAGAATGGGAAGAAGACATGAGTAGACACTTTTCCAAAGAAGACATCCAGATGGCCAACAGACACATGAAAAGGTGCTCAACATTGTTCATCATCAGTGAAATACAAATCGAAATCACAGTGAGATACCACCTCACACCGGGTCAGAACGGCTAAAATCAACAACTCAGGAAACAACAGAGGTTGGTGAGGATGTGGAGAAATGGGAACCCTCTTGCACTGTTGGTAGGAATGCAAACTGGTACAGCCATTCTGGAAAACAGTGTGGAGGTTCCTTAAAAAATTAGAAATAGAATCACCCTGTGACCCAGCAATAGCACCACTAGGAATTTATCCACCTGATTCATAGGGGCACATGTATCCCAATGTTTATAGCAGTGCTATCAACAACAGCCAAATTATGGAAAGAACCCAAATGTCCATCAATGGATGAATGGATAAAGAAGATGTGGTTTATATATACAATGGAATACTACTTGGTAATGAGAAAAAAAATGAAATCTTGCCATTTGCAACAATGTGGATTGAACTGGAGGGTTATTATGCTAAGTGAAATAAGTCAGTCAGAGAAAGACAGATATCATATGTTTTCATTCATGTGGAATTTGAGAAAATTAACAGAAGACCATGCAGGAAGAGAAGAGGTAAAAATAGTTTGCAGAGAGGGAGGCAAACCATAAGAGACTCTTATTTAAAAAAAAAATTTTTTTTTAACGTTTATTTATTTTTGGGACAGAGAGAGACAGAGCATGAATGAGGGAGGGGCAGAGAGAGGGAGACACAGAATTGGAAACAGGCTCCAGGCTCTGAGCCATCAGCCCAGAGCCCGATGCGGGGCTCGAACTCACGGACCGCAAGATCGTGACCTGGCTGAAGTTGGACGCTTAACCGACTGCACCACCCAGGCGCCCCAAGAGACTCTTAAATACAGAGAACAAACTGAGGGTTAATGGAGGTGCAGAGGGGGTGGGAAAAATGACTGATGGGCATTGAAGAAGGCACTTGTTGGGATGAGCACTGGGTGTTGTATATGTAAGTGATGAATCATGGGAACCTACTCCTGAAACCAAGAGCACACTTTATACACTGTATGTTAGCTAACTCGACAATAAATCATATTTAGAAAAAAATAATAAAAAATTAAAAAAAATAAAGTGAATGTCTAAAATAAACTGAAATACAAATTAAAACGAGTGTCTTCTTCTTTTTTTTTTTTTTTTTAAATTTTTTTTTTTCAACATTTATTTATTTTTGGGACAGAGAGAGACAGAGCATGAACGGGGGAGGGGCAGAGAGAGGGAGACACAGAATCGGAAGCAGGCTCCAGGCTCTGAGCCATCAGCCCAGAGCCTGACGCGGGGCTCAAACTCACGGACCGCAAGATCGTGACCTGGCTGAAGTCGGACGCTTAACCGACTGCGCCACCCAGGCGCCCCAAAACGAGTGTCTTCTTTACTTGCATGGAATAGAAAAATATTTTGATTGGGAGGGGAACATAAAATGCTTTTTCCTTTGAAAGGACCCTGGAGGAGATTTAGGAGACGAGCTCTTGGTAGGGGACTTGGTAACAGGCTGCAGGTCAGTGACTAAGGAGAGGGAGATGCCCTGCCGAGAGCTGGTGAGGCTTGGTCTATAGACCTGGAGTATTCAAATGTGACATTCAGCCTGATGATATAATGCTGTAATGGCCTTTTGGGCTTTCCAGTGTTCAGTGAGATTCTTGTTAGCTGTTCTTGTGTGGGTGCTGAGGGTGGGCTTATGCCTTTGTGGAGCTAGGCAGCATTGACAAAGAGAGGCCTGGGAACACCAATCCGAGGAGTGAGCCAAGGTGGCAGCATGTATGCTTTCTTTTGTATTCTCCCTGGAGACAGGAACTTTTGCTCCAATACCATCACCTCCAGCTTTTAGAAAGAAGGGATTTTTGTCCTCATCTCAATCTGGGGCTTGTCTCCCTGAATCCTAATTTCTTCCCTGGATCAGTCTCTTCCCAGGATGTTGGTAATAGTAACATCTATTCCCTTCAGGGGAAGCCCCTCTCCTACTTAGAGCAATATATTTGGACCTGAAGACTCCAATGAGGAAAATCATAGAAGAGAGTGACTCCCCTATGTAGATTGACTCCCCACATGGATACAGTGAGTTACCTGGTTGACTGACAACAGTCTTTGGCCCATGTTTTTATACTGGGGAGTTTATCTAGCCAATGTTTTGAGAGCAAAACCTCTATCCAAGTTAGTGGGAGCAGTGGGGGTTGTGGGGGGTGGTGGTGGCAGTGACTCAGCCAGCTTTCCCTTTCCCTTAGGTTGTCTTTCCTTGAGGTTGACTATGAGGGAGTTAGCCAGGCCATTTGTCTTTCAACCTAGCTTTATTTATAATAAAGATGGCATTCTGTGCTCCATCTTTGCCTCTGCCATTAAAAAAAAAAACAACACATTTGTTTCAAGACCCAGGTAGGAAAAAGGAATCTATTAGGTTCTCTCAAAACACAAGGTCTGCCAGTGACTTAGCCCTATACACTGGGGCAAGCTACTTTATATTTCTCCATCTGTATATTGGAGCCATAACAATGGCCACTTGATAGGGTAAAAAAAATAAAAGTGCTATAAATTATTGGCTGAAAGGTGTAATTGCTGGCCCCATCCCCCTGGTAATATTATAATCATTGTTTGACAACATTTTTTAAATCTTATCTGAGAACCTTGCTGCTGTGACACATTGATTCATTTTGGTTGGCACCATATGCTCCCATCTGCTATGAGTGGTATAATTGCTCTCAGTCATCAACATCAAGCACCCACAACTAATTTGTGGGGAAAGGTTCCAGCACTGCAGACCCAAATGCAACCTGTCTGTCAATTCACTCAAGTGAAAGGGATCTAGGCCCTCTTCATGCCTCTCCCTCTTGTCTTGGGGATTGTTCACAATCCGTCCTGGTATTCAGCTTTAGCTTTTTCCTGGCTATCACTAAGGACAAACCTAATTTTGTGAAAAGAACTTTGTCCTGAGTCTCAGAATGAGATCACTTGTTAGATCTTTGTTGCATATACATTTGGTGTGCTATTTTTACTACTGTTTGGTCTGCGTTCAAATCCTAGTTCTGCCCCTCAATAGCTTGTGTGATCTTGGGCCAATGACTTAAACTCAGATGGCTTTTAAAAAAAATCTATAATTTAGGGCTAATACCTACCCTGAAGATTTAACTTAATTAGCTGAAGTCAGTGAAACACTTACCACAGTACATGTCTGATAGTAAATGCTCAATAAATGGTAGTGATTATTTTCATTGGAGTGCCTATTCTTTGTTCACAGAGCAATTATGAAAACTAATGATTTTTCCTAACTGTCACCACATGCATTTCTAGCCCTCTACAAGTTAGCTTCTCAAATTACCGTCTTTGGAACAGCAGGTGATTGTTATCTGCAGAGAAAACATGTGTTGCTAATAAAGCATCCTGCAAACAAAAACATTCAGGTGTATGAGATTTAGAGTCATTTTTGCTGGGATTAGCTGTTGATGGAGCCAGTGTAAGCAGTATCCTTGTTGAAGGAATTTCAGGAAAGCCAGGCTGTGAGGATATTGCCATGTCAAAAGTGAATTCCCAAGTGAATTCCCACTTCTTTTTTTTTTTTTTTAATTTTTTTTTTCAACGTTTATTTATTTTTGGGACAGAGAGAGACAGAGCATGAACGGGGGAGGGGCAGAGAGAGAGGGAGACACAGAATTGGAAACAGGCTCCAGGCTCCGAGCCATCAGCCCAGAGCCCGACGCGGGGCTCGAACTCACGGACCGCAAGATCGTGACCTGGCTGAAGTCGGACGCCTAACCGACTGCGCCACCCAGGCGCCCCGTGAATTCCCACTTCTTAATGCAAATAAATTTATAATAATTTAGTCAAACTGTGGAGATGTGGAAACTTGGACACAGAGGCTAGTATTTCAGTAAATAGGATGAGCTGGTAATTTGCTTGTTTGTGTATGTGTGTATGCATGCAGGTGTGTGTATAGTCAGTTTACAGGATGACAACTGATTTCCAAGTCTGAGGCACTTGGTCGGGACAGAAATGGCCGTACAAAAAGGCTCTGCTCCTAAGGAGGTAATTAGCAGAAAAATAATTATATGTTAGCAGTTGGAGAGTTAAAACAATATGCACCTGAAAAGTAGTAGTTTAGGATGCACACTGAATAGGCCATCCCAATAATGAACATTATTGGAATTCTGAGCAGAAGTAGCACTTTTCAGTGGGTTACTTCTGGCCACATTGACCTCCTTTTTGGGCTTGGAGCAAATGTCAGGAAAACCTCCACCTCATGGGTCTTGCTTTTCTCACTGTCTAGAGCACTCTTCTCTAGCTGTTTGCCTGGCTTTCTCTCTCACCTCAGGCTTCTGCTCACATAGCCCCTTTTCAATGAGGTCTTCTTTGACTGTTCTATTTAAGGTGACAACATTGACCACCTCCCACTCCCAGTCTTCTTTTCTACTGATTTTTTTTTTTTCTGGTAGCACTTCCCATCAACTGCATGGTATAGGTTTTCTTATTTATTTGTTCATTTTGTTTTCCTCACTGGAATGTAGATTCATGAGGGCTGGATTTTTGTTCTGTCCCATGCTCTATCTCCAGCCCCCAGGACAGTTTGTGCCATGGGGTAGACTCGATATGTATTTGTTGATTGAATGGTAACTATATGCTCTCTTATTTTTATAGAGTCCTGCAGAATGGTTATTATTTGCATTTTTGAGATGAAGAAGCTAAAATAGGGGGAGGCTAAGTGCATATCCACAGTCACAGAAGCCAGTAAGTGGTAGAGGCATGCTTTGAATCTGGCCTCTTATTTCTCCCTGAGCCCTAGGTTTGTATATGATCACCTACCTGCCTGGTGAGATTGTGGAGACACCCTATGAAACTTATGTACCTCCAGTACCAGAAATATCTTTCTCTACTCCTCAAATCTTTGAAATTTCCCGAGTGATAAGGGTTACAGGAGAATTTTTTGTTATAATGAGGTGACTCTTGGTAGGCTTTTTGATAGCTTCAGGATGGGATTTGTTCACCAGAAAAATCAAGTATTGATTAGAAGTTTGGAACTTTCAGCCCTACTCCCCAACCTTCAGGGAACTTGAGAGATCGAGTAAATTATCAACAGCCAATGATTTAATCAATCATTGCTATGCGATGAAACTTGCATCGAAACTCCTAAACAATGGAGTTTGGAGAGCTTCTGAGTTGGTGAACACGTCCATGTACTGGGAGGGTGACACATCCCAACTCAATGGGGACAGAAGCTCTGGGGTTGAGACCTTTCCAGGCCTTGCCTTAAGTCCCTTCTTAATTGGCTGCTTATTTGTATCCTTTGTAAAAACTAAAAAAAATATATGTATTGTGGATTTCTGAGTTCTTTGAGCTGTTCTGGAAAATTATTGAACCTGAGGAGGGGGTGTTGGGAACTCCTGATTTATAGCTGGTTGGTAAAAAGTATAGGTGACCTGATACTTGTAACAGGCCTCTGAAGTGAGGGCAGTCTTGTGGGACTGTGGAATTAAACCTGTGGAATTTGATGCCAACTCCAGGTAATGAGTGTAAGAATTAAATTGAATTGTAGGGCACATATATGGTGTCGGAGAGTTAGAGAAGTGGTATTGGAAAAATTACCATATAGTTGGTGTCAGGAAGGGAAAAAACTCTGTGTTCAAGGTAGAACTGTGGATTCTCAGTCACACCCCCTCTGTTCTAACTTATTTAGGAAAATGATGCTTCTACTCACCCAGTTGCTCAAAACATTGGCACCATTCTCAACTCCTTCCTTTATTCATCGCCTCCATTTGATCCATCAAGAAGTCTAGCAATTCTACTTCCAAAATAATCCCCAGTCCAAACACCTTTCCCCATTCTGCATCTATTACCGTTATTACCTTGCATCTGAATTATTCCAGTAGCCTCCTAAATCAGTCTCTCTGCCTTCTTAGATGCCCATATAATTCATTCTCCACATAGCAGAATAAAAATGGCAAGAAACTGTGCATTACTCATCCTGGTAACATGAACAGGAGTCCTACATTCATGGTGCTAGTCCTCAGATGTTTTTAGAATATCCTTCATAATGTTTCTGTCTCTGCAAGGACATCATTATTTCAACTTCTAGCTTTTTATGGCATCTAACTCTGGGCTGCTGAGTGAAACTTTAGGACTTCTGGCCAAATTGTTTTAGATAAGCCATGTGCTTTATTAACTTAGCAGGGCCCCATCTTTACAGAGCACCTTGATTGTTCCTGCTTCATCACAAAATGAAAAACAAAACCATATAAAAATTAGTATTCAGGAGCTAATCATTTGCTCTGTTCGAAATTGTTTTATTTAACTATAGCTGTGGTTGCAGTTTACATTTGTGTTATAAACTTCTAAAGACTGCCTGGCTAACCCCTGTGTGGGCAGGGCTACCAGCTTTAGGCAGGCATGCTACACGGTCTTACCTACATGAACTAAAAGACTGGACAAGGGCCACTAGACTGTCAAGGTAATTGTATTAAAGACAGCAATCTGGCTGTCCACTTGGAACAGGGAAGGGCATATGAAAAGAATACAAAGGCATAGTAGAGAACTGCTGAGTTCCTCCTGCTGGTTTCTTTTCACGTGTGACCCTACAGGCTACTGAGAAATGCCAATGTGTTCTGGGCACATGGGTGTGTTCTGGAAGTATCGAGTAGTAACACCTCCTATTTGGAGAATACCTCACCTCTATAGAACCCTACGATTTTCAAAGCGTTCTTTAATACATTGGCACTTTGAGTCTTGCCACAATCCCGGCGAAGTCATTACCTCTATTCAAAGCTGTAGTAAGTTGTGGTTTAGAGAGTTGGGGATGCTCATTGTTGTGTAGCTGGTAACAGTCTGAATATAGGTTTAAACCCAGATTCTGCAGACTCTAATTTTTTTTCATTATCCTGAGAATGGAAAAGAGATTTTTTTTTTGTGGGCCAATTTTTATTGTTTACTAGTCATTATTTGGAGTGGTAAGTTCAGAAATAATTTGAGGTTGGTGCTGAGTTCTCTGGGAAAGAATGTTATGATTGATTGATTATGTCTGCCACTGGTGAGATATGAAATATGGTGGCACATTGTTTTTTGTTTTTTTATTAATTTTATGAACATTCTCTAATATAAATTTTAGTTTGTTAACATACAGTGAAATATTGGTTTAAGGAGTAGAATTCAGTGATTCACCACTTACATACAACACCCATGATCATCACAAGTGCCCTCCTTAATACCCATCATCCATCTAGCCCATCTCCCACCCACCTCCTTCCATCAACCCTCAAATTGTTCTCTATCATTAAAAGTCTTGTGTAGTTTGTTTCCCTGTCTTCTCTTCCCCTGCCCCCACCCCTTCCCATATGTTCATCTGTTTTATTTCTTAAATTCCACATAGGAATGAAATCATATGGTATTTGTCTTTCTCTGACTTATTTCGCTTAGCATAATACATCCTACCTCCATCCACATTGTTGCAAATGGCAATATTTCATTATTTTTAATAGCTGAGTAATAATCCATTACACACACACACACACACACACACACACCCCACATCTTCTCTATGGCACCATTCATCAGTCAATGGACATTTGGGCTTTTTCTGTAGTTTGGCTATTGTTGATAATGCTGCTATAAACATTGGGGTGCATGTACCCTCTTTGAATTTGTATTTTTGTATCCTTGGGGTAAATACCTAGTAGTGCAATTGCTGGATGGTATGGTAGTTCTATTTTTAGGTTTTTGAGAAAACTCCATACTGTTCTTCAGAGTGGCTGCACCAGTTTGCATTCCCACAAGCAGTGGGAGCTTTCTTTGCGACCTTGCCAACACCTGTTGTTTCTTGTGTTGTTAATTTTAGCCATTCTGGTAGATGTGAGGTGGTATATGGTCAAATAATTTTTGAAAAAGCAGGAAAGGTATCCAATGGAAAAAAGACAGTCTCTTTAACAAATGGTGGTGGGAAAACTGGGTGGCAACATGCAGAAGAATGAAACTGGACCACTTTCTTACACTGAACACAAAAATAAATTCAAAATGGATGTAAGACCCAAATGTGAGACAGGAAACCATCAAATTCCTAGAGGAGAACACAGGAAGCAACCTCTTTGACCTCAGCCAAAGCAACTTCTTACCATACATGTCACTAAAGGCAAGGGAAACAAAAGCAAACATGAACTCTTGGGACTTCTGAACAGTGAAGGAAATAATCAACAAAACTAAAAGGCAGCCTATAGAATGGGAGAGGCTATTTGCAAAAAACATATCTGACAGAGGGTTAGTATCCAAAATCTGTAAAGAAGTTATCAAACTCAACACCCAAAAAACAAACAACCCATAAAGAAATGGGCAGAAGACATAAATAGACACTTTTCCAAAGAAGACATCCAGATGGCTAACAGACACATGAAAGATGCTTAGTATCACCCATCATCACGGAAATACAAATTAAAGGCACATAGATTTTTAGTTGTCTACTCTCCCCTTTCTCTCTCTATTTTGCCATAATTCCTTTCTTTGTCTACCTCCTCCTCTTTTTTGGGCTAGAGGTTAAAATAATAAGAAATTCTTCCCATGAAGCTTAAATACACTTCTTTCTTCTGTCCTGGTTGCTGTGGTTGTCACTTCTGTTCTGATTTCAGACAACTCTGGCAATGACCTCATGTTCCTGAGTCTACTTTGAAGGAGAAGTTTAATGTATTTATGTAAAGAGGCAATAGTTACTTTGCAGTTACTTATGTGAAGGAGTAGGCAATATTGACCTGTTAAGCATTATAATTGGATTCTTAGGTAGCAATCTAAATACTGTGCAGATCTAATTTAGGATACAGAATTTTCAGGTACATCTCATTTTTAAGTATGCTGTGAGGAATTATGAACAACTAATTGCATATATGTTATCAACAAGAGTCTTCTCTATTCATTCCCACATTTGCATGAAGTGGTGTAAGCCTAAAGCTTTCCTTCACCTTAGGTAAGTAACTAAAAAAGTAAATTCTAACTAAAGAGAAGCCATTTAGGAAGAAACATCTTGTATTTGGAGATATTTCTATGTCACAGTGAATTTCTTCTCGCAGTGAACTTCCAATGATTCTTCCATTCCAGCTCTATCTCTCGTTAGTCTATGCTTAGCCAGGCTGGATTATTATTTTCTATATTTTCTGTGTTCTGGTTCTTTGCTTAGAAATCACTTCCTCTTAGGATCTACTTACTGCTCATATATCCTGTTTCCATATGTTAGCACCATGTCCTTTAGGAAGTGTGTCCTAAAAATATAACTGGATGTGATTTCTCCTTTCTTTGAGCTACATCTGCCTTCTGGGGCAGGGAGGATGATCCTTTTGCTTATAGATTGTTTTTTGTATTCTGTTTTGTATTACTGTTGTTGACTGAATGCTCCTACCACTTTCTAGATTGTAAGCTTTCTGAGGAAAGACTCTCTGATCATCTTTTCTCTAGTACCTAAACCAATGCCTAGGCCAGAGTAGAAACACAAAAAATATTTGTTGAATGAATAGAATTTTTTTTTTTACAGTGGTAAGTCCATCAAATCTTGTTTCCTGTAGGCATTCATTCATTCATTCACCTGCTTGCTTGCAAAAGTGCCTGGACATGAACCACTTGCATTGTATGGAGTGGTTGATCAAGCAGGAGTCCAAACAAGGCATGGGGGAAGGTTGGACCAGAGATGGCAATAGATACAGAATAATGTGGACTGATCTGACATGTAAAGAGGAAGCAAAAATGCAAGACTTGGTGATGAAATGGATATGTAGGCTGGTGGGGGGGTGGTGTCAGACAGCAAAAATGGCTTGAAAATTTTTGTTTTGTCTAATGAAATTGATAGTGATATTAGTAATTGACATGGGAAACACTGGAAGAAGTTTAAATTTTTTTAAGAAGGGGATCTAGAGTTTGATTTTGGGGTTGGATCTTATATGGTGGCCAGGGCTGGATGTCTAAATTAGGGAGTCATCTGTATACAACTGGCCCCTAGAATCATGGGCATAGATAGAATAAAGAGGAGAGAAGGTTGCATGAGACCAAGGCTTGAGGAAGTTCCACAGTTAAAGGCTGGGAAGAGAAGAATGGGGAGCTAACTGAGCTAAGAAGGAACATAAACATAGTAGATAAATTAGGAGTCTGGGGAAAGTAAAAGGAAAAGGGAGTTGTAAGAAATTTGTTAAGTGGAAAAGGAAAGGGCAGTATACGGAGAGGAAAATGCAAGTTGATGAAGGTTATTTTCCCATTTTTTACTAAGGGAGGAACTTAGGAATGTTTGCCTATGGTCAAGAAGGATCCAGTAGTTTTGGGGGAAGCCAAAGATAAGGATGATCAGAGCAGTGGCTTGACTGTATGCAGTCCCTAAGGAAGCAGGAGGGGATAGATCCAGAGCAGAATGACTGGCCCCTTCCGACAGGAGTAGAGGATACATAGAGCTCTAGTGGGTTTGAAGATTTGATAACAGGAAGTCAGGGGTATTCCCATTTGAAGATACCTTTTTCTTCTGTGATACAGGTTGGTTTGCTAAGAGTAGCAGAGGGTTTTGAAGGAGTCAGAAATGAGAGAAGAGAGGTTTGAAATATGTGTGTGGTGGGGGACAGAATTGTCTATAGCCATGTAATAAGGTTATAGGGTCAAGTTGAGGATCTGGTTAAGGCCGACCTTCAATAATTTATAGTGACACCAATTGGTCCTACTCTGGGGTTTTCCCCAGCAGCCCTCAGATGTCCAAGTGCAGGCTTGGAGAAAGTTCTAGCTGATTTTATCTGAGTTGTGGATTTGGCCTGCCAGTGGGATTTAAGGACAAAGAGGCAAGGGAGTATAGGATATTTGCAAAAATATTTAAGATAATAAATAATTGAATCAAAGATAGACAGGGAAGGAAGAGAAGACAGGAATTAGATAATGAATATAGAAAAGGTAGAGAGATGTTTCAATGTATATGGAGAAGATAAAGGGCTACTTGGTAGTTATACCAATTAGATTGGAGAAAAAGTATTATTGGAGTATTTTAACCAGCTAGAAAAAAGAGAATGTCATTGAAGAACTAAATGGTTGAAATACTGACTTTGAAGGTAAAGCAATCCCAGAGTAGAGAATCATGGAGAAAGCAACAAAACTAACTTCAGAAACTTTGGGAGAGTTGAGGTAAAGGCAATTGCAGATGTATCATTCCTAAAATGTAGTTGGGGCACAGATTATTTGGACAAGGTAATGGTGGTTAAAATTTCCTATCTTGGTGAAATATTTGCAATTTTGACCATCACCGTGATAAATAGAGCCATGCTTAATTATTACAACTTACATAAGTGATGTCATGCACTTAGGATAGTTCTATGATTTTCCCAATTAGTTAGTTTTCCTTTAAATTGGGGATATTTTCCACCTTTTCACATTACCTTTACCATTCTTGAGGACTTGGAGAAAATACAATTGTTCCAGATACCCTTTTTAAACCCCCAAATTGGGGTGGACACCTATAAATATCTCCACAGCCCCTTATTGGAGAGTGCTGGTTTAAGTCATAATTTCTTATCTAGGAAGAAGAATCCCTTACTCTGATGCCTTTTGTACCTGAATTCAACATTGTTTTCAGAGAAGAGCTTATAGTCCTAGGTGATGATTTACTTGTTTGGCTAAATAAGAAGGAACCAGGACAGGATGAGTTTGGAGCCTAGGTGACTAGGGAACCCTGGAAGGCTTTCTCCCAGAGACAAACTCTCTTGATCTTCACCTGGTTGTTTTAGGGTTATTCTATAAGCTTGAGCAGTCACAGCGGGCCTTGTCCTCCTAGGCATCTGAAGTGGTCATGAACAATGTTAAAAGCTAATTTTCAAAAAAAGGTAAAATCTCTACCCTCATACAGTTATAAAAATGAACACATATTAAAGAGTTTATTTAATTCATGATGCTTTGATTGATTAAGAGGAAAAAATTTAGAAAGCACAAATTTATATGGAGTAAACGAAAGTTGCCATCAATGTGAAAATGGAGGCAAAACTTTTTTCCATGGAGGGGAGACAACTCAGTTGAATCTCCACTGGGTAGGACAGAATTTGCTTGTCTATAGACAAGGATTATTTTGCATTGCTATCCGTTATCTATACTTTAAAAAGTCAAAGAATAGCTCCAATAAACTGAGAATCAGAAAATATAGAAGAGTGAGTTATAGATAATGCAGTTTTCTCTTGAGCATAAATTCTTCTCTATAGCAAGAACTATTCTCTCCTTCTGGTCCCCTGTTCCCTGTTCTGCTAATAGCTTGCAGAACTGTTGGCTTGAACTGTAGGCTCCTCAGTGAGATAACACCTTTCTGTGGAAAGGACCAAAAATGTAAACTTTTCAGACATTTAAAGCCATTGGAGTAGAAAACATTTTGATTAGTAAATAAGCATTAACATTTTTGTCTTTAACTTTATTATTATGGGGCCAGAAGAAAGTATGTGTGGGAGCCAGAGAAGAAGAGAAGTAAATAAGTTCTTCTTCATAAAGAAGGATGGGATTTGGGGTGAGTAAGAGGACTGCTTGGGGTGAGTGGCTTTATTCTTTAGTGCTTAGTGCCCAAGAGTGGGAGGTTGCATGGGTTCTCCTGGCTGGGGCAGAAACTCCTTTGGGGTGATTTTCTGAAGTACTTTAATAACTGCCTAGTGCTTCAAGGTCAGGATCCAGTCATTTCAAAAGAGGCCCTGCAGGTCTTTTTCTTAAAAAGGCAGCAGCCCAGATAGGCTTAGTTTAATGGGTGGCTTACCTGAGTCGGTTAAATCCCATTTAACTCACTTAACTGGCCCTGGAGAGGCAAAATCAGTGGTTCTCAAGCTTGGCTGCACATTAGAATCATCTAGGGAGCTTTGGAAAATACCCACCTCAAGAGAATCAGATTGAATTTGTCTGAGTGGACCTGGGACTCAGTATTTTAAAAAATTTCCCCAAGTGATTATAATGTGCAGTGAGGGATGAGGACTACTGGTCTAAGCAGATGTTTTTTCAAACATCTGATGGTTAGGATTCCTAGTAGAATTACCAAAGTATGCCTGTTAAAAATACAAATCCCCAGACCTTTCTGTGGCGACTTGGATCCCACAGTGTTCTGGGGTGTAACATAGAAATCTGTTTGACAGATTGGGTGGGTAAGGGCTATGTGAGTCCCTACTGCAAGGAAACTTCACAGTCCTTGGGTTTGGCTAACAGAAGTTTTTCAAATTTCAATGCTTCTTTGCTGAATATAGGTTTGGAAGGATGGCTCTTTGTTCACTATATTGAGAGATGGTATTTATACAGATCACTTAGGTAGTTTGGTTATATACCAGTTAACATGTGGAAATAAAACTTCCTAGATGCAGGGCAGTGATAGGTGGGAAAATGGCTCCCCAAAAGGTATCCATTTCCTAATCCCTAAAAGCTGTAAGTGTTACTTTATGTGGAAAAAGGGTCTTTGC
The DNA here is from genome assembly GCF_016509475.1 of Prionailurus bengalensis. Classification (NCBI taxonomy): domain Eukaryota; kingdom Metazoa; phylum Chordata; class Mammalia; order Carnivora; family Felidae; genus Prionailurus; species Prionailurus bengalensis. The sequence continues at coordinate 115,505,269 of NC_057348.1, forward strand.
AGATGTGTGCTTTAAATTAAGGATTTTGAGATGAGATTATATAGGATTGGCCATCACAAATGTCTTTTGTGTTGGAACCTGGAAGAGGCAAGGAACAGATTCTTCCCTCAAGCACCTAAAAGGGAGTGTGGTTTTGCCAACACCTTGATTTCAGCCCAGTGAAACAGATTTTGGATATCTGGCCTACAGAACTGTGAGAGATTAATTTTTTGTTGTTTTAAGCAATGAAGTTTGTGGCAATCTGTTAGAGCAGCCACAGGAAAGCACACAGTGCTTCTTAAAATTTATAGTGCATATGAATACTCTAGAAAATGTGGTGCAACTGGGAATCTTATTCAGTGGGTCTAGGGTGGTGCCCTAGATGTGGCTGTATTTCTAAGAAGGCTCCTGGATGATGCTGATGTTGCAGATCTGAAGGCCATACTTTGAGGAGAAGGTTTAAGTGGTAAATACAGAGGAGAGATGGGCATGAACATGTTTACTGAAGAGAGAAATCTGGCAGTTTTATAAAAGTTTTCTAGGGGCGCCTGGGTGGCGCAGTCGGTTAAGCGTCCGACTTCAGCCAGGTCACGATCTCACGGTCCGTGAGTTCGAGCCCCGCATCGGGCTCTGGGCTGATGGCTCAGAGCCTGGAGCCTGTTTCCGATTCTGTGTCTCCCTCTCTCTCTGCCCCTCCCCCGTTCATGCTCTGTCTCTCTCTGTCCCAAAAATAAATAAACGTTGAAAAAAAAAAATTTAAAAAAAAAAAAAAAAAAAAAAAAAAAAAAAAAGTTTTCTAAGCCCATTCCTGTCATATCTAACTCTTCCAATCATGTCATATTTCCACCGACAAAGGGAAGATCAGGATTCAGGCAGCTGCCCAGATAATAGAGATAAAAATTAATTAGATGATGGCCTCATTTCCCTCTCTGGCAATGCAGACCTGGCTAAAAATGGTGTGTGGCCATTTTAAAGTAACAAAGGGATAATTGCTTCAGCAGTCACATCTGTAATATGTCATTATTTTCTAGAGTGTCAGTGGAAATTTCTGTACCTATTGAGAATGGGCATGGGTGCAGAAAGTTCATTTAATTTCAAAAGCTATAAAAGCTGAAAATTAAAAAAAAAGAACCCCTACCCAACCCATGGGTGATTCTAATGCTAGGTATGGGTGAAGAGTTTTTGCTCTGTAGTCTAAGGCTGATTTAGCAACAATGTTGAGTTTAGCATTGGCCTTGGGGTGGTTTTTAATCTGGTGTTTATCTTCCACTTAAGGTATTGTGGTACGGAAGAGCAAAGGAGGAAGAACCAATTTACTTATATGCAAGCTCTTTTGATAAGGGACAAGGTGCAAATGAGGAGGGTACAGAGCAATTATGATACCTGGGTGATGCTGAAATACACAACTTCTCTTAGAGAACTGTCCCCAGTCTTTTTAGAGGTGACACTGTTTTTGGAAATCTGATTTCAGGCTCTCTCTTCTTTCTTCTTTATCATTCTCCCTCCAGAAAAGCTTGAGGGTGTTCAGTAGCATTTTATTCTTTTGTTATTGTGGCAAAATATATGTAACTTAATATTTACCTTTTGAACCATTTTAAAGTGTACATTTCAGTAGCGTTAAATATATTCACACTGTTACATAGCCATTACCACTATCCATTTCTAGAACTTTTTCATCATTACAAGTACAAACTCTGTACCCATTAAACAATAACTCTCCATCTTCCCTCCTCCCAGCCCCTCGTAACCTCTTTTCTACTTTCTGTCTCTGTGAACTTGACTATTCTAGGTACCTTATGTAAGTGGAATCACACAGTGTTTGTTCTTTTGTGTTTGACTTATTTCACTTATCATAATGACCTCAAGATTCATTCATGTTGTAGCATGTATCAGAATTTCTTTCCTTTGTATGGCTAAATAATATGCCATTGTATGTATATAGCATATTTTGTTTATCCATTCATCTTTTGGTGGACATTTTTTGGTGGACATTTTGGTGGATCACAATGTGGACAGTTTTTGGTTATTGTGAATAAGAATTTTATCTTTTAAGTCAAGATTAATTTTAATCATCGTAAAAATGATTTTTGAGGATTCCATGCCTTTCCTTTCAAGTTAATGGAAGCATTCCCATGAAAGCAAGGTTGGGGATTATTAAAATAGGACAAAGTAACTTTTAAATTTTTATCTGCATTACAGATGAAAAAGTTTTAGTGAATGGGTTTACCAGCAAAAGGAACTGAAAGCAGATACTTGGAGATGGAGAAGGACAAATAATCATGGACAAAGCTGTCCTTAGACCAGAGGCATTGGGATGGTGCCCTGGATCTACACTTTAAAAGCCCTGCTCTGGCCCTCTTGCAACATTTCTTGCAGGACTAAATGGATGTTCCCACCTAAAGCATGCCCCTTTTCTAGACATTGTTGTAGTATCTGAGATCCAAAATTTCCTACCCCTAGAGGTCCTGAGCCTATTTCCAGGATTTCTTCTGTGTTTTAGCCATGCTGCTGGTATTTGCATGCCTGGTACCAGGACTGAGGGGGGCCAAGGGGCACTTGTTTGTGCTTTACAGATGGGGGTGGATGGTGGTTGTGAGACAGAGTGAGAGCCCTGAATGGGAAGACAGTGAGCCTCATTATGGGTTTCTAGCAATGCTGCCCATGTTTAAGATTGTTTTAGGTCTTGCAGAGTCTCAAACACTTGATAGGATATTGAATCTGGTTAGTGAAGGAGATTGTTTAGAGGTACAACTGTGAAATAGATAAGGTGTTTATTCTATTTATACTGTAGAGTAGAAGATTGACCATCAGACTCATCTGAGAGATGAGAAAATCAAGGACCACATAGGTGAAGATCTTAAAAGTCTCATTAGTAGTCACTGGCAGAGACAGGGTTTGAAATCTGTAGCTCTTCCATTTCTGCCCACAGCTTCATGCAGTGGAGACTTCTTAGTCCAGTTTTTGTGACTTAGTGATTTGAAGGCTTCGAGTAAAGTTTTAGTCCTGACCCACTATCTTGGAAAGTAGAGTCAAGAGACTTGAGTCCCAAAGTGGCATGTTTCCTAACCAGCAGTTGGAATTTGGGAAAGGGCCAACATTTTTGGACCATAGTCTCCTCATTATTTTAAATGGGAATAGTCCTTCCTGCTCTGTTCACACATCTATTATGAAAATCAAATGGTTTGAAAACATGAAATGCCATGTAAGAAGCTAAGGAGAACTTGAAAAATAGTGAGGGATAAAGTTTTGTAGTCCTTTGGTTTGGAAGCATTATACTGCTATGCAGGAGGAGTGGGGAGAAGGAGTAAGATTCTGACCTATTTTACATGTGCTCATCTCTTTCCATCTTTTCTCTCATTTCTCTTTCTATCTTTTCTTTGTCATCTCAGTAGGGAAAAGGGAAGGGTTTTGTGTGGGAGGTACCTGGGCTGGATGGGAGCAGAAAGAGCCTGTACTAAGAAGTCTGGCTGAACTGGGGTGAGCTGACAAGGCAACCTGACAAATGCATCTTGATGTCTCAATCCACTGTGAGTATGCCACAGGCAGCAGGCTGGGTGACTGTCAATGACAGTCCAGCTGCCACCAGAGCCCAAGGCACAATGACAAAGTGGGACAAGTTTACATGTAATGGCCTTCTGTTTCCCTCCCAGCATCCTCGTCCTTCCTCTACCCCTCTTCTATTCTTGTACTTTTCTTTTCCCACTATCTAACCCTGACCTTCAGACACCCAGTTGCTGTGTTCTGAATGTCCAAACTTCTTCCTTGCCATCTGCTTCCTTTCTAAATACTTAAAAAAAAAAAAAAAAAAAAACCTTCCTCCTTTGCATTGTAATCACAATGCTGAAATATCAAACTCTGGAAGGTACTGATTTTATTTAAATAATTCATATGAGGATGGAAATTGATAAACTTAATTCTCACAGTGGTGATTTGCATTATTAAAGGTTGTTGACACCAATGAATCTTATTGGTATATTAATAAGAGAGAAAAAGTTTTTTAAAATTCTTTTTAAAGTTTATTTATTATTATTTTTAAGTTTATTTGTTTTGAGAGAGAGAGAGAGCAAGCAGGTGTGTGAGCTGGGGAGAGGCAGAGAGAAGATGAGAGAGAGAGTCCCAAGGAGGCTCCGTACTAAGTGTGGAACCCAACACAGGGCTCCATCTCACAACCATGAGATCACGACCTGAGCCGACATCAAGAGTCAGACACTTAACTGACTGAGCCACCCAGGCACCCTAAGGAAAAAAAAATAACAGCAAGTTTATTTCTTCCTTATTCTTACCTACGTCTAACCTAGTGTGGAGGGATGGGCATCTAGTGGGAATTTTCTATCATTCACATATCAGGCACTTACTATGTGTCATCTCATTTAACCTTCATGTAAACCTATGTAAAATGTATTATCATCCACATTTTACAACTAAGGAAACTGAGGTCCAGACAGGTTAAGAGATTTGCTTAAGTTACACAACTTATAAATGGTAGTGCTGGTTTCAAACTCTGCTTTATCCCATATTTTCAGATGTCACATGGCTTCATGTAAATCACCAGGACCTTGAGGTGATTCTGGGGTCTAATGTGTGTTGTGGTAGCAAAGAGGGTGAAAGATGGGGCGGGAAGTGAGGGTTGGGGTGGATTGTGGGGACCTTGTATTCTGAGTTAAGCAAAGGTATTTGACTTCACTGTGTATAAGAAGTAGACTGTAGGTATCTGGTAGGCTACCATTATCTTTTCCCCAGCATCCAGGATGATTTGCTGCTCATGGTGGGAACTGATGTCATGTCTCCACTGTCCCTCTTTTGTTATTGTGGGTCCTAGGCCTGGTTCTCTTTCATAGAATCCTGGTAAGCGATCTACCTGTCTTGGGAGGAAATTAGAGAGTGTGACTTGGGAGGGGGGCAGTGTAGGGAGTAGGCAAAAGAAGAAGAAGGAGGAGGAGGAGGAGGAAGAGGAGGAGGAGGAGGAGGAGAAGGAGGAGGAGGAGGAGGAGAAGGAGGAGAAGGAGGAGGAGGAGGAGGAGGAGGAGGAGAAGGAGGAGGAGGAGGAGGAGAAGGAGGAGAAGGAGGAGGAGGAGGAGAAGGAGAAGAAGAAGAAGAAGAAGAAGAAGAAGTAAAAGGGATATTATTCATTGAGAACAGAGCTTCCCAGGACTTTTGTTGGAGGATGAGAACAAAATCAAGCCTCCTCTTTACCATTTGGTACTGATACCTTCCTATTTATATCTCCAAGGGAAAAGAGAATTTGGGAATGGAGTTAAGTAATGAGCAATTAATGACTATCATGGGTACTTAGGGCTTTACACTGTCACTGGTTATAAGAATCCCAAAAGCCAGGGAAGAAATATTCAAAGGTTAAAAATAACATCACCAAAGAAATAGTGACAATTCAGTAATTTTTTTACTGACATTTTGATTGTTGTCATTGCTTTGTGAAACAGAGGGACTTTGCCTTGGTGAGCAAGGATGTGCACAGGGAGGGTGGGGCTGGTCTGTTGTGGGATGTGACATGTGACAAGAGACCTGTTCTGACTCTGGGAATGATATCTGTAATTGACCTCCTGTGCATGTCAGTTCTCATCTCTTGCTCTGTGCTGTGCTCAATGAATAAATTGTTTTTGTATTACATAAAATTACCTTCTAATCATCCCTGCATCATCATTTACTTGACAGTAGCACCGAACAAGCTGAAATGCCTTCAGCAATATGGTCTCTCATTTTGATTTTTTCCTTCCCTTCTTTGTATCTTGATTGGCCTCACCTCCATTTTCAGACACTGTATTCTTCTTTTCAATTCTTGTTGTTCACATTACATAATAATATTTGCTGTTTACTGAATACCTACTGTGTGCCAGGAACTTTATCTATAGAATCTCTAGTCCTCATCGTACCTCCACAACAACATTATTTTTTTTAACAGATGAGAAGAATTGAGGCTGGGAGAAAAATTGACTTGTTAAAGTTCATCCAGGTGGTAAGTGACTGAACTGACATGAATCCAGGCCTGTCTGACTCTAAGCCCACACTAGTCTTGAGAATGCACCGGGGGTGGGGGAGGCAGTGTGGGGAGGTGGTGGTTACAGTTGGGGAATGCTCATAGTACTGAGATTGGCCCCTGAGAACTAGACTCTATACTCTTGTATCTTCTACATGGAAATCCTTAAAAAATCCCTGGGCTACAGGACAGCTTAGGGTGGGTCATTTTGCTTTATATGGGGGTATTTTTGGCCATACTTCAGAACAATCTGAATTCCCTGTTTCTCCCCTAAAGCAAAGCCACTATTCCACTTGCCAGGAGCACAGTCTAGATTGAGGTAGGGATAGAGGGCTTCTTATCTCCTTATTGGGGAATCTTATCTTTTCAAATGTAGATACTTGGTTGAAAGCTTGTGGCTGGAAAACTTAAACTCAGAAAAAAAACCAGAATTGATGGAAGTGAAATGAACTTTGTGTGGCAAAGTTCCACACAATGGCTACTTCCTCATTCTTTATCCTTCTCTCAGCAACTTCTGCCCTACCTGAATGCTTTTCTTAGTAATTAATTTCCATTTGAAGAAACATCTAAGAGAAGACAGTTAACATTTATTAAACAAAAGTGTGTGTTCACTGAATCTTCATTGTGGCTCCATAGAGGAAGCCTATTACCATGCATGTTAATGTGAGGCCCTGAGGAACAAAGTAACTTGACTAGCCTCACTTGTCTGTAGACCTCCAGGATGCCAGTTCAGGCCTGGGTAATTCTAATTCCTTTCCCTACCCAAGTATGTGGCCTGACAGGAGCCAAAGGGAGAATGACTGGAGAGTAGAGCAAAGGTGGCCAGTGGTGCTGATTAGTCAACTTCAAGAAACTTAGTGTGGAGGTCCTGCTGGATACTGAAGCTGTTATTAGAGGAAGGGCATGAAGTAAGGATGGGCCAGTAGAAACATCAACAGCACTATGGGTGACATCCCCTGAGTGCACACTGGCTTTGGTAAGTAAGTCTGTTAGTGTACTTCATCCTGCAGCCCATCCTGTGAGTAGAAGTTCTCAACCTTGTCTTACAGGTGAAGGAGCCGAGATTCGAAGAGGCTAACAATTACCCTTGGCCAGAGTTAGGCAGTGACAAAGCCAGGCTAATATAAATCTGAAGTTCAAGCTTCCCACCAGTGTGTATGATACTTGAATAGAATGCTTTTATTTTTAAAGCATCAGCAGTACCCTTACCTGCTGCTCTTAGACTGCAGTGGAAAAGGAGCATTGAGGCATTCTCAATCCTTCACTCTGAGGAAAAAAGGACAAAATTGAGGAGCTAGAGTCTTACCTACCATAGAGGCTCTTAACCTGGAGTCCATGGATGCCAGGAAGTGAATAGAATTCAAAGGAGTCTGTGAACTTGGATGGGGAAAAAAATTATCCTTGTTTTCCCTAACCTCTAACTGAAATGTAGCATTTCCTTCTATTAGGAATACAGTGATGTTAGCAACACCTAGAGCTCTTCCACCCGTAAGAATTACAAATATTTTCATATCACATTATAGTTTGTCAGATCTCTCAATAAAGCATGTACTCTTAGAACGACTTCAAAATTAGGGAAGTTATTAGACTCACTGCTAGATCTTGTTATTTAGTGCACTAATAAAAAGTGCTGGGGCACCTGGGTTGCTCAGTCAGGTAAGTGTCCGACTCTTGATTTCAGCTCAGGTTATGATCTCACAGTCATAGGATTGGGCCCTGTGTCAGGCTCTGTGCTGAGCATGGAGCCTGCTTGGGATTCTCTCTCTCTCTCTCTCTCTCTCTCTTTCTCTCTCATTCTCTCTCTCTCTCCCTCTGCCCCTCTCCCTGCTTGTGTTCTCTATCTCAAAATAAATAAATAAAAATTAAAAGAAAGTGCTATACTACCATACACAATTCTAAGAAAAATTTGCCAAATGTAATTACATGTAATGAATTTCCTTTGTAATTCTGTGAATATTATTTTATGCGTTATTTTATTTTGAGAAATGAGTTATGGGTGTCACAGACTACCAAAGGGTTCTTGGCCCAAAGATGATTAAGACCCTGAACAGAAGCAGCCAGGACCTAACATGATTCACACTTCCCAGGGGAGTACTCGAAGTAAGGTGGGTCTTTGTTTTCTAAAAAGGCTTAGTACAAAGGAGGGAAGAGATGGATCTAATGGATTTATTTGTTCACCCATTCATTCATTCATTTATTCATTCACAAATAGTCACACGCTGTGTTGGGCTCTGGGGATACTATCAGGTCTTTGCCTCATGGGGATTATATTCTAATGGACGGTGACATCAGTTAAACAACCAATAGGCAATAAATAATATGGCTTGGAGATCCGGACAATGAGAAGGTGCCTATTAAGGGTGGAGCAAAAATTCTAGGCCAGGGGAGCAAGAAGTGCAGAGAGACAGGGAGAAAGAGAGTATGAGCTTTCCTGAGATAGAGAGCAAGGCTCTTGAGAGATTTAAGGTGCTAGAGCTGCTCTGTCCAACATAGCAGCCAACCAGCCATATGTGCCTATTGAGGGCTTGAAATGTGGCTAGTCCAAATTGAGATGTACTGTAAAGGTAAGATGTTCTGGATTTTAAACGCTTAGAACCAAAAAGAAAAAAAAAATAGTAGAAGATCTCATCGATAGCTTTTAATCATCTTTTTTTTTTTTCAACGTTTATTTATTTTTGGGACAGAGAGAGACAGAGCATGAACAGGGGAGGGGCAGAGAGAGAGGGAGACACAGAATCGGAAACAGGCTCCAGGCTCTGAGCCATCAGCCCAGAGCCCGACGCGGGGCTCGAACTCCTGGACCGCGAGATCGTGACCTGGCTGAAGTCGGACGCTTAACCGACTGCGCCACCCAGGCGCCCCAAAGATCTCATCGATAGCTTTTAAATATTTATCATATCTTGGTAATATTTTGAATATATTAGCTTAAATAAACAAAATATATTATTAACATTAATTATGATTGTTTCCTTTTACTTTTTAAAATGTACAACTGAAAATTTAAAATTACTGCGAGGTGGCTAGTAGTATATTTCCTTTGGGTAGCACTATGCTAGAGTAGAAAGAAGGGAGGAGAGGGAATTTTTGTGGTGATTGCTCTGGGTTGTACATTTAGACACTTACATGTTTGTCAGAGATGAGGTGTGAGGAGAGATTGAAATTTCACTCTCTTTTATTTAGCAAATATTTTTTGAAAATCTAGTAGGTGTTGGGGATATGTGCCTTTCTAGAGAGGCGTGTGTGACAAGAGACAAACAAGTTACATGAGAGATTTAGGGATTGTGTTACATGAATGAGAAGAGCAGGGTGAGTGGGGGAACCTACTTTAAAAGTGTTTGTTGAGGAAGTCCCTTCTGAGATGGAGTCATTAGGTTTTGAGGAGTAGGAGCCCACAGTGGGAAAATCATCAAAGCCTCCACTCAGCTCTGTAATCCTTCTTATCCCTTCTGGATAATAGGAATCCCTTTTAGCATTAAAGCAGGCTTCTCATTGCAATATATGGCTTTTCTAATTAGTTTTATTTTCTTCTCCTTCTTAAAAAGGATGCGGCAATTTCTTAATTCATCAGGTAGGGAGGTGGAGATGGCAAGGATGAGTGTGCTGCTGATCTCCTGCTGACTGTGCTCCAAATGGTTCTGAGGCTTTTAGGAGGGAATTCCCTCTGTGGTTGGTCTGCAGTGCTGTTCAGCTCCCTTAACATTTATCCAGCTGCTTGCGTAAATGGGATGCTTAAAAAAGTGTCATCCTTCTAGATTGGGTTTTAAGATCCTGTCTTGCAAATAGTGTTTCTTTTTTTATAAGACACTTCTAAAAAGTTTGGAAGTCTGCTTTTTGGTGTTGTGTTGTTATGTCTCAGTTTTAAACGCTATCTTCTGCTTCAGTCTTTAAATGATGATGATGATTACAATAAAAATAATGGCCTAGCATTAACTAAGCACTTACTATCTACCAGGTACTGTGCTAAAAATACTTTACATGCGAGAGTTGCGGCAAGATGGCGGCTTAGGAGGACGCTGGGCTCACCGCACGTCCTGCTGATCACTTAGATTCCATCTACACCTGCCTAAATAACCCAGAAAACCGCCAGAGGATTAGCAGAACAGAGTCGTCGGAGCCAAACGCAGACGAGAGGCCCACGGAAGAGGGTAGGAAGGGCGGCGAGGCGGTGCGCGCTCCACAGACTGGCGGGAGGGAGCCGGGGCGGAGGGGCGGCTCGCCGGCCAAGCAGAGCCCCCGAGTCGGGCTTGCAAAAGCGGAGGGGCCGGGCGGACTGTGTTCCGACAGCAAGCGCGACTTAGCGTCTGGGAGGTCAGAAATTAACAGCTCTGCTCGGAAAGCGGGAAGGCTGGAGGACAAAGGGAGGGAGAGCTGCTGAGCCCCCTGACAACAGAGCTCAGTTTGGTGGGGAACAAAGGCGCTCGCCAGCGCCATTTCCCCCGCCCATCCCCCAGCCGAAATCCCAAAGGGAACCGGTTCCTGCCAGGGAACTTGCTCGCTCCGCGCAAACACCCAACTCTGCGCTTCTGCGGAGCCAAACCTCCGGCAGCGGATCTGACTCCCTCCCGCTGCCACAGGGCCCCTCCTGAAGTGGATCACCTAAGGAGAAGCGATCTAAGCCTGCCCCTCCTGCCCCCGAGCACCTTGCCTACCCACCCCAGCTAATACGCCAGATCCCCAGCATCACAAGCCTGGCAGGGTGCAAGTAGCCCAGACGAGCCACACCACCCCACAGTGAATCCCGCCCCTAGGAGAGGGGAAGAGAAGGCACACACCAGTCTGACTGTGGCCCCAGCGGTGGGCTGGGGGCAGACATCAGGTCTGACTGCGGCCCCGCCCACCAACTCCAGGTATACACCACAGCACAGGGGAAGTGCCCTGCAGGTCCTCACCACGCCAGGGACTATCCAAAATGACCAAGCGGAAGAACTCCCCTCAGAAGAATCTCCAGGAAATAACAACAGCTAATGAGCTGATCAAAAAGGATTTAAATAATATAACAGAAAGTGAATTTAGAATAATAGTCATAAAATTAATCGCTGGGCTTGAAAACAGTATACAGGACAGCAGAGAATCTCTTGCTACAGAGATCAAGGGACTAAGGAACAGTCACGAGGAGCTGAAAAACGCTTTAAACGAAATGCATAACAAAATGGAAACCACCACAGCTCGGCTTGAAGAGGCAGAGGAGAGAATAGGTGAACTAGAAGATAAAGTTATGGAAAAAGAGGAAGCTGAGAAAAAGAGAGATAAAAAAATCCAGGAGTATGAGGGGAAAATTAGAGAACTAAGTGATACACTAAAGAGAAATAATATACGCATAATTGGTATCCCAGAGGAGGAAGAGAGAGGGAAAGGTGCTGAAGGGGTACTTGAAGAAATCATAGCTGAGAACTTCCCTGAACTGGGGAAGGAAAAAGGCATTGAAATCCAAGAGGCACAGAGAACTCCCTTCAGACGTAACTTGAATCGACCTTCTGCACGACATATCATAGTGAAACTGGCAAAATACAAGGATAAAGAGAAAATTCTGAAAGCAGCAAGGGGTAAACGTGCCCTCACATATAAAGGGAGACCTATAAGACTCGTGACTGATCTCTCTTTTGAAACTTGGCAGGCCAGAAAGAATTGGCAAGAGATTTTCAGGGTGCTAGACAGAAAAAATATGCAGCCAAGAATCCTTTATCCAGCAAGTCTGTCATTTAGAATAGAAGGAGAGATAAAGGTCTTCCCAAACAAACAAAAACTGAAGGAATTTGTCACCACTAAACCAGCCCTACAAGAGATCCTAAGGGGGACCCTGTGAGACAAAGTCCCAGAGACATCACTATAAGCATAAAACATACAGACATCACAATGACTCTAAACCCGTATCTTTCTATAATAACACTGAATGTAAATGGATTAAATGCGCCAACCAAAAGACATAGGGTATCAGAATGGATAAAAAAACAAGACCCATCTATTTGCTGTCTACAAGAGACTCATTTTAGACCTGAGGACACCTTTAGATTGAGAGTGAGGGGATGGAGAACTATTTATCATGCGACTGGAAGCCAAAAGAAAGCTGGAGTAGCCATACTTATATCAGACAAACTAGACTTTAAATTAAAGGCTGTAACAAGAGATGAAGAAGGACATTATATAATAGTTACAGGGTCTATCCATCAGGAAGAGCTAACAATTATCAATGTCTATGCACCGAATACCGGAGCCCCCAAATATATAAAACAATTACTCATAAACATAAGCAACCTTATTGATAAGAATGTGGTAATTGCAGGGGACTTTAATACACCACTTACAGAAATGGATAGATCATCTAGACACACGGTCAATAAAGAAACAAGGGCCCTGAATGAGACATTGGATGAGATGGACTTGACAGATATATTTAGAACTCTGCATCCCAAAGCAACAGAATATACTTTCTTCTCGAGTGCACATGGAACATTCTCCAAGATAGATCATATACTGGGTCACAAAACAGCCCTTCATAAGTTTACAAGAATTGAAATTATACCATGCTTACTTTCAGACCACAATGCCATGAAGCTTGAAATCAACCACAGGAAAAAGTCTGGAAAACCTCCAAAAGCATGGAGGTTAAAGAACACCCTACTAACGAATGAGTGGGTCAACCAGGCAATTAGAGAAGAAATTAAAAAATATATGGAAACAAACGAAAATGAAAATACAACAATCCAAACGCTTTGGGACGCAGCAAAGGCAGTCCTGAGAGGAAAATACATTGCAATCCAGGCCTATCTCAAGAAACAAGAAAAATCCCAAATACAAAATCTAACAGCACACCTAAAGGAACTAGAAGCAGAACAGCAAAGGCAGCCTAAGCCCAGCAGAAGAAGAGAAATAATAAAGATCAGAGCAGAAATAAACAATATAGAAACTAAAAAAACTGTAGAGCAGATCAACGAAACCAAGAGTTGGTTTTTTGAAAAAATAAACAAAATTGACAAACCTCTAGCCAGGCTTCTCAAAAAGAAAAGGGAGATGACCCAAATAGATAAAATCATGAATGAAAATGGAATGATTACAACCAATCCCTCAGAGATACAAACAATTATCAGGGAATACTATGAAAACTTATATGCCAACAAATTGGACAACCTGGAAGAAATGGACGAATTCCTGAACACCCACATGCTTCCAAAACTCAATCAGGAGGAAATAGAAAGCTTGAACAGACCCATAACCAGCGAAGAAATTGAATCGGTTATCAAAAATCTCCCAACAAATAAGAGTCCAGGACCAGATGGCTTCCCAGGGGAGTTCTACCAGACGTTTAAAGCAGAGATAATACCTATCCTTCTCAAGCTATTCCAAGAAATAGAAAGGGAAGGAAAACTTCCAGACTCATTCTATGAAGCCAGTATTACTTTGATTCCTAAACCAGACAGAGACCCAGTAAAAAAAGAGAACTACAGGCCAATATCCCTGATGAATATGGATGCAAAAATTCTCAATAAGATACTAGCAAATCGAATTCAACGGCATATAAAAAGAATTATTCACCATGATCAAGTGGGATTCATTCCTGGGATGCAGGGCTGGTTCAACATTCGCAAATCAATCAACGTGATACATCACATTAACAAAAAAAGAGAGAAGAACCATATGATCCTGTCAATCGATGCAGAAAAGGCCTTCGACAAAATCCAGCACCCTTTCTTAATAAAAACCCTTGAGAAAGTCGGGATAGAAGGAACATACTTAAAGATCATAAAAGCCATTTATGAAAAGCCCACAGCTAACATCATCCTCAACGGGGAAAAACTGAAAGCTTTTTCCCTGAGATCAGGAACACGACAAGGATGCCCACTCTCACCGCTGCTGTTTAACATAGTGCTGGAAGTTCTAGCATCAGCAATCAGACAACAAAAGGAAATCAAAGGCATCAAAATTGGCAAAGATGAAGTCAAGCTTTCGCTTTTTGCAGATGACATGATAGTATACATGGAAAATCCGATAGACTCCACCAAAAGTCTGCTAGAACTGATACAGGAATTCAGCAAAGTTGCAGGATACAAAATCAATGTACAGAAATCAGTTGCATTCTTATACACTAACAATGAAGCAACAGAAAGACAAATAAAGAAACTGATCCCATTCACAATTGCACCAAGAAGCATAAAATACCTAGGAATAAATCTAACCAAAGATGTAAAGGATCTGTATGCTGAAAACTATAGAAAGCTTCTGAAGGAAATTGAAGAAGATTTAAAGAAATGGAAAGACATTCCCTGCTCATGGATTGGAAAAATAAATATTGTCAAAATGTCAATACTACCCAAAGCTATCTACACATTCAATGCAATCCCAATCAAAATTGCACCAGCATTCTTCTCGAAACTAGAACAAGCAATCCTAAAATTCATATGGAACCACAAAAGGCCCCGAATAGCCAAAGGAATTTTGAAGAAGAAGACCAAAGCAGGAGGCATCACAATCCCAGACTTTAGCCTCTACTACAAAGCTGTCATCATCAAGACAGCATGGTATTGGCACCAAAACAGACACATAGACCAATGGAATAGAATAGAAACCCCAGAACTAGACCCACAAACGTATGGCCAACTCATCTTTGACAAAGCAGGAAAGAACATCCAATGGAAAAAAGACAGCCTCTTTAACAAATGGTGCTGGGAGAACTGGACAGCAACATGCAGAAGGTTGAAACTAGACCACTTTCTCACACCATTCACAAAAATAAACTCAAAATGGATAAAGGACCTAAATGTGAGACAGGAAACCATCAAAACCTTAGAGGAGAAAGCAGGAAAAGACCTCTCTGACCTCAGCCGTAGCAATCTCTTACTCGACACATCCCCAAAGGCAAGGGAATTAAAAGAAAAAGTGAATTACTGGGACCTTATGAAGATAAAAAGCTTCTGCACAGCAAAGGAAACAACCAACAAAACTAAAAGGCAACCAACGGAATGGGAAAAGATATTCGCAAATGACATATCGGACAAAGGGCTAGTATCCAAAATCTATAAAGAGCTCACCAAACTCCACACCCGAAAAACAAATAACCCAGTGAAGAAATGGGCAGAAAACATGAATAGACACTTCTCTAAAGAAGACATCCGGATGGCCAACAGGCACATGAAAAGATGTTCAGCGTCGCTCCTTATCAGGGAAATACAAATCAAAACCACACTCAGGTATCACCTCACGCCAGTCAGAGTGGCCAAAATGAACAAATCAGGAGACTATAGATGCTGGAGAGGATGTGGAGAAACGGGAACCCTCTTGCACTGTTGGTGGGAATGCAAATTGGTGCAGCCGCTCTGGAAAGCAGTGTGGAGGTTCCTCAGAAAATTAAAAATAGACCTACCCTATGACCCAGCAATAGCACTGCTAGGAATTTATCCAAGGGATACAGGAGCACTGATGCATAGGGCCACTTGTACCCCAATGTTCATAGCAGCACTCTCAACAATAGCCAAATTATGGAAAGAGCCTAAATGTCCATCAACTGATGAATGGATAAAGAAATTGTGGTTTATATACACAATGGAATATTACATGGCAATGAGAAAAAATGCAATATGGCCTTTTGTAGCAACGTGGATGGAACTGGAGAGTGTGATGCTAAGTGAAATAAGCCATACAGAGAAAGACAGATACCATATGGTCTCACTCTTATGTGGATCCTGAGAAACTTAACAGGAACCCATGGGGGAGGGGAAGGAAAAAAAAAAAAAAAAAGAGGTTAGAATGGGAGAGAGCCAAAGCATAAGAGACTGTTAAAAACTGAGAACAAACTGAGGGTTGATGGGGGGTGGGAGGGAGGAGAGGGTGGGTGATGGGTATTGAGGAGGGCACCTTTTGGGATGAGCACTGGGTGTTGTATGGAAACCAATTTGTCAATAAATTTCAGAAAAAAAAAATAAAAAAAAAATAAAAACTCTAAAAAAAAATACTTTACATGCATTATCTCATTTAATCCTCATAACATGAAGAAGCTGTATGATTTGGTGGTGAGACATTCTCAGATTGCTTGGGTTTGGTCTCAGCTCTATTATTGCTAGCTGTGTGAACTTGGGCAAATGACTTAACTCTCTGTGCCTCATTTACTCTTCTGCAATATGAGGATAATCATAAATCCTACTCAGCCTTTCCCATAGGGTTGTGGAAATGATTAAATGAGTTAATATATGTAATGTGCTTAGAATAGTGCCTAGTCTGTATTAAACCCTATATAATGCTAGGATATTATTGATATGAAGTAATACCACTATTAGCCCCATTAAACACACGAGAAAAGTAAAATTTAAATTACTTGCCCAAGGTTACCTACCAAGGAACTGACACTCTCCTACTGCTGCACTGAAGTACTGAGAATATTTTCTGTTGGCCCACACTGCCCCTACATGTGTGAGGATTTGAAAAATAAGTGATATAGACTTGTTTTTGGCCCTGGGCTCCAGAGGACCATATGCTGTCTTTCATATAGGAGAACTTTACATGGCTGGAGAGCTTTGGTTTTGGCAGTTCTACCCTATAACTGTAAAGTATACCTTTTTCTGCTAATGGCATCTTTCCAGACCCCATTTCTTAGTATGAAGTGACAGAATGGACAGGATAATCAGGAGCTAATCAGAACGATTAGTTCTTTTGCCTTGGATATTATTTCCTAAGCCTCAGGGAAAGAAAAAGACCATCTGTTAGATTAACTTTCTGGAAACTTGTTGCCTGGATTAGGAGTACAGCTTGGTCAGACAAGTCTGGTTTTGCATCATGGCATTTCCATTCCTTCCTTGAATAATCTGGGCAAGTCCTTCACTTTTCTGAAACCTAGTTTCTTTATGTATAAAATGGATAT
This sequence comes from Prionailurus bengalensis, assembly GCF_016509475.1. Lineage (NCBI taxonomy): Eukaryota > Metazoa > Chordata > Mammalia > Carnivora > Felidae > Prionailurus > Prionailurus bengalensis. Next base: position 115,522,086 of record NC_057348.1, read on the forward strand.
GATCATCATGACTACCACAAAGAGTTGTCTTGAGGATTGAGTGAGATCATGTGCAACAATAACTGAGGGCTATATCAACAACTACTAACAGTGATTATCTCCATATTACAACTGTGAAGGGCTTATCACATAGTATTGGTTCAATAAATAGAAGCTGCTATAATTCAATTCCACAATGACATGTGGATCTTTGTTTGATAAAACATTTTTTCTACTGTTAGAGAACCCAGGATAGATCATTGCCTGGTTGTTATTAGGCATATGGGAGAACCTATTAAGGACCCTAAGCCTCTTTGCTTTTAAGGAAACTTCCCACCATGAGCTAAAGGTCAAGTTGCTGATTGTTGGATTAATCCTGGCTCTTAGAATCTTCTAGAATCTTGTAATCTTCATCTTGCCACCTAGGAGACAACAGAGCCTAGGCTTTTACTGAGCTCCAGTCCTGTTTATCCAACTACCTATTTGGCTTCTCTACTTGGATGCTTACTTGGTCCAAATTGAGTTTACCATATGTTTCTTCAAATCTGATTTTCTCTGTGGTATCCTGATGTCAGTAAGTAACAATATCCACCAAGTTGCATAAAGAAGAAATGCCAAGTCTTCTTTGCAACTTTGTTCTTTTTATCTTTTGTCAACTGTCAATCACCAGGTCCTCCTTATTCTTCTGGAATCCCACTACTGCAACCCTGGTCCAGGATTTTCCTGCTCCTAGATTATTGCCCCAGCTTCCTAACTGGTCTGCTGACCTCAGTGTCACCTTCTTCCCGTCTATTCTCAATCTGTCCTGCAGGTAGATGATCTTTTAATGATATCCCCCTATTTAAGTCCCTTCAAAGGCTTCCCACTGCATGTAAGATAACATCCCAGATCCTTGCCATAACCGACAAGGCCCTGCATGATCTGGCTCTGCCTACCTTTTCTGCTGCACCTGCTACCCTCTGAATCTGACACGAAGGGCTTTCTTCCACCCCAGTGTTTTGCCTGCTGCTCTACTTATTCATCTTTTTTTGTCTATTTTCTTCACTGCTGACAGTGAGTCTTTCCCAACCTTCCTCCGTTATCCCCCTTTACTAGCTACTTCAAGTCTCAGCACAAATACTTAAAATATCTTCTTCAAAGCAGAGTTTTCATAACCACATCTGTCTCCCAACACGATTGAGTTTTGTGTTATATGCTTATAAGCCCCATGCACATATTCACCACACATGTGATTAGTTGCTTATTGTCTATCTCCTTTGTTAGAATATTAGGTCCATGAGGGTCTTTTATTTTTGTTCAAAGCAGAAGGACCTGTCATAGTATATCTAGTCCAATTACCACGGTTTACTTACTAGGGGAATGGGGCCCATGGAGAGGAGTCTTCACAATCCTAACTTGTAAATTTGTTAAGAATATAACAGAAATGTGGGGCGCCTGGGTGGCGCAGTCGGTTAAGCGTCCGACTTCAGCCAGGTCACGATCTTGCGGTCCGTGAGTTCGAGCCCCGCGTCGGGCTCTGGGCTGATGGCTCAGAGACTGGAGCCTGTTTCCGATTCTGTGTCTCCCTCTCTCTCTGCCCCTCCCCCGTTCATGCTCTGTCTCTCTCTGTCCCAAAAATAAATAAACGTTGAAAAAAAAATTTAAAAAAAAAAGAATATAACAGAAATGTTACTGAGAATTTAGTTCCCCTATAAATGAATTAGTTTATATCCAACAACTTCACTCAGAAGGCCAATTTGTTCACCTGCTCACGTCTTTTTCATTTTGCCATTCATTCATTTATTAGATATTTATTAAACATTCTAAGATGCCCAGAATTATTCTGGGTGTTGAGGATATAGTTGTAAACAAGGTAGACAAAGCCTCTGTCCTCAGAAAGCTCTCATTCTAAGGTCGGGATACAGACTATAAATCTATAAGCAAACAAATAAGAGAATCTAGACATTAGTAAGTGCTAAAAAGAGTACAAACTAGTGTGTGTGGGTAGATTGGGCATCTTTAAGTTGGCATGGTTGGGAAGACCTCTTAGAAGAGGCAAAATTTGAGTTGAGACCTGAGTAATGAGTAGGCAGCCACATGAAGTCACTCATTCATTCAGTGAATATTTGTTAAGCACTTACTATATGCTCGGCACTATGGTAGGTAACTGAGGATCCAGTAGTGAAGAAAATAGACAAAAAAAGATGAATAAGTAGAACATATGGTATGTTAGCGGTAAGTACCTTGTAGAAAACGAAGTGTGGCAAAGGGTTAGGAAGTACATGCATACATGGGTGTGTGTGCATGTAGGTTGATATTTTAGAAAGTGAGATGAAGGAAGTCTTGACTGAGAAGGGGACATTTGAATAAAGACCTGACTGAAGTTAAGTAGAAACTATGCAGATATCTGGGGGTAAGAACATTTTAGCAAGTCCAAAGTCTCTGAGGCAGCATATGCATGGGTATCGTAAGAACAGCAAGGAGGTTAGAGTGTCTGGAGCAAAGTGAATAGAGTTGTGGGGAGGAAGAGAACAATAGGAGATAAACTCAGGTAACAGAGACCACCTCATGGAGAGGATTTAGATTTTATTCCAACTGGGAAGCTAGTGGTGGGTTTTAAGTAGGAGAGTAACACAGCTAATTTTGTAGCTGCTTGGGGGAGATGCTGATGGGAACAGGAAACCAGCACATAACTTCAATCTCCATTTTGAAACAGCTTAATTATAAAGTTTCCTGTCAGGAAGTAGTGCTTTGAGGATTTTTAAAAAGATTCCCCAACCCCTGAAATAGACAAAGTTCATGTTACATAAACCGAGAGAGGAAATGTTAATCTCAATAAAACGGTGGATCCTGAATGTCTTATTGGACATATGCTGTGTCCTCTTTAAAGTCTTGCTATCGACACCCCTTACAAATAGCTCTTTTGTGAGTTGCTGAGGCATGACCAGAGGGCACCTCCTTTCTCCCTCCCTGTAGTATCAAGTCATCTTACTCTTGCCCAAGTTACCAAGACCCTTCTCTGCCAACCACAAACCTATTCTTTACAAGATACTAAGTTGGTACCAGGATGCAAGAGAAAGTCTATAATTTTGCTCTGTTAAGGAAGTGGGTATACTGCTTGTTCAGCCTCTGGCTGTGAGAACTTTTGATCTTGCCTCCCTGTATAGCCATTTTTAGAAAATGACAGTTTGTTTACAATACTGAGTCTGTGGTCTTATGTTCCACACACTTGGACCAGGAGTCTCCCTGAGTCCATACAGAACAGAATCCAGCTCAAAGCTGGAGTTCTAGGGCTAGACTGCAGTTTCAGGAAGCAGAAGCTACCTTGGACTGGGGCCCATGACCTTTACATTGGGTGCCCTGTTAGCTGGGGAATCTCTAAGATCCCAGAGAGGGGAGTAGGTCATTGATACAATGACAGAGATGAAGTTCCTGCCAGTGTTTGGTGGCTGAGTGTTCAGAGCAGTTTACATTTGATTTAGAGAGTTATAGAAATGTGCCATTTAAAAAATCTCAAGTGTTGCAGAGTTGTATCCATGCCTACTATGGTGGCAAAGCTTGTCTAGGCAGAAGTGGTTTGGTTTCTATTTAAAATCCATAAAGTTCAGCAGTCACCTCAGGGGTGTGACTGGATGGCCATGCCTTTCCAGGTTCCTGGGGCTCAGCACACATCATGGGGTTGAAATGCTGCCAAAGTTACTTCTTTGTTTTGACAGTGATGAGGAGAGTTGAAGGCTCTGAGCCTCTTTGCTTTCCTAAAAAATGCAAGCAACGCAGCCCTGTTCCTGGCTCCCATACAGTCATTGTGGGGGTAGTGGTGGTGACTGGATCAAATTTGACAGAATGAAATAAAAACTTTTGTAAAAACAGTTACTGACATTTGCATACTGCTTTAGAGTTTTCATACATTGTCTCAGTTGGCGCTCACATTAAGGTGAGAGAGACAGGTTTATTATGATCATTCCACTCTTATTGATGAGGAAGCTGAAGCTCAGAGAGACTGAGGTGCGTCCCAGGTTGAACAGCTCTCAAGTGGCAGAACAAGGGCTGAAACCCACTAAACTCAAAGCAAATCATGTCTTGTCCCCTGGGGTAGATTTTCTTCTCAACTTCACTTTTCAGAAGCTGAGGCACAGGGATATTAATATGCCCGAGTTCACATTGCCTGGATTCCAAGACTGTTGACTCCAGAGTCCATGTTCTTAATCAGTGTTTGGACTTTGGAATGAGGTAATCCTATTAAGTGAAACATTTTGAAATGTATTTTTTTTTCTTTTATTTTTGTATGTGTGTGTATCTACAGAACAAAGAAATGGAAAATCTTGTGCCCCCAAATCTGTTTGTTTGAGATATCCTTTTGAGAAACACAGTCCAGGGCTCCATGCTCAGTTGTACAGGAATCAATGTGCAGTTATATCTGGTGGCATATGATTTATGGACCCAAAGAAGAAATATTGGTGTGATAGGGAGAAGTGGTGGGAAATACATGAGTGTAATAGTCATGTCAAAGATGCAAATCTTTTGTGGCACCTGGGTGGCTCAGTCAGTTGGGCGTCTGACTTCAGCTCAGGTCATGATCTCACAGTTTGTGAGTTCGAGCCCTGTGTCAGGCTCTGTGCTGACAGCTCAGAGCCTGAAGCCTGTTTCAGATTCTGTGTCCCCCTCTGTCTCTGCTCCTCCCCTGCTCATGCTCTGTCTCTCTCTGTCTCAAAAATAAATAAAAACATTTAAAAAAATTAAAAAAGATGCAAAACTTTTAATGAAACATTATTTTTACATTTTGTTATTTTGCCCAAAAGCAATACATGCTTGTTGTGTAAAAGACAGAAAACAAAGAGGTCTATGAAAACATAAAGAAATAAAATTCGCCTGAAATACTATGACCCAGAGAAAACCACTGTTAATTTGGTGCATATCCTTGGATACCTTTCTTTTATGCCCATATAAAGGCTATGGGCATTGTTGAGGCTCTTGATACATAGTTGCAAGTTTCCTTCCCTAAAGGTCATAGAGTTTGACATCAATCTGCAATAGATGAGAGGGCCCTCACGTGGTTTTCTCACTGATACAGCGTTGCCAGTTTGGTAAATAAACATAATATCTCTTCTTACTCAGTATTTCTTGCCAGACCCTTTAAAATTTTTTGAGGCAAGGAAAATAACAGTTCTGGGCTATGAAACTTTTATTCTTAAAAAAAAATTTTTTTTTTAATGTTTAGTTTAGAGAGAGAGAGAGAAATAGAGCACAAGTGGGAGGAGGGGCAGAAAGAGAGGGAGGCACAGAATCTGAAGCAGGCTCCAGGCTCTGAGCTGTCAGCACAGAGCCTGACACAGGGCTTAGACCCACACACCGCGAGATCATGACTTGAGCTGAAGCTGGACGCTTAATCTACTGAGCCACCCAGGCATCCCTGAACCATTTATTCTTGACCAGTTTAGCTCCACTCCCCATCCCAATCTCTCCCCTTCCAACCTCCAGTGCTCCTCTCTTGCATATATCCTCTCAGCTTCTGGAGTCCAGTCTTTTCCTTTATGAAGAAATTTGAAAGACTCCTTGTGTTTCTCAGCCTTGGCTGCACATTGGAAACCACTGAAGAGCTTTACAACATCCCACATGCTGTGCCATACTCTGGACCAATTAAATTAGAATCTCTGGGAGGAGGGTGGTTTGGACAGACCTCAGCATTTTAAAACTTCCCAAGTCATCTAGAAAAAGCTCTAGATCAGTGCAAGTGTGATTCAAGTCAGGTCAGTCTTTCCATTAAGTTTCTTGTTTGTGGAACATGAACTTTTCTGGTTTCTCCTACAGACTGAGTCTCATGTTGATCCCCTGTGGAACCATGTATGGAGGAAGTTCTGGGCTGTGTTTATTGAGTACTGCAGGATTCTCTCAAGTGGGTTTGGGGGCACAGGATTCTCCATTTCACTGCCTATGTACACACACACACACACACACACACGCACACACAACTAACCCAAAAGAGTAGGTGTATTTACCTCAAGTACAGGGTTTAAAGCATTTCTTTCTTACCTGTGTGAACTTAGATCTAAGTATATCCTAATTTGGAGATAATAATACTTCATAGGGTTGTTGAAATGATTAAATGAGATAACATATGCCAAATGCTTTTCATAGCTCCTGGGATGCTCACTCAACAACTTCTGGCCTTGGTTTCCTGAGGAAGATTTCACTCCTCCTGGAGTAGCCCTGCATGTCTCTGGGGTACTGCTGGGGTGAATCAGGTTTGGTGTGATCCTCTCTGGCTGGTCTGGAGGCATCTTCCTGCACCCAAGTCCACTAAGGCATCTGCCTGCCATACTAATGTTCATAAAACTTCTGCATCTAGGCCTGAGTAGTCTCTCCCCTGGATAGTGCTGACCGCACACTGATGATGTTTTTCTTTTTGACTCCTTTTTATAAATAACAAACAGATGTAATGACCTTCCTTTTGTATTTCCTCACATAGAATGATGCAGTTACTGAGTTTCAGTTTCTTTGCCCAATTACCATGCAGTCATGCTTCCCTTTGGTTGCCTTGAGTGGACGTTGTATTGGGTGTTTGGACAATCCCTAAGCTTACTTATATCAATAGTTGCTTGATCTGATCACTTAAACATCCTGCCCTCCCCAGTTATGATATTGAAACTAGAAGTAAAGAATGCAGGCTTTGGTGCCACTGCCTGGATTTGGATTCTGGCTACACTACTCTGGGAAAATGCATTCCCTTTTATGAGTCTTCAGATACTTAATGTAGAATGATCATAATAGTATTTCTCCCATTGGCTTTTTTTATAATGCCCAAGTGAGATCAGTCTTATCTTTTACCTGAATTATCACAACTAGGAAATGTTTAAGAAAAAACACAGTGAAGATTTTGTATATTTCAGATAAATAGGATAGCTACCCCTATTAACACAATAAAGTCAAGGAAATAAAAAAATACATACGTATATATATGTCTAGTTAAACTAACAAGGTATGTATTGGATGATGCTTTGTCTCAGAAGGAACATGGTTTGTTGGGGGAAATAAATGAACAGGGATTCTTGGAAACTGAGGATGTATCTGTTAAGAAAAGCCATCCAACTTTGAGTAGGAGTGGTCAGGATGCTTGCAAAGTGAGAAAAGAATAATTTCTGTCAGATGGATGATGTTTGTGGGACAGTTTGCTGAGATAATTGTCTCTTTGCTGCTGCCATATTCTATGCCAGTAATGATGAAATTAAAGTAGTAGAGAATCAACAAGCAAATAAAGGGGACTTGAATCAAAAAGAAATTATAAACCAGTAAAAAAGTGTTTCAAAGAATTTAGGTGCCCCTCCTTCTGAAATTAAGTGTTTCAGAACAACTAATTTCCAAGAATGGCAAAGAAAAAAGCACTTTTGGGACACCTGGGTGGCTCAGTTGGTTAAGCATCTGACTTTGGCTCAAGTCATGATCTCATGGTTCATGGGTTTGGGCCCCGCATCAGGCTCTGTGCTGACAGCTTGGAGCCTGGTGCCTGTTTTGGATTCTCTATCTCCCTCTCCTTCTCTGCCATTCCCCTGCTCATGCTTTGTCTCTCTCTCTCTCTCTCGAAAATAAATAAACATTAAAAAAATTTTTTTTAAAAAAGAAATAAAGCACTTTTTCCTCAAGGAAAAATAATACTAGGAGATTCTGCTTTAAGAAAGCCTTGTATACAGAGAAGTTAACTTTCAAAGTTGGCAAATGGGGCATGTATGCTTGTGTGTGTGTGTGTGTGTGTGTGTGTGGATATGCACAGCGCAGAATGACCCTTTTTTTTTTAATGATTATTTATTTTTGAGAGAGAGAGAGAGAGACAGAGGGTGAGTGGGGGAGGGTCAGAGAGAGAGAGAGAGACACAGAAACCGAAGCAGGCTCCAGGCTCTGAGTTGCCAGCACAGAGCCTGATGAAGGACTGAAACCCACGAACTGTGAGATCATGACCTGAGTCAAAGTCTGGTGCTTAACCGACTGAGCCATCCAGGCGCCCCACAAAATGACCTTTTAAGGTGATCTTCAAGTATCCTTCAAATAGGACCTCTCTGATGTATTCAGAGTCCCATTTTCCTCTTATCTAAGGAGTAAGCTAGTAATGTAGAGTCCAGAAACTGAAAACTAAAGTTTAGAAGTGATGACAAACTGAGGATTAACCAAAACTAAGAATAATATTTAAAACTATAATGGAAATCCAAATGAGGCCAGCTTATATTTTAATGTAATTTAATGTAGAACACTTTAAGAAGTAGAAGTTGTTTAAATTGGGGGCACCTGGGTGGTTTAGTCAGTTAAACATCTGACTCTTGATCTCAGCTCAGGCCTTGATCTCAGGGTCATGAGTTCAAGCCCCATGCTAGGCTCTGTGCTGCTGGTGGAGCCTACTTAAAAAAAAAAAAAAAAAAGTTGTTTAAATTGAAAAGAAGTCACTTGACAGGTGGAGTAGGTAGCTCATTTAAGAGAGCCTATTGGGACTCTTAATGGCAAGAAGTTGGCCTAGCTGTGAACCTGTCTTGTGACTTGTTCATTCTGGGAAGTCAGGAAAGTTTTCTGCAACTCTTGTGAAACAATACTTTGGGAGATTAAATATGGTAATGACTCTGCTGTGTGTGTCTCATTTAGGCTGATATAAGATACAGCCAGACCCCTCCCACATCCTTATCCCAACTCCAACACTGAGCAGAGGTCACTAGAACTTACGTTTGACTGGCAGATATTTTTTGATTGGTAAATATAGATAAGTTTGAGTCTGATGGCACTTTCTATTGCTTCTGCCTTTGCCCTATGAGATAGTAATACAGTTTACAGTAATACAGTAAGGAGCTGTTAGTGTTGTAGAAGTGACTTTAGGGTCTGCAGTGGGGGTCCCCTTCTGGATGCAGAGTCTGAATGGACTTGTGTGTGACAGGTTTCTGAGGGATTCTTCTCTCAGGCCCTCTTGTCATTTGTGAGGTGGGGGCCAGATCTCCATAGCACTAGGCTGTTGCTTCCCACTCCCCCAGCTTTTCCTGAGTTCCATGGATGACAACAGACTCTTTTGAGGGCACCTCAGCTTAAAGTTCTCAGAAGTAATTGGCTTTATCTCATTTTTTTGCCGCTGATGAGCTAAGAGTTATGGGACACCTCCCCATCCCTCCACCAGCCCAGATGGAGCATTGCTTTGGTCTGTGAAGTACCTGTCACTTTTGTGATTGAGTTCAGGTCATTCAAAGTCTAGCAAACACCCAAGAACACTTTCCAAGGCGGGTAGGGATTCCTTATATTTATGAGCAGGTGTGGCTCAAGATGTTATGGTGAGCATACCAGCTCTCCTCATGTAGTGAACTCTTGAAGTTTCTCACTCAGTCTTCTTCAACAACAAAAAGAATCAGTGTTCTCCAATTTGTATGTCAATACAATGCTTAATTATAGTGGGGGGGGCACTGTATTAGTTTGCTAGGGCTGCCATAACAGAATACCACAAACTGGATGGCTTAAACAATAGATATTTATTTTCTTACATTCTGGAGCTGGTTTCCAAGATCAAGGTGTTGACAGGTTTGGTTTCTCCTGGCGCCTCTCTCTTTGGCTTCCAGGTGGCTGTCGTCTCACTGTGTCCTCATGTGGTCTCTCCTCTGTGTGTTTGTAACCCTGGTGTCTCTTTCATGTGCCCAAATTTCCTCTTTTTTATAAGGACAGCAGTCAGCTTGGATTAGGGCCCATTCTAATGGCCTCATTTTAATGTAATCACTTCTTGAAAGGCCCCATCTCTAAATACAGTCATATTCTGAGGTGTTGGGTGTTAGGACTTCAACATATGAATTTTTGGGGAACACAAGTTAGTCTATCAGAGGCACCCTATTTTCTTTTACTTACAATGTGAAAAGTCTGGCTCATGTTTCAGAGCAGGAATGGAAACAAGCCCATCTTAAGTCACTCTGAGGAGGAAAGAGTTCCCAGAGGAAGTTTGGAGGTTTGACTGCTAGGGCATGGTGGAGCAGGAGCCAAGAGACAGATGAAATTGCTCAGTCCTGGGAGTACCCTTTCATCCCCATCTTTTAAAGGAAAAACAGCAATCTAAATCAAGCGCCATATTTTATTTGTCTTGACACTGTTTAATTTAACACCCTGCTTTGTAGTCTGACTAGGTCCCAGGTGTAGCTGCACAGTCTGGCATTGCCTGGGGCACCATCTAACATTGAGCATCTGCCTTTGGCAATTTACACTTTGTTGGTAGCTGAGCGGTCTGTCAGCAACTTCGAAAGCCCAGAAAAGCACATGTATCTTAATTATAGTGGAGAACGCATGGAGGGGCACGTAGGCTTGGGCGGTAGATCCCAAAGGATATCTTTTGGGAAAATATCTATGTAATCTGTTTTGCTGACCTTGAATGCCTCCTCTTTGAAAAAGAAAACAGAGTAATGGTACATTTTTCTTTTTAAATTTCTTGTCTGGCCCACATCATCAGCTACCTCTTGTAGTATTTTGTCTGACAACTGAAAGCCAGGGGGTTGCATTAATATTCTTGCACTTTCTGTTTAATTTCTGGCTTGGGTGTGATTTCAGTAAAAGAGGCATGGTGATTGTCCTGGATGTTCATGTGGTATCGTTAACATTACTTCCAGGGTCTAAGTCTATCTAGCAGCAGGGGAAAGTGATACTTAATTGGATTTTTGCAATCTTAGAGGCACCAACTTCTCATTTCTTTAAAAGCTGGATATTGAGTTCAGAGTTGAACCAGCTCAACTCCAGCATTGCATCTACCTATTAACTTCACAGGCAGTTAAATAGAGGGATATAAAACCCCATGACTAATTGTGTTCATAGCAGCTGAAAACCAGATAAGGCATTCTCAAAATCCTTTTTTCAGCACATTGTGGGCACTAAATAAATTTTCAGTAATAAGTAATAATGCAAAATTTCCCTTTGTCTGTAGTCCTCTTACTGTTCTCTGTGAAAAACCTCATATTTGCTAATTGGAAAGAATCTCGAGAAGGTCATTTTGGAAGGCCTTCATAGAAGGAATTATCAGAGGGAATCTGAGAGGACAGGTCCCAAGAGAGGTAGAGAAGTATTCCTGACCGTTAATGGCGGCTGCAGGCCAAGGATGCCTGTGAGCCAGTTGTTCTCAGCCCTGGCTGACCATGAGAATCATCTGAGAGGTTTTTAATTAATACTGATGCCAGGGCCCTACCCCAGACTAAATCAACATCTTTTGGGAACTGGACATTTGTATTTGTTAAAAACTTCCAAAGTGATCCTCACATGTAGCCCAAGTTTGTGAACTTTTGCTGTAGAGTGATAACAATAGCTATATCAAGGGTTTGGGACATCTGCTAGGAGTCTAAGTCTTTAAAACTGTGAGAGTTGAGCATATTGCCAAGGTGAGCACCTAAGAGCCCTTGAAGCCAGTTGTATGGTTTCCCCAAGCATTATCATCAATTTGGAATTTCCAGGCACTGAAGTGCCATTCCTACCTTACCTCCTTATGTCCTTGATTCCTCAAGCTGTGTATGTTTCATTAAAAAAAAAAAAACAAAAAAACCCAAAAAACAAAACTGAATTGATACTGACAAAAAATAATTATAAATTTTCTGGTCAGTGAGAATTTGTGTCGTTGACTGGGTTGAATGAAAGTGGATACTTACTCCTTATCTCCAATGTTCTCATCTATAAAATGTAAAAATACTTCTAAGTGAACTTCTTGAAGTAGGATGTGAATGACATCCCCATTGACATTTTCCTCACTGGGTTCCTGTAAGTATCAACTGATACATGAACTACTGCTCATTTGAAGGCTTGTCATTTGCAGGTTGTCATTATTTTAGGAGGTCCTGAAAGGCTCTAGCTATTATCTTCACATTGAAGACCCCATCTGCTGCTTTTAGAGATCTTGAGATCACACTGAGATTGTCCAGGGTGTATAAGGAAATGCATAAGAGCTAAAAGTCCAATCCAGCCATCATATATCTGAGAAAGAGTTGGGAGGGAAATAGAATGATGACTTTGGAAATAGAATAATAGGGTAATAGAGGATTTATTAGGGTGCCTGTTAAAGACACCAAAACATATCCCTTTGGAATAATATAACTTGGAACTAGTGACTATACTTCATCCAAGGGAGGTGTGGGCAGCATGATTATCTAATTATGGATTCAGTTGTCTAGCACATACAGAGAATGGGGTAGAGAAATAGGGGAAAAAAGAAAAATGAAGAAGCGCCTAGTATCTGGTCTTACTTTAAAAAAATGGTGTTGGATGATTGAAGAACTATGGATTTGTAAGTCATAGAGTTACTCTTTTGCCTGCATCTGAGCTCAAATAAAAGGAATTAAAAGAATATAATAGAATGTTCATAAATAACACCATCCCCCCCCACCGCTGCCAAAAAAAAAAAAAAAAGCTTGAAGCTTGTGCTTCATCATAGTCTTTGCTCATAAAACCGTTGGTTGGGTGTGGTCCAAGATTGGTAGCCTTTATACTATGTGAAGAAGTGAGGTCCCTTAAAATGCTTTTTGGGATTTTCTTTTCTTTCTTTCTTCCCCTCCCTTCTTTCCTTCCTACCTCCTTTAGTACCATAGTTGTTAAATAAACCAGGAAACTAAAAACAAACAACAACAAATGCCAAACAACAGCAAAAAACCAGGCATCTACTACTGTGTATTAAAGATTTTACTGCTGAGAGCCAAGCAAAGTCCCTCTCAGTCCTCTGAGATGTACAGGATACACAGGAAAGGTACAGTCCCCAGGGGTATCCTGTGAACAACCAACTTCTTGCTTGCCATCCAGATTTCTTTGTTTATTTTAAGTGAATTAGGTCCTTGGAAATAGAGTCACAGGGCTGGCCAATTTTCTCCTAGAAGAGTGGCAGTAAAGGAAAGCTGGAATGCATTAATCAAAAATGAGTCAATTAATTACAGCTCTCCTTCCCCTGTGGGGTCAGAACTAGTAACAGTAGGCCTCGAGTTATTTAGGGAATTAGACACTGAAGATGCCCTTTATAGAGCCAATTATGTGGAAATAAATTACTCTTTCAGATGACAATATGCTATTCTCTTGGAACACGTGGGGAGGGGTAACTTTTTGTCTCTGAACAGTCTGCATGTAGTTTTCCATGATAATTAATGCCTTTAAGCCATTTGTGGAAAAGCAAAAGTTTCTTTTGGCTCTGGTTCTTTGGCTATATTGATACCGGATGCTTAGAAAATGTGTGTGTGTGTGTGGGGGGGGGTTTATTTTGCTCAGTGATGTGTTGACATTTGAGTAGATTTCAAAAAGGTGTGACAGAAACTCCCAGCAGCTCAGAGAAGGTCTGGAAAGCAGACAAGTGGTGTAAATCACTTCCTAGCCCTTTATTCACCCCATGAGAATAACAGGGTGGAAAGTCTACAAACAGGTTTTAGAATTCACACTGCTCTGTTGTAAATGCTTGTGGCATGGAATGGTCACTGCTGTGAGGGGAAACAGGCAACTATAGTTGATGGCAACTAGGCCTTAAAGAGGGCCAAAGGACTCTCTGCCCTCCCTCGAGGGCAAGCACATTCCTCTCTGGTCCTTAGTGTCCCTCAGCCTTAGCTCCACCTAAGACCTAACCCATGTGGGGAGAAAGAAATGGGTCAGGATGCTCGTTGCAGCATGGTTTATAAAAGGAGCTTTCTCAGCAATGAATACCTTTTAGCAGCTAGAAAAGAATCAGACGGAGCTCTGGTTCCTGGCATGGAGAATCTGCCAGGCATATTGTTAAAGGAAAACAGAAAGTTGTAGAATAAGACATATGGTCTAATGCATTTATGTAAAACAGCCACAAACAAAACTATATGTTACCATGTGTGTATAAATATATATTAGGTTGTACCATATAAAATTGCCCTTTTAAAAGTTCAGAATTGTTTGAACATTGATAGTTTCATGTAGTTTAACTCAGGGTTTCTCAGCCATGGTACCATTACATTTTGGGCCAGGTAATTTTTGTTGTGGAGGCTGTCTTGTGTATTATAGGATGTTTAGCAGTATTACTGACCTTTACCCACTAGATGTTGTTATCACTTCCCAGTTGTGACAACCAAAAATGTCCCCATGGATTGCCGAATGTCCCGGGGTTGGGGTGGGGAGCAAAATCCTCTCCTGCCTTAGAACCATTTGTTTAACTTAATATATGTAAATAGAAAAATGTATGCCAAACTGATTTGTTATCAGTTATTTATGGGGAGGGGACTGGAAATGGGATGTTACAGCTTTAGCAGATCCGTATTGTTTTAAATTATTTTATAATGAGATTACATTCATGTATTACCAGTGTAATGAAAAAAAATCTCACTGGGATTATGTTTACACTACTAAAGAGTAGTGGGAGGGGCCCCTTGGTCCTCATAAAAAGTAACAGAAGGCAGCAAGAGTTAGGTCTCAGCCCCTTGTTCCCTCAGGCTTGCTTATAGTCCTGTGCTTTGTACTAGAGTTTTGGTAAGGACATTAATTGACTCTACTTGAATGCCTCCCTCTCCTTGGAGTAAAGGTGGGTTATTTGGGATCCATGTTTCTCTAAAGGGCCAAGAAGGCAGACTGGGGAGTTTCCAGTGAACTGGGGGGAGAATAGAGGAATGAGAAAGCCACCAAATGCACACATGTGCCCAAGGTCCAACAAGCCAGGGCAGGCAGGAGGATGACCCAAACCGACTGAGTCAAAATTCAGGTAGAAACGGAATATTAGGCCAAGGAGGAGGAAATAAGCATAATCAAATCAGAAGGAAACTGTGTGTGTGTGCGTGTGTGTGTGTGTGTGTGTGTGTAGTTCAATGTATGAGTGGTCACCTAGAACCAATGTTTGCTGTTTAGGAGAGTAGCCCTTACATCAGATGTACATCAGAATCACCTGGGAAAAGTTAAGAGGAATAGATCTCTAGACCTCACTTTGGACTGATTCAGAATCACTGAATAAGGGGCTAAGAAATCTGTAATTTTCAATAGAGACTACACTTTGGGAAACACTCCTTTGGGGTTGGTTTATGGATATGATGGTCCAGTTTAAAAGGTGATGGGAGGGGTGCCTGGGTGGCTCAGTCAGTTAAGTGTCCAACTTCAGCTCAGGTCATGATCTCACAGTATGTGAGTTCGAACCTCACATCAGGCTCTCTACTGTCAGTGCAGAAGCCTGCTTCAGATTCTCTCTCTCTCTCTCTCTCTCTCTCTCTCTCTCTGCCCCACCCCTACTCTCTCTCTCTCTCTTTCTCAAAAATAAACATTAAAAAAAGGTGGTTCCTATGACACAACAATTGCACTACTAGGTATTTATCCAAAGGATACACAAATGCTGATTCAAAGGGGCACATACACTCCAATGTTATAACAGCGCTATCAACAAGAGCCAAATTATGGGGTGCCTGGGAGGCTCAGTCAGTTAAGCATCCAACTTCAGCTCAGGTCATGATCTCGCAGTTGGTGAGTTTGAGCCCTGCAGTGGGCTCTGTGCTGACAGCTCAGAGCCTGGAGCCTGCAGCCTGCTTCGGATTCTGTGTCTCTCTCTTTCTCTGAACCTCCCCTGCTTGCACACTGTCTCTCTCTCTCAAAAATAAATAAACATTAAAAAAAATAGCCAAATTATGAAAAGAGTCCAAATGTCCATCAACTGATGAATGAATTAAGAAGATATGGTATATATATACAATGGAATACTACTCAGTGATGAAAAAGAATGAAATCTTGCCATTTGCAGCAACATGGATGGAATTGGAGGCTATTATGCTAAAGTGAAATAAGTCGGCCAAAGAAAGATGTCATGATTTCACTCATATGTGGAATTTCAGATACTTAACAGATGATCATAGGGGAAGGGAAGGAAAAATAAGACAAAAACAGAGAGGGAGGCAAACCACAAGAGACTCAAATACAGAGAACAAACTGAGGGTTGATGGGGTGGGTTAATGAGTGATGGGAATTAAGGAGGGCACTTAATGGGATGAGTGCTGGGTGTTACACGTGAGCGATGAATCACTGGGTTCTACTCCTGAACCCAATACTACACTGTATGTTAACTAACTTGAGAATTAAAAAACAACAAAAAAAAAAAAGGTGGGAAAGGGGTGCCTGGGTGGTTCAGAAACAAGTTAAGAGTCAACTTGTGATTTTAGCTCAGGTCGTGATCTCATGATTGGTTGTGGAATTGAGCCCTGTGTTGGCCTCTGTGCTGGATGTGGATGGAGCCTGCTTGGGCTTCTCTCTCCCCTTCTCCCTCTGCTCTTCCCCTGCTCACATGCATATGCATGTTCTCTCTCTCTCTCACTCTCAAAAAAAAAAAAGGTGGTGGGAAAATAATACATGGGTCATGGTATTTCCCAGCAGGCTCCATGTTCTGCTTTCTCAGACAACTAAGATTGAGGTGATAATGATCAAGGTAGAATATTGGGTTTTATCTTAGTTAAGGCTGCTATAACAAAAATACCATAGGCTGTGTGGCCTAAAGACAAACATTTATTTCTCATAGTTCTGAAGGCTGGGAAGTCCAAGATCAAGGTGCTGGCAGATTCAGTGTCTGGTGAGGCCCTACTTCCTGATTCATAAAAGGATGTGTCCTTACATGGTAGAAGGGGAGAGGAAACTCTGTGGGGCCTCTTTTATTAGGGCATTAATCCCACTCATGAGAATGCTACCCTTATGACCTAATCACCTCCCAAAGGCCCCACCTTCTAACGTAATCACACTGGGAGTTAGGATTTCAATATATGAATTTGGGGGAGACACAAACATTCAGTCCATAACAGATTGGTTGTGAGATGAGGAGGCTCTTCATCAATTTCATTTTTTAATGTATCGAAAGGGACCAAGTGTACATTACCAAGTTATAATGAACATTATTCTTATTCCAAATTGGTGTTTCAAGATAGTAGAAGAAGGGAGAAGCACTTCTTGATTTATCTGACAGCTATTTATTGAACATCTCTGACTTTAGACTAAAGTATAAGAATTGAAGATGAATGAGATAGTCTCCATTCAGAAGGGGACTGGAGATTCCCTGAGGACACATGTATGCAAACATCTCCTTATACATAGGGCAGGATGACTTTGGGGCTGGGAAGACAATATAAACAGTGTGCTGTGGGCCCGACAGAAATGGCAGTGAGCTGCCTGTGTGAAGGCTCACCAAGGCTAGAGTGTGAAAACTGTACTTATTTGTATCATTACTACTCACTGCCCTACTGAACTGTTTTGTTTTGATTTAGTATGTGGGTGGCCAGAACATTCAGAAAAAACTGAACCCCTTCTAAGTGTTGTTTTAAATTTTTTTTTAATGTTTATTTATTTTTGAGACAGGGAGAGACAGAACATGAACAGGGGAGGGTCAGAGAGAGGGAGACACAGAATCTGAAGCAGGCTCCAGGCTCTGAGCCCTCAGCCCAGAGCCCGATGCGGGGCTCAAACTCACGGACTGCAAGATCATGACCTGAGCTGAAGTCAGCTGCTCAACCGACTGAGCCACCCAGGCACCCCTCTAAGTGTTGTTTTAATATTATAAGAAGTTTCAAACATACAGTTTTAAAGAGTAGTGGTGGTAGAGTGGACATGGGTATAGTGAACATTTCTGGGCCTTACATGTAGATTCAACAATTACTAACACTTTACCATATTTGCTTTTTATATGCACAATTTGAGTGTAATTTGTAAACATTGTAACACTTCATCCCTAAATATTTTTGCATACTTCTCCTAAGATTAAGAATTTTCTTTTTATAATTATCTTATCTATGGAAGTTAATGGTAATTTCATAGTATTGTTTAACCTATACTTCATATGCAAATTTCCACTGTGCCCAAAATGAAGCCTATAAAAGAGAGCCTATAACTTCTTTTCATCTTTTTGAAACCAGGTTCTAGACTAAATTCAAATATTGCATTTGGTTGTTAAACTTTAGTAGTTCTTTTTCCTCTTTCTTTCTTTCTTCCTTTCTTTTTTTTTTGAAGAGTTCAGCTTCATTGTCTTATAGATTCTTGACTTCTCTGTTTCCTCATAGAACATTTCACTTGTTGCTTGAGTCCTTGTTATTTCCTGAAAACTGACACTTAAGTGTAGAGGCTTAACTGATAGATTCAGGTTAAAATTTTTTGATGAGAATACTGAAAATGCTTAATAGATTATGTGAATTTTAAATTACGTAACATCAATTCTTCTAAGTTTTTTTTTAAGTTGAGATGGAAATTGGGAATATAGTCAGTGGCTAAAGCCAAATAGATATATTATGGTATTGGACTCATTTTAGTTCACAAAATGACCAAATAGAAGGCCAGTGTCTCTTTTTACACTATCAGGTTTAGAAATCAAGATGATGACTGGTGGAACACCAGTGGACATTTCATTTCATGCATTTCATTCTTTAACTCCAGACTAACTGCATAAAATATAGTTGGGTTCACACTGGGCTACAGAAAACTGGACAAATTTAAAAATGTTCTGGAAATGAACAAAAAGAGCAAATAAGGGGACCTCTCTTGAGCCCTCTAGTTAGAAAATAGGAAGGACTAGAAGAAATTAAGAAAAATAAGTATTAATAACTATCATATAAGACTGCTTGTGGGGACTTGATAATTAAGCAAACCCTCCTCCACTAGAGGTTTTGGTCAACTTTACAGACATAGTTCTCATGTGAAGATAAAAAGCAGAGTGTCAGTCATATTACTCCAATCTGGGATTCACTAGGAAAGCTGGATTAGAGAAGGTGGTTTGTACTGGAGGTGGAAGTGGGGCTTTCTACACAGTAGTGCCCCTGAACTGAACTGACTTAGCCTTTGTGATAGTTAATTTTAAGTGTTAGTTTGACTGAGCTGTGAGGTGCCCAGATATTTTGTCAAACATTATTCTGGATGTGTCTGTGAGGGTGTTTTTGTATGAGATTAATCTATGAATCGTTAGACTGAGTAAAGCAGATTGCCCTCTCTGATGTGCTTGGCCCTCATTCAATCCATTGAAGGTCTGAACAGAATAAAAGAGTGAGTAAAAAAGAATTCTTTCTCTTATAATAACACCAGCTTTTCTGGTTCTCAGGCCTCTAACTCTACCATTGACTCTCCTGAGTCTTCACTTTCTCCCTAGATCTTGAGACTTCTCAGCTTCCAAATTGTGTGAGCCAATCCTTATAATGAACTTTTTTATAATATCTATCTCTCTATATATCTCATCAACCAATTGATCAATCAGTCATTCTCCTATTGGTTCTGTTTCTCTGGAGAATACTGACTAATACAGCTTCCCATTTGTGAGTAGGGCAGCTGAAGAGTTTTTCCTGGTCTGCTTCTGCATGGTAGGAAGGAAGTGAATCATGAGCAGTGATAGCTGTCCTTCCATAAACCAGATATGTCATTCTCAGCCTATAGGGATCAGGGAGTGAGAGGAAACCTCAGAGAATGGTAAAAATTCCTTCATTAGAATCCTCCAAGGGGATGGAAAAATTGGACATCAGAACCAACCTGAGGGTTTAAAGGAAGCTGTGGAAAGGAATTCCATTTATCAATTGGTTGTATTAAGGATTAGAATCCATGTATTGTGAGATCTTAAATATTGTCTCAAAAAGGAAGCTTACCTGAGCTGACTCTAATAAGAAAAACTAATTATGGGGCTAGATTCAGCCAGTAGATCAAGACAGACACTATTTTAAGATACACTGTATCTTAGATGCACTAATAAACACCACAAATTGTTTTAAGTTATTTGTCCTGCATGGACAAATTAGGGGCATCTAATCCACCTTACTAGTATAAATTTATAAGTGCTCAAAAATTACAAAGAACATTAATGGTATACAAAATGGCTTTCGATTAGGATAAATTTGATTCTGTTACACATGGTAAAATCTGCCTTATTGTGATAGATTGTCTATCAGGAAAGTTCAATTAATCGGCAATTTTGTGTAAGGGCAGCTTAAATATGTTTGGTCTTTTCTCTGTTGGACATAATTAACTAGATAGCCAAGAACTACTGCCAAGGACATTTAGTTATGGATGAAATATTTTTTAACTCAGGTGATAACAATAACAGCAAAAGCACCCATACTTTTGTTTCTAGTTTTGAGCAGTTCATTCAATAGTGCTAGAGGTTTTAAATGGCCTTGTATTTGTTTTTATTTTTAATATATGAAGTTTATTGTCAAGTTTGTTTCCATACAACACCCAGTGCCCATTCCAAAAGGTGCCCTCCTCAATACCCATCACCCACCCACCCCTCCCTCCCACCCCCCATCAACCCTCAGTTTGTTCTCAGTTTTTAAGAGTCTCTTATGCTTTGGGTCTCTTCCACTCTAATCTTTTTTTTTTTTCCTTCCCCTCCCCCATGGGTTTCTGTTAAGTTTCTCAGGATCCACATAAGAGTGAAACCATATGATATCTGTCTTTCTTTGTATGGCTTATTTCACTTAGCATAGCACTCTCCAGTTCCATCCATGTTGCTACAAAGAGCTATATTTTATTCTTTCTCATTGCCAACTAGTACTCTATTGTGTACATAAACCACAATTTCTTTATCCATTCATCAGTTGGCTCTTTCCATAATTTGGCTATTGTTGAGAGTGCTGCTATAAACATTGGGGTACAAGTGCCCCTATGCATCAGTACTCCTGTATCCCTTGGGTAAATTCCTAGCAGTGCTACTGCTGGGTCATAGGGTAGGTCTATTTTTAATTTTTTTGAGGAACCTCCATACTGTTTTCCAGAGCGGCTGCACCAATTTGCATTCCCACCAACAGTGCAAGAAGGTTCCCGTTTCTCCATATCTTCTCCAGCATCTATAGTTTCCTGATTTGTTCATTTTGGCCACTCTGATTGGTGTGAGGTGATATCTGAGTGTGGTTTTGATTTGTATTTCCCTGATGAGGAGGGGCGTTGAGCATCTTTTCATGTGCCTGTTGGCCATCCGGATGTCTTCTTTAGAGAAGTGTCTATTCATGTTTTCTGCCCATTTCTTCACTGGGTTATTTGTTTTTCGGGTGTGGAGTTTGGTGAGCTCTTTATAGATTTGGGATACTAGCCCTTTGTCTGATATGTCATTTGCAAGTATCTTTTCCCATTCCGTTGGTTGCCTTTTAGTTTTGTTGGTTGTTTCCTTTGCTGTGCAGAAGGTTTTATCTTCATGAGGTCCCAATAGTTAATTTTTGCTTTTAATTCCCTTGCCTTTGGGGATGTGTCAAGTAAGAGATTGCTACGGCTGAGGTCAGAGAGGTCTTTTCCTGCTTTCTCCTCTAGGGTTGTGATGGTTTCCTGTCTCACATTCAGGTCCTTTATCCATTTTGAGTTTATTTTTGTGAATGGTGTGAGAAAGTGGTCTAGTTTCAACCTTCTGCATGTTGCTGTCCAGTTCTCCCAGCACCATTTGTTAAAGAGGCTGTCTTTTTTCCATTGGATGTTCTTTCCTGCTTTGTCAAAGATGAGTTGGCCATACGTTTGTGGGTCTAGTTCTGGGGTTTCTATTCTATTCCATTGGTCTATGTGTCTGTTTTTGTGTAAATGGCCTTGTATTTGAAAGTAGTGTCTCTATGTCTCTGTATTTACTTACATAGCCCTTCTTCCTGAAATGCAGTTAAAAAAATTGTTGCAATCTTGCTCATCCTGACCAGATTTCCCCCAAATATACATTAAAAAAACCTATTTATGGTTAATGTAATTCATTAATTCATTAATTCAATTAAATCAGTGAAATCTGCTCCTATGAAGTGAAAAGCCCTATGCCAGTTTTTAGAGACACAGATGTTCAATATAGTCTCTTCTCTCGAGTTGCTCCTGATCTAATCTGTAATTGCTCTCAAAATTAAGGTAAGAACAGACCATATTTCATTATCCAGGAGGAATTTCTACCACTTCCTTTGGTGGTGGTTCTGGATTAAGAAACTTCTGCCATACTGTCCCTGGCATGGCTGCTCCAATACTAAAGCAACATTTCCAGGTATCATTTGGAGGTGACCACCCCTGGTCTCCCCCCATAAAAGCTCTAGAAGCCTAGAAAGTCAGATTCTTGATGTGGCCGGAATGTGTCTCTGTACCATAGCCTTTTAGTTGAACACTTATTGATTATCTACTATTGATGAGGTACTTTGCTAGGTATTGAGTCTTAGCCTCAAGGGACAACCTAGTAGGGGAGACAGATGTTTGAATAAAAAATTAATGAATAGAGTAGAAGTATGTACATGGAAAGGAATACCACAGATTAGTTTTGTCTGAATGAGGGGTTATCCAGGAAAATGTTCACAGAGGAGGGACCACTGAGCAGAAGTTTGGAAATTAAGTTGGAGCTTTATGGATGGGTCATGTATGGCAAGGCAGTTCAGTCACTATATAAAACATGTGTAAAAGAGAGTCATAAATAGGAAGGTGTGATGTCTGCATTATTAGTAGCAGCTCTTCATTTGAGCCACGGTTTCCAGATCTAATGTGGCTGGAGATGGAGGGGAATGGAAGGTAGAACGTCACATCCTTCAGAGACATATGTTGAGAACTTTCAGATGTAGGGATGTTAAAAGGTATAACTCTTCCTTTCATTACTTTTCTCATTAAGTAGGACTAGCCCACAGATGGCCTCAGTTTCCCTGGGAGCTGCATTTTTTCCTCATGACTAGGGAAATGATGGGGATGGTCCCCCATGTAGTCTGATAAAGGATTCTAGTTGACAGACCTGATGGGAACTGGCCTCAGAGCTGTACATATCAGCTTGCTTTTGGCTTTATATTTGATGGACGATTCTTCCATCTCTGGAAGAGATAGTAACTACATTAGGGAGAGGACACCTGCAACAGTCTGTTCTCCAACAATGGGGTTAGGATTGGTTCTCCTGCTTAGTGATAACAAACAACCAAAAAAAAAAACCAAAACCAAAAACAAAAACAGCCCATACAGCACCAAAGAAGAGAAGCAATGTTTTAAGACATAGGAGAAACATATAAAATATAAATTAATTTGGTTTACTGTGAGAATCAGAAGAGAATTTTGGAAAATGTTTTGATAGGTTTTATTAACATGTAAGAGGAAATCACCTCTATGAACAAGAAAAAAGGAAGGAGCATTATTGAAACAAAAAGACATAGTAGTCAAATCAAAATCCATACTGAGGGTAAAAAAGAACAAATTGACAAGTAGAGAAAATTGAATAAGTAATGTATAACGATGGCTTTAAATGTTTTTTAAAAGCTGTCAGTCTCTTTCTTTAATGCAAGCTTATGTAGACTTTCACCATGTAAAGGTAATGAATGAGTTTTTGGTCGAAGTGTAGGTAGGGTCCTGGGGCTCCCTCTATTACACTTTCATCCTTGACCCAAATAGTGGATCTTAAAAGGCTTCTCTAGAACTGTCACTGAAGTTTCTCTAGAACACTGAAAAACACTGAGGTAGAGAATGAAATTGAGAAGGCACTCCCAGAATACGTGACAAAAAGTTGAAAACTATGTGAGAAGATGATAAATATGATGGGAGTGATCACAAAAATCTAGCCCATGAATAATAGATATTATTGGAGGGGAATACATGATTAATTAAGGTAGAATTAATTTGTAATACAAGTGTAATAAGAAAACTCCTTATCTATATATACAAGCAAACAAATAAAAAACCAAATCTGAACCAAGAGTTGAGAAAGTTCTTGCCTTCCAGGCAAGATTAAGAGATCTATCATTGGATATATCCCGGCGAAATTTATGAATTTCAAGAGTAAGCAAAAATGTTATCTATCATTTATTATGTATTTGACACTAAACATTATCATTCTCTACAAGAGTAGTTTAAGATGCAGAGCTTTATTCAGCAACAAGGTGGTGAAGTTGGGGCTCTGAGAAGTTACAAAATCTCATCATCACTGAGCAGCAATACTCAGTGGTCAAATTTAGATTTAAACATATGTATGCAAATTACCTAAACAAATTACCTAAGAAAGACACAATTTCAGGTTGTTTTCAACTTTTTGGTAATCCAGAACACCAGAAAACTTGGAGAAATACCTATGGCAATGCTTCTTACTACTGTTTTCTCATCAGAATCACTCTTGAAGCTTTATAAAAATCACCGATGAGTAAAACTCATGCTAGACTGATCATATCTGGAAGTAGCATTACACAGCCAAACACTGAGATCTGCTGTTCTACAGAAATTTTCAGGAAAAATAAGATTGTGACACAGAAATTCTAAGCCCACTCGAATTTATGTGTGAAGGCAATAGAATGACATTTGTGTATCGTTAAGATTTTTGTACAATATACTGTCTAGGTATTCTTCCTGAAAGATATACTTATGCATCTATCAGTTCAATGAGAAATGAACCCATACTAAACTGTGAGGAGTGCTAATAGAAAAAAAGATACACCAGAGAGCATTGACACTTACCAAATATGCACAAATAGATGTGGTAACTGGTGTGAATATGGTTGCGAAGTTGAATGTAACAGTCTTTTTTTTTTTTTTTAAGCATTAAAAAAAAAGTCTATTTATTTATTTTTGAGAGAGACAGTGTGAGCAGGGGAAGGACAGAGAGAGAGGGAGACACAGAATCTGAAGCAGGCTCCAGCACAGAGCCCGACGTGGGGCTCGAACCCACCAACTGTGAGATCGTTACCTGAGCCGAAGTCAGACACTTAACTTGATTGAGCCACACAGGCACTTCTTGAATGTAACAATCTTAAAAGATCATAAAAGAATGTGTTAAAGACAATAGTGATGATGGGATTTGAAACCCCAGATTAAAATAAAGACCTGGAAATTGCAAAGGACGCAGAGAAAGAAAGAGGTCTCAATTCCTTGTCTTCCATGGTAGGAAACAGAAAGTTGTTTGGTTCTTGATATTTAATATCCAGATAATTTTTTTAAACATTTATTCATTTTTGAGAGTGAGAGAGACAGAGCATGAGCAGGGGAGGGGCAGAGAGAGAGAGAGAGAGAGAGAGAGGGAAACACAGAATCTGAAGTAGGCTCCATACTCTGAGCTGTCAGCATAGAGCCTGACACAGGGCTTGAACTCACAAAACTGTGAGAACATGACCTCAGCTGAAGTCAGACGCTTAACTGACTGAGCCACCCAGGCACCCCTTTAATATCTAGATAAATGCAGGTTTAGGAATGTTTTTGAAAAGTGCAAAAATAAACCACTAATGCAATTAAAATCAGGCTATATTATGTCAGTGCAGAAAACCAGAACTGAAGTGGGTTAAGGAAAGAATGGAATAAGAAAGTGAAGACAAGTAGAGACAACTTTTCTAAGGATTTCTACTGTGAAAATTACCAGAAAACCAGGGCAGTAGCTGGAGGAAGGTATGGGTTAAGGGACGGTTTCTCTTTTGTTGTTAAAGATGGATGCCAGTAGTCCTATTTGTATGCCAACAGGAAAGATGCAGTAGGGAAGAAGAAACTGATAATATGAAAGGGGAAGAAGACAATGGCTGGAGTGAAGTCCCTGAGGAGGTGAGAGTGATGAGGTCCAGGATATAGGTAGAAAGATACCTTAGGTGAGAGCATAGACAGTTTATCCATTGTTACAGGGGAAAGGGAGAATATGTGACTATAACAATTATTTCCTTTGGGCCCTCGGACTATTACTCAACTTTTTTGTGCCTTATTTTTGGCTCTGTATAATGCAGAAGATAATACCTCATGAAGTAAGGGTTTGTGGTGATTAAATGAGTTCATGTGTATAAATTGTTCAGAGCAGTGCTTGGGAAATAGCAAATAGCAAGTAGTCAATTAATTATTATTTCCTTAATAAATTATTATATAAATTATAAAAATTTATATATATATATATTTATATTTATATATATTTAATTATGTAAATTGTTTCCTTAATAAATTATTATTTCCTTGAAAAATAAGTACAGATGAAAAAAGTTCTGCAGATGGATAATAGTGATGATTGCACAATGTGAATGTACTTAAAGATGTTTAAAATGGTAAATTTTATTTTATGTATATTTTACTGCAATTAAAAAATAAATGTAGGTAAGTTGATGGAGTTTGGGATGGCAAGATAAGGTAGATTTGTCTGATTGGAACGATTTTTTCTATGAAATGATGCCTTTATAACTGAAAATGAGATGGGGAAGGGGTTTGATGATTTGAGAAAGAGAACAGATATGAAATAATCCTCCCAGAGACTGAGAATGTAAGTTTAGTAGGAAAGTATAGTAGGATTGTCTGGGTGTATAGGGTGCTTATTTGAAATCTGGTTGCAAATTGGAAGTAAGTTCAGTAACCAGGTGCTTCTTTGGCACAGAAGTGGAGTAAGTGGGTTGCTGGATTAGCCAGGGCTGGTGTCTAACCAAAGTGAGTATAGTAAAAGGAGAAAGGGGCAAGGCAGCTAGGGTGTTTGCAAAAGAGAGTGCTGAGCCATGGAACTTAGCACTGTATAATAAAGTAAAATAGTCTCAGGCAAATCTGATCATGAAGAAACATAATTTAAGAAATAAGAAAGAGTGGGGCACCTGGGTGGCTCAGTCGGCCGAGCATCCCGACTCTTGATTTTAGCTTGGGTCACGGTCTCATGGTTGGTGAGTTCAAGCCCTGCTGTCAGCACAGAGCCTGCTTGGGATTCTCTCTCTTCCTCTCTCTCTGACTCACTCCTGCTTGCACTCTCTCTGTCTCAAAATAAATAAATAAACCTAAAAAAAAAAAGAAATGAAAAAGAGTAACAACAATAGACATTGAGGAAAATATTACCGTTTTCTGAGATGGAAATGGCTATGGGATATTTAGATAATTGCTCAGGAATTCAGCTTGCCCTAATTTAGTATACTTTAGTGGTTCAGAGCTGAACTTAAGGAAGAATTTGGAAAGGATTTTCTTTTGTATGTGACAAGAGTCTATTGAGCTATTTTCTCTTCCCCTTTGCTGTCATTTCAAACTCTGAGACATGAGGGCCTTGTTAATCTTCATTCTGTCCTTCAGAGGTGAGACTTGAAATACAACTTCCAATTTACAGAAGAGTAGATTCAGAGGTGACACCTTCCAGTCATAGTTTATCTCCTATGTCAGCACCAGGACATCTATAATGAGGTGCTGGAAAAGACTTAGAAGGACGACTCTTGGAATAGGTCTTCTAGGTGCTTGCCAATTGAATGTTGGATGATTTGTTCTTGTTTCTTCCCAGGAAGTGAAGTTAAACTCAGTTTGTTTGCAATTTTCAGGATACTACAACACAGCTGCCCTTAATTGACTTGAATGTACTTATAAGCAATTGGTTTCTTTAAGTTTTTGAAAGGGAGGCAGTTGGTTGCAAGGTGGGTTGAAAATTTTACATGAATAAAGACCTCACAGAAGACTGAATAAATCACTAGAGTCAAAAAAACCATCCAGTTCTCAGCGGTCATGCAGGTCATGTCATGTCATGTCATCAGTAAATCTGTCATGTGTCATAGGAGGTAAAAAGAAAAGCTGCAAAAAGTTATGGAGTTCATGGACTCTGACTCATGGTTTTATTTTCCTCCCAGCTTTGTTAAGATATAATTGATGTATAACATTGTGTAAATGTAAGGTGTACAACATAATGATTTGATATACGTATATACTATGAAGTTGATCACCACATAAGGTTAGTTATCACATTTATCACCTCACAAAATTTTTGTATGAAAACTTTAAAATATACTACCTTAGCAACTTTCAAACATATAAAACACTATTGTCAACTAGGGTCACCATACTGTACATTATATCCCCAGAATTTACCTATTTTACAACTGAAAGTTCATGTCCTTTAACTACCTTCACCCATTTCTCCCACTCAACTCCCACCTCCTGCACTGGGCAACCTGCAGTCTACTCTCTGTTTCTATGACTTTTTTAGATTCCACATATAAATGAGATGGTACAGTATTTGTCTTTCTATGTCTGACTTACTTCACTTAGCATAATGTCCTTCAGGTTCATTCATGTTGTTGCAATGGGAGGATTTCCTTTTTATTTATGGCTGAATAATATTCCAGTGTGTGTGTGTGTGTGTGTGTGTGTGTGTGTGTATGGTGTATATATATATATATATATATATATATATATATATCACATTTTCTGTATCTGTTTATTTGTTGAATGGATATCTAGGTTGGTGCTTTGTCTTGGCTCTTATAAATAATGCAGATAGGAGTGCAGATAACTCTTGAAGTTAGGGATTTCATTTCCTTTGGATATATACTGGATATGGAATTATTGGATTATATAGTACTTCCACTTTTAATTTTTTAAAGTTTATCTTTATTTTGAGAGAGAGGTGGGGGAGGCACAGAGAGAGAGAGAGAGAGAGAGAGAGAGAGAGAAGCCCAAGCAGGCTCTGTGGCTGCCAGTGTGGAGCCCAATTTGGGGCTCAATTCACAAACCATGAGATCATACCTGAGCCGATACCAAGAGTAAGATGCTTAAATGACCTGAGCCACCCAGGAGCCCCTCCACTTTTAATTTTTTAAGGAATGTTCATACTATTTTCCATATTCACCTTATAAAATGACATTCCCAACATTAGTGTACAAGAGTTACCTTTTCTTCACAACCTTGCCAGATCTTGCTATCTTTTGTTTTTTTGATGATAGCCACTGTAACTGATATGAAGTGATATCTCATTGTGGTTTTGATTTGCATTTCCTTGATGTATAGTGATGTTGAGTAAGTTTACATATACCTGTTGGCCATTTGAATATCTTCTTTGGAAAAATGTCTATTCAGGTCTTTTGTCTATTTAAATTTTTTTTTAATTTTTATTTTTGAGAGACAGAGAGAGACAGAGCATGATCAGGGGAGGGGCAGAGAGAGAGAGGGAGACACAGAATCTGAAGCAGGCTCAGGCTCTAAGTTGTTGGCATAGAACCTAACACAGGGCTTGAATTCACAAGCTGTGAGATCATGACCTGAGCCAAAGTCAGACACTTAATGGACTGAGCCATGCTCTTTTGTCTATTTTTAATCAGATTATTTATTTATTTGATATTTAACTGTATGAGTTCTTTATTTATTTTGGATATTAACTCCTTTTCAGATACTTGGTTTGCAAATATTTTCTCCCTTTCTGTAGGTTGCCTTTTCATTTTATTGATCTTACTTTTCCTATGCAGAGCCTTTTTAGTTAGCTGTAATCTCACTTGTTTATGTTTGCTTTTGTTGCTTGTGCTTTTGATGTGATATCCAAAAAATCATTGCCAAGACCAGTGTTTAGGAGCTTTTCCCCAGTGTTTTCTTCTAGGAGTTTTATACTTTCAGGTCTTACATTGAAGTCTTTAATGTATTTCAAGTTAATTTTTGTGAGTGATATAAGGTAGGTGTCCAGTTTCATTCTTTTGCACAGGGAAAATTCATAAAATGTTTTCCCAACAGCATTTATTAAAGAGACTGTCTTTTCTCCATTTAGTATTCTTGGCCCTTTGTCAAATGTTTGTTGACTGTATGGACATAGGTTTATTTCTGGGCTCTTAATTTAGTTCCATACTTTTATGTGTCTGTTTTTGTGCCAGTACCAAACTGTTTTGCTTACTATAGTTTGAAATATAGTTTGAAATCAGGAAGTATGATGCCTCCAGCTTTGTTTTTCTTTTTCAGGATTGCTTTTGCTATTCGGGGTCTTATGTGGTTCCATATGAATTTTAGGATTGTTTTTCTATCTTTCTGAAAAATGCTATTTGACAGGGATGGCATTGAATCTATAGCTGGCTTTGGGTACTGTTGACATTTTAACAATATTAATTCTTCTAATCCATGAACATGGGACATCTTTCCATTTATTTGTGTTCTATTAAATTTTTTAAAATCAATGTCTTATAGTTTTCAGTGTATAGGTCTTTTGCTATCTTGGTTAAATTTCTTGCTTAGTATTTTATTGTTTCTGATGCTATTGCAAATTTCTTTTCAGATGTTTTTTTGTTGGTATATAGAAATGCAACTGACTTCTGTAGGCTTATTTTGTACCTTTCAACTTTACTGACTGTTGATTAGTTCTAACAATTTTTCAGTCGAGTCCTTTAGATTTTCTGAGTAACAGGTCATGTTACTTGAAAGCAGAGAAAGTTTACTTCTTCCTTTCCAATTTGGAGGGCTTTTATTTCTTTTTTTTTGCCTGATTGCTTTGGCTAGGACTTTTAGTACTCCATTGAGTAAGAGTGGTGAGGTGGGATCCCTTGCTTTATGCCCAGTCTTAAAGGAAAAATTTCAAAACTTTTACCACTGAGTATGATGTAATTGTGGACTTGTCATATATGGCTTTTATTATGTTGAGATATATTCCTTCTATACCCAGTTTGTTGAGTATTTTTATCTTGAATGGATGTTGAATTTTTCAAATGCTTGTTCTGTCTCTATTGAGATCATCATGTGATTTTTATTTTTTTCATTAGTGTGGTGTTTCACATTATTTCACATTTATTGATTTGTCTGTGATTGGATGGGCCTACTGGCTGGGCTTCATATTCATGCAGGGCTGCTAATTGGGCTTCCTGATCAGGTGGGACTAGTGAGTGTGCTCTGCAGTTACACAGGACCAATAGCTGGGCTCTCAATCACCTCTGGTTGGGTGAGGTCACAGGCTCTATTCCCCTGTAGGGTGGAGTCACTTGTTAGACTCTGATTTGACAGGGCAATGGCTAGGCTCTGCAATCTTTCCTGGTTGGGTCAGGTCTCAGGCTGTGCTCCCTGACTAGATGGTGACACTGGCTTGTCCAATGTTTAGGCAAGGCTGAAGACTTGGCTTTCTGATTAGATAGAGCATCAGGCTATGCTCTTTGATCAGGCAGGGCTCAGACATCAGTCTGTGCTCCAAAGTTGGCAGGACTACAAGCTGGGCTTCACAGTTAAGGTAGGCTGCTGGTTGTGTTTTGCTGTTGGGCTGTCTGGGCTCTCTTGCTGGAAGGGGCCTCTAGCTGTATCCCACAGTTGGGTGGGGCTGGAGATTATGCTTGATGGTTGGGCAGGATCATTGTCTGGATTCTCTTGCTGGGTGAAGTTATAGGCTTCTAAATGTGCAGATTGGGCTGTCTGCCTAGGTATGACCACAGGTTGTGTTTAGCAATTGAGCAGCACTGTACATTGGACTCAGTGGCTGGGTGGTACGATGGCTGGGCTCCAAAGCTGCCCAGGGTCACTGTTCAGGCTCTGTGGTAATGTGGGGCTGGAGGTTATACTTAATAGTTGGACAGTATTTCTGGCTTGGCTTTCTGCTCAAATGGGGCTGTGAGATATGCTCTGTAGAGGCCCAGGTTCTCTGGCAAGGCTTCATGGGTGGGCAGGACTGGAGGCTATACTCAGAGGTTGGACAGGGCTGTGAATTTGCTTTCTTGCTCAGGAGGGGCCAAAAATGAGCTCCATGGCTGGTACAGAACTGCCAATTGAACTCCCTCACCAAATAAAGCTACCAGCTCAGCTCTGTAGATGAGCAGAACCATTTGGGATCTCTGCTTGGGCACTACTGCAAGAAGGAATGTGATCTGTTAAGATTTAAATGCTGATTGCTGTAAACCCCACTCTTCTCTATTTTTACCTATTGCCCAATGGTCAAGCCTGCAGATGCCCCTAGTGATTCCCATGAGGTGAGACCCAAGTAGGCTTCCTGGAAAGCATCCTATAACAGTGTGGGGGCTGGATATCCACCTTGGGCTTTCTTTCTCCCACTGGAAAAAGGGCCTACAGCCCAAAGGGTGCCTTTTTAATGCAGTGCTATGTCAGCTCCCAAGGGTGGGGGAGCTTGGATCAGAGTGTAGTCACTGCTCTTATTCTTCTAATGTGGTCCTTCTTGGCCTCTGCAATCTAGGGGGTCCTTCAGCCTTACTCCTGTGTTCTGGGATTTTTACAGTGCTCTTTTGTGTATGGATAATTGCTAGTTGGTTTTCTTGTGAAGAGGACTGAAGCTGGGAATGATCAGTGTCACCATCTTGATGATGTCATTCCCAGGTTTATGGATTAGTTTGGAGGTAAACATCAGTCTTTTCAACTATATTTCTGCACACATTTTTATGGCAAGCAGAATTCCTTTCTATCTAACCTCACAAAGTGCATCTGTACTTATGGCTTCTAAAGTCCTTGGGTTTAAAAAAAATAATAGAATAGGCTAGCATTGCTTGGCAGACCCTTAATCATTTTTATTGGCTTCATAATCAACCTCAAGCCCTAGGGATCAAGCAATATCCTGGGCCAAGCCTTCCTCAGAGATGAAGCTTTTGCAAAGATCTTGTGACTTTCAGCAATAGGTCAACTTCCCATCACTTACCTATATATTTTATACCTCTCCAACATATCATAATCACTTATGTCCACATGAAAGACACAAAGAGAGGGTAAGGTGAGAAACTCTATGATGTTTCCTCTTTTAATTTGCCTTCAGTCCAGGAGATCATAAATGTAAAGGACTATAAATGCTATAAAATAGCACAGATATCTTAGGTCATGACACTGCTAGAAATTCTTGATTTCTAGCTCAGTAGATCAGACCATACCTGACATAAAGTGAGGTTTTGTTAGCTGATATGGCTCTTTTCAGACTACATGTTCATCAGAAAGAAAGAGGGAGAAGAGGAAATGCTGTGCTGTGATTGGAAGTCAATAGCATATAGTGGGTGATAATTCTTAGATTTGGTGTCAAAGAGACTGGATCTGAGTCCCAGCTTTTCCATTTTCTATCTGTGTTACCTTGAACAAGCTATTTAACCTTTGAACCTTAGCTTTTCATGTATAAGATGGGGACTTATAATACCTACTTCATAGGGTTGTTATAAGAATTAAGTGAATTAATGTATATAAAGTTTGGAGTTCATAGTCTGAAATATAGGCATATGATAAGAGTTCAATAATAAGCAATTTTCGTTCAGTTTTATAGTAAATATCAGTGCTTCGAAGTTAAATATACTTTCTCCAAAATTGGGGTTGAGTACACTGTGCTTATTGCCCTTTAGCTCTTAGTTAATCAGTACCATATGTCTGCTTGGCCCTGAGGTGAAGTAGCTCAGACAGAAATGGAATGCACTAACCTTGCCTCAGTAGTAGCCTGGGGAAAACCCAGCCATGGGGCTCTTGCAGTTTTGGGGACAAGCAGTACAAAGAAAACTACCCTCCATCCTGAGGGTGTGTCAAATTTGAATGTTTCTATCATAAAATGAATGATCTATTACTAGTTGTATTTTTTTGAGCACTTGGTCCAAGCTGAATGAATCATTGCTTACTTCTCAAGGAATGTTAAGTTCTAGCTGAGGAGATACAACCAACACACATGAAAAAGCAATTGGATAATTTCGGAATGTGAAACATACCAAGTGAATGGTAGAGCTGATGAATGAAGAAGGAGAATAAGATCCCTGTGTTTTAGAGTGGCCAGTGGGATTGCTTGGCCTTGGATTGGCCAAGTTGGATTCAGATGGAGGGATAAAGTGGGGGCATTCTAGGCAGTTAGGAGGTAGGAGGCATAGGAAAACAATAAAGTCTGAGTAGCCTTGTTTGGTAGTAATGGGGCTAGTGAAAAATAAGAATTTGCAGATAAATTGCAATGTGATTTTGAAGAACATTGAAGTCCTAGGGTAGGGAGTTGGAGTTTATCCCATGGCTAATGGGAAACTATTGAAGGTTTTCAAAACATAGTAGTGACTGAAGAAAAGATGTTTTTCAGAGTTGTGTGAGATAGCTTGGAGCAAGCAAATCACTTAGCAAGTGATTACAGTCATCCAAGTTTGATGTAATATGGGGTAAAATATGCACACATGCACGCACAGAGGGATGATGACTTTAGCAAGTGTGAATCTGGAAGAATTCACAACATCATAATTTATAATCTGTGCCAGATTTGGAACACTCAGCTTAATCTAATAATGGGAACAGCAGTCCTCCACAGGTTATTCTTAGAAAAATGGAGCCACAACTCTCTGAATACTTCTTTTTAACAATTTAATAAGACTTTAAAATGAGATAGAATTACTTAAACAAGATTGTGTGAGGAAATTATAGCCCCCTAGTTAAGTACTACACAGGAACAGGAACAAATGAGGATGGGGATATGGGACTAGGGCCATCAGTTCAGGTACTGATGACATATCAAGGTGATTCATAATTAAATGTTAAGCAAGTAGTAGAGGGGATTATCCAGCCAAATTCCATTTAGGAAAATTATCCCCCAAGAATTAATGAAAGACTATCTAATCTTGAAGTCTATAAGAGGATTTATGAGACAAAGATTTTTACCCTTTATAGAATAAATCCTATCTTAAAAAATCCTTTTTGTATGTGGATAAATGTAACATTTACTCTTTTTATCACACTTGATCTTTATAATGTATCTAAAATATTTTATTTGTGTTTCTTCTGGAACAGCAGAAGTATGTGTGGTCACTTATTAACTGTCTCCCTCCAATTCTCTGCTAACACACAGAGTTGTGTCTCTCTTCCTTTTCTTCCCATCTTCTTATTATGTACAATGGCTCAACTTCCCATAAAGTCCTCTTTCTTGGGATGGGAAGGGGTGTGCTCACTGAGAAGAGGATAGTGGTGATGGTGGGGGCTGTGGGTATTAATGCCAAGGTTTATTCTAATATCCTTGGAATGTGCTTTTTAATCTCACCTCTGGGGAATAGTTTCTTTAGTATTCTTTTAGAGTATATTTTGGTCATGTTAAACTCCTTTCAGATTTCCTGTCATTTCATCACACCCACTCTTGCCCTTGGGCCTTCCTTTTGTTTGTTTTAACCCCTGGTTTGCTGCTTTATCTGCCTGGGACACTTTATCCCCCTACCTCCTTTTTGCTGACTCTTTTCCTTTAGATTTGAGGAATAATACCACTTACTCCTGAATGCCTTCCCTGGTCCCAAGCACTGGGTCCAACACCTTCCTATGTACTCTCGTGTCCTCTGATTCACCTTTCCAAGCATTTGTGACTATACATTGTAATTGTCTTTTTACTTGTCTATATTCACAGACCCTTTCTCTCATAGTTGTGTTTTTAAAATCTGGCAGAATCTCTGATGCTGTATATAGTAGATATTCAATGAACATTTCCTGAAGATATAAATGAGCTATATGCGTATTGTTTTTCATGGTTGAGGTCATGGTATACATACATGGTATATGTACATTTTTAACTTAATATTGTATTTTCTCATGTCATTAAAATTTCTCTAATAAACATAATTTTACATGGATGAATGGCTGAATTATATTTGTATGTGGATATTCCATAATATCAGTAAGGGGTTGGCAGGCTCTATACAGGGCCCGATAGTGAATATTTTTGGCAGTGTAGACCATATGGTATCTATTGCTACTACTCAATTCTGCTAACTCAGCTTAAAAGAAGATAGACAACATGTAAACAAATGGGTATGGCTATGTTCCAATAAAACTATTTACAAAAGCAGGCAATGGATTGGATTTGGTCCATGGGCTGTCATAATTTCAGTCTCTGAGTTAAGTAATGATCTTGTATTTTGAATTTATTTCTTACTTTTCCTATTATAAATTATGTTTTAATAAGTATATTGAATACATTTTCCCTTTGACTACATTTTTTTCCCCTTAAGGATAGATTTTTCCCAAAATGTAATTAGTAAGCTAAATAAAGAGTATCCATACTTTTGAAGCTTTTAATAAATATTACAATATTGCTTCCCAATATGCATTCCTATCAGCACAATATGAGAGTCTGTTTTGTAGAAGTCTTGTTAATAATATAGTAAGAATTATTCTCATTTTAAAAATTATAAAATATTTCAAACATATAGAAAAATACAGAGAGTAACACAAAATAATTATGTACCAAGGTACCTACCTTCCAGGCTATGGATTTTCCTTAGTAAATTTAGGAAAAGAAATTTCTCTAATTTTGTCTGGGGTCCAAGCCTGATAACTTCACCTACTATATTCATACTCTGCCCTAGAATTTGCCCACATTACCAAATCTAAACACCAACCTCAGGCCTCCCAGATATATCACTCTTAATTCTCTCCAACACAAGGAGATCCTTAAAATATTTAATGTGTTTACTTTCAAAGTAGTCACATAAGATTTTTGTTTTGCCAGTGATCTATTTTGATGCTGTTTTCCTTCCTATTATCCAGTTAAATTCCATTGTATATGCATATACATATATATGTTTGTATGTATATATATGTCTGCATATATGTATAGGTATGTATAGATGTGTGTGTGTACAGACACACAAACATATATTTTGAGTGCCTACTCTGTCAAAATAGCTGGTGAGGATGAGCACAGTGTAGATGGAATTGGTGTTAGTTGTTAGCAATCCATTTGTAGGAGTCACCCAAGGTCATCCCAGCCCTTTCAGCTCTCAAATTTCTGAGATCTAAGCATGAAAACAGGGAAGTTCAAGGTCAATGCCAACAGGCTCCAGAAAGATAGGTGTTTTTTGTAATCATAGTTTTGTTTTTCTTTTTGAACCAGTAGTAATAGATAGTGCTTAAAAATATTTTTTGAAGAAGTTGAGGCTCCTTTTTGTTTCTTTCTGAAACTCTTGAAATATAGTTTATATTATTCTTTCACTGTGGCCAGAAAAGTTGCCTTGTACACTTTATGCATTTTGGCATTTAAGAAAGCTCCTTTAGTGCTCAATATTTGATACACATTTATAAATGTTTTATTTATTCTTACATATATGGTTTATTCTTTGTAAGGTAAAAAGTTTAATGTGTGTATATTGAATAACTCTAATTATTTGAATTCCCTATGTATGTTTTATCATTTATTTGATTTGCAGAAGATGAGAATCATGGGTTAAAGTTTCTTATTATACTTGTGTTTGTCTGGTTGCCTCTAACTTGCCCATATTTTTACAGATTTTTTTAAAGCTTCAGACTTATTATTACTGAAAAAGTGTTGTCTTTCAAGACAGATGCCATATGTTTTCACTCTTATGTGGATCCTGAGAAACTTAACAGAAGACCATGGGGGAGGGTAAGAAAAAAAAGTTAGAGAGGGAGGGAGCCAAACCATAAGAGACTCTTAAAAACTGACAATAAACTGAGGGATGATGGGGGGGTGGTGGGAGGGAGGGGAAAGTGGGTGATGGGCATTGAGGAGGGCACCTGTTGGGATGAGCACTATGTGTTGTATGGAAACCAATTTGACAATAAATTTCATATTTAAAAATAAATAAATAAATAAATAAATAAATAAATAAATAAAACCAGATTTAAAAGGCAAAAAAAAAAAAGTAGTTGTTACAGAGTTTTGCCTGAGTATGTGTTCATTTTCTCCTTTCCTTTCCTTTCCTTTCCTTTCCTTTCCTTTCCTTTCCTCTCCTCTCCTCTCCTCTCCTCTCTTTTCTTCTTCTTCTTCTTCTTCTTCTTCTTCTTCTTCTTTGGTTTTGTTTGAGGGTCTATAGCTTTCATCCTTAACTTGATAGGGCACATGTCTAAATAGTTAGAAATCACTGTATTATTTTTCTGTCATTTTTAACATTTGGAATTGCACCACAGAAAGTTTACATCCTTTGTAGGTAGCCAGGTTATCCAACTTGGTGTTTTCTAAAAGAGAGGCTAAGGGTGGCTTGTATTATTGTCTATGTGATACTGGTACAATCTGTCTGTCAGTTCTGAGAGTCTGCAAATTTGGGTATGTGCCAGGACCCAACCTGTCCCTGTTCCTACCTAGAATGTGTCATGGGTAGAGACCCTACCTTCTAGAATGCAAGGGGTCTCTATGCCTCATCCTCTCTTATGTTACTTTCTGAGTAATATAGTTTCAGTCTCTAAATGGATAGAGACAGAAAGCTGACACTGGGGGTGTAAAGGTAAGACTCAAACTCTACCTTCTTCCAAGAACATTGTGCAGGGCCTCGGGATGGCTGTTGTTTTCTGATACTCTGTATCTTTGAGCCAGGGACAGTCAGCAGGGGACAGTCAGCAGAGTCAGAGGGGAGAGAAATCTCTTCTCAGGCTACCTGTGCAGAAAAGAGTTAACACAGTAGAGCTAAACTTCTATCCTTGGAAAGGCCTGCTTACAAGGTTGGAGCCTTGGCTGGCATCTGGAAACTTAAAATTTCTGGAAGGTTCCTGCTATGAACTGATAAAAGTGGCTCCCTATGCTTAGGTTATTTGTACAAACAATATGGTTTATGCTGAACACCTGCTTTCCTTCTGACAGTCTACAATTTAGGTATGTTACAAGCAGGGTTTTGCCTCTGGGAACATCACCCAATAAAAGTCCTCAGCGCACAGTCTATAACAAGCTTTCCTGGTTGGCATCACTTCACATATGTTGTGACAGCTAGTTGCTAGGGGAATTAAGCATATCCTGTGTGACTCTACTGGGAGAGGTCCCTTGAGAACTTGTGCCTGATTTCCCCCTGACTTCACTTCATGCACCTTTCCCTTTGCTGATTGTTCTTGGTATCCTCTTGCTGTGATAAATTTTAGCTGAGTGTGAATATATGCTGAATCTTGAGAGTTCTCCTAGTGAATGATCAAATCTGGGAGTGGTCTTGGGACCTCTTGACACACTGTCACTTGCAAACTAGCAAGGCTCTTGGTTTCAGAGGACAGTGTTTGTAAAATACTAATTGTTTTTCAAATGAGCCCCATAAGCTTTAAGGTTGGTGGGCATTCTCCAAGACTCTGGCAAAATTTACTAATTTGTTTTTAGTCTCTGTGATCATGTGATTTATTTTTATTTTTATTTTTTTTAATTTTTATTTATTTATTTATTTTTTATTTTTATTTTTGTTAAAAAAAATTTTTTTTCAACGTTTATTTATTTTTGAGACAGAGAGAGACAGAGCATGAACGGGGGAGGGGCAGAGAGAGAGGGAGACACAGAATCGGAAACAGGCTCCAGGCTCTGCGCCATCAGGCCAGAGCCTGATACGGGGCTCAAACTCCCAGACTGCGAGATCGTGACCTGGCTGAAGTCGGACGCTTAACCGACTGCGCCACCCAGGCGCCCCTTTATTTTTATTTTTATTTCCTCGTGTCTCCATATGTATTTTATTTTATTTTATTTTATTTTATTTAAAAAAATTTTTTTTCAACGTTTATTTATTTTTGGGACAGAGAGAGACAGAGCATGAACGGGGGAGGGGCAGAGAGAGAGAGGGAGACACAGAATCAGAAACAGGCTCCAGGCTCTGAGCCATCAGCCCAGAGCCTGATGCGGGGCTTGAACTCACGGACCGCGAGATCATGACCTGGCTGAAGTCGGACGCTTAACCGACTGTGCCACCCAGGCACCCCTCCATATGTATTTTAGTAGAAAGGAAAGGTGTTTTAGAAGCTTATAACATTGACACTCTAAAAATCACAATTTTGGGCACCTTATACATTTTCGGTACATGGAAAATCTATCTTATGTTTGCTATTTTGTTTTTATTTCTTGTAGTGGGTTGAATAGTGGCTCCAAAAGATATGTCCAAGTCCTGATCCCCAGTGTTTATGAATGTGAACTTATTTGAAAATATGGTCTTTGCAGATGTAATTAAATTAAGGACCTCAAGATGAAATCATCCTGGATTTAGGGTAAGACCTAAATCTAATGACAGAATGTCTCTATACGAGACAGTAAAGGAGAAAACATAGGGACACATAAGAAGGCAAGGTGAAAAAAAGAGGCAGAGATTGGAGTGATGTCTCTCCAAGCCAAGGATGCCAAGAATTGTCAGCAGCCACCAATAACTAGGAGAGAAGCATGGAAAAGATTCTCTCAGAGCCTCCAGAATCCAAACCTGCTGAAACT
This sequence comes from Prionailurus bengalensis, assembly GCF_016509475.1. Classification (NCBI taxonomy): domain Eukaryota; kingdom Metazoa; phylum Chordata; class Mammalia; order Carnivora; family Felidae; genus Prionailurus; species Prionailurus bengalensis. Next base: position 115,561,660 of record NC_057348.1, read on the forward strand.
TTGATTTTTACTTCTGACCTCCAGAACTATGAAAGAATAGTTTTAAGAAAGAATGGCTTTAAGCCACCTATTTTGTGGTAATTTGTTATGGCAGCCCTAGGAAACTAATACAGTTCTTGTTATTTGGAATAATCCCTGTTACTCCAGGGGAGAGAAGCAGAGTTCCTGTCTTGAAGAAAAGATTGGAACAGATTTTGGGGACGTGTAAGCTTCTTTCTTTTTTAAAAAAAAATTTTTTTTTCAACGTTTATTCATTTTTGGGACAGAGAGAGACAGAGCATGAACAGGGGAGGGGCAGAGAGAGAGGGAGACACAGAATCGGAAACAGGCTCCAGGCTCTGAGCCATCAGCCCAGAGCCCGACGCGGGGCTCGAACTCCTGGACGGCGAGATCGTGACCTGGCTGAAGTCGGACGCTTAACCGACTGCGCCACCCAGGCGCCTCTGTAAGCTTCTTTCTAAGAGAGTTTAAATGATCCCCATATGGTGACTTGATGCCTCAAGTTCTGGTCTCCACCTGGTTCTAAACCTCATGATCTTGGATGCTAGATGTTCTGGGTACCACAGGTCTCTAATTGCCTTTTGTTTGAGTTCATGGACCCTATAGTTCTGGTCTTCCTGGGCATCTGACTTTGAATTCATCCTATGTCCTCAGAATCTGACAGAACTTCAAGAAAGGGCATTGTTCCTTGAGCATTAGTTAGAGCTTATTCTAACCCCTCATTACCTGGCTCCATCTCCCACCCCAGCCAGGCTGAAGTATGCATTCTTCTCATTCAAGCTCTTAGGGAGAAGAAGTCCTTCTGTTGGAGTTTGATGGGGAGCCAGTAGATAGGCTCCATGACTCATGGGCTCCTACTTCTTTTTTTTATTTTTTATTTTTTTTAACATTTACTTATTTTTGAGAGAAAGAGAGAGAGAAGAGCATGAGTAGGGGAGGGGGAGAGAGAGAGAGGGAGATAAATAATCCAAAGTGGGATCCAGGTTCAGAGCTGTTTGTTAGCACAGAGCTCAACATGGGGCTCAAACTCATCAACTGTGAGACCATGACCTGAGCTGAAGCTGGACACTCAACTGACTGAGCCACCCAGGCACCCCTGGGCTCTTACTTCTTAATGGAGCTATGTAGGCTTGAGGGTCACCCAATAGAGAAAACAATGGGTGTAATAGGAGGTTCCTGTCTCAGATCCATTCTAGATGCAAGGCCTTACATGGTCTCTAAAAGTTGCCCTCAAGGTAGGCATGGAATTATAGGATCATGACAGCTTGGCATCTCACAGATGGTTGAGAGGTGCTTCACCCAGCATGGAGACTTCTTAAGATTCTCTCTTTCTCTTTCATACTCTGCCTCTCTCCCTCACTTGCACGTGCGCGTGCGTGCGCGCGCTCTCTCTTTCTAAAAAAGAAGAAAAAGCAGAAGCAGAAGCAGAAGCAGAAAATAGTAGTAGTGGTAGTAGTAGTAGAATAGAAGAGAATATTATTTAGCTCTAAAAAGGAATGAAATCTTGCCATTTGCAACAACATGGGTGGAGCTAGAGAGTATTATGCTAAGCAAACTAAGTCAGTCCAAGAAAGACAAATACTATCTGATTTCACTCGTATGTGGAATTTAAGAAACAAAGTAAATGAGCAAAGGTGAGAGAGAGAGAGAGAGGGAGAGAGAGAGAGAGAGAAACGAAGAAACAGACTCTTAAGTATAGAGGATGAACTGATGGTTACCAGAACGGAGGTATGCAGGGAGATGTGTTAAATAGATGATGGAAATTGAGGAGGGCACTTGTGTGTTGAGCAAAAGGTGATGTATGAACTTGCTGAATCACTATATTGTACACCTGAAATTAATATTACACTGTATGTTAACTGGAATTTAAATAAAATGCGATAGATTTCTGTAGACTGATTTTGTATCCTGTGACTTTACTGAATTCATTTATCAGTTCTAGTAGTTTTTTTTTTTTGGTGGAATCTTTCAGGTTTTCTGTATCTAGTGTCATGTTATCAGCAAATTGTGAAAGTTTTACTTCTTCCTTACCAATTTGGATGCCTTTTGTTTCTTTTCGTTGTCTGATTACTGTGGCTAGGACTTCCAGCACTATGTTGAATAAAAGTAATGAGAGTGGACATCCCTGTCTTGTCCCTGAATGTAGAGGAAAAGCTCTCTGTTTTTCCTTATTGAGAATGATATTAGGTGTGGATTTTTCATAGATGGCCTTTATTATGTTGAGGTATGTTCCCTTTAAACCTACTATGTTGAGGGTTTTTTTTTTTTATCATGAATGGATGTTGTACTTTGTCAAATGCTTTTATGCATCTATTGAAATGACCATATGGTTCTTACCCTTTCTTTTATTAATGTGATGTATCATGTTGATTGATTTGCAATTATTGAACCACTTTCAATCTAGGAATAAGTCCCACATGATTGTGGTGACTGATTTTTTAAAATGTATTGTTGGATTAGGTTTACTAGTATTTTGTTGAGGATTTTTGCATCTATGTTCATCAGAGATGTTGGCCTATAGTTCTCTCTCTCTCTCTCTGTCTTTTTGTTTTGTTTTTGTGGTGTCTTTATCTGGTTTTGGTATCAGGGTAATGCTAGTCTCATAGAATGACCTTGGAAGTTTTCCTTTCTTTTCTATTTTTTGGAATAGTTTGAGAAGAATATGCATTAATAATTCTTTAAATATTTGGTAGAATTTGCCTGTGAATCCTTCTGGTCCTAGACTTTTGTTTGTTGGAAGCTTTTTTCTTTTTTTTAATTACAGATTCAGTTTCTTGGCTGGTTATTAGTTAGTTCAAGTTTTCTACTTCTTCCTGTTTCAGTATTGGTAATTTATATGTTTCTAGGAATTATCCATTTCTTATAGTTTGTCCAATTTGTTGCCATATAGTTTTTCATAATATGCTCTTATAAATGTTTGTATTTCTGTGGTGTTGGTTGTTATTTCTCCACTCTCACTTATGATTTTATTTATTGGGGTTTTTTCTCTCTTTTTTTTCCTTGAAGTTTATCTTTTATTGATTTTTTTCAAAGAACCAGCTCTTGGTTTCATTGACTGCTTCTGTTGTTTTTTTTTAAATGACATCTGAAATTTTAATATAGTCAATAAGATAATCAATAGAATCATCTAATATATAGTTATATTCACATTTCTCAAAACAAACCCCAAAATGACATTTGTACTTGTTTTTTATTTTTTAAAACCTGAGTATTCAGTTAAAGTCCCCATTGCATTTGGTGGTCATGTTTCCTTAGTCTCTTATTCAGATGGCTTCCTTATCCAATCCTGTTTTTTTTACCTTTATTTTTTATTTTTAAAATTTACATCCAAATTAGTTAGCGTATAATGAAGAAATGATTTCAGGAGTAGATTCCTTAATGCCCCTTACCCATTTAGCCCATCCCCCCTCCCACAACCCCTCCAGCCACCCTCAGTTTGTTCTCTATATTTTTGAGTCTCTTCTTCTTTGTCTCCCTCCCTGTTTTTATATTATTTTTGTTTCCTTTCCCTTATGTTCATCTGTTTTGTCTCTTAAAGTCCTCATATGAGTGAAGTCATATGATTTTTGTCTTTCTCTGACTGACTCATTTCACTTAGCATAATACCCTCCACTTCCATCCACCTAGTTGCAAATGGCAAGATTTCATTCTTTTTGATTGCCGAGTAATACTCCATTGTATATATATACCACCTCTTATTTATCCATTCATCCATCGATGGACATTGCTTTGGCTATTGTTGATAGTGCTGCTATAAACAGGGAAGTGCATGTGTCCCTTCGAAACAGCACACCTGTATCCCATGGATAAATGCCTAGTAGTGCAATTGCTGGGTCATAGGGTAGTTCTATTTTTAGTTTTTTGAGGAACCTCCATACTGTTTTCCAGAGTGGCTGCACCAGCTTGCGTTCCCACCAACAATGCAAAAGAGATCCTCTTTCTCTGCATCCATGCCAACATCTGTTGCCTGAGTTGTTAATGTTAGCCATTCTGACTTGTGTGAGGTAGTATCTCATTGTGGTTTTGATTTCCCTGATGATGAGTGATGTTGAGCATTTTTTGATGTGTCGGTTGGCCATCTGGAGGTCTTCTTTGGAGAAGTGTCTGTTCATGTCTTTTGCCCATTTCTTCACTATTATTTGTTTTTTTGGATGTTGAGTTTGATAAGTTCTTTATAGATTTTGGATACTAACCCTTTATCTGATATGTCATTTGCAAATATCTTTTCCATTCTGTTGGTTGCCTTTCAGTTTTGCTGATTGTTTCCTTCGCTGTGCAGAAGCTTTTTATTTTGATGCGGTCCCAGTAGTTCATTTTTGCTTTTGTTTCCCTTGCCTCCAGAGACATGTTGAGTAAGAACTTGCTGTGGCCAAGATGAAAGAGGTTTTTGCCTGCATTCTCCTTGAGGATTTTGATGGCTTCCTGCCTTACATTGAGGTCTTTCATCCATTTTGAGTTTATTTTTGTGTATGGGGTAAGAAAGGGGTCCAGGTTCATTCTTCTGCATGTCGCTGTCCAGTTTTCCCAGCACCACTTGCTGAAGAGACCGTCTTTATTCCATTGGATATTCTTTCCTGCTTTGTCAAAGATGAGTTGGCCATATGTCTGTGGGTCCATTTCTGGGTCCTCTATTCTGTTCCATTGATCTAAGTATCTGTTCTTGTGCCAGTACCATACTGTCTTGATGATTACAGCTGTGTAGTATAGCTTGAAGTCTGGGATTGTGATGCCTCCTGCTTTGGTTTTCTTTTTCAAGATTGCTTTGGCTATTCGGGGTCTTTTCTGGTTCCATACACATTTTAGGATTGTTTGTTCTTGCTCTGTGAAGAATGCTGGTGTTATTTTGATAGGGATTGCATTGAATATGTAGATTGCTTTGGGTAGTATCGACATTTTCACAGTATTTGTTCTTCCTATCCAGGAGCATGGAATCTTTTTCCATTTCTTTGTGTCTTCTTCAATTTCTTTCATAAGCTATCTATAGTTTTCAGTGTATAGATTTTTCACCTCTTTGGTTAGATTTATTCCTAGGTATTTTATGGTTTTTGGTGCAACCGTAAATGGGATCGATTCCTTGATTTCTCTTTCTGTCGCTTCATTGTTGGTGTATAGGAATGCAACCAATTTCTGTGCATTGATTTTATATCCTGCAACTTTGCTGAATTCATGAATCAGTTCTAGCAGTTTTTTGGTGGCATCTTTTGGGTTTTCCATATAGAGTATCATGTCATCTGCGAAGAGTGAAAGTTTGACCTCCTCCTGGCCGATTTGGATGCTTTTATTTCTTTGTGTTGTGTGACTGCAGGGGCTAAGGCTTCCAATACTATGTTGAATAACAGTGGCAAGAGTGGACATCCCTATCTTGGTCCTGACCTTAGGGGGAAAGCTCTCAGGTTTTCCCCTTTGAGGATGATATTAGCGTTGGGTCATTCATATATGGTTATATGATCTTGAGGTATGATCCTTCTATCCCTACTTTATTGAGGGTTTTTATCAAGAAAGCATGCTGTATTTTGTCGCATGCTTTCTCTGCATCTATTGAGAGGATCATATGGTTCTTGTCCTTTCTTTCATTGATGTGATGAATCACGTGAATTGTTTTGCGGATATTGAACCAGCCCTGCATCCCACGTATAAACCCCACTTGGTCGTGGTGAATAATTTTTTTAATGTATTGTTGGATCCGGTTGGCTAACGTCTTCTTGAGGATTTTTGCATCCATGTTCATCAGGGAAATTGGTCTATACTTCTGCTTTTTAGTGGGGTCTCTGTCTGATTTTGGAATCAAGGCAATGTTGGCTTCACAGAAAGAGTTTGGAAGTTTTCCTTCCATTTCTATTTTCTGGAACAGTTTCAAGAGAATAGGTGTTAACTCTTCCTTACATGTTTGGTAGAATTCCCCTGGAAAGCCATCTGGCCCCGGATTCTCGTTTTTTGGAAGATTTTTGATTACTAATTCAATTTCCTTACTGGTGATGGGTCTGCTCAAATTTTGCATTTCTTCCTGTTTCAGTTTTGGTAGTGTATATGTTTCTAGGAATTTGTCCATTTCTTCCAGATTGCCCATTTTATTGACATATAATTGCTCATAATATTCTCTTATTATTGTTTTTATTTCTGCTGTGTTGGTTGTGATCTCTCCTCTTTCATTCTTGATTTGAATTATTTGGGTCCTTTCCTTTTTCTTCTTGATCAAACTGGCTAGAGGTTTACCAATTTTGTTAATTCTTTCAAAGAACCAGCTTCTGGTTTCATTGATCTGTTTTACTGTTTTTTTGGTTTTGATAGCATTAATTTCTGCTCTAATCTTTATTATTTCCTGTCTTCTGCTGGTTTTGGGTTTTATTTGCTCTTCGTTTTCCAGCTTCTTAAGGCATAAGGTTAGGTTGTGTATCTGATATCTTTCTTCCTTCTTTAGGAAGGACTGGATTGCTATATAGTTTCTTCTTATGACTGCCTTTGCTGAACCCCAGAGGTTTTGGGTTGTGGTATTATCATTTTCATTGGGTTCCATATACTTTTTAATTTCCTCTTTAACTGCTTGGTTAGCCCATTCTTTCTTTAGTAGGATGTTCTTCAGTCTCCAGGTATATGTTACCTTTCCAGATTTTTTCTTGTGGTTGATTTTGAGTTTCATAGTGTTGTGGTCTGAAAATATGCATGGTATGATCTCAATCTTTTTGTACTTACTTGGGGCTGATTTGTGTCCCAGTATATGGTCTATTCCGGAGAACATTCCATGTGCACTGGAGAAGAATGTATATTCTGCTGCTTTAGGATGGAATGTTCTAAATATATATGTTAAGTCCATCTGGTCCAATGTGTCATTCAAAGGCATTGTTTCCTTGTTGATTTTTTGATTGATGATCTGCCCATTGCTGTGAGTGGGTGTTGAAGTCTCCTACTATTATGGTATTACTATCGATGAGTTTCTTTATGTTTGTGATTAATAGATTTATATATTTGGGTGCTTCCATTTGGCGCATAAATATTTACAATTGTTAGGTCTTCTTGGTCTATAGACCCCTTGATTATGATATGATGCCCTTCTGCATATCTTGATACAGTCTTTATTTTAAAGTCTAGATTGTCTGATATAAATGTGGCTACTCTGGCTTTCTTTTATTGACCATTATCATGATAGATAGTTCTCCATCCCTTTATTTTCAATCTGTAGGTGTCTTTAGGTCTAAAGTGGGTCTCTTGTAAACAGCATATAGATGGATTTTGTTTTCTTATCCATTCTGTTACCCTATGTCTTTTATTGGGGCATTGAGTCCATTGACGTTTAGAGTGAGTACTGAATGATATGAATTTATTGCCATTATGATGCTTGTAGAGTTGGAGTTTCTGGTGGTGTTCTCTGGTCCTTTCTAATCTTTGTTGCTTTTGGTATTTATTTATTTATGTATATATTTTCATCTTTCTCCCCTCAGAGAGTCCCCCTTAAAATTTCTTGCAGGGATAGATTAGTGGACACAAACTCCTTTAATTTTTGTTTGTTTGGGGAACTTTTTATCTTTCCTTCTATTTTGAATGATAGCTTTGCTGTATAAAGAATTCTTGGCTGCATATTTTTCTGATTCAGCACACTGAATATAACCTGCTACTCCTTTCTGGCCTGCCAGGTTTCTGTGGATAGGTCTGCTGCAAACCTGATCTGTCTTCCCTTGTAGGTTAAGGACTTTTTTTTCCCTTGCTGCTTTCATGATTCTCTCCTTGCCTGAGTATTTTGTGAATTTGACTATGATATGCCTTGTTGATGGTCAGTTTTTGTTGAATCTAATGGGAGTCCTCTGTGCTTCCTGGATGTTGATGTCTGTGTCTTTCCCCAGGTTAAGAAGGTTTTCCACTATGATTTGCTCACATAACCCTTCTATCCTTATTTCTCTCTCTTCCTTCTCAGGGACCCCTATGATTCTGATGTTGTTCCTTTTTAACGAGTCACTGATTTCTCTAATTCTTAAATCGTGCTCTTTTGCCTTAATCTCCCTCTTTTTTTCTGCTTCATTATTCTCTATAAGTTTGTCCTCTTTATCACTGATTCTCTGTTCTGCCTCGTCCATCCTTGCCACTGCTGTATCCATCTGTGATTGCAGCTTGGTTATAGCATTTTAAATTTCATTCTGGCTATTTTTTACTTCTTTTATCTATGCAAAAAGAGATTCTAATCTGTTTTGACTCCAGCTAGTATTCTTATTATTGTGATTCTAAATTCTGGTTCAGCATCTTGCTTGTATCTGTTGGTTAAATCCCTGGCTGTCGTTTCTTCTTGCTCTTTCTTTTGGGGTGAATTCCTTCCTTTTGTCATTTTGAAGGGAGAAAATGAATTAATGAGGTAGAAAAATTGAAATTAAACAAAATTAAAATTAAAAAAATATTAACATTAAAAATTAAACACACACACACACAAGTCAAATAGATGATGCTACATCATAGGTGTGTTGTGGTCTGGGTGTTGAAAGTGGTTTGACAGATTAAAGAAATAAAAGGGGGGAGAAAAAAAAAAGGAAATCGTTTGAGAATTAAAAAAATGAATACACTAAAGTAGACTGGAATGAGATGATGTGGGTAAAATACAATTTGAAAAAATATACACAAAAGTAGAGAATATAGTAGAAAAAAATTAAAGAGAAATATTTTTAATAAAAATTAAAAAGAATATGAATTTTTTCATTTTCTGTTTTTAAGAAAAAAGAAAAGAAACAAAAAAGAGAAAAAAGATAAAGAAAAAAGAAAAGGAAAGAAAAAGAAGAAATTGTTTGAAAATTTGAAAAAGTGAATACACTGTAGTAGACTTAAATAAAATGATGGGAGTAAGATAGAATTTGAACAAATTTACATAAATGTAAAAAATATAGTAATAAAAATGAAATAAAAATATTTTTAAAAGAAATTGAAATTAAAAATGAAGTTTTTCTCTTTCTGCATTCAAGAAAAAGAAAATAAATGGAAAAGAGAAAAAAGAAAAAGAAAGAAATAAAAAAGGAAATTTTTTGAAAATTTGAGAAGGTGAGTACACTGAAGTAGACTAAAATAAAATGATGGAAGTAAAGTTGAATTTGAAAAAATTTACACAAAAGTAAAAAATATAGTAATAAAAATTAAAGACAGATATTTTTAATAAAAAATTGAAAATAAAAATGAGTTTTTCTCTTTCTGTACTCAAGAAAAAGACAATAATTGTAAAAGAGAAAAAGGAAAAAGAGAAAAAAAAGAAAAAAATTGAATAGATGAACCTTCTAACAGATTGAAGTAGGACTGAAATTGCTTCATTTTCCCCTAGAGGTCAGTCCATGTAGCTCTTTATAGTCCATAAATTAAGCCCACAGTGAGGTTTGTGTTCTTGAAGAGTGAAATTGGCCCAGTTGGGTGGGTTGGTTTAACAGCTCTGCTTTCCACTAGATGACGGTGCTAGCCTACTGGGGTGGATTGTTGCAGTGCTTGTAGGTGCCCATGTGCATGCAGGGGAGCAGTGAAAATGGCGCCACCCAGCTACCCGATCTGTTCTCCTGGATCAGCAAGCTTTTTCACTCTCCGTGACCAGGCCCCAGGCAGTACCTCTCTCCCGAGTTTTGTCTCAGATGCGGTTGTTTTCCCTGGCCCCTTACTTCCGAAGGTCTGCGCCTTTGACCCGTTCCGCCCCTCTGGGGGAAGGTCTCACCGAGCAATGGCAGAATGAGCAATGGCCGAATGTTGGCTGCACCCAGGAACGCCCACTGGACCCTGCTGTTGCTGGTGCCCGGAGACTGCGGCCAGGTGCCAGCGCACCCCCCAAAAAGTTCGCAAGACCATGTAGCATCAGCATTTCAGGGATTGTGGAAAATCGCAACACACATCTGGCCCCAGGCTTCACTCTCAACAACCTTGCCCCAGCACCAGTGAATGTGGCTGCCTTCCGGGGTCTGCTGGGACCAGGTGGCTTCAACAGTCTCTACCAAATGTCCTTCCAACAGTGGAACCACTTTTCCCCATGTGGCCCGAGAACCTCCCAGACTCCACTGTGTTTCTGGGGATTCATCTTTCCCACCAGAGCACTGCCAGGTATCGAGCTGCAGAGTTGCAGCGTTTTTGCTCCCCTTGTTTACAGTCTTAATGGATTTTAAACCCTCTCCTTTCTCCTTTCTCCCTTTTTAGTTTAGTCCCTGCAGCTGTTTCCAATTTTCCATTTTCTCTGCAGCTGCTTTTAGGGAGGGGTGCTTTTCCCATATGCTCCCCCCTCTCCCCAGTTTCTGTCCTCTCTCCACCCGCAAAAGGGGTTCCCTACCTTTTGCAGCTTCTTGCTCCCCAAGTTCAGCTCTTTGTGCCACATACCTGCTGAATTCTGTGGTTCAGGTTGTACAGATTGTTGTGCTAATCTTCCAATCAGTTTTCTAGGTATATAGGATGGTTTAGTGTTGGTCTGGCTGTATTTCATGGATGTGAGACACACAAAAAGCTTCCATGCTGTTCCTCCATCTTGGCTCCTTCCCCCCCCCTTTTTTTTGATTGTTTACTTCTGTTCTAATCTTTTTATTTCCTTCCTCCTACGGGCTTTAGGCTTCATTTATTGTTTTTTTTCTAGTTCCTTTAAGTATAAGGTTAGGTTGTTTATTTGTTATTTTGCTTGCTTTTTGAGGTAGAGCTGTATTGCTATATACTTCTCTCTTAGGACTGCTTTTGCTGCATACCAAAGGTTTTAGAATGTTGTGTTTTCATTTCATTTGTTTCCATGTTTTTTAAATTTCTTCTTTGATTTCTCAGTTGATCTTCTCATTTTTAGTATTATGTTATTTAACCACATTTTTAGTATTATGTTATTTGTGGTCTTTCTAGATTTTTTTTCTTGTGGTTGACTTCTAGTTTCATAGCATTGTGGTTAGAAGAGGTGCATGGCATGGTTTCAATCTTCTTGTATTTGTTGAGGCCTATTTTGTGGCCTAATATGTGTTCTATTCTGGAGAGTGTTCCATGTGCCCTTGAAAAGGATGTGTATTCTGCATGAAAAGGATGGAATTTTCTGCATAAATCTGTTAAATTCTTCTAATCCAGTGTGTCATTCAAAGCCATTGTTTTCTTGTTGATTTTCTGTATAGATGATGTATCCATTGATGTAAGTGAGGTCTTAAAGTCCTTTCCTATTATTGTCTTATTATCCATTATTTCCTTTATGTTTGTTACTTGCTATTTTGTGTATTTGGGTGTTGCCATGTTGGGTGCGTAAATATTTACAATTGTTATATCTTCCTGTTGGATTATCTCCTTTATTATATAGTGCCCTTCTTTGTCTGTTGTCACAGTCTTTGTTTTAAAGTCTATTTTGTCTGATATTATTAGTGCTAGTTTGGCTATCTTTTGACATCTATTTGCATGATAAATATTTCTCTTTCCCCTCAGTTTCAATCTGCAGATGTCTTTAGGTCTAAAATAAGTCTCCTGTAGGCAGTTTATAGATGGATCTTGTTTTTTGTTTTTGTTTTTGTTTTTGTTTTTGTTTATCCATTCTGACAACCTAAGTCTCTTGATTGGAGTGTTTAGTCCATTTACATTCCACGTAATTATTGATAGATGTGTATTTATTGCCATTTTATTGCTTGTTTTGTGGTTGTTTCTGAAAAATTTCTCTGATCCTATCTTCTCTTTTTCTTTTTCATGGTTTGCTGGGGTTTTTTTATTGGTACATTTGGATTTCTTTCTCTTTATTCTTTGCACGTTTATTGGTAGTTTTTGATATATGGTTACATTTGGGTTTGCGTATAACCTCTTCTGCATATAGCAGTCTATATTAAGTTGATGGTTGTTCAAGTTTAAACCCATTCTTTTCTCATCTTCACTCCATCTTTTAAGGATAGGTTGTTATATTTTACATCCTTTTATTTTGTCAGTTCTTTTTCTATAAAAATATCCATTTTTATTGCTTTTGTGTTTCCTACCTTCACACTGTTATTTTTGGTCTTTCCTTTCCAGCCAAACTGTACCTTTTAATAATTTTTGCAGGGCTGCTTTAGTGGTCATGAACTCCTTTAGTTTTTGTTTGTCTGGGAAATTTTCTCTCCTTCAATTCTGATTGATAGTTTTTCTGGATAGAGTGTTCTTGGCTGTAGATTTTTCTCATTCAGCATTTTCTATAGCATAGATTTTTAGTTCTCTCTCCCATATCCATTCTCTCTCTATTCCTTACCAGGTTTTGGGGGAAGGCAGCAATGTACTTAGCTAAAGCATCTATATTTCCCAGTTTTCTTTGCCACCAGGGATGACCAATGAAATATAAACAGAAACCATCAGTTGGAATTTCTGAGGAATCTTTGTAAAGAGGTCTGATCTAGCTGGGAAGTGTGCCATTTTCACCCTGCCTACCATCTTCTTTCTTCTGGCTTCGAACACGGTAGTGTATCTATAGCCATCTTAAACCATAAGCCATCCATGAGGATGCGCTAAGTGCAGTTAGTCATACACTAAGAGCAATGTCACAGAGAGTTGAAGGAGGTGTGGTTGTTTTCAAAGCTAGGCTGAGACCCCAGCTGTAGGGTCTGACCTGAGGCTTCCTTTCCAGCTCTGGGCCACCTATTGGCGAACTTCTTTTACTTCTTTAAGCACTGGTATGTGAATTTTCTGATACATGCACAAAACTTAATCCTAACTGTATATGCTTTCTGTTTGTGTAGGATGGGATATTTTGATTACATTTGTTTTTTTTTTCAACGTTTATTTATTTTTGGGACAGAGAGAGACAGAGCATGAATGGGGGAGGGGCAGAGAGAGAGGGAGACACAGAATCGGAAACAGGCTCCAGGCTCTGAGCCATCAGCCCAGAGCCTGACGTGGGGCTTGAACCCACGGACCGCGAGATCGTGACCTGGCTGAAGTCGGATGCCCAACCGACTGAGCCACCCAGGCGCCCCTTGATTACATTTGTTTTATCCCCATTTATGTTTGCCCAACACAGGGAAATCTATTTTATAATTCACAACAGACCATTAATATTCCACTAATATTATCCAAGTGCATAATTTCATCTAAAGTATCCCACGATCCTGTTAATAACTATGTACCAATAAAAGGACCAAATGCAATAAGTAGCAAGGCACATTGCACGTGTCTTATTCCTAAGATTATTGTATCCCATTACATTTGATTTTTTTTCTTTTTTGCAAATTTAATGTAATTAAGAAGATTTATGATGTTGGAATGCTACGTAGGTCACCCATCTGGCTTCTGTAGCTGCCTGTCAGTACTAAAAGCTCAAAAGTGGAGCCATATGGGCCATTTCTAAAACAAGTCTTTGCCTGTGAGATAAAATTGTGCCTTAACTTTGAGGCTCCTCTTGAGATTATGCCTGTTGCATGTATTTTTTAAGGCTCACAGAATAAGAAAATCAATTACTACCTAGAAATTTTCTCCACAATATATAAAATAAAATATTGTTATTGCCAAATATACTTGATCTTTATGGCTTACAAATTGAGATGGAAAGACCTGGGGACCAGAACCTGAAAGATGGATTCATAGAATAAAAACTCTTTTATACTCTTTAAACACACACACACACACACACACACACACACACATACACCAAGAAACCTTTGTTTTAAGGGAACTCTTGTATTAGTTAACTAGAAAATTAAAATTGAAAGTGGAGATTTATTCCCTTTAAATTTTTTCTCCATCATAATTCTCTAACTTAATATTCCTCTTTAGTGAGTCACAGCCTCCAAAAGTCACCACCCATAGTTTAGAAAACTTTTTTTTGCAGTGATTTGTGTCATTTCAGTTGAAATTCTTATACTCTTTAACAGTTGCCTGTCCACAAAGGGGATTGTGTTTTGTAGTCGTTGTTTGTTTTTGGCAAAGCATTAAAAGATAAAAGGAAACTCAAGGAAAATCACCAAAAAAAAAATACTACAGGAAAAAAAGATGACAGTCTGTTTAGTTTCCTTATATTGAAAGATTTTGAAAATAAATTATCTTATACCAGTTATAACTCCATAAAAATTAAACTACCAGTATGCTGCTAAACATAAAGAAAACATGGAGGGAACATGTTTGCTCTGAACTCGTGTCAAAGTAGTAATGTTTTTTTATTTTCCCCTTGAGACAAGTTGGCAGCTGTTGGAAAATTGTGTCTGTGTGACTAGTCCTCTGATGAGCCCATCAACCTCCTAAGCAGGCACAGATGACTTTGGCACTGCTCTTTTTTTGTTTGACACAAGAGATCCATGTAGGTGGTGAGTGAAAATTAGGTAAGAAAGATAAATAAAAGTTCTACAATTTGAGATGCGTTCCCCCTCAAAATAATGGACAATCACCTATAGTATGTTTCTTTGCTTCGCTTGAGTGGGACAGGTTTCAAAGAGACACTGTTATTTTGCTGAAGATGTGATACTGCTGTGGTTGACATAAAATATTTCTTTTGTGGGGAGCCCCGATGCTTATATGTCTCTGAGACTCCACCATACGTCTACCATGCTCCATCTGTTCAGCCTGGGTGTCTGCAAACCCTGCAGCAATCACTGTACTCCAGGCATCCATCTTGTTGCTGTTTAGTCATCAGATTAAGAGGTCTTAACAAATCATTGTGGCTCCTCCAGCTGGGCAGATTGCATTAGGGGCTCAAGCCCCAGGCATGATCTATCTGTTTGTCTCTGTGGTGCCCCAGTTGTGGGTGTTGTGTTTTTTTAGGACAAGTTTTAACAAAGATGCATATTTCTTTTTGCTTTTTTAAACACACACTGCCTGCTTTCAAGGGCAGAAAACTGTATCCTCATGCCATGTCTGGACCCTACAGCTGGGGTCTGAGCCTAGCTTTGAAAACTGGGGAATACTTGCTTCCAATCCTGACTTTTGAGAATACTGGTGGTAGCATAAAGGCCTTGGCACCCTATGAAGCAAGCAACTCAACTTTCCTTTGTGTTTTGAAGGTGACTCACCCAATGTAGCTATTGGGTTAAGTTTCAAGATGACACATGATGTTTAGGTGCCCTCTCCTGTGGGGTGAACAGGCTGGTCCCTGAATAATTGTGCTTTTGTACTCAGGGGCTGAAGGAAATCATTTCTCTTCTGAGCCTAGGCTTGAATCTCTTTAGTCAGTCTCTGCATCTAGATGGGGAGATCAAAGAAGCCCATAAGAATGAAATGTGTTAGAAATTGCTAGCAAAATTTTGGAGATGCAAAATACACTCATGAAGCAATTTGGAGGGAAGCAACAGATGCCAAAATGTGAGCATTAAATGTAGAAGAATCGAATTTCAAGCATGGATGGTGGTAGCAGGGAAAAGTAAAGAGCAAGTAAAGCTTAAAAAATTAGGGAAGATGTGGGATGCTATTTATGGAGTGGAAAATAGCATGAACAAAGTTCAGAGGCAGGGATAAGCAGCATGCCATAGGTATAACTTGGGGATTGTCAGCATCAGGCAGCATTGTCATGGATGTGGTGGGAGATAATATGGGGATATTCTATAACACGGGGAGGGAGGTGCCTTTGGGAAGAGAGTACTTCTCTAGGTAGCAAAGTAAATGTCATAAGAGAGAATAGAGCAAGAAAGCAGTATGAAAAGGAAAAGATGGTTATTGCAGTAAAAAGAAACAACTCCCTTTGATTCCCCAAGCCCAGCAGGTGTTTAGACCCTGCGATCTGAGGGTTTCACAGTACAAAGTCAGGGGTTACTAAGCTGATTGATGGGATAGCATTCCAAGAAAGGCACAAAGCATAGCAGCCAAGAGCAATCCTCCATATCAGGGATCGGGAAGACACTCCCTCTCCTATCTCCCACACAAGTACACTTCAGGCATCACAGTAAGTGAAATCATGCATTCTGCCAGCTTCATAAGCTGGCTACTGAATTAATGTTGCATTAAGTTAATTCTACTTATTGCTATAAATGTGCATATGAATTCTCATCTAATATTTTATATGTTCTCAGGAATGTAGGTAAGGAGAAGCATTGTTAAAAATTAAACCTGAGGAAATTAAATGACTGATTAGTCAAGTAATAAATGAGAGATTAAGACTGGAGTCTCATCTTTGTGATTCTAAATCCCAGGTGGCCAGGTAAAACAGGATGGTTTTGAGTCAGGAGAGTCAGTCTGGTGGTTTTTACAAGTGTGTTAGTATTAATTTTGTTTGCCAATAATTTTCAGTCCCCTTCCCCCACATCAGCACATGGCAAGATTCCACTTTCTGGCTCCCTTGTAGTTGGGGAGGCGTGTGAATAATTCTGGTAAATGTGTTATGAGTAGTTGTATGTTATCTCTAGGTGAAAGCAATTGTAAGCCAGCTTTCTTTCCCTCTGCCTCAGTGACTGTAATGTTCTAGATATTGGCTGTTCCATCAAATTGGGTCCTGCAGTGAAGAGACATGGAAGAGAACTTTCAACCAACCTATAAGGGACATGTAACATGAGGGAGAAATAAATCTCTTCCATCGTATGCCACTAGGATTTTGTATTGTCTGTGCTCCAGCAGAACATAGTCTGAACTGGCTGATAGGCCAAGTGTGAGGTTTTGGTACCCTAGGCAAAAAATGGGGGAAGATCAAATGGGAACTTGGGGAATAAGTCTAAGGGAAATTGTGAAGGTAGAACCTGCAAGACTGCATAATTGATAGAATATAGTTATTCTAGGAAAAGTAGGCTTTGAAGAGAATACCAGTGTTTAAAACCCAGATATGGGGAGAATGAAAATCATTTTGGTTTGAAGATAATAAATGTAATACTTATTTCCTTTAAAAAATGAAAATAGCTCCTGACTACATTTTAAAAGCAATATATACTAATTATAAATGCTCAAGTAATGTAGAAAGTTATAAATAATAACATGATGTTAACACATATTGATAATTGTTTACATTTTGGTTCATACATACACATGAACATGAACATATTTGACATAAGCATACTTACTTGTGTGTGCTTACAAACATATTTAGAAAAATCATTAATGGTTGGACATATTGAATATGGAGATACATTTCAGGCATTCATTTATTAAAAACATTTTATTGAGTAGCTCCCACCTAACATGCAGTTGATTAGGTGCTGGAGCACAAATGTTAATGAATAAGTAAATTACTATTCCTTTTTAAGAAGGCTTATGAGCGGGTAGAAAATTTCCCCTTCTAGCAGGGGCCAATTGGAAATATGGAATTGGAGTTCAGTGTGGTGCAGATTTGGGAGGTATTAGCAAAAAGCAGCAGTTACTGCCTGAGAATTACCGATTTTCTAAGAGAAAAAGAAAGAGAGAAAGATGAGGGCTGAAATTAGAGAAGACCCAAGTGGTGAGAAGGAAAAGAAGAGCTTGTGGGGAGGGAAAGAAGTAATAGCCAAAAGAAGTATGTATGCTCACTTAAAGTTAAGTTAATAGATCATACAGAAAATGACTTTTGGGATACAGAAATTGATGCCTATTTGGAAAATGGAAAGAAGTCCTTTGGGGGGAATTAAAGATGTTAGGTAGGGAAGGTGTAATGTGGGAGCAAGCTCCCCTGGGAATTAGTACATCTGGAGGTTGGGTCTCCTATCATCTGCCTGGATTTGATACCATGGGTCCATTTGGAATATAAGGCACTTAATGTCTCTGTCACTCTCATCTTTTTCATGCCTAGTCACTGCCTAAAATGTAAGTCCTTGATTACCTTCTCTCTCATGTGCTCTTGTCCTTGATTTTCTATCTCTTCAGCATCTTCACTGAAAGTTTCCTCCTCTTTTTGACCGTCACAGAAACCACCTTCCACCTGTAAAGACATTCTTTGTTTTCCTATATGACACAGGTCATGGGGCAGGGAGGATGCCTGTTTTTTACATTCTTGTAAAACAGGGAGTTCAGACTGGTGGCCATTGTGTCAAAGATGGTTTGCTAACATTTTGGACCTTACAATATTTTATAAATGTTATCCTACTTTTCATAACTAGGAGATGTATTTATTTTATTTTTTCTAATTTTTAAAAAAATTTAATTCAAGTATAGTTAACGTATAGTATTGCATTAGTTTCAGATGTAAAATATAGTGATTCAACAATTCCATACTTCACCCAGGGATCATCAAGATAACTGTACTCCTTAATCCCTGTCGTCTGTTTAACTCATCCCTTCCCTCTGGTAACCATCAATTTGTTTCTTGATTTGTCTCTCACTTTCTCTTTTTTCCCCCCTTCGCTCATTTTCTTTGTTTCTTAAATTCCACATATGAGTGGAATGATATGGTATTTGTCTTTCTCTGACTTATTTCAGTTAGAAAAATACTAAATATTATGACATATATATAAGTATATATAAGGTAGATATCTATATCTATATCTCTATCTATCTATATCTCTATATCTGTGTTCTCCTCTAGAATTTTTATTCAGATCTCAAATTTTGGTTCTTAATCCATTTGGGGTTTATTTTTGTATATACATATTATATTATATATTTAATTTGCATTAATTATATATATCTCCTACATCTTCTTTATAAGTTATTCAGTTGGTGGACACTTGGGATGTCCATAATTTGGCTATTGGAGATAATGCTGCTATAAACATCAGGATACATGTATCCCTTTGAATTAGTATTTTTGTGTGTGTGTGTGTGTGTGTGTGTATGTGTGTTTTGTAAATACCTAGTAGTGCAATTGCTGGCTTGTAGGATAGCTATATTTTTAATTTCTTGAGGAAACTCTGTACTGTTTTCCAGAGTGGCTGTACCAGTTTGCATTCCCACCAAGAGTGCCAAGAAGGTTCCCTTTTCTCTGCATCCTCACCAACACCTGTTGTTTCTTGTGTTGTTGATTTTAGCCATTCTGACAGGTATGAGGTGATACCTCATTGTAGTTCTGATTTACATTTCCCTGTGATAAGTGATGTTAAGCATGTTTTCATGTGTCTGTTGGCTGTTGGCATGTCTTCTTTGGAAAAGAATCTTGGAAAAAATCTTTGATTTTTGGGTGTTGACTTTGATAAGTTCTTTATAGACTTTGGACACTAACCCTTTATCTGATATGTCATTTGAAAATATCTTCTCCTATTCTGTCATTGCCTTTTAGTTTTGTTGATTACATCTCAACATTACATTGAGAATCTTGATGAGGTCCCAGTAGTTCATTTTAGCTTTTGTTTCCCTTGCCTCCAGAGACATGTCTATAAGAAATTGCTGCAGCTGAGGTCAAAGACCTCCTACTGTTTTCTCCTGTAGGATTTTGATGGTTTCCTGTCTCACATTTAGGTCTTTCATCCATTCTGAATTTGTGTGTGTGTGTGTGTGTGTGTGTGTGTGTGTGTGTGTATGGTGTAAGAAAGTGGTCCAGGTTCATTCTTCTGCATGTCGCTGTCCAGTTTTCCCAGCACCACTTGCTGAAGAGACTTTTTTTCCACTGGATACTCTTTCCTGCTGTGTCAAAGATGAGTTGGCCATACATTTGTGGTTTCATTTCTGGGTTCTCTATTCTGTTCCATTGATCTATATGTCTGTTTTTGTGCAAGTACCTTACTGTCTTGATTACAGCTTTGTTATACAGCTTAAAGTATGGAATTGTGATGCCTCCAGCTTTGGTTTTCTTTTTCAACATTACTTTGGCTATTTGGGGTCTTTTCTGGTTCCACACAAATTTAGAATTGTTTGTTCTAGCTCTGTGAGGACTGCTGGTGTTATTTTGATAGTTATTGCATTGAATGTGTAGATTGCTTTGGGTAGTATAGACATTTTAACAATATTTGTTCGTCCTATCCATGAGCATGGAATGTTTTTACATTTCTTTGTGTATTCTTCAATTTATTTCATAAGCTTTCTATAGTTTCAGCGTACAGATCTTTTACCTCTTTGGTTAGGTTTATCCCTAGGTATCTTAGGGTTTTTGGTGCAACTGTAAATGGGATCAGTTTCTTGATTTCTCTTTCTATTGCTGCATTATTGGATACAGAAATGCAACAGATGCCTTTTATTTCTTTTTGTCTTCTGATTACTGTGGCTAGAACTTTCAGTACTATGTTGAATAAAAGTGGTGAGAGTGGACATCCCTGTCTTGTTCCTGAGTGGAGAGGAAAAGCTCTCTTTTTCCCGATTGAGGATGATATTAGCTGTGGATTTTTCATAGGTGGCCTTTATTATGTTGAGGTATGTTCTTTCTAAACCTACTTTGTTCAGGGTTTTTATCATGAATGGATGTTGCATTTTGTCAAATGCTTTTTCTGCATCTGTTGACATAATATATGACTTTTATGCTTTCTCTTACTGATATGATGTGTCGTGTTGATTGATCTCTGAATATTGAACCACTCTTGCATCCAGAGAATAAGTCTCACTTGATTGTGGTGAATTATTTTTTAAAATGTATTGTTGGATTGGTTTACTAGTATTTTGTTGAGGATTTTGGCATCTGTGTCATCAGAGATATTGGCCTGTAATTCTTTTGTTGTTGTTGTTGTGTCTTTATCTGCATAACTGAGAGATTTTTAAAAAATGTTTATTTATTTTTGAGAGAGAGAGAGAGAACGCAAGCAGAGGAGGGGCAGAGAGAGTGGGAGACAGAATCTGAAGCAGGCTCCAGGCTCTGAGCTGTCAGCACAGAGCCTGATGTGGGGCTTGAACTCATGAACTGTGAGATCATGACCGGAGCTGAAGTGGGACCCTTAACCAACTGAGCCACCCAAGTGCCCCTGCATAACTGAGATTTAATGTAAAAATGGAAATTTATGGCCTCTCTTGTAAAAACCAGGAATTTCTATAACACAGGGCTTACATTGCTGCAGGGCAATGGCTGGCTCAGAGTGTGGTGAAGTGGCTCCTTTTAGCTCACCACAGTCCCCACTGCTCACCCAGCACACTCGTGTGGACTCCCTAGGCTTGTCCAGCTGTTCATGTTACTTGGCCAGTCTTTGTGGCATTGCTTGCCTACTCCTTTGACGTCCCTGCTTTCTCTTGACATCGTCGTCATGTCTTGAGCTGCCTGACTGGCTCATGCTTTTGAATTCACGAAGTCTTTGGAATGTTGTGCATTATTAGTATTAAAGCACTACTTATGTGCCAGGCAATATTCTAAGGGATTTACAAATATTAACTCATTTAAGCCTCATAATAACTCTCTGGGGGTAAGTATTAATATTACCCTTATGTTTTTAGACAGAGAAACTGAGGCATAGATGTTAAATTAAAAACCAAGTCATACGGCTAGTATGATAATTTTTTCCTTTATTCCAGTTTCTTCTGGTAACTCAAGGTACTTCAGTGTCTATAGAAATGCTCCATCCCACACTGCAGTCTCACTTTCTCATTTCTAGTGAACGTTTCTGTTTCATCTCAGTCACTTACATTGGGACACATTGGACCTTGTCAAAATCAATAATAGATACAGCTCTGATATTTGAACTCTGAATCTACTCTGTGACCACAGCCCCTTATCTTTCTAAGTCTTTAATTCAATTTTTAACCTCATAGGGCTCTTCATACTCTAAAATACTTTATTTTACCTGGTCTATCTGTTCTTTTTGTAGAATCATTTTTCCCCTTCCCAAGGCTGGTTTCCATGGTGATCCCATGAGCCACTTTATCACTAATAACCACAACTCTCATATACTCTCCTTTTCCAACATGCTTGTTCAGCAAAACTTCAACCAGTTCTATAATCTCACCTTCTCTGCCTTCATAAGCTAATGAAAAACATGAGACTATAAATTTAGCATTTCCAGTTCCAGTAATGGGTGTTGAGCACCCCATTACTTTACTCATTCAACAAATATTAATGAAGTACCTACTATGTGTGAGGCTTGGAGCTAGGCACTCAGATAAATTAGTGAACAAACCAGACAAAAATTCCTGCCTGTATAGAGCTAATGTTCTAGAGGTGACATTATAAAAACAAGGAAATACTGTATATAAGATTTTGAGTGTGGTGTGGAAAGGATGCAGGGAGGCCTGAGAAAAAGATAGAATAAAGAAAACTAACTGAGAATGAGTTGTTTGAGTGACGAATTGAAAAGGTGAGTATACCATGCAGGTAATCTGGGGTAAGAGAAATCCAGGCAAGGGGAACATCAAGTGCAAAGGTCCTGAGCAAAGGCAGGAACGTGCCTGAAGTATTCAAAGAATAGCCACTTTGGCTGGAATGGAGGAAGAGAGGTAGCTAAGAGGAGTAGATGTGGTCAGACACGTAGTGAGGGTCATTTTGTGTAGAACCTTTTCAGTTATTGTAAAGAATTTTGGTTCTACTCTGAGATGCAAAGTCATTGGAGGATTTTTGAACAGAGGTATGATATGATATGGTCTGACTTATTTAAAAAGGATTGTTTGGAGTTCTGTGTTGAAACTAGTGCTGGGGGGTGGGAACAAGGGTTTGAAACTGAGGGGCCATTTAAAGGGTCATTGCAATAAACAAAGATAATGCTTTAGTCTAGAATGAGTGGGGTGAAGGTAGTGAGAAATTTCTAGTTGTGGATATATCTTAGAGTTACAGGCAAGAGAATTTTCTTATGTGGATGTATGAAAAAAAGAAGACTCTAGGATGAAGCCAAGAATTTTGGACTGAGCACTAGAAAGGGTGAAGTTAGATTAACTGGGATGGGAAAGACTGAGGAAGAGCAGGGTTTGGTGAATTCAGGAGTTGGATTTTAGATGTGTAGAGTCTGATTCTATTTATTTATTTATTTATTTATTTATTTATTTATTTAAAGTTTATTTATTTAGAGCGCGCGCGCGCGCGCACACACACACACACACACACACACAAGTGGGGGAGGGGCAGAGAGAGAACCAGTAAGAGAATCCCAAACAGGCTCTGATGCAGAGCCTGATGCAGGGCTCTGTCTCACAAACCATGATATCATGACCTGAGCGGAAATCAAGAGTTGGTCACCTAACCAACTGAGCCACTCAGGCGGCCCAATGTAGATGTAATTTAAAGCCACAAGACTGGACGTGATCCCTAAGGGAATGAATGTAGATAGAGAAAAGAGAAGAGATCTAAGGACTTGAGCTTATGGGCACTTGAACATTTAGAATCAGAAAGTTAAGAAGAAACCTGCAAAGGACACCCAGGAAGAATGACCAGTGAAGTAGAAGGAAAACTGGAGGATGTGGGGTCCTGGAAACTAAGCAAAGAAAATTTTTCAAGGAGGAGAATCACTTGTGTTAAATACTGCTGACAGATTAAGTAAGGTGTTGTCTGAGATTTAGTCACTAGATTTTGTAACAAGAAGAGGGCTGACGATAGTTTCTGTGGAAGGAAAAACCTGATTACAGCAGTCTCACAAAAATAGGCTGGAAAAAGAAATACTGACACATGCTACAACATGGGTGAAACTCAAAAACATGGTAAGTGGAAGAAGCCAGACACAAAAGCCACATATTATGTGATATGATTCCATTTATATGAAATGTCCAGAATATGTGAATCCATAGAGACAGAAAGTAGTTTAGTTTAGTATTTGCCAAAATCTGTGAAATGGAGGAAATTAGTGACTGCTAATGAGTATGGCTTTTTTATTTTTGGATTGTAAAAATGTTTTGGAGTTAGATAATTTGATGATTGTACAACCTTGAACCACTGGACTGTACACTTTAAAATGGTAAATTTTATGTTATATGATTCTATCTCAGAAAGGGTAATGGATGAATAGGAATTAGAGGCAATGTATATAGATAACACCTTGGAGATCTTCTGAAAAAGGGAGCAAAGAAACAGAAGGGTGGATTGAAGGGGATATGGAGTCAAGACTGAAAGAAATTACAGTAAGTGTCCTTTTAGAATGATTCAGTAGAGAGGGAAAAATTGGTGATGCAGCATAAGGGGTAATAGGTGCTTTGACAATGTCCTTGAGTTGGCAGGAGTGAGCAGAACCCAGGGGATAGTGGAAGAATTGATCTTAGATAGGAGCAAGAGCAGTTAATCTAGGAACAAAAAAGAAGGTGCAATGTGTGATGCAGATATTAGTAGCTGCATGAGAGAGGTAGCTGGCTGTAATTAGTGACATAGGAACAAAATCATCAGCTGAGAGTAAGGATGGGAAGAATTACTGGAGGTTTGAGAAGAGAAGAAAAGGTACAAAATATTCATTTAGGAGGTTGAAAGTTCGAATGTATCCAGTAAGTGTCATAGGCTTGTTGGGCAATACTGAAGATCTACTTAAGGTTTGTAGTCACAATTTTATAAACTAGTCAGCATGATCATGTAATTTTTTCTATGAAGGCTTGGTTTGCTTGGATACAGGCATAAATGGGGTGGAAATTTGGATTTAAACAGGGGAGAAGATTTTCTGGTTAAGTTCCAGAAAGGTGAAGGTATATGTGAGAAAGTGGTGTAATGATGGACTAAGTTAAGCAGGGTGTCTTAGTCCATTCTTGGTCTGTCTGAGTAGCTATAACAAAATACCAGAGAATGGGTGGCTTATAATAAACAGAAATTTATTTCTCATAGTTCTGGAGGCTTGAAGTCTGAAATCAGGGTGGATTGTACACTTGTGTCCTCATGTGGTGGAAGGGAGGGTTTGTGGGCTCTCTTTTATAAGAACACAACCTCATTCATGAGAGCTCCACTCTTCTGACCTAAACACTTCCCAAAGGTACCACCTCCTAATAACCATCACATCAGGCATTAAGATTTCAACATATGATTTTTTTTTGGCAGGGGTAGGTAATGCATTCAGACCATAGTATTGGGTAAGAGGAGAGGAGGACACAAGGATGCAGAGAATCAGATCAATGCATAGTCCAGTGGAACTGAAATATTGTTGGAGTTGTGTTAGCTGATGAGCAGGGAAGGTAGGAGGTGATGGTTAGAGTGTGGGATTGTTGCGACTAAGACAATGGAGAGGTTTCTGTTATTGATATTTGTATTGACAAGGCCCAGGCAATGGCGTGGGTTACTAAGGTGGAGGAGAACAAGGAAGATCATTGAGGAGATGGGATAGCCAAGTACTAGGTGTTAGAACATCATCCATGTATATAATGAAAATAAAATGTATTGCAGTAACATTATGTTGGAAGGAGTGACAGTGAGCTGGGAACTAAAATCTTAAAACACTGAGAGAATGAACTAGAAGTTATGGCTGATTGCAATAAGGAGGGGATGGTAGGTGATAGTCTGTTGACAAGAGATAGAAAGATCAAAAGCTGATTTTTTTGATCTTGGTTTTGTTTTAGGGAAGAAGCAGGGGAATGGTCTTGAAGCAGCAATGGGAGCAAAGAGGACTCTCCCCTGTCTCCATGCCTGGTGTGGAGGATAGGGTAGTTGGAAAGCAGCCACCCCTTGAGAGGGCTGTAGAGGAAGCAGGTGTTCAGGGGAGTGTCAGTTTTGGTAAAGCAGGCAGTGAAGGAAATGTCCCAAGAAGGGATTTTGATGATGACTGAACACAAGGGAAGGGTTAGTGAAGGTGTAGTGAAGGATTTTAGGAGATGGGGTCAGAAAAGGGACTTTTGAGAGCCGTATAGGGCATGAGAGTTCAGAGCATGAGGAATGAGTTGGGTGTCTTGGCTGGACTTTTGTGTTACCTGATGCAATCAGGCATGGTGGGCACAACTGCCAGTCAGGGGTGTGTGTTTGTGGGCATGTGTGGGGCTCTATGATTTTGGATGATTCTCTGTTTCTGCTCATGCTGCTTGCTCTTTCTAATCTACCTGCCATAGCCTTCTTCATTTGGCCAGCTCCTGTTCATTCTTCAGCTACAGGAAGCCAGTCCTGACCACTTCAGTGCTCCTATAACACTTTGTAAATAGCTCTATTAAAACGTTTGCAACTTCAATTGCTATTATCTATTTATTTTTTTATTAAATATTTTTTAATGTTTATTTTATTTTTGAGAGAGAGAGAAAGACAGAATATGAGTGGGGAAGGAGCAGAGAGAGAGGGAGACACAGAATCTGAAACAGGTTCCAGGCTGCGAGCTGTCAGCATAGAGCCTGATGTGGGGCTAGAACCCACAGACCGTGAGATCATGACCTGAGCCAAAATCTGACGCTTAACCGACTGAGCCACCCAGGCGCCCTGCTATTAGCTATTTATATATGCCTCCATAAACAGACTGTATGCTTCCTATGGGCAGGGCTGGTCATATTTACCTTTGTCCCCTCTGTGCTAAGCACAATGCCTAGAACATGGTGCATGAAAGATACCCGTTTGTTGAACTGTACTCTGAATACATGGGAAGAGATATAGTTTAAAGAGAAAGAGGAAAGAAGAGTAGAAAAAAAAAGAGGTGGAGATGTGTTGAGGAAAAGATGAAAATGAACTAGGGACTGTAGGCCAGATGATGGATCACTGTAATATTCTCACTAACACAGAAGACAAGGCCATCTATTTGGAATCTAATAGGGGGTATTGGGAGAAAGGTGAAAGTCTGAAGTAGCCACTGTGGAGCGCTGGCTTGGGGGTTAGAGAAAATGAATAATAGGTAGACCAGATCTGTATGGATGGCATTTTGTGGCCTGAAAGAGAAGCAGAGATATTTTTGCTTACAGATGGGTATAGGAGTAGTACATAAAGCAAGGATAATGAGACAAAGTATGACCAGGAAATCACAGAATCAAATTAAAAACATTACAGCTATTTAAAAAAAGAGGTCTTCTAATTCACTTGCATAGCTTAGGCAATTGAGATCCTGAGGGAGGTGTCCCAGGGTCACATAGCTAGGTGGTAGGAGAGCAGGGACAAATGATGATGGTATGCCAGAGTTTGATTGTGAGCCATACAAATGGACTTCGGCTTGCTTGAGCAAAAAACAACAAAGTGGATGTGGGCAACTTTTAGAATCAAAGGGAAAGCTGAAGAACCAGGCTCAGAAAGTTAGGGACGAGCTTGCTCCCAAGATCCAGTTTGCAGGAACAAACACAACTCTTCAGGGTTCTGTTGTGGAATGAATTATCCAACTGTTTCCCTGTCTTTGTTTTTGTCCATTCAAAATACAAATTCATGGGAGATAAGGGCAGATTGACCAGGCTTTAAAGGACAACTTGATAGGTCGTCTCACCAAGACTGAATACAACATGACAGAGATAAATTTGCTCAAAATGTTGATACTACTAGAAAGTAGATGGATGTAGAGATGTGAAAATAACAGATATCCTATCCACTACAGTGATGACGATATACACTATAGTGTAGTAGATAATATCAGGGACTCTGGAGCCAGACTTCCTATTCTTTCTTAAAGATTTTGGGCAAAATACCTAAAAACTCTCCATGCTTCAGTTTCTGCATCTGTGAAATGGATACGTATAATAGAATCTTGCCCCATAGAGTTGTTGAGGTGATTAAATGAATTAGTATATGTAAAGTGTAGAGAGCCCACCAAGTGGTAATAATCTAAGGGTCAGCTCTTATAACCATTTTATGCAAATGCATGTTCTATCCACCCACTATGTAGTAGCCACAGTGGGAAGATCATGAAGGCTACTTCAACTGCCATTGACCTTCCAGCTCCTTATTCTCCTGTTGGTTTTTAGCAATTGTCTACTTCCCTTAATCCCCCAGTCATCTGCAGGATGGCTGGTGCAATCTAAAGTCTAATTTTTGGCTAATGATAGTATCTCTATTCTTCAGCCTTGTAGCAAAGACTGTCCTTTGGGCAAATGCATTTTAGAGGTGTGATGGGAAAACATATAGATCTCAGAGTTTGAAGGCCTTGATTCTAATCCTGGCCCTGGGACTTGTGTTCATTCATT
This sequence comes from Prionailurus bengalensis, assembly GCF_016509475.1. Lineage (NCBI taxonomy): Eukaryota > Metazoa > Chordata > Mammalia > Carnivora > Felidae > Prionailurus > Prionailurus bengalensis. Next base: position 115,589,263 of record NC_057348.1, read on the forward strand.
AATTTGGGCAAATTAGCTAACATTTCTGGGGTTTGCTTTCCTCATGTGTAAAATGTGGATAATATTGCTCTTCTCACAAGATTGTTGTGAGGTTTAAATGGGGTAATGTGTAAGAGAAGCGTGTAAACTGTAAAACCATATACAAATAATAGGTGTTCTAATCCTGCCCATGACAGACACTCTCAGATTGAAAACTATCCTTCCATAATGAGGTTGTTCCCATAGGAGAAGCCAATTTTGAATAGGCAGGGTAGACTGCAGATAATTAGTGCATACCAACTGGATACATTTCAGGAGGCCAGTATTTTTGATGGTCTTTGTAGGGGAGAAAAGGAGAAAGGTCCTGTTGGTTAGAATGTGCTCACCATTAGGGTCATTAAACCCAATTAATAAGCAGCAGTCTGGAATTGCCTACTGGCTGGATAAATGAAACCAACTGATGGTGACAGTGCTCAGGATCCACACTGTGCACTGTGACATTATATAAGAATAATATTAGGATTTCAATTAGAATATCATAAGAATGTCACTATAATGCATTTGAATCAGGACTATGAATAATTTGGTTAATGATAGAATTCTGCATTTGGATAGAATGTAGTTTTGATACATTTCCTTACTTGTCAAAGGAGGGGATTAGATGGGATTGTATGACTTGGGCAAATCATTTCACCACTAGGAATCTGTTTCCTTATCTGTAGAGGGGAGGAGCTGAATGATCTATATATCATTTCTGATTTCTGAACCCCTTCCTTGTTCCCTTTGAGTTATTTATCATAATTTGTGATTATTTTACTTGTTTTCTTACTCTATTTAATTCTTTGGATTATTGTACTGGCTTGAATGTAAGTTCTGTGGAGGTAAAGACCATGACTATTTTGTCCACTGTTCCTCTATCTAATGCTTGGTACATAGTTGATGCTCAATAGTGATCTCATGGATAATGAATATGATTCTTTGTTTTAGTGAAGAGGAGCTATAATTTTTTGGGAGGTTGGTGGGTTTAGACTTTATTGTATGTACATGGTCTTGATATTTTCTGGCACACATGGTACTTCTTAGCAGTGATATTAACTTGATATTAAAAAAAATACCCAGCCTTGGGGCGCCTGGGTGGCGCAGTCGGTTAAGCGTCCGACTTCAGCCAGGTCACGATCTCGCGGCCCGTGAGTTCGAGCCCCGCGTCAGGCTCTGGGCTGATGGCTCAGAGCCTGGAGCCTGTTTCCGATTCTGTGTCTCCCTCTCTCTCTGCCCCTCCCCCGTTCATGCTCTGTCTCTCTCTGTCCCAAAAATAAATAAATGTTGAAAAAAAAAATTAAAAAAAAAATACCCAGCCTTGAGTACATAAGGATACACAATGATTTTGTGGTGCATTGATACATTTGTATAAGGTCTATTTTAAAGATAAAGAGATTTATGTGGCAGCACCCAAATATATAAATCAATTAATCACAAACATAAAGAAACTCATCGATAGTAATACCATAATAGTAGGAGAATTCAACATCCCACTCACAGCAATGGACAGATCATCTAATCAAAAAATCAACAAGGAAACAATGGCTTTGAAGGACACACTGGACCAGATGGACTTAACATATATATTCAGAACATTTTATCCTAAAGCAGCAGAATATACATTCTTCTCCAGTGCACATGGTATGTTCTCCAGAATAGACCATATACTGGGACATAAATCAGCCCTAAGTAAGTACAAAAAGATCAAGACCATACTTTCAGGCCACAATGCTATGAAACTCAAAATCAACCACAAGAAAAAATTTGGAAAGGTAACAAATACTTGGAGACTGAAGAACATCCTACTAAAGAAAGAATGGGCTAACAAAGCAGTTAAAGAGGAAATTAAAAAGTATATGGAAGCAAATGAAAATGATAACACCACAACCCAAAACCTCTGGGACAGGGCAAAGGTGGTCATAAGAGGAAAGTATATAGCAATCCAGGCCTTCCTAAAGAAGAAAGATCTCAGATACACAACCTAACCTTACGCCTTAAGAAGCTGGAAAAAGAACAGCAAATAAAACCCAAAACCATCAGAAGACAGGAAGTAATAAAGATTAGAGCAGAAATTAATGCTATCAAAACCAAAAAAAAAAAAAAAATAGTAGAACAGATCAATGAAACCAGAAGCTGGTTCTTTGAAAGAATTAACAAAATTGGTAAACCTCTAGCCAGTTTGATCAAAAAGAAAAAGGAAAGGACCCAAATAATTCAAGTCAAGAATATAAGAGGAGAGATCAAAACCAACACAGCAGAAATAAAAACAATAATAAGAGAATATTATGAGAAATTATATGCCAATAAAATGGGCAATCTGGAAGAAATGGACAAATTCCTAGAAACATATACACTACCAAAACTGAAACAGGAAGAAATGCAAAATTTGAACAGACCCATCACCAATAAGGAAATTGAATTAGTAATCAAAAATCTTCCAAAAAACGAGAATCCGGGGCCAGATGGCTTTCCAGGGGAATTCTACCAAACATGTAAGGAAGAGTTAACACCTATTCTCTTGAAACTGTTCCAAAAAATAGAAATGGAAGGAAAACTTCCAAACTCTTTCTGTGAAGCCAACATTACCTTGATTCCAAAACCAGACAGAGACCCCACTAAAAAGCAGAAGTATAGACCAATTTCCCTGATGAACATGGATGCAAAAATCCTCAAGAAGACGTTAGCCAACCGGATCCAACAATACATTAAAAAAATTATTCACCACGACCAAGTGGGGTTTTTACGTGGGATGCAGGGCTGGTTCAATATCCGCAAAACAATTCACGTGATTCATCACATCAATGAAAGAAAGGGCAAGAACCATATGATCCTCTCAATAGATGCAGAGAAAGCATGTGACAAAATATAGCATCCTTTCTTGATAAAAACCTTCAATAAAGTAGGGATAGAAGGATCATACCTCAAGATCATATAAGCCATATATGAATGACCCAACGCTAATATCATCCTCAAAGGGGAAAACCTGAGAGCTTTCCCCCTAAGGTCAGGACCAAGATAGGGATGTCCACTCTTGCCACTGTTATTCAACATAGTATTGGAAGCCTTAGCCCCTGCAGTCACACAACACAAAGAAATAAAAGCATCCAAATCGGCCAGGAGGAGGTCAAACTTTCACTCTTCGCAGATGACATGATACTCTATATGGAAAACCCAAAAGATGCCACCAAAAAACTGCTAGAACTGATTCATGAATTCAGCAAAGTTGCAGGATATAAAATCAATGCACAGAAATCGGTTGCATTCCTATACACCAACAATGAAGCGACAGAAAGAGAAATCAAGGAATCGATCCCATTTACAGTTGCACCAAAAACCATAAAATACCTAGGAATAAATCTAACCAAAGAGGTGAAAAATCTATACACTGAAAACTATAGATAGCTTATGAAAGAAATTGAAGACACAAAGAAATGGAAAAAGATTCCATGCTCCTGGATAGGAAGAACAAATACTGTGAAAATGTTGATACTACCCAAAGCAATCTACATATTCAATGCAATCCCTATCAAAATAACACCAGCATTCTTCACAGAGCAAGAACAAACAATCCTAAAATGTGTATGGAACCAGAAAAGACCCCGAATAGCCAAAGCAATCTTGAAAAAGAAAACCAAAGCAGGAGGCATCACAATCCCAGACTTCAAGCTATACTACAGAGCTGTAATCATCAAGACAGTATTGTACTGGCACAAGAACAGATACTCAGATCAATGGAACAGAATAGAGGACCCAGAAATGGACCCACAGACATATGGCCAACTCATCTTTGACAAAGCAGGAAAGAATATCCAATGGAATAAAGAGTCTCTTCAGCAAGTGGTGCTGGGAAAACTGGACAGCGACATGCAGAAGAATGAACCTGGACCTCTTTCTTACCCCATACACAAAAATAAACTCAAAATGGATGAAAGACCTCAATGTAAGGCAGGAAGCCATCAAAATCCTCAAGGAGAATGCAGGCAAAAACCTCTTTCATCTTGGCCACAGCAAGTTCTTACTCAACATGTCTCCGGAGGCAAGGGAAACAAAAGCAAAAATGAACTACTGGGACCGCATCAAAATAAAAAGCTTCTGCACAGCGAAGGAAACAATCAGCAAAACTAAAAGGCAACCAACAGAATGGAAAAGATATTTGCAAATGACATATCAGATAAAGGGTTAGTATCCAAAATCTACAAAGAACTTATCAAACTCAACACCCCAAAAAAACAAATAATAGTGAAGAAATGGGCAAAAGACATGAATAGACACTTCTTCAAAGAAGACATCCAGATGGCCAATCGACACATGAAAAAATGCTCATCTTCACTCATCATCAGGGAAATCAAAACCACAATGAGATACTACCTCACACAAGTCAGAATGGCTAACATTAACAACTCAGGCAACAACAGATGTTGGCGAGGATGCGGAGAAAGAGCATCTCTTTTGCATTGTTGGTGGGAATGCAAGCTGATGCAGCCACTCTGGAAAACAGTATGGAGGTTCCTCAAAAAACTAAAAATAGAACTACCCTATGACCCAGCAATTGCACTACTAGGCATTTATCCATGGGATACAGGTATGCTGTTTTGAAGGGACACATGCACTTCCATGTTTATAGCAGCACTATCCACAATAGCCAAAGCATGGAAAGAGGCAAATGTCCATCGATGGATGAATGGATAAAGAGGTGGTATATATATACAATGGAGTATTACTCAACAGTCAAAAAGAATGAAATCTTGCCATTTGCAACTAGGTGGATGGAACTGGAGGGTATTATGTTAAGTGAAATGAGTCAGTCAGAGAAAGACAAAAATCATATGACTTCACTCATATGAGGACTTTAAGAGACAAAACAGATGAACATAAGGGAAAGGAAACAAAAATAATATAAAAACAGGGGAGGGGACAAAGCAGAAGAGACTCAAAAATATGGAGAACAAACTGAGGGTTACTGGAGGGGTTGTGGGAGGGTAATGGGTAAGGGACACTAAGAAATCTACTCCTGAAATCATTGTTAGACTATGTGGTAACTAATTTGGATGTAAATTTAAAAAAATAAAATTCAAAAAAATAAAGAGATTGAAATATATATGTCCTGGCCTGGGTCCACTTCATTGAGCACATACATGTGTGTCAGTGGCTTCTGTACCTTCCCTCAGACACTGATACTTCAAGGACATTACTTTCATTCTGCTTTTATCTGGTGTTTGATATATGTGTGAGCACTTGAGTTTGCACCATTGTTTTGTCTGTAAAAGGGAAAATGAAGCATAAATACATTGACTTTGACCTTGAGATCATCAATTAGACTTAAACAGGTTTACAAAAGAAGCTTTTAGTTTTGTAAAGATATTAAAATTGCTTAAAGCACTAAAACAGCAGAGGCCCAGACCAATTACATCTCATTTTATGAGCCCTGGCAAGGATACATATTTGATTCTTGTTGTTTGTCCTCACAGAGTCCTTCATAAATTAAGACCAATCAGTCATAGGAACATGAAATTCCATTTATATTCTCAAATGACTAATGGCTTGGCTTTTGGTCTTTTAGTTCAAGTTCTGATGAAACAGAGTAGTAGCTACATATAATTAGCAAATGGACCCTGTCAGGTTTGATCACGTGCATGTCTACAAGGACTGAACTTGAGCCCCAGCCATCACTTTATTTTCTTAAAGGAGCTAATGATAAACATGGAAATCACTGGAGAGAGACTGAAAGACTGGCCCCAACTTCCTAAGATCCACCTCAAATCCAGAAGCCTAAGAGTCTGATTCAGAGTGATTGCTGTAGGACTTTGCTAGCCTATAGTTTGTAAGGTATTCTTTTTCATAAGAGGAAAATCTCTTTGATGTTCTGTCTGATGCCTTGAAATGTATGTCTTTCTTTTCAATGCATCTTTATTCCAATGTCAACATTTACGTAATGGGTTTCTTAATATAACTGTGTAGGTTGATTCCAAACCTAGAATATCGCAGAATGAAAAACAGGAACTCTGTGGTAAGATGGAAAGACAAGTGGGATGGAAGGCCAGCCATAATCTTCTAGTAACAAACCTACTTCTTTGTTGCTGAGTATTCAAAGCAGTAGAATTACTTTTTTTTTTTTTTTTTGGTTAAATACACTCAGTAATAACAGCTTTCTAAACTGTCACATTCTGGAAACCTCCAATCCCAACTCTATTTCTTCTGCTGTCTCCCAGCAGGAAACTTCCTTTAGGGTGGGAACAGAAAGCTCTTCACTCACAAGGTTGCAAACTGAGTAAACAGAGCTGTTTAGTGATGGGTAGTTAAAGAAGAGATTCAAAGCATTCTTTTTTGGACTTTATAACCCAGTACCTGCAACTTCTTAGATTGTAGGTACTCTCTTTTCACTTGTTTGTGAGAGATAGTTCAAGCTAATTTGTCATATTTATGGAACACCTTCTAGGCATATAACATTTCGAGGAGAGTGAGATGATACAAGGAACCAATTCTAGAAATGATCAATATGATTGAGTGAAAGCAATATCTAAGCCTGTTAGCAATGGATAGCCAGTGGGGTTTTTCCAAGAGAGAACATGATTAAATCTGCATTTCAGAAACATCATCCTGGAATAGAGATGAGCACAGAAGCATGATGATTATGTCAGAGGCAAGAACAAATTGTGTTTTGGGTTAATATAGCAGCAGAAGGGACGGATGGTAGAATAGCCTGATGAGATGTTTTGGGGATAGATTCAACAGATGTGGTGATTCTCTGAAGGTGAAGGTAAAAGAGACAGGGAGTTAGTTGAGTTTTCTAGCCATGGAATCATACTCCAAGATGATGGAGAAAGTAGAGCCAGTTTGGTGGGGATGGATTTTGATTTTGATGTGACAATGAGACATCTAGGCAATGACCACTAGGCAGTTGTAAATAACTAGAGCAAAGCAGAAACTTGAGAGTGAGAGAGAAAGATTTAAGCATCACCAGGGCAAAGGTGGATCAATGAAATAGCCATGTTCAAAACTGTTGTCATCAGAGTGTCTCCCCAAGACGGTGGCTATGCTCAATATTTTCCCCCTCCTATTACCAGCTATGGAGATTCTGAAAAAGAGTAAACAGAGAAACAAATAAACCAAAATAATCAACAGCACAAGCTGGGGGTGTGATTATTTACCTGTGCATGATGGTAACAGAACTGATGATTTTGGCTGCGTAGCCCCTGATGGGTGAGGACACTGTAAAGTACACATTACATTGGAACCTGCCCTGGATCAAGACCACATATGGGGAATAATTGTTTTGTGAACATACTGATACTTTGGCGAGAGTTTCCATTCTTGGAGGAGGCTAGGCCATTGGGCGATCAATTGGTGAGAGCCACTTCCCTCTTTCTGGTTTGGGCTTGTGTTGTCCTTCTTATGCATGCAAGCAGATGCTGACATTCAATGTAATGTGCTTGTGGGGCATTCAGATTTTGTGTGTTAAAGCGTCTCTTATATGCATCAACTTGCGAAGATGAGAATGACATCAAATTCCAAATAGGTGCAAATCTGCACCACAGTTGAAAGTGAAAATCGTCTCCTAAGTACCAGTGACAAACAAGTAAATATTTCTCTCTTGGTCTTGGAATTGAAGCACATTCAGTGTGTTTTCAAAAGAAAATGAAGGACTGCTTTGAGGTTTGTTACAGGTTTGGGATCAGCAAACCTGCTTCCTGTGATTCATATGACGCCTGCATGCAAGGATCTCTCATTGCTGCCATCCATTTGAGAGACACCATAGATTAATGTAGAGGATTATGGACTGTGTATCTATCAAGATTACAAGTTTTATGTGGGATATATATTGCTGCATTGAATGATTCATTGATGCCATGTAGAATACCACCTAAGATTCATGAGGTGTCTCTAGTACTACCAAATGGGACCTTTGGGAGGGCCTTCCAAGTGACACTGCCCAACAAAACAGCATCTCTATGTATTGTAGAAATTCAAGAGGGGCACTTCTAATACAAAGACCATCCACTGTTTTCAGGTACCAAAGTCCAAGAACATGGGAAATGGTGGCTGTACATTAGGTTTCATGGAGCATACTGGGTATATTACTGGAGCTGTCTCTTAAGGCTATGGGTGAAGTTGACTTTGTTCTGGAGATGTGAGACTGAGGAGCAAATATCAAGGCTGTTTCTTCTGAGGGACCCAGGCAGGGCTGCCCTGAGGGTGGCCTTTTTGAGAGCGCAAACAGTAGAAAATTTGTGTGACTCCCAACCCCTGAAAGCCATAGAGCTTTCTTAAAAGATTAAGGAGGAAACAGGAGACCTGGATCAATCTTTATAGAATAGACTGTCTGATTTAGAAGAGGCCTCAGAGATCACCTTCTCCTAACCTTTTCATTAACCAGAGAGATGAAGTGACTTGTCTGCCACCGTCTAGACAGTGGCAGACCTGGGACTGGAGCCACAAAGCTGGCTCCTTTGTAAGCCTGAGGCTGTCCTGCTTCTATAAACTTGGTTATGGCAGGAGGGCAGAAAGTAACAAGTATAAGGTTAAAATCAAGAAACCTGTGTTGGGTTCTAACTCAGTCACTACTACCTAGACCTTTGGTATGAAGGTGGACCGTATTTGACTTTCTGAATTGATACCTTACAGATTCACAGAATGGAGACAAGGAGATTATTTCAGGGGTCCCATTTGCTGAATCTCCCTCAAATCACTTCTTATCCTTGGCATTATAGCAAGTCTTTACAAATAATACTAAACTATGGTGGTAAAACTTTCTGCTGCCACGGGCCAGAGTATGATTGCCAAAAGAGCTTTACAGAGGTTGGTGCTGGGGTAGGGATGGGACAATAGGATCTCCTAAAAGTTGGGAGTGCACATCTCTTGCTGGGAGAACAAACAACCAAATGATTGTTCTTATTCAGTCAGTCATGACACAACATTTTCATAACTCTAGGAAAGTTCAGAAAGATCCAGAAAAGAAAAACTGTTTTCCTCTTTCACACTGAGTTTATTTGGAATAGATGGAGAAAGTGCACAATTACAAAAATCAGAGTATTTTAATGTGCTGGGAACTTTGAGGACACTCCAGAATATTCTGGAACATAGTATCGATGCTTTCATGTGTCTTGTGGCTCTAAACGATCTGCTTTTCCTCTCTAAGCGGGCTCTGTGTTAAGCTGCGCTTTGTTGCGGTGGCTGAATGCTTGTTTCTAAATGATATCATTTTCTGTGGCCTTATCTAAGTTGATCATTGCTATGCTTGCATGAAAACACCTGCGCCAAGTTCAAATGTACTACCTACTAAAACCCATAAATTATCTCCACGGATGAAGCACAGATGCAGAATCTTTTAAAGACCTGGAGTTTTGTGCTGTACTTGCCACCAGATAGCTGTCCAGATTTGTGCAGGTGATGATGGGGGTGCTAACAACTGTGAGTCAGTTGTGTCATTCTACAGGGGGGCAGGGGTTGGTTGTCAGGATACAAGGACCTTGTGTTGAATTGTATCTGGACTTTTATGAATTCACATCCTTGGAATCTGTAAGTAGTTCTACCCATGTTCTAAAAGTCATGTTTTCATTTTGGCCTAATGCAAGCCCTAAGTTGCCCTTGTTTTTTAGCTTTAGGTTTTGAGACATTTTATGGTAATCTTTATTTCTGATTTACTTAGAATTTATAGCAGCAAAAAAGGAAGGAAACTAACAATCATTGAGTGGCATTTTGCTAGTCTGCAGTCGATAAATATTCCTACCACTTTCTTTAATTTGTCCTTTGCAGACATTGTTAATCTATCACAGCACTTTTTGAACTTAGATAAGACCTCGCAATTCTTTTCAGAGTAACACTCCTGGAAACCACCATCTATTGGTCTGAATTGGACATAAGACAAAACCCTTTGTTTTTGCAGTGCTAAGCATTTAGTATTTGTTATTTCATTTTATCCTTGCAACAAAGATTCAAGAAGTCCATATTATTCCACACAGTGGTGCAAATTGAAGGTAAAATTGTTTAAATAGACTAGCCATTCAACTAGTCCAAATCCAAGTTTCTTAGACATAAATTCTGTGGTGTTTATACTACTCTATACAGGTTATCATCTAAGGACAGTTTTTATATGGCTTCAAATACTGATATTTCATAACTTCTGATGAGAGTTTGTTCCAAAAGTTCAGATAAAATAGTGATGATAGTAATCAACATCTACAATAGCACTTGGGACTTTGGGAACAGGCAATTGCAGCAGAAATCAAACACAACACAGTCTCTTGTTCCTTAGCTTATCTATTCATTTATTCCATAACTATTTACCAAGTACTTCTCACTGAGGCTAAGGCATTAGGCTAGTCATTAGGTAGACAGTGGTGAAGTAAATAGACATGATCTATGCTTTGATAGAATTTAAAGACAGATTGACATTAAACAAATAAACCTAAATAAATATGCAATAGATTTTTTTTTATTTTAGAGACACAGAGAGAGAGAGAGAGAGCACAAGTTGGGGAGAGGGTCAGAGGGAAAGAGAGAGAGAGAATGATAAGCAGCCCTCCATTCAGCTCCATGCTGTGTCCAGCTCCTAAGGTTCAATCATAGACCCTGAGATCATGACCTGAACCAAAATCAAGAGTCGGATGCTGAACCACCTGAGCCACCCAGGTGCTCCAACCCAAATCAATGTATTGCATTCCAAGAAGGAAAGGAACAGAGAGCTCTGATGGAACATAACAAAGAGAAACTTCGATTTCATGGAAGGATTGGTGACTACATCTCCAAGGCAAAGACATTTAAGCTGATCACTAAAGGATCAGTAAGAAGTAGCAAGGAGAAAAATTGGGGACAAGTATTTAGGAAGAGGGAACAGCATGTGGGAAGACCCTGAGTCCGCAAAGAGTTTGGCTTAGGGGCTCCTGGGTGGCTCAGTTGGTTAAGCAATCAACTTTGGCTCAGTTCATGGTCTCATTGTTGGTGAGTTCGAGCCCTGCTTTGGGCTCTGTGCTGACACCTCAGAGCCTGGAGCCTACTTCAGATTCTGTGTCTCCCCCTCTCTCTACCCTGCTCACGCTCTGTGTCTGTCTCTCAATAATAAATAAAAACGTTAAAAAAAATTTTTACAAAGAGTTTGACTTGATCAAAAGGATCCTCTTTGGCTCTCTAGGAATCTTGTCCTCACTTTGCTAGTCCTGGTATGACAAATCTACTAAGGGATATTTTCACAGATGTTGGCAAATAGCAGCAAAGGTGACTATATTTAAAAAACACAAATGACTTTACAAAACATAACACTGAGAGCATGCAGGGCTATTCTGTAGAGTGACTTCTCAGTAATATGGTCAGGTAACCCCAAAGTAGGGAAGATATCTTGAGCCAAACTGCATTCTCCACTTTGTCCCTTTGCAAATAACAGGGCACTCCCCTCCAAATTTGTAGGAGTTGATCCTAAATAGTGGTGCAACAAAAAACAGAAAAAAGTAACCTTGACTATCTCCAGCCTCAGCTCTCTGTTCACTCTACTTTGCATACTGAATCGATCAAGCAAACCAACCCTCTCTAGCCCTCCAGCTTTGAAGGCCAAAGGGACTGAATGGTGCCCAGATTAACAGAGAGGAAAGCCAGGCAGTCAACCAACGTTAGTTTTTGGGTGCAGGTGCTAATAATAGACCTGTTCTTGAGTAAATATCAGTTAAAAAGGGAAAAACATAGGAAATATGATAGACATTTGCAAAAAAGGTAAAGGACAGCCTAATTTTGAAAAAGACTCATGTCATTAAACATAATGAAACCACAGGGAGCAAGTAAGTGTAATCTCACAGGCAATTAAATAAGAGATAAATAAATAACAAATTATTTAAGTAAATAAGAGATAAATAAAGATTGACAAAACCATAGATATAGATACAAAGTGAACCTTCAGAGCTAAGGAAATCCTTTAAGGAAGAGTGCATCTTGTAAAACTATGTCACAATATCACAACCAGATATTGACATTGATATAATCTACGATCTCACTCAGATTTCTCCAATTTTACCTGTGATAATGTAGATTTAAAGGCACTGGGACCTTGGACTGCTTCCAGATATAACTACCTCCACTAAGCTGATTATCAAACAGTTCTGTCAATATATCCATTCATGATTGTGTAAGTGCTTAGGAAATTGCTGGTTTGGAGAAGGCACTTCACAAATGCCAGCTTGGTCTCAATCTGAAATTCCTCCTTGGGCAAGCATGATACATGTACTTGATAAATAGCGGTCAGTAAGAATGCCCCAGGCCTCAAAACTGTACACATTGTCCAAAACACTGTGAATCACTGTGTTCTATTCAAGATTCAAAGCATAACATGAGATGGAAAACAGAAGGCAGCATAATTTTGTCTTTCCTCAGAGAAGTAACTGGCTATTTATTGTGGTCCAAGGCAGGATATAAACACTGATCTAAGAATAATTGCCCTCACCTTTGCATATTATTAAATAATTGTAATCAAAGGGCACAACAAGGACAGAGTGGTCAGTGGCTTAGTTATACTGTATAAATATGGTTACGTGGCAACTTGAGAAACAATATACAGGTATTAGTAGATGAGTTCTTACAATGTTCTGTTATGGTCAGCCAAGAAGAGGGATGGGAATTTAATGTTTGCAAATGGCCTTTATTCAGGTACCCAGTATGATTTGTTTTGAACATCGAAAGGAAGGAACATTGAAAAAAATTTCTAACACAGGAAATCACCAATATACTGTGGAGCTCATGGATTCTGGATACAGGGAGGCATTGTTAGTAATCAAGCCCTTGATTTATGTTCTTAGGAGTTGATTCATGAGTTTCCAGGGTGTACCTTTGTTTGGTTTGAGATGCATATTGAGTATGTGCTCTATTCACAGTTTGGGATCTGTGGTTGGTCAAAAACCTAACCAAATTAAACAGAAAACCTTTTAAGGAACAGTTTATCTCTCTAAAGGAGTATTTCTCACCCTTTTAATTCATGTTCTCTTGTATAATCCAAAAAAAACTTCCCTCCTCCTGAATCCACCTAAAACTTAAAAAAATTTTTTAAATTAAAAAATTTTTTTAAATTTAAAAAATTAAAAAAAAATTTTAATTTTTTAAAATAAAAAAAATGTAAATGTTCATTTTTAAAAGAGAGAGAGAGAGAGAGTGAGCATGAGTGTGGGAGGGGCAAACAGAGGGAGGGAGACACAGAATCCAAAGCAGTTTCCAGGCTCTGAGCTCTTAGCATGGAGCCTGGTGGGGGGCTTGAACTCACAAACCACAAGATCATCAACTGACTGAGGATGCTTAACTGACTGAGCCACCCAGGTGTCCCTACCTAAATCTGGTATGAACCATCTCCCCCTTTCTCCCTTTACCCATGAGCCAAGAAGATTCTGATTGTTATTTGTTTTATAAAAAGAGTATATTTTTAAATTTTTTAGACAACAAATTACATTATAATACTGTATGTGCTATTTGGCCCACTTGTAAAGATTATGATTTAGGCTGTTGATTTTTGGGTTTTGTTATAGCTTGTGTGAGCACAGCACTAGCAGTCCACTCCAGTGAAAATTTAAACAAGATACTTCTCTGCTTTCCTTGTCTGGCTGAGCTAAAAGGTAATATTTCAACTCATAGCATCACAGTACTTTTCCCACAAGTCACTCTGACCAATGAGCAGCACCCAGACAGCAAAGTTTAATATAACATCTCACTGTGGCCATTATTCTGATGTCAAGGAAAATATGACAAAAACACAAGGTACCACTGTTTTTATTCATCTCCATAAATATTCTCTCTGGGTGGCATTCACACACAACAAAAACTGCAGCATCAGCTCCCGTTCTGTGGTCCGTGCAGGTAGAGTCCAAGAGAATTAGCGTTGGAAGCAACGTTAGAAACCATCTAGTTAAGTCTCCTCATTTGACTGCTGAGGAAACCAAGGTAAAAATAAAATTAGCAACCAAGTTTTCCTGATTGTCAGTTTAAAAATATTTCCACTATATCAAGGACCTCCATGTATGTTTTTCATGCTTCAATTTGTTTAATAAATAGACAAGGTTTTTTAAAAAGAATTTTTAATGTTTATTTTTGAGCGAGAGAGAGGCACAGAGCACGAGTGGGGGAGGGGCAGAGAGAGAGGGAGACAGAATCTGAAGCAGGCTTCAGGCTCTGAGCTGTCAGCACAGAGCCCAATGAGGGGCTTTAACTCATGAACTTCGAGATCATGACCTGAGCCGAAGTCAGACGCTTAACCAACACTTCGAGATCATGACCTGAGCCGAAGTCAGACGCTTAACCAACTGAGCCACTCAGGTGCCCCAATAGAAAAGATTTAAATAAATATATAAAATTTCAAAACATGAAACGTTTCAAAACATAAATGTGCTTTCACTAACTCTGTGAGGTAGTTACTATCATTACCCTCATTTTAAAGATGAGAAAATGAGGCTTATGTGGTTTTGTGACCTAAGATTCAGCTCTCTAGGAAGTGGGGAAGCTGAGACTGAATTCAGGTTTTCCATTCCCAAAACCATACTATTTCCATCTTACTGTACAGTTACAGAAAAATCAAGCAGATTCTTTCAGGCATCTTTGAACACGTGTATGTTTTCATTTACAAACCAGTTGCATGTGTAAAAGAAGTAAGCATCTCTTCAGCGTGACTTTGTATGCACTTCCATCTCACTGTCATAACAAACTGCAAAGTTGCAATAGAATCATGCTGTTCAATAGTTTGAAAGAGCTGACACTTACTATCTGTGATTTGGGTCAAGTTCTTTGACCTTCAATTTCCTCATCTGACAAAGTGGAACATTAATGTGTACTGCACAGGATTGTTAGAAGGATAAATGAGATGACAAGTTCATTTATTTTTTCTTTCTGAGAGAGAGAGTGAGAGAGCGCATGCACATGTGAGCAGGTGATGGGTTGGGGGTGCAGGCTGGGGAGAGGTGCAGAGGGAGAGGGAGAGAGTGAAAATCTTAAGCAGGCTCCACGCTTGAGGTGGGTCTGCAAGGCTGGATCTCACAACCGTGAGATCATGACCTGAGCAGAAATCAAGAGTCAGACACTTAACTGACTGAGCCACCCAGGTGCCCTAAGATGAGGAGTTTAAAGGCTTAGCACAGTGCCTCCCATGTAGTAGAGCTCAGCAAATGGAACTTATTTCTGGTGTGTAGAGGAGAGAGGGAAAAGAGGAGTAGGGAGGCTTCTGCCAGGGCAGGGCTTCTGGGGGTTGTGGGCTGGAGCTGTGCTTTGGGGCAAACTTTTTCTTGAGGCTATGAATTCTTTGTTACTAAGTCTACTGATAAAAAACCCCAAGGCAACACTATAAGAATGTAAATAGGATTTGTATCCATTAAATCAGCAGAAGAAAGTTGATCTATCCACTAAAAGGCAGGAAAGAAAGTGTGGTAAATGGAAAATATAAGGAAAGTATATTAAAGAAAACGTAGAATATGGAAACCATGATATAAGATGGCAGAAATAAGTCATAATAGGATGGCAGTTTTGTTAAAATAAGTTAAATGGAGTAAAATAAGTACAAATGGATTAAACCCACAATGGTGGGCTGAAAAATAGCCCCTCAGAAGATATTTACATCCTAATGTCTGGAACCTGGGAATGTTACCTTGTCTAAAAAAAATTATTTTTTTAATTCTTCAGATATGATTAAGTTAAGGGTTTTCAGATGGGAGATTATCCTGGATTATCCAGGTGGGCTCTAAATGAAGTGATATGTGCCTTATAAAAGAGAAGTAGAGGGAGATTCGATGCAGACAGAAGGGGAAAGGCAATGTGACTCAGGGGCAGAGATTGGACTGGTGTGGCTATAAGCCAAGGACTGCCAACAGCCACCAGAAACCATGGTAGCCTCTAGAGAGACTGTGGTTCTGCAACATTTTGGTTTTGATTCAATGAAACTGATTTCAGACTTCTGGCCTCCTGAGCTGTGAGAGAATAAATTACTGATATGCTAAGCCACCAAATTTTTGGTAATTTATTCTAGCATAGGCAACTAAAATACTCAGAAATTTGGGGCACCTGGGTGGCTCAGTCAGTTAAGCATCCAACTTCCACTCAGGTAATGATCTCATGGTTCCTGAGTTCAAAACCCGCATGGGGCTCTCTACTGTTAGCATGGAGCCCCCTTTGGATCCTCTGTCCTCCTCTCTCTGCCGAACCCCTTCTTTCTCTCTCTGAAAAGTAAATAAACCTTTAAAAAATACTCAGAAATTAGAAGAAAGAGTACCAACAAAAAAAATAGAAATTTCACAAAAAAGGCTTTGAAATGTTGAAAGTATACTAGGCCTAATAAAGCACAAATAATTTTATGCAGTTTATGTTTGTTAAACAATAGGAATAGAAACTAGTAACATATACATGACTAAAAATATTTCCTTTATCTGGAAACTAAAGAACCTATGACCAAATAACCTTTGGGTTAAAAATGAGTTTTAAGAAAAATTAAAGAATAGTTAGAACTGAAATACAATTGAAATGCTATACACTAGCCTTTGTAGAACATGGCTAAACAAGTACTAATAGAGAAATCTATAGGTCTAAATATTTTTACCAGGAAGAAAAATATAATCTTATAATTCAATTCAAGAATTTTTTTTAAAAGTGAAACCAAAAAATCAAGAATAAAACAAGGGGAAAAACAAAAAAAACAAAACAGACAACAACAAAAAAAATAAAAATAGAGAAGATCAACATAATCAAAAGCTCTTTATTTGAGGGGCGCCTGGGTGGCGCAGTCGGTTAAGCGTCCGACTTCAGCCAGGTCACAATCTCGCGCTCCGTGAGTTCGAGCCCCGCGTTGGGCTCTGGGCTGATGGCTCAGAGCCTGGAGCCTGTTTCCGATTCTGTCTCCCTCTCTCTCTGCCCCTCCCCCGTTCATGCTCTGTCTCTCTCTGTCCCAAAAATAAAAATGTTGAAAAAAAAATTTTTTTAAAAAAAAAAAAGCTCTTTATTTGAAAGAATTAGTAAGTAAATGGATACAGCAACTTTTATCAAAGAAATCAGAAAGTAATTGAAGGTGAGATGCAGAATGTATAAGGAAAAATAACTATAGACAGAACGAGAATAGACAGTAATAAAAGAGAATTATAGACAACAATATCAATAGGGAGAGTATGGATCATTTAATAAATCATGTTAGGAAACTTGACTTACTATATGGAAAAAATAAAACTGGATCTCTCCTAATACTGTGTATTTGGACTCCATATTTTTCTAACTTCTTATAAAAGTAAAAGTGTGAAGATAATACAGTTTATATTTTTATAACCTGGGAATTAAAGAAGGACTTCCTAAACCCCAGAAGGTGATCCATAAGACAAAATCTCCAGAGATTTGGTTCTGTTAAAAAATAAGGATTTCTGTTCTAAAGAAGACACAATGGACCATGTTAACAAATGTCAGACTTGGAGAAGATAATTGCAATGTCTAAAACTGACAAGAAACTAGAATCTGAAAAAAACAATTTAGTGAATTAACAAGAAAAAACAGTAATGGAAAATGGAAAAATGGACAGTTTATAAACACACAATCATAGAAGATGTACTACACATGGCTGAAATGCTTATAAGAAGATGCTAAAACGTATTAGTATTTAGGGAAGTGAAAATGAAGTGCAGTGAGGTACTGCGTTACTTGTATCAGGTTAGCAATAACTAGAAAGTTGGATAACGTTAAACATAGTTAGGAGTGTGGAACTGTAGGACCCCTTGTACACTGCTGGTGGCTGTACAAACCAGTAGAGCTATTTTTCAATGCAATCTGGCAAACATCAGCCAAGTTAAGTACATGTATCTTCTATGACCCAGCAGTGCTGTTTTTGATTAGATAACATCCTAGAGAAAATCTCACACAAATCCATTAGAGGAGGAAGATGGTCATTGCAGCATTGTTTAAAGTGGCAAGAAGTGATAGGTAACCTAGTTGGCTCTCACTGGGGTAATGGGCAAGTTAAATGTGGTTGATACAGGCAGTATCTGAATGATGCACGGACTGGATATATGCTCAGAAATATGGAGAGGCCTTCTGCCTAAAATGCTCTTATTATTCTCACTGCTGGCTATTACTCATGGTTAAGATTTCAGCGTAAGTATCATCTCCTCAGAGAGGCCTCCTGTGGTGGATTAAACATGGCCACAGATTCTCTGCTTCTCCTCACATTGAGAAGAGAAGTCCAATCTCCTTCCTTTGAATCTGGACTGGCCTTAGTGGCATGCTCACTTAATGGATTGTGGTAAAAGTGGTGCTATGACAGTCCAGGTCCAGCCTTTAAGAGGACTGGCAGATTGTGCCTTGTCATCTTGGAGCCCTGAGCTACCATCTAAGAAGTCCAACTACTCTGGGACACCATGCTGTGAGGAAGCCTAAACCACATGGAGATATAGTGAAAGTGCCCCAGTCCCCCATCTCAGATGAACTCCCAGCCACCAGCTCACAAGAACAGCTAGCCTTAGGAGTGACCACCTTCAAGTTCCAGCCTTGGCAAGTATGCGGAGGACTCCAGCCCAGCTGCTATCTGACTGTAAAAACCAAAAGACCCCAAGCAAGAAGAGCCTAGCCAAGCCCCATCAACCCCAAGAGCCATGAAATACAATAATAAATTCTTTTAAGACATTAACTTTGGGGTGGTTTGTTATGCAGCAACTTATTTCTGACTCATGCCTACAACATATTCCATGTCAGATACAGAGGGATCACCAGCTATGTGTATTTTTTATTTTTATTTTCACTTATTTATTTATTTAATATAATTTATTGTCAAATTGGCTAACATACAGTGTATACAGCGTGCTCTTGGTTTTGGGGGTAGATTCCCGTGATTCATGTCTTACATACAACACCCAGTGCTCATCCCAACAAGTGCCCCCCTCAATGCCCATCACCCATTTTCCCCTCTCTCCCCACACCCACCCACCCATCAATCCTCAGTTTGTTCAACGTTTTCCACAGTGTGGTCACATCATTGCAGCTTTGTGTCGGGAAATCACGAGCCCTATTAACAATTTGTTACTGCCCACCTCATTCCCACTTTACCTCTTCCTGGCTTTCATTGTTCTTTTGTACCAGAAGCTGAGGAGAGGCTTCCATTGTTTTTAAGGATCCCATTCATTGTCTCTAATTACAACATTACACACAGTGGTGTTTAAGCTGGGGGATGCAGCCACCTTAGCTGCTGACATTTGTTTAAATGAACAATTGTCAGGAATTGGTAATAATGGTTATGCTTCACAATTTGGTTAGACAAGTCCCTTATTTGAAGAGTACATTGGTGAATGGAATCCCTTGCATTAATTGGAAACCATGGAAATTTTGTTGTTTTTATCATTTGGTGACAAGCAATTTTCTCAAACTGCTGAGCTAGAGCAATTTTTTCAAACTGCTTTTGAATATTTCTTTCATGGACTGTGCTTGTTTGTGCACATGCCTTTTATCTTTTACCAGATGACAGAACCTTGAGGGCAGAGTCTAGGATTCATTTCTTTTTCACGATCCCCAGAGGATCAGCATAGTGGATACTCTACAAATATTTTTGGATTTGAAAGGCATGTCTTTAATTTTTCATCTCTTGGTGTCCTTCATAACTATGAACTGGGGTAAAGGAGTGGCGTTTTGTTTATTTATTTATTTTTAAAAAAAAATTTTTTTTTTCAACGTTTATTTTATTTTTGGGATAGAGAGACAGAGCATGAACGGGGGAGGGGCAGAGAGAGAGGGAGACACAGAATCAGAAACAGGCTCCAGGCTCTGAGCCATCAGCCCAGAGTCTGACGTGGGGCTCGAACTCACAGACTGCGAGATCGTGACCTGGCTGAAGTCGGACGCTTAACCGACTGCGCCACCCAGGCGCCCCATATTTATTTATTTTTTTAATGCAAGTTTTGAAGAGAGTCGTGAAGGCATTTCTGGTATGGAAGAGAAGCTGATAAGATGGGAATGGGGAATTCCAGAAGTATTGCTCAGGACAATGCATTCTCTCCGAGCACAAAACAAACTCGGAGTAAACAAAATCCATATTGAAATTACCCATTTCTTTCAGAAAACTTTCTCTGAACCCTTCTAAGATGGGGTGAAGTTACAGTTTATAAATGTTACATAAAGTTTGCTAGAGTGGTGCGGGAAATGAATGGATTGGTTTTGAGGGGGATTTGTGGGACTATGAACTAAGTTAGGTCAGAAAATAGTATGAAAAAGTTCATTGACTTTTTGACATCCATGACAACTTTTATTTTATTTTATTTTTTAAATTTATTTATTTTGAGAGAGACAGAGATAGCATGAGTGGGGAAGAGGCAGAGAGAGAGGGAGAGAGAGAATCCCAAGCAGGCTCCATGCTGCCTGTGCAGAGCCCAATGCAGGGCTCAAACTCACAAAACTGTGAGATCATGACCTGAGCTGAAACCAAGAGTCAGAAGCTTAGTTGACTGAACCACCCAGGTGCCCCCATAACAGCATTTAAAGAAAGCTGCTTCTTGGTAGTGTACTAGATAGGTTGCCGGATAAAGACTTACAGGAAAGTTATTGCACCATGATTTTCCATTGCTCCTGAAAGACATTTCTCTTCTAGATAGATGAGGTATTTTATGGAACTACTGGTATAACCTTCAGGAAGTAACAGGACCTGCGCTGCTGTGGATAGCAGGAGGAGACTCTTCTCCCTTTCTTTCTTTTTTGAGATAGAGAGAGCACACAAATGCAGGCCCATGAGTGGGGGAGGGACTGAGGGAGAGAGAATCTTAAGCAGGCTCCAGGCTCAGCATGGAGCCCCAGGCAGGTCTCGATCCCACAACCATGAGAACATGACCTGAGCCAAAATCAAGAGTCAGACACTTAACTGACTGAGCCACACACGTGCCCCTCTTCTCCCTTTTTAACTGGCCCAGTCACATGGCATGAAGAGAATTAATCACAGAGGTAAGAGCTGAGTTTTACTCCTGTAACATAATATACATATTGTAATTAGGAAATCAGTATTTTTGCTCTTAGATGGTTTCCTTATTTGTAGAAAGGATGAATGGCACAGGAATCCCATGAGCCCCATCAGAATAATATATAATGTAGGTGCCTTAATCTCTCTTTATAGGGTAATGACAGCTGTCTTGGCTATGCACAGGTCTGGCATTGACTATGCATAGGCCTGTCAGGCCTGACATTGTCTCTTGACTGGTTTGCCTCCTACCCTGACTGTAACTTCCTGAAGATTTTGGACTTCTAGCCTCTGGTAAATAATAGGCATGTGATAATTATTTGATGAATGAATGAAAGATTTGCAGACCTGATGTGGTAATATATGAGAAAATTGCTTTGGGAAGTTAGATATTTTAATTAAGATACTTGTTAAACTTCTGTGAATTCTAAATTTTGTTCCAGATTGTTATAATTAAACTTTCCCACTTATAACACAATTGTGTATAACTTTCACATTCTGAAAATTTAAGGCCTGCATCAAGGCTACAACAACAAACGGGACACATTCTTGTCCTCAAGGTGACTAGGATTTGATGTTATGGGTTGGATTTTGTCCCCCTAAAATTCATATGTTGAAGTCCTAAGTATCTCTTATTTGGAAATGGTCTTTACAGAGGCAGTTAAGATAAAGTCTTTAGGGTAGGCCTAATCTATTATGACTAGTGTGTTTATAGAAAGGAGAATTTTGCAGCTAGACACACAGAGGAAAGACCATGTGAAGACACAAGAAGATAGCCATTTACCTCCAGGAGAGAGGCCTGGAACAGATCCTTCCCTTACAACCCTCAGAAGAACACCTGGAGTTTGGACTTCTAGCCTCCTAACTGTGAGACAACACATTTCTGTTATTTAAGCCACCTAGTTTGTGGTACTTTGTTATAGGAGCCTTAGGAAATTAACATATCTGGTAAAGGTACTAGTCCTATAAAGAGAGAGTTTAAATTCTAGGAGTCAGGACTCCAGGAGTCCCAATTTCAGGAAGTAGAGATGCTTGCGGATGGACACACTTAGCAACTAAAAGTAAAAATACCCTTTGTGATGAATTCATATAAGTGTAAACACACATAATGTAAAAGGGAAACTAAGACTTTCTAAAGATTTAGATGTATGATTACCTTGGAGGAGAGAAGATTGCTTGGTAGGGAAGACTGTGTAATTACAGTTGGTTATTTCATTTTCAGATTTCATATTTGCAAATTTGTCCACTTACTAAAATTTATTTGTATCCACAAAATCAATACTCAAAGTGCTTCTTTGGTCATTTGCAAACATGCTCAGAGTGGTAAGAAATTTGAGCTGCTCAACACACATATATGTTGCCAGCTCAAGTTGAACAAGGCAATGCTCTGCCTTGTTGTTTCAGCTCTGATATGGTAAGCAAGTGTCCTTT
The DNA here is from genome assembly GCF_016509475.1 of Prionailurus bengalensis. Classification (NCBI taxonomy): domain Eukaryota; kingdom Metazoa; phylum Chordata; class Mammalia; order Carnivora; family Felidae; genus Prionailurus; species Prionailurus bengalensis. Next base: position 115,611,623 of record NC_057348.1, read on the forward strand.
TCATGGTTTCTTTAGTGTCATGTTTTTGCATTTTTGTGCTTTTTTGGCGATTTAATTGTTCAAAATAAGTCCCAAGTATCTGAAATGCTAGCTAGTGTTCCTAAGTTCATGGAGGCTGAATATGCCTTATGGAGAAGAAATATGTGTGTTTTGTTCAGTTTTGTTCGGGCATGAGTTATAGTGCTCTTGGCCATTGGTTCAATGTTAATGAATCAACAATATATCTTAAATAAGAAGTCTTTAATAGGAACACCCATAAAACAAGGTTATGATTTGGCTGATCAAAATGTTACCAGAGGCTTGCAGTAATATAATCCTATATTTCTTCTTGGAGCAGTGCTTCAGTGTTTGCTAATTTGGTGCTTGACGTGACTTTATATAATGTAATTACCACAAATAAAGAGAACCAACTGTAGATGTTAAGTTATTTTCAAGTTGTGAACAGTATCACACTACTAAAAAAACCCAGTTAAATAAAATTGGGTCATATACGGACCAATAATGAGGGCATGTCAAAATCATACCATGATTAATCCAATTGTGTGCAACTGAAAATACATAAGTAAATATTTTAAAAGTAAACAAACATGAGATAATCTCATATAATTGTGAGTGCCACTAATTTTCTAAAAAGTGGACATTTGATCTGAGACTGGAATGATGAGAAGGAGTCCCCATGTGGAGACATGCATGGATAATGTCCCATGCACAGGAACAGTGAGTGCAAAGGCCCTCAGCAGATGGTGAAGTGGCATGTTGGAGGTGCAGAAGGAAGGCCAGGGTGGTTGGAGTGCAGTGACCAGTGGGAAAGGTGTAGATATAAGATGAGGCTGGAAAGATAAGGTCATGGTAAGGCTCTTACTGATAAATAAATGTCCAGGATATTCCTATATGTATGTGACAAGTTTTGCTCTCGTGAGTGGGAATGTATTTTACGTGTATGAGAAAGTGGTTATTCTCATTTCTTTGCTTTTTTTGATTTCTTAGCTGTTTTTCTGTCCTTGTTTTGTTCAGATGACTTAAGACTACAGCCATGTTGAGACAGACATGTTGACTAAGCAAAGCTGTCTGAGAAAAATGTGATTATCAGCTTCTGTAGAGCTGAATCAGTGGAAGGATCGTCCTCAACCAGCTGATGTACACCGGCACGTGTCAGAGTGTGCCGTGACATCATTCGGTCTGCATCACTGACTCTTCAATGTCTCTGCTGCCCTTATAACTTAATGTTCTAGGCAGCCCAGGTCCCAATTTATCAGTAAGGACGATAAATTGCTAATGACTGTTGGCCTCTCCCTATTCTTAAGTTATCTGCTAACACAAAGAGACAGATTCATTCAATTTGGAAAATGTTAATAAGATGCCAAAAATGTGTTCAGGGAGAATAAAAGGGAAAGCATTTTCAAATGGCTGTATCATTTTTTCCAAAATTGAATTCCAACTATCCCTGTTTGTGCAGGTGAATTAAAAGACTATCAAAACCTTAACTGTTTCTATTAACCTAATTAAACAGTGTCTAAATAGAGAAATGGTAAAGATGAAAGGCATTCATGCTCTATCAAATGAACCTCTGTGACAAAAGATAATGAACACTTGCTTTCCTTTCCCTCCTCCTCCCCAAAAAAGTCAGTTCTAATGCTGTGATTTGACTCTTTAGGGAGTACTGATTTTCTACGATTTTAGGAAACTGCTTTAAGTAGGTTTAGCTCATTTTTTTACTTTACAGGAATGGACTTTAGTGTTTTCAATACCTCGATTCCTGATGTTGCTGCTGTTTTTTCCATTACCCTACTCTCCAGTTTGTGAACCATGTAACTACTTACTGAGATCCTTCTATGAAGAGATAGGAAAATCTGGGTGATAGGACTGAAATCAGTTTAGTTTTGAAAGCTGAGAGCATTTCACATTGTTGCAAAAAGGATGATGAACATAATTTTCCAAACTGAAGTTTGGGGGTTATAAATATTTCAATAATCTGCTTTGTGCCCAAGTAGAAGTGAATATTCCTATAGATAAAGTCCCCCAGACATTGGATCCAATAAAAAGGATGTTGAAGATATTGTTTGATGGACTTTGAATGAGGACATAGAAGGTAAATATCTTTTAGAGTTTTATACAGGAAAATGTTTTCCTCTCTTGAGGAACTTATTTATGGAAAGATTTATTTATGTACTTATTTAATGCTTTTTTTGGGTTAGGAAATGAGTCATTTGTAAGCCATCTTATTCTCCTTTTGCCTTTGCTGCAAGTACCATATGTAATGCTCAACAGTGTTGTTTAGTGATAGCTTATATATTTAATATATTATCTTATTCTACACAATGTTTTTTTTGTATGTATGGTTCTTATTATAAACTCCTTGATGTAGTTTTGGAAGTAGATCAGATACAAGTAAAATACACACATACATACATATATACAATGTTTAGTTCTATGTCCTTCAGAGAGAATTTTCTACTGGATTTTGTTTGTTTCTGATATATTTTACTATGGTAGTGATTTGTTATATTTGCTTTCTCTGAGTTCAGTTATTTGTAGCATGATTCCCTCTTAATGGTGGGAGAAACATTTACGACTGTATTTCCAAGTAGATCCTTTGATTTGACATCAGTCATTAGGACTTAAAAAATACCCTCAATTCCTTTTGATTTAGTACTATAAATTACAGCAAAGAGTAGTAAGGACATTTTAGTAGGCATGCCAGCCATCAGGTAAGGCTTTGACATGTTGAATCATGCAGTTGGGCCATAATAAAGTTTACTTCTCCTGACAGCCATGTAAATAATGATGCAATCAATGCCTTTCTGTTATAAATGGCATTAAGAACTGCTTTTCTGTACATTGATTTTTCAAATCAAGATGTCTCAGAGTATCAGATAGTTAATATAGTTCTGATTGCTCAAGTGTTTGATGAGTCAAGTAGAAACCCCTCTCTATCAAACTACAGGAAGTGCATTTAGATTGGAGCTGAATGCATAGTGGCAGCTGCCTAACTCACTCATGAGTTAGGTGACTCATTGGCTAAACTGTGATTTTGTAATTTTGATGTTGATACCTGGTAATATAAGCTTACAACTCATGACAACCCAACCAGTGGTTGTTCAGCTGCCTCAGGGGTTTGGGTGAGCTTTAGTAGAGAATTACAATTACTTTCTTACTAAGAGGCCAGATTTCTCTCTGGATGGCTCCTTGCCTCCCTCATTCTGATAAAATATATGCTAGTCTATACATCATGAGACAAAAAAAAGTTTTGGCACATCTTCTTAGCTGGAGGTTAAGTTATAGGTCTTTATGGTCCCTCTCTTTGGGTTTTTACAGTTTACTCCAACAAACCAAAAGCATGTGTCTTTGACATTACTCTCAACCAGATATGCCTTGAAGTTTCAGTTTCTCTCTCTCTCTCTGTATGTATATGTGTATGTGAATATATACATATATATACATTTATAATTGGTTACATATGTATATGTGTATATGTAAGTGTGTATACCTTCCCATCATGCTTCTTCCCCCATGCCTTCTTCACATCTGTGCTCCTCCGGGTAGCTCTTTCTGGATCTTTCTCTCTATATCTTTCTCTTTTCTCAGCAATGCAACTTATTCCTCCCTGGGCTTCTCTAAAATGTATCCCTCTATACGGGGCGCCTGGGTGGCGCAGTCGGTTAAGCGTCCGACTTCAGCCAGGTCACAATCTCTCGGTCCGGGAGTTCGAGCCCCGCGTCAGGCTCTGGGCTGATGGCTTGGAGCCTGGAACCTGTTTCCGATTCTGTGTCTCCCTCTCTCTCTCTGCCCCTCCCCCGTTCATGCTCTGTCTCTCTCTGTCCCAAAAATAAATAAATGTTGAAAAAAAAATTAAAAAAAAAATGTATCCCTCTATGTCCTCAGCCAAAAAAAAAAAAAAAAAAAAAAAAGAAAGAAAGAAAAAAGAAAAGAGTCTTTTCTGATATCTACCTTCCTCACGAGGTGAGGAGGGATGAACATAAACAACGAGTAATTTAATTCTTTATTTTGAATATTCTTCTATTATTTTTTGAACATTCTGAAAGGTCGCTAGCTTCCCACCCTATGTGTAAGATGAAACTTTTGAAACCATTCTTTCTTGACTCAACAAGAATTATCTGTTATTCATGAACTAATAACAGAGAAAAATGTGAAACCATGTGCTCATTCTTTTCCTCCTTTTCTCTGTTTGCCACCCCACTCTCTCCCCCAATCCCTGTCTTTCAGTAAATGTGTCTATTTTCACACTCTCTCTCCCTCTTCTTGACTCCCCTCTATTTCATCTTTCTGTCTTTTTAAGTGATGGAAATTGCAAGCCTTCCTTTCTTGACAGTTATGATTAAAGGACTGTGCACCTGCTCAGGTAGAATAAATGGGGGAAATGCTGAAGCAAGTGTTTATGCTAACTAATATAGTCTTCTTTTTTGCCTTCAAAAACAAGCCTGAAATTCAGAAAAGCTGCCCTTCAAACAAGCACAGTAAAACCTTTTACATTCAAGTTGTCTCTGATGTTGACAAGGTCCTTGAGTTTCAACTTCATGAGGTTCATTGGGGGCACAGGTGCCATTTTCTCAGAGATGAATGGATGTTCAGTTTAAAGGAAAAGGAGAAATTGTCTTTTCTTTGTAAGAAGGAAATAAGAAAAGCAGAGGAGAGGGCAAAGACAGGAATGTTTTAATAATAAATGGCTTAGAAACACCTTCTTTCTCCCCAAGATCTCATAAACTCCAGGGTTTCTAGGTTAGATTTAAATACACTTTAAAAAATAGAGTACCAGGGGCGCTTGGGTGGCTCAGTCAGTTAAGCATATGACTTCGGCTTAGGTCGTGATCTCACAGTTTGTGGGCTTGAGCCCTGCCTCAGGCTCTGTGCTGACAGCTCAGAGTCTGGAGCCTGCTTTGGATTCTGTGTCTTCCTCTCTCTGCCCCTCCTCTGCTCATGCTCTGTCTCTCAAAAATGAATAAACGTTAAAAAATAAAAAAAGATAGAGTACCAAATGCTCATTAAGTTTGCATTCTCACTTTCAAAGCCTTTTCCAACTCCACTTACACTTCTCATCTTTTTTTTACTCTCTGATGCAAAGAAGCAGTCGTGCTATGACAACTAGTCAATTAGTAGGTAAATCTTATTGAATAAACAGTCTTTTCTTTCAAGGACAAGTCACTTGAAAATAGGACAAAGATCCCATTTCCTCCCTCTGTTCTTCTCCCCTCTGCTTTTCTTCCCACTGCTTCCCTCCTTCTCCCTCATGGATAATCCAAAAAAAAAAAAAAAAAAGAAGTTCATTATCACAGCTGATTAAGATGTCCTTTAGTTGCATAGTATTGTCATAATTTCGAATTTGCTGATTGCCTCCCTGGAGTAGGGTTTAATATGTTCCTTATTACTTGCATTTCCTGTAAACTGGTAGTTAGGTCTAGAGTCTTGATCAGATTCAGCACGAGTTTTGGGAAACAAAACTACATCACAGGTAATGTTGTGTGCTTCCAATAGGAGGTATATCAGTATATCCAGTTGTCTCTGTTTTGAGGCTAGAAGTCATTGATGATCATTGCCTATTATCATGCAACAATTCTTTAGTAGTTTTCAAATGATGATATTTAATTCAATCATTTCTTCTTCATTTATTTGTTGGAGGTCTTCTATTTAAAAGAAAAAGTTTCCTTGTCCAATATTTGTTATTTCATTCTATATAGGATAGGCAGGATAAATGCTTGTTTCTTTCTCCTTCTTTGCAAATATTTATTTATTTATTTATTTATTTTTCCAATACATGAAATTTATTGTCAAATTGGTTTCTTTCTTTTTTTTTTCAATATATGAAGTTTATTGTCAAGTTTGTTTCCATACAACACCCAGTGCTCATTCCAAAAGGTGCCCTCCTCAATACCCATCACCCACCCTCCCCTCCCTCCCACCCCTCATCAACCCTCAGTTTGTTCTCAGTTTTTTTTTTTTTAATTTTTTTTTCAACATTTATTTATTTTTGGGACAGAGAGAGACACAGCATGAACAGGGGAGGGGCAGAGAGAGAGGGAGACACAGATACAGAAACAGGTTCCAGGCTCTGAGCCATCAGCCCAGAGCCTGACGCGGGGCTGGAACTCTCAGACCGCGAGATCGTGACCTGGCTGAAGTCGGACGCTTAACCGACTGCGCCACCCAGGCGCCCCTGTTCTCAGTTTTTAAGAGTCTCTTATGCTTTGGCTCTCTCCCACTCTAACCTCTTTTTTTTTTTTTTCCTTCCCCTCCCGCTTGGGTTTCTGTTAAGTTTCTCAGGATCCACATAAGAGTGAAACCATATGGTATCTGTCTTTCTCTGTATGGCTTATTTCACTTAGCATAACACTCTCCAGTTCCATCCATGTTGCTACAAAGGGCCATATTTCATTCTTTCTCATTGCCACGTAGTACTCCATTGTGTATATAAACCACAATTTCTTTATCCATTCATCAGTTGATGGACATTTAGGCTCTTTCCATAATTTGACTATTGTTGAGAGTGCTGCTATAAACATTGGGGTACAAGTGCCCCTATCTCTGCAAGTTTTTAAAGTAATGAGTTGTTTTCCCAGCAGCTCTGAAGGTGTCTGTCTTAGACAGGCTTCTGGAAAATCAAACCCAGATACAGGAGTTTGAAAGCACAGGAATTGCCAGCAAACAGAATAGAGAAGTAAGAAAGAGAGAGGAAGGCAGCCCAAACAAGTGCGAGTGGGTGACTGCCCAGGGAAACTTGCAGGGGCTAGAGTAGAATGCTGCCCTGTTGTCCTTCTTGAGGGAGGTAGGTAGATGGACGTTTTATACTTTGGCTTTTCTGTCCTGATGCCAGCTCTGGAAGCTAGACAAAGCTCTCAGGTGAAGAAATGCATGTGCTGGCAGTTGGAAGTCAAGTCACTATGCCCTGACATAGTCAGGGTGAGAGGATGTAGACAAGGAGCTGACAGAGACTGCTACAGTTCACCCCTTCCCCCACTCAGAGCCCTATTCCTATCCCTGAAAAGCCAAAGCCCTCAAATGAAGGTAGGACAGCCTACTTTCCTAGTGCTGTAGGGGGAAGCTGACGCTGGTGAGAGTGGAGCAGAAAAATGAATGGAGGTCCTTGATGGCACTGCTGAATCAACCAACCCTGAATTCTGCCTAACCTCTCAACTATGAGATATGTGAGACAATGAATTATTTTATGGTTTATTCAGTTTTGAGTTGAGCTTTCTATAAATTGTATTCAAAAGCATGCTATTATAGTAGTATTATTAACCCCCACTTTATGGATGAGAGAACTGAGTCAGAAGTTAAAGGAATTTGCCAAAGGTTAGCAGAGATAACAAATGACTAAGCTGGAGTCCGAGTATGTCTGCTTCTAGAAACTTAATTGCATAATTTCAGTGTTCTTTACAGCAAGACCTGAATCTCTAAGAGAAAGATAAAGCCTCTTTAAAGGAGTTTCCTCAGTTTTCCTTCTAATTTATATAAGGGCTTCAAGGACCCATGCACATATGAATAAAACCATTGGGGGATGGAGCCTGCCTTCTCAGTCAAGTTCTAGTCATGTGAAGGCAGCCATGAGTCACCTGCTAAGAATCCTGAAATTGCCTTTATTGATGGACCAGGAGTGTGCGCAGCACCCTTCTTAGGCTTCTGGGTAAGACTTGCATGGAGAATGTATCTTGGACCTATGGCCCAAGTGTGGTTCTCTACTTTTACCTCCCAGAAGTCTGAACAGAGGGACTTGCTAGTGGCAGAGCTGACTTGGTAAAGTAGACCTTTGTCTAGCACATGGTCTCATAAACCCACTCACCAGGCACAGCCAGTGGGAGGGAAAGAGCTGACTTTCCTTCTGAGCAAAGTAATGCCAGCTCTCATTATGTGGGACAGAGCCCAACTTACGGTGTTCCTCACCACTCATTAGCCATTCATTTCTCAGGAGGAGGAATGGGAAAAAAGTGGAAGCTCTCACCCAACACTTTTCAAAGAGATGGGCAGGGTTGGTGGGCTGAGGTAGGAATGTGGAGAGAAGGAAGTATTTTCTCTCAGGTTAGCCAATTTATTTTTTCTGTAAACACCAAATAGTACTATTTTAAGCTTTTGAGGTCACACATAGTCTATGTTGCGTATTCTTATTTATTTGTTTTTCTCCCAACCCTTTAAAACTGTAAGAAACTATTCTTAGTTGATTTGACAGTCCAAAAGAAGGACATGGACTAAATTTGGCTGGGGATGAGGGGGGTCTGGCCCCTTCATCCACTAATTGCCAAATCAGGTGCCAGTGCTTAATGCCCCCTGACATGGGTCAGAACAGGATTTGACTTAAAGCAGCTCCAAGGCCATAGTGTACCCTAGGCCAAAAATTCATTCCCTTTTCTATATCCTAAATCCACTTAGGTCCAGGCATGCAGCTCAATACAGCTCGCCAGAGATGATTAAGTAAACTTAAAAGCCAGCCTTCCTAAACTTAGCTCAAATAACACAGTGCCTGCAGTGTTCCAGTGCCTCAAATTTGAATATGCACTCTCATTTTTAAAGTCCTCAAAGACTCAAAACTAAAATTTTTGGCTTGCTAATTGCAGTTAAAAGATTAATGCCCAATTCCTGCTTTCCTGTTTGCTTTCTCTGCAGTAAGAAAGACCTCCTTCTGCAAAGCCTGGCTTACTCTGCAGTGCTGACACTCTGGGCACATGCTAGAATGTCCTATTCTCTTCAAAGTTGATGTAATCTTATGCAGTCAGTAGGATTAACAAGATTATTATGGCACCAGCCCCAAACTCATCATATTGATGAAACACATATACACGAGCTCAAGGTTTTTTTTTTTTTTTTTTTCCCTGCCAACAAGGACTTCTTCCCTTTCAAGCTGGCTCAGTTTCTGACTCATACGGGCCTCATGGAATTCTCCATTGTTTAAAGAAATCCTGCTACCTTCCCTCCCTAGGTTCAGGCTATTAATTCCACAATACACCCAGCCTGTAACTCAGTCCAGGACTCGACGTGCGAGTATCCTGCCAGGCTGTACATTACCCCATCATCTTTTCTTCCATACACCTACTCCCCTGCATATCTCAGGCATTTATCTCTCATGATGCAAGCTATGTCTGTATTCAGGTCTTGACCTTCATTTACTAATTCCTGAAGTTTTTCATACTGATTTTCCTGGTCTTCCCCTCTCAAGTCAGTGCACACGTCCTGTAAGTCTCCTGTGAGTGTTCCAATCACCTAAGGGTAGTTTGCCCATTGTTCATATCAATTTGCCACCTGAGGCTTAGAGAGGGTTGCCCTGAAGAGTTTCCCGAACCATGGTGTCCCCAGGTGATTATTCCCTTGCTCTCTGTGGTCTCCCCATTTTCCTCTGTGGGGTCACCCTTATTCCATCACCCTCTCTGATCTAGCAATAACCAAACCATCCCTGATTGCAGCTTTTTGAGAAGTTAGGTCTGAGTATAGCCTTTTTTCCTTTCAAGTCTGTTTTGAGATCTCTGGCCTTGGTGGTCTCCAACTTTTCTCCTAAGGCAAGTCTTTTCTCCCTGCAGGTTAGTCAGTATGTCTTTTTATTTTATATGTATTTTTTCTTTTTCTTTCCCACAGCCAGTGTTCTGATTGAAGGACTAAAACTTGTTTCTTAAGCTGATCTGATTCTCCCTTGAGTCACTGAGTAAATCTAATTTGTACAGACAGCATGTTCCTGCTAAAGTCTTTCTAATTCCTTTCTAAGACTCTGGGTTTGAAATAAATTTCATGGACTTTTTTTTTCTGATTTTCATTCTAAGAAGGCGACTTATTTCCTCTGTGATAAACCACTCCACCCCTCTTGTGCTAGCCACTCAGTTCCTCTGTATTTGTTCATTCATAAAAATCTGCCACTTCTTGTATACTTTTTCTAGAACTGCAAGACCTGAAATAGGAGGACATAATTTGGGGCAGTTGGTGGTGCCTCTTATGATGCTTTGCACTAAGGGTTTAAAGATCAAGTTCACATGTTAATGTTCAGTGGCCCATGGGGAACTTAAGTACTCTTTACTGTTTACAGTAGTTCTGGCTAAGACACATTTAGAGGAAAGAAAACGTGCCCTCGTTGCAAAAATTATTCCATACACCTGTCACTAAAAAGTCTGTATGCTAAACCTTCACCTTTTTTGGAGGTGAGGATTCCCTGGAATAAAGAGACTCCCTCCCAGGGATATACCTGCTCAGCTGAGGCCACAGACCCAGAGCCATGTCCAGCCGCTGTTCCAACAGGGATCAAAGGTTCGTGTGCACTCCAGCTGGCTGATGTGGCCCCAGCATGGGGCTTGGTAATTCAGATGCTGGGCCTTGTATTTGCTCACAAGGTTTTCTCTATACATTGGGTGCTAGGACTGTGAATCACAAACCTTCACAACCTTCACAAAACTTCTCTGAGTTTTGACCAGTTGAGATCAGACACATGGAACCAAATTAGGGACAAACTGCATCATCAGGTTTAGGCCCAGTGTGGCAGGCCCCTTCATGTTCATAACTGATGGGACCACTGGGTGGCTCAGTCGGTTATGTATCTGACTTCAGCTCAGGTCATGATACGATGGTTCGCGGATTTGAGTCCCACATTGGGCTCTATGCTGCCATCTCAGAGCCTGGACCCTGCTTCAGATTCTGCGTCTCCCTCTGTCTCTGCCCCTCCCCCTCTCGTGCTCTGTCTCTCAAAAATGAATAAACATTAAAAAAATTCATAATTAATGTGCCATTTCCTGCTTGACATGGTACAGATGCAAACCTTTGCAGCTAACCAGTGCGGAAGAGAAGAGCAGCCCCTGGTATCTGGAAGCCTGCCTGGCACTACTGATTAAGCCTTGGTGTTCTCTTGCTGAACATGATCAATATTACAGAACTTCAACATTAGGCGAGGCCACTCTGTGGTTGTGATGGAGCAAGACAAAAACAAGCCCATTTTATAACCATGATTGACTCCCCACAAAATATGATTGTGTTGCGTAAACCACAAAATAGGAACCATTTCCTCTTCTGGCTAATGTGAAAGACTGTTGTTCTTAACCAAATATGATTTTAGCCTCGATCTAGTCTTCTCTCCTTCCAGAAAAGATTTATTAAGATACCCTAAGATAGAATTATCTTACCCCTGCTTTCTGCAGTAGCCAGTTCAGAGCAAAAGTCTGCTTTCTTCAATCCTCCCCCAAATCACCTAATATAAGCCAAAATCCTATAGCAAGTTCTTAATAACCCCCTTTTAATGAGATGTACCACAGTTCTCCAAAGTGTGGCTTCCTCTACTCCTGCAACAAGCAATAAACTCAACTTGTTTAACTACAAATGTTAAACAAATGTGTTCCTGGTGGTCTTTGGCTGGTGAACATTGACACCAGGAATGGTTTACCTCAGGGCAAAGACACTTTATTTTTTAGCTTTTAAGTTAAAAAGCAAAAGCCCCTTCCTCTGATGTGGTACAGTATGGATTTACTCACCAGCATGGACAGACACAGCAAGGGATTGGTACTAGATATGCACTGAGGACTAGAGGAAATGGGCTAGAGACTGGGGAGAGGAAGAGAAATTTGGATAGAAAAAATAGGGGCACCTGGGAGGCTCAGTCAGTTGAGTGTCTGACTCTTGGTTTTAGTTCAGGTCATGATGCCAGGGTCATGGGATTGAGCCCCACATTGGGCTCCATGCTGAGCTTGGGACCTGCTTGGGATTTTCTCTCTTTCTCCCTCTGCCCTTCTCCTCTGCCCTTCTCCTTTTCCCTTTTCCCCTTTTTGTGCTCTCACTCTCTGTAAGATAAAAATTTTAAAAAAGAAAAAGAAAAAGAAAAAAAACCTAGGAACTGCATTCTGACCCTTCTCCCCCCAAACCTTCAGAGGTTAGCAGGAAGCAAGGTTCTGGGCTCAAAGCAAATGCAACCTCAACATTTGGGGATCCAGGAGTGAATGATCACTGGTGCCCTGCTGCCCATGGGGTCTTTACGAATGACAGCTCCATCTGTGCCATTGCACATGGGTGATGGCACAGAGAAGTAGAGATTTAGTGCATGTAGACAAGTGAGGACCCCTGGACCCTACCACATCACAAAGAGAGATCTCATAATTTCCTCTGTCTCTTGTGGGGCATGGAGATTAGCCAAGAGAGAGACATGTTGGCTCTCTCTCTCCAACCCTCCTTCCCTCTCTATCTTCCAGAATGGCAAGCTCCCAGTAGAGCTCTCTCTCCTCCCCTGGTTACCATACCCATGGGGTTCCCCTACTAGAACAAACCCCACTCCAGCTTTCTTCTCTAACACTGGACTTGTCACCTGGAGCCAGATGGAAGGCAGGAACTTCTGCCATTCCTTCAATGAAGCTGTACTACTGTGATGGCATGAATTCTCACTCCCATAGGCAAATGCACATGTGTGTGTATTAAATTTCTAGAACTGAATTTATTTAAAAAATTTTTTAAATTTATTATTTTGAGAGAGAGAAAGAGAGACAGAGTATGAATGGGGTAGGGGCAAAGAGAGGGAGACACAGAATCTAAAGCAGGCTCCAGACTCTGAGCTGTCAGCATGGAGCCCGATGCAGGGCTTGAACCCACAAACTGTGAGCCTAATTGGATGCTTAACTGACTGAGCCACCCAGGTGCCCCTGTAGAACTGAATTTAAATTCTAAGCACCCAATATCATAGTGTTTTTCCATTCTGATTTTCTCCATCTGCAGCAGCAGTGACCTTTGAAGTCACTTCATGCACATGCTTCTGTCACCATCTAATCCTTCCTTCCCATTCCCATTTCCCACTTCCTGGGTTGACTCAAATGCCCTGGGGAACTTTTTAAAAAATTTTTTTAAATTTATTTATTTATTTATTTATTTATTTTTAATTTTTTTTTTTCAACGTTTATTTATTTTTGGGACAGAGAGAGACAGAGCATGAATGGGGGAGAGGCAGAGAGAGAGGGAGACACAGAATCTGAAACAGGCTCCAGGCTCTGAGCCATCAGCCCAGAGCCTGATGCGGGGCTCGAACTCACGGACCGCGAGATCGTGACCTGGCTGAAGTCGGACGCTTAACCAACTGCGCCACCCAGGCGCCCCTTTTTTAAAATTTTTTAAATGTTTACTTATTATTTTTGAGAGAGAGACAGAGTGCGAGCTGGGGAGGGGCAGAGAGAGAGGAAGACACAGAATCTGAAGCAGGTTCCAGGCTCTGAGCTGTCAGCACAGAGCCTGACGTGGGGCTTGAACTCATGAACTGTGAGATCATGACCTGAGCTGAAGTTGGACACTTAACCGACTGAGCCACCCAGGCACCCCGAGGCTATATTTTTTGCAACCTGACTTTCTCTGGAGCAGTATATTATGAATATTTTCCTTAGTCATTAAATGTTTAAAAATTATTTAAAATTTTTTTCCATGTATAAAGTATATTTAACATTTAAAGTGGTAACTTAAAGCTTATGAGGAAGAACATCAGTCATCCCTGTATGTCCCCTTCCCCAAACTTTTAGCTGTTGCTTTTGGTAATTACCTTTAAAACAGTATGCTTACACTATTTCTTAATTTATCACTTTTAAACATGTCTAATGAGTTCCTGTTATAAAAGAAGAAGAAAAAGTGCCTGGGTGGCTCAGTCGGTTAAGTGTTCAACTCTTGATTTCTGCTCAGGTCATGATCTTACGGTTTGCGAGTTTGAGCCCTGTGTAGGGCTCTACACTGACAACACAGAGCCTGCTTGGGATCCTTGATCTCCCTCTCTCTCTGCTCCTCCACTGCTCGTGTGCTCTCTCTCTCTCTCTCAAAATAAATAAACATTAAACAAAGAAGAAAAATTTGGGGTGCCTGGGTGGCTCAGTAGGTTGAGCTTCCAACTTTGGCTCAGGTCATGATCTCATGGTTCATGGGTTCGAGCCCCATGTTGGGCTCTGTACTGACAGCTCAGAGCCTGGAACCTGCTTCAGAGTCTGTGTCTCCCTCTCTCTCTGCCCTTCCCCCACTTGTGCTTTGTCTCTCAGAAATAAATAAACATTAAAAATTAAAAAGAAGAAGAATTAGAGCTCTTCTATCTCCCATGCTTCTACTTCATACATCCTATGAATATAATAGTAGTCTTTGATTAAAAACATTCAATGTTCTCCATATTATGAAAATGTATTGTCCACTGATGAACCAAGATGTATGCTATGATTACATTTCCTTTTTTGTATAATCCACCCCCCCCCACCTTTACTTAGCTTTCTATCACATTAACCAACCCTTTAAAACTTCTATATCTGGTTAAACACATCAGGCATGGCAATCACTTGTAGACACCTCTCTCTTGGAGGCCCCCATCTAGACTAGCTGTTCTCTGTACGGGGCTTTCCATCAGCTCCCCCACTGTGTTAGCTTATCTGTGTCTCAAATACCATGCCTCCTTTTTTCTTGGTTTTCTCCCTCATTTAGTGGAGTGTATCTTTCATTACACTTCCAGTTGCCTAACCAATATTCATTATCCTCTTCTTGCCACCTAATGGAATTACATTATTAGGCTCAGCAAGTAACAAAACCATATTTCCTAGGCTCTTTTATGGATAGATGTGGTCAATGAAACATAAATAGTAGGATTTCTGAGTTAGCTTTTTCTCCCTCTGTGCTCTCTTCTTTCTTCTTCCTGGGATATGGATGTGATGCTGCTGCTCTAATAGCTATATAGTGTCCATGAGGATGAATGTACTAATAATAGCAATCATAAAGACAAAATATAGTATGTCCTTGATGATTTCTTGGAGTCACATGCTGGCTTGACTCTCTCTAGACCTACTTTCACTAGAGAGACAAAGAAACCTTTATGTGTTTAATCTGACAGTAATTGGTTCTATACAATTGTAACTATATAATTCATGACTGATAAAATTGCTTCCTGAGAAAGTGCATTGGGATATCTTTTTTTAAATGTTTATTTATTATTTTGCGAGAGAGAGAGAGAGAGAGAGGGAATAGGGGAGGGGCAGAGAGAGAGTGAGAGGAGAGAATCTCAAGTAGGCTCCATGCTCAGCTCGAAGCCTGACTTGGGGCTTGGTTCCACGAACCTGAGTTCATGACCTGAGCCAAAACCAAGAGTTGGATGCTTAACAAACTGAGCCACCTAGGAGCCCCAAGATAACTTTTAAAAGACATTGTAGGTCTGAGGGGTGCCTGGGTGGTTCAGTCGTTTGAGCAATTGACTCTTGATTTTGGCTCAGGTCACAATCCCATGGTTTGTGGGTTTGAGCCCTGTGTTGGCTCTGCTCTCCTCTGGTGGTGGGGATCCTGCTTGAGATTCTCTCTTCCCTGACTCTGCCCTCTCTTCTGTATCTCAAAATAAATAAATGAACTAAAAAAAAGACATTGTAGGTCTGAAATGATCTTATTTCCCCATACAAACTGACTGATAGTTTAAATGGTTGTAGAGTCATAGAAATCACTCTATACGACTTCTGAAGGTGTTGGTTGATTGCCTGCAAAATTCAATGTTTCTGTTTGGAGACTCTTTCTTTTATAACTAATTTCAGAAACTTCACAGTCATGTGTACTAAAGGGGATCTCTTTTCATTAATTGTGCTGGGCACTCAGTGGGCCCTTTTACACTGTAAATTTATGCTCTTTTGTTATTTTCTTGTATTATTTAATAGTGATTTGTTGTTTTCCCTATTTTCTCTTTCTTTAACTATGAATCAGATTTGGTCATGGGAAAAATTGTCTACTTTTCTAGTCTTCTCCCCCACCCCCATCCCAATTTCCCTTTTCTTTGTCTTTTGCTTCTACTTTCTGAGAGATTTTCTCAACTTCATCTTCCAACACATTCTTTCTAGTTTTCAAAATTTCAGGGGATTTTTTTTCTTTTTTTTTTTGGTCAGAGTTTTTCTTGTTCTTGTATATTCTCTTCTCTGCTCTTTACCCTCCCTTCCTTTATCCTTCCTTTTTCTACTTCTCTCCTTTTTCTCTTTCTTACACACACTGATCTTGTTTTGGGGATCCAATATCTTCTCTTACTGCTCTGATATTAATTATAGTTTATGTTGGTCTGTTATTCATATTTCACTTTTTGGTTATTGCCTCTCTTTCATTTGAGTTTCTTTCTTCTCTTTGTATGTTTGGTTCTTAGTGTTTCATATTAGGCTATCCCCAAATATCTGAGGATGCTTTGATGTTTTCATACTTAGGAGCAAGGTCCTAAAAAGTTAACTGAAAGCTGTGTTTATGTAAACTTTCCATTTGATAGTGTTCATATAGAATGATTGGCCATCTCTTCGGGAAACCCAAATCCTCAGCACTTGTGGATCATCTTTATGGGTTTTATAGGGTATCAGAATAGGCCGTTCCCAAATATGACACTTTGGCATGAGGATTATTTTGGGCTGAAGGCAATTGGGAAGAAGCAGATAAAAGGAAAGCTCTCTACCCTCCCTCTATTTGCCCAAGAACTGGACATATATTTGTAAAGCTGTCTCTTTTTCCTATATCAGGAAGGGAAGAACTCTTAATCACTGGAGAGAACTCTAGACTCTTATTAACCCACAGACAGGCACCAAGAAGAATCTACCTAACAGATAATTAAATAATTCTTATCTTCCATTAGTTTCCCCCATTTATTTACCTTCCCACAGTCTGCCATCTCTAAAAGCCTAAACCTGTTTTCCTATGTCCCCTCACTTCTCCAAAATTTATTGTTGTTTGTTAAGATGCTTCATAAACCTCACGTTCTGACCACTGCTTTGAGTGATCATCACTGAGTTCTCCCACACATATGCATGATACACATATTAATAAATTCTGTTTTTGTTTTGTTGATATGTCTTCCTGTCACTTTGTTTCACAAACCCAGGCACTGAATCTAAGAGAGTAGAGGATTTTTTTCCTCCCCTACAGTCATTTTTCTGGGGCCATTTTATTTCTCTAGAGAAGAATCTACCAATGTCCTTCTGCCTGGCTACCCTCTGATTAGCTGGGAAGTTTTGAAGTTGAGTAGGGGGCTGGTGGTCTTCTGGTTCAGTAGGTAGAGTTCCAATTATCTATTTCACTGTACTTTTTAGTAGATGCCTCTGCTCTAGCTGGTGCACTGGGGTTTGGAGACACTCTAATTCAATTCCCCACTCCACCCCAGAATAAAGCTCAGTGTCCTGCAATGGAAGACAGAAGGGGGGTAGGTATGTAGACTGGCTGGTGGGCAGGAGGGGGCCGAGGTTCAACGTTATGCTGATGACTTGCTTTTTTTTCCTTTTATTCTTTTTTTAAAATATGTTTTTATTTTAAGTAATCTCTATATCCAACATGGGGCTCAAACTCATGACTCCAAGACCAAGAGCCAGATGCCCCACTGACTGAGCTCACCAGGTGCCCCCCTGCTGATGACTTTCAATGCCATTCCCTTCCCCTCTGTCTTTTCAGCCTCCTGCCTTGTCCCCACCTTCTGTGGCTATTTGTCTTCAGTTTATGAGTCCTCTGAGGGTCTGCAGTGTGAGATGACTGGTTCTCACTTTCATCCCTCTCTGGTGCAATCCTCACTTGGGATTTACCTTCTCTATTAATTCCTTGATCCACATCTCAGCTTCTAAATTTTGTGGACCTCTCTTGTCTGCTCTTCCTTTATTTTCTTTGTTTCCTTTCCCATGTACTCATTTTAGTGTGCCTTTAGAATAGAATAAAGAGGATAAGTTTGTATTTGTAGCTCTAAGTTAAACAGAAGACCCCTAATCTTATAAACAAATAAACAAATAAACAAAACACTGCACTCAAAATATGATTTGACTTTACTCAAAGTCACTCAGTTACTGGCAGAACTAGAACAGAACTCTAGAAATTTTGAATTAACTTCTGAGGTGAGATTTACTGATCTCAGTAAAGTGGGTTCAACTAGTCGTCTTTTATAATTGAAAAAGAGGACCTGATTCCTCCCTCTTCTCTTTTAAATTTTGTTTTTAAAGCTAGAATCTGCTTTGAGGACTAGTTCCATCTAAACTCCTTAGGCCTGCAGGGTCAGGAGGCCTGACCTCACTTAGGTCTCACTTAGGACTGTCTCACTTAGGACAGTTAGAGACTCCTGGTAGCACAGGAGAAAACCCTCATCTTCTAACGTTCCTAACATGTGAATGTGTCTGGACCAACTGGAAAAGGCATCCTTCCTGTCAGCCCTTCACCCCCTGTGGAATAATACAGCTTGAGACACTGTGGGCTACAGTTTTAGCAAAAGTGCTTTGGAGGGAGGGCAGACAGGAGGAAGGGGGCTGGCATGCTCCCGGAAATTAAAGAATGTCTGAACAGTGAAGTGACAAGATGGTAATCACCACTAGGCTGGCTAATTGAGACTTGGCTTACTGGGATGACAGCAAAGGAAGAGCAGCAGTCTGGTTTCAGAACCAAGATTAACAGGAGGAAAAAAAGATCTAATTGGGAGCTGCATTAACTTTTTGAAGAGGCAGATAACAGCTGAGAGGCAGGGTGACTATGTTCATATAGACCGGCTCATAATGGAAAGGAAATGGAAGATTTATCCACGGTGGATTTTCTGTGCTTGGGCTGACTTAATGTCCAAAGACCTCGTCTGAGGCTGCCTTCTCTTTCCTCCCTCTCAGGGTCATTTTTAAACTGGAAGGGGAGCATGCTGAAAGAAGCTTGTGGGGCTGAAAAGGGATGATAACCCTCTGGTGCCAGAGAGATGGCTGTGTGTTACTGCCAGATGCAAAAAAACCAAATCCTTAGAGCTGTTCAAGGCTTTCTAGGACCTTGGGGTAGACATCCCATGGGCTGTAAAGGGGCAGCTGCCTGCTAGTTGTAACTGTGCCAGGGTCAGGGTATCTAAAGCAAGTTCACAATGAGTTTGTCAAGGCTACTTTGCAGGGGCTACATGTTGAAGAGCAGGGGGTTTAAATGTGGAAGGAAGCCACAGAGACAAAAGCATTTAGAACAGAAAAGGAGCTTACTTGCAAAGAGATTCTGCACGGGATTCCAGGCTTTTAGAGACTGCTCTCCAAATAAAATATATAACAATAATTTAAAGAAAATAAATTAAAGTTGCCAAGACTACTGTAGTATGTTGATGGTGGAAAAACACTTTTCTTACTTGATTATCACATACTCCAAGGGATCCTGTATCTGGGGACAGCGGGATTTCAGAAGTCATGAATAAAGTTTTGTTGTTGTTTTTAAGGAGTAGTGACCTGGTGGCTCAAGGTCTCATTTATTTTGAGAATCAGAGCTAGACAGGGCAGTCCTGGTTGTTTTCTTGTTAGTATTGTTCTCAGGTGCAAAGTGCTCAATGGCATAGTTTGCGGTAACTCATCAAAGATGCAAAGCAAGGTGGCAATTTTGCTTTCATAGACCCTCCTCAAAGCACCTTCTTCCTTAAAGGTGCTGGTTTGATCACATGTGTTTACTTACAACTTTTATGGAAAACATAATTAATTTGATGTTTTATTTGGCTGATTTTATAGTTATACAAGGAATGTTGATTAATGCACAAATATCTCCTTTTGAAGTGATTAATAAAACTAGAGCCATAGGAAACTAAGGCTTGGGAGTTAGTTTCTCTCTGAAAATTTTATGAAGGCTCCAGGGCTGAATTTTTATCCTTTTTAAGTGCAAGAATGACGTTTACTCCCTTATTAGTTTGTCTTCTGAGGTACAAAGAATTGTCCAATTCTCTTTTCCCAGGTTGTACCTGTGGTACTTATAAACTCCAGGGCTTTCCTACCATTTTTCATTGTTCTCGCCAGTCAGGACACTACATTCTATAACATCAATAAAGCTAGGATCTCAGAAGCCACAAGACAGGTGCCAACCCAATAAAATGTATAGACACCATTTTCACCTATGATGTATAGTTTCTACTCCTTAATCATATGCTTATTATTATACCCAATTAAATGACATTTGTTTTTCTATGTGACATTTCTAGCATGACAAAGGTTATAAATTTGATTTTTTCAATTATATTCTGGTAGAAAGGAGGACACATTCTTATTAAGTCTATGTAAATAACATGATCTGGGAAAGTAAAAAGATTTAGTAAAGTACTTTGCATAATATTTATTCATGGTTATCCCTTTTTTGAGTTATTTTATAAAAAAGCCAATCAATTTTTGTCACTTTTTCCAGAATCATAGATCTTAGATTTTTTCTGATTATTTATTAGCTTGTAATTTTAAGATCTTTCATAGATTTTTTTTTCTGAATTTTGAGTTTGATTGAAACAAGGTACTATTTGAAGAGTATTTTATTTTAGTTTAATATATGTATATGTACATATGTATACCCTATTAAATTGAGGTATAAAGACAGATTGAGAAGAAAGGATTTTCTCATGTTAAAATTACATCATTAATCACACCTGAGTCAGTTTCATTTGTCTCCAGGCAATTCTTGTTTTGCTGATCTTAGGTTAGTTAGCAGCCAGCTTTCATGAATTTTTCTGCTTCTGGATTAGGAGTCCTGGGATTACTGATTTACATCTTTGGTACAGACTGATAGATGTCTGTTAGTTACGACAAGGTCAGCTTACCCTGGCAAGCCTACACCCATTAGTCTATTACTTTAATATAACTAGTTAAAAGAACATAGAATTTACTGAAGCTTTTTTGATATTTCTTCCAGAAGACTCAAATTCCTGCTCTGAATTTTGTAGCAGAAACCTTTAGGCAACTTTGAGGGAAAAGCAAAAAATACCTGTCAGTGATAAGATGAAATGACTTCAGTTGATTTATTATGACAAATAATCTCACAAAGAATGGTGGACTCCTCTCTTGATGTATAATGTATTATGGAATTTATAAGGAGTTACTCAGTGATTACCCGTAGACTAAAAATATGTTGTGGACATTGACAAATTTTCAAGTCCTTTTAAGTCATACTGTATTGTGAGCTAATTAGCAAGGATATTTAAGCCTAGAAACAATTTTAATTAAAAAACTTCATTTGTTGGGAGTTATTGTGCCAGTCTTTGTACATGACTGTCAATATATTTCTATCCAATCTAAAAGATACTCAATTCCAAAACATATTTATGTTAATAACATTTTACTTGTATATAATTAACTTAGGGAGGTTGAACTTCCCTTTTGATAGTAGTTTATTCATTATTATGGGCTTTGACAAATAGTGTGGAGGTAAGTAAAATTGTGGAGACTTTCCAACATATCCAATTATTTCTAGCAATTCTTCTTTATAAGGTGGGGTGGTGTGGGGTGGGAGCAAATCTCTGATATTATCCAGTCTGGGTAATCCCAAAGATCAGGTTATAAAGGGTGAATTATTTTGAATGTGGGACTCAATTGGGAAAGGCAATATCCAAAATATTTGTCAGAGGAAATAGGGTATGAGCTTAAGTCACAGGCACCTAAAGGCAAGAAATGATTAGCTTCAGACCATAGCAGCCTGTAACTAATTACTAGATGTTCTAGCTTTTTCAAAAGTGGACTTTTGTTAAAATTAATTCAAGAACAAATAAAGGAAGTACAGAGAGTTAAGAGGCTGCTGAGTATAGAGAAGGTATAGAATGATTTTTACTATTTCTTAAGAGCAAACTGTTACTCAAAGATCAATTTGTCATTTTCATAGGAAGAAAACCAAATTCTAGTTTTACTCTTTTTATATATCACCCATGTAACATTTTTCTTTAAAGAATTTACAGCCATTTTTTGTTTGTATGTTTAAGTTTTTATTAAATTCCAGTTAGTTAACATACAGTATAATATTGGTTTCAGGAGTAGAATTTAGTGATTCATCACTTACATACAACACCCAGTGGTTATCACAGCCTTTTATCTGTCTCTGGGCTCCACAACTAGGGCCATCTGTCAAGAATGGCTACATCCATTTGTTTATTTGTTGTCTGTAACTGCTTTTGTGGCTACAAGAGAGGAATTGAATAGTTGCCGTAGCGACCTATGGCTCACAAAACTGAAGGTATTTACTATCTGGCCCTTTACAGAACCAGGTTACCAAACCCTGGATTCTACCTTATAAATTAGTTCTTCAAAGTTAAGCCAATTTTGCTAAATATTTTAATACTTGTTAGTACTTCTTTCAAACTCATTATTTACAGATATAAGACCAAGGAAAATACAATTTACTTCCCTCTGATCTTATACAACTCATTGTATATTCTCAAAATTTGTTTTTTACTATTTCTTTTCACATTCTTGCATGATCAAATTTTAAGACAAAATTCATTTTTTCCTGTATAAAGCAACAGTGAAGTCACATCCCTTATTTTATAAATGCATTTATATTCCTTTGTAATGATTATACCTACTGTAGTCTCGATCTTTTTCTTAATTGGTTTCAACCTTTAATTGAGGTAATTGACTTCCTTCCACAGGTATAGGGACTTCTGGGAAACAAACAGGAAGTTGAGAGCAGGTTGTCAACATAAGCTCCTTTCAGATCGACAGAGCTCCAGTTTGGGCTGCTGTGCCTCATAGGCACACATGGTAGGCATTTGCCTGTGGTCACCTACATCCACTTCACCCTTCTTAAGGTAGGAAAAAGAAACATGTATGCTAATATGCCCCCAAGGTATTTGCATGACCTTGTCCCCCTATTCATTGAATATAAACTATGCTTGGTGTTTTTGCATTGTCTTTATTTCTATGAATTTAAATTAAAAAAAATTTTTTTAACGTTTATTTATTTTTGAGACAGAGAGAGACAGAGCATGAACGGCAGAGGGTCAGAGAGAGGGAGACACAGAATCTGAAACAGGCTCCAGGCTCTGAGCTGTCAGCACAGAGCCCGACGCGGAGCTCAAACTCACGGACCCACCGCGAGATCATGACCTGAGCTGAAGTCAGCCGCTTAACCGACTGAGCCACCCAGGCGCCTCTCTATGAATTTAAATTTTTAAAGGATTGTTCAAGTAACCAAAAACTTCTCAGTTTATTATTAGTCAAAGTTCTTATAATTAACTGAGGATTTTGGAAATTATTTATGCTTATGCAATACAGAAAAACACAGTTCCTTTTGGTATTATGAATTTACCAGAGAGGTGACATTTAAATTTGTTGGTATATGGGTGCCTGGGTGACTCAGTTGGTTAAGTGTCAGACTGTTGATTTCAGCTCAGGTCATGATCTCACAGTTTGTGAGTTCTGAGCTCCATGTCAGGCTGTGTGCTGGCAGTGTGAAGTCTGCCTGGGATTCTCTCTCTCTCCCCCTCTCCTGCTCTCTCTCCCTGCCCCCTAAAATAAAATTTAAAAAAATATTTTTTTTGGTACAGCTTCATAGTATTTAATACTTTTTAATAAAGGCATGGTTTATTATAATTTAATTTAGAATTTATGATTTTTATTTCCTATAATTCTAAATATTTTGCAGAAATGATGATTTACTTGACCCATAAAATTATTTTAGAGAATTTGGATAGTTTAAAGGGTTAGACTTTTCATGGGAAAATTAAACCAAATTTATGTTAACATTTTTCATGCTGAGAAAAGTTTATTTTGTCAAGGATTCACCTTGGTTAGCAATACGTCTGAATGTCATTTTATAGTTGTATACATATTTAAAAACTCTTTTAACTTTTATTTAAAAGTACTGAAGTTCTCTTACAATTATTTTTCCCTAACAACTTATATTTCTTTGCATCTTATTTTGGAACTTAGCAACCAAGGGCAATGATTTAATTTAAAGCTAAATTCCCCTCCCCTCCCCCATCCTTTATTTTTTTTCTTGAAATACTGTTTCAGTGACTGTCTGAAGCTTTCTCAAAGGACTAGCTTATTTAAAAGCATTAGAAGTTCAAATAATTATTTTCTGGAAACTCTTATTTTACTTTATTTTTTATTTATATTCAAGTTTGTTAACATACAATGTGGTCTTGGCTTCAGGAGTAGAACACAGTGATTCATCTCTTAAATATAGGACCCAGTGCCCATCCTGAAAAGTGCCCTCCTTAATGCCCATCACCCATTTAACCCACCCTGCCACTCTCCCTCCCTTCTAGCAACCCTCAATTTGTTCTCTGTATTTAAGAGTTGTTTATGGTTTACCTTCCTCTGTTTTTATCTTATTTTTCCTTCCCTTCCCCTATGTTCATCTGTTGTGTTTCTCAAATTCCACATATGATATCTGTCTTTCTCTGACTGACTTATTTCACTTAGCATAATAAGTCAGTCCCATCCACATTGTTGCAAATGACAAGATTTCATTCTTTTTCATCACTAAGCAATATTCCATTATATATGTATACTACATCTTCTTTATCCATTCATCAGTTAATGGACATTTGGGCTCTTTCCATACTTTGGCTATTGTTGATAGTGCTCCTATAAACATTGGGGTGCATGTGCCCCTTCGAATCAGCTTTTTTTTATCCTTTGGGTAAATACCTAGTAGTGAGATTTCTGGGTCCTACAGTATTTCCAGTTTTAAATTTTTGAGGAGCCTCCATACTGTTCTCCAGATTGACTGTACCGGTTTGCATTCCCACCAAGAGTGCAAAGGGGTTCCCCTTTCTCCACATCCTAGCCAACATCTATTGTTTCCTGAATTATTAATTTTAGCCATTCTGGTTTTGATTTGTATCTCATTGTGGTTTTGATTTGTATTTCCTGATGATGAGTGATGTTGAGCATCTTTTCATATGTCTGTTTGCTATCTGGATGTCTTCTTTGGAAAAGGGTCTATTCATGTCTTCTGCCCCTTTCTTCACTGGATTATTTTTTTATTGTGTGCTAAGTTTGGTAAGTTCTTTATAGATATTGTATACTAACCTTTTATTCAATATGTCATTTGCAAATATCTTCTCTCATTCTCTTGGTTGCCTTTTAGTTTTGTTGATTGTTTCCTTTGCTGTCCAGAAGCTTCTTATCTTGATGAGGTCCCAATAGTTCATTTTTGCTTTTATTTCCCTTGCCCCTGGAGACATGTCAAGTAAGAACTTGGTTCAGCCAAGGTCAGAGAGGTTGTTGCCTGTTTTCTTCTGTAGGATTTTGATGGTTTCCTGTCTCACATGTAGATTTTTCATCCATTTTGAATTTGTGTGTATGGTATAAGAAAGTGGTCCAGTTTCATTCAGCATGTTGCTATCCAGTTCTCCCAGAATCATTTGCTAGAGACTGTCTTTTTCCCATTGGGTATTCTTTCCTGAAATTCCTCATTTCTTCTACTTTTAAACATACATATGCTTATTAGTCTTTATAAGCCAATCAAAACAGGAGAACTGATAAATTTTAGAGAATTTATAACCTAATTTATTTATTTATTTATTTTTAATTTTTTAATGTTTATTTATTTTTGAGAGGGGGCAGGGGCAGAGAGAGAGGGAGACACAGAATCCCAAGCAGGCTCCAGGCTCTGAGCTGTCAGCCAGAGCCTGGACAATGCGGGGTTCAAACTCATGAACCATGAGATCATGACCTGAGTCGAAGTCCAACGCTTAACTGACTGAGCCAGCCAGGTGCCCCTATAACCTAATTTATTAATTTGCACTGGAGGTAGACAAGATATACCAAGATATATTTCTCAGAAAATACTTCCCACTCACCTCACACAATTGAGGAATCTGATAAACTCCTGGGCAAGCTAGAGTTTATAGCTGAATTTTTCTTTATTTTATTGTAAACCGTGTGGTGCTTGTTCCGTCTGACTGTGAGTGAAGTTAAGGGCTGAACTCTAAGGTTTATTTTTCTTTATATCTTGACTTGTCTCATTTGGGTACTTCTCTGTAATTATTTTCTTTTGAGTGAGAAGAGAAAAAGTGGTGTACAATAGCCCCCCACCCCCCATCTGCCCTTTCACTTTCTGCAGTTTCCATTACCTGAGGGTAACCTCGGTCAAGAAGTGGATGATCTTCCTTCTGACTTATTGTCAGAAAGGAGGCCAATAGTAGTTTAATACTATGTCACAGTGCCTGCGTCATTCACCTCCCTCCATCTCATCATGTAGCCATTTTATCATTTCACATCATCACTAGAAGAAGGGTGAGTACAGTACAATAAGATATTTTGAGAAACCATATTTACATAACTTTTACTACAGTATATTGTTATAATTGCTCTATTTAATTATTATTGTTATTAATCTCTTACTATGCCTAATTCATAAATTAAATGTTATCACAGGTATGTACGTATAGGAAAAATTGTGGTATAGGTAAGGTTCAGTATTATCTGTGGTTTCAGACATCCGCTGGGAGTCTTGGAATGTATCCCCCATGGGTAACAGAGGCTACTGTATTCAGAACCTTCTGTTTTCTCTGGAGGTCATAAAATACCAGACAAGCTAGCAGTGATCCTGCTTTGTGCATTCCAACGCAAATTCTGGCTTATTCCCACAGTTGATTTCAAAATTGTACAAACTACATGAAGCTCTTTCAGAGGTCAGAGCTATCTGTTTTCAAGTCCACACAAAACCAATGTCATGAATTTAAGTCTTTGTGTGCATTTTCTTCCCCTTGATGGTACATCTGTCTGATTGAATTATATACCCTATAGTGTGTACACATTTATTTTCTAAATTTTTGAGAGAAAGTAAGCACAACCACTATTACTGGACACAGATATAGAAAGAACTATAATTATTCATAAATCATTTAACAAGGCTAATTACTTTTGTGAAGTAGGGTAAAGACAATATTCATCTACACACACATAGTGAAAGGACTAGTGACCTCTATGTCACAACTACAGCACTGGGTTTGCAAAACTCACTGGTAGGTTGCAGCTGGGTAACAGGATGACTAAGAATATACAGTGGATCTCAAAGCCACTCAGGTTGGCTATTCTTTGATCCACAGGCTACTCTCCATTCTAGTAGGAATAACTTTATTTTCTTCTTAAGTGATTTTAACTCATGATGGTGCACAAACAAGACAAAACACAGAGAGAAAGCCAGGAGATGTCAGAATCCTCCAGACAAACAAATAAATATGAACCGACAAGATTTCTTTTCATCTTTCATTGAACAGAAACCAGATTCTCTGTCATCTTCCGGTCAAAAGAGACCAGATTCTTGGACCATATAATCAATGCCATGCTTCCAATGAAAGTCATAAAAAATGATGGGCAATGCAAACTCACCCAGAAACAAGATATCAAAAAAGAAACAAAAAAAGAGAAATAGTGAGTGAGACTGAAAGCAGTATTGTGGCACAAGATATCCCCCCAGGAGCTGGAAGACTTGCCTTGACATAGGTTCTCACGTGTGGTATGCCTGTCTGGCAATGCAATTTTGTTGGTGCTCATGAATGACACCCCAGGATATCTCAGTGAAACCTCCAAATCACTTGTACACTGTATTTTCTTTTCATGATATTTTAAATTTCCCATGCATTATCCATGGCCATGCTTTCAAAATCCCAGCCTAATGTGTTTCTGCCACAGGAAACAGTTTTCAACCCACTGCTTCAAGAACATTCCCCAGAACGGTGTTTTCCAAACTGAGAACAGAATGAAGAATTATTGAAAAGGATCCATCAGCACTTACACATATTGACTGTGAACGAAGTAAATAATAGACTTCACACATGAATTAAACAATACTTTATAAGTCTTTTATGCTGCTGTGGTGAATAAAATACAAATTAACTTAGAAATGACTAAATTCATCGTCCCTTTTTTGTACATTATCTATTTGCCACTCAGATACTAAGTCCAGATACTAAAAGTTGATGCCAGTTGGCAGGAGTGAAGGGGGCAAATAATGCTCTGAATATGTTCTACATGAATATCTTCATATATGCATGGAGAGAAATTTAAAAAAAAATTGTAATGTTTATTTATTTTTGAGAGAGAGAGAGAGAGAGAGACAGAGTGAGCATGAGAGGCAGAGGGGCAGAGAAAGGAGACACAGAATCTGAAGCAGGCTTCAGGCTCTGAGCTATCAGCACAGAGCCTGATGTGGGGTTTGTCCTCACAGAGTGAGAGATCATGACCTGAGCGAAGTCAGATGCTTAACTGACTGAACCACCCAGGCGCCCCTGCATTGAGAGAAATTATTTGGGGATGGGGGAGGCTATCATAAATTAACTTATACATTTTTTCTTGACACAGTAAAAGTAGGGACAGCTTACTGAAGGTGGTTCTCCAAAAAGATAGGGGCAGGGGAAGGAGCTTGACTTTCCTATGTGCAATTTCTTGTGAAGAGAGGTAGGATCCCAGAGAAGAAAGGTAGTCCTTCTTCTTAGTCTTTGATGTTGAAAATGGGGAAGCTAGCTTCAATTCCATGTTCCTGGGGCGTGCTCTGTCCTGGAAGGGGCTGTAAGTTGAGAGTATTGTGTCTTAAGCTTTTACTCATCCATTGGGGCTCAACACAGGTGGAATGTAAGGATTTCATGATTAGGTTTGAGTGGGATTTGATTTTCTTTAAGGATCTGTGTGAAAGGCTTTCTCTACACACAGGGAATACAGTGACAATAATTATATATATATAAATAATTATATATATTATATATTTTAGTATTTTAAAATAATTATGTATATTTTAAATTTTAGTTAACATACAGTGCAATATTGGTTTCAGGAGTAGAATTCAGTGATTCATCACTTACATACAATATCAAGTGCTCATCACAATAAGTGCCCTTCTTAATACCCATCACCCATCTAGCCCGTCTCCCACCCACCTCCCTCTATAAACCCTCAGTTTGTTCTCTGTTGTTCAGAGCCTCTTGTAGTTTGCTTCCCTCTCTCTTCTTATCCCCCTTTCCATATGTTCATCTGTTTTGTTTCTTAAATTCCACATGTGAGTGAAATAATATGGTATTTGTCTTTCTCTGACTGATTTAATTCACTTAGCATAATATATTCTAGTTCCATCCACATTGTTGTAAATACCAATATTTCATTCTTTTTGATTGATGAGTAATATTCTGTTGTATACCATATCTTCTTTATCCATTCATCAGTCGATGGATGTTTGGACTCTCTCCAAAGTTTGGCTATTTTTGACATTGCTGCTATAAACATTGGGGTGCATGTACCCCTTTGAATGTGTATTTTTGTATCCTTTGGGTAAATACCTAGTAGTGCGATTGCTGGGTCATAGGGGAGTTCTATTTTGCACTTTTGAGGAGCCTCCATACTGTTTTCCAGAGTGGCTGCACCAGTTTGCATTCTTACCAATAGTGCAAGAGGGTTCCCTTTTCTCTGCATCCTCACCAACACCTCTTGTTTCTTGTGTTGTTAATTTTAGCCATTGTGACAGGTATGAGGTCTCATTGTGGTTTTGATTTGTATTTCCCTGATGATGAGTGATGTTGAACATCTTTTCATGTGTCTGTTAGCCATCTGGATGTCTTCTTTCAAAAAGTGTCTATTCACGTCTTCTGCCCATTTCTCAACTGGGTTGTTTATCTTTTGGGTATTGAGTTTGATAAGTTTTTTATAGATTTTGGATACTAACCCTTTATCTGATATGTAATTTACAAATATCTTCTTCCATTCCATAAACTGCCTTTTTAGTTTGGTTTGATTGTTTCTTTTTCTGTGCAGAAGCTTTTTATCTTGATGAAGTCCCAGTGCTTCATGTTTGCTTTTATTATAGTGAAGTGATTTGAAACCCATAATTCAAGGAAGGCGAATAGAAAACAAAGAAGAGTAGGAAAAACTCATCAGAAAATGACAGCTTGAGAAGATGAGGCAAAATTAATTGTGCTGAATAAATGAGAGCACAGACTACTAACTTAGGAAGATTTGTGCTAATGTTAATGTGAAGGAAATTAAAATACCCAGGGGATATTTGCAAATAGGAGCACTTACAGATAGTCTTATTTTCCTAATTCATTTTCATTACTCTTTTAGGGAATTCTGTATTTATGTTTATAATTCACTGAGAGCCTAAAAGGTCTTTATTCCTATTGCATTATCCTAATTTACTTCACAGTTCCAACATTTCCTGTTCTTCTCACTAGCTCTCTCGTCAGAGTCAAATACCCATTCTTGGAAGGTTCCTTGTGCTCTCAGCATGTTTTGCCTTCTGAGCTTTTTACCAGACTTTATCTATAATGCATTCTATAGATCATCAAAGTTTCCTGAATTATCCAAGTTGGAGCTGAATCCAAGCAGACACTTAATCCCTTTGATCTAAGGGAAGGAGAAAATTTTCTGAACTCTTAACTCACTGTGTGTATCCAGTGGGAGAATATGGTCTTTATATTTAGAGAGTTTTGAAATCCAGAGAATGTATATTTGAATTGTGGACAATTGGTTCAAATTAGACTGAGAACTAGTATGCAATTTTTAAATGTAGCCAGTATTAGAGTTAATGAAGCAGTTGTTTGCCATATAATATCTCTTTTAAAGTACTATTAGAAACTTTAATTTGTCTAACAGTCTTATGTTATGCTTGGCTTTCTTCGATGATATAAATTTTAGACATTTTAATTTGGACCAGAAAATTTTATAGAGCTAATTTCCCCCTATTGTTATATTAGTAGATGTTTTCATTTAATACATACTTTAAACGGAAGTCTAGGGGCGACTGGGTGGCGCAGTCGGTTAAACGTCCGACTTCAGCCAGGTCACCATCTTGCGGTCCGTGAGTTCGAGCCCCGCGTCGGGCTCTGGGCTGATGGCTCAGAGCCTGGAGCCTGTTTCAGATTCTGTGTCTCCCTCTCTCTCTGCCCCTCCCCCGTTCATGCTCTGTCTCTCTCTGTCCAAAAAAAAAAAAAAAAAAAAAAAAAAAAGTTGAATAAACAGAAGTCTATAAACCAAGAAAAATAGGCTTCTATTGTTTGATATTGAAGATTTGAAGAAGTTACTTTTCAATTTCTTTTATGTGAAAAGGAAGAGTAGGAGATACAGATAGGGGTTGGGGAGAGGGGTTGTTTTCTTTCTTTTCAAAAAACTTTATTTAAATTATTTGTTTAAACTTTTTATTTTTAAATAATTATTCACAAGAAAGTACAAAGAAATGTACAGGGAACTTCTGTGTACCACTAAACTAGCCTCCCCTTGGGGTGTCTGGGTGGCTCAGTCAGTTAAGCGTCTGACTTCGGCTCAGGTCATGATCTCACAGTTTGTGGGTTTGAACGCCACATCGGGCTGTGTGCTGGCGGCTTAGAGCCTGGAGCCTGCTTCAAATTCTGTGTCTCCCTCTCTCTGCTCCTCCCTCGCTCATGCTCTGTCTCTCTCTCTCCTTCAAAAATAAATAAAAACATTAAAAAAAATAAAAAAAATAAACTAGCCTCCCCTTGTGTTAACATATTATATAACTGTAATACAGTATCAATGCCTGGAGACTGACATTGGTATAATCTATAGAACTTATTCTGATTTCAGCTATTATATAAGTATCATTTGTGCATGCGTGCATATTTGTGGGTGTGTATATCTGTATAATTTATCACAGGCACATCTCTATATAACCACCAGTAGGATAAAGATTCTTGATTGTTGATTCTTGACTCAAGATTCTTCATTACAAGACTCTCTTGTGATACCCCTTTATAGCTACCATCATACCTCTTCCCTGAATCCCTAACCCCTGGCAACCACTCATCTGTTCTCTATCACTATAATTATGTTATTTCATGAATGTATAAATGTAATCATACAGTATGTATCCTTTTGAGATTTTTCCATTCAAAATTTCCTTGACTTTCATCCAAGTTGCTGTATCAATAGTTGGTCCTTTCAATTGCTGAGTAATATTCCATGGTATATATGTACCATGGTTTACTTAACCATTTATCTGTTGAGGAGCATTTGGGTACTTAGAAGGTTTTAGATATTATGAAAAAAGCTGTACAAGTTTCTGCATGAAAATAAGTTTTGATTATGCTGGGATATATACTCAAGAGTGCAATTTCTAAGTGGTAAGATCATTTTTAGTTTTGGAAGGAAATTGCTAAACTATTTTCCAGAGTGGCTATATCATTTTATATTCCAACCAGCAATGAATGAGTAATGCAGATTCTTCACATCCTTGCCAGAATTTGATGTTATTACTATTTTTTATTTTAATCATTCTGATACATGCATAATGATGTCATTATGGTTTTAATTTGCATTCCCCTAATGGTATTGAATATCTTTTTATGTGTTTGTCATATATACATATATATACACATATATGTATATATATATATATCCTCTTTGAAATGTACATACTTTTTGTTTACTTTTTCATTGGATTTTTTTTTTACTTTTGAGTTTTGAGGGTTTTTAATGCATTATAGATATTAGTCCTTTGTTGGATATGTTGTTTATAATGTTATTTTCCATTCTTTAGCTAGTCTTTTTGTCCTCTTAGCAGGGTCTTTTGCAGAGTCAAAGATTTTCATTTGCTGAAGTCCTATTTATCAATTTTTCCTTTCCTGGAATATTTATACAGGAACTTTTGAAAGAGCCTCTAGAACAGTGTTTTGGGAATTTTTAGGTATTTTTTGAACCTTTTATTTTGAAATAACCATAGATTCATAAGAAGTTGCAAAGATAGTGCACAGGGGTACCCTTACCTACTTTCTACCAGTGGCTACATCTTATATAACTTTAATACAATATTATAATTAGGAAATTGACATTGTCACAATGTGTGTGTGTGTGTGTATGTGTGTGTGTGTGTGGTCCTATGTCAGTTTATCACACTTAGATTCATGTAACCACCAACTTACTCAAGACATAGAATGATCTCATCACCACAAAACTCTCCATGGTGCTACCTCTTCATAGTCACACCCTCTTCCTACCCTCTCTCCCTCCCTAACCATTGGCAATCACTAATTTGTTTTCCATTTCTATAATTTTGTCATTTCAAGAATGTTATATAATTAGAATTATATGGTATATGAACTTTTGAGACTGGCATTTTTCACTTAGCATTAAGATCAACTAAGATCCATCCAAGTTGTTGTATGTATCAAAAATTCATTCCTTTTTATTGCTGAGTAGTATTTCATGGTATGTATCAGTTTGTTCAACTATTCATTCTTTGTCAGACCTTTTGGCTCTTTTTAGTATTTGGTTATTACAAATAAAATTGCTAGAAACAATAATTGTACAGATTTTTGTGTGGACATAAATTTTCACTCTGCAGTAAATGCCTAGGTATGTGATTGCTGGATGGTATGATAAGTATACATTTAGTTTTTAAAGAAACTGTCAATCTATCTTCCAGGAATAATTGTAGTATTTTACTTTCTCATCAGCAGTGTGTGAGAGTTCCAGTTTCTCTGCATCCTTGCAAATGTTTCACATCATCACTATTTTCTCAATACCAGCTTTATTGAGATATAATTCACATATTATAAAATTTCTCCTTTTAAAGTGTACAATTCAGTCATTTTTAGTATATTCATGGAATTGTGCAGCCATCACCACTATTTAATTTTAGAACATTTTCATGATTCAAAAAGAAACTCCTTACTCATTAGCAGTCACTTTCCATCCCTTATTCCTCGCCAGCCTAGGGCTACCGCTAATCTTCTTTCTGTTTGTATGAATTTTCCTATTCTGAACATTTTATGTAAATGGAACTATACAATATGGCCTTTGGGTCTGGTTTCTTGCACTTGGCTAAATGCTTTCAAGGCTCATCAATGTTGTAGCATGTATCAAAACTTCATTCCTTTTTATAGTTGGATAACATCCCTTTGTGTGGATGTACCACATTTTGTTTATCCATTCATCTGTTGGTAGACATTTGGGTCATTTCCACATTTTTTGTAATCATGCACAATGCTGCTATGAAAATTAGTGTACAAGTTCTTGTGTGGATATGTGTTTTCATGATTCTTTGGCATATACCTAGGATTGAAGTTGATGGGTCATATGGTACCTCTATGTTTAGCATTTTGAGGAAATGTTTTCCAAAACAAGCCATTTTTCAAAGTGGCTTACCCCACTTATATTTTTCCACCAGCAGTATATGAGGATTCTAGTTTTTTTTTTTTACATCCTTGCAAACATTTGTTATTGTCTATGTATTTTTTTAATTATAGCAGTACCAGTGAGTGTGAAAATCATATCTCACTGTGGTTTTGATAATCTTAATGACTAATGACTAACGATACTGAACAGATTTTCCATGCACATGTTATCCATTTGTATATCTTCTTTGAGGAAATGTCAGTTGAAGTCTTCTGTGCATTTTATAAATATGTTATGTGACATCTTATATAACTTTAGTACAATATTATATCTTTTTAAAAGTTTATTTATTTTGAGAGACACAGAGAGAGAGAGAGTGGGGGAGAGCAAAGAGAAGGAGACAGAGAATCACAAGTAGGCTTTACACTGCCAGCACAGAGCCTGACAAAGTGCTCAAACCCATGAATCATGAGATCATGACCTGAGCCAAAATCAAGAGTCAGACGCTCAACTGACTGAGCCACACAGGCCCCTCATCATAACTTTTAAATTATTGATTTCTAAGAGTTTTTATATATTCTGAATACAAGTTCCTTATCAGATATTTATTTACATTTTCTCTCATTCTGTTGGTTACCTTCCCTCAGAATAAGCTCTATAGATTGTACCAACGTCAATGTTGATAGCATCCTTTGAAGCACAAAAGTTTTTAATTTTGATGAAGTCCAATTTGTTTTTCTTGTGTTGCTAGTGCTTTTGGTACTATATCTAAAAAACTAATGCTTACTCCTAGGTCATAAAGATTCATTTATGCTTACTTCCAAGAGTTTTTTAGCTTTAACTATTACATTTAGGTCTATCACTCATTTTGAGTTAATTTTTAACTTATGGTGTGATGTAGGGGTCCAACTTCATTCTTTTTCATGTGGATATTTAGCAGTTCCAGAAATGACTATTCTTTCCCCATTAATTAGTTTTTGCATTTCTTTTTTTTATTGAAATAGAAATTATTTATTTTTATTGTTTTTAATTTTATTTCCAATATTGTTGGCATACAATGTTATATTAATTCCAGGTGTACAATATAGTGATTCAACAATTGTATACATTACTCAGTGTCATCAAGATAAGTGTACTTAATCCCCTTCATCCATCCCTCACCCATCTCCCCTCTGGTAACCATCAGTTTGCTCTTTATAGTTAAGAGTCTGTTTCTTGGTTTCTCTCTCTCTCTTTTCCTTTGCTTGCTTGTTTTGTTTCTTAAATTCTACATGTGAGTGAGATCATATGGTATTTGTCTTTTTCTTTTTTTAAAGTTTACTCATGGCACAAAAGTATTTAACAAGCACCACACATCAGTTACAGAAATACATATAGTCTATAGCTTATACTTTAAAACCAGAAGAGCTGATTGGAGTAAGTATAGAGTCTTATTTCTACTTGAAAGATATAGAAGGTACACATTGAGAATTGAAATACTATGTTTTTTCTTTCTAGAGATGTGACATCCATGTTTTCTGGTCAGTAATTTCTATGAAACATTATGCTAAATAAAAGCATTGATGACCAGCAAAGCTGTTTGCTATTTCCTACTTGTGCTGAGCCAGCCCAGTGGAACATTGGGGACACTTGGTAGGGACATTTTGATAGGAGGAAGGAACTACAGAGCCTTTACCCCAACAGAAAACCTAAACTAACTGATTATACAGAAAGGATTTTAGCAAACCTGTACATGTAACATGCTGTAAGAAAGAGAGATCTTTTATACTTCTAGCATAAGCACACACTCACTGATACCCAGTGAAATAAGAATTCCAACACAGATAGCATTTTTGCTTTCATAGCACTAACAGCTAAAAAGCACACAACATATAATAACTTGATCTTTAAGTGGGTAGTCATGGAAGCTCCAAGATTATATACACTAGGTTAGCCTGAGGATTCATCTATAAAAATATTTTTCTAAAAATGCTTAAAAGAGAACTCTAGAAACAGACTACATCAGGACTAGCAGAAGACAGTGATGCAAGGACTAACAAGTGTAAGACAAGGAACTGATTTTCATATGTAGCTTCAGGTAAGGGATATCTCTCTCAGTTGATTCCTATAGCCAATACTAGCTGGAAAGGGAGCTGCTTCAGAAAGCTCATCTGGCTTGAGTAACACCCTAGAGAAATGTTCCCAAACAGACAAAAACCCCTTTGTGGCTGCAGGACTGAAACTGATGCATGTAGAAAGCTGTGAGCACACAAAAGGCCTGGTGGACATGTGGAGCCTGCTGAGACAAAGAGGGCTGGAAGTGGTGGGTTCTTCCGAATGCTGTTGACCTACCAATATGTATGTTGGGGAAGGGGCCAGGGTGGAATGCTGGCTTTGGACTTGCTCCAGAGGAGCCTGACTCAGAGGCCTGAGAGGGGTCTACTTGGGGGAGGAGTGCTAGGATTACTGAAGACAAGAAGGTGCTTCAGGGTCCCAGGAGGGTTAGATGATTGTCTTCTGACCCGTCAATACTTAAAATTAATGAAGAGTTGAGGAACAGAGTCAGTATTTCCAAGATGTATTCTGTCACATTAGCCAAAGCCTCTTCCAGTCTATTGGGCTGGCAATGTCCAGAAAGATCCCATTGTCTGATGGTGGGACCTAGGGCTGCAGGTCACGCAGGGAAGGTGGCAGAGAAGGTGATTTGGACAATGAAGTCACCACTAAACCACTGCTTAAATCCAGTTCCCACTTTTCTGTTTCTGCCCTATAGTCCAGAAACATTTCTTTAAAGGCCAGAAAATCTGTAAATGTGAGCAGCATGTCAACTGTGTCACCAGCCACTTCATCTTTATGGTGCTATAGAGTTGTTGGGAAAGTCACCATGTTAAATCCAGGAATCTGCTCCAGCAGCTATTCTTCAATATACTTTTCTAGCAAAGACATACATTTGTTAAAAATAGGCATGTAAGTGAGTTTATTTTCTTCCATGTCTTCAAACTCCTGATAGTACTTGTCCATAGATTTCCTCTGTAATAACTGGAACTCATCATCCATGATAAAGTCCTGTAAATATCCGATCACAGCATCAAATTCTGCATTGGAGGTGGAAGAGAAGGACAGCACAAAGCTCTCTTCCTCTACATCCATCCCTGTCGCTGCAATCACCTGCGGAACCCCACCCTGGGTGCAGCTGGGCCCAGCCAAGAACCCAGTATGCATCTGTGAGGCCTCCATTACCCACACTGGGGTTGCTCCCAGCCAAGCCTCACTGCTGGCTTGTGCCACATACCTACTGTCCTGCCCTGAGCTCCTCTAAGCCTATGGTATAGGACGTCCCCTTAGACTCACACGTGTACTACCCAATTTGGCATGTGGGTGGGTAGACAACAGGCCCTTGGAGCATCCGTTGATCACTGGGAGACAGAAGCTAATGCTTTTTCCCTTCTCCCAGGTGCATGGTTCTGAGATGTATTCATGGTGCCCCTTACAAGTTCCCCTGAGGACAAAGCATCAGTTGATTGAGTTACACTTTTGTTGACTCTACCTCCTTTCCTATTTCAATGCTTATTCCTTACTTCTGCTCTCTGGGACTCAGAAACCTTTGTCTCATACTTTACCATCAGGATCCTCAGGCAGAGATACAGAGGGTTTAGGAAATTACTGGGAAAAAGCAGACAAACAAGGGAAAAGTGGAAAGAGCAATTAGAGATGATTCAATTCTTCAGGGAGAGGTGATAGAGGATAATGAGTTCCAGTTATTACAGAGGAATTTCATGAGAGTGGGAAGCATGGTTGGATATTGTGGTTGTTTTGGGGGGTAGAGCCAACAGGATTTGTAAATGGATTGGATGTGGGGTATAAGAGAGCAGAGTCAAGGGAGACAGACCCCAAGTGTCTGGATGAGCCATTACAGCATGGAGTTACTGATGCCATTGTCATGGGCTAGTTTGGAGAATTTGATTCAGTACAGTTAGCTTCAAGAAGCTCATCGAGCATTCAAGTGGAAATTTCTTATGTTACAGATATTGAAATGGAGACCAAGAAAGGTGAAAAAAAATCACCTAGTTTAAGGTCATATCATTAAGAAACCAAAATAGAAGAAAAGAAGGCAAAACAAAAACCCGTATCTACATCAATATATATCCTAAATGCTTCACCTCCTCTTTCACCTGAACTTCATCTGTTCCCAGAAATTTTCCCAAAAAAGTCTTCTGAAGCAAACGTGTGCTCTGGATTTGATGTGGTCTTAGGGACATAGTGGTAGGTAAAATGAAAGCTGAATAATTTAAGGCTATCATTTTATGTCTTCTTGAACATCCTTTGATTATGTTACCTATCCCTCAGAATAGCTGAGCGACGGTGGTTCAGGATCTTTGTTATCACCTGAGGGGAAAGAGGGGAGGCTCAGAAATGCTGAATAATTTGACTGAAACAGTCAAGTTGCTGCCTAAATGAAGATTTGTGCCATCAAGCTCCCCTGTGCTATCTCTGCCTGGATTAATGTTCCAGCGGAGCCAAAGCCATTACCTGGGCAGTTCTTCTCAGCTTGGCTTAGGAGTCTTGGAGCCTGGATCTCTTCACACTGCCTCTTTGATAGACTATCTGAGACAAGGTATGAGCCACCATGGGGCCCCAGGACTCTGGGCTCCCTTACTGAGAGGGTGGTGTCCACTGACATTTCTAAACTGTGTTTCTGTATAACATCTTGCAAAACTTGCAATTGATGGAACAAAAGACCCTTTCATTACCTTGGCAGTAACTGAGTAAGTGAGTCACTCACTGGTCCAAGGCCAAGTTCAGGTGTCAGGTACCTGAAAGCTGTGAAGAGAAGATAATGCATTTTCCTCTCCAGGGAGAAGAGAAAACATGTTTCCTTCTTTCATCTGTATCAAGATTATCAATTTAGCAGTTATCTGAACTTATAAAACTGAACTTAAACTTCAAGGAACATTTATTGTCTTTTTAATTTTTAGTACAATAATGTATTTTTAATTTTGTTTTGTGAAGTGTTAACTGTCTTTGTTCAGTCCCTTGCACATATGAGTTTCTGTCCTATATGCATTATAAAATGCTTATATGATATGAAACACCTAGCATAGATTTGGTGTTGACATATGGTCAACAGATGTAAGAATGAATTCTTTTACTAGTCATTGAGAACTGAGTCCTTGAGACCATCCTGGGAAATCTTAAGAATGTGATTTGGCTTTACAGATAGTGATAAAATCCTAAGGACAAGGAATGGAAGGAACCATATGAAGTATAGAGAATGGAAGGGGCAAAAAGAGTATTTTAAAACTTTCTCTATTCAAAGCATTATGAACTAAAGAGCACCTTGATAATACCCAAAGATAATACACCTTGATAATAATACAAAGAGCAAACACAGGCTTTTTATGTTCAGTGAGGATGAACAGCCCGGTGCATAAAGCCTTGAGTGTTCAAAAACCACCATAATTATTGTGTCTTTGCTTGTCACTAAGTGTGACTCTGACCTTGTTCCAACACCAGTACCTTTCCATGAGGTGGGGTTTGGTTTTGCTTTATTAGTAAAATAAGGTGATCAGTATCAATTGTTGGTAGAACTTGTGAAGAGGTGGATAGACACGTGGATACTTTTGTAAATGTCTTCGAACAATACATAATTCATATATGGATGATTATGATGGTTTGAAAGATGGTATCCTTGCTTCTAATCTGGGTGTAGTGACCAATCAGAATGGCTAAAATTGACAACTCAGGAAACAACAAATGTTGGCCAGAATGTGGAGAAATGGGAACGCTCTTACACTGTTGGTGGAAATAAAAACTGGTACAGTCACTCTGGAAAACAGTGTGTAGGTTCCTCAAAAAATTAAAAATAGAATTACCCTATGACCCAGGAATAGCACTGCTAGGAATTTATCCTAAGGATACAGGAGTGCTGATTCATAGGCACAGATGTACCCCAATGTTTACAGCAGCACTTTCAACAATAGCCAAATTATGGAAAGAGCCTAATATCCATCACCTGATGAATGGATAAAGTAGATGTGGGGTGTGTGTGTGTGTGTGTGTGTGTGTGTGTGTGTGTATACAAATGTACACACACACACACACACACACACACACACAATGGAATACTACTTGGCAACGAAAAAGAATGAAATCTTGCCATTTGCAACAACGTGGATGAAACGGGAGGGTATTATGCTAAGTGAGATAAATCAGTCAGAGAAAGACATATCATGTTTTCACTCCTATGTGGAATTTGAGAAACTGAACAGAAGACCTTGGAGGAAGGGAAAGAAAAAAATAGTTACAAATAGAGAGGAAGGCAAACCATGAGAGACTTTTAAATACAGAAAAACTGAGGGCTGATGAGGGTGTGAGTGTGGGGAATATGGGTGATTGGCATTGAGGAGGGCACTTGTGGGGATGAACACTGGGTGTTGAATGTAAGTGATGAATCGTGGGAATCTATTCCCAAAGCCAAGAGCACACTGCATACCTCGTATGTTAGCTAACTTGACAATTATCTCTATCTCTATCTCTATCTCTATCTCTATCTCTATCTCTATCTCTATCTCTATCTCTATCTCTACATCTACATCTATATCTATATCTATATCTATATCTACATCTGGGTGTAGTGAGAAGCAAAGTTTTGTCTGTCTGTGCGCTGAGCACAGGATCAGCTTCTCTTTAGTTTCACAATGGCCACTCTGCTGGGTCCACAGTTAGAGAACTTTTCACCAGTTCAGGGAATTCTCAGAGAATTGAAGCAAAACAGAAAATAAAGGTAAATAAAGCTAAAAGTAGAAGAGGGGAATTCAGCATGGAATACAAAGGTAAAAAAGAAGTTGTTATTACCCTCAGAGCTGATGTTCAAGTTGTCCAACCTATTTCTTTGTCAGAGTTTTGGGATTTCCTGGTAGGTTTGAGAGCTCAGAAGAGAAGTGAATATGGAGAACCAGAGATCCAGGCTGCATCTTATATATGAACCAGCCACCCAGCCTGCTCTCACCTCAGCAGACCTAGTCCCTAACCAGCAAGGATAGAACTCTTTTATCTGCCACACCAGAGGGCTTCAAATCTCTGAGACAGATTCATGTTATGAATCCTACAAAAAGAAGATCATAGCTATTAGAATAGCTATCCAAATAAAATAAGGATGTCTAGTTCTATGTACATGTCAGGCCATGTAACGTTTGGGACATACTTGTACTAAAAATTATTTATCTAAATTTCAAATTTAACTGGGCATCTTGTTTTTTATTTGGTGTATCTGACAACTCTGCATCTGACTGACCCATTACAAATGATGGTAAGGGAGTTCGGCTCCCTTGTACCTGCCACTATGTCCAGCCTGGTCCAGCCAGCATGTCTACATACTTAAGCTCCCAGGTCTTCAGCTCCAGTTCCATCACTTTATTGGGGTGGGCCACCCAGGTGCACCTGAGCTCCTTAGCCCCAGAAACTTCAGCAACAGCCACTTTTATGGTCTGGGTGCCTCTTGGCCAT
Source organism: Prionailurus bengalensis (assembly GCF_016509475.1). Taxonomy (NCBI): domain Eukaryota; kingdom Metazoa; phylum Chordata; class Mammalia; order Carnivora; family Felidae; genus Prionailurus; species Prionailurus bengalensis. The sequence continues at coordinate 115,652,821 of NC_057348.1, forward strand.
GCATAGCCCTGTTCTCAGCCTACAGGTGTCCAGTTGGCACTGAGGATCTGTGAGGTCACCATCAATCAGAGTCTGCTTGGCTCTGCTGCAGGTGGACATTGGCCCTTCTATCCAGCAGATGTACCAGGAGGACCACAAGCAGATCAAGACCCTCAACAACAAGTTTGTCTCCTTCATTGATGAGGTGTGGTTTCTGGAGCAACAGAACAAGCTGCTGGAGACCAAGCAGGCCCTGCTGTAGGAGCAGAAGTCAGCCTAGAGCAGCCATCTCCATGACAACTTTGAGGCCCACATTGCTGGCCTGTGGAGGCAGCTTGAGTTGCTGCAGCTGGATGGGGGCCACCTGGAGGCAGATCTTTGAAACATGCAGGATGTTGTGGAAGACTTTAAGACAAGTAGGAGGTTGAAATTAACTGTTGAATGGCTATTGAGAATGAGTTCGTGCTGCTGAAAAGGATGTGAATTCCTTCCACATGAACAAGGTGGAGGTGGAGGCCAAGGTGGATGCCCTGAATGGTGAGATCAACTTCTTCAAGACCTTGTCTGAGCCAGAGTAGGCACTCCCAGATCTTGGACACATCTGTGGTGCTGTCCATGGACCTGGATGGCATCATAACGGAGATAAAAGCCAAGTATGCACCCAGGCTGAGGCTGAGGCCTGGTACCAGACCGAGTTTGAGACCCTCCAGGCCCAGGCCAGGAAGCACGAGGATGACCTCTGGAAAACCCCAATGGAGACTCTGGAGATGAACTGTGAGATTCAGAGGCTGCAGACTGATATCAACAATATAAAGAACCAATGTGCTATGTTGGAGGCTGCTGTTGCTAAGGAGGAAGAGTGTGGGGGGGGAGGCACTGGCACTCAAGGATGCACATGCCAAGCAGGAGGAGCTAGAGGCTGCCCTGCAGCAAGCCAAGCAGGACGTGGCACTGCAGCTGTGTGAGTACCAGGAGCTCATGAACGTCAAGTTGGCCCTGGACATTGAGATCACCACCTACTGCAAGCTGCTGGAGGGCAAGGAGAGCCACTTGGCCAGAGATGGTGTGTGAGGTGTGAATATCTCTGTGGTGAACTCCACTGGCAGAGGTGGCAGTGGGCTGGTCATGTTGGCCTTTGGGGGAGCCATGCAGGGTAATGCCCTGAGCTTTTCCCGCGGTGGAGGGCCTGGGACCATCAAGTCCTGTTCCATCAAGTCCTCAGCTGCCATTCACAGGAGCCATAGGAAAATGAGCCCTGGTGTGTGGAGACCCTACCCCTGCCCCCCCATGGTCATAAGAGGACTCCCATCCCTGGGCCCAAGACTGCCACGGAGTCTGAAAAATGATGTCAGAATAGTTTCCAATAAAGCAGCCTTTCTGGAAAACAAAACAAAACACCCCCCAAAACAAAAACAAAAACAAAAAACAAATGATGGTAATAAACTTTACCTGCTTAAGAATAATAAAATCAAATGTCTAGAGATGTTATATATTGGTGGGAATGCCACTAAGTATTATGTGTCTGTGGGAAAAATCAAGTACTAGTTCACCTTTTTATCAGTGAATGGATAGTAAACATTATTAAAAATAATACAAACTCCTTTAAAAAATATATTTCAATAGAGGCATCTGGGTGGCTCAGTTGGTTGCATGTCTGACTTCGGCTGAGGTCATGATCTTGCAGTTCATGTGTTTGAGTTCTATATCGGACTTGTTGCTGTCCGTGCGGAGCCTGCTTTGGATCCTCTGTCCCCCTCTCTCTCTGCCCCTGCCCCGCTTGCACTCTCTGTCTCTCAAAAAGAAATAAACATTAAAAAAATTTAAATATGTATGTATGTATGTATGTATGTATATATATTTTTCAATAATCTTCATTTTATCCTAAATTCTGGTATCCCAGAAATCATTGGTTTGGGATTTTTGCAGCTAAATATGGATTTGAAGTAGCCTGGCTTTCTTTGAAATGAACCCAGCTAGTGTACATTTTCAGGGATGCTCTGTCTGTACAAGGTCCCATCAGTAAGTGAAGTGGGCAGGAAAAGTCTCTGACAGGGGTAGGATTCAAGTCATGCCTTGTCTGATAGGCAGAGCCTGGTAGGGTTTGCACTGGCCAGCCAGACTCTATCCTCCCCTCATTCGTGTTCTTCACTGTCCAAGTCATCCTTTTATTTAGAAGTCTTGCTGGGTATTTTCTCATAGCAGATTAGATGCTTAGTTATAAACTAAGTGTTGATAATTTTAATCAATGCTGATAATTTTTCTATTTCCTATCTTGTCACCCTCCTTTCCTCACCACCAGGTAAGGAGGGAAGTATTGCTTTCCATATTTTATAGATGGAGGATTTAAAATACGTTGAATGAACACCCTTGTGGCTGATCTTCCTGTGTGTACTCCTCAGATGTTGGTTCTTTCTCAGATAGAATCTACCACTGATCCATTTCTCTTCTTACATTATATTCTTTTCCTGAGTGATCACAAGTCCTCTCATAGTTTCTGTTGATGACTCCCAAATTTTCAGTCATCGAATGCACACTTATTAAGTACCTACTAACAGTTGAGGTGCTGAGGACTTAAATGTGAGTAAGACACAGTCTCCCTCCAGCTGCCAAGGTGCCAACTGCCTATTTGACATCTCTCCTTAGATGTCTAGTGGGTGTGTGAAAGTCACGTTCTCCCAAACGAGTCCATCATCCTCTGCAATTCCTTTTTCTTCATTATCAACTCAGTTATCCAAGACTAGACAAAACCCTTGACTTCTCCCTCTATCAAAACTCCACAACCAATTTGCTAATTCCTTCCATTAATCTCCTAGGAGCACAGGATGATGGTTAGAACTTTGGAGAAGATTGCCCAAGTTGGAATTCTGGCTCTGTGTGCTTGCTGTCTGTGTGACCCTGCCTCATTTTCCCCATCTGATAATTTGGAATAATAAAGAAACCTGACAGAAAGAGCTTAGATGAACTTTAAATGACTTAACCCATAAAAAGCCTTGGAACAGTGTCTGACATATAGGAAACAAAAATATTATCTATTATAATTATTATTATGCACCCTCTCTTTGCCATCACCACTGACTTAGTTTGGAGCACTATCACCTCTTACCTGGATTACTACAATTGCTTCCTATCTGTTTTCCTACTACAGGTCTTTCTGCTTCCTACTCATTTCCCACACTAACACCAGATTTCATTTTTAAAATTAAATCTATTTCACTTCTTAACATCCTTTGGTGACTTCCTAGTAGCTTCAGAATAAAGTCTGAAGTTCTCAGTATGATCTGCAAGGCTCTTTATGACCTGACTTCCATTTTCACTTTCTACTTTGCATGCTCTAAAGTTACTGTTTTGAATCTCCCTCATTTTCATCTCTCCAACCCACCTGGAAACTTTCAACTCTTTCTTCCAGACTGGTTTTAGGCATCATGCTTTCTAAGAGCCTTCTGCAACCCTCCATGTTGGGATTGCGAGTGCTTCTATTATGCTGGTGAAGCTGTACATGCATTAGTAGCGTCCAATGCAATGCCTAGTGAATTATCACCTGACATGTCATTGGGAGACCAAATGTAGTATTTCTGGTTCCTGAGATTGCACCATGGGCACCATGTTACTTGCTTTTCCTTTTTTAAAGTTTGTTTATTTTGAGAGTGAGATAGAGGGATGGGCAGAGAGAGAGAGGAAGAGAGAGAATGCCAAGCAGGCTCTGTGCTTTCAGCACAAAGCCCAATGTGGGGTTTGATCTCATGAACTATGAGATCATGACCTGAGCTGAAGCCAAGAGTCACTTACTTAACTGACTGAGCCACCTAGATACCTCTGCTTTGTCTTTTTTGTAACCATATGTCTGCTTTGTCTTTTTTGTAACCAATATGTCTTTTTAGATCCCCATGGACAGGAAGGGGCCAGAAGAGCTTCAGAAGAGTTTGGGGCACATGTACTAGATAATCTTTTTTTAAATTTTTTATTTTTTAAGATTTACATCCAAATTAGTTAGCATATAGCACAACAATGATTTCAAGAGTAGATTCCTTAATGCCCCTGACCCATTTAGCCTATCCCCCCTCCCATAATCCCTCCCAGTAGCCCTCTATTTGTTCTCCATATTTAAGTCTCTTACGTTTTGTCCCCCTCTCTATTTTTATATTATATTTTGCTTCCCTTTCCTTGTGTTCATCTCTTCTGTGTCTTAAAGTACTCATATGAGTGAAGTCATATATTTGTCTTTCTGTGACTAATTTTGCTTAGCATAATACCCTCTAGTTCCATCCACATAGTTGCAAATAGCAAGATTTCATTTTTTTATTGCTGAGTAATACTCCATTGTGTGTGTACATATATTGCCGAGTAATACTCCATTTTGTGTGTGTGTGTGTGTGTGTGTGTGTGTGTGTGTGTGTGTGTATCTCTATCTCTATCTACCTATCTATCTATCTATCTACATCTTCTTTACCCATTCATCCATTGATGGACATTTGGGCTCTTTCCATACATTACCTATTCTTGATAGTGCTGCTATAAACATTGGGGTGCATGTGCCCCTTCAAAACAGCACACCTGTATCCCCTGCATAAATGCCTAGTAGTACAATTGCTAGGTCGTAGGGTAGTTCTATTTTAAATTTTTTGAGGAACCTCCATACTGTTTTCCAGAGTGGCTGCACCAGCTTGCGTTCCTACCAACAATACAAAAGAGATCCTCTTTCTCCACATACTTGCCAACATCTGTTGTGCCTGAGTTGTTAATGCTAGCCATTCTGATAGGTGTGAGGTGGTATCTCATGGCGGCTTTGGTTGTATTTCCCTGATGATAAGTGATGTTGAGCATTTTTTTCATGTGTCGGTTGGCCATTTGGATGTCTTCCTTGGAGAACTGTTTATTCATGTCTTTTGCCCACTTCTTCACTGGATTATTTGGTTTTTGGGTATCGAGTTTGATAAGTTCTTTATAGATTTTGGATACTAACCCTTTATCTGATATGTCGTTTGCAAATATCTTCTTTCATTCTGTCAGTTGCCTTTTAGTTTTGCTGATTGTTTCCTTCGTTGTGCAGAAGCTTTTCATTTTGATGCGGTCCAAGTAGTTCATTTTTGCTTTTGTTTCCCTTGCCTCCAGAGATGTGTTGAGTAAGAAGTTGCTGTGGCCAAAATGAAAGAGGTTTTTGCCTGCTTTCTCTTCAAGGATTTTGATGGCTTCCTGCCTTACATTGAGGTCTTTCATCCATTTTGAGTTTATTTTTGTGTATGGTGTAAGAAAGAGGTCCAGGTTCTTTTTTTCTGCATGTTGCTGTCCAGTTTTCCCAGCACCATTTGCTGAAGAGACTGTCTTTATTCCATTGAATATTATTTTCTGCTTTGTCAAAGATGAGTTGGCCATACGTTTGTGGGTCCATTTCTGGGTTCTCTATTCTGTTCCATTGATCTGAGTGTCTGTTCTTGTGCCAGTACCATACTGTCTTGATGATTTCAGCTTTGTAGTATAGCTTGAAGTCTGGGATTGTGATGCCTCCTGCTTTGGTTTTCTTTTTCAAGATTGCTTTGGCTATTCGGGGTCTTTTCTGGTTCCATACACATTTTAGGATTGTTTGTTCTTGCTCTGTGAAGAATGCTGGTGTTATTTTGATAGGGATTGCATTGAATATGTAGATTGCTTTGGGTAGTGTCGACATTTTAACAATATTTGTTATCACTATCAAGGAGCATGGAATCTTTTCCCATTGTTTTTGTGCCTTCTCCAATGCCTGTCATAAGCTTTCTATAATTTTCAGTGTGTAGATTTTTTCACCTCTTGGTTAGATTTATTCCTAGGTGTATGGTTTTTGGTACAACTGTAAACGGGATCGATTCCTTGATTTCTCTGTCGCTTCATTGTTGGTGTATAGGAATGCAACCTATTTCTGTGCATTGATTTTATATCCTGCAACTTTGCTGAATTCATGAATCAGTTCTAGCAGTTTTTTGGTGGCATCTTTTGGGTTTTCCATATAGAGTATCATGTCATCTGCGAAGAGTGGAAGTTTGACCTTCTCCGGACCGAATTGGATGCTTTTATTTCTTTGTGTTGTCTGACTGCAGAGGCTAAGACTTCCAATACTATGTTGAATAACAGTAGCAAGAGTGGACATCCCTGTCTTGTTCCTGACCTTAGGGGGAAAGCTCTCAGTTTTTGCCCATTGAGGATAATATTAGCATTGGGTCGTTCATATACGGCTTTTATGATCTCTAGGTATGCTCCTTCTATCCCTACTTTCTTGAGGGTTTTTAGCAAGAAAGGATGATGTATTTTGTCACATGCTTTCTCTGCATCTATTGAGAGGATCATAAAGTTCTTGTCCTTTCTTTTATTGTTGTGATGAATCACATTGGTCTTTTATGGATATGGAGCCAGCCCTGCATCCAGGTATAAATCCCACTTGGTCATGGTGAATAATTTTTTTAATGTATTGTTGGATCCGGTTGGCTAATATCTTGTTGAGGACTTTTGCATCCATGTTCATCAGGGAAATTGGTCAATATTCTGCTTTTTGGTGGGGTCTCTGGTTTTGCAATCAAGGTAATGCTGGCTTCACAGAAAGTTTGGAAGTTTTCCTTCCATTTCTGTTTTTTGGAACAGTTTCAAGAGAATAGGTGTTAACTCTACCTTAAATGTTTGGAAAGATTCCCCTGGAATGCCATCTGGCTGCAGACTCTTGTTTTTTGGGAGATTTTTGATTACTAATTCGATTTCCTTACTGGTTATGGGTCTGTTCAAATTTTCTATTTCTTCCTGTTTCAATTTTGGTAGTGTATATGTTTCTAGGAATTTGTCCATTTCTTCCAGATTGACCATTTTATTGGCATATAATGGCTCATAATATTCTCTTATTATTGTTTTTATTTCTGCTGTGTTGGTTGTGATCTCTCCTCTTTCATTCTTGATTTGAATTATTTGGGTCCTTTCCTTTTTCTTCTTGATCAAACTGGCTAGTGGTTTATCAATTTTGTTAATTCTTTCAAAGAACCAGCTTCTGGTTTCATTGATCTGTTCTATTGTTTTTTGTTTGTTTGTTTCAATAGCATTAATTTCTGCTCTAATCTTTATTATTTCCTGTCTTCTGCTGATTTTTGGTTTTATTTGCTTTTATTTTCCAGCTCCTTAAGGTGTAAGGTTATGTTGTGTATTTGAGATCTTTCTTCCTTCTTTAGTAAGGCCTGGATTGCTATATACTTTCCTCTTATGACTGCCTTTGTTGCGTCCCAGTGGTTTTGGGTTGTGGTGTTATCATTTTCATTGGCTTCCATGTACTTTTTAATTTAATCTTTAACTTCTTGGTTAGCCCATTCATTCTTCAGTAGAATGGTCTTTAGTCTCCAAGTATTTGTTACCTTTCCAAATTTTTTCTTGTGGTTGATTTCGAGTTTCGTAGCATTATGTTCTGAAAATATGCATGGTATGATCTCGATCTTTTTGTACTTGCTGAGGGATTATTTGTGTCCCAGTGTGTGGTCTGTTCTGGAGAATGTGTACACTGGAGAAGAATGTATATACCATTGCTTTAGGATGAAATGTTTTGACAATATCTGGTAAGTCTATCTGGTCCAGTGTGTCCTTCAAAGCCATTGTTTCCTTATTGATTTTTTGATTAGATGATCTGTCCATTGCTGTGAGTGGGGTGTTGAAGTCTCCTACTATTATGGTATTACTATCGATGAGTTTCTTTATGTTTGTGATTAACTGATTTATATATTTGGTTGCCTTCACATTTAGCCTATAAATGTTTACAGTTGTTAGGTCCTCTTTGTGGATAGACCCCTTTATTATGATATAATGCCCTTCTTCATCTCTTGATATAGTCTTTATTTTAAAGTCTAGATTGTCTGATTTAAGTGGCTACTCTGGCTTTCTTTGGTTGACCATTAGCATCATAGATGGTTCTCCATCCCTTACTTTCAATCTGAAGGTGTCTTTATGTCTAAAGTGGGTATCTTGTAAACAGCATATAAATGGATCTTGTTTTCTTATCCTTTCTGTTAGCCTATGTCTTTTGATTGGAGCATTGAGTCCATTGACATTTAGAGTGAGTACTGAAAGATATGAATTTACTGCCATTATGTTGCTTGTAGAGTTGGAATTTCTGGTGGTGTTCTCTAGTCCTTTCTAATATTTGTTGCTTTTGGTATTCATTCATTCATGCATTCATTCATTCATTCATTCATTCATCTTTTCTCCCCTTAGAGAGTCACCGTTAAAATTTCTTGCAGGACTGGTTTAGTGGTCACAAACTCCTTTAATTTTTGTTTGTCTGGGAAACTTTTTAATCTCTCCTTCTATTTTGAATGACAGCCTTGCTGGATAAAGAATTCTTGGCTGCATATTTTTCTGATTCAGCACGTTGAATATATCCTGCCATTCCTTTCTGGCCCGCCAAGTTTCTGTGGATAGGTCTGCTGCAAACCTGACCTGTCTTCCCTTGTATGTTAGGGACTTTTTTTCCCCTTGGTGCTTTCATGATTCTCTCCTTGCCTGAGTGTTTTGTGACTTTGACTATGATATGCCTTGCTGATGGTCGGTTTTTGTTGAATCTAATGGGAGTCCTCTGTGCTTCCTGGATTTTGATGTATATGTCTCTCCCCAGGTTAGGAAAGTTTTCTGCTATGATTTGCTCACATAACCCTTCTGTCCCTATTTCTCTCTCTTCCTCTTCTGGGACCCCTATGATTCTGATGTTATGCCTTTTTAATGAGTCACTGATTTCTCTAATTCTTAAATCGTGCTCTTTTGCCTTAGTCTCCCTCTTTTTTTCTGCTTTGTTATCCTCCAGTAGTTTGTCCTCTATATCACTGATTCTCTGTTCTGCCTAATGCATCCTTGCTGCTGCGGCATCCATTTGAGATTGCAGCTCAGTTATAGCATTTTTTATTTCATCCTGACTAGATTTTACTTCTTTTATCCCCACAGAAAAGGATTCTAATGTATTTTTGGCTCCATCCAGTATTCTTATTTTGTGAATCTAAATTCTGTTTCAGACATCTTGCTTGTATCTGTGTTGGTTAGGTCCCTGGCTGTCATTCCTTCCTGCTTTTTCTTTTGGAGTGAATTCCTTCATTTCATCATTTTGAAGGGAGAAAAGGAATTAATGAGGTAAAAAAATAAAAAAAATAAAAATTAAAAAAATGTTAAAGTTAAAAAATTAAAAACACACATGCACACAAAATCAAATAAATGATTATATTTCCTAGGTGTGTTTTGGTCTGGGTGTTGAAAGGGGCTTGATAGATAGAGAAAAAAGGGGAAAGAAAAGAAAAAGGAAATCATTTAAAATTTGAAAAAATGAATACACTGAAGCAGAATAAAATGAAATGATAGAAGAAAAATAGAATTTGAAAAATTTACACAAAAGTAGAAAATATAGTTGAGAAAAATTAAAGAAAAATATTTTAGTAAAAATTGAAGATAAAAATAAGTTTTCTCTCTTTCTGTATTTAAGAAAAAGAAAACCAATGAAAAAGAGATAAAAGAAAAAAAAGAAATTAAATAGATGGACTGGCAAACAGACTGAAATACGACTGAAATTACTTCATTTCCCCAAAAATCAAACTATGAACTGCTTTATAGTCCATAAACTAAGCAGGTGGAGAGACTCTTGTTCCTGAAGAATAAGGTTGGCCCAGTTGCGCAGGGGTTAGTGTAACGGCTCTGTTCTCCACTAGATGGCGCTGCTTAGCTTACTGGGGTGGATTGTTGTGGTGCTTGTAGGTGTGTATGTGCATGCACAGGAGCTATGATAATGGCATCACCCAGCTAGCCAGACTGTAGTATCGGAACTCTGTTCTCCCTGATCAGCAATCAAGCACCTGTCTTTTCTCTTCGGCTTCCATCCACTCTCTGCTTTTACACAGTCCATGTCCAAGACCCATGCAGCACCTCCCTCATGAGTTTTATCTCAGATGCGGCTGTTTTTTCTGACCCCTTATTTTTGAGGAACTGTGGATTTGACCTGTTCTGCCCCTCTGTGGGAGAGTCTTATTGAGCAATGGCCAGGTATGGCCACACCCAGGAACGTTTGCAGGACCGTGCTGCTGCCAATGCCCAGAGTCTGTGGCCGGGTGCCAGCCTGCATGCCCCAGAAAAATTTCACACGATCATGTAGCAGCAGTGTTTCTGGGATTGTGGCCTATCACAACATCTGGCACCCAGGCTTCATCCCCAGCGACTTTGTTCCAGCACCAGCAAATATGATTGTTCTCCCAGATCATCTGGGTTTCTGCCTGTAGCAGGGGATGGGGGTGACAAACCACCTCTACCAGGTGTCCTCCCAGCAGGGGAACTGCCTCTCATGTGGCCCAAAGACCCCTGGACTTCACTCTGCTCCTGGGATTCACCCTTCCCACCAGAACACCACCAGGTATTGAGCTATGGTGTTTCAGACTCTGAGCTCCCCCTGTTTATAGAGTCTTAATGGAATTTAAACCCTCTCCTTTCTCCTTTCTCCCTTTTTAGTTTAGTCCCTGCAGCTGTTTCCACTTTCCACTTTCTCTCCAGCTGCATTTGGGTTGGGGGCTGTTTTTCCCATATTCTCCCCCCATCTCCATTCTCTCTTCACACACAAAAATGCCTCCCTGCCCTCCACAGCTTCTCTCTCCCCCAGTTCACCTCTCTGCACGAGGTACCTGCTGAGTTCTGTGGTTCAGGTTGTGCATATTGTTGTGTTAATCCTCCAATCAGTTTTCTAGGTGTGCAGTATGGTTTAGTGTTGGTCTGGCTGTATTTCATGGATGTGAGACACAAAAAAAACTTCCATGCTGTTCTGCCATCTTGGCTCCTCTAGATAGTCTTAATGAAGGCAAGGATAACCTATTGAGCACTCAAATGCTAAAGATGGTGCATTGTGTACGCTCTCATGTTTCATGGCAGCAAGTAGGTACTGTTGTTATATACATTTTACAGTAGAGGGAACTGAGGCCTAAAATCACACTGTTCATGGTTGGCAAAGTGGGAGTTTGGACTCAAAACCTGCCTGCAGGAAAGCCTGTGCTTTTGATTTGAGCTTTGTTTAAGATTCTTTCCCTGTCTCCCTTTCAGTGGCACTCCCAGGCTGTTTGGATTATTTCCTTAGCACCAGTCTAAGAGAGCACTAGGATGCTTTGAGAGACCCCTGACAATTGTATCTAGGGCCCAGTGGGCTGCTGGTTGGGAATGGGTGCATGATGGAAATGCTCACAAAACTCACTAAACATGTGTCCCTGTGTTGTTAAGTTATCTGTGTAAGGAAAGTGTTTAACACTTATTGTTTTTTTTTTTTTTTTAAATTTTTTTTTTCAACGTTTATTTATTTTTGGGACAGAGAGAGACAGAGCATGAACGGGGGAGGGGCAGAGAGAGGGAGACACAGAGTCGGAAACAGGCTCCAGGCTCTGAGCCATCAGCCCAGAGCCCGATGCGGGGCTCGAACTCACAGACCGCGAGATCGTGACCTGGCTGAAGTCGGACGCTTAACCGACTGCACCACCCAGGCGCCCCTAACACTTATTGTTAAAGCTATGTAGTGGTGGAGGTGAGGTTGGGAGGTTGACATTAGCTAAAATGTGAACTGAAGAAAGTATACATCCGTTGTGATAAGAATGGTGTTACTCTGAAGCTTTGAATGTGTAATCTATTTTCATATTTCTCTCTTAGCCCCTTCCTTTTTCCTTCCCCTATTCAAGCAATGGGCTAGTGCTGTGCTTATTGAATCAGGGGAAGCAGGTGGTAGGGCAGAAGACAGAAATCCTGACTTTTGCCTTTAAAAGCCTAAGCCCAAAGAGAAGAGAAGATTCAGGGCATGGATAATGTGTCTTGATCAGAAACAGGAAGGAGAAGGATTTCCTCCCTTTTGAAGACTGTAATTCCTGTTTAGAGTGGATGAGAGCAGAGGAGTCTGTGAATCCTGAAGAAGGAACCTGGCCCTCTCTTCCTGGAAGTGTGCTGAGAAAGCAATGCCTCTGTGGTTTATCCAAGGAGGCCTATAAAAAGATCCAAGGTCTGAGGAACAGCCTTGAAGAAGCAGCAAGGAGGCTCACTCAGAGAAGAGGCCATGCTATGAAGTATGACTTGATGACCAGAAGGTCCTCTAGTGCCTTGGTGACCCAGAAATAGCCTTCTCTGTAGACACAGAGATGAAGGATGCCAAAACAGACTGAAATTAAGTTTCCTGCCAGCCCTGGAATGAGTGCTCAAATAGAAAGTAAGCAAACATTCAGATCATGTCAGCAGTTCTGGCAGGCAATCTCTACCTTGTGCCTAGCTGGAAGAACCCCAGATATCCTTTATGCCAGCTGCTCATCCATTCCAGGTGGACTGCTTTGTGAGGTGTCTTACTCCAGTAGAGGTACTGATAGCCTGCAGAGGCAGGGGCTTCTTGGCATTAGGCTCAGAAGCTGCTGATCAGCCTTGATGCTGTTCGGGTCTTTGAATAAACCATTGAGGCTATGGGACCAAGACATCTGTATTTCTTGTACCCCCAATAGTCTTGGGAAGTGACACAAAAAGGACAGGAGTCAATAAGAAGTAGTAAATGAAGGAGGGAGTAGGAGGTGAGTTTGGAAAAGAGGGAAAAGAACTGGAGAGCAAAGAGGGCAGGAAAGCAAAGTCGTTTTGGGACTTGAAATCAGTTTGGGCTTCCAAAAGCTTGTTGGTGTCTCTGGTGCTCTGAGCTGTCCCTATAAGTGGGTATTATCTAAGTAGGGCTGATCACCCTGCATCTCTCTGCAAAGACTCAGAGCAGGGGAGGGAAATGAAATTTAAGAAAATGTTTGGCCCAACAGGCTGTCAACTCAAGTTCATTCTGCTGAAACATTTCCTTCAGAAGGAATGAAAATGGGAAGGCAAACATCTGTAGCTCTCTCTTAAAAGGAGCATCTTTAAACAGATGTGCTGAAAAAACTTGAGGATTCTACCCTGTCTCAGGCTCAAGTGGATTGAAGAATGTTCAATGTGGATGAAACTTTGAATGTCATCTGTCTTTCCCTCACTTAATAGTAAACTGAGGCTCATGGAGAAGTGGTTTGTTTTGGCACTTGCAGCTTGTTAGGGGCAGCTTGCTAGGGGCAGTGTCTGATGATTCAACTGAAGGGACTTTCATGAGGTCATTTTTATAGAGGTGTGGGTAAACTTAAGGAAACCCACATGGCAGACACCTAGAAACTAGTGACAGCAGGAAGCTATTATCTCCCTGAGGCCTTAAATCCTCTGAGAGCCACAGCCTGGGGGAGATGTTACCTGACACCTGTTGTAGAGGGACACAGCCACTGCCCCAAATGTGGCACCAATGCAGGAAGGAAAGGAGGGAGAAATTCCCCAATTTCTTGCTTTCCTTATTCCCATCTCCTGTCAGTGCCTCCCATTGGGCAAACCCAACTGGATGCCTGGGTAAAATAATCCAGAGAGTCCAGCCTCTCAGAACTTGGAGTAGGGCAGAGAATAAATCTGGGGTGGGAGCAAATGGAGAATAATCACAAGCCCAGATCTCCTGATTTCCCATTGAATATTCTTCCCAACACATTTTTCCCTTAGACTCTGGAAATTTGGTAAAGTGGGTTGAGTGTAATGTTCTCCCCTAAAGGGGAGGAAACACTGAACCCTCTCTCTTAAGAGTAAAGATTTTCTAGTCTTCCTTTCTGCATTGTGGATTCTTTTCCACTCACCAATGGATGAATGCATAGTTAACTGCTAAGGATTTTAAATCCACATATTAAAATTCCATTTTCTCTGAGTACTCTGAGTAGTTTCTTAGAGCTAAAGTATATTAGCATCGTTCTCAGGTTTTTTTTTTTCATCACTAACATGTGGTCAAAGAATTACTTAGACATTCTTCAGGGGTATCTAGATGTAGGGTTTGAACTTCTCCATGTGATAGAAACTTGAGAACTGTATGGGACAGAACCTCTGAGCTCTTGTCTTCCTGCTTATGGAAATTTGTTCACAGTTCCTAAGCTTCATACCAGAATAAGCCATACAAAGATGGTACAGGGATGCCTGGCTGGCTCAATAGTCAGAGCATGAAACTCTTGATATCAAGGTTGTAAGTTTGAGCCCCATGTTGGGTGTAGAGATTACTTAAAAATAAAATATTAAAAAAAATAAAGACAGAACAGAAGTTAGAGGTAAATTGGGGTTAAGGGAAGAGTCCTTATTATTTTTTTAAATTTATTTTTCTTTAAAAAAATTTACCTAGATTTTTAGTGAAAAGACAATCCATTGACTAACAAATGTGCTTTGATTTATTCATTTTAATTGCTATATTATATTCTAGCATATGAATTTAGTTTATGTCTATATCTACTCACTGATAGACAAATTAGGTGGTTGTTAGTTTTTCACAGTTGTAAGTAAAGTTGCAGTGAACATCCTTATGCATGGCTCCTTGTGCAGTATGGGGTGCTCAAGAGATGGTGAGGATGAATGGGCAATGAGGAGCATTTTTCAGTAGAGTGTGCAGCTAGCAATGCATATTTTTTCCTACAGATTCAGCAACATTTATTGAGCATGCTTAATGAATATACACCTTTTTGAAGGGGATATTATCACAAAATAAATGGAATTCAGCATAAGTTTAGATTATGACTGCTATAATGTACATATAACTGTGAGAGTACGAAAGAGAATGACTAACTCTGTTGGGGAAAATCTGGGAAGACCTCCAAAGGCAGCGACTGCCTGGCCTGGGCTAGGGGAGACTGTGCTAAAGAGAAGGTAGAGCAGATGGTATGCAGGCAGAGGCAACAGCGTGGATAGTCATGTACCATGAAAATGCAAGATACACGCAGAGAACTAAGCTGAAGGAATAGAAATTGAATGGAAATAACCTTAGTAATGCTGTGAATTTTGCAGCTAATCAGTCTTTTTGATGGCCTAAGCTGCCACCTGCTAAAAGTCACTTATCAAAGCAGTGCCAGCTTCTTCTTAGACCCATTTATACCCTTACCTTTGTTTTTAAAAAGTTTCTTATGTAGGTCTAATTTGTTACCTTCTGTATTTATGTATCCTTATTGTGTTTCCATCATTACTTTTTGGAATAAGATGGGTTAATAATAGCAACAATAATTAGATACTTAAATAATAGAGAATAAGACCTTCACCCTTTGCATTTGCCCTGAAATGGACTAGTTTTTACCTTTTGTTCCTTTGCAGTTGTTGTCATAGTAGGTAATGTTCTAGCAATAATTGTAGTTGGTCATTTTCATTATACCTATCAAATGAGGCTCTTAAGACTCAATGCCGTCCAGCCTTCTCTATGTTATTCTTGCTTTTCTACAACTGTACTACTCAAGTGAATTTGTGAGTAGTTCTCTTCAGTCCTATAGAGTGAATTTCATGTAGAGTTAAATGACAAATATTGAAAGCTGATTGGTTTAGAATTGACTTGCCAATAAACACATATTTAAAGAGTAGGTAAACATTTAGGTTTATGGTTTATGAAACTTGGTTTGGCTTTACCTGAAAACCTAGCTTGACAGAAACTGTTCCTACCCCCCAGTATTTCTTACTCTCTGCTGTCTTTTAGTATTACAACTCCCTCTATGGGTTTTGTCAGTGCTCATCGTGCCCCAGGAGAGATGGTATAATTGAGCGGAAGAGATTTGTACAACTTTTGGGACATGTTCTTAAAATCAATCTACTCCCCCTCTTTCTCTTGCCTCTTGAGAAGTGGTGGCAACTGGAACAGACACTTGGACACACAGATGTAAGCATGTGTGTAGGATGGCTGAACTGCTCTACCACCTTGGACACCAGAGAGAGCTCATGGAGCAGAGCTGCCCAGTGACGTGGACTACCTACTTCTGGTCTCTTAGAGAAATAAAGTTCTGTCTTATTTAACCCACTGAATTTTCAGGTTTTCTTGGTTACAGTAGCTTAACCTAGAGCCTAACTAAAATACCTAGTTGAAAAAGAAAAAAAAACTGGGTGGATCAAGTATATCTTTTTAAGAATATAGATTAATGTGGCAGGATGGCAGTTCAGCAGATTTTATATTTTAGGGACTTCTAGCAATTTTGTTTTTCAATTTGAATACCTTTTGGTGAAATATATTTTCCTTTCCCCACAATTCCCACCAAGCCCTATTTTCTTATATCTACTAGATTCACACATTTATATTATCCTCCAGGTTCCTGTTGACATTTGAGTTTGTTACTCCTGGAAACAATCTATTTTCTTTTCATGTTGAAAACTCCTATAACATCCTATGATAATAAGCAGGGTTTCTTTAATGTTCTACAGGCTGGACATGATAATGTACATCTGATCACATCACTTACTGACATTCACTGAGGCCTGAAAATAACTCTTAGGAGTGCCATTCTGCTGGGACCATCTTGATATTGTATAAACAGGCTATATCTAACTTACTTGTGTTCCTGGGGGAACCAGACAAGAAAACAAATTTAGTGGGATTCATCAAGGGGGATAACGATAAAACATGCCACATCCCAGGAAGCAGCAGAGCCTTGGGATTCCTCTTCACTTGACACGACATTTAATGGGATAGTGGTTAATGAAGCTAGAGAACTCAGATATTTCAGCCCCTTAAACCAACATCAAGTGAAACAAAAATGTCAGTTTTATAACTAAAAAAGAGGTGAATTTTTCTTCAAAGCTTGCATTCATTTTGCTTCTTACCACACAGCATTTTAGGAAGGACTGTGGATGTGAGGAAAAACTTATGTAGAAGAGACCTTTGGGAGCCTTGGGTAGAGAGTGGCTTTCAAGGTCCAGGAAGTCCTGTGGTTTTATTATGGAAAATTACATGGGTGGAGATAGAGCTGAGAGTCTCAGATAGCTGATTTAGAATTGGGATTAGAAACCATAAAGCATGGGAATTAAAAATCAAAATGAGAATGAGTTGACACAGGACATAAAATCACATAAAATGCTAAAGTAGAGTTCAACAAAACAATTGAGGCCTCAAAGTCTCTGTGGAAATCCAACTAAGACAGTGGCAATCTGCATCAAAATGCCAAAGCAGCAAAGCAGAACTGTAGGGGATGTCTGCCTTGTTTTATAGAGGCTGATTAGCTAGAGAGGACTAGCCAAGACTGGAATGGATGGGGAATGTAGTGAAAGTTTAAAATGGTCTGGAACAGTGTTTCGCAAAATTTGTCCCAGAATCACAAGGGATGTTTGTTCAAAATGCAGATCTTTGGGCCACAATGTCAAATGAAAGAATTAAAATATCCTAAGCCTAATAGGATATTTTATTTTTTAATATTTAAAATGAGTTTTTATTGACTTCCCTGGTATTGAGAGTCAGTAACACGTAGTTGAGAGAAGTTTGACCAGAGAGCACCAATTGGCTCTGATGCCCTAGGGTATTGTCAACATAAAGATCTTCTAATATGGTCCAGGCACTGTGCTAGGTATTGGGGATACAGTGATGAACATGAACATTATAGTGAGAAGACCAGAGATATAACCAAAGAATTCATTACAGTATGGTAAGGGTCTCTATGGTACAGATAGGCAGAAGAGGCTATGGGGCTCTGCATAGGGATGAAGGGAAAGTTTCATAGAGCAGGTAACATTTGAGCAGGTTATGAAAAGATAAGCAACCAAATCAAGAAGAGTCATTCTCAGTATGTACTTGGTGGAGGAGGAAGAGGTAAGGTGTATATCTGAAAGGGAGCAGCTGGGGACAGTGAGCCCAGGAGAGCCAGATCTTGAAAATCGTTTCAACAATAACATGTGGAAGAACGGATGTGCTTTTATTGTCTCAGGCTAATTTGAAGAGTTGTGCCTAGGTCAATCATTTGTCAGACCTCTGGTAGCAAAGGTTCTTTGTGGCCGTGCTTGCTTTTTCCTTGGGATGGGATATAATGGTGACGAAGGCATTTGAGCCCTGTCATCTCAATTTTCAGTCTAGTGCAGGGAGACAGAAAGTAAAGAAATATATAGGCTTTTTAGGAAGAGGTAAGGGCTATGAAGAGAATAAAGCAGGAATTTCTCTTTATGGAAATAGGGTCATCTAGATTATTTGGACAAACTCTTCCATTGAAAACAA
This sequence comes from Prionailurus bengalensis, assembly GCF_016509475.1. Lineage (NCBI taxonomy): Eukaryota > Metazoa > Chordata > Mammalia > Carnivora > Felidae > Prionailurus > Prionailurus bengalensis. The sequence goes on from NC_057348.1 coordinate 115,670,807, forward strand.
ATCTTGAATATATGGAAGAACTGACAAGAGGGTAAACCAAGGGAAAGCAGGAACCCATAGAGGCAAGTGGAAAAATGGAACTACTGATTCTGCCAAACCTAAACTTGGGGAGGCCAAGGATGTTCAAGGCTTTCCAGGTGGAGTTTCTAAGAGGAGGCTCCAAAGAGCTCCGACCTCAGGATAGGGTTGAACCAGATTTCTCAGTGCTGCCTTATGCTTTTCTTCTCTGAAGCTGTGTTTTTATTCAAGGCTTCCTTATGCTTATCCAGTCTCCTGCCAGTAAATACATTTCTTTATTTTTCAAGTTGGTCACCATCAGTTTCTTTGCGTTCAGGCAATGATCCCCAACCAGCATATTCTATTTCACATTTCCCCTTTTTAGTTTGAAATCTTTTTGAACTTACAGAAATCTTGCAAGAACATTTTTTCCCCTGAATTATTTGTAAGGTGTGTACCTAGTACCATTACCCTGGAATACACTAGCATATAGTTGCTACCTATTAGAACATTCTCTCACATAGCTATAATAGAACCATCAAAATCAGGAAATTAACATTTATTCATTACTATTATCTAATCATTGGACCCTCTTCAGGTTTTACCAATTATCCTAATGATATCCTACTTATGAAAGAATTCAGTCTGAGATCTTGTCTTGTATTTACTGTCATGTCTTTTTAACCACTTTCAGTCTGGGACAGTTTCCTAGTCTTTCCTTGACCAGCATGACTTGACACTTGGGAAGATTACAGAACAATTGTTTTGCAGAATGCCCTTTAAATTAGGTTTGTCTGATATCTCCTCCTGATTAGATTCAGATTATACATTTGGCGCGGAGTGTTGTGTGTGAGCAGGAATATCACAGAAATGATGCTGTGTTCTCATTGCATCCCACCAGGTGGTACATGATTTTGATTTAACCCATTACTAGCAATATTATCTTTGGTCACTTGCTGTTGTTTGCCAGGCTTCTCCACTATAAAGTTACTATTTTTTCTCCTTGTAATTAATAAGAATTTTGTGAGTAGGCACTTTGATATTATGAAATATTCTATTTCTCACCAAAATGTTATCCACTACTGTAAGCATCCCTTGATGCTTCTTTGCTTAGTTAATTATTACTATAATAATTGTTATATGGTGATTTTTCTAATTCTATCATTACTTCTACATTTATCAGTTGGCATTGTATTAGGAGGAATAATAACTTTTTCTTCTCCCGGCTTTTTTGTTTGTTTGTTTATATCATGGGTTTCTGTTGTAGTCAATGGATTATAATATACTAATATAATTATTTATTTTGATTCTGAAATGGTCCACGATTTAGCCAGTGAGATACCCTTAAAGCTGGATCCTGTTTCCCTTTGACATGTATCCATTATTCTTTGAACTCATCCTTACTTTCAAGCATAATATGATTTTTCAGACCAACTTGTACTTGCCCTGCTTCAGCTCTGAAATCCAACATTTCTCCAAGGAGCACCGGTTCCTTTTAAGGACAATGGCATTTAAAAACCAAGATCTGATAACCAGGTTTTCTGGAATATCTGTATTCCTACATCTCTATACTGAGACCTATGAGTTCAATATTCGTGAACTAATAAATGAACTTAATACTTTCAGTTTCAGTCCAACACATTTGTAATTCCTTTATCCAACAGCAAGAAACTTGGTTCCAATCATCCTTAACACATTTAGTAATTAGATTAACTCTCCCTGTGTGTAATCAGTCTCCTATAGCCATCACTTTCTCCTGTTCCTGTCCCAAGCAGCTGCTGTACTTCTCTGGCTCTTATACTCAACTTTGGGCTGCCATAGCCCTCTTCCCACCACTCATTCCTTACCCCACTCATCTCCAGTGCTGCACATTAGGCTATATCATTACTCCCCAACCTGTTTAGGAGCCCTTGCCATCCCACTGAGGCTCCAATGCCTGCAGTTGACCCTGATAGCACCCTACCCTCAACACAGATGCCTGGCTTGCTTGGCCCACATAATGGCTTTCAGACTATATTATTTAGAAATGCAGGAACACAGCCAGGAAAATCAGGAATGTAGGAAGATAGGCAGGAAGCAAATAAGGTCTTGTTGGGGATACTTAGAAAATGAGTAAACTAGGGAACGGTCATACAAAGTTGATAATAGTAGATGGTAGAGAAGTAGATATTTGTTTCATAAGCCTCCGGAAGAACTTAAGGATGATTCAGGCAGACCTCAGAACTGAACAGGGCACATCAGAGGAGAGAGGAGCTGAATGGTGTGTCAGGGAAGGGGGAGGAGAATCGCAGTTGATGTTTTGGCAAAAGGTTATTTATTATGGATAGAGCTAAATCTACATTGTTGAAGAGGGAACTGAGAGATATGCAACAAATAGGTTGAACAGCGTTATCCAAAACGTCTTATAGCCAGGTTATTCTGGGCCTTTTGAAATGAGGCAATTTCCCAGAAGCAGGATGTAGGAACTCTGAGTCATAATCCGCATTATTGTGCAAATTTCTACAACAAAACAAAACGAATTTATAAACATCACACTGAATCTCCGAGAAAAGTAAGCAAAAAAGTTTTCAGTGAGGAATAGTACCTGGAAATTGGTAATACAGTACTTACTGTTGCTAATTTAAGGTTTGGATAGTATTATTCATATTTTTTTATTTTAGGAGATTTAAAAAAATAGACTGTATTTTAGAGTATTTTTAGGTTCACAGCAAAACTGAACAGAAGATACAGAGATTTCCTGTATACTCCCTGTACTCACACATGAATAGCCTCCCCTATACCAACCCCATTCCCCAAGTAAAACATTTTTTTACAGTTGATGAACTTACATTGTCCATAGTTTACCAACCAAAGTACATACTTTGCATTAGTGTTCCTTCTTGATGTACATTCTATGGGTTTGGACACATAAATAGTAACATATGTTCCCCACTTATAGTACCATATAGAGTTGTCTCACTGTTCTGAAAATCCTCTATGCTCTGCCCATCTTAATACCTTTTTTCAAGAATAGAAGGACTATTCATAAAACTTTCACTGGGTCATTTCCAACCTATTGCTCCATTTCTATTTTGTTATAAATTTCTCAAACATGAATTCTCTTGCTAAGAGATTTCTTAGGAATTGAACCTCATTGCTGGGAAGCAAATACAGTGATAACAAAGAGACCAATTCCATCTGTCATTGAAGTCCACAACCCACAATCAGACAAGTTAAAACCTTTACACCATTTGATCTTTCTGTGGTTCATGTATAAATCTCTACTTTATCAGTTTTCTCAAGGTTGCCTTGATGTCTCAAGTGGGTCCCTAAGTCTTAAGCTATTTCTTTAAGGAGTCAATCCCTAATAGTTCTAAGAAATGTAAACTATACAGAGCGGCCAGCTCTAGAAACTTCTATACTGCAGTAAAATCCTATAGGAACATCTAATAGAGATATGACCGGTGAATAATTGGCTCTTCTTCCACAAAAGTTAACATTAAAAAAAAATAATTTCATCACTTACATTTTAATATGTTTGTTGCTATTTCATTTTGTTTTCTATTTTATTTATTTATTTTTTAATATGAAATTTATTGTCAAATTTGTTTCCATACAACACCCAGTGCTCATCCCAACAGGTGCCCTCCTCAATACCCATCACCCACCCTCCCCTCCCTTCCACCCCCATCAACCTTCAGTTTATTCTCAATTTTTAAGAGTCTCTTATGGTCTGGATCCTTCCCTCTCTAACTTTTTTTTTCCTTCCCCTCCCCCATGGTCTTCTGTTAAGTTTCTCAGGATTCACATAAGAGTGAAAACATATGGTATCTGTCTTTCTCTGTATGACTTATTTCATTTAGCATAACACTCTCCAGTTCCATCCACATTGCTTCAAAAGGCCATATTTCATTCTTTCTCCTTGCCATGTAGTACTCCATTGTGTATATAAACCACAATTTCTTTATCCATTCATTAGTTGGTGGACATTTAGGCTCTTTCCATAATTTGGCTATTGTTGAAAGTGCTGCTATAAACATTGGGGTACAAGTGCCCCTATACCTCAGCAATCCTGTATCCCTTGGATAAATTCCTAGCAATGCTATTGCTAGATCACAGGGTAGATCTATTTTTAATTTTTTGAGGAACCTCCACACTGTTTTCCAGAGCATCTGCACCAGTTTGCATTCCTACCAACAGTGCAAGAGGGTTCCTGTTTCTCCACATCCTCTCCAGCATCTATAGTCTTCTGATTTGTTCATTTTAGCCACTTTGACTGACGTGAGATGGTATCTCAGCGTGGTTTTGATTTGTATTTCCCTGATGAGGAGCGATGTTGAGCATCTTTTCATGTGCCTGTTGGCCATCCGATGTCTTCTTTAGAGAAGTGTCTATTCATGTTTTCTGCCCATTTCTTCACTGGGTTATTTGTTTTTCGGGTGTGGAGTTTGGTGAGTTCTTTATAGATTTTGGATACTATTCCTTTGATATGTCATTTGCAAATATCTTTTCCCATTCCATTGGTTGCCTTTTAGTTTTGTTGATTGTTTCCTTTGCATTACAGAAACTTTTTGTCTTTATGAGGTCCCAATAGTTCCTTTTTGCTTTTAATTCCCTTGCCTTTGGGGATGTGTCAAGTTAGAAATTGCTGTGGCTGAGGTCAGAGAGGTTTTTTCCTGCTTTCTCCTCTAGGGTTTTGATGGTTTCATGTCTCACATTCAGTCCTTTATCCATTTTGAGTTTATTTTTGTGTCTGGTGTAAGAAAGTGGTCTAGTTTAATTCTTCTGCATGTTGCTGTCCAGCTCGCCCAGCACCATTTTGTTAAAGAGACTCTTTTTTCCATTGGATATTCTTTCCTGCTTTGTCAAAGATTAGTTGGCCATACTTTTGTGGGTCCATTCTGGAGTCTCTATTCTATTCCATTGGTCTATGTGTCTGTTTTTGTCCCGATACCATGCTGTCTTGATGATTACAGCTTTGTAGTAGAGGCTAAAGTCTGGGATTGTGATGCCTCCCACTTTGGTCTTCAGAATTCCTTTGGCTATTCGGGGTCTTTTGTGGTGCCATACAAATTTTAGGATTGCTTGTTCTAGCTTCGAGAAGAATGCTGGTGCAATTTTGATTGTGATTGCATTGAATGTGTGGATAGCTTTGGGTAGTATTGACATTTTAACAATATTTATTCTTCCAATCCATGAGCATGGAATGTTTTTCCATTTCTTTATATCTTCTTCAATTTCCTTCATAAACTTTCTATAGTTTTTAGCATACAGATCTTTATGCTATTTGTTGCTATATCAAATGTGACATTAAATTTATAAATGATGAAAATTCTAACAGCTTAGCTATATACTATTTTTTTCTGTCTCACAAATGAGAACAATGATGTTTTAGAAAGAAGAAGCAGAAGCAGAAGAAGGAGAAAAAGAAGAAACAGATTAGCTACTTAACTATGCCCAGAGACTAGCTAAGAATCAAGATGCTTTATCCCCATTCTTTTTCTTTTTCTTTTGTCTTAAGTTTCATTTATTTATTTTGAGAGAGAGAGAGGGAGCACACACATAGGTAGGCAAGCAGGAGACAGGTAGGGGTGGGGTGGGTGCGGGGGAGACAGGGAATCCAAAGCAAGCTCTATGTTGCCAGTGCGGAACCTGAGGCAGGGATCCAACTCAACAAACCGTGAGATCAAGACCTGAGCCAAAGTCAAGAGTCAGACGCTTACCTGACTGAGCCACCCAGGTGCCCCTATCCATTATTTTTCTACTAAAAGAAAATGTAGGAATATTTTAGTCTTTACAAAGTAACTATTTTAACCAAAATTATGAATATTTTGTGTTTTACACAGGTTTTTTAAAAACCCCTCTTTTTTGTTTTTATATGTCTCAAAGTGCTTCAGAGTCTATAAATCTGAAACTGATTTTTTAAAAATGTTTATTGTATTTCTGAGTGAGAGAGAAAGGGAGAGACAAAGCATGAATGGAAGAGGCACAGTGAGAGACAGAGAGAGAGAGAGAGACAGACAGACAGACAGAATCCATAACAGTCTCCAGACTCCGAGCTGTCAGCAGAGAGACTGATATGGGGCTTGAACTCGTGAACTGTGAGATCATGACCTAAGCTGAAGTCGGTGCTTAACTGATTGAGCCACTCATGTGCCCCTGAAACTGTTCTTAAAGTAAGGTTTATTTTTAAAAATGCTTCAGAGGACTTGAAGAAAAATGAGAATATAATGGCCAAAGAAAAATGGCATTTCAATAGTTTGGGGAAGAAATTGAGACAATCAATAAAAGAATCACCCCAGGAATTGAGAAAAAGGCAAATGGTGGGAAATAAAGTTTAGAGAAATTATGCTTCCTCAACTGTGTGTCAACCATTTAACAGACCACACTCCCCACCTCACTAAGAAGAATACAATGGAAGGAAAGGACTGAGAAATCTTGTAGCTCAACTCTACCATATGAAACCTGAGGAATCTGAAGTTCAGAGAGTGAGGAACTTGTCTGAGGTAAGGAACCTTTAGGGCTGAGTTGGTTCTTTAGCCTGGAATGTGGCTTCTTGGGTAGTCATCTTTCCTCATACCTCTCTACCTTTTTAGTGAGTCTCTGCAGTTCTCCTTACCTCAAATCGTTCATGGTGTTTTCTTTCTAGAATCAAAAAAGTATCACTACTTCATAGACATCAAGGCTTAATAATCCCTACAAATTTTGAACTAATCTTGCTTAATTATAAGTCAGTAGCAGAAATGACTAGTGAGAGGAGGGGTGTGGTGGGCCACTGGCCAAGGAGTGAGGGGAGATGGGAGAGGGATGTGTGTGCATGTGGCTGGGAAAGAATGTGTGATGGAGGATGTGTTGTTGCAACCACTGATTACCCCCTCTTTTTTTTTTAATTAGTTGGCTTTTACTTAATAAAACAATTCTAGCTTTGGTACATTAAATAATAATGATTGTAATCATAATAGCCAGCAATCAGCTTTATGTACATTGCATACCAATTAAAATGCCTGTACAGACATTTTCCTTTTAGACCCTTCTTATCTTTTCCCCCTAAAATACTTGAGGTGGGGGAAAGCAGTTTTATCACAGAAGCTGGGGAAGATCAAAAGCTAAGCAGGATATAGTATCTCTGAATACCCTTCTGACCTTTATGTGGCAGCAAACACTGTGTACATGTTTTAGATTTTGCATTTTTCTCTTTTCTGTACTTTATATCAGGTTCCCACATTGGGACATAGTCCATATTAATGCTACTCTAATAGATGCCCAGTGCAGTTATACCATAATTCTATCAACTGGCACTTGGATTGATCCAGTTTTTATAATCCCTAAATAGCTTAGTTACGAACTTCTTTATATAACTCATCCTTGGCTTTCTAATGAGATTAATTCCTTAGGATGTACCCCTCAAAGTGAAATTGTAAAGTATCATGTATGAACATATTCTAGTTCTTTTTCTCGTCTTGCCAGATTGCTCTCCAGGCTGAAGCAACTTATAATGTCAACAGTAATAATTGCATTTTCCCACAGAATTATAAATATGTGGGTTTATTATTTTTATTTATTTTAATATATGATGTCACCTCCAGACTTTTAAAATCTCCATTTCTTGAATTGTTACTGAAACAGTGGATCTTTTTTTACAGTTTGTATGCTTTAGCATAGATCTCTCTTTTCCAATTATGGAATATGGTCTTATATATATTTGTATCATATTTATGTATGTTGAATGCTAAGCTTTAGTTATGTCTATCACATTTCCCTTGCTCTGTTGCATTCCTACTTATTTAAATGGATTTTTACCATATTTTGTTTTCATTTTATATTTATAAAGATATCTATCTTTGATGACAACTTCAATATTTTCAGTATTTAGAGTAGTTTCTTTACAGAGATTCCAAATTCTTTCTTCAATTTTATTTCATTTGTTAATTGCTGAAGTCTTTCAACCTAGCTGGAACTTACCTCAAGATATTATAAGTAATATTGGATCTATATTACATTTTTTTCAACATAAGATTTACTGTGTTCCTTCTCTGTGCCCAGCTCTGTGCTAGGCATTGACGATATTAAAGAAGGTGATATCTGAAGGGCACTTCCTGCCTTCCAGAATCTTACAGTCTATACGACCATACAGGTGAATGTGCCCGACTACAGAACAGTTGCATAGTGCTAGGCTATTGATAGGGAGCAGCGTGGAAGAACACTAAGCAGTGTTTTAACCCAGTCTTAGGGAGTCAAGGAAAGCTCCCAGAGGAAAAGGTTGTCTAATCTGAGATGAGAAAACCAAGTAGGAGTTGGCCAGCTGACAAAGAAACAGAGAGAGGGACAGTCTTTTCAGGCAGGGGATAGCAAACACAAAGCCTGAGCTTTGTGATTCTACAGGGAAGTATGAAAAGAGATCAAGGGCTGAGCATGTTTCCTGTACTTAAAGTACTTAGAAAAGTAAGCAAAATAACCTTGTATTTTTTTGGTGGCCTATCTCAGCTATTTAGTTTCTCTCAAATAAGTCACTGAGGGTAGGGGATCTGGCCATGGCCCAAGAAGAGTCCCTACCACTTGCCATTTCATTCCAGAGAGAAAGTCTAGACCCAAGTGGGGGAGTATAGGGTGGACAGATGTCAATATGTCGTAAGAGGCTCTGAGAAATAGGCTTCTTTCTTAAGAGCCTGGTGCTAAAAATGTTTAATTCAATTGGCTTAAGAGAAGGGGTCAGGAAGGAATCAGGATATTTGGAATAGGGCTTTTGGCAAATCAAAAATATTTGAGCATAGACTATAAGGAGAGGGGAAAGAGTACATATACTGTCTAAGAATTTTCCTACCTCTTAAAAAAATTTTTTTTGAACATTTATTTATTTTTGGGACAGAGAGAGACAGAGCATGAACGGGGGAGGGGCAGAGAGAGAGGGAGACACAGAATCGGAAACAGGCTCCAGGCTCTGAGCAGTCAGCCCAGAGCCCGACGCGGGGCTCGAACTCACGGACCGCAAGATCGTGACCTGGCTGATGTCGGATGCTTAACTGACTGCGCCACCCAGGCGCCCCATCCTACCTCTTTTTGTAATGTTCATGGAGCTAGGCACACTTTAATGCATGACATGAAATTCAGTTTTATTGCACTATAATGGGAGAATATGGAAGACTAAATTTTGACTTTTGATTTTATTAAATACACATTACATGCCAGAATATTATAAGGGAGGAAACACTTTTCCTTTTACCCTTCTAGATTCTCCACCTGGGATCCAACCTATTAGACTGACAAAAGACAGATTAATAAGAGAAATACAAATAAGTTTATTAACACATACAGAGTACATATATGTGGGAGAAAGAGGTGGTTTTAATTTCAGACTTATATAGCATCTTCATGAAGGACAATAAATTTGGAGGGAAGTGACAAGACAAAGAGAAAGAATTTAGGTTTTCAGGGGTAGCAAACTGTGGAAAGCTAAATATAGGGCAAGTTAGAAAATAAGCATTATTTTAGTAAAGTCTGTTATGTAGATTCCTCTGTTACTATCTCTAAGATGATGGTTTAAAGTCATCTTTAGTGATTAAGAATTATCCTCCCTTGCTAGCAACGAGGGGGAGAGCAGAGGGTTTTTCTTTTGTCTGCTTCTCAATTTTATTCAGCCCCCAATAATCCATATGTCAAAGTAGAATATTTTGGGATGGCATATTCTGATCTCCTACAAAATGATCCATTTTTCATGATCCATGCAAGTTCTCAGGATATACTTGAAAATGTTTGTGGTTATCATTAAAATTTTCCCATATGCCTGTTACAGCATTACCTATTGTTCAGCTTCATAAACTCTTTTATAATTTTTGTCTCCTTGATTTGCCTCATATGATTAACCCGACCTTGGTCTCTACTCTCACAAATGTCTCCTTTGAATGGCTTTCATCTGTTTTCAATTTTTCATAGCCTTTTGGAGCCGTCTTTGTAGATCAAGAATTTGTTGTTGAATTGATTCAGTCACGAGGTCTTGGAATATGCTCCTTCTTGCAGAGAGAAGAGTCAGCTGGGTTGGTGTGCATTGTGATCACATCTGTTTTCTGATATGTAGGTGTCCTCCCGAAGTCTTGTCTTCTCACTTGAGGCAGTGTTTGATATCGTTCTTCTCTCTGCTTTAAACATTATCCTTTCTTCTTTGTGATTTGTAAGTGTAGTCATTTGTCTTTAATGTCTAAAACTTGGAAGATTATTCTGTCTGGAGGGAGTCTTTCTTTGAGACTTATTCTTGATGGGAACTCTGTGCCTGTGTCTGCTTATTAGTGAGGCTTAGCCTGTCTTTCAAATCACCAAAACCATCTTTATTTCTCTGGTTGTGGTTTCTACATTTCTGGCTCTATCAGGTCAATCAGGTCCTCTAATTATTCACAGATGGGATCTCTTCTCTCTTCTCAGTGTGTGGGTTTATCTTTATTGTGATCTTTTGCATGAGCAGTCTGCCTTTGGTTTGGACTGGCCGTGTGAGGATGTCTTCAGGACTGCTTCTTCTTGGCTGTTTCCAAACCAAGGGCTTTTCCAACTATAGCCTTAGGAGAGTGTTGAAGTTGTGAAAGTTCATTATATCTGTAAGAAAAAGATATTTGAGAAAGAATAGCACAGAGTGGACATGTGCACCTTAGCCTAAATCTTAAGGGATATTTGGGATGGGGTATGAGAAAGAAAAGACAGGGAAAGGGCACAAGAGCAGTTATTCAGTGGAAGGAGAAGGGTTGTCTACGTTTAACACTATGACTGGGGTGCCTCTACACTTTGGTATTATGACTAATGTGCTCTGTTTTTCCCCAGAGGAATAATACTCGAGACCTATCTACATTCCTGTCTTTTGAAAATAGAGGTCTCCACATCCTGACTATTCCCTTCCAGGACTTTATCCTTTCCCTGTTAGTGTTCAGGGTGCCCTAGGGCTTATGAGACTTGAGACTTAGACTGAGGATGTCCAGTCTGGCTCAGTCCTACCTCATTTTCTGGCTAAGAATAAGTAGAAGATTATCTCAGGGAGTTGTGTCTCAATAGCAGAAGCTGGGTGAAGCCCCAGCTCCCACAGTGGCCATGGGGTTAACATTCTTCAATTCCTGATATCTCAGGATAAGGAGGTTGTGGAGGTTTGAGCTACAGTGGATGAGTATCCCAGATGATTTAGAGACGCCGAGGAGAGGGGTGCTGGCTCTCTTCCATGGCTGAAGTTCAGGGTGGAGTGGGTTCCTTGGCTACACAGAGCAAGGACTCTATCTTTGCAGGTAAAGCTGCCCTGTCATTAGGGTTCAGACTACACTGATGAGGGCTTGTCCTTTCCTTCTGTGGCTGGTCCTGGGGCAAATCCTCTCTTAGCACTTCCTTGAGAATCCAGAGTGAGTTTCCAGAATCACACTCCTTTATGGGATGCTCAAGTCCTGGAAGTCTGGATCATGAGTGCACTCCCATTGGTGATAAGAGTCACTAAGTTTCACATAAAGCCACCTGATATGGCCAGGCAGAAACCAGAGTCCTGGTCAGAGTGTGGTCCCAATACTACATCCTTCTTCCCTCCATCATGATCTATACTTCTGTTAAGATGGAAGATCCTTTTCCATGTGTCTCTAAGAGAGGTGCCATTTAGGGGCACCCAGATGATTTATTTTTCTTGCCTGGGATGTAGTTCCAACTTTTGTAACAAAACACAGGTCTTATCCATACAGGCAGTGTGCTCTTCTGGTAGGATCTTTACCATCCATCTTTGAACCTAAAGGAAGAAACCATTTCAGCAAGAAAGGCCATAGAAAAAGGGGGGTGACCAGCAGAAATAAATGCTGGAGAGACTCCAAAGAAATTAATTCCATATCATGTTGCTGGTAACCTGAGAGGGAACAATAAGTTGGATCAGTAAGTTGGATGAAGCTGTACTGCAGAGTCTTGAAGGTAATGAGAAAATAGAGCAGGTATCCCTTTAGATGGTAAGAATTAAGTAGTAAAGAGAAACTTATCAGTTATGGACGCTTTGTGGTTGATTCGGTTTGATTTATCTTATCTCTGATTATTGCTGATCTAGTATAAACTTCATGGTATTGTACACCCTACTGTTAGAATTGCATTTTCCCCTGGAAATATGCTGACTGGTCTAAGTCTTGCATAAATTTCTGCAAGGGCCTCAGCATATGGCTCAGCAGGTTGTATTGGCACAATGCCAAAGGTAGCATTCACATGATATTAATGGTATATGTGAGAGTTGTGCAGTATACAACCTGCACAACCATACGCGGCAGCCCTGATTCTAGCACTGTCTGTTTTGAAGCAAAAGAAGTGAGTATTTGCTACATTGTTTATTTGACTTTAAATATACCCCTTTTTGTCTGCCAGGACTGGGGAAATGATCCATCTGTCTTCTCTCATTTATGGCATAGCATAACTATGATTAAAAGATAAATAATGACAAAAAGTAAATCTTACAAGCATATATCTGACATAATAATAGCTATCTAGAGGAGAACATATGGTAATTTTCTGAATATGGGATAATAAACACATAGAGAGAAATTCAATAGAAATTCAAGATAATAAATGTAATGATTATCCATTGGATTACAGCATATAGTTTTTTTCCCCCAATAATATTCCTTGCTTCACAGGAGTAAACAAGGCTGGATACATAAAACATATTGCAAAATCTCAAGCTAATGGAATCATTAAGCAGGCTTGAACTTAATATCATTAAAGCCAAGGGGGAAAAATGTAAAAATTGTTCTCCGAATTGTTCATCTTGATATACATTAACATCTTGATATATGTTAAATACAAAAGTTAAACCAATGAGTGTATAAAGAAAAACCAGTGAGTAAAAATAACTTATTTGAAACTTCTTATTTTACAGAAAAAGAAACCAAATCATGACAAGATAAGTAACTTACCTTAAGTCATACAAATAGTTCGTAACAAAACTGGAAATAGAAAAGGATATTCAGACCCCATACTAGGTGCAGCACCAGCAATTATGTATGAACCTTGTTTTCATACATTAAAAGTCTTCTAATTAAGGGAATTTAAATGAAGTGCTTTGCAAACTAGATCTGTCTGCATCCCACTTTAAGCAAATATGACATGTAAAATCACACATTTACACAGTATTGAAATGAGAAGATAATTGCTTTTTTAAGGCAATTATTCTTCCAGTTATAAAAGATATCTGTTGGGTTCTTTTAAAAGGCAAATCCACCCTTTCTCCCTTCCCCATATCCTTTCATATCAAATGCAGTCTGACTCACAGACAACTCACACATTTTAAAAAAGAAATCTTTTGTACAAAGCAAGGTGTATCTGTAAGTTATTACCCAACTTGCACTTTTTAAAAATCACATTTTCATGTGCTATAAGGAGAAGCATAGTGCTAATAGGGATTTATTAGTTTTCCTGCATATCTGCACCATCTTAGAGATTAGCACTTAGGAGCTGGCAAGTGAGTGCAAGGCTCCTAATTATGGCTTCAGCTGTAGTGAGATTTCAAATGCATTTTTCCACATCTCTTTCCTGAACCTCTTGCATCTGAGTTTTTCCCAAGTGAATGAATGTGTAGAATATGGATTTTTTTGTTGTTGTTCATGGTCTTGATTTAAGTATTGGAGACTTAAATGGTATTAGAATAACTTCCCTTGTCTCAAGTTTCATGTCAGGATTCATCATGAGGATTGGTGGAAATGGCCTCAAAAGACTTGAATCCCATTGGTATTGAGTGTGTTCTGATAATGAAATTTTGCTGAGGTTTCCTTTGAAATTGAGGGATTGATGAACAGAGAAGGGATTTTATTGGAAAATTAATTCCTGCTGACCTCTCAGGATTGTTGGGGGAATCCAATGAGGTGAGGGGAGCAGAAGTGCTTTGTTTGTAAATAAATGGTAAAAAGCCACATGAAAATGCCACATAACTAGATTAAACTTTAATCATGTGGTGAGCAACCAGAAGACTTAGCGAGGAACTATCAGAGGACTTGGAAAGCCACTGCACTGGTAGCGAAATGATTGACCCCTTTTGCTTTTGACTTTTGGAAGGGCAGGAAAGTACTGTTGATGGTTTGCCGTCCAGGCGGTGGTGGTCATTGGAGGGGTGAGGCAGGGGGATTTTTTCTGTTATAGGATCAAACCAGAATGGGGAACCAAAAAGGACAAGGCAAAAAAATTCTTTGCTTTTCTGAACTGCCTCTCAGTATTCACTCCACCAGCCACCTTCCTTTTTTCTTCTTCTTTTTTTTTTTAGAGTTTATTTATTTCGAGAGTCTGAGAGGGACAGAGAGAGAGAGAGAGAGATGGAGAGAGAGGGAAAAAGAGAGAGAAAATGACTGGGAGAGGGGCAGAGAGAGGGAGAGAGACACAGAATCCCAAGCAGGCTCTGTGCTGTCAGTGCAGAATCCTACGTGGGGCTCAAATTCATGAACCGTGCAACCATGTTCTGAGCCAAAATCAAGAGTTGGACGTTTAACTGACTGAGCCATCCAGGCACCCCCAGCCAGCCACCTTTCTTGCCTGCATTTCTTGTCTCCCCTCTTCAGCCGTGTCATTTCTTAACTCCTCTTATTCTCTCTCTCAGGCCATTGGCTATCCTATTGAATTTTGTTTCCTTCTCTATGGGGTTGAGGCTGGGGTTGGTGTTGGGGTGGAAGGTGGAGAGGCTATGCATTCTTCAAGGAGGGGAAATGAGCAAGTGACCCTTCCTGGTCTGGACCATTAACAGGACAAGTGCTGTAAGGGTATCTGCGATTTGTGTTAATTGGGTGTGGTAAGACATCGATGCAGAAATGATTTTCATGAAGGAAGAAATTTAGTCACAGTTCCCTAGAAATGGAAGGTGTGGAGAACCACACAGGGCCACACAGGGAATCACCAGGGTCAGTAGGAGGCAGCAGAGTAAGGCAAAAACATGGGCAAGAGCCTTTATTTTAGTTTTCACAGGAAGGAATGGGCGAAGCAGGTAAGCACATATAGGACTGGCTAGTTTGAATAATTTCAGAGGGCTCTGGGGCACAGGAGCAGTTCTTAGTTATCTGGCGCTTGGCTCTGGGGCAATTAGGGCAGGGAAATAGTGGCCCTGAGCATGAGGGCCCAACAGAGGAGGTGGTTGGAAGTGTGGGCTCTGGATTAGTTGGTTACTAATGAAAGGCATGCATGCTCATAGGTGGATCATTTATTATCATTAGGAATTGGCTAGGCCTGGGAGGGGCAGTCTGTCCAAGGTCAGTGAGGCCCTACATGTCAAAGCATCTGAATACAGAAAACAGGACATGCTTAATACAAGAGAACACTTTAAGTGACTATTTCTACTGCTTAAATTGGTGGCCTCTCAACACAACCTCGTGCATATGCTAAAGAGCCTGTGTCCTTTTGAGAAGTCCCCCTTTAATGATCCTATCCTGGGATGGGTTGGAGGCCTAGAAAGCAGTTGGGCAGGTATGCAGGGGAGGCAGGAAGAGATAACCACCAAATAGTGGCCTAAGAAGCCATGGAAAGTCTGAAAAGAACTTCTTTATGACATTTGATTTGGCTATAAAGTGACATAATAGTCCCTTTTCTACCAAATTTACAGATAGTTGAGAAACCACTTTCTCTAACTGGCCAGATTTAAAACAGCATTGTGGTATGGGATAAGCCTTACTTGAGTGCAGTACTCAGCAGATACTACAATAATTGTTTGTGTTTTCTTGCTAGATCTTTCTTCTGCCTCCTTTAAGGTCTCATGGAGAAACTCGGATCACTCCATGTTCTCCTCCTCTTAGGCTACTTTAAAGAAAAAAAACCCAACAGGATCTCTCTGCTTTGAATGACTTAGGTATATGGGGTCAATAACTTGCAGAGAACAACTGAATCACGGTCAAAAGAACAATTTCTCTTACTTCCTGTAACTGCTCTGGGAAAAAAAACTTGCCTTCTCCTTGCTTATGGTGGTGGGGAAACAGCCAGGGAAACTTAAATTTGCCACTTAAAGGAGACACAAAAATGTCTCCTTTTAGTAAATGATCTATATCAGTCTTGTGGGTTTCTCTCTTTTGCCTTTTTTCAGCCAAGATGATGTCTAGATACCAAAGGAAGCTTTTGATGAAAGAAGCTGGACTCAGGTGCTGGTCTCTGTGTGGTCCTCTGGGTCTCTGTACCTCTATAGGGATGTCCTGCATCTCTTTAGTTACTGGACATCCTGTTGCTTCTGCTGTAAAAGTCCACCCTGGCGTAAGCTCCTGTTGACGTGGCCAGGGAAAGGTGGTTTCCTACCCCATCTCTTGTTCACTCTCCTCTGAAATGCTCTCTATTGCAAGTGCAGGGCTTCTCCTGCCCTCCTGTCCCTCCTCACTCCCCCAATCCTACTCCCAGTATAGGTCACTGTCTGTCCCTAGCCAGCCACCTTCCCTGATTTGGGCAGTTCCTATCCCCATCTTCCTGGCACAGGAAACCTTTTGCCTCAGTCTTTTTAATTTTCTAAAAAAATTTTTAAAATGTTTATTTATTTTTAAGAGGGAGAGACAGAGACAGAGACAGAGTTCAAGCAGGGGAGGGGCAGAGAGAGAGGGACACGCAGAATTCAAAGCAGGCTCTAGGCTCTGAGCTGTCAGCACAGGGCCCCATGCAGGGCTCAAACTCACAAGCTGTGAGATTGTGACCTGAGCTGAAGTCAGATGCTTAGCCGACTAAGCCACCCAGGTGCCCCCTTTTAACTTAGTCTTAATGGCTGCGGGGACCATGGAGAGAAACCAGCTTCCTGATGATGAGACATATTTTAAAATATTGTCACTAATACATAAAAAGCATTTAAACTCAAAAGAGTTACTGAAAAGAAAGGCTGCCTTCAAGTGAAGAAAGTAGTCACTAATGAAGCTTCCCAATTCTGGTGCAGCCATCTCATCCTCTTGTATCTGGGTGAGGCTTGCTAGAACTAATTACCTGAAGCTCTTGCTCAGTGGTTCTTGTGCCTGGCAATTCTTCTTCCCAGGTGGTTCTTCTATCTCATAATCCTGTGGCCAGGGTTGAGGACTACCTGATACTTCATTCCAGCACCATTGGCTTCATGTGGGTACTTTTTCAAACATGCAGGATCTCAAACCTAGAACTGGCATTTTCACGAGATTCCTAGGTGATTCTTATAGGAAGCACTAATAGTTTGGGGGATTGTCCCCGGAAGAGTGAGGCCTCAGCATTAGCTCTAGGGCCTTCAAGTCTTTCTATTGGACAAACCAAACACTGTCCCATATCCCTTTGCTTGTTACCTCGATGTTTTGTCATAAGTGAAATCAAGTTAAAATGCATTGTGTGCAGCCCCAATGATGCAAATAGTCTAATGCACAGAGAGAACATGCCAGACCCATGTACTTGGCATTGGTGGCCATGGTTTGCCAGTAAGATGAACACATGCTGTGAGCTGTTTTTCGTTGAGGTTTGGTTGGCCATTTGCTTGTCTGAGCCCCAGGCACCAGAGCTACCTCCCTCTGGACCTCCCCTCTCTCAGTTTTCTGGAGCAACCTGTTTGCAGAAGTAGGGATTGTACAAACCAAGGTGGGGAGTGGGGAGGCCTGAGGAAAAATGCATGACCTCCAAGGTAGAAATTCCAGCTTTCCTGTATGACTTTGGGCTAATCACAAGTCCCACTGAACTTCCTATTTCTTGTCAGCACTCTGAAAATAATACTGTTTCCCTAAAACTAAGTCTGAGGCAACAAGTTAACAAAGGCTATTTTTTTTGTATGGTTTTTTCATAAACTTGCAGCAAGGCCACTCATCTAATGCCCTTTCACTGCAGCAGGAGTTCAAGGGTGTTAGAAAGGAGAGTAAGTTTTATAAAAAGAGGAAACACTGAGACAACATCTGACTGACAGGTGTTCTATTAAGGTGGGATTTTTGAGCACAAGAGAGACTTTCTAGTTAGTCTTTAGGTACATTTGACAGTCTTGGTTGGCTTCAAGGGGACAAATGAGCAGTCTGGGGACATCGCAGAAGAGGGAGGATTGTGTAGTATTGGGCTGGAGGGTTTTCTGTGGTCAGCCATTTCCTGGAACAAATGGGGGTTGCTGGGGTCCTTTCTAAAGGTAATGAGCTTCATGAGAAGCTGGCTGCCACAGCAAGCTTTTTTCTCACAGAATTGCAGGAAGGAAATTATTTGCATCTCATATCTGGACATTGTAGGCAAACAATACAAAAATTCATCCTTCCACCTTCATCTCCTGGGGGCTGTTTGGATCCACTTTGTTGTTTCACATTCACAAATCTGTCTTTATTATTTTTACTGAGAGCACAGAGGCTTAACTCTGGGGTTCAAGGTCAGATGTTTGACTTTGGGATTCTTATTCTCTGTAGTTGAAAAAATGATGTTTTAAACTTTTTTTTTAGAAACAGATTTCTCTTCAAATGAAAACAAAGAAGTATGAAGTGAAACTCACCTAATGTCAACAAAGAAGCATTTAAAAAATCTGGGGCATTAAATCACCATCCTTTTGGGTGACCTGTGTTAAATTGCATGTCATCCAAGTCATATAAATTATCCCCAAAGATAGATGAGCCACTTCTGCCTTTCTAACTACTAGTAGCTATCCTTGCTGTTATGAAAGCAGAAAATTGCCTTTTGACGGAAATTGTGTGGGACTGCCTGTCTTCAAGTTATCCACTTAATCGACATTGCTGGCTAAGAACTGGAAGAGAGTTTGAGAACCTCACAGATAGGAAATGCTTTGAAACAGGCCTTTGCAGCATGTGGAACACCACATACTTGTATGTTTACCAAACCTTTTTTCTTCCTGTGGCTTCTGGGACAACCAGTCTTTTACAGAGTGACATATGCCCTTGCTTATCCCAACTTTAAAGACAAAACAATCTTCTGAGTCTGTCCACTTACAGATACTGATGTTGACACTGAGAAAATCTCCTCAAAACAATGTAGTTACTTCCCTTCCCACCCTGGTCTCTAGCATCTCCTGCCACACGATCCTTTCCCAGTATGCCTTCCCCTGGCTGGTTGCTAGGGTAGGAATTTGGGACTGGATGGGAGGGAAGGAGGTTTCCAAAAGTACGAAGGAACACCCATCTTCCCAAATAATGAGGACTTTGCAAAACTCTGGTATGCCTGGGGAAAGGTCAAATGACTTAGGTTTATGTTTTTGGGGATGAGAAGTGGATCAGTAGCAAGTGCTTGTATAGGTCAAGGGCAGCGGTGGAACATGGAGGAAACCAGCCTGGGAAAAAGGCCACGCTGGAGGAAGTAACTGCCCTCAATATATGAGCAAATCTGTCTGTGACCCATCTTGGTGGTAGATCATTCAGAGACACACACTGCAGCCATCATAAAGTCATGAACAGTAATTCAAACCTTCACTCATTCTCTGGAGGAAGAATATCCTTTTTAAAAAAATTTTTAAAGCATGTTTACTTATATTTTGGAGAGACAGAGAGAGAGACAGAGAGAGACAGAGAGAGAGACTGAGCAGGGGAGGGACAGAAAGGGAGGGAGACACAGAATCCGAAGCAGGATCCAGGCTCTGAGCTGTCAGCACAGAGCACAATGCGGGGCTTGAACCCATGAGCCATGAGATCGTGACCTGAGCCAAAGTTGGATGCTTAACTGACTGAGCCACCCAGGTGCCCCAGGAGGAAATATATTCTTAATGTAGCACACTTCCCCTCTCTCCCTCTCTCTCAGCCACTCTCACCTAATCCTACACAGGATACAGTTAGTCCCTGAAACTCCCTTTTCTACTCCTGGACTCTTAAACCCACACTTCCTAAAACTTGCACGACTCTTCTTTCTTCCACATTACCCATCACTTTTAGATCTGTTTTTCTTTTTTCTTTTTCTATTAAATTTTTTTCTTCCCTTTTCCTTTGCAATGTCAATCTTTTGCATATCTTCTTCTACTCACAACATCAATGTTTACAAAAAGTGGGAGGAGAAATAGAGGAAGATGTCTGGCTGGCAACACTAGACTCTCATGTAATTGAAGGGAAGAGGAGGGAGGGAGGAAAAGGCTGTTAATTTTCATATACTCATAATTTTTGCTCTTGTCTCATCATGTTGAGAGGAGGAAGATGTATGAATCAATCTTAGAGGAACTGTGGGGACCAAAAGGATGCCAGGGAGGAAGGACAAAGGTGTAAAATCTAAGACATGCTGCTTCTTTCTGCTGGGCTGCTTCCTGGAGGAAGGGAGCTTCCGAATGAAGGTTGTAAGACTGTCTGGCAATTCCTCTTAAGTGGGGATGAACTTGAGCATTAGGAAGCAAGGTCATTGCTTTCCTGGTGACCAAAGACTCTTTAAGAAATAGCTCTGATCTGACTCAGAAGTAATAGGGAGGGCAGGGGACACGCTCAGCCTGACGTTTGGGGCTATGGGTAATATTGCATAACCTGGGGTAAAGCAAAAGGACTTGGAAGAAGCCTGAAGTCCCATCATGCTAACTGGGGAAGGAGAGACTATGCATTTACTCTTTTTTTTCATGTTTATTTTTGGAAAAGAGTGTACACAAGTAGGCGAGGGGCAGAGAGCAAGGTGGACAGAGGATCCAAGTGGATTCCACGCTGACAGGCGAGAGCCCAATGTGGGGCTTGAAATAACAAACCATGAGATCATGATCTGAGCCAAAGTTGGACACTTAGCTGACTTAGCCACCCAGATGCCCCCAAAATTACTTTTCCCATAAGTGGTTTGTGATCTGGGATACTTCTATCCCCAACTTATTGAAGGGCTACAATGTAGCTACTGTTCCCAGGGCAGTGCCCTTATCCCTTCTTGTGAGGGCTTAGATTAGGATATTGGGGCTTTAGAAAGTGAGTATTGTGAGGAGAGGTTATATGTTATTTTAGTTTGAGTCTGTAGCAGTGCTTGAGAATCCATTTCTTCCTTCCTTCCTTCTTCCCTCCCTACCTCCCGTCCCCCTTCTCTCCCTCTCTTCCCCCTTCTCTCCCTCCCTTTCTCCCAGCCACAATCATTACTTGAGTATCTGTGATGTGCTGGGCAATGTGCTGGTCTAGTGCCATGTGCTAGATGGGAAAACAGCATCAGAGACACCTAGCAGCTGACCAATTAAACACAAGCAGAATGGTCTATCACAAGGCCTGCTTTCATAAAGCCACATTTTGAACTTTTAGCCATTTTTACCTTTTCTCTCCCGTGTTGAGGCAGCCCAGTAACTTTCCATTCCTAAACTCAGTGGACCTTCCCAAGATGGGAGCTATTGAAAATCTCTTCTTTAATTAAAAAGTTTTCCCTAGAATGAGCATAGCTCTGTGGACATTTCTTATAACATTAGTCACTGGAGAGGTTTAAGAAATGCATCTGTGGTATCTTGTAAGCTGTTTCACACAACTTTTGTTTCTGTGCACCATCCCCAGCCAGGGCTGTGCTCTGGACCATCGGTGCATGCTAACAGCTTCAAATTCTGAGCTGGGCAATATTGCACTTGTTTGAAACAATAGTGGAGTGCACCGGGAGGCTAATGGGATTCCTTGATATAGAGGCAGGAAATAGTTCAGCCAAATAGTAGAAAAACTACAGTAATAATTTCACATTTGGACACCCCAAGGCTCCTTCTGTTACAGTGTGTCAGGAATTCTTCTGGCTATGCAGTAATGTCTCTTATTTCTTCAGAAAATATGTCCATGAGCTCTTTGAGCCTTTTGATCATACATTATTACAAAGGATTTACATTTTAGTTCTTCTTTTTGACGGAAAATCAAACACAACAAGATCAGGACATAAAAAAGACAGTAGTTTCTCTTATAGAAAAGAGGGAAAACATATTGTTTTGGACTTAAAGGTGACACATGAAAAAATGAATCCTTAGCTGTGAGTCTGAATTATGTCAAATCCAACCTTACTGAATGAAGCACTGTAGGGTGAGGGGTAGGGAGGGGCTGCCTTCCTCTCCTGTTCTGGGGGAGAGGGTGTGACTACCTGGCTGGGAACGAAGAACCTCAAAGATGTGAGACCTTGAGGCCCAGCCACACTCTACCTGTGACATATCTGCCCCTCTCATGCAGGCACTGGTCAGAGAGAGGGACGAAGTCACAGGATAAAGTCTCAAGGAGCCAGTGTCTCAAGAGTACCCAGCAGCAGGCTGAGGAGACCTAGGGCTCTGGAGGAAGTAGATATGTATTCTAGGAGAGAGCTTCTCTCTGGTGTGAGTCACTCCCAGTGACTTTCCCCAACAGTACCAGGCAGCAGAGGGAGCCCAGCATTCATTCATTTATTTATTCCTTCACCAACAAATACTTATGACTTCAATATTCTGGTGCGTATGCAGGTTTAGATAAAGTCTCTAACTTAATTAGCTAAGGTCATACTTTTATTTTCTCCAGAAGAGAGATGGTCATGCAAATAAACACAGAAGCAGCATTCCTCAGCAGAGCACCCTTGGCCCCTGAGTTGTGGTGAAACACTCTGACTGCAAGGAAATGGTCTGCCAAAATCTGGACTGATCTGGAAACCTCTATTTTTGCCATGTTGCTACCCTTTTTGTCTCACTATCAAGAATTTGAACTGTCAATCTATTTGGTTTCCTTCAGAAGCTATTATAAATGTCTGCCTCCTGGTTCTTGTTGGCAAGAACTCCCTTCCTCTGGGAGGAGAAAGCACAATCAGTGTCCAGAAGTCCCAACCGAACAGTACCTCTGCCTCACAGTACCCTATAGTGAGTCAGAATTGGCTTCTCCCGACACTCTTGATGAGCCAGACACCCTGGAGGAGCTTGCAGTCAAAAAGAAAACCAGGAAAACATGCACCTTCTCAGAATGCCCAATCCCAGGAACACCTAATTAAGAAGGGAGATCTCGTCCACAGTAGAGCCCATACTCTGAGCCACACTGCCAGCAGCTTCAGTCTCACTCTGCCACTTACTAGCTTGTGAACTTGTGTGAGTTACTTAGTCTGTGCTCCATTTTTCTTATTTGTAAAATGGGATTAATAATGACACCTACCTCACACAACAGTCCTAAAGATTAAATGTTGATATGTGAAAATGCATAGAATATTGTCTGGTGCATAGTAAACATTACCTTTTGGTATTTTGTGTATATCTACTTGTTTTATATACTATACTATATACTATATTTGTTTTATATACTATAGAAGCCTCACTCTCTAAAGCAACAGTGTCTGAATTTTTGTTTTCTCTCTTTTTTCTCTCTCATTTTGTAAACGGAGTGCTATCTAAATAACATTGCAGTGGACCTTTAGAAATAACATTCAATAAGGATCATGTTTGTTTATATTGGCACACAAAGGGAGTGCCTGGGTGGCTCAGTTGGTTGAGCATCCAACTTTGGCTCAAGTCATGACCCCATGGTCTGTGAGCTTGAGCCCCCCATTGGGCTCTGTGCTGACAACTCGGAGCCTGGAGCCTGCTTCGGATTCTGTGTCTCCCTCTCTCTCTGCCCCTCCCCTATTCATGCTCTGTCTCTCTATCTCTCAAAATTGAATAATTCTTATATCTATATACAAAGGCCAAAGTTCTCTGTGCTGCTCCAGTCCTTGCAAATGGCCCCTGAACCCATGCAGCTGAACAGGTGGGTCCCCCATGATCATGCCATGGTGTTCAGGGACTCAACAAGTACCATCTCCAGTCCTTCTGTCTACAGTTTCATGCTTCTTTCCCTGGATTATTTTTGAAATATGTTGTTCTCTACCTCCTAGATATCTAATGAGAAGAAAAGGGCTAATTAAACTGAGGACCTTATCAGAGCTTGGTGACTTGCTCTGTGGATGGCATCTTGATTTCCCTCTCCATGCCTTCCTTTGAGTCTCTGTTGGGCACATCTTTGGTCATGGCTGGCTGGCACGCCATATCCAGTCTTCCCAGGGCCTCTTCTCAGGGAAACTGAGAATCTTTCTTCCCAACTTGTGGTCAGAGACTCCATCACTCTTTCACAGGGTGCATTTCCAGTATTTCAATAATGTGACTTCAAGATATAAACTGGTTAATTGTAAGGAGCTTCCAATCATGTATATGTTTGAGGAGATGGGAAGGAAAATAAGACAGTCAGTTCTTAAAATATTGGTAGCTTAAAATCAGCCATTTTCTGGCATTCCTGGTACATACTACAGATAAGAGAGAACTCTGAGTCAAAAGCAAATCAGAAGGATGCTGTCTCAAGCTGTCCTCTTGAAAGATTGGCTCACTTCTATAGAATCCAAGCTTTTCTACCTCCTAAAACAACAACAGAAAAACCTTTAGATAGTGGGGTTTAAACAAAACAAAACAGATTTTTTCTGAGACGAATAATCTTTGTTGCCCTACTAAACAAGCTTCCCAGGAAACCCCAGCCATATAATTGAGAACAGTCTCCCAGGACCCATGAAGGAAGAGACATTCATTAAAGAACCCAATGGGGGGTAGCTAAATGCCACTATAATTAAGCAAACCTACCTAGAGACATTTACTGGCACATTATTGGTGACAGTCCCTTCTAGAAGGCCTGGGTTAGCCTGAAGGACTCCTGCTCCCAAACCAGACATCCCTGTTGCTCTCTTTCTCTGGGCCAAGCAGTGCATACACATCTTTCCTTTCCCCTTTTACAGTGTCTCATGGAGAGGACAAGCCAGGGGTTGTAGTTGGCTTCTCACTGACCCATATATCATTCTGAAAGCAGGGGACATGGTACAGAATAGCCAAGCAGATGTGAGACCCAGTGTTGGGGCGTGGTGAAGGAAGTGGAATGTTAGCCCGACTCAAAGCATCTGCTTTGGTTCATGTTGTGCCACCCTCTGTACCCAAGTAGGAGATGCTGGCCAAGACTGCTGGCACAGAGTCCCAGACCTGTGGATATAGCCCTGTTAATGTTGACCTCACTAACATTAGAATTACCTGGTGCTCTTTTAAAAATGCTGATGCGTAAGATGCAGTTTAGACCAATAACATCAAAGTCGCTGGAGGAGGCAACCAGCCACGAGGGGTGTTGAAATAGCCCCAAGGTTGAGAGCAGCTGACTAAGGAGTGAAGGCAAATACCCGACACAGAGTCAGCTCGTGGTCCTTATTCTGGGGCGGTACAGCCCTGCAGGGCGGGGGGACATCAGGAAACAGGGTGGTTTTGATTATTACAGCAACTGGGGCTGCTGCTGGCATTTAGGGGGTGTGGACCACAGATATTAAAAGCCTCCTGCACTTTGTAGGATAGTTCTTCACAATGATAAATGCCAGATGTCTGAGGCATGTGTGTGCATGCTCATGCATGCACGCCTGCGTTGAACATGAGAGATACTGATCACACACAGTTCTATCCTTTGTGAGGCAGGGAGATAGCCTGGTCAGTTTCAGTGTGAGACACTGTTGAGGGAGAAGCAAGAGGTAGAGGTTTTCCTTGGAAAATCAATACCCTGCCTACAGAGGCCTCTCTGTGTGATTTGTCTAGGGTGAGAATGCTGGTGTGTGTGTGTGTGTGTGTGTGTGTGTGTGTGTGTGTGTGTGTATGTGCAGACGTGTGTGTCTAAAGCAAATGGCAAAAATTCTTTACTATTTCCTCTCAGAATCTTCTTGAATGTTAATGCAAATCATGGCTAGATAGTTGGGTGGGGTGGTGGAGGAAGAGCTATCTGTGGAAATGGCACCATCTCGGATTGACTAAGGAGGCAACAGCTTCCTACCTTCTTAATCTGGCCAATTCCACGTGGTCCCTTGGTGCCCCAAACAAAAGAAGATGACATGCACTGGCCATCACCATGCTGAGTATGACATACTCATGTGCTCTACTATTACAGGCTAGGAGTCAGCTTTGAATTATAAACGTGTTTTGTCCAAATTTCATCAGCCACCTGCCCTGCCTGCCTGGACCTGCTGGTGTTTCTGCAATGCTTCCAGAATCTCTCCTTACTGTACCACCTCACCCTGCACATCACCACAGACATACCTCATCATCACGTGCTGCAGGTCTTCACCATAGCTGGCACATAGGGTGGGGGAGGGGCAGTAAAGCAAAAAGGGTGGCATAGTGAGCTAGACTGAGAATTCAGCCTGTCTCCCTAGACATGCTTCCAGATCTGCCTCATGCGCTGTGGGCAGAGTCCCAGAATTTCAAAGTTCTGATCAGGAGAAGAACCCAGTCTTGCTTAAATCACCATTAGCTGGGTTTCAAAAGTATTTATGAGCCACTCTGTCTGAGGTCACAGAATGCAATGGTAGCTATATGTGGGAATCTGGTGACATGAGAGCCAGCCTAAGGATTCTCAATTTCAGCTATGTTAGAGTCATCTGAGGAAGCTTTTTTTCTTTTCTTCTTTTTTCTTTTATTTCTTTTTTCTTTTATTTTAATGTTTATTTGTTTGAGAGAGAGAGAGAGAAAGAAAGAAAGAGAGAGAGAGAATGAGAATGTGAGCACGAGGGAGGGACAAAGAGAGAGGGAGACACAGAATCCAGCATAGAGCCCGATGTGGGGCTTAAACCCACGAACCATGAGATCATGACCTGAGCTGAAGTCGGATGCTTAACCGACTGAGCCACCCAGGTGCCCCTCTGAGGAAGCTTTTATAAAAATACTAGTGTCAGGCTCCCACCTAGACCATTTGATTCAGAATTTATGCCAGGTCCAAGTACATCTAAGCTCTCCAGGTATGAACACTCTAGGGTGACCCTGATCTGCAGAGTTGGCTCACCCAACTTTGAGCTATTGATTCTGCTGATATGAAGGGGGTGTGATGCTCAACCCCAGGTCAGAAGGAGGTCTCTGGAAAAGGGAAGCAGGGGGAAAACAAGGTTAACCCTAAGCTGAAGAGGGGTGTACAACTACAGAGAGTCTGTGCTCTAGAGGTCATAAGATTGCACACAGATGGGTGGAATGACATAGCCTGTTCTTTCAGCCATTCATTCATTTATTTGAGAATTTTTAGAGAGCATGTATAATGAGTAGGGCATGGAGTGGGCTGCCAAGAACATTCCCTGGTCTTAACTAGTACAATCTTGGGAGGACAGTTGTATATTTAAAAAACAAACAAAACCCTTATGCCACCAAGCAGATGTGTTTATATTCAGGGGACTCACGCTCAATTTCAGATGGGAAACAGGGCTTTGGGAGCTTCACAGAGGAACCAGTGATTGAATAGCTTTCTTATTGCCTTTGCAGCCTGACCAAAGTAAATCTAGTCACATTCCAACCCTAAGGTTCTTTTTAGCGTGATAAGGGCAGACACCAAAAAAATGTGAGATGGGTGAGGGCTTGCGAGTTCCCTACAACCTGACTTCCCTGTAACATGGAAGTGAGACTCATACCAAGTCCATCCATGTGTACAGTTATTTATGAAACAAACACCTATCAGGTAGTAGTCATCGAACAGATAACCTCCTGTTCTGTAAGGTCAGTAAAGTCATGGATCTCTCAGAAAATCAGAATCCTCTTGTAGTCTGCTCAGGCTGTTTTAACAAAATACTAAAGACTGGGTGTCTTATAAACACAGAAGTTTGTATCTTAAGAATTCTGGAGGCTGGAAGTTCAAGATCAGGGTGCCAGCATGGTCAGGGTCTGGTAAAGGTCCTCCTCCAGATTGCAGACTTCTCACTATGTCCTCACGTGGTAGAAGGGGTTAGGGAGCTCTGTGGGGTCTCTTATAAGAACACTAATCCCATTTATGAGGGCTCCACTCTCATGACCTAACCACTTCTCAGAGACCCGACCTCCTACTACTGTCACACTGGGCATTAGGATTTTGTTGGGATGCAAACATCCAGATCATAACACCTCCTAATCAGTGGCTGGAAACAGGACCACTTAGGGACCACAACTCAGGCACCATTCTTAAGGGTGCAGGCAACAGCATAACTAGACTCTTCCACCTCATTCAAGCGAAAGAGGGATGTGTCTCTAAAGCGGTTTGGCCAATCCATATATTTTAAATACTTTTAATTTTTACCAATAAAAACCCATTTCTAACATTTATCATGCTAATTAAGTCACCGTTCTCATAATAAAAGCCTATGTATGCCATCACTTTGCTAATTAACAAAACTTTGGGGATTGACTGATATCTGGACTGCTGAAGCATGGACTGTAGTCTTCTCTGGAGTGTGACATTTCTGATATATTGCTAGCTGGCCACTTTGGGAATATAGGTCCTTTGTTAAGGCAGTTGACTTCTCTCAGAATCACAGCTTAAGCTAGTTAGCAATTCCATAATGTTGCACTATTTATGCTGGAAAGTATTTTAGAGTGACACCATGAGGAATACTGGTATGCTCTGTTGAATGTTTTATGATTGAGTTGTCTATTTAGTCCTGGTCTCCACCCCTGTCCCCATGTTTCTGGAAATTACTCCATCCCCCCCCCCCCCCCGCCATATCCATGATGATATGATCCTACCCTCTCCAGTGATGAACATGGCCAAGTGTAGCCAATTGGCCTCTCTTTCCAGGAAATCGGAAATTGAGACACAAAAGGAGAGGTGGCTAATTTTTGGGTAACTGGGCCCATTTGATGGAAGCCTGGGAACTGAGGGGTGTTTCCTGCCTTGTGTGTCACATGGGAAAACAGAAGCAACCAGTCTGGGAAAGAGAAAGAACAAAACACAAAAAAAGCAGAAAGAGACACACAGAGAAGGAGGGATCCCAGGTTTCCCAAAGCCTTTGATTCCTGGTTTTGGTGGCCATGAAAAGACCTTCCCCAGATCTCCTGTTGTGGGGAGCAAAATTGAGCAATGGCTCCAGCTGTTTCCTATCTGGATGTACCACCACATTAACATCAAAGTCCCTCTTCCACAAGCTGCTCCCTGACAATGACTGTGCACAGCAGGGCCGAAACAGAGGCCCATTCCTGCAAGACACAAGAGTCAACCTGGAAACTTTTGTCCAAAGACTCAACTTGCCCAAGACACTCTTGGAACTGCACTGCAGTCCAAGGCTCTTCCTGCGCAATTGTGTTTCCTTCCTCCTCTCACCCATGTGTTCTAAGCATGTATCATGGTCCAAAGGCCCTTCCTGTCTTCTCCAGCTTCCTCCTCTACTTCTCTTATGGGTATTTCCTCCATTAAACTCTTGTACTATTAATCTCATGTTGGTAACTGCTTCTCAGAGGACCTGTACTAACACACTGGTTCTAGTCTTTTCTTGATACCTGATTATATTCCTCCTCTTATACTCCTAAGCTCCATAGGTTTATTTTCTCAACTCATGTGAATTAACCCTGAGAGGTATGTATTATTATCACCATTTTCCAGATGCGGAATACGTTTCTGAGATTGAGAAGTTTGTCCAGGATCACACACTGGATCACATAGCTTTGAAAGTGGAAAGGTCAGAATTTGAAACCAGAACTTTCAGACTCCAAAGCTCATATACGACTAAGCCACTTAATTCTTCTGGATGCTACATGTTGAATGAGTTCAAAAATTAAAACTATCTGACTTAATACTTAAATTTTGCTTCCTAAACCAAACAAATTAAGTCTCCGACCCCATATATCTGTATTTCTTGGGACATTTTCCTGCACTCAGATAACTCATTGTTCTTCCCTTCCTGACTTTTTTTCCAGTCTTTCTTTTTTTAAGTTTTTATTTTAATCACATGGTGCTCATCACTACAAGTGCACTCCTTAATCCACATCACCTACTTCACCCATCCCCCCACTTACTATCAGCTGTAGTAGCCATCAGTTTGTTCTCTATGGCTAAGAGTCTGTTTGTTGGTCTCTCTCTCTCTCTCTCTCTCTCTCTCTCTCTTTCTCTCTTTCTTCTTTTTGCTCATTTGTTTTATTTCTTAAACTCCACATATGAGTGAAATCACATGGTTTTTGTCTTTCTCTGATGGACTTATTTTACTTAGCATTATACTCTCTAGGTCCATCCATGTCATTGCAAATGGCAAAATTTCATTCTTTTTTATGGCTGGGTAATATATATATAATACACAGACACCACAACTTCTTTATACATTCATCAATCCATGGACACTTGGGCTGCTTTCATATCTTGGCATCTATAAATAATGCTGCTTATAAACATTGGGGTGCATGTATCCCTTTGAATTCGCGTTTTTGTATTCTTTGGGTAAATAGCCAGTAGTGTAATTGCTAGATCACGGGGTAGTACTATTTTTAACTTTTTGAAGACTCTCCATACTGTTTTCCACAGTGGTTCCACCGGTTGGCATTCTTACCAATGGTATAAGAGGGTTCCTTTTTCTTCACATCCTCACTAACAACTGTTGTGTCTTGTGTTGTTGATTTTAGCCATTTTGAGAGGTGTGAAGTGATATCTCATTGTAGTTTTGATTTGCGTTTTCATGATGGTAAGTGATGATAAGCATGTTTTCGTGTGTCTGTTGGCCATCTGTATTTCTTTGGAGAAGAGTCTGTTCATGTCTTCTGCCCGTTTTTAAATTAGATTACTTGTATTTTGGACGTTGAGTTTCGCAAGTTATATATTTTTGATAATAACCCTTTTTCTGATACATCATTTACATATACCTTCTCTCATTCTGTAGGTTGCACTTCAGTTTTGTTGACTATATCCTTTGCTTTGCAGAAACTTTTTATTTTGATATAGTCCCAGTAGTTTATTTTTTGTTTCCTTTGCCTCAAGAGATATATCTAGAAAGAAGTTGTTATGGTCAATGTCAGAGGAATTGCTGCCTGTGCTCTCTTCTAGGAGAGCTTTTTTTTAAAGCAACAAACATTTACTATGTCATATACTTTTTGAGTGTCAGGAATCTTGGAGTACTTTGGCTGTAAGTAGTAGTTAGTAATTCTAGCTGAAGGCCTATCATGAGGTTGCAGTTAAGCTGTTGGCCTGGGCTTCAGTCTCTGACAACTTGACAGGGATTGGAGGATCTACTTCCAAGCTCATTCATGTGACTATTGGCAGAAGTCTTCAGTTTTTTTCTTTTCTTTCTTTCTTTCTTTCTTTCTTTAAATTTTATTTTTTAAAAAAATTTACATCCAAATTAGTTAGCATATAGTGTAACAATGATTTCAGGAGTAGATTCCTTAGTTCCCCTTACCCATTTGGCCCATCCCCCCCTTCCACAACCCCTCCAGTAACCCTCTCTTTGTTCTCCATATTTAAGAGTCTCTTATGTTTTGCCCCCCTCCCTGTTTTTATATTATTTTTGTTTCCCTTCCCTTGTGTTCATCTGTTCTGTGTCTTAAAGTCCTCATATGAGTGAAGTCATATGATATTTGTCTTTCTCTGACTGACTAATTTCACTTAGCATAATACCCTCTACTTCCATCCACATGGTTGCAAATGGCAAGATTTCATTCTTTTTGATTTCCAAGTAATACTCCATTGTGTGTGTGTGTATATATATATACATATATATGTATATATATATACACACACACACACACACACACACCACACTTCTTTATCCATTCATCCATCGATGGACATTTGGGCTTTTTCCATCCTTTGGCTATTGTTGATAGTGCTGCTATAAACATGGGGGTGCATGTGCCCCTTCGAAACAGCACACCTATATCCCTTGGATAAGTACATAGTAGAGCAATTACTGGGTTGTAGGGTAGTTCTATTTTTAATTTTTTGAGGAACCTCCATACTGTTTTCCAGAGTGGCTTCACCAGCTTGCATTCCCACCAACAATGCAAAAGAGATCCTCTTTCTCTGCATCCTCACCAACATCTGTTGTTGCCTGAGTTATTCATGTTAGGCACTCTGACATGTGTAAGGGGGTATCTCATTGTGGTTTTGATTTGTATTTCCCTGATGATGAGTGATATTAAACATTTCATGTGTCAGTTGGCCATCTGGATGTCTTTTTTGGAGAAGTGTCTATTCATGTCTTTTGCCCATTTCTTCACTGGATTATTTGTTTTTTGGGTGTTGAGTTTGTAAGTTCTTTACAGATTTTGGATACTAATCCTTTATCTGATATGTCGTTTGCAAATATCTTCTCCCATTCTGTTGGTTGCCTTTTAGTTTTGCTGATTGTTTCCTTCTCTGTGCAGAAGCTTTTTATTTTGATGCGGGCCCAGTAGTTCATTTTTGCTTTGGTTCCCCTTGCCTCCAGAGACATGTTGAGTAAGAAGTTGCTGTGGCCAAGATCAAAGAGGTTTTTGCCTGCTTTCTCCTCAAGAATTTTGATGGCTTCCTGCCTTACATTGAGGTCTTTCATCCATTTTGAGTTTATTTTTGTGTATGGTGTAAGAAAGTGGTTCAGGTTCATTCTTCTGCATGTTGCTGTCCAGTTTTCCCAGCACCACTTGCTGAAGAGACTGTCTTTATTCCATTGGATATTCTTTCCTGCTTTGTCAAAGATGAGTTGGCCATATGTTTGTGGGTCCATCTTTGGGTTCTCTATTCTGTTCCATTGATCTGAGTGTCTGTTCTTGTGCCAGTACCATACTGTTTTGATGATTACAGCTGTGTAGTATAGCTTGAAGTCTGGGATTGTGATGCCTCCTGCTTTGGTTTTCTTTTTCAAGATTGCTTTGGCTATTCAGGGTCTTTTCTGGTTCCATACACATTTTAGGATTGTTTGTTCTTGCTCTGTGAAGAATGCTGGTGTTATTTTGATAGGAATTGCATTGAATATGTAGATTGATTTGGGTAGTATCAACATTTTCACAGTATTTGTTCTTCCTATCCAGGAGCATGGAATGTTTTTCCACTTTTTTATGTCTTTTTCAGTTTCTTTCATAAGCTTTCTACAGTTTTCAGTGTATAGATTTCTCACCTCTTTGGTTAGATTTATTCCTGGGTATTTTATGGTTTTTGGTGCAACTGTAAATGGGATCGATTCCTTGATTTCTCTTTCTGTCGCTTCATTGTTGGTGTACAGGAATGCAACCAATTTCTATGCACTGATTTTATATCCTGAATCTTTCCTGAATTCATGAATCAGTTCTAGCAGTTTTTTGGTGGGATCTTTTGGGTTTTCCATATAGAGTATCATGTCATCTGCGAAGAGTGAAAGTTTGACCTCCTCCTGGACAATTTGGATGCCTTTTATTTCTTTGTGTTGTGTGACTGCAGGGGCTAAGACTTCCAATACTATGTTGAATAACAGTGGTGAGAGTGGACATCCCTATCTTGGTCCTGACCTTAGGGGGAAAGCTCTCAGGTTTTCCCCTTTGAGGATGATATTAGTGTTGGGTCGTTCATATATGGCTTATATGATCTTGAGGTATGATCCTTCTATCCCTACTTTCTTGAGGGTTTTTATCAAGAAAGATGCTGTATTTTGTCACATGCTTTCTCTGCATCTATTGAGAGGATCATATGGTTCTTGTCCTCCCTTTTATTGATGCGATGAATCATGTTAATTGTTTTACAGATATTGAACCAACCCTGCATCCCAGGTATAAATCCCACCTGGTCGTGGTGAATAATATTTTAATGTATTGTTGGATCTGGTTGGCTAACATCATGGGGATTTTTGCATCCATGTTCATCAGGGAAATTGGTCAGTACTTCTGCTTTTTAGTGGGGTCTCTGGTTTTGGAATCAAGGTAATGCTGGCTTCACAGAAAGAGTTTGGAAGTTTTCCTTCCATTTCTATTTTTTGGAACAGTTTCAAGAGAATAGGTGTTAACTCTTCCTTAAATGTTTGGAAAGATTCCCCTGGAAAGCCGTCTGGCCCTGGACTCTTGTTTTTTGGGAGATTTTTGATTATTAATTCGATTTCCTTATTGGTTATGGGTCTGTTCAAATTTTCCATTTCTTCCTGTTTCAGTTTTGGTAGTGTATATGTTTCTAAGAATTTGTCCATTTCTTCCAGATTGCCCATTATAATTGCTGATAATATTCTCTCATTGTATTTATTTCTGCTGTGTTGGTTGTGATCTCTCCTCTTTCATTCTTGATTTTACTCATTTGGGTCCTTTCCTTTTTCTTCTTGATCAAACTGGCTAGTGGTTTTTCAATTTTGTTAATACTTTCAAAGAACCAGCTTCTGGTTTCATTGACCTGTTTTTTGTTTCGATAGCATTAATTTTTGCTCTAATCTTTATTATTTCCTGTCTTCTGCTGGTTTTGGGTTTTATTTGCTCTTCTTTTTCCAGCGCTTTAGGGCATAAGGTTAGGTTGTATGTCTGAGATCTTTATTCCTTCTTTAGGAAGGCCTGGATTGCTATATACTTTCCTCTTATGACCATCTTTGCTGCATCCCAGAGGTTTGGGGCTGTAGTGTTATCATTTTCATTGGCTTCCATATACTTTTTCATTTCCTCTTTAACTTATTGGTTGGTCTATTCACTCCCTTAGTAGGATATTCTTTAGTCTCCAAGTATTTATTACCTTTCCAAATTTTTCTTTTGGTTGATTTCGAGTTTCATAACATTGTGGGTCTGAATATATGCACGTTATGATCTTGATCTTTTTGTACTTGCTGAGGGATATTTGTGTCCCAGTATGTGGGACACATAGTCTGGAGAATGTTCCATGTGCAGTGGAGAAGAATGTATATTCCAGTGCTTTAGGATGAAATGTTCTGAATATATGTTAAGTCCATCTGGTCCAATGTGTCATTCAAAGCCATTGTTTCCTTGTTGATTTTTTGATTAGATGATCTGTCCATTGCTGTGAGTGGGGTGTTGAAGTCTCCTACTATTATGGTATCACTATCAGTGTGTTTCTTTTTGTTTATGATTAATTGATGTATATATTTCGTTGCCTCCACATTTAGCCCATAAATGTTTACAATTGATAGGTTCTCTTGGCAGAGGGACCCCTTCATTATGATATAATGATTTTCTTCATCTCTTGATATAGTCTTTATTTTAAAGTCTAGATTGTCTGATTTAAGAATGGCTACTCTGGCTTTCTTTTGTTGACCATTAGCATGATAGATAGTTCTCCATCCCTTACTTTCAATCTGAAGGTGTTTTTAGGTCTAAAGTGGGTCTCTTGTAAACAGCATATAGATGGATCTTGTATTCTTATCCATTCTGTTACCCTATGTCTTTTGATTGGAGCATTGAGTCCATTGACATTTAGAGTGAGTACTGAAAGATATGAATTTACTGCCATTATGTTGCTTGTAGAGTTGGAATTTCTGGTGGTGTTCTCTGGTCCTTTCTTATCTTTGTTGCTTTTGGTTTTTATTGATTGATTGATTGATTCATTCATTCATTCATTCATTCATTCTTTCATCTTTTCTCCCCTTAGAGAGTCACCCTTAAAATTTCTTGCAGGACTGGGTTAGTGGTCACAAACTCCTTTAGTTTTTGTTTGTCTGGGAAACTTTTTATCTCTCCTTCTATTTTGAATGACAGCCTTGCTGGATAAAGAATTCTTGGCTGCATATTTTTCTGATTCAGCATGTTGAATATATCCTGCCATTCTTTTCTGGCCCGCCAAGTTTCTGTGGATAGGTCTGCTGCAAACCTGATCTGTCTTCCCTTGTATGTTAGGGACTTTTTTTTCCCTTGGTGCTTTCATGATTCTCTCCTTGCCTGAGTGTTTTGTGACTTTGACTATGATATGCCTTGTTGATGGTTGTTTTTTGTTGAATCTAATGGGAGTCTTCTGTGCTTCCTGGATTTTGATGTATGTGTCTCTCCCCAGGTTAGGAAAGTTTTCTGCTATGATTTGCTCACATAACCCTTCTGTCCCTATTTCTCTCTCTTCCTCTTCTGGGACCCCTATGATTCTGATGTTATTCCTTTTTAATGAGTCACTGATTTCTCTAATTCTTAAATCGTGCTCTTTTGCCTTAGTCTCCCTCTTTTTTTCTGCTTCATTATCCTCCAGAAGTTTGTCCTCTATATCACTGATTCTCTGTTCTGCCTAATGCATCCTTGCTGCTGCGGCATCCATTTGAGATTGCAGCTCAGTTATAGCATTTTTTATTTCATCCTGACTAGATTTTACTTCTTTTATCCCCACAGAAAGGGATTCTAATGTATTTTCAGCTCCAGCTAGTATTCTTATTATTGTGATTCTAAATTCTGGTTCAGACATCTTGCTTGTATCTGTGTTGGTTAAATCCCTGGCTGTCGTTTCTTCCTGCTCTTTCTTTTGGAGGGAATTCTTTTGTTTCATCATTTTGAAGGAAGAAAAGAAATTAACGAGGTAGAAAAAAGTAAAATAAAAAAAATTTAAATAAAAAAAATATTAAAATTTAAAAATTAAAAACAAACACACACACACATAAAAAATTGAATAAATGATGGTATTTCCTAGGTGTGTTTTGGTCTGGGTGTTGAAAGTGGCTTGATAGATTAGAGAAAAAATGGGGGGAAAAGAAGAAAAAAAGGACATTGTTTGAAAATTTGAAAAAATGAATACCCTAAAATAGACTAAAATGAAATGATAAAAGTAAACTAGAATTTGAAAAAAATTTACACAAAAGTAAAAAATATAGTAGAAAAGAAATTAAAGAAATATATTTTTAATAAAAATTGAAAATAAAAATGGGGGCACCTTGGTGGGTCAGTTGGTTAAGCACCCAACTTTGGCTCAGGTCATGGTCTCATAGTTTGTGAGTTTGAGCCCCGTGTTGGGCTCTGTGCTGACATTGCAGAGCCTGGAGCCTGCTTCCGAATCTATGTGTCCCTCTCTCTCTGTCCCTCCCCTGCTCAGTCTCTGTCTCTCTCCAAAATAAGTAAAACATTTAAAAAATTTTAGAAAATAAAAATGAATTTTTCTCTTTGTGTATTCAAGAAAAAGGAAAGAAATGAAAAAGAAAGAAGGAAGAAAGAAAATTGAATAGTTGGACCTGCTAATAGATTGCAATACAACTGAAATTACTTCATTTTCCCCTAGAGGTCAAACTATGAACTGCTTTTAGTCCATAAACTAAGCAGGTGGTGAGACTTCTGTTGTTGAAGAGGGAGGTTGGCCCAATTGGGTGGGGTTTAGTGTAATGGCTCTGTTATCCACTAGATGGTGCTGCTAGCCTACTGGGGTAGATTCTTGCGCTTGTAGGTGCGTATGTGCATGCGTGGGAGCGGTGAAAATGGCGTCACCCAGCTACCCAGTCTCTAGTATTGGAACTCTGTTCTCCCCAATCAGCAGTTGTGCACCCATCCTTCATCTTTGCTTTCTGTCTACTCCCTGCTTCCATGCTGTCTGTGACCAAGCCCCAGGCAGCACCTGCCTCCTGAGTTTTGTCTCAGATGCGGCTGCCTTTCTCAGCCCCCCCACTTCTGAGGGACTGTGACTTTGACCTGCTCCGCCCCTCTGTGGAGGGTCTCGCTGAGCAATGGCCGGGTGCCACTGCACCCAGGAATGCTTGCAGGACCGTGTTGCTGCCAATGTTTAGAGACTGCAGCCAGGTGCCAGCCTGCTCCAGAAAAAGTTTGCGAGAGTGTAGCAGCAGAGCCGCAGGGATTATGGAAAATCACAACACACATCTGGCACTGGGCTTTACACTCAATGACTTTATTCCAGCACCAGCAAATGTGGCCGTTCTCTGGGGTCTGCTGGCCCCAGGTGGCCTCACAGCCTCTACCAAATGTCCTTCCAGCAGTGGACCCACATCTCCCTTTTTGGCCCTGGAACCTCCCGGACCCCACTCTGCTCCTGGGACTTGCCTTTCCCACCAGAACACCACCAGGTATTGAGGTGTGGAGTTTCAGACTGCACTCCCCCTTTTTACAGTTTTAATGGAATTTAAACCCTCTCCTTTCTCCTTTCTCCCTTTTTAGTTCAGTCCCTGTGGCTGTTTCCAATTTTCCACTTTCTCTCCAGCTGCTTTTTGGGAGAGGTGATTTGACTGTATTCTTTCCCCCATCTCCATCATCTCTCTGCCTGAAAAAGTGGCTCCTTGTCCTCCATGCCTTTTCTCTCCCTGAGTTCACCTCTCCATGCTGCGTACCTGCTGAATTCTGTGGTTCAGGTTTTGCAGATTGTTGTGTTAATCCTCAGATCAGTTTTATAAGTGTGCAGGATGGTTTAGTGTTTGTCTGGCTGTATTTCATGGACATGAGACACACAAAAAACTTCCATGCTGTTCTGCCATCTTGGATCCTCTTCTTCTAGAATTTTTATGGTTTCAGGTCTCACATTTAGGTCTTTAATCCATTTTGAATTTATTTTTGTGCATGATGCAAGAAAGTGGTCCAGTTTCATTCTTTTGCATGTGGCTGTCCAGTTTTCCCAACACCATTTGTTGAAGACAGTTTTTTTTCCCATTGACTAGTCTTTCCTGCTTTCCTGCTTTGTTGACGATTGATGATAAAATTGTGGAGTTATTTCTGGATTTTCTATTCTGTTCTATTGATCTATATGTCTGTTTTTGTGCCGGTACTGTACTGTTTTGGTTACTATAGCTTTGTAATGTAATTTGAATGCAGAATTGTGATGCCTCCAGCTTTGCTTTTCTTTTTCAAGATTGCTTTGTCTATTCAGGGTCTTTTGTGGTTCCATAGAAATTTTAGGATTGTTTGTTCTAGCTCTTTGAAAGATGCTGGTGGTATTTTGATATGGATTGCATTAAATGTTTAGATTGCTTTTGGTAATACAGAAATTTAAACAATATTTGTTCTTACAATTCGTGAGATTGAGTGTCTTTCCAGTTCTTTGTGTTGTCTTCACCACTGTTTCTTTCACCACTGTTTTACAGTTTTCAGAGTACAGGTTTTTCATATCTTTAGTTAAGTTTATTTCTAGGTATCTTATTTTTGGTGCAGTTGTAAATGGAATTGTTTTCTTTTATTTTTTTAAAGTTTATTTATTTTGAGAGAGAAAGAGAAAGTGGATGAGGGGCAGAGAGAGGGGAGAGAAAGGATGCCTAGCATACTCTGTGCTGTCAGCATGGAGTCTGATGTGGGGCTCAATCCATGAATTGTGAGATCATGACCTGAGCTGAAATCAAGAGCCAGAAGCTTAACAGACTGAACCACCAGGGTGCCCCTGAAATTGTTTTCTTAATTTCTCTTTCTGCTTCCTTATTTTTTGTTTATAGAAATGAAACAGATTTATGTATGTTGATTTTGTATCCTGCATCTTTACAGAATTTATTTATCAGTTCTAGAATTTTTTCACAAGAGTCTTGGTTGTTCTTTGTATAGTATGATGTCATCTGCAAATAGTGAAAGTTTTGCTTGTTCATTACCAATTTGGATACCTACTATTTCTTTTTGTTGTCTGATTGCTGTGGCCTAGGTTTTCCAGTAATATGTTGAATAAAAATGGTGAGAGTGGATATCCTTGTCTTGCTCCTGGCCTTAGGGGGAAGCTCTCAGTTTTTCTCCACAGAGTATGATGTTAGCTGTGGGTTTTTCATTGGTGGCCTTTGTTATGTTGAGGTATGTTCCTCCTAAACCTACTTTGTTGAAGGATTTTTATCATAAATTGATGTTGTACTTTGTCAAATGCTTTTTCTGAATCTTTTGAAATGATCTTATGGTTCTTATCCTTTCTTTTATTGATGTGATGTATCATATTAATTGATTTGTGAATATTGAACCACTTTTGCATTCCAGGAATAAATCCTACTTGATTGTGGTGAATGATTTTTTAAAATATATTGTTATATATATAATATGTAATATACAATATATAATATATATATATATATATTTGGTTTGCTAATTTTTTTTTGCTAATATTTTTTGGTTTGCTAATATTTTTTTTGAGGATTTTGGCATTGATGTTCATCAGAGACATTGGCATATATATATATATATGTATATATATATATATATATATATATATATAATTTTTTTTTTGGTGTCTTTGTTTTTGTATCAGGATAGTGCTGGCCTCATAGAATGAATTTGGAAGTTTTCCTTCCCTTTCTATTTTTGGAATAATTTGAAAAGAATGTGTATTAACTCTTCTTTAAATGTCTGATGGAATTTGCCTGTGAAGCCATCTGGTCTTGGATTCTTGTTTATTGCAAGTTTTTTTGATACTGACTCTGTTTGCTTGTTATTGGTCTGTTCAAATTTTATTTTTATTCCTGTTTCACTTTTGGTAGGTTATATGTTTCTAGGGATATATACATTTCTTCCACTTTGTCCAATTTGTTGGCATATGGTTTTTAAAAAAAATTTTTTAATGTTTATTATTTATTTTTGAGAGAGAGAGAGACAGAGTGAGAGTGGGGGAGTGGCAGAGAGAGAGAGAGTGAGACACAGAATCCGAAGCAGCTCCAGGGTCCAAGCTGTTGGCACAGAGCCCAACATGGGGCTCAAACTCACGAACCGCAAGATTATGACCTGAGCTGAAGTCAGACACTTAACAAACTGAGCCACCCAGGTGCCCCGGCATATAGTTTTTCACAATATTCTCTTATAACTGTTGTATTTCTGCGGTATTGGTTGTTATTCCTCCTCTCTCGTTTGTGATTTTATTTGAGTCTTTTTTCTTTTTTTTCTTGATAAGTCTGGCTAGAGGTTTATCAATTTTATTGATTTTTTCAAAGAATCAGCTCCTGGTTTTATTGATGTGTTCTATTGTTGTTGGTTTTTTTTTTTTTTTAGTTTCTATATAGTTTATTTCTACTCTAATATTTATTATTTCCTTCCTTCTGCTGTTTTTAGGTTTTGTTTGGTATACTTTTTCTAGCACCTTGAGGTGTAGGTTAGGTTGCTTATTTGAGATTTTTCTTGCTTTTTGGAGTAGGCCTGTATTACTATAAACATCCCTCTTAGAAGTGCACTTGCTGCATCCCAAAGTTTTGAACCACTGTGTTTTCATTTCAATTTGTTTCATGTAATTTTTTATTTCTTCTTTTATTTCCTGGTTGACCCTTTAATTGCTTAGCAGCATGTTATTTAGCCTCCATGTATTGGGTTTTCTAGCTTTTTGTCTTGTGGTTGACTTTTAGTTTCATAGCATTGTGGTCAGAAAAGATGCATGGTATGACTATGATCTCTTTGAATTTGTTGAGGCTTGTTTTGTGGACTAACATGTGATCTGTTGTGGAGAATGTTCCATGTGCACTTGAAAAGAATGTGTATTCTACTGTTTTAGGATAGAATGTTTTGAATATAACCAGGTGTTAAATTCATCTGGTCTAGTGTGTCATTCAAAGCCATTGTTTCCTTTTGATATTCTGTTTAGTGATCTAGTCCATTGATGTAAGTGAGGTGTTAAAGTCCCCTACTATTATTTTATTACTATCAATTATTTCCTTTATGTTTGCGATTAGCTGTTTTTTTTTGTATTTAGTGCTTTCATGTTTGGTACATAAATATTAAGAATTGTTATATCTTCTTATTGGATTGTCCCTTTCATGATTATATGGTGTCCTTCTTTGTCTCTTGTTATAATCTGTGTTTTAAAGTCCATTTGTTTGGTATAAATATTGCTACTCCAGCTTTTTTTTTTTGATATCCATTTGCATGATAAGTGATTTTCCATCCCCTTACTTTCAAACAGATGTGTTTAGGTCTAAAATGAGTCTCTTGTAGGCAGCGTATAGACAGGTCTGTTTTTTTTTTAATCCATTCTTTCACCCTATGTCTTTTGATTGGAGCATTTAGTACATTTACATGCCAAGTAATTATTGATAGATATGTATTTATTGCCCTTTTATTACTTATTTTGTGGTTGTTTCTGAAGATTTTCTCTGATCCTTTCTTTTCTTCCTCTATTTCATGGTTTTCTGTGTTTTTTTTTTAATGGTATATTTGGATTTCTTTCTATTTACTCTTTGCATGTTTATTAGTGGTTTTTGATTTGTGGTTACCATTAGGTTTGTATATAACGTTTTCTGCAGATAGCAGTCTATACTAAGTTGATGGTCCTTTAAGTTTGAAACCATTCTTTACTCTTTCCTCCCCATATTTTTAGTATATGGCGTCATATTTTACATCTGCATTCCGTGAGTTTTTTGGCTGATTTTTTTAGGTAAATGTTCATTTTTACTGATTTTGTGTTTTTTGCACTCATATTGTCATTTTTGGTCCTTCCTTGCCCCTCAGTGAGTCCCCTTTAGTGTTTCTTGCAGGACTGGTTTACTGATCATGAACTCCTTTAGTGTTTGTCTGGGAAACTCTCTGTCTTTCCTTCTATTCTAAATCATAGTCTTGCTGGATAGATTAAGAGCCTTGGCTATAGGCTTTTCCCATTCAGCACTTTGAATGTATCATGCCACTCCTTTCTGGCTTGGAAAGTTTCTGCTTAAAGATTCACTGATAGCCTCCTAGGGTTTATTTTGTATGTAACTGTCTCCTTTTGTCCTGCTGCTTTTAATATTTTTTCTTTATCACTATATTTAGCCATTTTAATTATAATATGTCTTGGTGTGGATTTGCTTTTTTTTTAATTTTATTGAGGGTTTTCTGTGCCTCCTAGATCTGGATATCTGTTACCTTTCCTAGATTAGGGAAGTTTTAGGTATTATTTCTTCAAATAAATTCCCTGCTCCCTTTTCCGTCTTCTTCTGGGACTCCTATAATACAAATGTTATTACATTTGGTGGAGTCACTGAGTTCCCTAAGTCTTTTCTTGTTTTGTACAATTCTTTTTTTCTCTTGTTAAGTTTGATTACTTTCCATTACTCTGTCTTCTAGGTCATTAATTTGTTCCTCTGCTTCTTGCAGCCTGCTGTTCATTCCATCAAGTGTGTTTCTCATTTCATTTATTGAGCCCTTTCTCTCTATTCTATTATTTCTATCTCCATGTTAATGGTTTTACTGATGTCCTCCACTCTTTTCTCAAGTCCAGTGAGTATCTTTATGATCATTTCTTCAAATTCTCCATCAGGCATGTAACTTATATCTATTTTACTTAGGTCTCTGGCTGTGGCCTTGTTCTGTTCTTTT
The DNA here is from genome assembly GCF_016509475.1 of Prionailurus bengalensis. NCBI lineage: Eukaryota > Metazoa > Chordata > Mammalia > Carnivora > Felidae > Prionailurus > Prionailurus bengalensis. Next base: position 115,713,384 of record NC_057348.1, read on the forward strand.
ATTTGGGACAAATTCCTCTGTCATCTCACTTTATCTAAGTCTCTGTGCCTTTCTCTGTGTTAGGAAAGTCAGCTATGTCTCCTGTTCTTCACTTGATCTTAGCCAAAAGGCCGAGAAGCGATTATGTCTCCTGTTCTTGAGGGAATGGCTTTATGAAGAAGAGGTCCTATAGTGCTCTGCAGTATTATGTCTCTTGTTCCCCAAGGCCTGGCCATTCCAGGAGTATCTCCAATGTGTGCTGCATGTGCTCTGCTATTGTGCCCTGGTGACTTTATCCTGCAGGTCAGTTGTCTGCAGAGGCTCTCTTTGCCTGTTGTGGGTAGTGTTTGGTCCCTGGCTTGAATGTTGCACGTTTTAACTAAGTGTGCTCTGGTCTGCTTGTGAAATGTGACCTGTCACCATTGCCACTGCCACTGGAACTGAGGCTTTGCAAAACTCCAGGTCAGGAGATGCGGTGTTGGCAGGGATTTGGGTTGTTCTTCTGGGGGAGGGGCCTGTGGCACTGGGACTGAGGCAAGTGTGATTGGGAAGAACGGCTCTTCTGGAGTGTGGAGAGTAGGGCTTGCTGTAAGCAAGTTAGGTAGCAAGTGTGGATGCTGGACTGGTTCCTGCAGGTGGCACTGTGTTTATGGTGAGGGCTGGGGGATGGAAATGGTGCCTGCCAGTTCCTTTGTTTCCAAAAGGGTTTCTCCATGAATGCTGCCTCTATGGGACACACTCTGAGATGAGAAACTAACCTCCACACTATGTGCCCCAGATGATCTTCAGATTTCTGTTTCCACACTGTATGTTCATGGCTTTCACCTGCCTTCTCTCTAGGAGAAGCCTCAATGTTCTCTGAGTTCTCCCAGAGCCAAGTATGCTGACCTTTAAAATTCTAGGGTTTAAGCCCCACTGATTGCAAGAACTCATGAAATTTGAGCCCCCTTGCTTTCTGAGCCAATTGCCACAGGGATTCACTTTCCCAGTGCATTCCCCTGTGCATTAATATATCACCCTTCTCTGTGACTGTGCCTCCCTCCCTACCACAGTAGCCATGATCCATTTCTCTCCCAAATTGCATCTCTGCACTTTCTACTGTCTTTAATGTGGTCTCTTCTCTACCTTTAGTTGTGGAATTTGTTCTGCCAGTCTTCAGATTGATTTCTTGGGTATTTAGTATTATTTGATAGTTATCTAGTTGTATTCATGGGATGAGGTGAGCCTAGGGTCCTTCTACTCTGCCACTATCTTCCCCCTCTCCTCTTCCTTCCTAACTCTTAACATTGAAATATTCCCTAATCCCTTTAAACTCTGCACTTGAAGCAGGTGCCATTTGGAGGTTAAAAGATAATCATCTTCATTCCTATTGCAAACAAGAAAAGGTAATACTTTCGGATTTAATGGCTACCATCTCTCTGCTATCTCTACAAATAGGCCTTATTCCCATTGGTGTCAAAGGTACAGGAGGCAGAACAAATTATACCTTGCAAGGGGACAGACATGGTACAAAATGCAAAAGGAATTACAAAGAGACTTTTTATGTGTTCTGCAACTCTGAGTCAGGAGAGATTTTGTGGATCTCTCTACAATATTTAAAAATATAGATAAAAGAAACAGAACCCAGGTAAATAGTTTGACAGATTACCAAGAAATTCTATATTTCTGAACCACTGAAGCAAGGTTTTCACTCCCTTTAAATAGTCCAAATTGGGTTATAGAAAGTGTGAATCCCCATCTTGGGACAAAGTACAGAATTAACACAGCTATGAAATGGAAAACAGTCAAGCCATAGCTGTCCCTTTCTTGGGAGAATTGTCCTATGTCAAATATAAGCTGCCTGCCTGGGACATAATGCTCCTCCTCAAGTCCTGTTTCTTAGCATACAGCCAAGAACTAACTGACTTGGGGGGACAGAAGACTGGTCCTCTTGCTCCAAGTGAGGGCTGGTTTTATGGTGTGTTTTGTGTTCGAGCTCTCCATGGGATCATACTGAAGCCAGACTCCGACTGAGATCATACACTTACTTAGCTCCTTTCTCTGACTTGTCCTGCTTGTCTCATTCCCCATAGGAGAGTCCTCCCCCCATAAATCCCACCTATAAGAATCCTTGTCTTAGGCTCTGCCTCCAAGGAATGTATTCTAATATAATGGCTTATAGGAGTTTTATTTTGGAAGAACTAGAATGCAAGCTAGTGTCTTAGATACTTTCTTGAACCATTGGCAATGTTAGAGAACATTGTGGATGGTGGGAGATCTTGAAGGAAAAGGGAGAGAAATGGATGGTGAAAACTGAGGGAAGAAGGTGAAGAAAACAATTCCTGACTGATTAAAACTTTGTAGCAGATTCCCAAGAACCTATGAACATGAATGTCACTTTTCCAACATATCCTCAAACTGGAAATAAGGTATTTTGAGGATATTGCAACATATACTCTTGGATCTTGAGCCCACCTTTCCTGTGCTTCTTGATCTGGCTTTATTGTTAAACACCAAAAAAGATTTCCTTGAACTTACTTCCAGTCAGATTCAGTGAGGGGTGGGGGTGGTGATGGAAGTTTTGCATTCCTGTAGCTAGCAGCTGGCATTGATTATTCTTCCACAGGACAATTAGAGTGCTGGCACCACCACACAGCATCTGTAAAATAATTTGCTTTAACAGCTGAAGGAGGTTCTAGGATTAGTCATGTCTTTTTTTCCGAACAGTGAGAGAGCCACCACTTAACAAGGACACATTCTGAGCTCATAGATGTTCTTCAGGTAGCAGAATGATTCAAATACTTGGTCTCTGTGGTCAGCTTCCCTTGGGTTTGTAAAGATTAAGTGAAATGATACTTTTAGAGCACTTAGCCCAAGGTTGGCATGAAGTAAATGCACGGTAAATGTCACTCATCATGATGACAGTTCTTGAGCCTCTCCAGCATTGATTCCTTGTGCCCTTTCATGTTGCCTCTATCCTTTGCTCTGTCTATAGCTCTTGGTGCTTTGGGGCCTCACAGCAGTGCCTCATCCTGAGGTTGATCCAGACTCTGTCTGTGGACTCCCAAACTCTTTGATCTTAGTTCTTAGATGATGGACTCCATATGACCCCATTTCAGTTACTGGCCCCATTTATTTGGTGACTCTTCACCTTGAGTCTCTGCTTTTGGCAACTTGTGCCCGGCCTTCCTAGTCAACAATTCTTGCTCCTCAGGTTTTGACAATTACCATGATCTCAGGTGAGAAAACTTCCAATTAATGTAGCTCAGAAATTACATGGAATTGTATCGGCTATCTTATACTAGTTTTCCTACCTCCCGAGTTGAAGGGAATTCAGCTATTTCCTTTTGCTTTAGGCATGGAAAAACAAGGGCTTGGAGGGAAAATATTATTACAGTCCTCCTAATCCCATGGTTGAAGTACTCCTTACCCCACCTTCAACCAAGACAGAGTCTGTATTATTGATGATATGTGCATTAGAAAGTTGTGTTTAATGTTAATGTAGTTTGACCTAATTGCTAGTTTTTAGTTCTATTTGATTGGATAATCATATGCTGTACTAGGAACACCTCATTGTCTGGTCATGGCTCAGTGTTCTCTATTCTTTTGGTGGCTGAATGCATCACTGATGAAAACATGGGGAAAAAATTTATGGGAGACAAATTTTCTTGTACCTTGTACTTTTCAGCAGTACATTGGGTCATAACAATATGTGGCTTTGCGACTTCAAGAGATTTGTGTTTGGGAAATGAGAGACTGTGGTGGTGGTCTCGATTTGACCTTTATGCCTAAAACCCTGCATTCCACATTCCCAATCTTCAGATTTCTCCAAATTTCCCACCTCAGGGTCCACACCAAGGCCCCCTCCTCTTCCATTTCCCCAGTACCCCACTTTGTGTGGGATATGGGGATCTCAGCTGAAGGCAGCTTTATCTTGAGCACTCAAATTTACCCAAAGAGCAGTTAGCCTTAGAACCCAAGGCAAATAGAAACTTGAAAGAAATCTAGTAGCTTATTTGTGTTCTTTATGAAAAAATAATTCAGTAATGTTGGGGATAGGTTTTGAGTTTTTACTGTCTCTAGTCATTTTGCTTAAAAATAAAGGGTTTGATTCTATCCCAGACTTCTCCATTTGTTAGCTGTACCATGGACATGACATAGAACCTAATTAAGACTTTGAAGTGAAGAAATGGGCAGAAAGCATGAATAGACACTTCTCTAAAGAAGACATCTGGATGGCCAACAGGCACATGAAAAGATGCTCAAAGTCGCTCCTCATCAGGGAAATACAAATCAAAACCACACTCAGATATCACCTCACACCAGTCAGAGTGGCCAAAATGAACAAATCAGGAGACTGTAGATGCTGGAGAGGATGTGGAGAAACGGGAACCCTCTTGCACTGTTGGTGGGAATGCAAACTGGTGCAGCCACTCTGGAAAACAGTGTGGAGGTTCCTCAAAAAATTAAAAATAGACCTACCCTATGACCCAACAATAGCACTGCTAGGAATTTACCCAAGGGATACAGGAGTACTGATGCATAGGGGCACTTGTACCCCAATGTTTATAGCAGCACTCTCAACAATAGCCAAATTGTGGAAAAAGCCTAAATGTCCATCAACTGATGAATGGAAAAAGAAATTGTGGTTTATATACACAATGGAGTACTACGTGGCAATGAGAAAGAATGAAATATGGCCCTTTGTAGCAATGTGGATGGAACTGGAGAATGTTATGCTAAGTGAAATAAGCCATACAGAGAAAGACAGATACCATATGTTTTCACTCCTATGTGGATCCTGAGAAACTTAACAGAAACCCATGGGGGAGGGGAAGGAAAAAAAAGACAAAAAAGAGATTAGAGTGGGAGAGAGAGCCAAAGCATAAGAGACTCTTAAAAACTGAGAACAAACTGAGGGTTGATGGGGGGGTGGGAGGGAGGGGAGGGTTTGTGATGGGCATTGAAGAGGGCACCTTTTGGGATGAGCACTGGGTGTTGTATGGAAACTAATTTGACAATAAATTTCATATGATAAAAAAAAAGACTTTGGTTATGCTTCCTTAGAATGCCCTTACTATGCCCATTTAGAATGGGCATAGTAACTACCTGGTAGAATCACTGTGAGGATGAGCATTCCTGGCACATAGGTGTGATCTAATAAATGGTAGATATTATCATACAAACTGCAAGAATTAGTCATAATATCCCAGCTGGGATGGGACCTGTAAGGTTGAGATTTTCATAAAAGAAAGAAGATGTACAAGATGTTGTATTACTTTTCCCATGACTTCCAATTAGGGAAAGGTATTTAGCATCATATAAAATCAACATACAGTCAGAGGAATAAAGACCACAGATATAATGTCCAATCAGGCTTTATTCATGTTTACTAGCTTATAACAGATATAGCTATATTGTTCACCCTTACTTCTTATAAATCCAGAATTTATTTCTAAATATCCTTTTGAAACAGAGGGTGAGAAAATGAAGAGATGTTAGGGTTGAAGGCAGGGAATAAAGCTTGTTTAGCTCTAGGTATATTTAATTCATGTTTGTGAATTATTAGTACAATAAACGCTGATTTCATTCATAACCAAGTAGGGCTATTTATGTATGAATGAAAAGCACATACATTTGTTCACACAAAGCTCTATTGTGAACTAAAAAAAAAATCAGTTTTTATTGTTCAAATAATTGTGCATTAACCAAAGGCTCAAAATGAGGATTCTGAGAATTGTGAGCCTAAACTGAGAATGTTAATGCACTGGATTGTTTATGTGGCATTACAGGATGGATTAGGGCTTAATAGAGGTGAACACACACAAGAATATTTTCCAATGGCTTGGGTGCTGCTCACTTAAGCTTTATTATTTTCCCTTGGTGATTCTATAGCCTACAGAGGGATAAATCTTTGATTTCATCACAGCTTAACAGAGAATGAGAGGGCAACAATGCCCAAAGCAGCAGCAGCTGTGTTTATGGGCACTGTTTCTCTTACAGGCTTGGGAAACAAACATGAAGTGTCACATATACAAAGCCAACAGGTGCTTTTGAAACTTATCACATATTGAGGCTCTAGAGGAGTTAATTAGAGGTCAGACACAAATTCTGAGTTCCCACTGGCTTAGTACCTTCTTTACAAGGCCAATTTTCAGAGAGTGGCCATGACTGTATGTATTTTATATTTGTATATATTATAAGACCTCCATAGGCAAGGAGCACCTTTATGTACCTATTTTCCCTGACTTTTATGAAGAATAAATTTGGAAATATCACACCCACTGCAAAGCCCAACATGGGACTTGAACTTACAGCCCTCAAATCAAGATCTGAGCTGAGATCAAGAGTTAGAAGGTCAACTGACTGAGCCACCCAGGCACACTGAAGGCAATAAGTTTTTAATACATAACAGCTGAAAATATTTTATATATATATACTGTTTCTCTCTATAATTTTCTTTTTCCCCCCTATTTATGCACATGGATTTGTTGAATAAGTAAATACTCAACACATACTCACTGAGCACAAGGAACTTTGAGTGAGCTGAGAAGAGGGGACTTTACATTAGGATGGACAAGACAGTCTTTGCCCTTAAGTTGGTCACAGTTCTAGAGGAAAAAATAGATAGGTGATGGGCTTTCATGTGATGAGATGGTGACCTGGTAAGTGCTGTGTGGAGTCTAGCAGGAGCTTCTTACCTTCACCAAGGGCTTTCTGGAGAAACTGATGTCCATCCTCAGACCTGAAGGATGAGCAGAGCTATTCAGTTAATAGAATAGAAATGAGAAACTGTTTCCCCAGAGAAAACAGAACATGTTAAGTTCCTGAGGCAAGAGCGAGCATGGCATGTTCACGAAAACAAGTGGAATTCTGTGTGGCTATAGAGTATGCAGTGGCATTAGTTTATATGGTGGGAAGGTTGAAGGGTCGATTTGAATGTGAGGGTGAGACTGGGGAAGAGTCAGCTGCACAGTGAGCCAGGGCACTGAGGGAGTCCACAGGGATGCTACTGTGAAGGGCTTCACAGGAAGCCCAGTGAGAGTTGTAGATTTTATCCTGAGGGTAATGAGGAGCCATTGAAGCAAGAGACAGGATCAGATTTGTGCTTTAGGAAGAATATGTAAAAAGGGTGCCTGGGTGGCTCATTCGGTTAAGCCAACTCTTGATTTTGGCTGAGGTCATGATCTCCCAGTTTGTGAGTTTGAACCCTGCGATGAGCTCTGTGGCTCTGTGCTGATGGTGCAGAGCCTGCTTGGGATTCTCTCTCTCCCTCTCTCTCTCTCTGCCCCTTCCCAAGTCATGCACGTGTGCTCTCTCTTTCTGTCTCTCAAAATAAATAAATAAACATTAAAAAAAGGAATATGTAAAATCGATTAAAAATAGGTTGCCAAATAAAATAATTTAATAACTTGATATTAAAGTAAACAAAAATAATGAAATAAAACAAATAAAAATTAGAAAAGGGAGAGCAAAAGGAATCTATTTTGAAATTTTTTAACATTTATATTTTGGATAAAGAGGAATTATAAAATCGTAAAAATTTTAAAATGAATGACGCTGAGATCACTGCACCTTAAAAACTGTGGCTTAAAGGTAGTTTAAAGTGGCATTCCATGCAAAATTTATGGTCATAGAAGTATTTACTAGAAACAAATAAAAATAGAAAGTAAGTGCATTTTTGTAGGGTAGAAGGTCAACCTGGGTCTTTCTGGCTACAGTCAAGGTATTGACAAGAGTGCATATCTTTCTGGAGTCTTTAAGGGAGATTACACTTCCTTGCCCCTTCCAGCTTCTAGAGGTTGCACACTGTGATAGTTAATTATATGTGTTAATTTGGGCCACAGCTTGTTCAGATTAAACATTATTTCTGGGCATGTCTGTGAGGGTGTTTCCAGATGAGATTAACACTTTTATTGGTAGATTCCATAAAGGTTGGCCCTCCCCCATGAGGGTGAGCATCATCCAACCCACTGAGGGCCTGGATAGAAACAAAGGCAGAGGAAAGGAGAATTTCTTTCCTTCCTGCCTGCCTGCTGAGCTGGGACCTGGGCTTCTCCTGTCCTTGTACTGGTGTTCACAACCTTGGCTCTGCTAAATCTCAGGCCTTTGGATTTAAAGTGGAATTAACCAGTAGTTTTCCTGGGTTGCCAACTTGCAGATAGCAGATTATGGGGTTTCTCAACCTCTATAATCTTGTATGCCAATTCCTTATAATCAGTCTCTCTCTGTATATCTATCTCTCTATATAATATATACACATACATATCTTCTCTCTATATATTCTACACATGTATATGTATCTTTTGTTTCTCTGGGAACCCTAATGCATTCACATTCCTTGACTCGTGGCCCTTTTCCTCCATCTTCAAAGTCATCAACCTTGCATCTTTCTGTGCCTTTCTATAATCACATCATCCTCTGACTCTTCTTGTTGCTTCCCCTTTCCACTTTTAAGGACATTTATGACTACATTGGGCCCATCTAGACAACCTAGGATATGCTCTCTATCTTAAAGTTATTTGATTAGCAACCTTAAGTCAATGCGAAACTATAATTCTCCATTGTCATGTAATTGCCATCTAACCGCAGGTACTAGGGATTAGAACATAGTCATATTTGGGGGGAATTATACTGCCTAGCACAAAGAATTATTATTCCCCTTTCTGTCCCTATTTGCCCATTCTGCTACTTCCTGCCTCCTTCAGATAACTACTTGTGTTCTTGTTATTCTTTTAGTGTTTCTTTATGCAAATACAAAGTCAAATATTTTCCTCCTTTCTTACACCAATAGTATATGCACTCTTTCCCTGCATTGCTCTTTCTATTTACTTAATAATATGTCCTGGTGAGCTTTCATATCAGTGTCAGAGAGCTTCTTCGTTGATATTCCTTGTATCAGTAAACCATTGTTTGTTTTTTATTTTTTATTTTATTTTATATTTTTATTATTTTTGTAATATAATTTATTGACAAATTGGTTTCCATACAACACTGAGTGCTTATCCCAACAAGTACCCTCCTCAATGCCCATCACCCACTTTCCATTGTTTGTTTTTTAAATAGCATTTCAAATCAGAGGGGAGAGGTAAACTATTTAATAAGCGGTCTTGGGATTACAGAGAATGTAACACACATGTTGTAACTGTTTAGCAAAATATCTAGAAAGGTAAACACAAATTTTAGCAGAAATTATTTTTGGAGAGGGAAGAGGGAAGATGACAGTAAAAGTAAGCTTTCATTTTTTACTTTATTTTTGTATTACATAATTTATTTTTATGAGGACATATATTTATGTATTACGTGGGTAATTATATAAACATTATAAAGAGTAATGAAGGTACAATGTGGAAAGTAAATCTTCGTGGAGATCTATGATTACTCTGTACATTTTCAGAAGTGAAAATTTCGTGTCCAAGGTAATGCACACTGCCCTGGAGAAGTGCTCTCTGGAACTAATTTACATACCCATCAGGAGCATACGGAGAGCTCTCACTTTCTCTGCTTCCTAGTCACTGGATTTTTCTTTCTGTCCACACTTTTCTCATCAAATGTACACAAAAAGTCCTTTTCCTGTTGAAATTAAACTAAGAGTTGTTTAAACAGATATGCATAGTTGAATACAAATTTATTGTTTGTAAATAGTAGTTAGAATTTAGAATTTAGCTGTAATCACTTTCTGGAGGTGACATGTGTCCTTCGTGGGCCTTCACATTCACCTCGGTTGATTGGGGTTTAAGTAAAGAGAGAGAGAAAAGGGGGGCACCTGGGTAGCTCAGTCAGTTGTGCCTCTCACTCTTGATTTTGGCCCAGGTCATGATCTCACAGTTTGTGAGTTTGGGCCCTACGTGAGGCTCTGCATTAACAGTGCAGAACCTGCTTGAGATTCTCTCTTTCTCTCTGTATCCTCCTCCCCCCTTTCAAAAATAAATAAACATTTAAAAAAAGAGAGAGGTAAAGGAAGGGTGTGAGGTTTGGCTCATTTTGGGGCTATAAATGAGGGAAAACAGCATTTATCTCATACCTACCGTGTCCCAGGTGATATCATTTACAGTGTCTTACCTGGGAGGATATTATGATACTATTTCACAGAAGTTAAGGGTCAGAGACTTTTAGTCACCATTAAGGTCACATAGCTAAGACATGGTGGATTGGCATTTGAAGGAAGTGCCATCTTCCTGTCTATCACTCCTTCTCTTGGCCTTTTAGCAAATCCCAAAGTGATGTTTGTTCCAAGATGCCCCATTCAGAACTAAGAAAATCTGAGAGGAAACAGCTTTTCCCAAATCATTAATTTGCATAGCTGCGCTCTGCTCTGGTTGACAGTCTTGGGGCTCCTGGACCCTGAAGCCAGCTTAGACCTAGAGTCCAGCATCTTACTCTTTAACCCAGAATATTTTTCTCCTGGACAGCGTAGGGTAAGCCTCTTTCAAGGAAAAATTGAGCCCGTTGTCAAGAAAATCATAGAGATTTTAGACCAAGCCTTTTCCCTAGAGCTGCTTTTATTTCCTGACAGCTAATTTATCCAGATGCTTGGCCTTGGGCCGGTAACCCTCAGGTCTGTGGATCCTGCCACTGAAAGCTGTGGGAACCAATTACTCTGGGTGGGGCTAGGGGTGCAGTGGCAGCATCTGTGTGGACCACATGGGCCTTCTCAGCTTGTAGTATGTGTGGTAACTTACAGCCACTTGCTGAAAAGGTTCTATTTGCATTATCAGCAAAGAATATGGAAAACAGCTCAATTTCAGCTGATTACTTAAAGTGCCTGGGAGCTGTTCTGTAATTTTCATTGCTGCTTGCTGGGCTCTTTAGCAAAGTTTGCAGGCGAATTTAATGGAACTCATTCAGCTCAGCTGAATGTAGACAGAGAAGGCACCAGCTTCCTGTTCTTTTTGTTTGGAAGCATCTGTTACCATAACATAGTAAACAGTTTTTTTTAAAAAAAACTATTCTGAGAACAGTCATCTGTGAGACACGTCTCCAGTGAAGAGTTAGGCCCCGACTTGGTTTTCTGGCAACCTCACCCGGCAAGAATTGTCTCTGCTATCCAAGGCCAAAGAGATTGGCTCTAACAAGGATTTCTAGGAAATGGCTCCTGGCCAGCTAGATGGATAAGCTCTCCTAACACTGGTTAGAATCAAATAATTAAACTCTGGTGTGACAGCACAATCATACCATGGTATTCAGCCATCAAAAAGGGTGTTGTAGATCTCACTTCTCACATTTGAATGTGCTGATGAATCATTTGGGGATCTTGTGAAGACGAAGATCTGATTCAAAAGGTCTGAGGTGGGCCTCAGGTTCTGTGTTTCCAACAAGTTCCCAGGTGATGCTGATGTTCTTTGTCCTTGGACCATACTTAGAGCAGGAAGACTGTAGAAGTTTTTTAATTGCATGGGAAAGTGTTCATGAACCCAGTAAGTAATAAATGACTATAATATGTAGAGTATGAGCCCATTTATATGAATTATATATGTATATATATATTCATGTTTTTGTATGTTCATAAATATATAAATAGAAAGATAATAGTAAGTATATCTGAGTGGTAGGGTTTAGGACAATGATTATCTTCTCTTTTTGATTATCTTAGTCTTTTTAAAGCATATTCTACAATAAAAATATTTTATCCTAAAGACATTATTAACATGATCTTAAAACACCTGCTAACAGAACAATACAGCAATATTTTCTAAAGCACCCATTTTCACAGAGGAAAAATACCACAGATGCTATCAGGAGAGGACGGTTTGGTGGGTTCTTAGATGGACCATCATGATAGAAAAACAAAGATCTTCAGATGCCATCTGGTTATTTGGCTTTCTTCACTCCATCAGTCCCCTGGAACATCAATAATCTGCAACATGGCCTAAGGAATATGTTCATCTACCATTTGGCAAAGAGTTAAAAGTTTGGTTATACTCACTATCAGTGCAAATGTGAGAAAACAGACATATGCAAATACTTTAGGAGTAACTGATGCAACTTTTAAAACTCCTTGGCAAAATCTGTTAAAATTTCCAAAGCATCCGTCTTTCAAACCAGCAATGCCATGGTTGTCTTAGAGATATATCTCATAGTGTGCAAAGACGTGCATACATGCAAACATACACCCATACTAGGATCTTTACTGCACAATAGTTTGTAATATAAAAAAATTAGAAATGACCTAAAACCCATCAATAGAGGACTAGTTAAATAAATTATGATGTATTCATATGATGAAGTCTATACAGTCATTAAAAAAGCATGGCTGCTGTGTCCTACATACAGCATATCTATATTTCATATGACATTGGAGCGGACAGTCATGGTTGCTTACCCAGTAGCCAATCCCTTGCCTTTTTGCTTCAGAGAATCTTCCCACTATCGACTCAGAAAATGTCAGCTTCTTGCTTTACCATTTTCCCCTGCTGCCTGGGCACAGGCTTATTATTAGATTCTCTGGGGAAATTCCTCCCCTGGGTAAACAAAAGAAACAATTGTGGAGAAACTATTCTTTCCTGCCTGCCTGGCAGTGCTTGTATGAGGATATCTTACCTGGAAGTGACTGTTACGTTGCAGGCAGACAGAAGATGCTGAAGGTTGAGCCCCAAGAAGCTGCAGCCAGGGGAGCAGAAAGATGTAGGAGCCTGGGTTCTGGGTCATGGGTGACAGTATGTGCTCTGCTGAATTAGCCAACTTGGCAACTACTTACCTCTAGATTCCTGTTCTGTGGGATGTTCTCATTGTTTAAGATAACTTTTAGTTGAATGTTCTGTTACTTGTCACTGAGCACTCATTAGCACAGACTTGTGTAGGACTTTGTACATACCTTCTCACATGTGGATCTATCTTACTTTAAGTGACAGGATAAAATTAAATTATATGAATCCACAATAATCTGTTAAATACATAGGATATTGAGATTTAAATATAGATGTGCTACAAGAAAAGCAAGCATCAGAACAGTACTATTTAAAATATACTGTTTCAAAATACTGTGTCAGTATTATATCATCACTGTTATATTTTATGCCTGTGGATATAGATATATATAACTAAACACAGCATAATTTTTTGTCTCTACCATCATTGCCTTTGGATAAAAATGTCAGTCCCTGGTTTTGCTGCTCACTTTAGGTTAAAGGTAGACGGTACAAGTACTTTAAGTTGAAAATCTAGTTTCAATATGGTGAAAAAACAAAGCCTAAATGCTTTGTGATCATCAAAATTTCTCATCCAACTTAGCTTTAAATATCCTTGCCTCATTGAACTGGGATCTGGTGCTGGGAAAGGCAGGTGTGGTCTCCCTGCTCTCCATCTGGAAGCACAGGACTCAGGACTTTGAATTCTAAAACGTGAAGAATTTCAGACAGACTAGAGCTAGTGAGTCATCCCAGCCTGCTGTGTTCCTGAGCCTCTCCTCCCCAGGGTAGCTGCTGATTCCCATGCCTGCTGGGAAGAAATGGAAGAAGCACTGAGTGTGAGGGTGCAGGAGAGTTGTTACCAGCACTGGCAGCATCGTGTGCTGCATGCCTGCTCTGTTCCCAACCAGTGGCTAGAGCTGGCTTCCAGGTGAGCCTTCCAGCTCATAGCCCCTCATTCCTCCACCAGGGTCCTTCCTGTCCTGGTCCTCTCCTGCCAGTGCTGCTGCATTCCTGCAGCAAGCATTATACCTCCAACCTCTATCTCCTCACTCACCAGGGTGGCCTCCTTGGGCAGAACCCAAACGACTCTCTGGGTCTCGTTGGTGAGGCCTCGTGCAGTCCTGAGAAAGCAGCTGATACCATCCAACAGAACTCTCCTGGCTCTACTGCCAAGACAGTGAGGCCTCCTCGCCTCTGGACTTCCTCTGGGGAGACAGATCCCTGGTTTACAGTCACACTCTAGGGCACAGTTTGCTTGACTTGTCTTGGTTCTGTGTCTGAGTCCCAACCTCATGGGGCAAATGTAAGAACTCTCCACGGGCATCCTTTGAATGCCCTTCTCCCTAGGCTTTGAATTGAAAAGAGGAACCTCCTCCCATCCCCTGAGGGAGAGGCAATGGGTCTCACAGCACACTCTCCCCAAAGAACTCTCCACGCAGCAGCCTCCCTGTATATGCTGCTCTCCCTGCAGTTTCCAAGAGTTGTGGACATAGGCTCTTCTGTTGTCTTGGAACATTCTGTTTGTGTGTGTGTGTGTGTGTACACCCCACTCACTTTGGGTCTGGTATCTATTAGATTGATGCCTCAGAGGAAATGGAGGCAGGGAAAACACCATCCTAACATCCTGCCCAGATGAACAAACATAACCTTTTCAGTGGTTGCTTGTGGAGAGCGGAGCTGATGATGAGGGAAGGGACAGACATTTACTTTTCATTTTATAATCTTATTTAAAGTATATGTGTATATGTACATATATACTCAGGCACATATATATGTATATAGGTACATATGTGTATATGTGTACTTATACATGTGCATATCCACACATATATATCTACATATAGACATATATAACTTGCCACAAATGTGTCACTTTTGTAAGTAAAAAAAAAAGACACAGATGTGTTTGTGTAAGAAAAATAGGGGAGGAATAGTCTAAATGCAATGATGGCTTTCTAATTGTATGTAAGCTATATGATAACTAGCCATAATTAAAATGGAAGTTTTTTTCCACTGTTGAAAAAATGATTAATTAAAAATTTCATTCATTATTCCTACAAAAAAGCACATTCAAGCTTAAACAAATGGCAAGAAACAAAATTCACTCTGAAAACATTTCCTCCAGGTTCTGTCCTTGAGCTATTTAGTGGAGACAAAAAGATGCTTTGGATCCTGTGGCTATGGGGAGTGAACTCTCAGGTTTCCAATTTGCACTGGTGCTAGATTAAATGGAATTCTGCAGCCATCACTCTGATGTGTGGGATTGTGCAGAGGCCTGTTCTGTTCTATTTCTGCAGGTGTGTTTGATGAGCAGGCCCTCTGTTAACTGTCTTTGGGACTGAACTGTCATGTCTTGAGATTTGCTTCTTTTGAGCTGTCTTATTATTGCCTCATAAACTGTAAGTGAATAGTTCATTGCTAAGACCCACACTTGAAACACTCTCCTGTCAACAGTATAATTCTCCTCATACATTCTACTTCAAATTTCTCTCATTTGAGAAACTTGTAGAAACCCAGACCTCCTGTTGTCCCTGAGTAGTCTTCAGCTGAAACCAGCGAATCTGAATTATTGGCTAGAAATGCTGCTCCAGGTTTCTGGGTGTCCTCCAATATGCAGGGAAGGTGACCCCTGAGAATAACCCCAAGGAAGGCCAGTTGTTAAGGAGTCATAAAGCTGTGAATAGAACCAGGGGGCCCAATGTCGGCCGGGAGACTTCCCAGTTAAATCCTGCATCTTCCAAATGTTTGCTTTATGTCCCAGAATGGTACAAACTCCAATAACCTAACATGAAGAATTGATAATACTACAGAGGTCTAGAAAGTTCCAAATTCAAACATGTATCCTATGTCAAAGAAATTAAGGAATAAAGAATTTCATAGGAATTAAGAAATTCAACTATATAAGCATTCTGAATGTGTGTGCACGTGTGTGTGTGTGCATGCACTTTGATCTTCAAACCCATATTTCTCACCAAGATTTATAAGGTCTGACTCTGCTTCCCTCCCTGAGTCCCTGCTCTCCTAACCTGTAGCCAACTTTTACTCCACACTCCAGCCCTTCAAACTTCATTCTGTTCTTCTGGAGAATTTCTTCCAAGTGTCTGGGCTCATCTTATATGCTCTGCCCCTTGCCCTCTTCCCTTAAGTTCCTGTCCTGGCCAACTTCCATGCATCCTTTCTATCTCACCATACTTACCACTTACATAGCAAGGCTCAGAGCCCTCCTGCTACCCTTCCTGTGCTCTGTGAAGGTGCCCCTGCCTAGAACAGCCCTCAGCACCTGCATCCCTGAAGTTACACCCAGTTGAGGGCAGCAAGCCCATTGACCCTGCTCTGAGCTGTGCCTACAACATCGGGCACTGCCTAATATGTGGCAATAAGTGCTCAAAACTATTGATCAAATCATCAAGGAAAAAATAACATGGAAAATGAATATACTTTTCTAAACTAGTAAGGTGGGTGGTGGGTAATTTTTTTTTCCATTTTTTTTCATAATATAAAATAAATGTAATAAATGAAAAGTAATTTAAAAACAGTAGTCATACCATATTAACAAGATGATCTGCATTTTCCTTACTCCTTTTAAGTTTTGTCCATATATCTGTCTTACATAGTTGTTTTGTTTTTATTATTATTACTTAAAATAATAGTATATAAACAAATTGCCTTTTCTACATAGTTTTCATACTTATAATTTTGTTGGTTGTATAATGTATTGAGTCAATACATTGTACTTTCTCTAAAATTGCTTCTTGGCCTTTTGGCTGAGATCAAGTATGTACTTTCTCTAACTATGCTCTTAACTTTGTGATTGTATCAGGTATAGTGAATTCTCTAAATTCAATGAGGTACAGACATGAACAGTTTCTTGTTTTCTTCCAATCGCTGCCTCAGTTTCCTGTCCTTCAGTGACATCTTGAGATGATCCCACAATTTTAGAATAATGTCTCATTATTATTTTTTTAATTGAAGTATAACTAATGTAAAGTATTATATTAGTTTCAGGTGTACAATATGATTTAATACTTCTATACATTGAATTCTATAAATTGAATACTCAGTGCTCATCAAAGTATACTCTTAATCTGCTTTATCTATTTCACCCATCCCCACCCCTCTGGCAACCAGCAGTTTGTTCTCTGTATTTAAGAGTCTGCTTTTTGTTTGTCTCATTTTCTTTTTATTTGTTTGTTTCTTAAATTCCACATATGGGTTAAATCATATGGTATTTATAATTAGCATTATACCTTCTAGGTCCATCCATATTGTTCCAAATGGCAAGATCTCATTCTCTTCTATGGCTGAATAATATTCCATTGTATATATATATATAACCATATCTTCTTCACCTATTCATCTATTGATAGACACTTGAGTTGCTTCCATATCTTAACTATTGTAAATATTGTTGCAGTAAACATAAAGGTGCATATATCTTTTTGAATTAGTGTTTCTGTTTTATTTGGGTAAATACCCAGTAGTGGAATTACTGGATCATATGGTAGTTGTATTTTTAATTTTTTGAAGAACCTCCATACTATTTTCTACATGGCTCCACCACTTTGCATTCCTACCAACAGTGCACAAAGGTTCCTTTTCTCCACATCCTCACCAACAATTGTTATTTCTTCTCTTCTTAATTCTAGCCATTCTGACAGGTGTAAGGTGATATCTCATTGCAGTTTTGATTTGCATTTCCTTGATGATTAGTGATGTGATCTTTTCGTGTGTTTTTTGGCCATTTGTATGTCATCTTTAGAAAAATATCTATTTAAGTCCTCTGCCCATTTTTAATTAGATGATTTGTGTTTTGTGAGTCTTGAGTTGTGTAAGTTCTTTATATATTTTGGATATTAATCCCTTATCAGATATATCATTTGCAAATATCTTTTCCCATTCAGTAGGTTTTCCTTTGTTTTTGTCTTTTTGATGGTTTCCTTTGCTTTGCAAAAGCTTTTTATTTTGATGTCATCCTAATAGTTTAATTTTGCTTTTATTTCCCTTCCTCAGGGGACATATCTAGAAAAATGTTGCTATGACCAATGTAAACAATTACTGTCTATGTTTTCTTCCAGGAGTTTTATTGGTTCGAATCTCACATTTAAGTCTTTAGCCCATGTTGAGTATATGTACGGTATAATTTGAGTGTGTGTGTGGTGTAAGAAAGTGGTTCAGTTTCATTCTTTTGCATATAGCTGTTCAGTTTTCCCAGAACCATGTGTTGAAGTGACCGTCTTTCTCCCATTGTGTATTCTTGCCTCCTTTGTCATAGATTAATTGACCATATAGTGTGGGTTTACTTCTGGGATCTCTATTCTGTTCTACTGATCTATGTGTCTATTTTTGGGCAGTACCATATTGTTTTGACTACTACAACTTTATAATATATCTTGAAACCTGGGATTATGATACCTATAGCTTTGTTTTTCTTTCACATGATTGCGTTGGCTATTTAGAGTTTTCTGTGGTTCCATACAAATTTTAGTATTATTATAGTTGTGTGAAAAGTGTTGTTGATATTTTGGTAGAGATTGCATTGAATCTGTAGGCTTGGGTGGTATGGACATTTCAACAATATTAATTCTTCCAGTCCATGAGCAAGGAATATCTTTCCATTTGTTTGTATCATCTTCAGTTTCTTTCATCAGTGTTTCATGGTTTTTGGAGAATGGGTCTTTAACCTCCTTAGTTAAGTTTATTCCTAGATATTTTATTTTTTTTGCAATTGTCATTTCTCATTATTGAAAAGTTCTCTCTGGTTCACTTGTAAACCCAATCTCATCTCTCCTTTCCCTCTCTGATTAGAGAGACCTTCATGACCTTCAGGACCTGTCATGGGGCAAAGATATGTCTTTTTTTTCTACCCTTTCTTGCCTCCCAGGAGGGTTGGGTGGGGAGGAGGGGCTTGGAGAGAGGGTGGAGGGTGTACTCCATACCTGCCAGTGGTGGGCAGCAGCCCCGATTTTATTACTGGTCACTTTGCTTGGCTTCTGGGGCTCTGCTGACATCTGATCTCCTTATGTCATGTGAGTTTTTCTCAGAGTGTGTTTGGCTTCACTCTGCGGTCCTTCTGTCATTCTCTTAGGAAAAAAAGGTGCCTTTCTCAAGCCATGTCATTGGCTTACAAACCCTCATATCATTTCATTTGGCCACTGGGCTCTGCAATCCCTGCCTCTCCCTCATCCCTCAGCAACTTCACCTGGAACCATTTCCTCTTCTATATCCTCCAAGAGCCACGGGAGACTGTGGGGTACAGGGTTGACTTTAACATGTTACATCCGATCCTTTCTCACTGTTGTATGAGCTGCTCCAGCAGATCCCACCCTCAGAAGTCTCCAGCCAAGATGCTGTCCCCAAAGTAGGGACTGACATCCTCACCATAAACACTGACTTCCAGTGACCTCTTCCTTTTCCCTTCTCTGGATAGTCTGCTGATAACTGGGGTGATGGGGTGATGGCTTGGGTAGCATCACTTAGCATCTAATTGTTTTCTGCCCATTTAAAAATATTAAGGGATGGTTATTTTATTATTTGACTGTGGTGATGCTTTCATGGATGTATACTTATATCAAAACTTATCAAATTGTGCACTTTATGTGCAGTTTATTATATGTCAGTTAGACTTTGATAAAGCCATTAAAAATGTTAGGGAACTTGGTGCCAGTTTGTCTTCCCTAACATTTTGTACAGTATTGTAAATAATGCTCTGTGAACATAATCATGTATATGGGTTTTTTTTATTCTGATGTTTCCTTAAGATAAATTCCTAGGAGTTGGATAACCATTTTTATAGCTCTCCATACATATTGGTATATTGCTTTTTCAAAGATTTGTGTCAATTTCCAATATAGCAGCAAGTATGAATATACTAATTTAATGGCAGCCTTAAACTTGAGTGTTATTTTTAAAAATGTTCCCAGATGTAAAATGGTACATTAATTTTTATTTCTTAAATTAGTATCAAGGATAACACACGTGTGTATATTTGGCCAATTTTTATTTCCTCTTATGAGAACTACCTGTTCTTATTCTTTATTTACCTACTGGTGTTTTGATGTTCTGTTATTTTGATTTTTGTAGATGTTGTCATAACATATTTGTGAAGTAGAACAATTTTTTTCTTACCAAAGCAGTGTTTATTTCCATGGTTAGACTATGAGAACAAACTGACTAGGGTAATTGAGACTTGAGTGGTAGGTTGTGGAGATTTGTCAACTGTCTTTCCTCATTTCTGGAATAAGTGTCTACCCTCTGTATGGGCAAATTCAGTTGATTTTTCCACACAACCCTCTCTGACATAGTCACACATTCTCCTTGATTGTTAACATCTTTTTCTAAGTTTTCTGAAGCTAATCTTTTTAGAGCTGTATGTTTCCTTTTAGGATGGTGATTTTAAACTGGGAAAGTAGTAAATACAGGAAGTGGGAAGGTGGTAGTGGTGGCAAATGTAATTTAAAAAAGATCTATGGGAAAAATTCAACTTCCCTGTCAAGGCAGTTATAAAGTTTTATTTATAGTATTTTGAAATTTCAAATAGTGTAAAAGATTTATGTACACAAGTAGTGTTCCTAAGATTTTTATTCTTATCAAAACAGAGCAGAGCCTATAAAAGACTGAGAAACTCTGCTCTGTACTTCTTTTCAAGATGGTGGTATAAGTTCATGTTTTAAACTCCTCCACAAAAATGATACATTTTAACACACACACACACACACACACACACACACACTCCAGATACATTCCATGCTCAAAAACAAGCTATCTGTATAGACAAAAATAAAAATGAAAGCATCAGTCATAGGTAGGGGTTGAAGTGTCAGACAAATAGGTTCTGAATCTAGAAATATCCAGCATGGGTTAGAACTTGGGTTTCTGTGGGGTAGATAGGACCAAGAGGACCCCATGTGCAGATGGGTGACAGTCATTCTCACAGAGTGACAGCAGGGGCAGAGTGGGGTGCTTCAACCATGAAAGGATTATTGACTGAGCTATACCTTTTATATATTTCATTTAATACTGATATTTAAAAGAAGGTTTTTGTTTGTTCAAAAGAGTAAATACAATTAAAGCTGTGCAGCTGTGGTGGCTAGAAGAAGCAGAGAAGGCAGTGAAGGCTGACTCTATACTGGGACATCTGCTGATTTAATGGCTAAATCAGTTATATTGCCCAGAACGGAAACTCTCAGCTGCTGGCATAAGGTCTTTTCTCAAGTATGAAATCCAGGAGCTGGATGAGGACCCTGAAAAACCACTGGAAATAAGAGAGTGAATGAAGAGAGAAGATAAAATGCTATCTTCTTAATGGCAATAACAAGGCATAGGGGTGCCTGGGTGGCTCAGTTGGTTAAGCAGCCAACTCTTGATTTTGTCTCAGGTCATGATGTCACAGTTTGTGAGTTCAAGCCCCGCTGCCAGTGCAGAGCCTGCTTGGATTCTGTTCCCCTCTCACTCTGTTCCTCCCTTACTTGCTCTCTATATCTCTATCAAAAAAAAAAAAACTTTAAAAAATAAAAGAAAATAACAAAGCACATAAAACTTTCTCTAACAAAACTGGTCAGTATTCAAAAATTAGAAGAATTAATTATTGAAGAAACAAAAGTAATTAAACAATCCAAAAATGACTTTAAAATAATGTTTAACTTATTCAGAAATAAAGGAAGGAGGGGCACCTGGGTGACTTGGTTGAGCAGCTGACTCTTGTTTTGGCTTAGGTCATGATCCCAGGGTCATGGAATCAAGCCCTGCATTGGGCTCCATGCTGGGCATGGAGCCTACTTGGGATTCTTGCTCTCTCTCTCTCTCTCTCTCTCTCTCCCCTCTTTCTCTGCCTCTCTGCCTCTCCCCTGCTTTCTCTCTCTCTCTAAAAAAAAAAAAAGAAGAGGAAGAAGAAAGAAAAAATAAGGGAATAATAACTATAAAAGTTTTATGAACTAAAACTTGCAACAGTGAATCAAGGACAAATGAATATTTTTAAAAGACTAATTTAAAAAACCCTCGAAATAAAAAATACAGTAATTGGGATTAAAAGTTCCATATATGGAGTCCAGACTGGTAACAAAGAGAATTATTGACTTTGAAAATAGTATGAGGAGGGGTGCCTGGGTGGCTCAATCAGTTAAATGTCCAACTTTGGCTCTGGTCATGATCTCATGGTTCATGGTTCGACCCCGTGTTGGGCTCTGTGCTATAGCTCAGAGCCTGGAGTCTGCTTCAGATTCTGTGTATCCCTCTCTTTCTCTGCCCCTCCCCCACCTGTGCTCTGTCTGTCTCTAAAATAAATAAATATTTTTTAAAATTTGGAAAAAAAAAGAAAATAGTATGAGGAATTTACCTATAAAGAACAGAGAAATAGAGACAAATATTAAAGAAATGTTAAGTGAAATAGAAGATGGATTGCAAGTCTCCACATTGGTTTCTTCCCACCTCCAAATATATCCCACCATGAATCCTTGTTGAACTACTAAAGGATGTACTACCAAAACAAAACAAAACAAAACAAAACCAAAAACCAAAAACGCAGAATAAAGAAATGGGATGTCATAGAAAATAGTGAGCAAAATGGGAGATAAAAATATATTGCTAAATCAAATTAAATACTGACAATTTAAGAATAACATTTTCATGTGTTTAAAAGATAATTGAAATAAAATTTAAACAGTAAATACAAAGAGGATGAAAAAGATAAGATACAATGGGTAATGCACACAAAGTTCATTACCTTGTTTAGAAGGTAGAGACATTGAATTACTTTAGACATTTAAAGATAATACATAGTTTAATATTTGTTAAATAATTACTAAAATAAAAGAAATGAAATGTGTAGCTTCTAAACCATTAAAGAAGGAAAAGAAAGATAGACAATTTTATCAACCCAAGAGAAGGAACTAAAGGGAATGAAAAAAAGAGGAGGGAGATGGTACACTGAAGATATAGACAAAGAACAGAAATCAATCCAGGTATATCAGTTATCACAATAATTGTTAATAGAATAAGCTCAAGCTTTCTAAAGAAAAAGACAGTTAGATTTAATTAAAATGAACAAGTGCTGTTTATAAAACACACAACTAAAACAAAACTACATAGAAAAATTGAAAATTAAAAATAGAGAAAGACATAACAAGAAAATAAATACTAACAAATAGAATATTGGTTTAGTAATATTAATATCAAACAGAGTAACATTAAAGGCAAAAGCATAAATGTTGATAAAGAAGCACACTTTACAGTGGTGAAAGAACAATTTTCCAATAAGTTGTAAAAGTTGTGAATTTGCATGAGCCTAACAACAAAACTTCAATATTTACAAAGAAAAGTGTACATAATTTCAAGAAAATATGGACAAATTCATAATTATAGAGGGAGATTTAAATACAACTGCATCAGAAATAAACATACAAAAAAACATTCAGTAAGATTATATGACTTCAACATAATTAAAAAGCTTCGCTAATATAAATTTAAAACCTTGACTTAACATTCTTTCCAATCATATATTTACAAGTTTATTGAAACAAATGTCAGTAAATTTAAAAGGGTGTAAGATGTAGGAAGTATATTTCCTGACCATGATGGAATTAAATTAGAAATTAATAATAGAAAAATATCTGAAAAAGCTCCAAATATTTGAAAACAAAATAGCACACTTTTAAATAACTTATGAATCAAGGAAGAAATCTAAAGGGAAATTAGAAACTATTTTAAACTTAATGAAAATTAAAGTACAATATATTAAATTTGTAAGATAACAGTAAAGTCATACCAATTGAAGTCAAGTCAATTCTTGGAAAAGAATTTATAGCAAACAACATCTTTGTGAGAGAAGAAGAAAGGTCTCAAATCAATGATCTCAAATTCAATCTTAAGAAATTAGAAAAGAAAAACAAAGTAGACCTAAAGTAAATAGAAGAAAGGGAATAATAAAGAGTAGGAAAGAAGTCAATAAAATGTAGAACAGAATAGCAATGAAACTGAAAGCTAGTTCATTGAGAAGATTGATAAAATGGATAACTCTAGCTATGCTAATCAGGGAGAGAAGACACCGATTACTAATATTGGGAATAAAAGATGTGACATGACTCTATATTCTACAGATATTAAAAGGATAATATTGGAATATTATGAAAAATTTTATGTCAATTTGATAATTTAGATGAAATGGATAAATTCTATAAAAGACAAACTAGCAAAGCTTTCTCAAGAAGAAATAGATAACTGGGGGAAGATGACAGAGTAGGAGGGCCCTAAGATCACCTCATCCCATGGATACAACTAGATAATAGCCACATCAGCATAAATAATCCAGAGAATGACCTGAAAGTAGGCAGAACACACTATCTACAGCTAAATGTAGGGAAAAGGCCACATAAAAGAGGGCAGAAAGGGCAGATACATGGTTAGTAGCTAAATGGATCCATGGGACAGTTTGAGGAAGGGAGGGATGCTGCAGGCACAGAGAGGGGAGAGAAACACTCTCACAACAGAGAGCCTGCACAGGGAAGGTGGGCTGCCATAATATTTCACTTTGAAAACCAGAGGGCTGAATTTCACCAGTTCTTAGAATCAGTGGGGCTAAAACCTGGAACTTTAAAAATAAGCAGGCTTATGGGAGAACCAGGAGGGTGAGAGGAAACTGAGTCCCTGCCCTTAAGGAGACAGCACAATACTACACTATATGTTAACTAACTTGAATTTAAATAAAAACTTGAAAGAAAAAAAAAAGGAGACTGTACAACAAATAGCCCTGTGGAGATACTGCTTACAAGCAGTAGTTTGAAAAATGCCTGGGGTTCCCAGGAGGGAGATTTGTTTACTACTCTCAGAGCATGTGCCAGAGGGCAGAGATTTTTGGGAGACTTCTCCAGGAACAAAGGCAGGCACCAATTCTCTCCTCCTACCCCATAGCATAGACACATGGACACCTGTGGGAACCAGCACCGTGCCAACACTTGTTTCCTAACTCGCAAACAACATACCCTGCCCACATGTTCTCCTGTGGACATGCTCCCTCCAGCCAGGGCTCAGCTGTAGGTCCCCCCAACCATGACTAGCTTCCCCAAACCTTGCTAACACTGTGCATCTGCCTGAATGCACTTCTGTGGATCCACTCCCTCCAATCAACCCACATTGGTCTGTGGCATCTGCAGGTCCCTTCACACTGTCTTAGACCCTGCTGGCACCACACACTCTGCCACCATTTTTTGTGATGTTTGGTGCTATTGTATCACTAGCAGATGCATGGTCTAACTGAAGCCCAAGGTGGCTCCAGGTTGGCCCACTAATAGCATAGAAACTAAACACTACCACCAACAGGCAAGGAGATCCATTGCAAATGACTGGAATGAAGACAAAAGTGGCTTGGCCACAACAGATGGATGCACACAACACACAAAAGAAATACCCCTAAAGTGATAGGTTGTGGTGAGCAGGGAACACTGAACTATAGGGCACACAAAACCACTTCTTCATGAGGCCAGTACTTTTAAGAGCAGGAGATATACCTGACTTTCCTAACACACAGAAGCAAACACAGAGAGTTAGACAAAATATGGAGGTAGAGGAATATGTTCAAAGGAAAGGACACGACAAAATCACAGCAAGAAACCTAAGTGAACTAGAGGTAAGTAATATGCCTGAGAGAATATTTAAAGTAATGATCATAAACATATTCACTAGACTTGAGAAAAGAATAGAGGACAGCAGTGAGACACTTAACAAAGGGAGAGAAAGCATAAAAGGGAGTCAATGAAAGATGAAGAAGAACTCAATAAATAAACTAAAAATACACGAGAGGGAATAAATGGTAGGTTAGAGGAAACAGAAGAATGAATCAGTGACCTGGAGAACAGAGTAATGAAAAGCAATCAAGCTAAGCAGGAGAGAGAAAAATTATAATAAAAAATGAAAATAGACCTAGGAATTCAGCGTCACCATCAAGCAAAATAACATTTACATTATAGGGATCCCAGAAGGAGAAGAGAGAGAAATGGGATCAGAAAATTTATTTGAAGAAATAATAGCAGAGAACTTCCTGAATCTGGGGAAGGAAACAGGGATCCAGATCCAGGAGGCACAGAGAGCCCCCAACAAAATCAACCCAAGGATGTCCACACCAGGACACATAGTAATTTAAATGGCAAAAAGTAGTGACAAATAAAGGATTTTAAAGCAACAAGAGAAAACAGTTACATACAAGGGAAACACCATAAGACTATCAGCTGATTTTTCAGCAGAAATTTTGCAGACCAGAGGGAGTCACAGGATATGTTCAAAGTGCTGAAAGAAAAAGATCTGTAGCCAAGAATACACTATCCAGAAAGGCTATCATTCAGAATAGAAGGATATAAAAAGAGTTTCTCAGACAAACAAATGTTAAATCACTTCATGACAGTAGCCCTACAATTAATGTTAATGGGACTCTTTGAGTTGAGAGGAAAGATATAAGTAAGAGTAAGAAAAGTAGGAAGCCAAAAAGCAGTAGAATAAGTATATCTGTAAAATCAGTCAAGGAACTTACAAAATAAAAGGATGTAAAATATGACACCATATACCTAAAACATGGGAAGGGGAGGAATAAAGCATGGTTTCAAACTTAACAGACCATCAATTTAATATAGACTGCTATATGCAGAAGATGTTATATACAAACCTAATAGTAAGCAAAAATCAAAACCATTTATAAATATGCAAAACATAAAGAGAAAGGAATCCAAATATATCACTAAAGAAAGCCGACTTATGGTGAGAGGAGAGCAAGGGAAGAAAGGAACAGAGAAGATCCACAAATCAAACACAAAACAAATAACAAAAATGGCCGTAAATACCTATCAATAATTAGTTTGAATGTAAATGGACTAAATGCTCCAATCAAAAGTCACAGGGTGACATAATGCATAAAAAAGCAAGAACCATCTACATGCTGCTTATAAGAAATTCATTTCAGACCTAACGATTCATGTAGATTGAAAGTGAAGGGATGGAAAAGCATTTATCATGCTAATGGCAGTGAAAAGAAACCCAGAGTAGCAATATTTATATCAGAAAAAAATAGACTTTAAAACAAAGACTGTAACAAGAGATGAAGAATGACACTATATAATCATGAAAGGAAAAATCCAACAAGAATATAAAACAATTGCACCCAATATGAAAGCACCCAAATACAAAAAACAGCTAGTAACAAACATAAAGGAAGTAATCAATAGTAATCAATAGTAATACAATAAAAGTAGGGGACTTTAACATACCACTTACATCAATGGACAGATCATCCAAACAGAAAATCAATAAGGAAACGGGCTTTGAATAACACATTGGATCAGATGGATCTAACAGATATATCCAGAACATTCCATCCTAAAACAGTAGAATACACAATCTTCTCAAGTGCATATAGAACATTCTCCAGAATAGATCACATACTAGGCCACAAAACAATTCTCAACATATTCAAAATGATCGAAGTCATACCATGCATCTTTTCTGATCACAATGCTATGAAACTAGAAATAGACCATGAGAAAAAAATCTGGAAGAGAACAAATTCATGGAGGTTAAATAATATGCTACTAAACAATGAATGAGTCAACAAAGTAGGTTTAGAGGGAACATAGCTCAACATCATAAAGGCTATTTTTGAAAAACCCACAGCTAACATCATAGTCAATTGAGAAAAACTGAGAGCTTTTCCCCTAAGATCAGGAACAAGACAAGTATGTCTACTCTCACCACTGTTATTCAGCATGGTACTGGAAGTCCTAGCCACAACAATCAGATAAGAAAAAGTAATAAAAGTTATCCAAATTGGTAAGGAAGAAGTAAAACTTTCACTATTTGCATAGCACGTGATGGTATACATAGAAAACCTGAAATACTCAACCAAAAAACTGCTAGAACTGATAAACAAATGCAGTAAGTTTGCAGGATACAAAATCAATATAGAGAAATCTTACATTTTTATACACTAATAATGAAATATCAGAAAGAGAAATTAACAATCCCATTGACAATCAAAATATAATAAATACCTAGGAATAAAAATTAGAAGAACAAATATTGTTAAAATGTCCATACTACCTAAAGCAATCTACAAATTTAATGCAATCCCTATCAAAATACTACCAGCATTTTTCACAGAGCTAGAGCAAAGAATCTTAAAATTTTTATGGAACCACAAAGACCTCAAATAGCCAAAGCAATCTTGAAAAAGAAGAACAAAAGTGAAACCCAGGTTTCAAGATATGATTACTATAAAGCTGTAGTAATTATAACAGTATGGTACTAGCACAAAAATGGACACATAGATCAATATCCCAGAAATAGATCCATGATTATATAGTCAATTAATCTTTGACAAAAGAGGTAAAATTATGCAATGGTAAAAAGAGAGTCTCTTCAACAGTGTTGGGAAAATTGGTCAGCTACATGTAAAAGAATTAAACTGTACTACTTCCTCACACCAGACAAAAATAAACTCAAAATGGATTAAGGACCTAAATGTGAGACCTGAAACTATAAAAATCCTAGGAGATAGAACAGGCAGTAATATCTATGACATTGGCTGTAGCAACATTTTTCTAGGTGCATCTCCTGAGGCAAGAGAAATAAAAGTAAAAATAAACTTTTGGAACTACATTAAAATAAAAAGCTTCTGCACAGGAAGAGAAGCAATCAACAAAACTAAAGGACAATCTACTGAATGGGAGAAGATATTTGCAAATGACATATCTGATAAAGGGTTAGTATGCAAAATATATAAAGAACTTATACAACTCAACACCAAAAAATGAATAATCAATTCAAAAGTGGGCAGAAGACATGAACAGACATTTTTCCAAATAAGAAATATAGATGGCCAACAGACATACAAAATGATGCTCAATATCACTCATCATCAGGGAAATGCAAATTAAAACCACAATGAGATAGCACTCACACCTGTCAGAATGGCTAAAATAAAAAACATGAGAAATAGGAAGTGTTGGTGAGGGTGTGGAGAAAAAGGAACTCTTGTGTACTGCTGGTGGGAATGCAAACTGGTACAGCCACTATGGAAAACAGTATGTACGTTCCTCAAAAAATTAAAAATAGAATTACCATATGATCCAGTAATTCCACTACTGGGAATTTACCCAAAGGAAACAAAAACACTTTCGAAACGATACATGTACCCCTGTTTATTGCAGCATTATTTGCAATAGCCAAATTATGGAAGGAGCCCAGTGTCCATGTAGAGTTAAATGGATAAACAAGATGGGAGATCTCTATCTCTATCTCTATCTCTATCTCTATCTCTATCTCTATCTCTGTATCTATATCATCTATATCTATATCTATCTATATTTGTATATCTACATATATATAACTCAGCCATAAAAAAGAATGAAATCTTACCAGTGGCAACATCATGGATAGATCTATGATTTCCCTCATATGTGGAATTTAAGAAACAAAACAAGGAAAAAAAGAGACAAACCAAAAAACAGACTCTTTAACCATAGAGAACAAACTGATGGTTACCAGAGGGGATGTGGGTGGAGGGATGGGTCAAATAGGTAAACAGGATTAAGAATACATTTGTCTTGATGAGCATTGAGTAACGCATAAAACTGTTGAATCACTATGTTGTACACTTGGTACTAATATAACACTGTATGTTAAGTATACTGGAATTTAAATTAAAAATAAGAAATAGGTAAACTGAATAGCCTATATCTATTAAGAAAGTTGAATCTGTAGTTTAAAAACTTCCCACAAAGAAAACATTAACCCAGATGACTTTACTGGTGAATTCTGCCAAATATTTAAAGGAGAAAAAAATTTACAAATTTTATATAAATTCTTCAAGAAAATTTAAGTGCAAGAAATACTCCCAAAATGAAAAATCAGCTATAGGTCTAACATTACCCTAATACCATGTCCAGACAAAAACATTATAATAGTGTGATGTAAAGAACATAGGAACAAAAATTCTAAAAAAAAAAAAAAATTAGTAAGTAGAATAACAATTTGTGAAAAGTGTAATATATCATGATCAAGGGAGGTTTGTTTCATGAATGCAATGCCTGTCAACAAGGTAAGAAAAGAAGCAAAATGCATCTACATGTATAGGAACCAGTAAAACTGTCTTTATTCACAGACATGATTGCTGATGTAAAAATTCCTGGGATCTACCAAAAAGCTAGTAGAACTAATAAGTGACTTTATCAAATTGCAGGATACAAGATCAATATACAAAAATCAATTTTTATGTCTGTATACTGGCAATGAGAAATCTGAAATCCAAATTAAAAAACAATACCCTTTACAGTTGCATCAAAAACTGGAGTACTTGGATGGCTCAGTGGGTTAAATGTCTGACTCTTGATCTCAGCTCAGGTCTTGATCTTGAGGTCATGAGTTCAGACCATGTGTTGGGCACTGTGCTAGGCATGAAGCCTACTTAAAACAACAACAACAACAAAATACCAAATACCTAGAGATAAATATTTTAAGAGATATGCATACATGTACAATGAAAACTAGAAAATATTGCTGAGTGAAACTAACATAGAACCAAACAAAATGAGAGATACTCTGTTCATAGGTCAGAAGGGTCAAAAAAAAAAAAGAGTCAATATTGTTAAAGTGTCAGTTATTCCTTTTTTTTAAAAATTTTTTTAACGTTTATTTATTTTTGAGACAGAGAGAGACAGAGCATGAATAGGGGAGGGGCAGAGAGAGAGGGAGACACAGAATCTGAAACAGGCTTCAGGCTCTTAGCTATCAGCACAGAGCCCGACACGGGGCTTGAACTCATGGACTGTGAGATCATGACCTGAGCCGAAGTCGGATGCTTCACTGACTGAGACACCCAGGTGCCCCAAGTGTCAGTTATTCCTAAACAGATCCTTAGTTTCACTGTAATCCCAATAAAAATTCAGCAGTTTTCGAACAAACAACATTTTGTACAAATTAAGAAAATACAAACACACCATAAAAGTTGGCAATTGATAAAATCTATAATGGGAGATCATATGTATACACACACACATAGATATACATACATATATATTTGTGATTCCATATTTGTAAATTCACCTATTTGTTAAAATTTCTTTGTAATCCCCAAATCACCACCCTCAGCACTTTCATGGTCATTCAGGAATGTATTCAGAACAGCAAAAATTTTGAGTCACTCAAAACACACGTTTCCAGCTGGGGCAGAACAAGGTGATGCTCTCCCTTTGTTTCAGTTCTCAAACTGTCAGTAAGTGTCCTTTTCATGCTCTAGTTCCTGCCATGTTTTGCACATTTTTTGTGCTTTTTGTTCATGATTTCATGTTTAAAATGGCCCCAAGAGTAGTCTAAAGTGCTATCTAGTGTTTCTAAGTATTCCTAAGTGCAAGAAGTCTCTGGTATGCTTTATGGAGTGTTCAGGGATAAGGCATAGTATTGTTGGCTGCCAGTTCAATGTTAATGAATCCACGATATATGTTAAATAAGGTGTCTTTTAAACAGAAACATACACAATACAAAATTCTGTATTGATTGGTGATGAAAATGTTGTGACCAGAGGCACACAAGAAACTGACTCTGTATTTCTCTTGGTAGCAATGGTGTTTAGTATTTGATAACTTAGCATTTGTGGTATCTTTATAGCTGTAGCTACTATCAGTAATGAGAATTAACTATGTGTGTATGTACACACACATACACATACTGTGTATAGACAGTAAACATACAAAAATATACTTAAATTCACTGAATCTGGAAAGGCAAAATAAGCATAGAAATATTTCATGCTTATCAGAGCAGCAAACATTTTATACTCTGACAAACTGTTTTCAAGATGTGAGGAAATAGAAACTTTCATGCACTTCAGTGATAGTTTAAATTGGTAAAAACACTTCAGAGAGCAATTTCACAAAATCTAATCAAGTTGAAAACTTACATTTCCTTTGGCTCAGCAATTGTACTTTTTGGTATAGAGCTCAGAAAAACTCACATGTGTGATACTGGTTTTAATACTTTTAGTAGACTCATATCTATTTTATTTTATTTTATTTTATTTTATTTTATTTTATTTTATTTTATTTTTATTAAAAAATTTTTTTTTCAACGTTTATTTATTTTTGGGACAGAGAGAGGCAGAGCATGAACGGGGGAGGGGCAGAGAGAGAGGGAGACACAGAATCGGAAACTGGCTCCAGGCTCTGAGCCATCAGCCCAGAGCCTGACGCGGGGCTCGAACTCCCAGACCGAGAGATCGTGACCTGGCTGAAGTCGGACGCTTAACCGACTGCGCCACCCACGCGCCCCAACTCATATCTATTTTAATTGGGATATGGTAAGAACTTCACTATATATTCTAGACTGTTAAAGTCATTGGTATTTTTTTTTAATGCTTATTTGAGAGATTGAGAGAGAAAGAGAGAGAGAGAGAGAGAGAGAGAGAGAGAGAGAGAGAGAGTATCCCAAGCAGGCTCCATGCTGTCAGCACAGAGCCTGACTCAGAGCTTGATCTGATGAACCATGAGAGCATGACCTGAGCCGAAATCAAGAGTCAGACACTGGACCCACTGAGCCACTCAGGCACCCCTCATTGGTGTTTTCTAACACTACATTGAAGTCAAAGTGCAGCAATCCTTCTGGGGAATTATCCCATGGAAAGTTGCATGTACATATGTGTAAAACCATGTTATTAATGTGGTACAGCAGTTCTGATTATGTCATAATTTCAGTTTCAGTTTTGTATCGTAAATTCATCATATGATCTCTTTCTAATACTTCTAATCTGCCTTGAGGAGAGTCCTGGGAACAACATATCTATTAGATTATCTTGGTTTACAGGAAGGTCAATTTTAAGTACGACTTTTGAGTTAGCATATACATTTAAATATACAATACAAACTAAATAATATATCTGACATATATGCCAAATATAATGATTAGTAATAAAAATGAACATCCACATTTTACACCTAGCTTAGGAAATAGAGCATTAACAATTCCTGTGAAGCCTTCTGTGTACTACACGTCATCCATCACCCTTGTCCCCCAACCCAGGAGATAATCACTGTCTTGATATTTTTTTAAATGTTTATTTATTTTTGAGAGACGAGGTGGGTGGCGGGGGAGGGAGAGAGAGAGAATGAGTGGGGAAGGGGCAGAAAGAGAGGGAGACACAAAATCTGAGGCAGGCTCCAGGCTTTGAGCTGTCAGTGCAGAGTCTGACGCAGAGCTCGAACTCATGAACCATGAGATAATGACCTAGGCTGAAGTCAGACGCTTAACCAACTGAGCCACCCAGGTGCCTCCTGTCTTGATATTTGTGGGAATATTTCAAACTGCTGATGCATTTACTTTCAGAGTCATAGAATTCTTTAGGTTTTCTTTTTCTCCTTGGATCAGATTTACTGAGATACATTCTAGGGATTTGTCCATTTCATCTGTTTTTACTTTTATTGACAAAAAAATTTTTATAATTTCCACTCATAAGCTTTTAAACATCTGCAGCATCCCTTAATTTCTTCTATTGCTTCTGTCATCCCCCTGCCTTAATCTGTATTGCCTGAGGGTTGTCTGTTTTATTAGTTTTTTGTAAAAGTCCTATCTTTTGACATTATTGAGGCTCAATCCTATCTTCTGTTTCCAATTTAGTAACTTCTGTCTTTATCTTCAGTCCTCTTTCCTTTCTCCAATAGTTTCTCTTTTTAAAATGTTCCCTAAGGGGCGCCTGGGTGGCTTGGTTGGTTAAGCATCCGACTTTGGCTCATGATCTCACAGTCCATGAGTTCAAGCCCCGTGTCGGGCTCTGTGCTGATAGCTCAGAGCCTGGAGCCTGTTTCAGATTCTGTGTCTCCCTCTCTCTGCCCCTCCCCTGTTCATGCTCTGTCTCTCTCTGTCTCAAAAATAAATAAACGTTAAAAAAAATTAAAAAAAAAATGTTCCCTAAGTTGGATACTTTGCTCTTTAATTATCAGCCTTCCATTTTTTTTAACATAAACATTTAATACCATAATTACCATAATTTATCATCCAAGCAATGCTTTAGTTGTACCTATAATTTTTGACATGTACAATTTTTGTTATATTTATAATAATTTTCATTTTTATTTTTCCTTCAGTCCAAGAATTATTTAGAAGTATGCTTTCAAATTTCCAAGTACATGGATGGGCTGTTGTGGATATTTTTTGATTATTGATTTTTATCCTCACATTATCCTAATGATATCAATACTTTGAAATATCTCAACACTTGTTTTATGGGCTATGAGGTTTTTATAAATTTTTATAAATGCTTCATTGTCTGGAAAGAATGTGAATTCTCTTATTGTTGAGTATAATATGAAGTATGTTCCACAAAACAAGTGTTAATTCTATGGGTCAAATCTTGGATAATACTTTTAAAAAAAAATACGTTTATTGTCAAATTTGTTTCCATACAACACCCAGTACTCATCCCAACAGGTGCCCTCCGCAATACCCATCATCCACACTCCCCGCCCTCCCACCCCCCATCAACCCTCAGTTTGTTCTCAGTTTTTAAGAGTCTCTTATGCTTTGGCTCCCTCCCTCTCTAACCTCTTTTTTTTTTCCCTTCCCCTCCCCCATGGTCTTCTGTTAAGTTTCTCAGGATCCACATAAGAGTGAAAACATATGGTATCTGTCTTTCTCTGTATGGCTTATTTCACTTAGCAAAACACTCTCCAGTTCCATCCACGTTGCTACAAAAGGCCATATTTCATTCTTTCTCATTGCCACGTAGTATTTCATGATGTATATAAACCACAATTTCTTTATCCGTTCTTCAGTTGATGGACATTTAGGCTCTTTCCATAATTTGGTTATTGTTGAAAGTGCTGCTATAAACATTGGGGTACAAGTGCCCCTACGCATCAGCACTCCTGTATCCCTTAGGTAAATTCCTAGCAGTGCTATTGCTGGGTCATAGGGTAGATCTATTTTTAATTTTTTGAGGAACCTCCACACTGCTTTCCAGAGCGGCTGCACCAGTTTGCATTCCCACCAACAGTGCAAGAGGGTTCCCGTTTCTCCACATCCTATCCAGCATCTATAATCTCCTGATTTGTTCATTTTGGCCACTCTGACTGGTGTGAGGTGATATCTGAGTGTGGTTTTGATTTGTATTTCCCTGATGAGGAGAGACGTTGAGCATCTTCTCATGTGCCTGTTGGCCATCTGGATGTCTTCTTTAGAGAAGTGTCTATTCATGTTTTCTGCCCATTTCTTCACTGGGTTATTTGTTTTTCGGGTGTGGAGTTTGGTGAGCTCTTTATAGATTTTGGATACTAGCCCTTTGTCTGATACGTTATTTGCAAATATCTTTTCCCATTCCGTTGGTTGCCTTTTAGTTTTCTTGATTGTTTCCTTTGCAGTGCAGAAGCTTTTTTATCTTCGTGAGGTCCCAATGTTCATTTTTGCTTTAAATTCCCTTGCCTTTGGGGATGTGTCAAGTAAGAAATTGCTATGGCTGAGGTCAGAGAGATTTTTTCCTGCTTTCTCCTCTAGGGTTTTAACTGAATTTTTGTCTGCATAATTTATCAACTTTTGTGAGAGGTATGTTAAAATTCTTCACTATATTAGTTAACATATTAATTTTTCTTTGTAAATTTGGAAACTTTTATCTCTGAATATTGAAGCTGTATGTTTTTCTAAAATAGTAGGCCTTATTTTTTTTAAGAGAAATTTCAGGTTTACAGAAAACTGAGCAGATAATACAGAGAGTTCTCATATACCCTCTCTCTCTTCCTACCCTGCTCAGTTTCCCCTATTATTAATACCTTGCAAGTGATACATTTGTTACAATTAATGAAAAAATATTGATACATTATACTAACTAAATTCCATAGTTTAAAGCCCACAGTTTAGGGGTCACCCATTGTGTATGGGTTCTATGGGTTTTGACGAATGTATAATGTCATTTATGCACCATCATGGTGTCATACATAAGCTTCACTGCTCTGAAAATCCTCTGTGCTATATATATGCATCCCCCTCTTCCCAAACTCCTAGAAACCACTGATTTTTTTGGTCTGTTTATATAGTTTTACCTTTTATAAAATGTTATATATTTTTTTTAAGATTTTATTTTTAAATAACCTTCACACCCGACATGGGGATCAAACTCATAACCCTATGATCAAAAGTTGAATGATCTACCAACTGAGCCAGCCAGATGCTCCTAAAATGTCATATATTTGGAATCATGCTATGAAGGCTTTTTAGATGGGCTTCTTTTACTAAGCAATATGCATTTGAGTATTCTTCATGTCTTTTTGTGGCTTGTGCGGCTTGATAGCTCATTTATTTTTTCTTTCTTTCC
Organism: Prionailurus bengalensis; assembly: GCF_016509475.1. NCBI lineage: Eukaryota > Metazoa > Chordata > Mammalia > Carnivora > Felidae > Prionailurus > Prionailurus bengalensis. The sequence goes on from NC_057348.1 coordinate 115,749,294, forward strand.
TTTTTTTTTAAAAGATTTTATTTTTAACTAATTTCTACACCCAGTATGTGGTTTGAACTCACAACCCTGAGATCAAGAGTCACATGCTCCACCAGCTGAGCAACTGAGCCAGCCAGGAATCCAGCTCATTTCTTTTTATCACTGAATAATAAATATTCAGTTATCTGGATGTACTAGAGTTTGTCTATGCATTCACCTTTCGAAGGGCATCTTGGTTGCTGCCAGTTTCTAGCAATTAAGAACAAAACTGCTATAAACATTTGTGAGCATGTTTTTGTGTAGATATAAACTTTCAACTCATTCGGGTAAACACCTAGGAACACTATTGCTGGATCATAAGACAACTGTGTTTAGTTAGCATAGAGAAACTGCCAAACTGTCTTTCAAGTGGTTAAACTATTTTGCATTCCTATAGCAATGAATGGAATTTCTCGCTCCACATCCTTGTTAGTAATTTTTTTTAGTGTCAGAGTTTTGAATTTTAGCCATTCTAATAGATGTGTGGTGGTATCTCATTGTGTGAATTTTCAATTTTCTAATGACATATGATATTGAGCATCTTTTCATATGCTTATTTGCTGTATGTCTTGTATGGTAAGTTGTCTGTACAGATATTTTGCCGATTTTTAATTGAGTTGCTTTTTTTCTTCTTAAACTAAACAGTTTTAAGAGTTATTTGTATATTTTGGTTAACAGTCCTTTATCAGATATACGTTTTATAAATACTTTTTTCCATTCTGTAGCTTGTCTTTTTATTCTCTTAAAATTGTCTTTCATAGAGCAGAAGTCTTAAATTTTAATGAAGTCCAACTTAATTATTTTTCTTTCACGGATTGTGCTTTTGGTAGTATATCTAAGAAGTTACCACCAAACCCAAGGTCACCTATGTATTCTCGTATATTATCTTCTGGAAGTTTTAGAATTTTGCATTTTACATTTCCATCCATGATCCACTTTGAGTTAATTTTTGTGGAAGGTATAAGGTCAGTTCTAGCTTTTTTGTATGTGATGGGCCATGTAGATATCCAGTTGTTACAGCACTATATTTTAAAAAGAATTTTTTTCTCCATTGTATTGTCTTTGCTACTTTGTCAAAGATCAATTTACTGTATTTATGTGGCCCTATTTTGGGGCTCTCCACTCCATTCAATCGATCTGTCTACTCTTTTGCTAATACCACACTGTCTTGATTACTTAGTTTTATAGTAGGTATTGAAGTTGAGCAATGTCAGTTCTTCAGCTTTCTTTTCTCCTTCAATATTGTGTTATCTAATTCTGGGTCTTTTGCCTTTATGTACAAACTCTAAAACCAAATTGTAAATATCTACAAAATAATAAATTTTCTGGGAATTAGAATTGCATTGAATTAATAGATCAAGTTGGGATGAACTGACATCCTAACAATATTGAGTCTCCCTATTCATGAACACAGAATATCTTTCTATTTACTTAAAGCTCTAATTTTTTTCATCAGAGTTTTGTAATTTTCCTCATATAGATATTTTGTACATATTTTGTTAGGTTTGTTTCTCAGTACTTAATTTTTTAGGTACTAATGTAAGTGATATTGTGTTCTTTTTGTTCATTGTTTATTTTTTAATTTTTAAAAGAGTTTTTTTTAATTCCATTTAGTTAACATACAGTGTAATATTAGTTTCAGGTGTACAATATAGTGATTCAACGCTTCATCACAGCAAGTTCACTCTTTAATCCCATCACGTACTTATACCATCCTCCCACTTACCTCCCCTCTGGTAACCATCAGTTTGTTTTCTATACTTAAGAGGCTATTTCTTGGTTTTCTTCCCTCTCTCTTTTTTCCACTTTGTTTACACACACACACACACACACACACACACACACACACCTTCTTTATCCATTCATCAGTCGATGGACACTGGTCTGTTTCTATAATTTGGCTAATGTAGATAATGCTGCCATAAACATCAAGGTACATGTATCCCTTCAAATTAGTATTTTTGCATTCTTTGGGTAATACTCAGTAGTGCAATTGCTGGATAGTAGGGTAGTTCTATTTTTAACTTTTTGAGGAAACTCCATACTATTTCCAGAGTGGCTGCACCAGTTTGCACTCCTACCCACAATGCAAGAGGGCTCCCTTCTCTCTACATCCTTGCTAACACCTGCTGTTTCTTGTGTTGTTAATTTTAGCCATTCTGACAGGTGTGAGGTTTTGATTGCACTTCATTGTGGTTTTGATTTGCACTTCCCTGATAATCAGTCGTGTTGAGCATTTTTTCATATGTCTGTTGTCCATTTGCATACCTTCTTTGGAAAAATGTCTATTCAAATCTTCTGCCCATTTTTTAATTGGATTATTCATTTTTTGGGTGTTGAGTTTTATAAATTCTTTATATATTTTGGATACTAGTCCTTTATCAGATACAAAATTTGCAAAAGTATCTTCTCCCATTCCATAAATTGCCTTTTAGTTTTGTTGATTGTCTCCTTTGCTGTGCAGAAGTTTTTTATTTTGATCAAGTTCCAATAGTTTATTTTGATTTTGTTTCCCTTGCCTCTGGAGACATATCTAGAAAGAAGTTACTATAGGGTATTATGTTTTTTAATTTCAAATTCCAATTTTTCATTCCTGGTATATAGGAAAGCAAATTGATGTTTGTATACTAACCTTGTGTCCTAAAACTTCACTGTAATTGCTTATTAGTTCCAGGAGATTTTCTGTATTTTCTCTTTGTTTGCATGAAGTTTATAATGGTCTTATCTTCTTGGTGAATTAAAATATTTTCATTATGTAGAGACTTTATTTATCCTAGTTATGCTTTTTACTTCAAAGTATCCTTATTACTTATGAAAGTAGCAATAAAATCTTTTACCTAATATATGCCTTTCAGTTTTTTTGATTTTCAACTTTTCTGCATCTTTGTTCTAGGTCTGTCACTTCAAAACAGCACATAGCCATACCTGTGTGCCTGTGTGTCTGTCTATGCACACACACCAAATATGACAACATTTGTATTTTAACTGATCGATATTTTTGCTACTCTAATTTAATTCCATTTGATTAGAAGACATACTTTATATGACTTTAATCCTTCAAAATTTACTGGTAGTATTTATTTATTTATTTAGGAGAGAAAGAGGGAGTGTGAGCTGGGGAGAGAGGCAGAGGGGGAGAGAGAGAGAGAGAGAGAGAGAGACAGACAGACAGACAGACAGACAGAGACAGAGAGACAGAGAGAGAGGGAGAGGGAAACAGAATCTTAAGCAGGGTCCATGCTCAGTGTGGAGCCAGATGCAGGGCTCAATCCCATGACCCTGGGATCATCACCTGAGCTGAAATCAAGAGGTGGACACTCAATTGACTAAGCCACCCGGGTGCCTAGTAGTTATTTTATAGTCTATCTCTGTAATGTTCTCGTACACTGGAAGAGAATGTGTATTGTGTTGTTTTGGGATAGAACATTCTATAAATGTGAATGAAGTATTAAAATCTCTATAATTGTAGAATTTGTTTCTTAATGTAGTTCTTTCAGCTTTAAAACCCTGTTATTAGATTCATAAGTATTAAGTATTGTTATGTCCTCTTGAGCTCTTTATGATGCCGAGATGACCCATCTTATAATATTCTTTGCTCTGAAATCTACTTTATCTGATATTAATAGTTAGTCTAGATTTTAAAAAATTAGTATGGCACATTTTTCTAACCTTTTAATTTTAAGTTATTGTGTCTTTATAGAATACACTTCTTGTGGCAGCATACAGTACAGTCTTGCTTTGCTATCCAGTCTGATAACCTGTGTTTCTGCTTTTTTTAAAACCTGTGTTTTTTAATTGAGGTATTCCAACCATTTGCATATAATGTGGTTCTTGATATAGTTAGATGTAAATCCATCACCTTACTATTTGTTTCTATTTATCTCATCTGTTCTTTCTTCCCTTTCTCCTCTTTCTGGCTTTTTTTTTTTTTTTTTTTTTTTTTACTATTTCTTATCAATGATTCCCTTTTATCTCCTTTGTTGGCTTATTAGTTAAAACTCTTTGGTGGTGTTAGGGTTTATGCTATGCATCATTAAGTTGTTACAGTCAACCTTCAAATGATATAACACTTCTTGTAGATCGCAAGAATTTTACAACAGTATACTTGTTCCTCCTTCTCTAGCTTTTGTCCTGTTGTATACTTACTTGCACATAGAGTACAAACTCCACAATACTCTAATTAGTTTTGTTTAAATAATCAATTACTTTTTAAAGAGTTCTAAATGATAAGAAAAGTACATATTAACTAATGCATTAACCATTTTTAATACTCTTCATTCCTTTATGTAGATCCATATTTCCATCTCATATTTTCCTTCTGTCTAAAGGACTCCCTTTAACATTTTTGGTAGTGCAGATCTGCTGAAGATGAATTCTTTCAGACTTTGTATATCTGAACAAGTCTTTATCTGGCCCTCAATTTTAAAAGATATTTTTGATGAGTACAGACTTACATGTTGACAATTTTTATCATTTATATTGTTTCCGAAGAGAAATATACTTTCATCCTTATTTTTGTTTCTCTGTTCATAATGTGCCTTTTTTCTCAGCCGGATTCTAAAGTTTCTTTTTACCTCTGGTTTTGAACAATTTGATTATGATGTGCCTCTGTGTAATTTTCTTCATTTTTCTTATGACTGGGGTTCATTGATATTTTTGGATGTGAGGTTTTATGGTTTTTATCAAAGGTGAAAAATTTTCAGCTGTCATTTGCTTTCTTTGCTCCCCTTCTCTCATTTCTCCTTTGGGAACTCCATTTACACTTATATCAGGTTTCTTGAAATTGTCCCTCAGACCACTGCTGCCCTTCTCATTCCTTAAAATTTTTTTCCCCAAATTTTATTTTAAATAGTTTCTATTGGGGAGCCTGGGTGGCTCAGTGGGTTAAACATCTGACTTCGGCTCAGGTCACCATCTCATGGTTGGTGAGTTTGAGCCCTGTTTCAGGCTCTGTACTGACAGCTCAGAGCCTGAAGCCTGCTTGTTCAGATTCTGTGTCTCTCTGTCTCTCTCTCTCTGCCCCTCCTCTGCTCTCTCTCGCTCTCTCTCTCTCTCTCAAAAATAAATAAACATTTAAAAAAAGTTAAATAGTGGGGCGCCTGGGTGGCGCAGTCGGTTAAGCGTCCGACTTCAGCCAGGTCACTATCTCGCGGTCCGAGAGTTCGAGCCCCGTGTCAGGCTCAGGGCTGATGGCTCAGAGCCTGGAGCCTGTTTCTGATCTTGTGTCTCCCTCTCTCTCTGCCCCTCCCCCGTTCATGCTCTGTCTCTCTCTGTCCCAAAAATAAATAAACGTTGAAAAAAAAAATTAAAAAAAAAAAGTTAAATAGTTTCTGTTGCTATGTCTTCAAGTTCACTAATGTTTTCTTTTGAAATGTTTAATCTTCTGTTCATCGAATCTAGCATATTTTTACATCTCAGATATTGTAGTTTTCATCACTAGAAGTTTAATTTGGGCTTTTCTTATATTTTCAATTTCTCTGACATTTTTAACATATTGAGTACAGTAATAATTAATGGTTTGCCATCATTGTCTGCTACCTAGCATCTGTCTGAGTTATCAGTCTACTTTGATAGGTTTCTCTCCGTATTTAGGAGAGAAGGTTATATTTCCTTTCTTCCTTGCATGTCTTGTCATTTTTGTTTAGAAGTGAGATACTCCGAATTTCACCTTGTTGGGTGCTATATGTTTTTATATTCCTATAAATATTGTTAAGCTTTATGATGGTATGCAGTTTAGTTACTTAGAAATAATTTGATCCTTTAAAGTCTTGTTTTTTAAGATTTTTGGATGGGTCAGCATTTGGTCTGATTTTGCCCATGACTGAAGCATGACCCATTTGTGTATTCTATCTGGTGCCCTGTGAATTAGGAGGTTTTTCAGTTTGGCTGGTGGGAAAAGCATAACTCCTTGCCTGATGTGATTCCCGAGTACAGTTCTTATCCTTTAGGGTGGTTTTATCCCCTAGTTCCCTCATGTGCACTCACTGATCAATGTTCTTCTGTGCAGTCAAGGAGGCCCCTGCAGACCCTTTTGCAGCCATCTCCTCTCTCTTACCCTATCTGCAAACTGTAGCTGCCTTTACTTCCCCTGCCCCCTGTTCCCCAAGTCCTCCCTCTAGATTCAGGGAGTCTATCAGACTCTTCTGGCATTTCCCTCTCTGTGCCACTGCCTGGAAACTCTGAAGGCAGTATGCTGGGGAAAATCATATGGCTCACCCTATTTGTTTCTTATCATCTCTCAGGGAGTGCTCTCCTTCATTACCAGATATCCAGCATTGTAGAAAACATTGTTTCCTTTATTTTGTCCAGTGTTTTAGTTGTTTCAGATGGGAGGTTAAATCTAGTCCCTGTTATTCCATCTTAGCTGGATGTGGAACTCATTTCATTGTTGATTAATGATATATTTGGAATTTTTTCCTACTAGATTATTTTATACTGTCTACTAATCTTGAATTCCCTGTTATTTTTTTATGTATTTTTTCCTCCTTCTTATATGACAATAACCAGATATTCCATCTATTAAGTGCTGATTCCATCTCTTAAACCCAAACCTTGGGCTATGTACTTTGCATAAATTTCCTCACAATGACCCAAGAAGGAGGCTACTATTGCCATGCTTCTTTTACATATGAGGAAACTGAGTCACAGAACTTTCAATGACCTCTCCTAAAGTTACACATTGGGGTTTACAATCAAGTCTCCCTCTAAAGCCTTTACTTTTTCTACACAGTACTGTCTTGCCACCAGATGAAAGCTAATGTGACTATATCCTAAGAATGCTAATTTATGTGATTGCTAAGCCAGTTAGACAGTTCCTTTGAACTGAGTGGTCAGTGATTTGGTTGTCTCACTGGTCTTTACTTTCATTTTCTATGGAGCTAATCCAGAGTAAACTCTGGCTCATGTTGTCAAATAATTTAATATTAGCAGAGTAAGTTATGATGTTAGTAACAATATGAAAATGCTATGAGTGATTAACCACAAGATGTCTTTGAGAATGAGCTTATTGGCTTGGGGGAGGGTGGATTGTAATAATAACTTACTTAAAATTATCATTTTACCTCACTTTGCGCAGAAAGTTAATATTGGATGTCTAGTAGAAATTATCCCCCTGAATTTTAATTGTCTATTCATTATTGATTCCTTGAAGGCTTATCCAGACATGTTGACAGTCCTTGCTCTGTAGCCTGGCACATGCCCAGAAGATATTAGAGAGCAAATGAATTAACATGTTTTTGGAAGGCTCTCCTCTTTCAATGGTAAGCTGTTATAGTCTGCATGTTGCGCCCACCTCTTCCATGGGTGAAGAGGTCTGTCTGCCAGGAATTCTCTTGGCCATTCCCTGCACTGTTCTTTGTAATTGTCATCATTGTAGGGCAATGTAGGCTTTTAGGAGGCATCCTCTGTCAGTGCTGCTGCACCTGCCAGTGAAGCTGCATAATGTCATAACAGGAATGCTTGACTTCAGGCCATTAAACATTTATTTGGTGATCCTTAAATGTACCTGAGGCTGGTAATGTGACAAAACAGTAATCCATTAAAAGTAAAGGCACTGAAATCTCTTTGTAAACAGGCAGTACCATGGCATGGTGTGTTATGCACCTCATTGGCGAATTCTGACTGTGTTTAAATTTTTAAATTTTATAATATAATTAACTGAAAGCACCTTTCAGAGCAAGAGAAAAATGGCAGGCTCTGCAAGTATTCCAGTTTCTTAAAGTACTGCTGTGTGCTGTATTGGATAGACATAGCCTTGCAGACAAAGATGGAATTGTATAGCAAGCCCAAAGGCACAAGGCTAGTTCCCACTGGAGCTGTCATGAGAACAAGTGGGAGAAACAGGAAGTCTGTACCACATGGTGGAACTTATCCCGGAAAATCAAATGGATATAATCCATTTATTCCAGCTTTACAAATGTCATGTTAGACATTTGCTCTAGGGGATAGACTTGGGATCTTAAATATCTCTTTCTGAAGAAATGAAGGTTTTTTGAGAAAGATTATTATTAAGAACTTGAACACACCATGCCTTTCCCAATAAAGAAAAGTTCTGAGATTTGTAGATACTGTATTCCTCCAACAAGCCAGGGATATGAGTGAGGAAAAATGTGCTTTGACATTTAGCAAGCATTTGTGGAAGGCCTAGGGGGTATCAGGAATGGTGCTAGGTGCTAAAGCTGAGGATGGGATTGAGGAAGATACAAATATGACCTTGAGATTTTGAGAGAGATATGTAAAACTGTGTATATGGTAACTGAGTGGTGTAAAAGTGTATGGGTGTCAAAGTGTGCAAGACTGCTAGGGAGGGGAAGAGGGCTTTGGGGAGGAGATGAGCATTGAGAAGAATCTACAGGGATGTTTTCTGGGGAGAAAAGGGCCATCTGGGGAGAGGCAGCAGCACATACAAAGGCACAGAGAACTGAAAATAACCCACAGCTCTGCGGGAGATACAGAGTAATCTGGTCACGTGTGCTTAAGAATGACTGGAGATAACACAAGAGAAGAGTATTGGGGTGAGGTTGGGGTGATGTTGTCTGCTGTGTAAAGGAAATTGGACATTAGGCTGTGGATTTAAAGTAGGGTAATAACCAGCCCAGATTTGTGTTTAGGAAGAGACTGCTGGAGGGGGTGTGGAAGGTGAATGGAAAGGAAAGAGGGATTAGAAGTACACAGACACTAAGAGGACATTGCAGTGCTGAGGTGGAAGATGGCTGACATTGTCTTTAGGTCTTTGCTGTTATTTGGTAATGCAGTTTGCCAAAAGGCATGGTCTTCATCATCACTTGTCTGGCTGCATGATTGGAGGGTGTTGCAGTTGTCTCCCAGGTTTTGTGCTTTTGCCCAAACCAGATAAAACTGTGCTTAGGTTGAGTGTCAGACCTACATTCAAATGCTGCCTCTTCCTTGTTTGAGCTGTGTGACTTGAAATAATTGGCCTCTTTGGCCTAAACTGCCTCATCTGTGAATGAAGTAATGGCGCCTTTAATAAGTATTGGCTGCGTAAGTGTTGTAGGTCTGCTCACCCTCATGTCCAGCACAGATGATGCGAACAAGGAAAGTAGTGCTATTGGCTAAGCTCATGACTCCCTGAAGTCTTACACATTTTCATGGATTCTGCTCAGTGCATGGTTGTTAATCGACTTGTTTTGAATGAAACAATGTCTTCAACTGATGGATTTAATCTTTCTCCACATAAACTCTCCTGTGTGGTCTGCTATCTTTCCTCATTTCACCTTAGTGTGGCATGAGAAACTGCTTATGTTGACTTTCCAGTGCATTGCTAAATTACATGATTAATTTTGGAACCACAGGGTGTGAAGATATCATCTGTTAAATTTTCTTATTCATTTATTCATTCATTCAGCAAATAACGACTGAATGTCTAAATGTGCCAGATACTGTGCTAAGTACAGGTAACAATGAATTAGACCAGGGTCTTATCCCCCAGAAGCCCAGAACCTCTGGGAGAATTAAGCACATGGTTTATAATACAAGTTCTATGGAATTTCGGAGATAAGAAGAGAAAGTAGGGGTGTAGTGGGCAGAGTAAGAACACAGTAAGAACACAGAATTGACAAGGAGCAGACCCTTTAGCCAAATCTTGAAACATGTTTATTTATGTTCATATATATTAGGCTGGCATTGGAGTTATTTGGAATTGGAATTCTAGTTATTCTTGGAATATACCACCCCCAAAATTAGGAACTTAAAACAACATCATTTTTTTTAAATTTCTTATGATTCCATGCATTAGTTGGGTTTAGTGGGACAGTTCTTCTGCTTCAGGTGGCGTTGTTGGAATCATTAATGCTGGGAGCTCTGATGGGCCTGGAAGGTGCAGTGTGGCTTCACTCATGTATTTGGTGCATCAGATGGGGTGGATAGCATGATTAGGGTCTTGCTGAATTGAAATCAATCTCTCTCTCTCTCTCTCAATCCCTCTTTCTTTCTCTCTCCCCATGGGGTCTCTTGCCATTTATTTGTCTAGTTCGAACTACTTTACATGGTGGCTGGATCCCATGAAGGATAAATGAGAGCTGCAAGACCTCTCAAGGTCTAGACTCAGTCACACAGTGTCTTTTCTGCCATTTTCTATTGGCCAAGGCAAGTCCTGAGCCAGTTTTGATTAAAGAGGAAGGAAATAGGGCACCTGAGTGACTCAGTAGATTAAGTGTCTGACTCTTGGTTTCAGCTCATCTTATGATCTTGTGGTTTTGTGAGTTCAAACCCTGGGTCAGGCTCTGCATTGGCAGCACAGAGCCTGTTTGGGATTCTCTCTCTTTCTGTCTCTCTCTGTCTCTCTCTGCCCCTCCCCGACTCATGCAATCTCTCTCAAAAGAAAGAAATAAACCTAAAAAACTTTTAAAAAATAAATTAATTTAAAAAAAGAGGAAGGAAACAGACTGTGCCTTTAATAGGAGGAGCAGTATGCCTGTATAGGGAAGGAAGAAACTGTTGGTGGCCATCTTTGCAGACAGTCCTTCAGCTAGAGGGACGTCTATGCTCACTGTAAAAAAGACAAGGTCATGGTCAATTGCTGATGGTACAGGGGGTAGGGGAGGGTCAGTGGCCTGAGAAGAGTGTGAGAACGGTTAAGAGTGTGGGACAGGGACACTTAGAGGATTGCAGAATCATGCTGGAGGCCATACTGCATCTTGTGGTATGATCTTCAGTAGTACTCCTCAGAGGCAGGAGTGGAAAAGACACGTGAGAGACCATACCCATAGAGAAAAGAGGTTCTCTCTGGTCATTTAGTGAAATAGTAGCAGAACCAGGAGTCAAATCCAAGCCTCCCACCATCAGAAAGTCCTGGGCTGTCTGTGCAGAATAAGAAGTTTTCTCTGATATAGACAGATCTACAGACTGCTGCTTTTGTTACTCCTTAGATTATTTAGGATTGGAGAGAAGGTGAACACAAAGAAAGAGGGTAAGGATAGCAGTTGTATCTTTCTAGAACACTGGCTCCTAGTATTCAGTTTGATCCAGTAAACATGTATCAATCTTTCCCAAAGGGGCTTGCTTGCAGTCTAGGAGACAGAAGTCCAAGAATTAACTTCAATACAATATGACCAGATAGCAATTCACCAGTATACCTAGATGGAGCTGGGTCAGGAGCTAACATTTACTTTATACTTACCATTAACAGGGACTGTGCGAGAAACTTCAGAAACTTTATACTTAGAGAGAAACTTAAAGCAGGAGGACAAGTTAGGAGTCAGAGTCCCAGACTAAAGACTTTGAGAGAATCCTAACTCAAAGAACTTAGACTTCTTGACTTCTTTCTGGAGGGAAAAGCAGTAGGGAAATAGTAAAATCTAAGACTTCAGACTATCTCCATTGGTACTTATTTTACTTGTTTCTTTAGAAAAATTATTTGAGGACAGTGGGGAAGATGGATTGGATTAGGGAGGTGCTCAAGCAGGAAACCAGTTGGGGGACTAGTGTCTAAGATGAAAGAGTTTTGTATGTTTCTTATCCCAACTAGTGTGTTTTTTTTTTCATCAGCACCGCTCACAGTGAAATGCAGGAAGTGCAGGCACACCACACGCTGACAGTGGTTCACCCCACTAGTGATTCTCTTGAGTGGACTAAGTAGATAGAACGGGACTGCTTAAAGAATTACTGCTTTAGACAAACCAGGCCAAGAGAATGAGATTTGTATGGAATCTTTTCACCTCCCTTTCCAGTACCTGCTTCTCTTTTCTGCCCTTCCCACGGCAGTTATCCTCTATTCTGTTTCACCAAGCTTTAAGGAATGTCCTTGTGTGCCAGACAGTGCTAAAAAGCACTAGGAAAACAACTGAATAAGGTTTAGTTTTAGACAAAGTGAAATGTTTTTCTGGTTAGAAGGTTATAGACTTTTATTTGGGGAAAACCCTATCTAAGTATGCTCTAAATCATATTTTGGAAGCATATTCTTACCCTGTCTCATGAGTATCTTTTTTAGGATTTGATCTGGTTTAAAATAAAAAGATCCCTGAAATGTACAAAGAATAGGATATGCATGAAATGAAATAAATTCCCCCTTTTTCCCCCAGGACACAGTGATGGAAATTATTCAACATAGAGGTATATCATGTTAAGTTGTTACAGTAAAAATATAAGAATTCTTTAGGCAGTAAGCCTGAAAAAAATTCACCCATGGGGGAAAATTGTGTTGGTCTTAGATATTCCTATAATCACAATATTAGGAGACAATGAAAAATGTCTACAAAATTCTGAGGAAAAAAAATCTATGACCCAAGAATACTAAATTTAGTCAAGTGTTTGCTATATAGAGGTCTCAGGCAGAAATCCCCAAGCACATAAGAATTTAGAGAATTCAGCATTTCTGAGTCCTTCTTGAAAAATCTACTTGACAGTAAACTCTAGCCAACCAAGACATGTATCAAAACAAAAGTACTCATGACTAGAACAGCTACATGGTAAAAAGAAAAGTGGGCAATGAATCCATTTAAACTTAGAACTCCAAATCCTGGAGTTATAGAGTTATTCCAAAATCCTGAGGATTATTAGTATAGAATAGAATGTAAATGTTAAAAATCTGGATGATGTTTTTAAAAAAGGATAATAACAAATGAAAATTAGAAGGTGGGAATAAGTGCTACTTTCCTCACCTTTCCTAGCAGAGAATTAGTTAATGCTGTTTGAAACTGGAATATGAAGTTAACATAGGTAGGTAAGACTCCACTCTCTGAATGGTTTTCATAATCTTATTTTCTTAAGCCTAGGGAGCTTCCTTAGAAAATAATACCTCCTGCAGAAAACTTACCTAAAGACCAGTAGTTTCTTTGGTTTCATTATTTTTTATTATTAGAATCAAATAAAATATAATTTAATATACTTTACTTCAGCACCATTTTTTTCTCTCTTCTCTCTGTGTGTTTATCTAGCTGCTACTAGATACATATGTGTACAAGGATGTATCTGAAATAATGTTCATCTAATATTGATAATATTTTTCTAAGTGGTAAAGATTATTCTTGTGTTATTATATGTGCTTTTTCTGTTGATTGATTTTAAAATAATAAGCAAATATTTTTTTCATAAAAACAATAATATTAAATTGCATGCCTGTAATTTGGGTGTTAACTTTATCTCTCTAGGCCTCAGTGTCCTCATTGGTAAGTGGGGTAAATAATACAGTGAAGAATTACCTGCTTCTGAGGGTTGTTGGGAGGAGCAAAGAAGAGAATTCCTCTGGGGCACATAGGACAGCCTCTGGCCCATCATGAACCTAATACACATTAACTTGAAAACAATTATAAGGGGCGCTTGGGTGATTCAGTTGGTTAAGCATATGATTCTTGATTTTGGCTCAGGTAATGATCTCATGGTTTGTGAATTCAAGCCCCATGTTGGGCTCTGTACTGATAGCATGGAGACTGCTTAGGATTCTCTCTCTGCCCTTCCCTAGTCACTCACTCACTCTCTCTCTCTCTCAAAATAAATAAATAACTTAAAAAAAAGATATAAAATCATGTAATGTTAGAACTAGAAGAAACTTCAGTGCTTTACTTTTTAAATTTTACTCATGAGAAAACTGGAGCCTGGAGAGGTGTTCCCCGAGATCACATGGCTAGTTATGGCAGAAACTTAGACTTCTGAAGGCCAGCACTTTGTACATCTCATGCTCTTTATATGTTTTATGGAAATAAGAACAGAGATATAAATAATATACAACCACCAAGTACTTGGGATGATATTCAAATTACTCTTCAGTGTTCTCAGAGCCCACAACAATAAATATATCATAAGAAGGAGTGTCTGTATGCCAGCTAGGCTAGTGAGAACCAGTCTTGCAATTTGCCCCAGGAAATTTCACAGAGTATATCACATGTGTACAGTTAATTAAGAGGTAACTGCAATAAGTCCTTTTGTCTCCATCCAGCAAGAATTATTCTTGTCTTTTTATTTATCTTCTGCCTTGAGATGATAAACTGAATAGCTATCTCCCAATTGTTCAATTAATTAAACTTCTTTTCTGTTGCCACTGTGTGGCAATAATCATGGCTGTCTAGAAAGAACCTGTCTCTCAAGTCTTTCCTGAGTTGTTGGGAAAAGCCTATTCCACCATTAATAATCACAACAGGGTGGGCAACAAAATTGAAGACCTCCTTGCAGAAATTTCACATGGCATTTATACAAATTAATGAAAATTCGTGATTCTTGAAATGGATGGGGTTTTGCAAATGGTGGAAAGGAGAGATGGAAAAAATGGAAGAGCATTTCATGAGCCATTTTAATTCAAAATGCAACATCCAGAAACAACCTCCCAGGGAGAGATGTGATTGAGTGTTACTGTGAAATTTGTTGGAAAAAAAAAAAATTAGAGTTGCCGGCTTCAAAGCCAGAGTAGAGATGTTATCATTTCCTGGTACATTCTCTATACAATGGAGCAATGACATGAGTATAAACTGGGCTGGCTAACGCAGTTTTCAAAGTAATAGGTCCAGACTGTCCAGCTGCCTAAATTGATTAATAATATGCAAATGGAATTTACAGACTAAAGTCATCCGTTTCCCTCTTCCAGGCTGTCTTTTCTTAACTCCACTCCTTGCTTTTGCTAAAAGGAAGAGAAACCATTATGAACATGGGTTAGGCAGTAAATTACTTTCTCTTATTCAATCGCAGCTTTCTGAGCTATGATTCAAGCCATCAAAAGTCTATCTCCAGCCTACAGAGAACTGACATATTCATTGTGGTGTGTCAGTCCTCAAACTCTGCTGCCGTCATTTCAACTACCCTTAATTTAAAATACTGTCTGCATCAGCTAGAATCCCTAACAAATGGAGCGCCTCATCACCATGCTAATTGAACGAAAAATGTTCCATGATTTAAATACCTATTGCTTCATCATTTCCCAGTCTCTGGCTTCCATTTTGCCAGGCATGAAGTTGATGATTAAACCCAAGGCATAATTATTAGCAACAGAGGAACCGTTGTCTCATCTTGCAGTTTCCTGACCAGGTGCAAGCTCTCCGCTCCTTACTGAGCGTGTCTGTCAGTCTTATGAACAATCCCAGCAGAATAAGTGACTGATTTTCTCTTTATAATCACAGAGGCGCTTTAGAGCAAATCGTTACACTAGACCTCTACTTCTGAATGGCATAATGAACGTTTCAGTGTACTGAGAAGTTTATCTATTGAAAGATGGTGTCACAGTTAGAGCTAGGACGCTGACATCTTTTATCAACACACCTACCACGGCTGCCTCCCACCACATTGGCCTCTGTCGCTTCGACAGTTGTGTAAAATGAGGAAGGGATTGCAAAGCGGGGTGTGAGAAACCTGTTTACAGGTTCTGGCTTTGAGCGAATGTGAAAAAATGTGTGGGCCTGAAGCTCTGTGTAAAGGCAGGGAATTATAGTGAAGAGTGATTTCCGAGGGAGAAGGAGTACAGGGTGAGTTCAGGAGTTGGAGAAAGAACAGTTTTTAAAAGCACATGTCAGACACTAACAAAATAAGCCTGATTTAACTCAGTTTTACGTTATCTGAATTTGCTTCATCCTAATGGGTGAACTTGTCTGCCAAGCTATCAAAGAGAGACTAGTACCTTGTTTGAGTTTGATGAAAGATACACTCAAAGTACTTGTCTTTCTCTACTTACCAGTAGCCTTAGAAGTTGTAGCTGCCTTCTCAAACTTGGCCAGAAATAGAAGCTCTGGGTTTTGAAAGTCTCATGTTTTGGAACTAAACTCAGATTTGTGCAGACTTATTACAGGATCTGCTTATATATTCTATATTCTGGGCTTTTGCCCATAACAGGGACTATGTACCTCTTGAGGAGTACTTTCCATTATGTCTTCTTTTCTCAGAAGGTATAGATTTTCTAATATCCATTTATGCTGAAGTTAAATTTAAAATGTAGAAATCTTTTAAAACTCAAATTCTGACAAGGCAAACTTTTCTTCTGTGTTTATGCTTCCTTTCTTGGACCCATATGGATATCTGTGGATTTTGAGGCTACATTCATGATCCGTTTCCAAGACATATTACTTTCCTTCTTCTCAGCTATAAGATTTGTAAATAACTCTAGAGTCTTTGCAAAAATGGGTATATCTGATATGTATTTATAAACAACAAACCACATAAACAGAAATTTGTCTTTTTAATTTACATTTTAGAAATTTAAGTCCTTGACAACTTTGACGTGACTAAGTACCTTGATCCTCTGGTGACTAATTTTTGGTTATTTTAACTACTAGAAACAATTCATGTCCCCCAGAGAAGAGTAGAATGTCTGGGGGCACCTAGGTAGCTCATTCAGTTAAGTGTCCAACTCTTGATTTTGGCTTGGGTCATGATCTCATGGTCCATGAGATGGAACCCTGTGTCAGGCTCCACATCAACAGTGTGGAGCTTGCCTGGGATTCTCTCATTCCCTCTCTCTTTACCTCTCCTCCACACACATGCACACACTCTTTCTCTCTCTCTCAAAATAAATAAAATAAACCTTTTTTTTTAACAAAAAAAGTAGAACGTCCATAGAAGAACAGATCATTCATTGCTGGGTGTTTTGAATAAAACCTCCTCCTAAATGAGAATTCAAATATGTTAAGTCATGGATCTCTCCTCACCCACCACCCAAACCTTTAAGGTAGTATTTTTAATGTCATATTTATATCCATTTAGACTTTTAAAAAATTTTTTAATGTTTATTTTTTTTTAAGTTTTTTTCAACATTTATTTATTTTTGGGACAGAGAGAGACAGAGCATGAACGGGGGAGGGGCAGAGAGAGAGGGAGACACAGAATCGGAAACAGGCTCCAGGCTCTGAGCCATCAGCCCAGAGCCTGACGCGGGGCTCGAACTCACGGACCGCGAGATCATGACCTGGCTGAAGTCGGACGCTTAACCGACTGCGCCACCCAGGCGCCCCATAATGTTTATTTTTGAGAGAGAGGGAGAGACAGAGAGTGAGCAGGGGAGGGGCAGAGAGAGAGGGAGACACAGAATCTGAAGCAGGCTCCAGGCTCTGAGCTGTCAGTACAAAGCCTGACACGGGACTGGAACTCACAAACCGCGAGATCATGACCTGAGCCGAAGTCGGATGCTCAGCCAACTGAGCCACCCAGGCGCCCCTATATCCATTTAGAATTTTAAAAACTACTTCTTATATGTCAAATTCAAAGGCAGTGGGTATAAAATGCCAGAAAACTGGGTGGAAAGGTGAAAGAGTCCTAATTTAACCACTCATTGGTGGTGACCTTGAACAAGTCACTTAACATTTATTAATCATCTGTAGAATGAGGGGTCATAACTACTTTCAGCTTTAAAAATATTGTGAACCGACTCTTAGTGCTTTGCAGAATGAAGAATATAAGATACTTGACTTGGATATGCTTAGACTCTCTCTGCTAATCACATATTGGAAAATAATAGTACCAGGATAAAGAATTCCATTGGCACACAAACATTAATTTTGACCTGGAAATAGCAAGACAATGACTGATGAATATCCCTTGATACAGAGAAAGTATTCATTATAAGCCAGGTTTAAACCAAGGAGAATATGCTGTACTTGTGTGACAGGAGACTTGTATGATTGAGATAGAGAATCTTCATTGAAATTTTTTTTAATGTTTATTCATTTTTTGAGAGAGAGAGAGAATGCAAGCCATGGAGGGGCAGAGAGAGAGGGAGACACACAATCCAAAACAGGCTCCAGGTTCTGAGCTGTCAGCACAGAACCCAACGTGGTTCTGGAACTCATGAACTGCAAGATCGTGATCTGAGCCAAAGTTGGATGCTTAACTGACTGAGCCACCCAGGCACCCTGAGAATCTTCTTTTATTGCAATGAATGTACTCCTTGTTATGGGAGGAGTAACATTTTCAAAGCTGATGTTAAACCCAATGTGGTCTGGGATGCATTAGACTTCACTGCAAGTTCTCAGAAATTATTGATGATAGTGATCAGTAAGTATTAAAAGAAGAAGGAAGGGAAGGAGCAAGAGCGGGGAAGGAAGAAAGGAAATAAAACAGTGGCTCACTGAGTATACTTTAAATAGAGTACATTGTGAGTATTTGTGCTTTAAAATGTGCTAAAATGAACTGAGTCACAAATATATGACTTTGGGGGTTTTCAAGTCAATTCTAACATGACAACAAATCTTATGAGCCTGCTGATCTCTGCCCTATTTGTTGGTGGTTTAAAAGTCATCCCATGATACTTTATATCATGACAAATAATTTGACCTTTGTGTACACTTTGAAGAGAAGAAAATATTTTGGCCAAGTTGCTGAGCGTGAGGATTCTCTAAGGAACCACCTCCCCTGAGTCATCCATCAACCATCAATAATATGAGCCAGAGATGTGGAGAATTTTCCACTAGCCCTTTTGATTTGGGCCATTTCTAACTGGCCACTTGTGGTGACACTGGTGTTCAGAGAGGTGCCACAAGAGGAGCTAAGGGCAGTGCCCTAGCTCCCCTAAATGGACAGTTCTCTCTTCCTCTTCTGGCAGCTTGAAACTCAGTGTTGCTGTGGAGTTCAGACTTTGTCTAACTCTGTTATCCTCAGTGGGGCGGACTTGCCATACTGTCTCTTGCTCTGCTCTGTCCCCCTCAGGGCAGGTGACTGTCAGAAACAACCCCCTGAAATCACTCCCGCTCCAGTTATCACCAGAGGTCTCACGGTCTAGACTTGCTGCATTTCAGTGGTTTTCCTATTTTCCTGTTCTAAGAATCACAGCATGGTGGTGTATAGATAACTCAGAAGATTCAGGTGCAGCTAGCACATATGGTATAAAAACAGGGAGAGTGCAAAATAGCCTGAGACACAAAGCAGCAACAAAAGCTCAAATGTGAAAGAATGGGTGACTATGCCCAGTGCTTGTAGTCTATCATGGCCCTGGCTGTTTATATTGAAGGGAGAGTGAAAGGTTCTCTGAAAGAGCAAGGATTCATTACCTTGATTCCATTACATATAATAAATCTTTGTGAAAGTGACATGCCTCAAAAGAATGAGAGAGAGAGAGAGCAAAGGAAAGCCAATTTCTTAGGCATAGGAACTGTGTACAGAATAGCATGGAACCCCTCCACCCCAGCTCTGGACAAGTGAGGGTCCTTTTGCTAACATTCCTCAAGGACACAGACTTGGGGAAGACTAGACCTGTCTTAGAGAGTACCAACCCCCTCTCCCCCTGGTTTTCAGATGATGTAACTGAGACTCTGAGAAATTGATTGACATTCTCAGGGTTACCCAGAGAAAAGTGGGAACAAGATAAGGCTTCAGACCATCAGATAATACTGGGTCCTTGTGAAACAAGTAAGAACAAGTTTTTGGAATAGAAAAAACTGGTAATGATGGCTAGGCTAGGCCTTGTTACCCCTATCTAAATCAGGCATTGGATACAGGCTTCCCCCTGGGAGGGGACATACCTGGAGTGAGGCACCTACCAAATAAGATGATTTCTGGAAAAGAAATACTTCTGGTAGCTGAGGAAATGATTGCCTTTGTCCTGAAGAAGGAATGTGGGTAGCATCACAGTGTTCACTACGTCAAGATAGTGGTTACCCTCAGTGGGCAGAAGAAGTTAACTCAGTATCTCAATGGTATCATGAAGGACTTGGTTTCTTTCCTTCCTTCTGCTCTGCTACCTCAGTGTGTTAACTTTTCTTCATAGGCTAGCTGCTTTTCATAGGCTAGCTAGCTCTCTATGAAGCTGCTAGCTTCATAGGCTAATGCTCTCAAGCACTATTCATGCTTCTGAAGAAGATGATAGGCCACTGTCTTGTGAACTTTTTAAAAGTGAGAGAAATAGTCTCAGGAGCCCCCATGGTCTTCATCTTATATTTCACTGACCAGGATTGTGTCACATGCCATTCTTAAACCAACCCAAGTGAAAGGGAATGGAACTACCCATCATTGGCTTAGATTAATCAAGATTCTTCCTCTGTGTGAGAGGAGTACATGGGTAGTAGTTTAATCTAGGTTCCACTGAATTTCTTTAGCAAGTTAGAATGGCTATTGGGTAGGCAACCATGGAGTCTATCAAGTAATAAAACTGATGATCTTAGACTCATGGCAGTTGGTTGCAAGATGGAAAAAGAGTAGAAAAGTAGGGGTAGTAGTGCATAGCCATATCTATACTGAGATCAGCCAGCAAGCCAGTCATGAATGGTATATACATCTATGTGTGCTGGACTTTCCAAACTCCTTGACTGGTTAATGTTAGGGTGATCATACTGTTTCTTGACATTGTGTCTCACCAAAATAGGAGATGCTTGACATTAAAAACATGTTTACAGCAACAGATTATTTCGTCTTCAGCATAACATCTTTTTCTGTACTGCTTATTCAACACAATTTTGTATCAGATTTTGCCAGATCAATCTACATTTTAATGCAGAATAAACATCCAGTCTAGAAATCAAGTCTGTTCAGAGACCAGTGAAACATGTCCACAGTGTACTATTAAGGTGCCATGCTGTCAGATTTGAAAGGATCCTGCTGGCAAAAATAATCTATAAACCACGTTTCCCTATTTCACTTTATTATATTGGTAAAACTCCATTGGCTATTATTTTCCTCTGTCTGCGTCCAAACACTGATTTACTGATGTGGAACTGGACTAATCAGTGACCTTTCAAGTACATCCTACATCCCACCCTGAAGTAGCAAAGCAATTCAAGGACACACTTATGGTTATTATGTACAGATCTCTTTTTTCTCCCTCAGCTTCTTTCAAAACACATGCTCTTTTATATCAAACATGCTGGTAAGTACACTCTAAATAGGTTTGAAAATAGGTTAAAACATATCACCCTAATGTCACGTAATGCATGTGCAAACGTACAGCCATGCCATTTTGATCATTCTGCACAAATGCCACAGAAATTGACTGTTAAGGATTAACTGAGCTCCCACTACATCTGAGGGACCTCTTCAGACCATAGAATTAAGAAGCTTTCCTTACCAACAGAGTGAAATTCTCAGGAAGAGTCAAAGTGCTTAAAAATAGTATAAACCTTTTGATCATACAGGGTTTTCTGAGAGATACAAATAATGTTTCAAGGGAAAACAGATCAGAAATACAAAAGAAATAAGAATACCAAATTATTAAGGAGGCCATTTTAAAGCTCCATAAATTCTGATCTATCCTGTACTAGGCAGTTTTTTAAGAATTGCTTGGCAGAAGTTTTTTTTTTTTAATTTTATTCATTTATTTTGAGAGAGAGAGAGAGAGAAAGAGAGAGAGAATGACAGAGAGAGAGAGCATGAGCAGGGGGAGGAGCACAGAGAGAGCAGAAGAGAGAATCCCAAGCAGGTTCCATGCTGTCAGTGTGGAGTTTGATGTGAGGTTTGATTTTACGAACCATGAGCTCATGACCTGAGCCAAGAGTCAGACACTTAACTGCTTAACCAACTGAGCCGCTCAGGTGCCCCTGTTTTGTTTTTGCGTGTGTGTGTGTGTGTGTGTGTGTGTGTGGGCACGTGTGTGAGGCTGTCAAGATTCCATTTTCAGATTGACCAAAAAGCTTCCAATTTTGGAAGCTTTTATGTCATTAGATTAGCATAATGAGCCACTTTAAGATTATGAGATATTTTTGAAGTAGTAGCTGTCCCTGGAAACCATGAACAAATGTACAAATCATCAGTGTAAAGGTGATGTAAAGGAAATGAAACAAATCTCAACTCAGCTTTCTTTGATCTGGCAAGAAAAGAAGAATCTTGGGGACCTTTTTGGCAATTTTAGGGAATGTCCACACATGTTAACAGTGAGGATGTTTTCATGTGGGTTATTCCTAACCTCTCCTTACCCAGCTGTCTTCAGAACCAGGGTCTCTGTGGTCAGCAATTTACCTTGTCTTGTGGACAAGGTTATGGAGAGGAAAATATATGTCTCATCCACAACCATTTCTCCTTCCAGATCTATGGAATATTTTACTAAATATTAATTATGTCCTGTCACTCCCCTATCTCCTCAAGTTAAGAGGAGACCTCAGAATCCTTCTTTGGGATGGGCTCGAAGGGACTGGGGATTGACTCAAAGACTTTGCTTTATGATTGTTATTTTTGTCATCTTTATCATTAGTCATACTGTATAATAATAAGTAAGCTGTTTTGGGTCTCTCTTTTATGTTCTCTTTCCCACCCACTGTTTGTTATAGAGTGGTTGTTGGAAACCCTTTATAAAATTCTCACACTATATTTTTACATTTGCTGTTGATTTTACTTTAAATCATTAACTTTGCTCAGTTAAAAAAAAATCTCTAATTTAGTTTCCCCCATTGACATCTTTGTCCTGCTCTCAAATATCCATGGCTTCTTATTGAAATGTTTTTACTTTTCTGCAAGGAAATACGTCCAACTCACTGAGCACTGTTCTTCTGGACAAAGCTCCATTTCTCTCCCTTTGGTGTCCTTTTGTGTCCCTTTTTGGCCCTGAGGTTCTCCTTGTCCAAAGACCGAAACCTCTGGTTCAGAGGAAGACACACAGCCTAGGAATAGCATAAAAGACTCCACAGAAGAGTTTAATTTGGGTAAGAAGGACTGGATAGAGTTTTGCTGGGAATTCAGGCAGGTTGACATAAGAGGCATCATGAAAAAGGAAAAGCAATCTGTGGCCCACCTGCTATTTGCCTATAAAATATTCATTATGACCCTTCTATCTTATGACAAGCTTAATTTGCTTTTGGGATATTATGTGCCCAGCTAAAGTGACATCTTCTACAACTGCCTCTGGGGGTCCTGGAACCTTGATGACATCACTGAGCTGCAACACAAGCTCTTGCTTGGCAACCTCTATACTACTTACTGTGTGAGATAAATAAACCTCTTAATTATTTAAGTCCCTGCAGCACTATTTCTTTTCCTCAGGGTTGAATGCCATCCTAATAGAGCAGGATTTCTGCTGACCTCAGCACTATTGACATTTTGAATTGAATCTTTGTCCTGCGGGGTGGGGGGTGGAGGGTTGTATTGTACACTGTAGGACATTTAGTAGCATCTCTAACCCCTATCCACTCAATGACTAGTCGTGACAACCAAAAATGTTTCCCAACATTGCCAGATGTCCCCAGGCAAGAGAGGGAGCAAAATCACTGTAATTCCTGGAGACAGAACCTCCAAAGGCCTGGATATATGAATCTATGTACCTCAGTGGTTTTGAGTGTATGGTGCTTTTATTCAAATGTATCAGTCTTTGCAGTGCAGCTTCTAGTTTCCTTTTTATAGCATTCCCCTCTTGAATGGTTTTAGCTCTTCTGTGGCATTTACAAGCTAAGCACTGTCTTTCCAATCACTGCATTTTCCCTTGTCAATTACTGTTGGCTCGCTCTTAAATTTCACATAACTGCTCAATTTAACTAAAACAAAAAGATTCTGCTTTTCCCTTCCCCTGAGATACTTTTCTGTTAATTATTTATATTTAATTTGTTAGTAGTCTGGAATTCAATTATTAAACCATGAGGAATTATTTCTATTTTATAAATAATATTTAATATTTATTTGTGAATGTCCAAAATATCAACTACATACATTAAAATTGCATAACATCATCTCCAAGACGTTAGCTCCACACCTTGTTTAATTTCTTGACATAATTCCTATTCCTAATTCTCTCTTTCTATTGTTAATAACAACAGATACATTTATTTTATGGTGGAAGCAGGAAAGAGAGGATAAGATGAACCTGAGATTACCTGTGTTCTACCTGTGTGGTGGAGAATGCATGTACATGCCTTTGTGGCAGATGGCATCTTTGGGCACATGCTGCCCTGTACCAGGACACCAGCGTGGTGAACTACTCAGTCCCCTCAGCCTGTACCTGGCACATTAAATGTCCAGCACAGATATAATGGCTTAAGGGAACAGGACATGATTAGTAGCAGATGAGGTTCTTGAAGGCCATTCTTGCTTTTGTTAACACTGAGAAAGAGGTTTCAGAGCAATGCTTCAACACGTTGCCCAACAAAAGAAGCACCTCTGGTTAGGATTAGCTCCTATATGTTGGTTTCCAGAGTTCAGGAAGTTGGGCATCAACTGTATCCCAATTTGATATTTTTAAAATTATAGACACAGCCTCCAGATAAGGGAAGGAGTAGTCTATCACCTCTACATGTCATTACTAGGCTCCCAGTTTTACAAGACAAAACATCTGCAAGTTTAATTGCTCCTCAAAATTATCCTTTTCCTCTCCATGGTCTTTGTAATTGAAAACAGAAATCCCTTCTCAGTGCTAAGAGTCCTCCTTGTTAAGTTATACCAAATGGATACACAGGTTTGTTTCTAGTGAAATTAAGGATTTTCTGTCTTTGAGCTCAATTCTGATACCTAAAACCCATGCTAATTATAGTAGTTGATAAAATAATATATACTTTTTTGGAGTGCCATCTGAAAGCATAAAGATAATGCCCTTGGGAAATTGTAGCAATCAAAGCATAGTCTGTGAGCCTCTGGTTACATGTTTCTTATTAAATAGGAAAACAATAGAAATGTCAAAATAATAATAAATCCAAATAGTTCAAAGTCTCATATCTATAGACTAAGATGAAAAAGCATATTGACAGGATATACTGCTCTTGAAATATAGAAAGAAAAATCTGGCGGGGTTACAGAAGTGATGGTCTATGGTGTCCTTATTTCAGAAACAAGAGGTATGTAGAAACAAGTCTGCAATAACTCTTTTACTGCAAGGTGGAGAGAGCACTGGGGAAGTGGATCTTTTATGCCAAGTAATGGTTCTTTTACAAGGCAAGGTTCTTTTACTTTTGGGGCCTGGATTCTCTGAAGGAGGGTTAGAAAGTGCTGTTTAAGTTTTTGTTGTTTGTTTCATAAACAAAATTAGAACCGTGCGCTTGATCAACCCAAGTCTGAAACAAATTTAGTTCAGTTTGTGAAGAAGTTTGGGGAGCCAGTTAGAAGTCAGCAGGCATGAGAGCTGGTGTCCCAAGGCAAGGGTGGCCTGTGGCACAGAGTTTCAAGGGTTACCCACCCACAGACATTGGCCAGCGAGGTTACTTTAGTCAGGTTACTCAACCTCTCGAAACATCAATTTCCTAATTGTTTTAATTTCCTTATTGTTTTAATAAACAATAAGATTGTGGAGGTAATGCACCTGAATTTTGAGAGCCATCCATTCATTCCCACCTATAGCAGTTCAGAACCTTCTTTTGGAATCCACTCTAAAGAGCGATTGACCAACACTCCCGTGAGGTTTCCTCATTCACTCAGATGGTTTCTGAGATTCTGAGATTCACTCAAAATCTGGAAACAGATCTGTACCGGAGATTTTCAAGCAGCTGTGGAAGAGGTGGTTTGGGACAGCAAGTTGCTTCTCACCTATCTTGTAGGGCCCTGGGATGAGGACAAGGAATGCAAATGTGGCAGGCTCACTGTGTGGTTCCAGCCCTGAAAGCGAGGTCAGGACAGGAAACAATAGTGTTTTTCTAAGATGCTCTAGAGCTAGAGCTATATTCCAGTGGGACACAGATGACATGGCTTCTCTGACAAGGGACATCCAGAGAGTAACCTGGGGCCACTCCAATGCCCAGCCCATTCACTCCTGAGCAATTAGTTTCTATGTGTGGGCAGAGGCTGGAATATAGGCTTGCTTGGTTTAGGACAAGCCCTGGAGAAGGACTCCTAACTCCTCTCTCTCAAGGGAGACAAGGATGCAACACATTCTCCTTCTTCACTCACCTTTCTCCTTCCAGCCCCAAGTCTTGTTTTAACTGTAACAGCTATATGACTCTTAAAAATACTAATATGAATATTCCTTAAAAAAAAAAAACAATTCTGTATGCTAGGCATTGCGCTAGTGACTTTACAAACCTTTAGCTCCTTTCCTCCTAACAGCTACCCTGTCAGGTCAATGTCATTATTCTCATTTAAGATGTGGAAGCTGAGGCTCAGCATGTTAGGTGGGAGCTTGTTCCTAAATGACAGGCAGGATTCCATCCCAGGTTCTCACCACAGGTCTGTTTGGTTCCAAAGCTTGTCCTTTTTCTTTCTTAACTTGACAGTGCATCTAATTATACTTATTTATTGACCTGCTTATTATGTGTCTCTACCATGCAACACAATGATGTCCTTGTGCATACGGGTACATGCACGTACACATAAAAAATTTAATATGCTAGATTTGATTCTGTGTTATTTAATTTTAACACCTTCACTCATGCTTATTCAGATTATCATCTTGTTTATATATTTTGAACTTAAAAATCGGGATATATTCATCAACAAAGGAGTTTCCTTTTTCTTCTCATTTGTGAATGCATGTATCTGAGGAGGCAGCAACCGGGAAGAAAATCTGAAATTGAGGCTGTCTCAGAAAATCTGGGACAAATAAACAGTTACTGTCAACTGTCAATTTAAAAAGTACTAAAAGGACGGTTGTCAGCCATCATGGCTATTTGCTTAAGAACTGTGCAAAACACAATTCCTCTTTTCCTCTCTTTCATTTATCTATTTTTTTCCTAAAGGAAAGTGTTTATGTGTTTTCTTCCTTAGAAATAAAAGTCAGGAGAAAAGGGACAATTAACCATCAAGAAGAATGAGTCAGGGTTGATAAAGACATGGAGAAGCCAAGGACATGGGTGGTCGTTTCTCCCAGAACTCTCATGCAGAGGGCAAGACATCTGCAGACACATCAGGACCATTGGGGGTGATGAATGGCAGGCACTGGGCTGGGAGAACTTCAGGCACAGAAATCAAATAGTTTCCTTATAAAGCAAAACAAAACAACAAGAAAATTAATGGCTTATTGAAAACAAAGGCACAATCTGGTGACTGCTTTTAGGAAGGCCTCTCCCCTCAGCTCAGGGCAAACCAGAAAATCCAATGGGAAATTTTTATCATTTAATGGCAGGAAGGGGCCATTAGCATCCAATATGCCAAGAGGCACACCAAACAGAAATATTCCTCAGATTTGTAATTAACTCTTCAAAATGCTAAGTCTGCTAAAAAAAAAAAAAAAAGCCCCTTACAGTTTAATGGTGGGAGCAGTGCTTTTTTTTAATGCATAACTTATCAAGATCTACCAGGCACTGAGAAACTCTCCAGCCAATTAACATCCCTGGAAACTGTTTTAGTAAAGGAAGGCGAAATGGGCAGTTTAATTACATAGGCGTATGTGCCCTTATTTCTCTAATTTCTCAATTAACAGGTCTGCAAATAGCTTGAAGGAGAATAATTCAGTAGCCAAACATCCCAGCAGGAGACTCTAAACCTGTTAGTGACAACTTTTTTTTTCTTTAAAAATAAATGTAAGTTGTGCCTATTGCTTTCCAAGTAGAAAATTATTCCCCTGTACAAATGGGCCTTTGATAGAAAACTACTGGGAATAGAGCAGTATTTAAAGTGATCTCCATGGGAGACTGTTTTTGGACTTACCTGCAATTCAGGGGGAAATATGTGGTCATGGGGGAACACTGATGTGCAGGGACCTATAGAATGACTGGATATGCATGCTTTACTAATGAAGAAGCAGACAAGATCAATCACTGATTTCATAACGCGATATGAGGATTAGAAATACTGAGGCACTAATTCTTGTCTTCTCAAGACATAAAGGCTGCTTCAGTTCTTTGTTTTTGTTTTTTTGGTTTTTTTTTTAAGTTTATTTATTTTTTGAAAGAAAGAGACAGAGAGAGAAGGAACAGGGAGAGGGGCAGTGAGAAAGGGGAACAGAGGATCCCAAGCAGGCTCTGTGCTGACAGCAGAGAGCCCTATGTGGGGCTCAAACTCATGAACCATGAGATCATGACCTGAACTGAAGTTGGACACTTAACCCACTGAGCCACCCAGGTCCCCCTGCTTCGGTTCTTTGGAGTGCAGAGATAGCCTTCAAGTGGGGACTCTGCTAAAGGAGATTTTCACATTGTTCTATTTTTCTCTGTAACCCTATGTTTAAGATTCTGTGCAATCTTGACAAAAATAAACCTTATGATTTCATGCCTTTATTTCACTGGCAAATCGGAGATCATTTTTTTGGTGGCAATATGCCATTATCAATCGATTTATCTTTCTGTAATTTTACAATAGCAGTGTCACAGTTGCAAAATAGGTAATCCCATCAGTGGGTATTACAGTTGCCCTTAGGTTAGATCTAATAACCAGTAGGTTTAGCTCAGTAAGTACTTGCAAGATCCTATCACTGTGTGGAGAAGAGGGAATGCTAGTGCACCGTTGATGGAATATAAATTGGTGGAGCTTCTATGGAAAACAGTATGGAAATTCCTCAAAAAGTTAAAAATAGAACTACTGTATGATGTGGCAGTCCCACCTCTGGGTATGTATCTGAAGGAAATAAAGTCAGTATTTTGAAGAGACCTATGCATCCTCATGTTCACTGTAGCATTATTCATAATATCCAGACATGGAAGTAACCCAAGTGTCCATTGATGGGTGAGTGGATAATGGCAATGTGAGATAGATATACATAGCCCCTCACAATGGAATATTATTCAGCCATAAAAAAGGATGAAATCCTGACATATGGGACAACATGAATGGACCTTGAGGGAATTATATGAAGTGAAGTAGACAGAGAAAGACAAATACTGTGTGTCTCACTTATGTGTATAATCTGGAAAAAGAAAAAGCCAAATTCATTGAAACAGAGAGTAAAATGGATTTGCCAGGGGCTGGGGGACAGGTGGAAATGGGGGAGATGTTGGTCAAAGTGTACAAACTTCCAGTTATGAGATGAATAAATTCTGGAGATCTAATATGTAGCTTGGTGACTATAGTTAACTATTGTATTATACACTTGAACATTGTTAAGACAGTAAATCTTAAATGTTCTTACCTTGTAAGTATATGAGGTGATGGATAGATTAACATTATTGTGTAATTGTTTTATAATATATACATACATCAAATAATCACCCTATACTTACACAATGTTATATGTTATATATCCATTATATCTCAGTTAAGCTGGAAAAAAGAGATCCTATCATGGGATTTATCCCACACTTTAACCTTCCACCAAATCAATCATTCCCCCTAGCCTGGGTGAACCGTGGTTGAGGTACAGAGCTTCATGTGGGGTTAGTAATAGAGGTCTATCCCTTTCAGCCCCTATTCAGAACACACTCATAGAAATCTGATGGGGTTTACTGTTTCTTCCAGAAAGGGCCCTGAAAAGTAAAATTTCATTAGTCCAGGGCAACTGGGATATCTGTCTTTTCAGCTTTCCCTGTAGACCTGGGTCATGAGGCTGGTGAGTAGAAGCCAAGGGATATAGGCTGAGAGTTAGAAGGCAGCTCAGAGACTTTGGCTACACAACACTTAGTGGAGTGTGTCTGGCTTCTTCCAACTCAGGATTTCCTCCTGTGGCCTAGATTCTAGCTATTCAGATGCCTAAAGCAAGTGGTAAATCACTGTCTAATGCTAGGGGCCTCAGAAGCAAATCATAGGCCAGCTTAAAAGGGCTGTGGGTTTTTAAGCTCACTTGTTAGTCACTAGTAGTAACTTGGAATACTTACTGCATCTCCAGGCCAA
Organism: Prionailurus bengalensis; assembly: GCF_016509475.1. Lineage (NCBI taxonomy): Eukaryota > Metazoa > Chordata > Mammalia > Carnivora > Felidae > Prionailurus > Prionailurus bengalensis. The sequence goes on from NC_057348.1 coordinate 115,778,772, forward strand.
ACCATGAAAGCTTATTGAAGCTGTAATATAACTGAAATACAATATAATAAAATAAAGTTTTTGATTTATCTTAAATCCTTGTGCTTGAGAAAAATCTAGTCTACCTAGAAAGGTAGAGAAGGACTTCATAGTTCCTAAAAATGGCCTCCAGAACTCTGTTCCTCCTTATATCCAAGGACACATCAAAACATCCAGTTTCCTTTTCCTTTAGATTTGTATCTTTACTCCCAGCAGATTTATATCATTCATTGTAAGAGCTGAGGGTTTCCCTCCCACTCATAAATGGAACAAAGAAAGGGAGAGGGGAAGGAGGAAGAAAGAAAGAGAATAAGAAAGGAGATGAAAGAGGGGGTATCTTGAGATGGAATTACCTACAGGTAGCAGTAGAAAAAAGAAAAGAAACTTGCACACCGTTGCTGTCTGTAGAGCAGGGCAGGGAGCCAAGTGGTCCTAGTATGGTGGGAGATGGAGATGGCTATGAAAATACCTTCCATCCCACATGCTCTTCTCCAATGTGACCTTGCCACTCTCCCATTGAGAGGAAGAAGTTGAGGCTTCTTCCCCAGGAATTCTGATGGGCTTATGATTCACTTGTCAATAATAGAACACAGGTAAAGTGATGCTACATGACTTTCAAGAGTCGATCATAAAAGGTGATGCAACTTCTGCCTTGCCTACTGGGATGCTCACTTTTGGAGCCCAACTGTGTTGAGGATGTCATGTTGTGAGGAAGCCCAGGCCACAAGGAGAAGCCACAGGTAGGCACCCCTGTCTATGGCCCCCATTCAAGCACTGGACATGTGAATGAAGAAGCCTCCAGATGAGCCCTGCCCTCCTCCATCACCGAGTCACCCCAAGATATTCAGGTCTTCAGCTGAGGCCCCAGACATCATGGAGCAGAATCAAACTGTCTCTGCCATCCCTTTCCTGAACTCTTGACCAAACAGAATTGTGACTGTCATTTTACACCATCAAGTTTGGGGTCATTTGCAGCAAAAATAATTGGAACAAATAGCATTTGCCATTCTTATTTCAAACAATTGCCTCTCCTGCTATTTCTAACACTGTTTTCAAACCTAGGCTTATAATACCCTTGCATAAGAGGAGCAACTGAAAGTGTGCTCAAGCAAAACCTTCTGGCCCTTGGGAGAGTTGACTCATTATCATCTAATGGCAAAGCCCTCTGGATACCTAAACTTCTCAACTCCTTGATGAAATAATGTCTTATCTATGCAAAGCAGGTATTTATGGGTACGATGAAAGACCTGCACAATTCACAAATGAGAAGGAACACAAGTCAGAGCCGGAGTTGGCAAAGATTTTGAACCACTCCAGCCCACCAGCCTTTCAGCCCATTCTCAGTTCCAAGTGCATTGACAGTCTGCTTGAATCCACCAATAAGCCCTCACTCCTCCACCAAGAGAGCCTGTTTTACCTTTGGACATTTCCGACTGATAAAATAGTAGTGTTCCCTTCCCTGAACCCAGGCTGTTTCCTTATGGTTTGCACACTTTGGACTTTTTAATTTACTTTATAAGCCCAAGTCTCATCTCTTTTTTTCTCAAAAATTTAGCAGAGAATGAATAGAGACTGTTAGAATCAAATTGTTTTGTGTAGTCAGCATTTAAATGTTGTATACACAGACCCCTTCACTCTCCCCAACAATTTTAACCATTATAAAATGTGCAATTCACTGGCATTTAGTACATTCACAATGTACAACCATCACCTCTATCAGGTTTCAACATGTGGACTTTTAAACTTACTCTTTCTCTACTGCCTTCTTCATTAAGCTTCTTATCTTTTAGAGTTCCTCTGGATAAGAAGCATAATGAAGAGCACATGTTGAGCTCCCACTTCAGGATCCTCATCCTTCCAGTTGAGAAGGAAACAGAATCGTTGGAAGGATCTGTATCAGGTGACTGGGTTTAGGTCTTCCACTCAGAGTCCTTTCTTTTCTCCATTTGAAGGGTCAAAGTGGGCATGATTACTTTCTTTATGAAGACTGTGTATGGGTGTTTTGCATTTGTACTAATTTTAGTATCTGAGTATTTGAAGCAGCAAAAAAGAGTAGTGAAGAAGGCAGGCATAGATTGGCCCATGGAATATCTACAGGTGTCTGAGGTTTGATACAAATTTCCAGTCACCAGCCGCCTATTACTCCATACGCCTCCTAGGAAATCTATCTGGAGGCCAAAAGAGAGCTCTGGTGGACCCAAGAAATGATTTGGAACCAGTGAAAATTAAATCTGCCTTTAACACACTCTGAAATATTAGAGGAAGAAAAGAACTTGAGGATCGTTTAGTCCAACCTACTCATTTTACAAATGAAGAAACTGAGACCCAGAGAGGCAAATTTAATTATTCATAATCCCACAACTAGTTAGTGACAGAGCAAGAACAGGAGGTCTTGTCAGTCCACAGGTCGTGGGGCTTTGGAAGCAGACAGATCTAGAGTCAGTCCTGGTTTTATCACTTATCAGTATAATAGTCCTACAAGCCAGTAACTAAATTCTGGCTGTTTAACCAAAATAAATGAAAAAGACCTGTACAAAAATGTTTATGGCAACATTATTCAAAGTATCCCCCGAAGATAACTATCTAAATAGCTATTAACAGAACAGTGGATAGACAAAAATTGTGGTGTGTTCAAACAACAGAATACTACACAGAAGTAACTGGTGATACAGAAATATGAATGAATCTCAAAGACATGATGTTGAACAAAAGAAGCAAGCTACAAAAGAATACATACTTACTGTGTCATTCTACTTACATGTTCAAGAATAGTCAATTTCTGGGGCGCCTGGGTGGCTCAGTCGGTTAAGCATCTGACTCTTGATTTCAGCTCAGCTCATGATCTCACTATGAGTTTGAGCCCTGGTCATGCTCTTACAGGTCATGAGTTCAAGTCCCACTTCAGGCTCTGTGCTGACAGAGCAGAGCCTGCTTGGGATTCTCTCTCTCTCTCTCTCTCTCTCTCTCTCTCTCTCTCTCCTTTTCTTTCTTTCCCTCCCCCACTCATCTGCATGCACTCTCTTTCTCTCAAAATAAATAAATAAACTTAAAAAAAAAATGAATAGTCAACATGTGTGTTTGATTACTGTAGGAATACACAAACAGTGATTGCCTATAAGGGGACGGGGATTGACTGGAAGTGGGGCACAGGGAATTTTCTGGGCTGAGGCAGTGGTTATATGTGTGTACACATTTATCAAAAATGAACTGACTTTGCACATAAGATAATGCCTCCCATTCTATGTCAATTTTACTTCAATTTGAAAAGTATATTTATTTTTTAAAAACATACAAATGCAATAGACGTTTTCTTTTAATTATGAGAAAATACTATGATCAGTTCTATGCCAATAAATATGAAAACTTAGATAAAATGGTGAATTTTCTAAAAAATTCAAAATAACCAAAATTTTCTTAAGAAAAAAATAGACACCTGAATTAACCAAATACCATGGACAAAACCTAATCAGTCCAAATCTCCCCTTGCTCCTCCCCAAATACTCGAGGTAAATATAGAAATGAGTTTGACCAAACCACAAAAGTAACTGTACAAAGCAGTTGACCCTTGAACAACATGGGGGTTAGGGGAACCAGCCTCCCTTGCAATTGAAAATAACTTTCAGCCCCCCTCAAATTTAACAATGAATAGCCTACTCTTGCAAAAAAGCCTTACTGATAACAGTTGGTTGACACATATTTTGTTGTGTTATATGTATTCTATACTTTATTTTTACAATAAAGTAAGCTGGAGAAAATGTTATTAAGAAAATCATAAGGAAGAGAAAATACATTTGCAGTACTGTACTGTATTTATAAATGTAAAAACAAAAGTCATGTATAAGTGCCCCTGCACCTTTCAAACCTGTGTTGTTCAAAGGTCACCTGTAAATCAGGGAATTTAAGAAGAAGAAATCATTACCTAACCAATTTCATAAGGCTAATAAAATTATGACAAGGACATGACAAGGAAAGAAAATTACAGATCTAACATAACTTAAAAGAATATATGAAAAATTTATAGGTAAAATAGTAGTTAAGTTCAGAAAGGTATTCTAAAAATTATCAACATTGCTGCACAGAGGGCAAAATGATGGCCTTTTCAATAAATGAAGCTGGACTAATTTGATAGCATGTAAAAAAAAACACCTTGATTTTTCACATTGTACTCAAAAGTCATTTTCAGATGAAGTCAGCATAGTGGTTACATTTCAGGAGTGTGATTTCTGGAAAAGGTCATGAGAAATACTCCTGGAATGCTAATATTGTTTTCTATCTTTATTCCTCTTCTGGTTATTTAGGGACATTTGCTTTGTAAATATGCATCAATGTATGGTGCATTGCTATTAAAATTATTAAAATCTGGGGATTGCACATACGCTTTGTTATTATACTTTGCACTTTCCTTTATGCTTGAAAATCGTTATAAAAATAGTTCTTATCGGTCCATATGTGCTAGGCAGTATAAGGAAAACTAGGGTGATGACTGCCATAGATGGGTTGGGTAATGGGCACATCTGTCCTCTGCAGCCTCTGGAGAGAAAAATCACTTATTTGACTGATATTTTTAAACTCAACATCTGGTCATGTCATCCCTCATTTGTAGGCTTTCCATTGCTTACAGAAGAAAATTCAAAACTCCCCAGCAATATATATGAAGGCATTTGTTTTCCAGTAGTCTAAAGTCCCAGATGTGTCTGCCTCCTTCAGTGTCACACTCCCCCACCCTAATCCACGCCTCTCCACTGAATGGGTCAGTCATGTGGAAATGCTCCAAGGGGTTTTCTTTCCTCTGCATCTTTGTTGTCCTCTGTATCTAATAATCCCCTCACCTTCACCTCAGTGCATTAGGCCACCACAAGGCTTTTAAAGACTCATTCAGATGTCTCTCTTTCTCTGAGGTCTTTCTTTTTTTTTTTTTTTTAATTTTTTTTTTTCAACGTTTATTTATTTTTGGGAGAGAGACAGAGCATGAACGGGGGAGGGACAGAGAGAGAGGGAGACACAGAATCAGAAACAGGCTCCAGGCTCTGAGCCATCAGCCCAGAGCCTGACGCGGGGCTCGAACTCACGGACCGTGGATCGTGACCTGGCTGAAGTCGGACGCTTAACCGACTGCGCCACCCAGGCGCCCCTCTGAGGTCTTTCTTGATACACTCCAACAGAGCAGAGCTTTCATTTCTTTATATTACCCCTTTGCTTTATAGTTGCAATGGTTTATGTGGTTTTTTTTTAATTAGTTTTATATGTAATCCATAAGCAACACATTTAATCCTTTTTCAAAAGGAAACCATTTCCAATAAGGTTAAAGTCTTCTTTGACCAACACTCCTAATCCACATTCCGTCCCCCTCCCATGTGCCCAGAGGGCTGAGTGTGTTCCTGGGGACTTGCCTCCAAGACTATATGTCTTAGAGATCTGTGTTGTTACATGTATAAATAGATCCTTCCTGTTAACTGCTGCAACAAATTCCATTGTATGTATACACCATATTTTCCTTAGGAATTATTCTATTGATGGACATTTGGGTTGTTTCCAACTTTTTCCAGCCCAACAACACTACAGTAAACATTTTGTGCCTATATTTTTCATTCATGTGAGTGGGAAAAAAAAACTCTCTGAATGATACCGTAAGAGAAGTAGGCATTAAGCGTATAATAATCAGATGATTTTGAGGAGGAGATATGGTGAGACTGCAGCTTTTAAGGGGTCACACCCATGCCACAGAATCTAACAAACTAATGACAGCACCTGACCTTGGCAAGGACAGTGTGTAAAGCAACCTGCTGTGGCCGGCGAGGCAGGTCTTAATGTTCCTGGTTGTGTGCTGGTACCTGGAACGTCACCCCTGTTCTTCGTGGCTCTAAGGCTGGTCATGAATTCCAAGAACAAATGGACATGAGCGGATGTTTTCTCAAATGTTCTGTGATTATTTTACCCTTCCCAGTTACTTTGTAAACATTTAAAAAATATATTACCCTGATGGAAGCAGCCTATTTCTGATGTAGGAGCTGCATCCGGGTCTGGGAGATGGCACACAGGGAGAGGGTACAACGTGCTCAATGAGCACAGCCAGGTACACATTTGGCTTTTGTCAAATAAGGGAGTCAGGGTAATAGAAAGGCTCACGTGCCCCTGGTCTGAGAGTTTTGGGGTCCAACTGTTAAACCCTCTTTTATGAAGTTGGCATTATTGACATTTTGGCCAGATAATTCTTTGTTGTGGGGTGCTGTCCTGTGTATTGTAGGATGTTTAGCAGCAACCCTGGCCTCCTCAGTGGATTCCAATAACATTCCCCCAGTTATGACAACCAAAAATGTGTCCAGACACTGCTTGATGTCTCCTGGAGACAAAATTGCCCCCGGTTGAGAACTACTGCCTTAACTCTACTTTCCTGATTCCTTCAAAACATTACTTTAAACTCCTTTGAAAGGGGCACCTAGGTGGCTCAGTTGGTTGAGCACCTGACTTCAGCTCAGGTCATGATCTCAAAGTCCATGAGTTCAAGCCCCACATCGAGATCTGTGCTGACAGCTCAGAGCCTAGAGCCTGCTTCAGATTCTGTCTCCCTCTCTTTCTGTGCCTCCCCCACTTGCACTCTCTCTCTCTCTCTCTCAAAAATAAATAAACATTAAAAAAATAATAATAATAAATAAAATCCTTTGAAAATCTAACATTCGTATTTTCATATTGACCAGCATCTGTTTAAAAGGTTTGTTTTACAACAAGCTTCTTAGCCATATGTTGGATGGCACAGGCTTTCCCATGTACCAACAATGGGCAATGTTTGGGAGAGAAGTACGTGCCTGGCTCTGTACTAAGTGCTTTGCACTTGTGTTATTTAATCCACAAAACAGCCCATTGAGTAGGTACTATTCTTATCCTCAGTTTTCATTTGAGATATTAAAGCATGGGGAAGTTAAGCGACTTGCCTCAGGCTACACAAAGCTTGTAAGTAGTGGAGTCTAGATGTAAATACCCAAGTTTTGACTCCAGGACCCATTCCAAACCATCACAGGGCACTGTCTTTTCTGCCGTTGGAGAGATTGGGAGATTTTGTAGCTATCTAGGATTGAGTGACATCTTAACTTCTATGTTAGAGGCAATTTAAACAGAGAGATAACCTTTCCATTCATTCAGAAAAATTCATTGAATGTCTACTTTGAACCAGGCACTTTGCTAGGTGCTGGGTTGTGAAGATTAGTAGAATGTGGCTTTTTGTTTCAGTGACCAATGGGAGAGACAGATAAAAACAAATAATACTAATGCCAGGTGATTACTGCCTCAATGAAGGTAGATCCAGAGTAGGAAAGCTGAGATACATACAGAGAGATGATTAACTTTATGACGATTTTAAGCACTAACTTTTAAGAATTTGTCCAGGTTCATATGGTGAATTTCAGGGCTAAAATGTAGGTTCCTGGCTTCCCAATCAAAGGCTCCAACTATTAAACCAGATATTCCTGCTTCTCATGACCAGTCCCTACAATTAACTCCATCCCTGCCTCACACCAGATTATTTCCTATGTTGAGGAGGCTGCTCCGGTATTATCCAACCATAGTATAATCAAGTTAGGAGCTATCACCATTGCAAATTCCCCTCCAGGGAGGAGAAAAACAAAGGCTGCAGGAAATCTGTGGCCTTGAGACTGGAGGCAGCTGGGTGCCCTGGAGGAAGGGCCAGCAGGTAAGAGTAACAGCTGTGAGGGACACAGCAGGTTGTGGGTCTGTGGCAAGACAAGGGGTGAGATTAGGGGCCAAACACCTTGGCCTCCCTCCTTTCCTACTCATTGGCCTCCTGGATCCTCTATTTGGTGAACCCAATCAACAATCAGAAAGCGAGGGAGCCCAGGTGGCCCCCTATGTAGGTCCTCTTTCGAGGACCTCTTTCGGCTCACAGAGCAAGGCTGCCCAGGGAGAATGGTTGAGAGGTGCTGAGAATGAGGGCGGCCACAGGAGCAGCCACCTGTCTCAGGTAGGGAGGCGTGGGCATTGGCATTGGCAGAAAAGTTGCCAGAGATGTCTCTAGGTTCAGCCGAAAGTGAAGCATGGTTCAAGGTGGGAGTCCAGTGGTCACTGGTGCTGAAGGGCCTGAGCACTGAAGAGAGCAAAAGACACAGTGAGCAAGAGGAAATCAGAAAAATGGGGTTTTTCTAAAGGCAAGTCAGGAGGTAATGCTCAGGAACGCTTTCCCTGGAAATCCTGCAGCTCTGAGCTGTGCCTTGTAGGTGACTGATAAATTGGCTCCATTTGTGATTCAAAGTCAAGGACTCTATCAAGTGGCCTGGAAGGAAGCTGCCTGGCTGTGACTAGGCCTCAATCCTTGACATGGTGCCTCCTTATTTTTTATTGGGATTGAAATGGTGTTTATTGGACTTGCTCTCTTTAGGTGTGTCTCTCTGTAGTATTTTTATTTCGTATATTAAGTGCTGTCCCTTGTTGGAAGTTGGTATTTGGAAACTTAGAAGCCAAGAATTGACGGCTGTTTTTTTCTGCTTCTGTGATCACATCCTAACCTGAGAGAGTGTGAATATCTGATGATTGAATGGATGAAGGTCAAGAAGTAGAAGAAAATACTGTAGTTCCATGTGAATTTTAGTGTCTTTAAAAAAAAATCTCCATTGGGGCGCCTGGGTGGCGCAGTCGGTTGAGCGTCCGACTTCAGCCAGGTCACGATCTCGCGGTCCGGGAGTTCGAGCCCCGCGTCAGGCTCTGGGCTGATGGCTCAGAGCCTGGAGCCTGTTTCCGATTCTGTGTCTCCCTCTCTCTCTCTGCCCCTCCCCCGTTCATGCTCTGTCTCTCTCTGTCCCAAAAATGAATAAACGTTGAAAAAAATTAAAAAAAAAAAAAAAAAATCTCCATCAAAATGACATTGGGAATGTTGATAGGGATTGCTTTGGATAGGTTTGACATCTTAACAATATCAACTCTTTAGATCCATGACCACTAGATGTCTTTCCTTTTATTTGTGTCTGTTCTCTTTCACCAATGTTTCGTATTATTCAGTGTGTCTTTCTCGCCTTAAGTTTAAAATAAAAAAGGAAAAAGAAAATACTGTGAACAAAAAACATATATAAGTTAATATATCAAGCTATATATATTTTTTTCCAATGTTTATTTATTTTTGGGACAGAGAGAGACAGAGCATGAACGGGCGAGGGGCAGAGAGAGAGAGACACACACAGAATCGGAAACAGGCTCCAGGCTCCGAGCCATCAGCCCAGAGCCTGACGCGGGGCTCGAACTCCCGGACCGCGAGATCGTGACCTGGCTGAAGTCGGACGCTCAACCGACTGCGCCACCCAGGCGCCCCAATCAAGCTATATTTTTATTCCAAGGCTGTATTATTAGAGAGGTCGCAAGGAATTATGCTGGGAAAGCATCTTGTCCTAAGGCATTGTCTTATTTTTATCCAGCCCCCTCCCACACTGCAGCCAAAGTACACTTCTTCCTTCCCCTGTCTGCATGCTGAGCTTTTGTTTACAGTATCTACTGTGCTTAGGAGTTTCCCTGCCCCATCTCTCCTGTCTGTCAAGTTGTTACCCATCCCTCAAAGCCCAGCTCAAGGGCCCCTGTATAGGACACCTTCCTCAATCACTGCAGTCAATATATTGTGCCTCTACGGTCTCACTCTGTCCTTTAGCTTCATGTGATGGTTAGTTGTGTACATGTCTTTTCTCCCCCATAAGGTGTAAACTCCCTGAGACTGGGTCCCATCCTGTGACTTGTCTTATCTCTGATGAGGCTTTGACTCATGAAAGTACCCATTTGAGTCCTGAGGTAGCAAGCAACAGAAGCAGATTCTGGTTAGCTTAAGTAAAAAGTGGAATAATACTGGGTATCAAAGAATTAGCAGAACACATGAGCTACCAAGGCTCCAGAAGGGCAGCTCCAGGGCTCTGCATAGCAGCAGAGGTCACAGGCCTCCTTCTCCAGAGCCCCACTGGGAGCATGACTCCATTCCTGTGGCCCCAGGTTGTGTGAATTTCAGCTCACAGCTTAACATTCCTGGGAAGAAAAACTTTATTTTTCACTTTTGTAGGCCCAGTGCCTCCTGGATCATCTGTCATGCTGGCCACATGCACAGAGTCACTCAATATAGAGGACGTGGGGACCACCTTGGTGTATCCAGGGGTACAGCCAAGGGGAGATGGGTTGGAATTTCCAGACTTAAGCAGCTATTCCTGTAGGCACTGGCTGATTTATAATAGGTAATAGAAATGAATGATAAAACCAGGCACTTTCAGGGGTGCCTGGGTGGCTCAGTCAGTTAAATGTTTGGCTCTTGATTTCGGCTCAGGCCATGATCTTGCAGTTCGTGAGTTCAAGCCCCATGTGAGACTCTGAGATGACAGTGAGAAAGACCCTTGCCTGTGATCTAACCTAACTTCCTCATTGTAGAGAGATAGAGAGCCTCCCAGCTCTGTGCCCACCTGCTGCCCCAGACCTTAGGTTGTCCACTGATGTCAGTATTGCCTGTCTGGAATGGGACCTTATTTCTTTGTGCATCTCCTTCCACTCTGCCAGCTCTGGATATGGAGGTAGAAACAAGTGTGACTTCGTTGGAGTATATCAACTGGGATCAACTTGCTTGGCTCTTGTGAAGGGCCTGAAACTTCACCGGATCAAATTCTGTTTGGGAAAGTGGGTGCTGGCCCGCAGTAATTCTACCCAAGGGCTATGTCATCTCCAGCTCCTCTATGCCTCCCATCCCTGAAGCCTCCTGTTCTTCTTCCCTGGCTCCCCAGCTGCCTCCCCCACCTACAGCTGTGACCACCCAGCCCCTGGCCTCTACCCCAGGACCTCCCCTTCTCACTCCAATATAAAAGCTGCCATGAGAAGTTTGTGTTCCCTGACTCTAGCAGAACTCTCTTTAAGAAAACTTAACCTAACTCCAAAAACTTCATGTGCTTTGTAACAGTAATTATTTATCATTTCTTGTGGACAGTTTTCTATACCTTCATCCGGTCTGGGGCATGTGCTTTCTCCCCTTTTATGGCTTGATCAGAACTTTAAGACTTTCCTCCTGGCTCACTCTCCTCCTCTCATACAAATGGTGCCTGAAAGGAAATATATACGGTATTCTTAAATGATGTTGTCACCTCTCACTCCAAGGAAGAAAAATTGTGCTGAAAAAGCATTCACTGTTTATTCTGGGGAACAACTGGGGGCATTTGATAGCTGGCATTTTATTGGCCCCATTGGGAAGCTAATCATTTAATTTGATTTATTGAGTAGTTTTGTTGGTTATGCTTTGTTGTGTTTGGCCCATACGCTGAGAAGAGAGAAATGACAGCAGTTTCTTGGGTCGAACCACCTCTTAAGGCAGGTTTCTTAACCTCAGCACTGTTCACACTTTGGGGTGGATCATTCTTTGTTATGGGGCATCCTGTGTGTTGTGTGATATTCAGCAGCATCCCTGGCCTTGTCTCCCTGGATGCCAGTAGCACCCCTCCTCACTGTGACAACTCGAAATGTCCCCAGACATTACCAAATATCCCCTGGGGGCTAACATCACTCCTGATTGAAAACCACTGCCTTGGGGACATCTAATATGGATCATTCTGATGCCACATCATTGAACAACCTTCTATTTCATTTCAACATTTCCCAGTAGGGCTAGCCCTTAATTGAGGGATTGCCAATTATTTGTTATGACATGGCTACTTTAGCTGCATCTAAATCCTCCTAAAAATTAATACATGGGTGATCTAGCTTATAGATCTATCTATTGTTTGTGTCACTGAGGTGAGTTCCTCTTCCAGAGACTAATACACCATGAGGTCAAAAATTTTTTAAAGTTTCAAAATCTGTAAAACTGATCATCAAAACCTGCACTAAGGAATTTCGGCTGACCAACCTGAAACAGCAGTACAGCATAACTTGCTCTTATCCCCTGAGGAAGCAGAGCGGCTTAGGGAAAGAGACAGGAATGATTCCATATGTCTAAGTTAAAGAATACGGACATTCTGTCCTGACATAGCGTGGATTTCTGTAAAATAATGAGCTCATATGAGATTGCTAAATAGGGGGAAGATGACACTGTGACATGGGAGCAGTGTTAGTTATTGTGTGATTTTTTTTCCTTGCACAGGGAGTCAGAGGGGATCACACTATCAGTAAGAAGGAAAGAGCCCTCTGTTTGGCTGTAGGACTAGAAAAGCCCTTTCAGCTCTACAATCTCATGTTATAACAGAAACAGCCAGGGTCACAGGAAAAGAAATTATGCATGTATATATAAGAGGATTACACACATGTATGGGCCTTTACAAATTAACCAGTTTACAAATAATATCATCATTAAAACTGTTTCTATTTAGTTAAAATCAGTGATATCCCTCAAAAAACTCCTTGTTTTTGAGCCTATAAAGAGATGAATATCCTCCCTTTCTTATATTAAATTTTGTTTCTTCAAGTTGTTTTTTTTCCCTCTGAACATCAACAGATCCCACGAATCATTGTTCTAAATGCTGGATAAGTCTTAAATAGGTCAACTGTTGAGAGCAGGCCTCTTAATTTACAAGCTGATGGAGCATGTTCTGGTGTGTCCCATGTGACCACGTAGAGTGAGTATGACCTTGCTTCATGAGGTACAGTTTGAAAGACACGTGGAGTGACCTTATTGGGCAATTAGAACAGGTACTCAAGGGACAAGGGAACTGCCAATGATAGTTTCCAGTTCTGGAGTACTGACTACATGCCAGACACAGTGCTTCTGTAAATTAGGGTTCATTATCCCCATTTTATAGGAAACAGAGGCTCAAAAGGAGTAAGTTTCCCAAAGAATCCACACAGCATTTTCCAAGCTCTTAAAACTATATGCTGCCATTGGATGGTGGAAGATGTGCACACATGCATATGGGTATATACAAATGATGTGAATAGGTATAGAAGGCTGAAAAACACCATTGAAGCAGGGAATGCCATGGCAGATGAATAGGCACAATGATGTCCCCACATGAGGGTCCTGGTAAGCGTAAGTACTAGTGACTACAGGCTTTTCTACTTTTTCTGTCATTTAGGATATACGTAAAATTCAAGATAGCTCTGGCTCTTAGCCATTCATGCTTGGATGACAAGGAAGAGATGAACCATGCTGCTGTCTAAGCAATTGGTGCAGGAAGCAAGCATCACCGAGGAAATCAGAGCTTCTCTGGGAAAGGTAAGTTCATGTCTCTTCTCACTGCATGTATATTATCATGTGGACAGCTCCTGGTATCATAAGCATCTCAGTTTTACTGAGCATCATGTTTTTCTAAAATTATGATCCAGGTGGTGGCAATCTGTGGCCAAGATGTTGCCTGGAGTTGAGCGCAGGCACAATAGAGAAGTTTCAGACAGGCCAGTGGGTGCACATGTATTTCAGATGAAGGCATTGTCATCTGTGTCAGTATTTAAATAAATTCCTCCTGGTGCCTGAAACACTGCCTGGAGAGTGAACTCTTGATTAGCTGACATTCTGCTAACCAGAATTCTCTACAAACTGTCACTTCTGCACATCTGTTCTCCAAATGTGATTGATGGTTATGATGAAGATGCTGTAGGATTTCAGGGGGGATTTATAAATCACCTAAGGAAGTCTAAATGAGGTTTACAAACATGTTAGGGCTTAATTTACTTTTCTATGGGTTAAAATTCTTGAAAAATTGGTATTCTAGGAACAAAACATACATGGCAATTCTCTCTAAGGTGCTCAGTGGCAGAATGGACCTCTCTAGTTGGTAGGTTTATTTTAATTTGCTCAAATGTTCAGAAACAAGTCCCAAAGCTCTACTATTATAATTACAACCCTGAAGATTAAATCATAAAATTGTAATAGTGAAGGAAAAATCTGGTGATTCTGGTAGGAAAAACAGAGGATTCCCTGTTGTCCATCTTTACTAAGAAGGAGATGAAAACAAAATACAATTGAGGGCCTGGAAGTACAAAACCTGAATCATTATGACAAAATATGGAATTTAAGGGTCTGATATATGGGCCGGGCATCACACATCCATCTGAGTAATGTGCATTATTAAATTGATTTCTATATGAATTAGAAAAGAGAAACTTGACCTTGATTACAAAGATAGATTAGCAGCATGGATGATGCCTTCCTAGCGAATGGAGATACTGAATATTAAATCATACCAGTGTGGTTGAGAGAGACAGATAAAGTATCCTTGTATCATTGACAAAGAAGAGTAAAGAGCAACAGTCTTCAGATCCACAGAGAAGCCACATTTTTCTCTTGTGTCGTTTGAATTGGGGACATAGACTGAGCCTTCAGAGGCTCCAGCCAGGACTTCCAGTTTCCAGTTCCATATGTACTGAGCTTAGAAGTTGTCACTTCGTCCAAACAATAAGTGAAAAGCTGAACAGACTGAAATATCAAGAATGCTTCTTGGATCCATGAGAGGAGAAGGATACAGGGCAAACCCCTGCCCTGAGAATGAAGAGACAGCTGAATACAGGGCATCAGAACACAGAATCCCAGGGAGAAATCATCACAGAAGCTGGCCCGGGAAGGAAAACCTGATCTGTAACTGATTAATTGCTGGAGACTCAGTGTGGACAACTGGGAGAGTGAAAAACTCCTGACTCACTCATAGGGGTCCCTACAATATTCTGAGATTTACCTCCAGGAGCAAGCTGGTAAGCCAAATTCCCACAACAAATATCAGAGGAAAAAAGTCCCCTCAACAACTTCTGGCAGAGGAAGGGGAAAGACACTCTTGGTGAAATGTACCAGAGCACTCTTTCTTAACAAGCCTGCCCACAGGGAAATTTAGTTAACCAGAGTGTAACCTGCTGGGGTATAGTAAGAGACTAGCTGACCCTGGGGAAGGGAAACACCCAACTCCAGCCCTTGCCAGCCCTCCTGTTGCACCTAGGGGAGAAACAAAAACCTGAGAAACACTTAATGAAGTTCACAGTTCAGAGGCATAGGCTCACTAAAAGACCCCAAACTAATCATAGAACAATGGAACACTTCCCTCCCCATACCTCACCACCACATTACCAAAGTCTTATTACAGAAGCTCCTTTTGCCTGGTACATCATGTCTGGCTCTCAAGAGAAAAATCACAAGGCATACCAAAAGCTAAAAACACAACTTGAAGAGACAGGACAAGCATCAGAACTGGACATGGTAGGAATGTTAGAATGATCAGACCAGGAATTTAAACATGATATGGTTAATATGCTAAGGGATAAAGTAGACAACATGCAAGGGCAAATGGGCAATATAAGCAGAGAGACAGAAATCCTAAGAAAGAACCATGAAAAAATTCTGGAGATCAAAAACTGTAACAGGAATATAGAATGCCTTTATTGTGCTTATTAATAAACTGGTCACAACGGAGGAAAGAATCTCTGAGCTAGGGGATATATCAGTAAAGACTCCAGCCAAAATATTTCTCTTGTGAAGGCCTTGGTTTGCTCTTCTTAAGAATAGTTAACAATATATTATCCTCTAACAGAAGAGTTTGGAGGAATAATTAATAATAAACTATGCAAAAGCTAAGCACTAATCATGAAAAAGGTTTATCATGGTAACCATTTGCTTTAAGCATGTACTTCTGGCAAATCACCAGAAAAGTTCCACACTTTTATCTTGTTTAAATAATGAAGGTTATGTGTGCTCTGATATGAAATAGAGACAATTTTTTTTGAAAGAAGATTCCTGGAAAAATTGTATTTAAAACGATTAGCTGGTTCTGAATAGGGATACTCCATCATGTTTCTCCCGCTGAACGCAGTTGTAAAGCCTGGAAAGAACACAATAAGGAGGACTCTGAAGAAGTAAGTACTTAGAGGAAAATTTACACCATTAAATTCCTATACAGTTGACTCTTGAACAACATAGGTTTGAACTGTGAAGTCCACTTATACCTGGATTTTTCCCCAATAAATACAATACAGTAATGTAAATGTATTTTCTCTTATGACATTCTTAATAATATTTTCTTTTCTCTAGCTGTATATAATACACATAATGTACAAAATATGGGTTAACCAACTGATGGTGTTATCAGTAAGGCTTCCAGTCAACAGTAGAGTATTAGTTGTTAAGCTTTTGGAGAGTCAAAAGTCATATGCAAATTTTCAACTGCACAGGGGTCAGCACCTCTTATCCCATGTTGTTCAAGGGTCAGCTGTATTAGAAAAGGAAAAAGATCTTAAATCAATAAACTTTCTTTTTAGGAAACTAGAAAACAAGAGCAAAATTAAACCTAAGCAAGTAGAAGAAAGGAAATAATCAAGTGCAGAAATTAAGGAAATTGAAAACAGAAAAACAAAATCAGTGGAACAAAAGCTTGTTTTTTGAAAGAGCAATGAAACTGATATGCCTCACCTGAAACTAATGTAACATTGTGTGTCAACTATACTTCAGTGAAAATTAAATTAAATTAAATTAAATTAAATTAAATTAAATTAAAATTTAAAAACCAGATAAGCCTGAAGCAAGACTGAACAACAACCAAAAAAAGGAACAATTTCAACTTGATAAGGGTATTCTTCAAACACCTACAGCTAATAGCACACTCATTGGTGAAAGATTGAATACTTGCCCCTAAGATTAGAACAAGATAAGGATATCCATTTGCACCATCCAAATGTCCTTCAACTAATGAATGAATAAACAAACCATGGTAGCTTCATACAATGAAATACCATGCAGCAATAAAAAGGAACAAACTATTGATACACACAACAACTTGGATGAATCTCAAAGACATTATACTTAGTAAAAGAAAGCTAGTCTTGGAAATTTACTACTGTAGTATCCCATTTATTTGATATTCTCAAAAAGACAAAAGTGCTGGAAGACAGATCAGAGGTTGCCAGTTAGGTTATAGGGGAATAGTTGGGTTATAGGTGGGGGAAGGTGTAACTACCAAAGTGTAGCATTTGTTGATTTATTGAGGTGATGGAACTATTCTGTGTGGTCATGATGGTGATGGTGATTGATGGCGGTTACCTGAATCTATACATGTGTTAAAATTGGTAGAAATGTACACCCAAAAACAGTAAAAAAAATAATCCCTGAGAAATCACTTAGGCCACTTGAATTTTTTTATCAAGTAGGATTAATATGTAAACTATCTCAACTAAAATATATTGCTGAAGAAGATTCCACAGTCTCTCTTGGTGACAGTCCTAGAACCAGCCAGCATACCTTTTCCCATCACCTTTTAATTTCCTTCCTGCCATCTGTCTTTCAGTGTGTTCACCTTTAAACCTGCTCCCAGAAAATGTTGTCATGTCAAACATTGGATGTGAGTCAGTGAGTTACCTTGAGCTGAGCTGTTTGAATTTTGTCTTTATTCTAAATATTAAATAAAAGTTTATTTCTCCTGTAAGGGAATTTCAGGCACCTATGAGCAGGAAGGAGTTGTTTGGGGGTCATTCTTCCAACTGAAATCACTTATTTAGGAAGCTGTTTGCCCATGGATAATATTGGCCCTATTGATGGCTGTTTGAGAACCTTCTGTTGTTCTCAGCATTGGCTTCAAACTAAGACTCTTATACCTCATGTCACAAAATGGCAGCCACTTGGAGATCAAGGCTCAATGCTTCCTTATTCATGTTAAGCAGGAGAGAGAGCATTAACCCATCCTTTCATCATGGAATATGCTTATTCTTTTCAGGAGCCCCTCAACAGATGGTCACCTCTAAACAAATAACAGTTGCCTAGAGAAATAGTGGGCTGAATGGCTTGGAATAATCAACAGATGGGAAATGTCCCCACAGTGTCTTCATCAGTAGATAGATTTTGGAGCCTCCCAGAATCAACCTAATCCTGTCTCTCTCCTAGGTTTTTAAAAGATGATTATTTTCTGTTTAAAATATGTTTTTAGAAGTTATATACAAAGCATTTGGTAGCTAGGAGTCACTCAGTTAATGATAATGTAATAACAATCCTGAGACCAGCTCAGTAAGCTGCCAAGAACAGAATGCATCACAGTGATGAAAACAAATGTGAAGGGGAAGCAATGCTGTGCCATGCACAGTGGAACTTAAATGGGAAAAGTGAGGTGCTTGTAATTCATTATTCCCTAAGGTGAGACTTAAGGCAAATATTTTTAGCCCAATTAGTCTCTGAAATTTTTTAGCAATCCCTACCATACAAAACATCTTGGGTAAATTGCTGGGTTTTTTTGTCCTGTCATATGTATAGGAGAAATACATAAGTAGAGGGATCTTGAAAGTATAGTGAGTCACAGAAATCTGCATAAATAAGGAGACTAGAATTTTATTTCTTGAACCTTAAGGTAATAATAACCTTCCAAAACAGTGGTTCCTAACCTTGGCTCTCCATTAGAATAATCTTGGGGAGCTTTTAAAAGCCCTGAGTGCCAGGCCACATCCCAGACCAATAATATCAGAATCTCGGAATGGAGCCAGGTGGTTACAATGTACAGCCAAGATGGAAGGCTAGCGCTCTCCAGGTACATGCGTGGTGCTTTGTGCCTATCGTTAAAGAGCTTCCATTGAAGTGATGGAGGTGATATATTCTCTCACCTACTGAAGACTTAAAACCATACCCTACTGGGAATCTCAGAGAAAATATAGCCACTTATAGTTTTTAGGTAATCTTGAGAGAACTGAATTAATATATTTCTGCTTTGGCTGAATAACTTAATATTTTCTGCCCAGTAGGAGTTCTATTACTTTCTCTATGACTCTTCACTGTTTGCCACCTGTGAATTTTACATCCCTACAGTTGAATAAAACAGAAAGCCCTATGATTCAAATAAATATTTGTAAAACAAAGAAACAGTCACTCTGGCAAATTCAAGGATAAAGTGTGTGGAAAGTAATTAGTCATCAATATTTCATTTCAAATGGAGAACCTCCCTTCCTCCCTCACTATTTTCCTAGAGGGAATGTGTATCTTAAATATGCTAAGAAAATTCAGGTCTGCCTGTGTTATTGTGAATTTAAAAAAAGAGCATTAGCCTGCCATTGCTTTCTCACTTTCACCTCTTCCCTGGAAGCCCATTTTGAGATTTATCAAATTCATGTCTTTTTAAGTAATTTCTGTTGTGCGTTTTAATCAATGGATCCTTAATTCTACACACAAAGCAGAGGAGGACTAGACAGGTTAACTTTTTTCTACCAAGTTCTTACAACAGTCTGATGAATAAAGTTATTACAGCAAAAATTGCATTTCTATAGAGTTGTTGAAACCATTCCAAAATGTTTTATCTAAGGAAAAGAAGGATATTATCAGTTTACCTTGAGGAAATAATGTGTGATACAAGAAAAAACTTAAGCAGAAAAGAATCATCAATGGACACTAAAGATGAAAATTTGATGAAAAACTGGGTATTTGTATATTCTCAAAGTGCCTTCTCATAAATTATTTATTCATTTCAAGGAAAATGCAGCAATGTTACAAGGGAAAAACCTGGCAGACAACACCTAAACTAAGTAATCAAAGATAACAACACCAGTAAGAGAACAAATACAAATCATGTGCCTCCTGATTTGATGCTCTGGGAAGAACATGCCATCGCTTGTGTGGCATTCCTACCCAAAATGCATAACTGGAATCCAGTCATGAGGAAACATCAGGCAAACTCAAATTAAGGGGCATTGTACAAAATAACTGACCAGTACTTATCAAAACTGTTAAGTTCACGAAAGATTAAAGGAGTCTAAAGATATATGGACTGGATTTTTTCTTTTTGCTATAAAGGGCATTAGTGGGAAGAATAGTAAATTTGTTTACATATTGAAGATTAGCGAATAGTATAGTATCAATGATAATTTCTTGGCTTTGGTAATTTGTACTGTGGTTATATAAAAGAATGTCCTTATTTTTAGAAAAATTCAAATTGGAGTATTTAAAAGTAAAAGGAAAGCATGCCTAATAACTTAGTTTCAAATGTTCATTAAAACATATATCTATATATAATATGCATACATACATATATATGTATACACACACACATATACAGAGAGACAAGGATAAACAAATTTTAGTAACTATCAAATTTGGAGAATCTGGGTAAAGGGTATTGAGGCATTCTTTGTAAATTGTTTTCCAATTTTTATGACTGCAATTATTTCAAAACAAAAAGTTAAAAAACAGCGGGGGCAGAAATCTCTGTGCTTAAGGGTAGAAAGACAGGAAGGCAATGAGGGCAAACCGTATAATCCTTAGCCATCTGGGGAGCATAGGAAGGTCATGTTAAATTGGGAAGGATTGGTAACAGGAAAGCTCAGCCAGTGCACAATGGAAGCTCATGTGTGTAAATATTCTTTTGATTTAGGAATCAAGGCTCTAAGATTTTGTGCAATTCCCTGGGTGTTTTGGAAATTTGAACTAGAGTAGCTACAGCCATTTTATTCCATACCTCCAAATTTTAGTTAAAAGAAAACATTTGGATTTTTTTTCCGATACATTCTGTTTAGATTGTATCCATTAAAATAGGATTTTGAAACTGTGAATTATATAAGGTTCTTGGACCTTTAGAAATAATGTCACTTGCTGTTGTTATTATTTGCAAACATCCATATAAATGAGTATAAGATTCAATCACTAAAAATGTTTTACCAGCCAGTCATGGTCCATAGATATATACTCATAATAAAATGAATGAAATTACTGCTCTCTTATAAATATCCAGAATATATTTTTATCCACTTCTAGAGGTTAGTAGTTATTTCTGTGTCTGAATTATTTTCTAGATGCTTAGGTAAGTTCATGCCATAGAACTGACCCTAAAATCTGTTGAGAGACATTATCTTAAGTGTGCATTTCTTTCAATTGCTTTAGTCAGAGCCTGTAGAGACCAGTTTCTGGATAAAATAGGTCTCTACCCAGTAGGAAAGTGACTCAGCTGTTGATAAATTGCCCATTGATTGCAGCACCTGCATGTTCCCTTGACTCTTTATATATCTGTGTTACCCTATCACATCTTTCTCATCTATTCACAGCTGGCAACATCATGCCAAACTTTGTATGTAAGAGTCAGATTCATGACTGAGAATATTTAGTTTAATAAATATTTATTGCCTTCTATGTGCTTGGCACTGTACAGGTTTATATGAAGTGTGTTTATATTAAAAATCATTTAAAATGGAAAATAAATATTTATACCTAGAATGTGAGTTTTATGTGCCAGCTTCAGTAGACAGAAGGAGAAAATATTTGCCAAGTCTGACATAGTGGTTTCCATACACTGAATGGAAGGCAGGAGCAGGGTTTACATTAAGCAGAGAAAGGAAATAGAGTGCATGGTCCAATGCTATCATCAATCCCAACTGTTGTTGGGTGGGGGCAGGGGTGAATAAAGAGAAGGGAGAAAAGTGCTTCCTATAGATAGTAAAGAGAGAGATTTTTTTTTTGACAGAAGACAAAACTTATTTGACTAAGGATATTCTCAAAGAGTTAGAGTAAAGGAAACAAGTAGCGTATCCAATCCCACCATCACCAACAGAAGAAAGTTGATAGGTTATAGAGAATACTTGGGCCCTTAGCTGAAACTTGAAACTTTAAATATTTGTGCTTGGAGAAAAGATTTGATGGAGATTTGATGGAGAAAAGATCCCCCACTCACACCCCTGGTATCTCAATTATTGCGGGTGTTTAAGCAGGAACTAGTGACAAATGGGTGCCCCAAACAGCAGACCTTAAAGCCAAGTCATGAGATTGAACATGAGGAGAGTCACCTCCTCTCAGTTCTGTTGAAATCCCAGCAAGATAAATGAGAAATGCATTCAGAGAAAAAGGGGAATTAATAGGCTTTCTGTTCCTATAACATTAGGCGGACAGGCAGTGTACTTTCTGGGTAATGCTTCATGTCTTAAAAACAACAAACAAAAAACTGCCCAGGGCTATTGTGCCATCAGAAAATTATACTTAAACTATGTAATATGTGATTACTGAAAGCTCTCATGGCCACGAGCAGAGCTATGGTTTGTTTATAGCATCTTTAGTAGTAATATATTTTTTTAATGTTTGTCACAATTTACTCTCATATGGCAATGCATTTTTGATAAAGGTAAACATACTGTTTTGTCCACCAGAAGGCTTTATCAGTGGAGTTAGAATTGCTTAGCAGAACTCTAAAATTACTCATACATAGAACTATTGCATTAGCCTAGCCAGAATGCAAACCCACTCACCCGGAAAACGGAAATTACTTTGGGCAGAAAGTCCTTCTGCTGTGGTAAGGATGAACCTTTTTCTCATTTCAGCTTTCTTTTCCATTTAGCTTTAGTGCCCGTATCTTCGAAATGCTCTGTTAATTTATTTTTAAATCACCAAAATATAATGACTTTAAATACTTTATCCAGAGTTGTTTTGTCCCCAGTGCCATAAAATTTCCATATGTAGGTACATTTTGTGGTGAAAGGCTAAATGTGAACTTTAGTTATGGGGCAGTCTACGATGCTGCAAGGTGAATTTTCTCTCCTCATTGTTTAAGGAGTCAAGTGCTTCTCTCTTTGTAACAGTGGGTGAAGAAGTACCACTGGCTTGATCCAAGCCACCGCAAGAGTTCTTACTGGAAGATCTGGGACTCACTATGGCAGAGAGGATATTTTAGGATGGAGATTCTGATGACATAACCTCCTGGGAGAAACCCAGGCCCTTGTTAAGAAACGGAAACTCTCTCCCTAAAATGGCTATCCTTTTAGCCATTTATTATTGCCTGTATTATTTGCCTATATTATTTTGCCTATTGATTGCCTATAAATTAAAAAAAAAACTGTTTAAATCAAATTCCATTTTTTAGTTTGGTTATTGTTTATTTTTCCTCAAAGTTAGTGTTTTGGTAAATGGAAAAGAAATATGCATTTGCTACCTACTAAAACAAATCAGAGATGGTTTGGATACATTCCCACTCTTCTGAGTTAGTGTAATAAAATCCTTCCTTCATGATCAAACAAAAACACAAGCATGGAGCGATTTTTTCCCCTCCAGATTTAGACTATGCTATATATATATATATATATATATATATATATATATATATAGACTATGCTATATATATATATACACATACATATATATATACACACACATATATATATGTGTGTGTATATATATGTATATGTGTATGTGTATATATATATATATATATATATATATATATATATATATCACACAGCAGCATGTTTCTTTTGTATATCAGTATTTCATGTGCATTTTCTGGCTATAGCTGGAGCTCAGTTTTTAAAACAAGAGCTGCCTAATATTCTCTACTTTACATTATGTACCCATTTCTCCTTAGTCTCTTCTTGGGTGGATATTCAGGTTGCACTCTTCTGCCAGCAGGGTTGCAGTAAACATCCTTGTGCATAAATGCCTACATTCTCCTTCTTCTATTTCTTTCTGTTAGATTCCCCAAAATGGGATTGTTGAGTCAATAAGTATGAATACTTTAAATGTCAGTATAAATACCTTAGAATTTTTCCCCAAAATGTAAAAATTTAACTTAAACCAGCAAGCTGTGAGAGTGTTTGACTTCCCACATCTTTGAAATCATTGCCTTATATAACTCTTTTAAATTTTATCCAGATCTGGGGCAGGAAAGATACCAGGTGAGCTTGGGACATCTTTGTATGCCAAAACACAGGATGCTTTCAGAGACTGATGGTGTTCTGTCAAAGAGTCACATAATCTGGTTTGAAGGCTCTCCAACCAACAGAATTGGGACAGTTTAAGCATCAAAAAGAATAATAACTGTAATTGATTGAAAAACACCATATTGAAACACCCCATATATGAAATATGTTTTTTTCTTCAGTTTCCTTCATCAAAAGACCACCAGGAACACCTGTACCTGAATAAGTTGAATTTATTTTTCTTCCTCTTGCAAGCGAGAATATATACCATGGGGAAGGAGTCTTGGGGGAGCACTGAAGGAGACATTTCCGTAAAAGGGTGTTAGAAGGAACTTATTCTCAGATTTGGCCTTTAGTTGGATAATTTGTGGGTGAGTCTAAGGAAGCAGAAATTTGTTCTAGATTGGGTGTTGTCAGAAAGTGGAGGTAATACTGTGACTGAGTACCTTAATAAGTGTTATGTATAGGAAAAGCAGAATGGAGCAAAGCAGCAGAAGTCACTTATATTAGCTAAGAGAAGAGAGTGGTATTCTGTGGATTGCAACATGACTTTGTCTGAAGAGGATGTTATGCAAGATTCTTTATGTCCAACAGGTGAACACCATGGCTTAGCTGTAATCATTAGATCAATCGGTCAGCTACAGCTGAGGACCAGTTGTGAGAGTCAGATTATTCTTGGATATTAGGAGTTGCTTATTTTCTAGGTAGGTAGGTAGGTAGGTAGGAAGGAAGGAAGAAAGGCAGGAAGGCAGGCAGGAAGGAAGGAAGATACACAAAAGAGAATGCCAATTTGCTTTTTTTTTTTTTTAATTAGAAAAGAGGAAGTTATATATGGCAGTAGTTCCTAGCCCTGCTTCTTCCTCAGAAAATTGGTTATGAAGCAGAAGGAATTAAAGAATTACTTATCCTGCTTTTCTGTATTAGAATAACCCAGTAGTTCTTTGATGATGAGGGATAGCTCTTCTTAGAGAATAATGCTAACTTTAAATGTTGAATAAATGATAAAAGTAGAAAATTGCTATCTTTCAACCCATAATGAAAAATTCATTCGAGCTAAGATTGTCAGTGGATGCTAATGCACTCCTAATGCAATTAGGAGAAAGATGAATGGAGGACTGGATATTTACATGTCACTGGAATATCATTTCACAAATTACCTACTGGTCATAACTAGGGAAATAGAACATTACAACATAGGAACAAGTTATTGCTGTCCTGATCCAATGAACAGTGGATCGTAGAACAGAAACAGTGGACAACAGATTTTATCTGCACACTGATAACACTGCAACAGGCCAGTGTATAGCATCATCTGTGAAAACCTCTTGTCTGAAATGCTTAGCCTAAATCTAATTGAGCCTTTAGATCTGACTTCAGTTTATAGGAAATACAGGGAAAACATAAGGAAAACTACAAGGAAGTAACCCAGGAGATTGGATGTTATATAATTCAACTGGCCCAGTCTCTAACAAATCACAACCATTGAAATAAAGTTGGGGGTGGGGATTCCATTCCAGATTCAAAGAGATTCCAGAGGCAAAACAACCAAATGCAATTAGTGATCCTTGACTGAATTACACTTTGGACAAACCAGCTGTAAAGAATATTTTTGGGTCAAATGGGTAAATTTGAATATAGGCTGGATGATAGATAGCATGAAAGAATTCCTGTTAATTCTGTTTGTTGAAATGGTATTGTGGTTATTTAATAAAATGTGCTTTTGCTAAAAGGGACATAACTAAAGCATTTAGGAAGGAACAGTGTGATATCCTCCTGTATTCTCTTGGGAGCGTCGAGAGGCCCAAACATGTATGGAGGAGTGGGGAAGTAAAACATGTTGGGTAAAGTTGTAGTTAGTAGTATTTTTAACATATTGGTAGAGAAATAAAAATTGAATCCTCACAGCTAAAAAGAAAAAGTATCCACTAGAAGAAAGGAAAAAAAAAGTAGAACTTCCAAATGAATCTGGGAAAGAAGAATAAAGAAAAATAACCCTTGGATGAAAAAGCAAGTTAAAACTAAAATTATATGTTACCTAGAAAGAAGTGAAATGTAAATAACTCATAGAAAAGGCTATCAGCACAGATAAGTTTCTCATCAAAAGAAAATTTAGAGCTGCAATTTTTTTAAATAAAAAACTAAGAGGAAATTAAATTTTTCAACCATCAGAAGTTGTAAAAAGAACAACCAGATAAAATGCAAGAAGCTAAGATTGGTAAATAATAAGGATAAAAGCAGAAATAAGCAAAATGGAAAACAGGAAAAAACAGTAGAAAGGAAAAATAAAACCAAAAGTTGGTTCTTTGGGTAAAACAATAAAATCACCTTTGTCAAGTATGAGTAAGGATTTTAAAAAAGCTAAAATATACTATGTGAGAAATGGGAAAAAAGATTTAATCATGGATCCTGAAGAGATTGTAGATATTAAGAAAAATAGTATGTGTAAATGTAAGAATAAATTTTAAAATCTGGGAGAAATTAGTAATTTCTCAGTTTAAAACAATACACTAAAATTGATTGAAGAAGCAATATAAAATGTGGACAGACCAACAAAGATGGGAACAATAATTAAAGACCCTTTATTTAAAAGAAACAGACTAAGATGATTTTACAGCTGAGTTCTATCTAATCTTAAAAGGACAGATCATCTCAATATTTATTTAAACCATTCCAGACCACAGGGACTCTAGCATTATCTTAATATAAAAATCTTAAAAAGACAGAACATAAATAGGAAACCATAGAATTATTTTGCTTATGAACAGATATGTAGAATTTCAAAATAAAATATTAGCATATCAAAGAATAATAGTCATGATAAAATAGAATTTATTCTGGAATATAGGGATAGTACTAAATGAAATCAATCAATATAATTCATTACATTAGCAAATTAAAGAACCCAAACTGCATGATTAATAGATACTAAAAAGACCTTGATTAATTTCAAGACCAATCATAGCTTTTTAAAAACAATATAAAAAAGAATAAAATAAAACTACAGTCCTTAAAATTGATAAAGACCATTTACCAGAAACAGGCAGCACACATTAAATGAGGAAATCTCAAATTAAGAGTAGGAGGATACCTTTAGTAGCACTGCTATTATTAAATATTGTTTTTCAAGTTTTAACTAATTCAATAAAACGAGAAGGAAGTTATCAATGAACATACAGGAAAATTAAAAATTAGATTTTCATCATCAATATGATTCACTAAGAAAACTATCAGAATGCCAAAACCTATTAAAATTAATAAAGTAAGCTAGAAACAAGATAATAAATCAGACAATTTTTTAAAAATCCATAGCAGTCATCTGCCCTAGAAATGATAAATTAGAAATGAAAATGTGAAGATGAGGGAGAGATCCTGTGGCTTTCCTTTCCTCCAGCCGCCCTCCTTCCCTTTCTTCTTTCCTGTTTTACTAAGGTTTGTAAACTTGGAAATATCAGTGACTGTCCCCTCTCTCTTGTATATTTTACAGAAGAGCATAGGTATTTTATGGTATAGACAGAGAGTCAAATTCTCTGGGTTTAAACCCAGGCTCTGCTTTTTGCCAGCTCTGTGAATCTGGAGGATGATACTTTAAATACTCACCTAGATTTTCTTCTCTGCATGTAAGTGTGTGTGTGTGTGTGTGTGTGTGTGTGTGTGTGTGTGTGTGTTTTATTCATCTCACCCTTGCTGCCCTTCAGGGTTGGATATCCAGAGATGCTGAGATTTATTTGTTCAGCAGAGTTCATGGAGCACTTACCTGTGTGCAGCTGCTGATTTAGGTATCAGAAATACATCAATAAACAAGACAGATTAGGCCCCTGCTCTTTTCAAGCTGATATTCTAGTAGAGGAAAAATAGACAGTAAATGGATAGACAGATGATAGATAAAAAGAGGATAGATAGGGGCGCCTGGGTGGCGCAGTCGGTTAAGCGTCCGACTTCAGCCAGGTCACGATCTTGCGGTCCGTGAGTTCGAGCCCCGCGTCGGGCTCTGGGCTGATGGCTCAGAGCCTGGAGCCTGTTTCCGATTCTGTGTCTCCCTCTCTCTCTGCCCCTCCCCCATTCATACTCTGTCTCTCTCTGTCCCAAAAATAAATGAATGTTGAAAAAAAAAAAGAGGATAGATAGACATATGGTAGATTAGGTAGAAAGATGGCATATAGAGTAACTAGATACACAAGAAAAATATCAGACAGTGGTATTATACAAGAATTAAAATATCGTGATGGTGTTCTAGTTATCTATTGCTATATAACGTACTCTCCCCAAACTTAGTAGCTAAATAAAACAACTGTTTTATCTTGCAATTTTGAGGTGAGGAGTTTGGGGAGGGCTCAGCTGGGAGAATCTTCTGCTCCTCATGGCGTTATCTGGATGGTATTCAGCTGATGGCTGGTGTTGTGTGGATGTCTGGTGTCTAGGTGGGGTGGCTTGAAGGCTGGGATTATTGCCTAGAGTGCCTACACACGGGCTGCCCAGCATGGCAGGGTTCGGGGGAGCCAGATTTCCTGCAAGGCAGCTCGGGGCTCCAAGCAGGAATGTTCCAAGAGGCCCAGGCAGACACTGCAAGGAGCCTGGCCTCAGGAGTGCCACAGTGTCACTTCTGCTGCAGTTGACTACTCAAGTATGTCATGAAGCCCAGCCCAGATTCAAGGGGGAGGAAATTAGACTCTTCCTTTCAAAGTAAACAGTGACTGAAAAAAAACAAAACAAAACAAAAACAAACTAACAAAAACCCCATAAAGTAAATAGTGACTTGGGTGAGCAGGAAGGCTGACTGAGGAGGTCACATAGAAGGCGAGAGGTGAATCATATGAAGGATGGGCCTTGAAGACACAAGGAGAAAAGGGAAGGGGTGTTGTGAGCCGCAGTTAGCAAAGCCATGGGGGCCAAATTAGGTAAGATTTTGTAAACTCGACTGAGAAGTTTGGATTTTATTCTAAGTACTTCTTACTTCAGGAATTACTTACAAAGGTTTTAGCAGAGGCCAATGGAATCTAGATTCTCTACAGAATTGCCTGTTGGGGAAGAACAGGAGCAAGGGTAGGGAGGCTGAGAGACATTTTGCAATAGTCCAATGAGGAAGTGATGGTGTGTGGACCCAGGTGGTTGTGGGGAAGGTGGTGAGAACTAGACAGATCCAGGATATGGTTTGGAGGCAGAGTCTGCTATACTTCTTAATGGATTAGGTGTTTGGATTGTAGGAAAATCAAGAAATGAATGATAATCCCTACACCAAGATACGTTTCAAGAAATCTAAAAGCAGAAACCTCTCAGAGGTTCATCCTCGATTTTTTCCCTTGTTTACGTTCCATATACTCCATCCAGTCCACCACCAGGTCCTGTTCATTCTACCATCAAACATGTCCCAAATCCTACCGCTTCTCATCACCTTCACAGCCAGCCCAAGCTGCCAGCATCTCTCACCCAGATTATTGTAACATCTTCCTGGGTGGTCTCCCGCTTGTACCCTTAACTGCGTAGTCAGCTCTCATCAAGTGCTCAGAATGATATTTTTAAAAATGTAAATCAGGGGCACCTGGGTGGCTCAGTCAGTTAAGCTTTGAACCCTTGGTTTTAGCTCAGGTCATTATCTCATGGTTTTGTGAGTCTGAGCCCTGCATCAGGCTCTGCACTGGTAGCTCAGAACTTGCTTGAGATTCTCTTTCTCTCTCCCCATCTTTCTGATCCTTCCCCACTCTCATTGTCTCTGTCTCTCTCAAAATAAATAAACTAAAAAATAATAATAATAAAGTAAAAAAAATAAAAATGTAAATCATATCATGTCCTTCCCTTTCTCAAAATGTTTCAATCTCTACCTCATTTAGAAAATAGTATAAAGCCCTTGCCATGGTGTGCAAGCCTTCACCATGCAGCCCCTGCTGTCCCTCAGCCTCACTCCTAGTCTCCTCTCCTTACCCTGGTCCTGCTGTTCTGATCACGGGGAGAATGCAGCTGCCTCAGGGCCTTTGTGCTTCCTGCCTTCTCTGCCTGCAGGGCTTTTCTCATTCCCTGGTTTCATTCAAGTCTCTGTTCACCTGTCTCAAACTCAGGGACACCTATTCTGACCTAAGACCCCCACCCCTCACTGTCTAGCACCATAACCCTCTTTCATATGTCTTCATTGCACAAATTGCCCACCTGCAATTCCATTTCATTTGTTTGTTGTGTCTCTACTTATTTATTTGTTGTATGTTTATTTACTGTATATCAGCATATAAATTTCATGAGGGAAGCAGCCTTGTCTGTCATGTTCTTTACATATACCCAGAACTGTGCCTGGTACAAAGAAAAAATTTAAGTAATATTTGTGGAAATGAACAAATGAATAAATGTTAGCTGTTATTATTATTATTTTTAATGTTTTTATTCATTTTTGAGAGGGTGAGGCACAGAATCAGTAGCAGGCCCCATGCTCTGAGGTGTCAGCACAAAGCCTGACATGGGGCTCAAACCCACGAACTGTGAGATCATGACCTGAGCTAATGTCAGTGCTTAACCAACTTAGCAACTCAAGCGCCCCAGCCGTTATTATTATTAATAATATGTAGTTGTGACTAGTATGAATTGGTTGCCATATCCTCTTGATTTTTTCCTTCAAAATGACTCTTCACTCATACCTCCTTTTCATACTCACTGCCACTGCCTGGATCCAGGCCCCTCTCCCTTCGCACCTGATGACCACTGCAGCCTTCTTCCTGGGCTCCATAACTCCAGGCATGCTCCTTTTCCTTCTCCAGGCCTCTGTCATAGCACTACCTGGTCAGTCTTTCTAAAACATTGCTTGATCATTTCACATCTCCTTTCCAACAGTGTGAAGTCTAATCACTGTAGACTTAAAGTCATTTCCCTCATAGCTGATCTCTTGGTTTTCTTCTCCAGCTTAATTTCCCATTACTTCCTTGTGTGAACCCTTGCCCCCAGCCAAGTTGCTATACTTGCTCAAAACTGGTACTTTTCCATGCCTGTGAGTTGACCCACACGACTTGTCCCATCTCCAAACCTTCTTCACTATTCCAAGTTGAGCTCAAATCTCATATCCCTGTGGCTGCCTCAGAAGCAAGAACTCCCTCTACTCCTGAGTAGTCTGAAATTTATTTTCCTTACACCTCATTTGGACCTTGTATTGGCTCAGTCATAATTTATAGCAATGATACATTTTGTATACTCAGTCCTGTTTTCTCAAATATATAGTCAGGAGGTCCGATCACTCACTTTAGCTTAAGGCTCACAATTGGATTCCTGCCCTGTCCCTTATTATGTGCACTTGGACAGATTCTATAATCTTTCCGAGTTTGTTTCCTTTTCAGTAAAATGGGGATAATAACATTTATCTCGTAGTGCTATCATTAGAATTGTATGTGTTCAAGTACGATGATTAATACACAGTGGACATCAATTAATTGTCATTACTCCTTTTTGTTTTGCCCACAGTGCCACTTCATAATGTGACTGATGGATTTGCAAATAGGTGGAGAAATATTTCAACAGTCATTATACTACCAGCTAGCCATATCATGCATATTTCATAAAGACTACTGCTTTGAAATAAATGTTTATTCTCAGTGCCTCTGTCTGTTTTGCTTTAGGCATTACTGTTTTCGCTTGATCAATGACACCAGAGTCCATCTGGGCAGCACTAAAATTTCCCTACTTTTTCCTACCCCCATGGGAGCACCGATCACAATGTCTTTCCTGCAGTGAAGGTGTTCATCATGCACAAGGATGGGAATGATGACAGAAATGATCACTTTTGCAACAAGATTTCTGGAAGGTGAGTGATTCACGAAATGTAGTTCTAGAAATAAGCTTATCTGAGCAGCAGAACCATTTACTGGGATTGACTCAGGCACACAAACTCTGAAGTCTTCTCCAGTCTTAGGTTCTGGGAACATCATTCCCATAATATTGAGTAGGCTCTTTCCTGGCCTTTTTGGTGATGTTATAATCTGTGTTTTTTATTCTGTCCAATTTTCCCTCTTTGATCTCAGCAGTCAGAGCTGTTTTTAGGGGTCTTATTCAGTCCTTTCCATGCTGGGAAGTCTGTACTGAGAGGAAGATAAGGATACAGAAAACTCTGCATAGTTGTCACTGGGGCTCACAGCTAGGAGTCAGTCTCTGCACGGGGGCTATGTGGCTCATGCTTACAGGTCACTGGGCAGGAGATGTACTGCCAGTGCCTTGTCTTTTGACTGCGACATATATCATGAAGGACAGAGCACCATCACAGAACTGGCGGGGCAATATTGTTTTCTTTTGTTTTCCTCCTACACAACAGGGACAAGATGGAAAGTTTAAAATTTGCAGCCGAGGTGATGCAGTCAAGTGGATCAGTCGGGATCTCGGCAGCAGGCAGCATACTCACATGGGGAATTGAGGAGAGCTCAGTAGAGGAACTGCTTATATAGGCGCAGGCAGGGTTAAGTGAAGCAAGGGCTTGTACTCTGAGGTCAGCAACAGCAAGGGCTCTTACCCATTAGGCCAAAGGGTAAGAGAAAGGAGTTATTACCAGAATCCAGAGAAATTTACCTGTAGATCTAAGAGAAAGCTACCTAATAGATGCCATGTCTTCACTAAAGGTGTCTACAGCTGATGGTGACTGGGCAGGGAGCAAGTTGGAAGAAATAAAGACCCTTGCTTCTTCTTCTTCTCCCTATTATCTCCTGATTATCTCCCGATTATGTCCCAATGACTGAAACATCTTCTGTCAGAATCAAGGGTTGGGGGCACCTGTTGATGCTATTTATAATGTTCAGGCACCCTGGGTGCAAGCAGGGTTTCTAGAAAATGGTAAAGCTGGGTCTGGAGGGGCAGAGGAGAAACGTTTAGCATATGGGGTTTGCTGGTTTAGATATTAGTGGGTCTGATAGATCAGAAGGGCAGAGGCCTGTCAAGAATCCATGTGAATGAGTTAATTCATCTTTTGAGGCTCAAAGAAAAGAGGATTGTGAACTGGAATGAGAAGGAACCGGGGGGGGGGGGGAATTGAACAGGATAGTGTCTGGCATGTGGTTTCCTGGAGCCTTGTTTGTGGACTCAGGTCTGAGAACTTTTTTAAGGTTCAGACCTTTCACAAGGGATATATCCCATTCTTCATCTAGTTCTTCCCCAATGTTACCTTCCCCCTTCATTAATCCCTAACCCCCTAATTGACTGTTTGAGTCAAGGAAGCCCCAACTTCTGGAGCTGGGTATAGAGTGAGGAGGAGAATATGCTCCCTCCTTCACTGAAGTAAGGTAGAGAATTTCAAGGAATGTGGCACTTCACTATCCAAATGGGGATTTGGGATTTAGGAACTTTAGGAGATAAGCTTTGGTCTCAAAGAAGGTACCCAGAGTGTTGAGGAGGTGGTGATGGACCATCTTCCCCCCTCCCCACCCAGAGGTTTCTGGGGCATAAATTTGAACAAGAGTGAAAGAGGAAGAATATGAGAAGATTGTGGATGAACTCACAAAAGACACTTTCAGGAATTCCTTTAAAAACAGAGATATGGGGGAAAGTGAGAGACATGGCATTAGGTGGCAAGTACAAAGGAAATGTAGTTGTAAGTATTAACATGACCCCATTGATATCCACATGCTAATGAGGTCTGGAGTAGTACGGTTAGATTAAAATACTTTTTGCATACTGGTTTACGTTTAGTTCTATTGTACTCTAGTTAGCGAGGTAATCTCTCTCAATTTTAAAGTGTGTTTTTCCTCCATCTATATTCAATATGTGTTCTATAAATTGTATTCCCAGGACAGGGGTCCTTAAACTTATTTTTGTGCAGTGAACTGCTTTGTGCCATGAAATCCTTTCTTATAAAAATGTTTTTACATGTGTAACAAAAAACACAGGATTACAAAGAAAAGTTTAATATCAAAATACAGTTGTCAAATATTTGTGATATAATCAAATATACACTTCTTTATTAATGCATGAATGACCTTTACTAAAATCTAGTGGTGGGTCTAATAATCAGCACACTTTCAAAGTTTCATGAGTGTAGTGCTATTTTGAGGTTTCTGCCTCAACTTCAATATGATGTGAAACTTATTATAATTTCTATTGATGTCCAAGTCAGAGGAACTGCTAACATGGCTGTGGCCATTGCCACTTTCCTAAATGAAGGAAAAACTAAACTTTAGTTAGAGTAGTGACAATAAAGACATTTTTTCATTCAAGTTCATAGACATCCTGAATTCCATCTACGAGCACCTTATCAAGAACTCTTGCTAGGATCTCCTTTGTTCTCTGTCTCTTCAGACTGTCAGACCAAAAAAAACGCAGCACGAGACTAAAATTTTCAGATGTATAGTTTCAGAGGAGTCTGATCTATCCCACTTTTGACTTCTCCCCCCATGCCATGGAAAATTCCAGATAAACATAATGGGCCAGAGAAGAAAGG
The DNA here is from genome assembly GCF_016509475.1 of Prionailurus bengalensis. Classification (NCBI taxonomy): domain Eukaryota; kingdom Metazoa; phylum Chordata; class Mammalia; order Carnivora; family Felidae; genus Prionailurus; species Prionailurus bengalensis. Next base: position 115,812,739 of record NC_057348.1, read on the forward strand.
GTGGAGCCACCTATTTTGAGGAAGTGAGAACGTTCTAGGAGATTCCAAGAGTCTCAGCACTCAGCTCTAGGCTGTCCCCAAAGCCATGGCTGCAGAGGACCCTCCTCTCCCACCCACAGGGTCAGCCTGTTACCCTCTGAACCCACTGTGTTTGGAGACAGTCTCTGATCAGTCCTGCACTAATGTGTCTTGCATGCCCACCTTCTCTTATGGACTACCCACTAGAAGAGAGGGCTTAAACTTCTTACAGGATAGTCATGGTCTAAAGGGACCCTCTGACTAAAGCCCACCCTCTGACTAAGTTGTGCTAAACAGAATTTATGTGACCAACCACTTTATATCTGTGATGTAGGTAAACTAGATACAAAGTAAAAAATGCCTGGTCTAATGAAATTGAAAGAAGAAACCAGTGACAATCATTGTGGAAAATATCTGAAAATTAACCATAAGCCCCATGCCCCCAGATGAGTGCCAAGTTATTTAGAGGAGTTATAGTAGTTGTGTTCATTTGAATACAGGGATACTTCTATCTTCAGTGATATTTCACAGATTTAAGTAGGGGCTATACTTACAGGTGCAGGCCTGGGAAAGTCTTCTTATGTCAAGAGTGGAGGCTCTGCCTCTAAGGCAGCCTTTTGGAACATGCTGGGCCAAGAGGCAATGAAAAGCTGGTAGATAATACCATTTCAGTGGCTTGACGTCTGGGTTATTCTTGTGATCCCAGAGAAGCCACAACTATCTGAAGAGGGGCTTGCAGTTCCAATAAGAAAGACTGGACTAGTTCATACCTTTAAAGCACAAGTCACACAGGGGCAATGAGAAACATAGTTCACGACACAAATCCTACCTTCTTGTTAAACACCCCTCAGTTTTCCTTGACCAAGTGCCGGGAGGTCCTATCAGATTACCAGGAGATAGAGGAGATTAGGATGATGGCAGCATGGTGAGTTCTCCTGTCTTGGCCAGGCATCTGCAATTCCTGATGGTAATATGGGAGAGAGCTGGTTTAAAGCAGACATTTGCAATCCTATGCAAGGGGGAAGAATGGAAGGTTGAAGCCCAATTCCTCCATTTTATAGATGGGAGACTAGGACTCAGAGAGCTGAAGTGATGAGACATTTTAGGACAAATAACACAAGATGAAAATGCAGGCTTTCTGACATCTGGTCATTGTGCTCATTCTGTTATTTAGGAAAGATTCTAAGCAAAACACAAAGTCTGTTTACACCTTGGTCTTCATTGTGCCATTGCAACAGCAGAAGGGGAAGTGGTAGCTCTTGTCTCTCAGTGATCAATGACAAAAAAAACAAAAAACAAACAAACAAACAAAAACCTGGAATGAGTAAGACCAGATTCCAGAAAGCACAAGCCCACTAGGTACACAGTGTAAACTGGCTCACTTGAGACCCTCCCTTCCCTGACTCCCTACCAGAGAAGCTAGAAAGCTAAAAGTTACCTTGCTAGAGTCCCTTGCAGCTAGTTGAGGCCATGTGAGACCTGGTGAGTAAGACATAAATTCAGGTTAGTTGGTTATGCTTCTTCTGTTTCTTCTTTCTTCCTGGATTTGAAGAATTTGAGCTTGATGCTGAGGGTCATCCTCAGGATGATGGAGCAGGAAGAGAAAGAGCCTCTTCCCTTGGTGGCATTTTAAGGTGCTGTATGAGCCCTGATTTGCTTAAACCAAGACTTCATTTCACATGGAGTAAATAAGTCCCTCCTTTGGGTAAGTCCTCATTCATCAGGTTTTATGGTACTTGTGCAAAACCTAATCCTAACATATCTCAATTTATGAATCAAGAATGTCCATAGCATATGGCAAATGTATGCTAAAATAAATTTCAGTAGGGTAGTTCACCTGCTAATTGAGTTCATTGAGAAAGCTGATATGGGTTACCAAGAGGCCCAGTTGAAGAGAGTAAGAAAACTATCTAGATCTGAAAAGCTGAGTTTGTATGGAGTGGTTTTGAAGGCTCAGAATGTGACCTGTGGTTGTGTCTGAGATAACTCTCCAACATTAACTGATCAAGGCACTATGATTCAGGGATGTCATTACTATATTTGGGGCCATCTATCCTAGTTTATCTCCTAAAAATAAAATAAAATGGCCATCAAAGGATATGGGAAAGGAAGTACCAGGGTAAAAACATGCCTGCAAACCACACTGCTCTAGGAATGTTGTCACAGTGGGGCCTGAAGGTAGCCTGTGGCCTGTTGGAAGGAAAGAAGATAAAACACAGAAGATAAAACACCTTTAGCAAAGGTGCTAAAATATATTTATAAAGCGTAAATCTTTATACTTCCCAATTATGCAAAACCTTCCATTATTCCATAAGGGGAATTCCATAAGGGGAAAAGTTGTATTTCAACATTTGAACTTTAACGTTATTTGAAGATAAAACCAATTTTCCTTGAACTAACACTGAAACAATTAGACCCATTGGTATTTTGAAAAACACTTCTGGTGAGCTCATCAGAGTTTGGAAGCTCTGTGAAAACAGCTGTTCCATAACTTATATCAGCTTAATAGAAACAACAGAATTCTCTAGACTTATTTGGGGTCCATTCATTAACCTGCTTTGCCTTGTGGCTCAGTTTTCACTTTCCTTGGGTTCCAGTCCTATGGAGCAAACCACAAAGAGCCCAGTACTTTGGATGCAAACATGGGTTTTCAATTTGGAAAGACAGTCTCTTTCATTCTGTCCCGAGGCCAGATGGAGAGGCCACAAATTTAAGCAAGCATATTCCTCTGCTTAGCCCCAGGTACCTCTGGTCCAGTCTTTACAGTAGCAACCCCTGTACATCTTCTGTAAAAGCACACCCCTCTTTGAGGAAACATACCCTCTCACACATTATTAATTGATACAGTTCTTGGGAAGACAATTTGATAAGAGCTGCCAACATTCCAAATGCATGCTTGCTTTGAGCAAGAAATTCCATTTCTAGGACTTCAACAGTTAAATCTATACATATGAACAAAGACAGATGCCCAAAGTTACTTATTGCTATAGTTTTTATAATAGGAGGAGACGGGGGAGTGGGGGTGGAGAATTCATTAACGAATGATAAAGTAAAAAAATTACTGTCTTTGAAAGGATGACAATGTGTTTGTATGCAACCTGAGTTAGGGTGGAAATCTAACAACCATGGGGGAGCTGGTCCATAAATCAAAGCCATCCTGGCTCTTATTGACATAACTGAGCTGCAGAATTAACTTTCAGTAGAGGTGCCTTATCTTTGGCCTTCTTATTTTGTAAGATTATAAATCTTCTTTGTGTTTTTAGAAAACTGAAACTGAATTCTCTATTACTTTCAGAATGTATTACTAATACATTCTCTATTACTTTTGAACCATCCCAAGAGAGTATCCTTTGAGAAAGAAGGTTCGGAGAAATGCTCTGAGATGACATTCCTGTTGGTAAGTTGAGGGAGTCCTATGGCTCTATGTACCTTCACACTATGAGACCCCAGCTTCCATTCCAATAGCTTATATCTCTGAGAATGTTGCCCTAAGTTTCTCATAGGACCATTCTCCATTATTTTAAATGGACCCATGGAAGGAGCTGGATGAGGGGAAACACTTCATGGAGGCCTGCATTTTCCATCTCTGAGACTCAGGAGACCCAATATGTAGTCGCAAGATTTCTAACTTAGCACTGTTTCTCCCATGGTCCTGCAGGTGGTCAGAGTTCTTATTTCAGGTCTTGAAACTGTTCCAGTTGCTTCATGCAGAAAAGAATTCATTAAAGGATAAACTCTTTGGGATTAAGTGATAAAACAGTACACCCTATGTTGAGTTTCCAGAAACAACTCCCCCTCAAAACCTCACCACAGAAACAGCCCATCAAGAATGCTGCTACCTTTCCCTCAGTTAGGAAGCTCCAGAATCTAGAATATTCCACCAGAGCCATCTGCTCCAGACCACACTGCTCCCACCTCCGTTTGGGTTACAAGCAGGATATTCACAGCCTATTTCTCTCCCCACATAACTTAGTTCTTTCATAACTATTTAAAACTTTTTTTATGTTTAATAATATACTTGGAGAATATAGGATATCTCAGTGTTACAACTCAATTTTGAGGCAAGCTCTCAAGTAACTGGATTGGAGCTAAATAACATCTGCATCTTTGGAGCAAGGGAGGCTAGGAAACAGATGGCCACATTTAACCCTCTGGAGTCCGGGGAGGCTGGAAGTGCAATGGATCTCTAGGCACATCCAATCCACAATATCCACATCCTCTAAAATGGAAACAATACATCCTCACACCACAAAGGGAATGTTCTTCAAACCCAACCCTATCCATACTGAAGATAAGACCTCTCAATAAGCCTAGAAGGTAGTCACTGCTGTTGCCTCGGGAGCAGGTCTCTCTACATAGCACTTTAACTGTGTATATGAAAGGAAGTCAATGTCTTCCCAGCAAATCCGCTTTCAATGTGGTGAAATGTGCTTGTCATTCCCATGATCACATTTAAGGTTCTTTTGTCAGTGAAGTAAGCATTCTGCTTTGTATGGGTTCTTGTGACTAGAAGCATGGGACTGGAGCTAATAATCATAATAAATTACAAAAACAAAAGTGTGACTGGTCAGAAAAACACAAGGCCAGTCTCAACTCAGCACTATGCTACTGTTTTGGAATTGTCAGTATGTGCCTGCACATGCAAAATGGAGGTGAGGATTACAGCTATTATCAGAATACTTTCAAATTTAAACAAAATGATATTTTCCTGCAATTATATGGGTGTTTCAGATAAATTCTGGGGTAATTTTGTTCAAAAAAAATCTTCATAATTGACACAGTTATCTCATACGTGTACTTCTAGACATTGCTAAAAAGGTACTGCAATCAAAGTAGTGCTATAGGTGAACCCTGTTTTCAGCTTCACAGAGAAGCTGGGAAAGAACATACAAGATCAAGAAATTTCTCTGCTATCCAATGTAACAAAATGCACATAAAAATAAGTTAGAATAGCTAAAAAGAAAGAGAGAAAGAAAGAAAAGAAAAAAGAAAAGAAAAGAAAGAAAGAAAGAAAGAAAGTCAGAAAACAACCAAACTAAGGTTCACAGTCTCCTAATGTAAGTTTAAAAATACCATCTACAGCGAGAACATTCCAGAAATTGGTTGTAGTTTATACTTGACTCCTTCACAAGCAGTACAATGAACAGAAATATGAAGACATAAAGTTCTGAAAAAGTGGATGGTCCCAATTTGGAGGGAAGTAGGGAGACGGTGTGAGGGATGGGATTTGGAAAGGAAGCCAAAAAAAGTGTCAGGAGGGTCTTTAAACAGTCGTTTCTCTCTACCAGGAGAGAACAATAGCTGTTCATACAATAGAGCTGGGACAAACTGCTAAGAACTGGCATTTTCTGTTTATTTGTTTTACTAGCTGGGAGAAACACAGAGTATAAACAGGGAAGGAACAAATGTGATGAATTCCTACTTTGCCTGTTTTCTCATGCCTTTCCATGTATATTCCAGAGGGAAGCAGGAGACAGACAGGTAGGGAGGGCAGGGAGGAAATTATTGCCTAAAGCAGCTTGTCTTTGAGAGAAGAGGAGGGTTTGGGTTCACTTGGAATCTGTTGAACAATCTGAACCAGGTATAATACTATTCAGGCTATTTCTTTCATCATAGCTAAGTTTTGGTCATTTATGGTTTTTGAGAAATTATTCCATTTAATCTAAGTTGTTGAATTTATATTTGAGAGTTGTTTATAACATTCCTTATTATCCTTTTATTTAAGTTGCTTATTATCCTTTTAATGTCTGTGAGGCTTGTAATGATTTCCCCTCCTTCAATCTTGATAACAGTCAATTGTTTCTTTCCTCTTTTCTTCTTTCTTTCTCTCTCTCTCTCCTTCCTTCCTTCCTTCCCTCCTTCCTTCCTTCCTTCCTTCCTTCCTTCCTTCCTTCCTTCCTTCCTTCCTCTTTCTCTTACACTCTTTGCTCTACCTTTAAAATATATCTGGAATCCAACCATTTCTCACCTCTTTCCTGCCACCACCTTAGTCCTAGTGACCATGATGTCTCTACTGGATTAATCTACTAGCCTCCGGACAGGCCTCTGTACCTCCACTCATGCTGCTCATCAGGTTCTCAACAGAGTAGTGAGAGTGACTCTATTAAAAATATAGGTCAGATCATATCACTTCTCTGCTTCAAAACCTGCAATGACTCTCTAGTTCACTTATATAAGCACAAAAATATGTACACATTCCTGGATGATCTCTCTTCTTCCACTCCTCTCTGACCTCACCTACTATCCTCTTCCTCTCCCACTTTGCTCCAGCCACAATGGCTTCCTTGCTCATCTTGGAAAATGCCAGGCACATACCCACCCTAGGGGCTTTACATCAGGTTTTCTTCTGCCTCTGATGCTCTGCTCAGTTTTGTTTTGTTTTGTTTTGTTTTGCTTGGCTTATTCCCTCATTTTCTTCAAGTCTTTGCTCAGTGTCACCTTTTCAATGAGACCTGATCTGACCACCTGTGGTATAGTAAATACATTTGTCTTTGTTCCCAGTTCCTGGTCTAGAGTTCCTAAAACTCTTGTAATTTTTTGAGTGATAAGGGTGCTAGGAGTATCTTTTGTTCTAATATTTGGTGGTTAACCTGGTTCCTGACAAGAGCTTCTAAGAGCCTTGGTCTGTCTAAAGTGAGAAGAGTGTCTGTTTGCTGACAGGATGGCTGGTGGCTGGGGAGGGGGGTGGCGCACTCTAGATAGTTTCGGGATGAGGGCTGGTCACCGGAAAGTCAAGGCATGATTGGAACTTGAAACTTTCAGCCCCACTCCTCCATCCTGGAAGGAGAGGAGAGGGGCTTGAGATAAGTTAATAATCTTTTAAGGTCTAAATGGAAAGATTTCCAAGATATAGTATTAAGTAAGATTAAGGTGCTGAACAGTATGTATGTTTCTTCGGCTTACAAAAAAGGAAAAATAGAACATATATTCAGTTTTGCTTTTATTTTCATAAAAAAGTCAGAAAAGATGCATAAGAAATTAATAAAAATGGTTGCCTGGGTGAGAGGCAGGAAGTAGCATAAATGTTGACACGAAAGGGATATGAGGAAACTTTTGGTGGTTATGTATATGTTGCCTACCTTGAATGTGGCGATGACCTCACAGAGTATAAGAATATAACCAATGGAATATTTTAAACATTTGTAGATTAGCATATCTCACTTGTATCTCAGTAAAGCTGCTAAGGATGCATATACATATAACTAAATAAATAAACTTGATTTTGAAACACAGGAGAGAAATGGTTCAGCAACTAGAAGGAGATGCTGGGGTGAGCAACTGTTCTTTTGATTTTTAGGAGTTTTGGCTTTGCTTTGTGTCTTTCATATAACAAACGCAAGCAAATTTATAAGCTGTAAGTATATCTTTACATGTAGAAGCATAGAAAACTATAGAAGCTAATGGAGCTAACACCCGAGAGAAGAGATGTAATATTCATAGCCCAAGGCCAGTGGGATAAGGATGTAAGAATATATCTCCAAATGCTGAACCCTGAGAATAAGCTCTTAGTTTTGGATACCAGTCACATTATTGTAAGCTAAGTTAATCAAATGAACACAGTCTTCTCCCCTCAAGAATGGTGCATCTCCTTAGAAGGGATTTCTTCCAAATTCATTGACTCCTTCAAAGTTTTGACTGATGTGTTATCTGTGATACACTCTAAAAATAAGATTATCTATTGAAAAGTGGACTGAGCTTTTTCCTCTGATCAAGAAAGAGCTGTGAGAAGGTGCTTTGTTCTAACTTTACCAGACATTAAGAACCCTGAAGCCACTCTGAGAGCCCTGATATTTGTGTCCGTGTCATACGTTTGTGCAATGTGGAAAAAGAAGCATTCACCTAAGTGAAAGGGAGGTGGTGTTCAAAATTTGTAACACACACACCACACTCACACACACCACAGGGCAGGGAGAGCTCAGAGCTTGCCACACATTAATTGATATTTAACTCAGTGTGGTGGAAACAGAACAAAAACAAAGTGTCAATTTAACAGAATCACTTGTCATTTTAACATTAAAACAGCCTGTAACTTAACACTTTAATTTCCTAAACATTTTATTCAGAAAGAGTCTGACTTCTAGGAGCATTCATTTAGGGAACTTTTAGGACATAAAATCCTGATTCTGTAAGAATGGTTTCTGCATCTTTCATATTCATATTCAACAGGTTTAATGTGATGTGCAAATTAATGGTGATCTCTCTCTCTCTCTCTCTCCTTTTCTTAACCTGTTTGATTTCAATCAGAACCCACATTCTTAATCAACATTAACGTGCGTATTTGTAACTATCCAAGGGCTAACAAAGAAGAAATTCCTGTTCGTTTAATTAGCCAGTAGCTTTGGATCAGAATTTTTCGTTCCATGGGGCTTTAATGGATCTCCAGACGGTCAAAACGCCTCTCGTTCCCAGCAAAGTGAGCAAGTGGGTTTACCGTGTCCCGTTTCTGAGGTCTTTTTGGACGCCACACTCTTTGGGTCCCGATGGAGCAGGGCTCCTAGCGGTTGGGCGAGTACTTGGAGCGGGCTGATCCCCTTCGAAACACAAGCTGGGGAAAGGGGCCGAAGCCACGGAAGCCCATTCTCAGACCCTGGAAGCAGGAGGGGGCCTTTTGGGAGCCACTAAACTCAGGATTTGGAGCAGGCGCCCCGGACCTGCTTTCCGCGCAGGAAGATCTGCGCCCCAAGTTGTCTCCAATCGAAAGCGCACAGGCATTGCGCCCCGCGCCACGTCCGCGCGTCCCGGAGATGCTCCATCAAATAGAGGATTCATGTACCCCCTACCCTGGCGGGTTGGGGTTCCAATGGCAGGCGACAAAGACGATCTGAGCTGCTTCCATCTCTGGCAAGGTTAGACGGGGTCTGAGGGAAAGCCGGGTTTGGGCGCGGCCGGAGGGCAGGGGTTCGGACGTCGGCTTGGTCCCGCGCCCACGCTCGCACCTCTCCAGGCCCCCCTCCCCGGGCAGGGTCTGGGGTCGGAGAGTTGGGGTGTGGGTGGCTACAGGAGCCGCCGCTGGCGCGACTGCGGCGCCAGCCCCCTCCCCCCGTCCCCCGCCACTCGGGGGCGGGAAGTGGCGGGGTGGGAGTCACCCGAACGTGATTGCCTGAGGCCCCTCCTGCCGCGGCGAGGGAGCTCCATAAAAGCCCTGTTTCGACCCGCTCTCCACACCAGGTCCGCTGGCTTTCACCCCTTGGAGAAGCGCACCCGACTGCCCGGCCCTCGCCGCCCAGCCACACCCGCCCGCCCGCCAGCCACCGTGAGTGCCAGGACCCACTCGGCTTGGGGCGGGAGCTGGGGGACCGCGCCGGCTCACTCTCGGAGGAGCTCTGGGACCACGGGAGGGTCGTGCCCGGCTCCCCAATCCCTGCGCGCCTCTCTCGGTCCTCTCCTGCCCCGACGCGCGGTGACCTCTCTTGGAGGCTAAATTCCACTTGCTCCTTCTGGTCCTTTCCGACTGCACACCCGCCCTGCTCCCGCCCCCCTCCCCTCCCCGGCCGCGGCCGCGCGGTCCCTTTGGGTTATCTTTTGGAGGATGTGAAGGGGAACGCGACCCCCAACCCCATTTCCTCAGAGGTCGACGCCTGGAAGGAGGTTTCCCCGGAGTTTGGAAGCTCCCTGCCACTTTCCCGGATCCTTGGGATCCGATCTGAGACTGCCCTGCCCGGGGAGTTCTCTCCCCTCTCTCCCAAATTGTCACCCCGAAGGAATCTTCAGCCATAACCTCCGATGTCCTGCAGCAAAGACAGACCAAAAGTATTAGAGAAGAAACTTTTCTCCTCCGGCCGGGGTTTGGGGAGGAGGGTAGGAAAGTGACAATTATTCACCCCACGGGAAGGAACTTCTACTTGTGTTTGTAAACTATCTAAACTGGCTCAGGCGAGCTCTGGTCCCACGCCTCGCACCTCTCCTTGCGTGACTCTTCCGCGCAGCGACTTGAACCGAATTTGCGCGGACTTCTCGCGTGGACCAGAAGGGTGGGGCAGGGCAGATGGTGCCTTTAGTAAGCGGCGCGGTGCTCACCACCCTCCACTTCCCTCTCGAGTGGTAGCGGGGTGTGGGTGGCGAGGGACATACATGAGGGAGGTTCGAGGTATGTATCCTTTCAAACCCCACTATTCTCCGCTTTCCCTTCTGTGCCGGCAGATGCTGGGTAGCAAGCGACTGGGGCTATCCGGAATGACCCTCGCCTTGTCCCTGCTTGTGTGCCTGGGCGCGCTGGCCGAGGCGTACCCCTCCAAGCCAGACAACCCAGGAGAGGACGCGCCGGCAGAGGACATGGCCAGATACTATTCAGCGCTGCGACACTACATCAACCTCATCACCAGGCAGAGGTGGGTAGGCTCCTCGGGACCCACTCAAGGAGCGCCCTGCCTGCAGGAGCTGAGATCCTGGGGACCTCAGAGGACAGGGACCAGTTTTTTTTTCTTGCTTGTAACCCAGGGCAGCACAGTTTCAGGCACATACTCAGTTCCCTGCATAATTACATAGGGCACTGAACACTTTCCCTCTGCAACCGTAGTTACAACATCGTGACCCCCCCCCCCCCTCCCCGATTTAGGTTCCCTAAGCTGTGTGGCTGGCCATCTTCTCCCACTCACTCCCTGTTGTTTTTGGTTCTTAGAGCAGTTGGGGGACTGTTTAGAAACCTGGATGGGAAAGGACCCCCTAAAACAGGTCAGAAATGCTCTAGGGAAGTGCTGTAGGGAGAAGGGTGAGCTGAATGTGTAGGAACTACAACCACCACACCAACCAGGAAACAGCTGGGTTGCCAAAGATACTGCCAGATTTTCCAAGCTGCCCAGAGCAAATTCATGACAGTATTTAGGAAAAGACAAATAGAGCTATTTTCTTGTCTTCTGTACAGTGGTTTTTTTTTTTTTTCAGTCTCAGCTCTTAACTTAAAAATCCTGGTGCCAATAAATAGAGATTTAGCATGAAAACAGTTGATCTAAAATGCAGAGACTTTCCCCATTTTATAGCAGGTGAGTTTTGAGAAGGAAGTGCCTACTTAGTGCTTTGTTAAGAAGAAAACTAGTCACTCTAGGATAAACCCTGGCATTACATGGAATTTGGAAAATTGTAAACTTTATTCTGAACCCCCGGAAAGCTAAAATTAAATGCCATGCTTTCACTCTCAGCATCAAATATTAGGGGAAAAAAATCACATCCAAACTATAATACAGGATTTAAAATTTGTTACCTGAATTGGTTCATCTTAATTCTAAATCATTCAATATCTTATTTCAATTCCAAGATCAAATGAACTTGATAAGCTAAAAAGGGTGAACCCTTTAAAAACACTAATGTTAACATATTTAAATTATGGTTTGTAAAGTGTTATTTTGTTTTTGTTTTTACCATACTTTTTACTGTTTACAAGTCAGAGAGTCCTTGAGAAGGATTCAAAATGGGGCAAACTTGTATTTTTTTAAATAATTTTTTTCCTGTTTCATCAAACAGGGATATGACATCCTAAAAAGCTTTTGAAAGTCCCAGTTTACATAGAATCAGAAATACATAAAGTGTTGGAATTAAATAGTACTGGATTGTGAACCTTGAAGTCTGTTCATTTTAATTAGCAAGAAGCACTAATGTTTTATATTGTAGTAGACTTCTCAGAAAGTTAATTGCTTCAAATTCTTGCTTATGCTTTCATATAGACTAAAGAATTGTTCAAATAAAAAAGATATTAATTGTCGTTTATCTAGGAAAACCTTTGTTGGTTATTTAGTTTGTCACTTATAACATAGTAGAACTTATTTCTTCAAAGATGATTGCTATAAAGAAAGCTTTTAACATTGTATAAAGCTTTAGCATTTCAAAATGTTTCCCTAGGCATTATTTCATCCAGTCTTTACCTCAAAGCCTTGAAGTGAGTATAATTATCTACATTTTACAGGTCATGAATCTAAGAACATTTATGAAAGCTTTTCTTTTTAGGGGTGGTGAAATTCAAGCATTCCTACTGATTTTCCTTCGATATTGTCACTACCATCAGCATCGAGTGTGATCTCCAACCTCTTTGGTGAAACAAAAATAAAGGGAAAGGGGCTTGAGTTTTTTGGGAAGAGATTCAGGTTAGGTGGGAATGAGTTGATCCTGAACCAGAGTTTCTTGTCTCATCTTCATATAAATTCCCTCTTAGAAACCATCAGAGGCGTATCATCTGCACCCATCATCTCCATTCCCACCCCACAAACCCAGTCATCTGCACAATTTTGTATTTTTGAAAATTACAGCGTCATTTGTGAACAGGTGTTTTCATTTGGCACAAATGGTAGTCTGATATCATTCTCTTTCCTCCTGTTTTCTACTTGGTCCATGTTTTTAAGCTATACGCTCCTGGTTCATTGCCTGAAAGCTGCGTCATTTATTCTAGAGCATGGATCACCCACATTTGGCTTTTCCAGTCCCCTACATCAGTGGTTCCCAGCTGGGGCTGACTTTATGTTCTAACCATCCTACCATGCCTAGGGCAGCCCCCTACAACAAAGAATTTTCTAGCTCAAAATGTTAATAGTACCAAAGTTGAGAAACCCAGCCCTAGATTAGTCTTTCTCCATCCAGGTCAGATATTGGAATCACTTAGGGAGCTTTTTAAATATGCTAGTACTGGGCTGCAGCCTTGACTAGTTAAATCAGAACCTCAGGGGTGCGTGGGACCTGAGCTTTACAGTGGTTTTACAAGCTTCCCAGGTGATATCAATGTAAAGCCAGATTTGAGATTTTTTTTTTTCCCCAGAGACTCTATCTTTGACAGGTGAAACATTGTAGACCAGCAGGAGAATCCCGAATTAAACAGAGAAGGAAGAATAGTGAACAATGCTGTCCTGGGTGCCACTTTATGACTGTGAATCCTGCTATTTTAGATTTAGCTTCTTTACTAGTAAATTGTAGAAAACATTCGTCAGTTCCTCTATTCACTGGAGCATGAGGAAGATAAATGAGTTAAGGTTGCTCAAGAGTTTTAAGGTTAATAAAATCAACGGATGAACAGAATAAATAGGTATATGAGCAACAATCTACAGTTTGACATCACAACTCTAGAAAATCTTGAGGAAATCTTATAAATGATGGGCGGGGGGTGGGGGGGAATTTGTTTGTTTTTGCTTCCTTTAAGCCCCAGCAAAGGAACATTAATAGGAAATCTTTCCAAAAGATTTGGATTTAATTGCCCTTGATAGGCAGGGTATACTTTGTTTTGCTGTTTTGCTTGTTAGCTAATCAATCCATCCAGGCTAGTTTTTCATTTGTGAACAACGTGGTTTCTGGTATACAAGGTCTTTTCTGAGAAAGGGAAAAAGATACAACTTGGTAGACCCTTCAGCAGTGACAGAGAGAGAGAGATAGAGATAGAGAGACCAGTGTCCTCACTCACCTGGAACAAATAGCATATACTTGCATTCACATATAGTCCTATCCACATCCTGCTCTAGGAGAAAAAAGACCAGTAAGATTCCACAGTCTTTCAACGGACCAGTGAAATTCCTTTATATTTACAGGGCAGTTTAAATTAGAGCATGGAAGAAGGTTTTTAGCTTTTGGTACCCCAATAAGTATGGAAAATATAGGACCCATGTTTATTGCTTTCTGTAAGAATGGGTGAATTTCAACAGCAATACCTTGCATTTGTGTTTCACTAAGTTGCTTTCAAAATATTGTGACTCACATTAGATTTCTACCAAGACTCCAATTTAAAAACAAGTTGTGATTTTTTTTACAAATGAGAAAACTGAGATTCAAAGACACAGGTAGGTCAAGAACTTCTGTCTGATTATTTTTTTTTCCTAAGGCTGTTTCTGAACAATCATCTGGTTTCTTTGTTAAGATTTAAACTGCTGTTGGGGCGCCTGGGTGGCGCAGTCGGTTAAGCGTCCGACTTCAGCCAGGTCACGATCTCGCGGTCCGCGAGTTCGAGCCCCGCGTCGGGCTCTGGGCTGATGGCTCAGAGCCTGGAGCCTGTTTCCGATTCTGTGTCTCCCTCTCTCTCTGCCCCTCCCCCGTTCATGCTCTGTCTCTCTCTGTCCCAAAAATAAATAAACGTTGAAAAAAAAAAATTTAAAAAAAATAAAAAAAAAAAAAGATTTAAACTGCTGTATATCATCAGAACTATAGCCAATTAACTAATTATGGAAACATTTAAAATCATACTGCAATGTATTTTTATTTCCTGTCACTTAGTTATAAAAGTTTCTATATATGTATTGTTCGTGGTAGTATAAAAAGGCAAGAATTTAACTAAAAATTTCTATTGGTTCAAATAACCTGCTAACTTGTTATTTAAGCAAAATTATACATATTTATAATTTTTTTAAATTTACTTACTTTTGAAAGACCGAGAGAGAGCACTAGTGGGGGAAGGGCAGAAAGAGAGAGAGGGAGACACCGAATCTGAAGCAGGCTCCAGACTCTGAGTTGTCAGCACAGAGCGGCTTGAACCCACGAACTGTGAGATCATGACCTGAACCAAAGCTGACCCTTAACTGACTGAGCCACCCAGGTGCCCCCAAATTATATGTATTTATAATTTGAAATAATATTTCTGATCGTGTCTATTTCATATAACTAGATTATATTGTTAGCAGATGATCAGCCAAGTGGGAGACTATCTTCCTTTTTTTTCTAAATATTTTTCCTTTTTATGAATATTTCAAACTTGTTTTAAAAGACTTTTCCCCCTTTTTTTTTTAAGGTATGGAAAACGATCTAGCCCTGAGACACTGATTTCAGACCTCTTGATGAGAGAAAGCACAGAAAACGTTCCCAGAACTAGGTATGAAAAGCCTGTGTGGGGACATTGTTGCAGAGCTCAAGATGCACGGGGGAGGGAAATCCCAGAGGGCTGCCTGGGAGGGGGAAGACATTGGAATGAGTCTTCCAGAGCAGGTAGCATTTTGGCAGAAATGGAGATGGGGAAGAGGGCAGTGAGGACCTTTCTTTTCATGGACTAATTTGCAAATCTCTAAACTTCTGTGGGGTATTATTTTCGACCACAGATTATTTGGTGCTCCTTTGAAAATTTTAAATATAAGTGACTTTCACCTCAGAAATGACTCTATATAGAATTTCTAACTGTGTTAGAATTGAGAGAACATAGAGTGAGTCCCTATCTCTACATTGAAATGACCAGCAGTCCATCTTTGGCTGGGGTAATCTTTAGTTTTCATACAGTATGTGGAGTATCTAGAAATCCTGCAGATATCACTCATGAGTCTTATTCTAATCTTCCTCATTTTACATGAAGCCGGAGATCAGTCTTGGCTGGGTGGGGGCTAGTGTTTACTATTTGACATATTTCAAGCTCAATATCACAGAGAAATTTCAAGGAATGAATGTTAAGGACATAATATTCTTAGGGACTTGTCTGTAACCTTGGGGTTTTCTGGGAATGTGGAGCCATCTGGGGAAGAGGAGCCCGCCAAGAGCTGGTGTCAAATATTGGACAATGAAGGCTGTTGGGAAGCAGCCCTCCTCTGTTTTCATAACTTTCTGGCTCTTCTGTCTGATGCCTCCTGCCTCGATCACGTGGCACATGGTTTCATCCATTTCTGTGGGAGCTTGTCTGCCTTAAACCCAAAGCTAGACAATGTCAAGAACCAGGTTCCCCAGAAGAGGTCACTAGAACACTTGCTCAGTGAGTGTGACTGGCGTGTCCCTCTTTATTGCGGTTCTCCCCAGAGAACAAGTGGGGTGACCTGCTGAGCCATTTACTTTCCCTCCCATCGTCCTTCTGTCCTCTCGTGAAATGGCCAGTCTGGGCAAAGGTGCAGGTCTAAAGTTGTCGGGTTTGTTTTCTCTGAAGGAAGTAACAATTTGGACTGGAATAAAACTCCAGTGTTCTTGTCTGGAGGTATCAACCCAGATTTAAACAGCAAATGCAAGGGAAGCAGGTGGAAAATTCATAAGGGTTGTTTTTAATACTAAACAATAGATGCCTTTAAGGTTTCATTGACCTGCGTGTGATATTTGCCATGGTAAAAAGTTTAGGGTAAACCTTATCTGCTTTGGGTAAGGAAAGGAACCATCCAAACTTAATACCCTTGCTGCTACTCTTTGTTTTGTGGCTTAAAGTCTAACAGTTGGTGCATGAAATACAGTTAATTGCACCCTGATGTAGACAGCCTCAATCCTGTGCCGTTAGGAGGAGGCAAAAGTTGACAGCTTCGAAGTTGCCTGTGAACGCTATTTTACTAAAAAGGGTTCTTTATAAAAATAGTATCTTACTACATAAAAAGCCTTGCAGGAAAACAAAATCATATTCAGAATTGACTAACAATAACTTTCTTGTTACCATTTTGTGTAATTCCTGTAGTTTTGATCTTCAGAAATATTGCAGAGTTCTTTGGCTCCTTTGATAAATAGAGGGCCTCTTAAATACTCTGAGATTTGCTTGAGACTCCTGTGAACATGAGTGAAAACTACTCAGCTGGGTCTCTGCATATGATGCCACTGTCTCCTGCTCTGATATTCTACCTGACCTCCTATTTAGAATGTCAACAGGAGCCTTTTCAGCAGTTTCTGATCATCTTTCAGTTCAGAACTGAATGTCTCACTTTCTGTAAGCCTCCCAGGAGGCTGGGAAGCTTCTCTTACGTGCTTTGCTTCTTATGTTTGACAGGCTGGAAGACCCTTCTATGTGGTGATGGGAAATGAAACTTGCTCTCCAGTCTTTTCCTATTTTTCAACCCATATTTCATCCTGTAAAACTAGAGTCTGCCGGTCCTCCCAATGCATGCAGCCACTGTGCTCAACTCTGCAGAGTTTCCCTTTGTTGTCCTTGTATATACGTGTGTTTAAATAAAGTACCAAGCATTCAAACGTGTATGTTCCTCAATGAAAAAAATCTGTTGTTGCAGTAGTCAGAATTATTTTAAGTTATTCGTTACATCGCAATCTCACTCAGTAGGAGGTTCAAGGTTCGCTTCACCAGTGTTAAAGCAGTGACTATGGAAGTTATAAAGATATGATGATTAATGATGATCAAGACTCAGCTGTGTGTGTATGTGTGTGTGCGTGTGTCAGTGAGTGAGAGAGAGAGAAAGAGAGAGGGAACAAAATTATTTGGAAACATTGAGCAGAGGAATGCTAACTTAGAATAATATGCTGAACTTTCCCCCACATACACATGAAATCATTATTAACCTGATAGCCTTAGCTATCAGCAGAAAGGATTGCTGTCTAATAGAACTTTCTGCAAAATGTCCTCTCCTCTAATATAGTAACCACCAGCCACATGTGGTTTTTGAGCACATGCATGTAGCAAGTACAAATGAGGGACTGAGTTCTAAATTTTATTGGGTTTTAATTTCAATAGCCACATGTTTTTAGCAGCTATCATATCAGACAGCTCAGATCTATGCGTGTATTTAGGCCAATACACTAAGAATTTGAGTCATAAACAGGAATACACTGAGTAGGAATGACTGCTTTTTCACAGAACATGGGGTATGTTAATTAATTTAGCTAAAGGTTATTAAACTTTCCCCATCCTTCATGTACCTATGCATGGGTTTAGTTTAAAATTTATGGTACCGAGTTCTTACATGTAATTTCCAAATCAAAGAAAATGAGAAAATGGGTCTCATCCTATATTTTACTTTGGACCACACGATAAAAATATTTTTATGTGTTGTTTTATTGCTTACAAAACCCCCATATACATTACGTCTTAGGGAATCTTAGAGTATAAAAAATATTCTCTGTATATAAAGAATTCTGTTTCTACAGCCATTGAAGACAGTGATACTACAGAACATAATTACCTTTAATGAAATTGTTCTGTGATTTTCCTACATTTGTCCTTATTTTTGTTTCCTTTTACTTCGAACTAAATATCCTTATCTATAGTTTCGCTGTCTGCAGTTTCCATTACGTGCGGACAACTGTGGCTGGAAGATGTTCTTCCTTCTGACAAATCATCAGAAGGTCACTAGTAGCCTAACTTTACGTCACAACGCCTACGTCATTCCCCTCACTTCATCTCATCACTTAGGCGTTTGATCATCTCAAATTTCAGAAGAAGAATAAGGTGAGTACAGCATAGTAAAATATTTTGAGAGAGAGAGGCCACATTCACATAACTTTTATTACTGTATATTGTTATAATTGTTCTATTTCATTATTAGTCATTGTTATTAATCTCTTCCTGTGCCTAGTTTATAAGTTAAACTTTATCATAGGTACCTCTGCATAGGAAAAAACATAGTTTGTGTAGGGTTTGGTACTCTACACGGGTTCAAGCATCCACTGGGAGTCCTGGAACGTATCTCCTCTTCCCTATGCCAGGAGAAGTGGGGGGATCTACCACACCAATATGTAAAGTGGTTTTTTTTATCTTAAAATGTTGAATAAGTCATAATTTCTTATCACACGTCAAAAATTCTTTACCAACCTGATATATTCTTATCACACGTCAAAAGTTCTTTACTGAAGTTATTATTATGCAAAATAAGTTGACTGAAAGATTCATTTGGCAGCACAGATAATCTGAATATTCATCACCAATTATAGAACTCTTGGTTACATGGAGCAGAGCAAATAGGAATGACATCTATGGACCCTGGAAAGATAGCCTGGGAATTTGATTTTAAAACAAAAGTTTAAATCTCTTATCCTACCAAATCTAAATTTCCAAAAGGCTGAATATTAAATAGCCTACATTTTTACCTATCGATCAGGCCTTGATAACTCACCTCTTCACCTCATGTTACTAGAGAGAGGACTGAACCTTCATACCGTGTGAGCCCCGTGGTCCTGACTCAGTGGCTTCAGGTTCTCTGACCTTCAGATTTACTAAACTTCTGAGTTCTCACTAATGAAATGGGGATCATAGGTCTTGCTCAACTTTCTGCATAAGTTTATACTGGGATCAAAATTCAAGTTAAGATAATGTTACAAGTAAGTGGTAGTAGGGAAATGGATAAAGATGAAGTTTTTGATGATTCTCGTGTTGGATTACAACTCCCTTGCTGTAGATTGATTGTTTGTATCCTTTCAGATTTATATGTTGAAATCCTAATCCCCAAGGTGATGGTATTTGGAGGTGGGGTGTTGGGGGGTGTTGATTAGGTCATGAGAGTGGAACTTTCATGAATGGGATTAGTGTCCTTATAAAAGGGACCCCAAAGAGCTCCCTTATCCCTTCCATCACATGAGGACACAATGAGAAGATAGTTGTATATGAACCAGGAAGCAGGCCCTCACCAGACCAAATCTGCTGGTGCCTTGATCTCAGACTTCCCAGCTTCCAGAACTGTGAGAAATAAAGTTCTGTTCTTTTTAAACCATCCACCTATGGTAATTTGCTATAGCAGCCCAAAAGACTACGGTATCCCTAGTAAACAAGAATTCACTTTCAGAAATACAGTAATGGTAAACACTTATAAATTGCAAAAATACATTCCAAGAGATTCCCTAGTAATATTTTTCAAACATTGTCAGCCTGCTGACCCTCCTTGGAATAGGGATAAATGTACCAGATCACCCATCTGTCATTGCAAATAATAATAATCCTTACTAGAGTTACAGTAAGAACAAGTGACCCTTCATTAAAATGAGATGCCTGTAAGCAACAATATCATTATCAACTAAATCTGCAAGCATTTATTAAGGTCTTTGCTGATCCAAACTCTAGTCTACATTCTTAAGAGGTATAAATTCTGCATAAAGTTTTTGCAGATGCCATTGCACTTTTTTGTTCCTCACAATGCCCATGACACATTCAGACAGAAGGAAACTGAGGCCTAGGGAAAATAAGTGACTTTCCCCACCTCATCCAAGGTAGGAAGACAAACAGCAGTTCCTCTATTTGCAAACATTGCCACACCTGATAATGTTTCATGGAAGAAGTTAGTCGACACCAGGTCTTACACAACGTAGTTAAGAACATAACTCTGGTACACTTAAATCGAGAATAACAAAAATACTAAATTGTGCAAAATAATTTAGAAAAGGAAATGAGTGTGGGAAGAATTAGCTAGGCAAGGCTTAATAGAGAATATGGATGTTTAGGTGGGTGAACACAGAGGTGGGTCAGCCAGAGCTTGTGTAGGGAATCGTCAGGGATCTACCTGATAGGAACAGAGGCAGAGTGGCCAGGAGTTGGGTCAGTGAAGTAGGTACAGGAATGGCCAAACTCACTCACCATTCATTTATCCACTCAACAGTTTTTGAGTATCTAATATGTGTTGTACATTGTACTAAACACTGGGGACATAAAGATCAATAATAGTTTCTCAGGGAGTTTACCATCTAATGAGGGAGACAGGTATTTACAGTGTATTGTCGGAAGTGCAAAGATGGGAGTTTTAGAGGTTTGGGATATAGTTAGGTGCTAGAATCTTCCCACTCATCATGCTTCCCTTTGCATTTTCCAGACAAAGGAGCTGTAGATAGAATAAACTGCCAAAATGGGACCAGAGTATCAGATGAGCAAGTATCCAATGACACCCAATGCAGGGCTGCCCTAAGCTGAATCAGGACACTTGACTAAGGCCTGAACTTTTAAAGTACCCCTGTCCCTCATACCAAATCTCATGCATCCTGGTGGAGCGTGACAGGAACAGTGAGGTCTGTGGGGCAGACCTTCACATCCACAGTGCCCTGTGGTCTAATGAATCAACCAGAATAACAGCAGCCCCCTCCCCAACCCCCACTACTAAGCAAAAGGAGGTAGGAATGAGAACAGAGGAAGGGACTCTTCACAGCTATTATTCCCCATTTCAGGGGCAGAGATATCTCCTCTCTCTCTAACAAGAAATGGGCACAAGGTGTTACAGGAGCCACGAAGGGGCTCCCACCCAAGGCTGTGGAGAGTGGAGAAGGCAGGTCAAACTTCCTGGAGCTACTGATGTTGAGCTGAGGTTTGAAGCAGGAGTACCAACTGCCAGAGGAAGAATGTGAGATAGGAGCAGAGGACATGCAGGTATGAGAAAACAGTATATATTTTGAGTGCTTTTTAATTATTTTTGATATCTATACTTTGAATTTGCCCACATGGTAGACCTGGCTCACTGGTTACTGTTCTGAAGGGAAGATCGTATTTGGGATGAAAACAAGTCTCATGCCCAGCTCTCTTCTCCCCAGTGTTCCTCCATTTCTCCCCACCTGAAATCCCACCTGCTTTTCATAGATTGGTTCCAGGGGCAGAGTGCTATCTCCCATAATCTTCATTCCACCAGTCAGGACTAGACTTCTCAGCCTGAGATGCCTTCACTATGATCTTATGGACAAACTTACAGGTTCAGAGAATAAACATTGTAGGGTTGGTCCTACTCCCTAATTCAGAAACAAAAGGGCTCACTATTTCTTTTGCAATATTTTAGCTTTCTTAGTATCTTCTAGCCTTTTTCCGCATTTAGATATGGGTCAAGACAGAAGAGCAGATATAAAGAGAACGAAAAATCAGCCCTGATTTCGGAGTTGCACATCATGGCACAGTGCTTTCTGCTAAGTAAAGATGCCTGATGCATGGTCCAGAGCTAGGTCCACACGCAGACTCTATGGTCCTGCTGATGACAGACAAATTCATTGTCTCCCTCTTTCTTTCCAATATACATGCATTATGCTTATATGGTTACTTATTACTATGTGGGCAACAGAAAATATTTTTTTTACTCCATGCAGAATATGGGAGTCAGTTACAATGCTCAGAATTAAACAAATACATTTTCTGTTTGCCATAAAGTAAAACCGCCTTTTTAACGAGATAGTTTTGTGGAATATTCTTTTATTGTGGTTCATGGGTAGAAGGATTATGATATTGTCACAACTAAATGATTGCCTTTTCTTCCACCTATTAGAAAAATTAGCGCAGTGTGAAATCACACAGAATCTTTTTTTTAAATCAGAGTGGAATAACATAATTAATCGTATGTGTCATCTCGGTTCATTTTTTTAGTGTGCTAAGTATCAATTTCAGCTTGTTCTAATGCTGCAGAATTGAAACACTTTGCAATTCTTGGAATGGGGTGATGATGTGTTACGGTACTTGTCTTATTGCTGGACACATGGTAGGTGCTCAGTGAGAGCCCGCTCTGTCTGCAGTTGATTGTGACACCTGGGAGTGATCCCAGAGGAAGCACAACAAATGCAATGTTTGGTGGGCAACCTCAAAGGATTCCTTGTGATTCTTTCAGGAGGTACAGGTACCATTTATAGTAGGGCCTTGACAAAAGAACAGGAGCTTATTTAAACATAGCTTTTCATTGCTCTTAGGGTTATTGGTTGAACTGACCCTTCTTTCCCGCATCTCAGAAGTTTGATTCACCTTAGATTCTCTCTTTTATCAGGTTCATAAGTAACTTCCCCCCCGCCAACCTTGAATATTGTGGTACCAAAACTCTCTGAAATACCTTTTGGGTCACTAATAACTTTTCTCTGGCTTTGAGTTAATGATAATTTTGGAGTTTTTGCAAATTGTAACCACTTACATTGCTAACGTATTGACATATTACTAATATGTCATATTAGCGTAGTATGTATATTACTAATTTGTTAACTTTAATGTAGAGTACATCTTACAACTATTTTTGTCCTTAGGCAATTTTGAAATTTAAACTTGTAATTTTTCATAAATTGGATATTTAATCTAGTAATTTTTTAAAAATTAGTTTTTTTTCTATAAGGCACAGATTCCTTTGATTCCCAGTCTAAACCTAATTTCAGGATTTTTTGTTTTCCAGAAGTTAGTTCAATTTGAAACTTGATTTTTACAGTGTATTTACTTAAAATTTGACTTTACTCATTGATTTGGCTGCTATAGTATTGTGCTATGAGGCAATTTAAAGTTGAAATGAGGGGCGCCTGGGTGGCTCAGTCGGTTAAGCGTCCGACTTTGGGTTAGGTCATGATCTCATGGTTCGTGGGTTCGAGCCCTGCATCGGGCTCTGTGCTGACAACTCAGAGCCCGGAGCTTGTTTCAGATTCTGTGTCTCTCTCTCTCTATGCCCCTTCCCCACTCGCGCTCTGTCTCCCTCTGTCTCAAAAATAAATAAACATGAAAAAAAAGTTGAAATGAGAACTTTTGAGTAGATAATAAAAATCACATTTTACCCTTTTTGCTCATCAAGTAGCACCTTACTGTTTGGGTGCTATCTACTGGAGGGAACAGCATCATTCAAATGGCTTTTCAATGAAAGTTTGCCTGGAATAATTTGAATTTTATTTATTCTGATTCCTACATCTTTTCTATCACTGCCAAGTCTTTTCAAATCAAAGCAAGCTGCTAAATTAACTGGTCTGTAAATTTTAATGCAAGAATAAGCAAAGTTGGCAGAACATATTTAACATAGTCATTCCTTCTAACAGACTGAATTATTGACCAAGTCATAATAGAGCCAGCTGATCTCTGATGAGTTTCTAGAGTCCCAAGGATGTTATCAATTCCTGAAACATTTATTGAACAGTCTCTCTGTGACAGGTACTCTGCTCTGTTCTAAGAGTGATATAAAGATGAGTGAGATAGTTTCTCTGCTCTTAAGGATCTAACAATTTATGAAGGAGATAGACACATGCTTAAGTGACTATAATAAGAGGCAGATCATGATTGAAGTTTAAATAGAAACAGAAAGTAATTGCTATGGGAGAGCAGGGGAGGCTGAACTCATTTTCACTAGTATGTGTAGGGAGTGGGAGTGTCATTTGAAGTGGACTTGGTGAATGGCAGTTATTCAATAGGCTGCTCTTTGGCAGTTCTCAAGGTCATTATTAACTACGTCATATTCCTAGAAGAAAGGCTGTGCAGGTGCCTAAGCAAGCTCCAACTCAAATTCTGAGGTGGCTGTCTGGGGAAATAGTGAATAGCCATCCATCTAAGAGTGAGCATCGACTGTCATCTCAGAGTGACGTTGATCATCTGGGTTGATACAAATGGGAGGGTGCATGAGAGTATAAAGACGAGGGAGGGGATAAGATGGCATCTGATCCTCTCTTAACGCTCCTACCTCCACACTGAAAATGAGGGACTCGTTTTGGGTAGCAATGTGAGAAGAGTAGGTACACAGAGCTAAAAGCACCATGTTTTTGGAAGAAGTGATATTCTTGGCATAGAACAGGCTGCATTGGGGTATAAGTGACAAAGCATAACAGAGACAACAGTGTTGTCTCCCACACATGGACTCCACAGTAGTCTCAGCACCTGGTCTCTCCTGACTGTCAGAGATCAAGTGCTATGCCCAGTAACAGGAAAAACTGGCAGTTGGCAGAGCAGGGTCCTATGAACAGTTTCAGCAACTGTGACTGATATAGGCAGATCAGTTTGGGGGTGCTGGCCTGGTAGGGTGACCCAAAATTCCAGTTTCCCCAGGACTTTCCCAGGTTTGGCCCCAAAAGTCCTACATTCTGGGAAGCCCTCCAATTCCAGGTCAACCAAGACAGTTGGTCACCCTACTTGGGAAACAAATTCCCATTTGTGATCTTGTTTTAACAGAAAATATGCTCAGAGTGCTGAACTACTTACAAGTGAGCATCTAAACCAACCATCCGCATTTACACACCTGAATGTAACTGTTCAACCACGTGCCATTTCCCTAATTGACCTTATGGTACACTGTTCTCTTTAGATAATTGTAAAAGGTAATTTTATAATATTCCCACTATAGAAAAACATCAGCTGTGAAGACATTAAGAAAGTCTTGTAATTTCTAGACCAGCCACCTTCATATTCTAACATTATAAATACATTGGTTCCATGAATGCATGCATATTTAATTTCATGGATAATTAACTCTTCATAAGAAAAATGATTTCAACTGGAAATCCTAAATAGCAATTTGCCTTCTGAAGTTTTAAGTTTTTCAGGTTTTCCTTTTTGTGATAATAAGTGGGGTATGAGGGAGCTAGCATTCAATGAGAAGCTAGTATAAACTGGTCTTTTATTTACTTCAACTATTCCAATCCTCCTATAAACCATGAGAGGCAAGTATGGCTGGCCGCATTTTACAGATGAGGACACTGAGGCACAGAAGGGTGACATGAAATAAAGCAACAAAGCTGATAAGTGCTGGAGCTGGAACTCCAACTTGGGCCAGTTTGACTACATGTGTGGATTTTTCTTTCCTCTATTTTAATTTTATTTTTTTTTAAATTTATATCCAAATTAGCATATAGTGAAGCAATGATTTCAGGAGTAGATTCCTTAATGCCCCTTACCCATTTAGCCCATCCCTCCTCCCACAACCCCTCCAGCAACCCTCAGTTTGTTCTCCATATTTATGAGTCTCTTCTGTTTTGTCCCCCTCCCTGTTTTTATATTAGTTTTATTTCTCTTCCCTTATGTTCATCTGTATTGTATCTTAAAGTCCTCATGTGAGTGAAGTCATATGATATTTGTCTTTCTCTGACTGACTAATTTCACTTAGCATAATACCATCCAGTTCCATCCACATAGTTGCAAATGCCAAGATTTCATTCTTTTTGATTGCCAAGTAATACTCTATTGTGTGTGTGTATGTATGTATGTATATATATATATATATATATATGTATATGTGTGTATGTATATATATATATATACATACATACACACACACACACACACACACACCACATCTTCTTTATCCATTCATCCATCGATGGACATTTGGGCTCTTTCCATACTTTGGCTATTGTCGATAGTGCTGCTATAAACATGGGGGTGCATGTGTCCCTTCAAAACAGCACACCTGTATCCCATGGATAAATGCCTAGTAGTGCAATTGCTGGGTTGTAAGGTAGTTCTATTTTTAGTTTTTTGAGGAACCTCCATACTGTTTTCCAGAGTGGTTATACCAGCTTGCATTCCCATACATGTGTGGATTTTAAATCATGTTTCCATCAGTAGAATTATTATCTGTTTCATTACATATGGTCACAATGGTCATGAGGGACAGGCAGCATGGAGAACTGCTAAGACAGACTTTGTTGTCAGAAAAGACTTGATTCCATTAACGTTTTGCAGTGACTCCCCTGTATTCCCCAAATGCACATTTCCTAAAAGTCCAGTATGTCTAATACTAAGATAGCTACACTAGCTTTTTAAAATTGGCATTCACCTATCTTCTTTCACCCATTTACCTTCATCGTTTCTGAGCCATTAAATTCTACAAGCCATTAGTTGTATTTTTTGTAACAAAATATAGTTTTTTAAATAAAGTAAGTTGTAAGCTCTTTTAACTAGCAAGTTTAGACTATTTGCATTCACCATGATTATTGACGTATTTAGATTTATTTCTACCATCTTATTTTGTTCTGTTTGCCATGCTTTCTCTTTACTTCTTTTTTTTCCCCTATTTCTATGGAATAAATCTAGTTTCCTTAATACTCTGTTTTTCCTCCACTAGTTTGCATATTGTATTTTTACCCTTCTTCTGAACAAAGTAAGGATATTAGAATGAGTTTAACTCTAGTAACCCTCTCTAGCCATTTCGTTTGTTTGTATTCCCAAGCTAAATACTAATACTTCTGTTCCTTTATATAGTCAATGGTTATTATATTTACCCATATTTAATAATTTTTTGTTCAGTTTTTTCAGTGTACTTTTTCTTTCTGGTTCAATTTTATTTTCCTAAAGTCCATCCTTCAGTAGTTCTTTTATTTATTTTTAAAAGTTTATTTAGTTTTGAGAGAGAGAGAGAGAGAGAGCGAGCGAGCAGATAAGGGGCAGAGAAAGAGAGAAGAAGAGAAAGAATCCTAAGCTGGCTCTGTGTTGTCAGTGCAGAGCCCTGTGTGGGGCTCAATCCCACAAACCATGAGATTATGATCTGAGCTGAAATCAAGAGCCAGACAATTAACTGACTGAGCCACTCAGGTGCCCCTTTCAGTAGTTCTTTTAGATTGGGTCTTGAAATGATAAATTCTTTCAGTCCATTTCTGAAAATACCTTTATTTCATCTTCAGTCTTGATTGGCACTCTAGCAGGATGTGGTATTCTACATCTTCGATTATGTCTGTCTGTCTGTCTGTTATTTATTTATTTATTGCAACACTCTGAAGCTAGTATTTCATTGACTCAACCTCCACTGTTGCTCTTCAGGAGTTTGTAGTCACTGAAATTGCACTGAAATAATAGGTTACCTGCTTCTGTAGGTAACCTATCTTGTTCCCTAGGTTGTTGTTAAGAATTTGTCAGAGTTGTCTGAAATTTCCAAATGGTGTGTTAAAATGTAGAAGCACTGGGTGTTATATGGAAACGAATTTGACAATAAATTTCATATATTAAAAAAAAATAAAAAAATTTTTAAAAAATTTTTAAAAATGTAGGATTTCAAAAAAATTTATTCTTCTAAGGATTTGTTGTGTTTTAATTATTTATTATTTTAAGTTTTAGGTTTTTTATTTTTACTGAAGTATAGTTGACAACACAATGTTACTTTAGTTTCAGGTGTGCAATGTAGTGATCTGACAAGTCTATATGTTACGCTTGCCACAAGTGTAGCTACCATCTGTCACCATACACTGCTATTACAGTACCATTGACTATATTCCCTATGTTGTATGTTTATCCCCATGACTTAATTCATTCCATAACTGGAAGCCTGTATCTCCCACTCCCTCTCACCAACTTGGCCCATCCCTTGTCCCCCTTCCCTTTGGCAATCATTAGTTTGTTCTCTGTATTTATGGATCTGTTTCTATTTTTTTGTTGTTGTTTTGTTTATTCATTTGTTGCTTTTTAGATTCCACATGTGAGTGAGATCATAAGGTATTTGTCTTTGTTTGACTAATTTCACTTATCATAATGCCCTCTAGGTCCATTCACGTTGTCACAAATGGCAAGATTTCATTCTTTTTTATGCCTGAGTAATATTCCATCACATATATGTCCTACATCTTCTTTATCCATTCATCTATCAATGGACACTTAGGTTGCTTCCATAATTTGGCTATTGTAAATAATGTTGCAATAAGCATAGAGGTGCATATATCTTTTTGAATTAGTGTTTTTGGTTTGGGGGGATAAATACCCAATAGTGGAACTACTAATGATATAGTATTTCTATTTTTAGCTTTTTGAAGAATCTCCATACTGTTTTCCACAGTTGCTGCACCAATGTACATTCCTACCAATAGTTCACAAGGGTTCCTTTTTCTCCACATCCTTGCCAATTCTTGCTATTTCTTGTCTCTTTGATCCTAGCAATTATGACAGATATGAGGTGATATCTCATTGTGGTTTTGATTTGTATTTCCCTGATGACAAGTGATGTTGAGCATCATTTCATGTGTCTATTGGCCATCTGTATGTCTTTGGAAAAATATCTTTTCAGGTCCTCTACCCATTTTTAATCAGATTATTTGTTTTTTGTTTTTGTTTTTGTTTTGTTTTGTTTTTTTTGTATTGAGTTATTTAAGTTCTTTACACATTGTATCAGATATATCATTTACAAATATCTTCTCCCATTCAGTAGGTTGTTCTTTGGTTTTGTTGATGGTTTCCTTCACTGTGCGAAAGCTTTTTATTTTGGTGTAGTCTCAATAGTTTATTTTTGCTTTTGTTTCACTTGCCTGAGGGGACATATCTAGACAAATGTTGCTAAGGCTGATGTCGAAGAAATTACTGCCTATATTTTCTTTCAGGAACTTTAAGGTTTCAGGTCTCACATTTAGGTCTTTAATCCATTTTGAGTTTATTTTTGTGTATTGTAAGAAAATGGTCTAGTTTCATTCTTTTGCATGTAGCTGTCTGGTTTTCCCAGAGAGTCTTTCCCCCATTGTATATTCCTGCCTCCTTTGTCATAGATTAATTGACCATATAAGCATGAGTTTATTTCTGGAACTTCTGTTCTCTTCCATTGATCTACATGTCTGTTTTTGTGCCAGTGTCATACTGTTTTCATTGCTATAGCTTTGTAGTATATCTTGAGATCTGAGATGGTGATACCTCCAACTTAGTTCTTCTTTCTCAAGATTGCTTTGGCAACTCAAGGTGTTTTGTGGCTCCAGACAAATTTTAGGATCATTTGTTCTATTTCTGTGAAAAATGCTGTTGGTATTTTGATAAGGATTGCACTGAATCTGTAGGTTGTTTTGGGTAGTGTGGACATTTTGACAGTATTGGTTTATCCAATCAATGAGCATGGAATATCTTTCCATTTTGTCATCTTCAATTTCTTTCATCAGCATTTTATAGTTTCAGAGCACAGGTCTCTCATTGTGGTTAAATTTATTTCTATTTCTATTTATTCTTTTTTATCTAATTGTAAATGGAACTGTCTTCTTAATTTCTCTTTCTGGTATTTCATTATTATGTATAGAAAAGTCATTGATATCTCTGTATTAATTGTGTATCCTGCAACGTTACTGAATTCATTTAAAACTTATCTTTTTTTAATTTATTAGAGAGAGAGAGAGAGAGAGAGAGAGAATCCCAAGCAAGTTCCATGCTCAGCATGGAGCCAGACACAGGGCTTGATCCCACAACTGTGGGATCATGACCTGAGCTGAAATCAAGAGTCAGACACTCAACCAACTGAGTCACCATGTGCTCCCATTTATAACTTCTAAGCGTGTGTGTGTGTGTGTGTGTGTGTGTGTGTGTGTGTGTAATCTTTAGGGTTTTTGTGTTTTTAAATGTAAGGATATATGTCTTTTACCAGCTCACAGACATTATCTCTTTAAATGTTGCCTCTCCCTTATTTTCTCTTTCCTTTTGTTCTTGAACTTTTATTGAATAAACCTTCTCATCTATGTTCTAATTTTTTTTTAATATATGAAATTTATTGTCAAATTGGTTTCCATACAACACCCAGTGCTCATCCCAACAGGTGCCCTCCTCAATACCCATCACCCACCCTCCTCTCCCTCCCACCCCCATCAGCCCTCAGTTTGTTCTCAGTTTTTAAGAGTCTCTTATGCTTTGGCTCTCTTCCACTCTAACCTCTTTTTTTTTTTTTTTCCTTCCCCTCCCCCATGGGTTCCTGTTAAGTTTCTCAGGATCCACATAAGAGTGAACACATATGGTATCTGTCTTTCTCTTTATGGCTTATTTCACTTAGCATAACACTTTCCAGTTCCATCCATGTTGCTACAAAGGGCCATATTTCATTCTTTCTCATTGCCACATAGTACTCCATTGTGTATATAAACCACAATTTCTTTATCCATTTATGTTCTAAATTTTTAAAGTTCTCCATTTCCCATTTATTTATGTATGCTATATTCTGAATAATTTCTTAAAATCTGCCTTTTACTTGCTAATTTCTCTGCAGCATGTCTAATCTTTTGCCTAAGCCATCACTGAGCTTTAATTTTAATGATGATAGTTTATTAATTATTATCTTTACAATTTTTATTTTGTTATTTTGAATTTTTCTATGCTTTCATAGTGACTTATCTTTAAATTTTTTTTTCTGGGGCACCTGGGTGGCTCAGTTGGTTGAGCGTCTGACTTTGGCTCAGGTCATGATCTCACAGTTCCTGAGTTCAAGCCCTGCATAGGGCTCTGTGCTGACAGCTCGGGGCCTGGAGCCTGCTTCGGATTCTGTGTCTCCCTCTCTCTCTGCTCCTCCCCTACTCACACTCTGTCTCTCTCTCAAAAATAAATAAACATTAAAAAAATTTTTTTTAAATAAAAATAAATAAAAATTTTTTTTAATGTTTATTCATTTTTGAGAGACAGAGAGAGACAGAGTATGAGCAGGGTGGGAAAGAGAGAGAAGGAGACGCAGAATCTGAAGCAGACTCCAGGCTCTGAGCAGTCAGCACAGAGTCAGACACAGTGCCGGAACTCACAAACCACAAGATCATGACCTGAGCCAAAGTTGGATACTTAACTGACTGAGCCATCCAGGCGCCTTCTGCCTTATGATTTTCTTGGGCCTTTGATTCACTTTTATGTTTCTAGTTATATTAAATATATCTGTGTTTTGTACTCTTTTAGGTTGTTGGTCTGCATTTTAAGTTCTTGAGGCACTGCTGCCTCAGAGTGTCAGATTTTCTTACTCTAACTTCTTTTTTGTCTGTCTTCCCATAGAAACTCGCTACAACTCGCATTGGGGAAATGCTCTTTAAAAGTAGTTTTGTGTTTACACCTGCCCGTTGCCCCAAGGGAATCACCAACGTTTTTATGTTAATTTCTGTTTGGTGTTTCCTGGATTATTAGCGGCAATATAAATCTAGTTTTTCAACCGACATGATGTACAATTTAGGGTTTTAGTTTCCTGTAGAGACTTTTTTTTTTCATTCAGAGCCTAAGCATGGGCAGACAAGTCACACCAGTAGGCAAAGTTTTGTCCTATTCCATGCTTTCATTATTTGTTATATCTGCAATAAATAGCTATCTGAGAGTCCTGTTTTAATGCTGAAATCTCAGTCCCACATCACCACTTGACTTGGGCTAATGGCCATGTCTACTGACTTCATGTAGGCACTGAAATGAAAGTTGCTTCAACTTGCTCCCAGTATAATCTTAAAGACGACGAAGCATATGCACAGTTGCTAAGATCTTTGCTTTTTCAGGTTTTGTTTTTCATTTCTGGTAGCTAGGTAATTATTCTCCCTTTTTTGTGAGCTCTGTTTTGCATTTTTTAAATTAGATATTTTATTCAGCATTTCTAGTTTGTTTGCATCATCTTAGTATTTGATTTTTACTGAACTGGATCTTGCAGTTGCTAATTCTCTTCTCATTGCTATGTTCTTTGTGTGCCCAAAATGACAGCTATCCCTTGGCATATATATAAGAGAGTTATACAAATATATTTAGACTAGTGTATCAGAAAGGCTACCATCAAAGAGAAAGGAAAATGCACATAAACTTATACTGTGAATAGTTAAGGACAACATAAAGTAGTGAGAAAATCAGCTCCTGCTGTGGAAGTATGGAGTAAAGAGTAGGTACTAAGTACTACTTGCTATATTCTTGTTCCATCCCTTAGTACTTGAGCAAGACACAATTTCTCTCTCTGCTAGTTTCAGCTTCTGAAACGGAATAGTAATACCAATTATGCATATTCATTAGAATTAAATGAAGGATACATAAAATACTTGGCAAAATAAATGGCAGATAGTTAGTTTCCAATAAATTATTGTTGCCTCCCTCCACCAAGACAAGAGGAATAGGTGTGTAATGTCATATTGTTAATTTGAGATGTTTGACAATAAGGGGTTTCAGCAGCTAATTTAGATGCATAACCAATCTGGTCTTTAGAAATTTGGAATTCCCCAACTGGAAAAAAAAAAGGTTAATAAAGAGGCAAACTTTTCCCTCACTCACAGCTCTCAGCACATTGATGATTCACAGTCTCTGAATCTCAGATGGTAGGATAGCTCTAACATGGTAGTCTGTCACTATTTTGGGGAGATCTGAAAGGGATCATTGCTTTAAGCTTCTGTTGAATCTAATCTTATCAAAGAGTAATGACTTCTGTGTAGAAACCCATGTATAACTGCAGTGTGTTTCCCATGGAGGTAGCTTTATTCCCCCACATCTCAGCTGTTAATTGGTGAAGGGAAATGGTACATGGAAAAGACAGCCACTTCCCTGGCCCTTCCTTCACACTGACAAAATCTATGTCAGAACTCCATGAGTGAAAAGAGTTAGAAGGGGCTTTAGAAATTATGAACTTGTTGGAAATTATCAAATCTTGTTCCTGGTGTCAGTCCCTAGCATACTTATTTGGTGGTTTTTCAAAACAATATGGTGAATGGTAACTGCATCCTGCAGGACTGCAATGAGGTCACTGTAGAGAAACTGTTGTGCTAGAGAAGTAGATCCTTTCTTTTGTTAACATCGTATTTTCTGAGATTGGATTTGCCAGAATGTGACAGGGTGGGGTGAGGCTGTTTTTCTCATTTATAGTAAAGAAATTTATTTGTGGCACATACTATGTCTCAGATGTATTTTAAAAAGGTAATGGGGGTGGTGATTTCTTCATTCCACCCTAGTAGAACTAAATTTCCTTGCACAGTATCATTCCCATTGATGGTGAGGAGAATTAAACTTGCCAATCAAATGTAGTTCAATCTTCTCTGCATTTTAGGTAGATAATTACTTTAAATTTTGAACTCCGTATCTGGATTGATTCTCTCCTTTGAAGGTTCCTCTTTCTCCTTCCAAGAAAATCTAAGTGTAAGGAGAAGCTTGGTGTTAGAGTAAGGACTCTTGGCGCAAGTGCTATCCTTCTCTGGGGACTTTTCTTTGCCACCAAAGAAGCTGTAATTGATGTCCACTGGTATCCAGGCAGCAGTGGCCTCTGCCCTCACTCCACCCACTGTTGGAGTGTTCTTGGCTGGAATAACTTGTGATCTCTTCTCTCAGGGTGGTCCAAGGATGGTGGGTCCCATCTGACTGAGCCTTCATTTGTCTCTCACTGTGCTGCTGATCTTCTGAGGCCTGGCTGTGAATCCCATTAGGCAGCTTAGACAGCCTACTTTCAACCCCCTGCTAGAGGGACACTACCCTTCACCTTAGTCCCAGCTGGCGTGCTCAGTTGCCTTCCCTGTGGCAACTTCTAGATCCCTTCCCTGCCATGCTCAGAACAGAGGAAAGCAGAGGGGATTATATTATACCCCTGCCCCTAAACATTCCATATCACCACATCTATTCTACTTCTGGCACCTGTGCTTGAGAAGGACACTCTACCAACCTCTTCATTTTTCTGGGCTTCCTATATTCGCACTGAGTTAACACCAGAGCATCAGCATCTGAACCCTAGTCTCCCCTCGTCTGTATTTTTCTCTCTCCCTTACAAAATGTCCTCTGCTTGCTCTTCCTATCTGATGCTCCTGTGTCACTACCCCCCCACC
The DNA here is from genome assembly GCF_016509475.1 of Prionailurus bengalensis. NCBI lineage: Eukaryota > Metazoa > Chordata > Mammalia > Carnivora > Felidae > Prionailurus > Prionailurus bengalensis. Next base: position 115,846,474 of record NC_057348.1, read on the forward strand.
CCTTTTATCTTCTTTGTTCTGGGAAGTCCTCCCCCCCTCCTTCCCTAGAGCCATAAAACAACATTAATGACAAGAAGGGACTGCATTTAAAAGATGGAGCACTGAAAGAAGAAACGCCTCAGGTCATGATCTCCTGGTTCATGAGTTCCAGCCCAGCATCTAGCCCTGCTGTCAGCGCAGAGCCCCACTTCAGATCCTCTGTTCCCCTCTCTCTGCTCCTCCCCTGCTTGCTCTCTCTCTGTCTCTGTCTCTCTCTCAAAAATAAATAAATATTGAAAAAAAATAAAAAAGAATACCCTATAACCCTACAGTGGTTGCCGTGCGGTGCTGCCCAGACCCTGCCTCCAAGAGGGAGGCACTCAACTTTCTAGGCACTGGGGAGCATGGCAGGTGAAGGCCGTTGACTGAGTCTCTTAATGGGAATTGCCTTTGGCCCAAAACTGTTTTGCCCAAGGTCATGCCCTCTCTCTTGGGCAGCCCCCACCCACCACTACTCGGTGCAGAGGTATAAAGACCTTGGTCCTTGCACTAATTTGGCATAACTGAAGGGCCATTCCAGCTCCAGAGCTCTGGGAAGTGACTGTGTGGTAGCTCAGTTTCTCCCTGTGTCTGATTACAAGAGCACGCCCAGAGGAACTTCCTGTCCACAAATCCCCATCTCAGAGGCTGCATATCAGGGAATCCCAGCTGAGAATCCAGCTCTGGCCCTGCCACTGTTGAGGGTGAGCACAAGGGAGCTGGGAAGCAGGGCTAATTATTAGGAGTGTGGAAAAGGAGCAGGAAATCGGCTGTTCCTGCTGCCCTATGTGGGCCTCCCCCGCATGAAGAGGGATATTTGTACATGCTTACTCAGCATGTAGCAGACTAAAAATTAATTTAGGCAACAGTAAATGGTGGAGCATTTTGGAGCAGCAATGTTGAGTCAATAGGGAGGATGTTTGCTGAAGAGCTCATTTTTAGGGATCAATGTCTTTCAATTGACCAATTGTTAAAAAATGTTTTCTACAGTACAGGGATCTGCACTTCTGGTGATGTAGTAAAATCCTGTCTTCTGCTTCTCTCAATTGTAGAGCAATGCCTCATTTTCATATACAGTAAGAAAAAAATTGAGGAAAATTAATAATAAGCTTAAAAAAACCTGATTTTATCTATTATTAATTATTAGAACAAAACACCATTATTATCTATCAATGGACAAAGGTGGAAAAAATAATATTTGATGTAGGTGGGTGAAACCATGAGGAAATGGTCACTGTGCTAGAATATTGTAAAGATTTCAATTCTCTTCTAAATTACAGTCCATGAAATACTGATAATAAACCCCACTGAGATCTTTACAAGGAGATTCTAAAATTCATCTGAAAGAGAAAATGAAAAAGAATATAAAAAATCTTTTTGAAAAGGCACAAGTCAGGACTTGCCCTACCAAACATAAAAACTTAAACTATAAAACTATCAGAAGAGAAATATAAAACTAAAGAAATGAAGAGTCTGGTATATAGGCAGGAAAAGATCAACTGATCAATGATATAAAGTGGATTCCCAAGGAAACCCACCCATGGATGTATGGGAATTTGTTATACAACAAAGATGGCATTTCATATCAGCAAGGAAAAGATGAGCCATTTATTGAATGGTTTTATGACATTTGATAAGATAAAGTTAAGTTCTTCACAATAAGAAAGAATACAATTTAAAAATTCCAGATATTAAAGTTATTTTATTGGGACACCTGAGTGGCTCTGTCAGTTAAGTGTCCGACTTCAGCTCAGGTCGTGATCTCATGGCTTGTGGGTTCGAGCCCTGCGTTGGGCCCTGTGCTGATAGCTCAGAGCCTGGAGCCTGCTTCAGATTCTGTCTCCCTCTCTCTCTGCCCCTCCCCTGCTTGCACACTATCTCTCTCTCTCTGTCTCAAAAATAAATAAAAACATCAAAAAAATTTTTTATGTCTCCGACTTCAGCTCAGGTCGTGATCTCATGGCTTGTGGGTTCGAGCCCTGCGTTGGGCCCTGTGCTGATAGCTCAGAGCCTGGAGCCTGCTTCAGATTCTGTCTCCCTCTCTCTCTGCCCCTCCCCTGCTTGCACACTATCTCTCTCTCTCTGTCTCAAAAATAAATAAAAACATCAAAAAAATTTTTTATGTCTAAAGTTATTTATTTATTTATTTATTTATTTATTTATTGAGATAGAGAGAGAGAGAGAGAGAGAGAGAGAGAGAGGCAGAGAGAAAGGGAGAGGATCTCAAGTAGGCTCTGCACTCTGAGTGCAGAGCCAGATGTGGGGCTCAAACTCATGAACTGCAAGATCATGACCTGAGCCAAAATCAACAGTCAGATGCTTAACTGACTAAGACAGCCAGGTGCCCCAACTAAATTCTAGATATTAGTTGGACAACATTTCCCAGAAGGTGCCAAATGGTAAGCTTTTTTTCTTTTATAATGTTTATTTATTTTTGAGAGAGAGAGAGAGAGAGAGAGAGAGAGAGAGAGAGAGAGAGACCATGAATCTGAAGCAGGCTCCAGGCTCTGAGAGCTGTCAGCATAGAGCCCGACAGGGGGCCAGAACCCAGGAACTGCAAGATCATGACCTGAGCTGAAGTCAGATGCTTAACCGACTGAGCCACCCAGGTGCCCTAAGATGGTAAGTATTGTGACTTTATGGGCCATACAATTTCTGTCTCAAATATTTCTGTCTCAAATATTTCTGTCTCAAATTCTGCCCTTTCAGTTCAAAAGCAGTATTCAACAATTCATAAATAAGAGGTGTAACTGTGTCCCAATAAAACTTTATTGATAAAAACAGGCAACAGGCTGTATTTGACAATAATTTCCTGATCCCTAAATTAAAAAACCATTAGAATTTTTTTAAAACACCAAAAAATGTAATAGAAAATAAAGGGAACTTTTTTTATAACACTGATGTAAGGAAGGCCTTTCTCTAAGCAACACACAAATTAAAAGAATAATTGTACATACCCAATTTGGAAAAGAGTGTGGGGAAAGATTTTAAATGCATTCCTTTTTGGCCATTAATTCCATTATAAAGAATTCATCCTACTGAATGATTCATCCACACACGATATATCTACATCTCAATAGACCTGTGTATAGAAAAAGTTAAAAGAGAGCTACATGTTCATTGACGGAGGATTAATTAAATTCTGCTACATCTAAACTGTGTCTAGCAGTTAAAAAGAATAAGGTAGTTCTATATGTACTGGCATGGAAAGATATCCCTAACACAGTAAGTTTTTTAAAAAGCAATTTCCTTATGGAGTATATAGTAAAATCTAACTTTTATTACAAATAATGTGTATTATTCGAGAAAGATAGATATCAAATTGGCTACCTGTGAGAGTAGGGTGGTGGTGGAGTGAGCACTGACTTCCCACAGTGTACTTATGAACTTCCATATTGTTTAAATGCTTTATAGTGAGCACATTTTAGCTAAATATAAAACCTATCTAAGAGGCTGTACTCAGAACCCTGAGAAATGCAGTATGGAATTAGGGAACACTGTGGCCACTTTTCTAGAGACAAATGGGAGAAGGGAGGGAGTATAACTATCTTGTGGGTTGTGGGTAAACAGGCACACTGTATGCCATGCTTCAGGCCACATCATGGACCTCTGTGGAGAATGGGGGCATAAACTCACATGGGGGTGATATCATATGGAATGGAGACAGTAAGGATGAAATGGACAAAGCACATCTCAGATCTATAAAAGGCATCCTCCTGACTCCATGGCTTCTGATAGGACACTTAGACTTCAGGCTCTGGAAAAGATTTCTGTCTGGAGTTGAATAAGATAACAGATGTATAATACAAATATAACTGTCACCCTCATGGTCTGTGTTCAGTGCAGTTTCTCATTCAAACAAACAATGGTCCAGTTAAGAAATCTTGAGGGGCACCTGGCTGGCTCAGTTGGTTGAGCATCTGACTCTTGATCTCGGCTCAAGTCATGATCTCACGGTTTGTGAGTTTGAGCCCCACGTTGAGCTCTTCACTGGTAGTGCAGTGCCTGTTTAGGATTCTTTCTCTCTCTCTCTCTCTCTCTCTCTCTCTCTCTCTCTCTCTCTCTGCCCCTCCCCAGCTTGTGCGTGCTCTCTCTCTCTCAAAATAAATAAATGAACATTTAAAACAAAGAAATCTTGAGAAATACAAGAGATCTTTTACTCTGGTCATCCATAAAGTGACTCCATGAGGGTTTTACAAATAACTTCCTGGAGGGGCATCAAGGTGGCTCAGTTGATTAAGTGTCCAGCTCTTGATTTCAGGTCATTATCTCACCATTCATGGGATCAAGCCTCACGTCAGGTTCTGTGCTGAAGATTCTCTCCCTTCCTGCCCCTCCCCCACTTAAGCACACGCTCTCTCTCTCTCTCTCTCTCTCTCTCTCTCAAAATAAATAAACTTAAAAAAAAATTTATAAATGACTTCCTCGGAATCCATCTTACCTTTTTCTCTCACACATGGCAGCTGATAAAATCTGGTGTCCTCTTTCTTATTCATGTCATCCCCTCACAGACATACGGTTCTCACATTTTCATCATCCTTCCCCAAATGCTCAGCTTACACATGGCATGTGTCCTTGGCTAAGTCTGCTCTTCTTATGAGAATCATATTTCCATGGAATGTGGTAAATAAAAATCTCCACTATTTTATATCCCTCGAACCTAACACCCTGTAGGTATTCAGCAAGTGTTGTTTGCAAGTATGTTTTCCACATTATAGATTTTAGATTTTTGGTGAGTTAGGATCAATAGGTATAATAGCATAAATTTCATCCAGAATATAAATTAAACCCAGTATCTTGATTAGGGTACTCCCTGCCCAGGTTTATTGAATGTCCCTTATTTTATGTATTCCAAACTGGCATAAAATTCAACTTAAAGTATCCAAGTCTCTTTCCTACCTAATTTTTCTGCCTAATGCAGTTCTTTCAATTTCTAATGAGACATGCTTATATGATAGAAGGGATGGGTACCCTTTTGTTATAGTAAAGGACTCCTTGTTTTTTCCAAGAAGAAGTTGAAACTTAGAAGTGGCTTTGTGAGTTAGATTTTGCTTGTACCTCTAGCTTTATCTCTCCTCTTCTCACACTATTTGAAATTCCTCCAAACCCACCATGCTGATCCCTCTGTTTTGAACACTACTCCTCCTTCATCTGACTAACTCCTATTCTATCAACAGGTCATAGCTTACCTGGAACTTCTTGACATTTATCATACTGCATTATAATTGTCTTTTGTCCCTGTATGTAACCCCACTAGAGAGTGAGTTCTATGAGAATCAAAGATCATGTCTGTCTTGTTCACCATTGTATCCTCAGCAACTACCAGAAGGGCTGGCACACAATAGACCATTGCCAAGTGCTTGTTGAATTCCTGAAGACTGACTTACCATTAAGTCAGAAGACCTTCTACCATTAAAGTAGAAGACCTAGAATTAGAATGAGAGTTACTAGGAATTTCTGGAAGGAACCCAAGGGATGGGCCAGATTATTACTTACTGAGCTTGAGTAGCTCAGGCAGTCTTCATAGGTCTTTCTTTATGCACAAGAATATTCTCATATATCTGCCTTTTCACTTTCAAATTCAGCCCACGAGTAGATCTGAGCCCATAAATTATTTTCACAGTGGAAGTCCTCTAATTTAGCTTCTGTGAAAAACTGAAAATGTGCTGAATGTCTATCAATAAAACAAGATTGGATAAAATATGAAGCATTCATGCTTTAGAATATCTTACAACTTCTAAGGAAAAAAATTTGAACTACATATACTGACTTAGAGGGATGTCCATGATACATTAAGTGAAAAAGGCAGATTGCAAAACCATATGAGTACCAGAATATGAACTTAAGTCTGTAGCAACAACAACAGCAACAACAACAAAAGTGGAAAGAAAGGGAGGAAAACCCAAATAGGAATATATATGTTTGTGCATGTGTGAATAAACATAGATTAGTGTGAATGGATTCTATCACACTATTAACCTTGGTTACCTCTTAAGATATGGACCAGACAGAGGAAATGATGGATTTTACACATCTTTGTAACATTTGATATATAAAAATAAATGTGTGCTATTTTTTACTTTTTAATCCAGTAATTAAATGCCAGTTGCAAGTACTTTGATGTCACCGTTAACCTCCAGATTTTCACAAAATACTTTATATTCATGCTTCACAAACTTTAGTGTAAACAAGAAATTTTGTTAAAATACAGATTGCCAGGCCCCACCTGCAGAGTTTCTGATTCAGCAGTTCCCGGATCAGGCTTAAGAATATGTTTTTTAACGCATTCCCAGGGGCTGCTGCTGCTGTCCATGGTTCTGACTTTAGTACCACCAATGTATATTGAACTTCTCTAAAGAGAGATGTCATGGGGACCTACAAGAGCACCTGAGAAGGAGTGAGACTAGAACAATCTTCAAGTGTGATGCTGAGTACCGTCAGTGATGGGAAGAACATACTTATTCTGTTTAGTGGTACTTACTGATTCATCAGAACCTGCATTTTGATTGCCAGAGCAGAAGCTCCTGTGTTGCTCCAAGACATTATGTGTGGGATTGATGCTGGTTATCCATGTTTGGAACCTTGCCATGTCTTCCTACAACCTATTGCTCCATAATCTCATTATAGGCAGTTTCTTCCCTGCTGGCTTCTTGAAATGAAGCTTTGTCTCTATAGAAGTTGGAAATACTGTGGGTGCACTGGAAAGCAATAGCATCGTTGAGTCCATTTGCCTCAAGGGATAATCAGCCATTGGATGAAGGGTGTATTGGAGTTGCTGTGTGATGGGAGTAAATAGTGTCATGGACAACCAGTATTTATTCTCATAAATGACTTGTCTGATGGGGTAAATAATAGAACCATTAAAGTAGAAGACCTAGAATTAGAATGAGAGTTACTAGGAATTTCTGGAAGGAACCCAAGGGATTGGCCAGATTATTAGAATACATGGAATGCACCATGGTATCTCATTATCTCTAGGTGGCTGAAGAGCCACAGAGGCAAGTGGTTCAGATTACAGGCTTTGACATTAGATCAATTTGATTTTGAGTCTCAACTCTACCACTGAATAGGGGTGTGATCCTGAGCAAAGTCCTGAATGTTCCTGAGCCTCAGTTTCACCACATACACAAAGGGGATAATAATATCTGCCACAGAATACTGCCATTGACTTTAAAAGAGATAATGTTACATGTAAAGATTCTAGTATTTTTGTAGTCATTATTGTCATCATTATAGCATTTCATTGATTATAAAGTGTACATTAAAAAAGCTTTTAACATCTCTGAAATCAGGAAGTATCTAATAATTGCTGCTGGCGAGGCAGCTGTTGTGATGTGATTTTCATGGTCTGTGCATCAAGACTTGCAAAATGGGTACCAGCAGCTTGTAAGAAAATCTCAGAAAGTATCATGGCACTCTCATTTAAGAAATACAACATCACTAATACTCTTGGTGGCCTTGACTCAGTGATAAAATTATGGCAAAAAGCATAGACATTGATTACTAGGAGATGAAAAGTGATTTAGGAGAGTTGAATTCTCAGTGGGTGAAGATGTTTTAGGAATATCATCACTGTATTATCCAAGATCCCAGCAGGGACCAGATAGTACAGTAAAATTGTGGAATGGAGTAGAGTTTAAGAACAAGGCAATTTATGGAGGTGTGGGCACAGTTTAGAATAACCAGCAAAGAATAGTGAGGTGCCTCTGGACCAGAAGAGCAATAAGTAGTTACCATTCCATTGCTTGAAGGGGCAAGGAGAGGGGATGGTTATTAGACCCCCAAGTAGGTTGCTACATAGAGAGGGTGGCTTGCAGGATCTAGGGCCTTTGATAGAGGAAAGAGGGGGAACTAGGAGAATAAATACTCTGCCCTTACTGACTTTCCACTCTCTGTTCTCCCTTTGGTGCTTCCCATTGGTTGAACCAACCAGAATCCAAATGACAAGGAGCCCTTTCATAAAGTCCATGCAATTCAGCCTCCTGGAGTACAGAGCAAGACTGAAAAGCATGTAACTGGAGGATCAAGCACAAAGTACCTATATACTTACCAGTATATTGTTTACATTTTTCTTTTTTATGAATACACGAGAGTGACATATGATTTTTAAATCTTTCTTTTTTTAAGTTTATTTATTTATCAGGGAGAGAGAGAGCGTGTGCAAAAGAGCATGCACCTGTTGGGGCAGGGTGGAAAGAGAATCCCAAGCAGGCTCTGAGCTATTAATGCAATGCCTGACTTGGGGCTCAATCCCACAAATGATGAGATCATGACTGAAATCAAGAGTCAATCGCTTAACTGACTCAGCCACTCAGGCACCCCTTAAATCTTTCTAAGTATATCTAAAAAGTCTCTTTTAGTACATATAAAATTAAAATTCTAAGTAGCAGAAAGTAAGCTTCTATTTAGCTGTGGGACCTCCTAAGCCTAATAAACTTGCAAAATCCTATCTCATATAACACTCTCAAATAAACTCCAGGTTTTATATGTAGATCATACACATAAATTTAAAAGGTAAAATATTACAGCTTTTAGAAGCTAACATTGGAAAATATTTTCTTAGTTTTGGGTAATCAAAGATTTCCTTAACAGGTTACAAAAAGAAATAAGTGAAGATATTAATAAACTGGACTACATTAAAATTAAGAAATTTTGTTTGTCAAAAAGGACTGTTGAGAGAGTGAGAAGAAAAGCTACAGAATGCGATAAGTTATATGCAACACATATAACTTGTGTGCAGAATGTAAAGAATCCAGAAAACAATGGATCAAACAATGTAATAGAAAAATGGGTAAGCGACTCCAACAAGTGGCCAATAAACATAATATAATGTGTTCAACCTCCTTAGCAATCTAGAATATACAAATTAAACTCCTTCTCTCTCTCTCTCTCTCTCTCTCTCTCTCTCTCTCTCTCTCTCTCACACACACACACACAATAGAACAAATTCACCAGAATAGCTAAAATTAAAAAGATGGACAAGACCAAGCATGAGCAAGAATGTGACACTATGGGAACTTGTACATTACTTGAAAAGTGTAAAGTGTTTTAAACATGTTGGAAATCCATTTGACATCATATAGTAATGTTGAATGAAAATATACTACATGATCCAGAAATTCAGCTACTAGGTATATACCCAGCAGCACATATAGACACAAAAGATAGGAACAGGATTTTGCACAGCAGGAAGATTCCTAATGCCCCATACTGGAAATAAGCCTAGTGCCCAGCAATAGGAGAATATTATTTAGCAGTTAAATGAATGAGTTACAGCCACATACAACCACATGAATGAACAGAGTTATATTCAAAATCAAGCAAAATTGTTATATGATGTTACAAGTCAGGACAGTGGCTGTTTTGGGGGACACAGGAGGGGTGAGTGATTGGGAGGGGGCAGAAGAGAGCTCATGCACTACTTGTAATGTTTATGTTTTGACGTGAGAGATGGTCACATGAGTGTGGTAATTTTGGGTTTATTAATTGAGCTGTACACTCATTAATTGCACATTGACTTTTCTGTTTATAAATCAGAAGTCAATAATGAAGTTTAAAAACAAAAGGCTTTATAAAAGCTCATAGGAATTAGATAAAAAAGGACTCCGGGTAAAACCTGATTTGGGAAGGAGAAAATCTGGGATTGATGTAAATGACTGAGATTCTATTTTAACCCCCAAAACACTGACTGCAATAGATCATCATGTTCTGCCTTCCAACCCAAATCTGGAAAATTGTGTCCTAGAAAGAAATTGTTATAGACTTTAAATTTCACTCTATCATCCCTGCCCCTTTCCAACCAGGCTGAAATTAAAGCTCTATTAAAAAGTGAATTCATTTAATATAACTTAAATTGACTGGCTTATCTGTCAGAACCAGAACTACATTTCACAGCCCTTCACATACCAGCAAGTTGAATGTATAAACACTTTGTTCTTTGCTGTTCCCAAGGTCTAAAGAGCCTGCACATGAACAAAACAAATCCATAATACAAATTATGGGTATGGATAATATAAAATCAATGGACCAAAATTACATATTTTAACAATTTCTAAATAATGTTTTATACCTAATAGCATAATTTGAGGAACTCAACAAAACAACAGAATTAATCAACATTCCTATTAGTCCAATCCAGTCTCCCTTTTTTCAGGACACCTAATATGTCTCAGCTTTAACAAGCACCACAGTGTGAAGGGGAAAGAGTCAAATACTCTGGATACCAACCAAAACTATATCAAGATTCAACCCAGTCAGAATCTCATGAGCTGATAAGCTTTTTCTCTTCTGATCTTACCTGGATCAGACAATGAATCCACCCAGCACACTCAGACAAGCCAGTAAAATAAATGAAGATATTGTATGCAACTGAGCTCCAACCACATGGATACTTGGGAATGTGCCCTCCAATCCTGTGGTCATTAGAAAGTGCCAGTCATTCTCTGGGACAACAGCCATTTCCTGAGTGCCTATTTTATCTAGCACCAAGCTCAATGCTGTCATTGCAAAGAAGTTTCAGTCCCTGCCTTGAGAGTTCACAGTCATTCATTTAATCTAGAAAATTTAGTAATGACATAAAAGCAAACTGAATAAAGCTAAAATTGTCTCTATTTTACCACCTAGAGAGAACATCTTTATATTTCTAGTTACAGATACTGCTATAAAATGAATATTTGTGTCCCCCCCCTTCATGTTGAAATCGTCACCCCTAATGTGATGGTATGGAAGGTGGAGATTTGGGGAGGTGATTAGGTCATGAGAGTGGAGCCCTCATGAGTGGGATTGCTTCCCTTATAAAAGGGACCCCAGAGAGCTTTCCTTTCTGCCATGTGAGGACACAGTATGAAGACAGCCATCTGCAAACCAAGAAGCGGGACCTCACCATACATAGAATCTGCCAGCACCTCGATCTTGGGCTACCCATCTTCCGGAGCTGTGAGAAATAAATTTCTGTTATTTATAAACCACATGGTTTATGATATTTTGCCACAGCAGCCTGAATAGACTAAGACAGACACATACACAGTTTTTTCTTTTGATTTAAAAAACATACTCCTACTCTACATACCAATTTGTGATTTGCTTTCTTCATTTAGTATTTTGTAAACATCTTTTTACTACCGTAGAAGCTGTGTGTGGATGGAACTATGTCTTTCTTGCTCATTCCTAAATCCTCAGCACCTGAAGGAGTTCTCCCCTGTCAATATCATACTCTGCAATCTTTTTTTTTCTTTAAAAATGCTTCAAAAATGAAATGGGAAGGAATGTATTTTTTACTACTGTAAGGAGAAGAAATATTTACAGTTTCTTCCAAAGCTTTATATTGTTCTACAGTCTTTTTAAAATGGTTCTTAAATTTACTCTAAAACAATCTTTTCCTGAGGCACCTGGGTGGCTCAGTCTATTAAGCTTCTGACTTTGACAAGGTAATGATCTCATGGTTTGTGACTTCGAGTCCTGCATCGGGCTCTATGCTGAAGGTGTGGAGCCTGCTTGAGATCTCTCTCTGCCTCTCCCCCACTTGCTCGCTCTCTCTCTCTCTCTCTCTCTCTCTCAAAATAAAAAAAATAAACTTAAAAAAATATTTTTCTAAATATATTTTTTAATTAAAAAAGAGAAATATTTGCTTGTCAGTCCTCGCTGGCTCTAAGAGGCCTGTGTTGGGAGTTAAGAGCTTGGGTACTGAAGGTACAGACCTGAACTCCCTCTCCTTCCAGCTTTGCCATTATGAGCGCTGTGATCCTTATCTCTACATCTTAAGAAAAAAAGAAGAAAGTTAAAAAGCAAAGACTAAAAGTAGCACCTCCTTCCTAGAGCTGTGGTAAAATGAAGTCAGATAATGCTTGCAGTGGACCTAACAGCATCTGAGATAGGTACTTGATACCTACCAGATACATATATATTTTTTTTTCTTAGCTGTTGCTACTACCACTGAAGAGACTAAAAATCCCTGAGGCAATTTCTGCACTGAGACTGATTTTACACAAAAGTGCTTTGCTCTAAAAGCATTTCCGTTTGAGTTATCTCTGTATTTCAACATTGATATTAGTGGAATGTGTAGAACTACGAATATACACAGTAGTCTCTGGGGTCCATGTCAGCCAGCCACTGAGGAATGGGCTTCCCCGATGGCAAGGAGGGTCTGTAGGGCTGTGTGGCTCAGCTGGAGAGGGCACTTAGCTAACCACAGGGCTTCCAGCCCGAATCTGTTCAGGTTGTGCTTTTTCCTTTTTTCTTTTTTCTTTTCTTTTCTTTTCTTTTCTTTTCTTTTCTTTTCTTTTCTTTTCTTTTCTTTTCTTTTCTTTCTCTTCTTTTCCTTTCTTTTCCTTTCTTTCTCTTCCTTTCCTTTCCTTTCCTTTCCTTTCCTTTCTTTCCTTTCTTTCCTTTCTTTCCTTTCTTTCTTCTCTTTTTTCTCTTTCTTTTCTCTCTTCTAGGCTCCATGCCCGGTGCAGAGCCCAACACAGGGCTTGAACATAGGGCTTGAACCCTGAGATCAAGACCTGAGATGACATCAAGAGACAGGAGCCTGACCAACTAAGCTACCCAGGCACCCCAGGTTTTGCTTTCTTCATCATTACACATACAGAGACTCCTGTGAAATGTTAAAAATGATGTAAAAAAAACCACAAAAGAATTAAGCTATGTGGGACTATAGCATTAGTAAGATATCATTTACTCTTTGGTTCATTTCTGTTGGTAAGATTGAACTCTCCTCATCTGCCGTTTCTGTTCATAATGCTGACTTACGAAATTTCAGAGCCTGGCCTTAAATGAAAGTCTTCATAATTAACAAGAGGTGTCACAGGATGAGATGAAAAAGATCTCCTTGTTTCCTTCTGCAGATGGAGAGAGATCTTTTCTCCACGAAACCAGTTCCAATAATGTAATTTGATAAAATGCTAAATTAAGAATAGTCACAAGAATATAATCTTGTTTGTGTGTGTGAATGGCTATTGCCAGCTTATTTTCTTTCTTTATCAAAATCTGTCCTTGAAAATAATATGAACAAAGGGTCTTATTAAGAGACCTAAGACTTAAAAATTGTTACCATGACTTGTGAAAATAATGGTGCTTGTTATTCTCTCTGACTCTCCCCAGGATCCTTTCTCTTTTTTTTTTTTTTTCTTTTGATGCCTGCCCTGTGCCCCAGGAGGCTAAGCCCCATGAATGCATACGCCCAGGCTCCCTTTGTGGATGACCTTGTTGGTTTTGGCCAATGGGAGGCCCAGGACATCTGATGAGGAAAGCAAAATTTAAATTTGTGCAAGGCACAAAATTTAAGGAGGTCTTCTCTGTCAGGTGTGACCCTGCCCTATGTGAGCCTGAGAATGAGCCCTTGCCGGGCCTGCCTCACCCAAGAGATAAGAGGGAGGGCATTCACTCCACTTCTTGCCTACTTTGGGCTGTGTTTCCAGTTATGGTGACAGCTTTGCCAGAGGAAGGACATCAAGGGAGGCTCTGCCAGGGCTCCAGCCTTCTCTGGGCTTACCTGCCTCTCCAGCCCTACAGATGGAAATGGTTTCCCACTGTTATTGAGCTCTGAGTGCCCCAATAGTTCTCTTAGCCTGCTACCCTTACAAGTAGTTCCTTCATTAAGTCTCTAGAACCATCTGAGTCAGAGATTATTTCCTATAAGAATGTTGGCTAAGCCAATCATCTTTAACACCAAAGAAAGTAATTTTCATTGTTTATCTTGAAAATTTGCTGCTCTGGTAATAATACTGTGATTGATAGCTCAGTATTCTTCACTAATATAAATAATGAAAATGAGACTGTCAAATCAGAAAAGGAATAGGAAAACAACTTAAAATTCATGCATTTGTACAGTTTCTTATGTAATAATTTAAAAGATCCAGAGTTTTATCTCACTTAATCAAACAAATAAGAGAAAAACTTCAGTGAAAGTTGGGAAGTGTGGATGGAGGAAGTGTTTAGGAATCAAGTTAATTTGGGCCGGTACAAAAATTGCATCTTTGCAAACTTGTGTGTGCGTGCGTGCGTGTGTGTGTGTTTTGTTTGTTTTAAGAGCCTCTGGCTCTATCTTTCCTGGTGCTCCAGGGTTTTTTCTATGAAAAAAAGGGACAGAGAGCCATTGTTATGCCTGGAAGTTCAAGTGCATATGTTCAGTTAGTGCTACACAAAGCATATTTGGGAAGATGTGTTATTTGCTGCATAGAAACTCCTCATAGAAGGTAGTGCACAGGCAGATGAGATGGCCTTTCGTATTCCTTTACTAGCACACCTCCCTTCCCTGAAAATTACAACTACTCAATTGCTTTGCCCTCAGGAGAGCTGTTTAACAAGTTGTTACTATCAACCAGCATAGCACAGCAAAATCCAATGTGTCCCCATTTTGGATTGAAAGGGCAGAAAGTCAGGTTAAGAAAAACCAGTGCTCCAGCCCTGGGACTGCTACCTCTGCCCAGAGGCTTGCCCGCCTGCACTCCAGGCTATTGTGTCACCACCCCATCCGGTACTCGCCAAGATGAAGCGATGAATGTGACAAAGCTCATATTCATCATTTGTCTAGAGGCAAAATGAAGCCATTATTTCTATGCACCTCAGTTTTGTTTGGATGGCAAGAGACTTGCAAAGTTCCATTGTGAGTTTCCGTTGCTGCAGACATGGGTGTCTTGATCTACACATGTACAGAACCGGACTAGCTGTTGATAAGAAAATGTTAATTAGTGTAATAACTGCTCTTTAATTTACATATTCTATTAATTAACTTTCTCCTTGGGAGTGACCAGATTTGGAAAATGGGAGCAAGAGAACTAGGTAACCTTAGAGTTATGAAAGATTTTTAAAAGTTCTTCTTCCCCCAACTACCCTTCTAATACTGAATTTCCTCCACCTTGTCCCTACCAGGGGGTCTTTCTACTTCTGCCTGCACACTTCTGATGATTTCCTTGGGGGAAAGGGGATGGGTACTAGTACTTGATCATTTGCTGGGTGCCATGTGCTAAGTATTTTTTCCTTATTTGCCACAATCACTTTAGCAGATAGGAATTGCTATTCCTACTTTATAAATGTTGAAACTGAGATTCAGGGGCGCCTGGGTGGCGCAGTCGGTTAAGCGTCCGACTTCAGCCAGGTCACGATCTCGCGGTCCGGGAGTTGGAGCCCCGCGTCGGGCTCTGGGCTGATGGCTCAGAGCCTGGAGCCTGTTTCCGATTCTGTGTCTCCCTCTCTCTCTGCCCCTCCCCCGTTCATGCTCTGTCTCTCTCTGTCCCAAAAATAAATAAAAATGTTAAAAAAAAAAAAAGAAACTGAGATTCAGAGAGTTTAAGAAACTTCTTAAAAACAAGTATGTAGACTTTTGATTTCAACTCCAACATATGAAAAGCTTTAAAGTCATCATTTGTAGCCTCACAATGCGAAAAAGCTGGACTAACTGAAAATCAATTACTTTTCTTGGATTCATCGAGAACTGAATTCACAAGGCAAACTGCTACTCCTAAATCTGGTGAGGCAGGTGGATACAGATAATACTGCTGAAATCTTATCTGGAGCAGAAGCCACTGGATCCATAAACTGGTAATAAACATGTAATTTTGTCAAGCTACTGGAAGCTGAATGTGGACTAGCATGAGGGTGGGAAACTACTTGGGGAGGGGTCACAATTTTAGTGGGAGCCCCCATTTATGTGCACTTAACATCCAGGAACCGTACCAGTTTCTCAGGGTAAGGATCAGAGAAAGATCTCTTTGCAGATCTGTTCTTGGGGAATAAAAAGCATAATCTTTGGGACATACACCAAGAATATTTTTCATAATACACTTCAGGGGAAAATACTTTGAGCCTTATCCTGGCTTGGAGAAGAGTATTTCTCCCACTCCAGCTCCCTCCTGTCTTCCTGTTTTGCCAAAGGAAAAAAAAAAACAAAACAGGAACAATAACCATCCACAACAGGGATCAGGCCTCAAGGAAACAGATGGAGAATGCTGTAGCCAGGGAAGGGAGTAGGGAGCAGGGAGAAACACTTGTGAAGGTTGTAGCCCCGAAACAGACCCACTAAAGAAATGAGATTTAATTTGAAGATTATAGAATGCTACCTCTTCTCCACACCTTACTACTTCACAACAAGGGTTCCAGTATAATCACAGTGGATTATAGCTAAAAGAGCTATAAGACACAGACCAACTTGCTCTTAGGAGGAGTATTTGGGGAAGCCCAAAATCAACAGGGGAGACAAAAGCAAAGAATCTGAGGAATTGGAAGCCTCTGGTACGTATAGCTATAGCAAACATTAAAGCTCAACTTGTAGCCACATTAATGTAAACCCCCACTCTAATGCCTATCTATCTCAGTTCCTATTATCCAGTAAAACATGTCTGATACTCCAACAATTACAAGGAATGCCAAAAGGCAAAAAATAAACACAGACTAAGGAGACAAAGCAGTCATCAGAACTAGACTCAAATACAATACAAATGTGGGAATTATCAGACAGGGAATTTAAAGTATCTATGATTAATATGTTAAGGGCTCTAATAGAAAAAGTAGACAACGTGCAAGAACAGATGGGCAGTGTAAAGAGAGAGATGGAAAATCTAAGAAAGTAGCAAAAGAAATGCCAGATATCAAAAGCACTATAACAGAAATGAAGAAAACCTTTGATGGGTTCATCAGTTGACTTGACATAGCTGAAGAAAGAATCACTGATAGTCAACAAAAAGCATTCAAAGTGAAATACAAAGAGAAAAATAATGAAGAAAAGAATAAAAACAGAACAGAGTATCCAAGAACTGGGGAACAATATCAAAAGGTGTAATATGTGTGCCATTGGAATACAAGAAGAAGAAAAATAGAAGTGAGAAGAAGAAATGTTTGAAGTAACAATGGCTGAAATTTTTTCCCAAAATTAATGAAAGACATCAAACAACAGACCAATGAAAGAAAAAAAACAGAACAGGTGAATACAAAACAAAACTAAAACAGCCACCTAGGAATATCATATGCAAATTGAAGGAAATCAAAGACAAAAAGAAACTACTGAAAAAAGAAGACTAAAAATGTTGTATCTACAGAGAACAAGGATAAGAATTACAGCAGACTTTTGTCAGAAACAGTGCGAGAAAGCAGAGTACAGTGAAAGACTTAAAGTGTTGAAAGAGGAAAAAAACCCCTGCCAACCTAGAATTCTATATTCAGTGAAGGTATCCTTCAAAATAAAGGAGAAATAAAGACTTTCTTAGAAAATCAAAGCCTGAGGGAGTTCCTCACCAGCAGACTTGTTCTGCAAATGTCTTCGTTCACTGGGGCTCCTATAACAAAGTACCATAGACCAAGTGGTTTATAAACAACAGGAATTTATTTCTCACAGTTCTGGAGGCTGGAAGTCCCACAAGTCTAGGTGCGCAGATTTGGTTTCTGGTGAGAGCTCACTTCCTAGTTCATAGACCTCCATTTTGTCACTGTGTCCTCACATGACAGAAGGGAGTGAGAAAGTTCTCTGGGCCACTTTTTATAAGGGCTTTAATCCTATTCATGAGGGAATATCATGAATTAGGCCTCATGGCTTAATAACCTCCCAAAGGCCCCAGCATCAAATACTATTACACTGGGGAATAGGTTTCAACATATGAATTTGTGGAAGTGGGGCACAAACATTTATTCTATAGCACCAAGAAATGTTAAAAGAAGTTCTTTAGGTAGAAGGAAAATGATAGAGATCAAAAACTTGAATCTATATTAAAAAAGGAAGAGTATCATAGAATTGATTGATCTAAAAGATGAGCTTTTATTTAAAGCAGTAATAGTTGGGCACCTGGGTGGCTCACTCAGTTGATCATCCAGCTCTTGATTTCAGCTCAGGTCATAATCTCAGTTTCCTGGGTTTGAGGCCTGCATCAGGCTCTGCACTGACCCTACAGAGCCTGCTTGGGATTCTCCCTCTCTCTCTCCCCTTTTCTAGCTCATGTGCTCTCCCTCTCTCTCAAAATACATAAATAAGCTTAAAAAAATAAAGCAATAATAGTAACAATGTACTGGTGATTAGACTATCTGGATAAGTGAAATGAATGACAACAATGCCACAAGGATGAAAGAAATTGAACATATTTTGTTATAAGGTACTTTTACTACATGTGAAAAGGTATAGCACTATTTGAAAATAGATTAGTTGAGGTATCTATTGTTAAACTCTATGATGATCACTGAAAAAGTCAAATGAAGTTTAATGAAAATGCTAAGAGAGGAGATAAAATAATACAAAATTCATACAAAATGTATGAATTTAACCAGAGAAGGCAGAAATACAGGGGAAATTCAAGCATGTATATTACTTACTACATGCCAGGCACTGGTCTGACCACTTTAGAAACATTAACTCTTTTAATCTACATTGCAACACTATGAAGCAAGTAAAATTATTATACTTTTAGCTCCCTTTTTTAATGAGGAAATGAAGGCACAGAGAGGTCAATTGTCTGGCCCAAATTACACAGCAGGGATTCAAACTCCAAGCAACTCTTGCTCTTAAGCCTTATACTAAATGGCTTTATCTAAGTTAGAGCCAGAATGTGAAATCAAATTTCTCTGGTTACACTGTTTGTGCCTTTATTCACTATGCCAGGAATATACTCTTCTACCTCCAGTTGTAGACCTTTTCATTTTTGAGAGCTCTGAACTTTTATTTTTAAAGCTTTTTTTCCAGGTTATTTACCTAACATATGCTCACTAGAAAAACAAAATCAGTACAGAAATGTATAGGAAAATATAAAAAAAAATCTTATTATCCAGAGTAAATCACTATGATATTTCAGTAACCATGGGTCCATACATCCCTTTAAGCATATATTCAAATACATAGTTAAAGCTATATCAATAGAAAATTATATATACTATTTTAATTATGAACACATTTATTTTCTTCTAGTCTTTTACTTTTTTCTTCTGTACTCACTCCCCTCAGTCTTTCCCCATGACCTATCTGCCTCAAACTGGGAAATCAATTTTAAAGTAAAATCTTATAAATGTATATTGACACTTATAGGGATTTTGTCAGTTATTTTACAAAAGTGGAATCATATTTTATACATTTTTTCTGGGCCTTGCTTTTCATTTACATCATGAAAGTCCTTCAAATAGTCTGGTATAGATAAAACCCATTCATTCTAATACCCCAAGTTATGAATGAACTGCAGCAAATTCCATACTTTCCTTGTGGCAAATTTTCTTGTAGATTTAATTTTTGACCTTTACAAATGCTGCAACAAAAGTTTGATGCTGAACTTCTTGTTAAGCAGACATATTTAACCTCTTTGTCCTTGCCAAACCCACTGAAATCACAGCAAATGATTGTTGTAGAGGCATAAGCCCAAAAGGACAAAGAATAAGAGAGGCGATGTCAACGAAGTGGACAAATGGCATCAAGGCTGGCAGACCTCAGAAAGTACAAAGTGCATTCTGGCATACACCACACAGCCTCCAGAGGCTCAGGAGCAGGTGGTATCAGATGCCCCAGAAAATGGGAGGAAAAGTGGGACTTGAAAGAGTAGAATTATTTTATTTATTTATTTTTAATTTTTTTAAACTTTTTAATTCATTTTTGAGAAACAGAGACAGAGTGCGAGTGGGGGAGGGGCAGAGAGAGAAGGAAACACACAATCCAAAGCAGGCTCCAGACTCTGAGCTGTCATTACAGAGCCCAATGTGGGGCTCAAACTCACCAACCGTGAGATCATGACCTGAGCCAATGTTGGATGCTCAACTGACTGAGCCACCCAGGCGCCCCAAGAGTAGAATTGTTTTAGTGTCTGGCTGAGAAGCAGTTAGACCATCAGGATTCCCTCCCCAACTTCATGCAGCTTGAATGACTACCAATCCCTCACTCTGGATGAAGACTCAAATTTTGTTCTCTGAAGTGGGTGAAACAGAGTCTTTAGACTGAGGGACACTAAGTACAGTTGAGGGCAGAGGTCTATCATTGCAAACAAGAGAATTAAGTAAAAGGTTACATGCTAAATGGCTCTGCTCCTCCCCTAGTGCTCTAATAATATCTGGAGACCAGATGTATTCTAACCAGTGGAGCAACTAGACATGTCCTGTCTGGGGAATGTAATCAGTCTGAAGAAAAGACTTAAAGGTGCTGATACCGATTGACCCCCAAAAGAAATAGTCCTGCCGTATCAAATGATAATCTCTAGTGCAGAGAGTTTTGAAATAGCATTTGAGTATCTCACTCTTAAATGTGAACAGCCCAAAATAATTATGATTTTGAGGAGAATCTCTAATTTGAAAGACCAAAAGCAACTAGTATGAAACAGAGACTAGGCAAAGAGAAAAGTTAAAAACAAATAAAACTTATCCTCATATAACGATGTTACATTTACAAAATAAGATCAAGTTACTATTTTTAAAAAGGACATTTCGATAACAAAAAAGGAGAGGCTCTTAAAAAGTAAAACATAAGAAATTACAAACTCAGAAGAAGAACTGGAATCTCTCCCCAAAATAGAACAAAAAAGTTAAAGATATGAAAAATGGGATTGCAATGCAGATTAAAAGATTAAAAGTGTTAATATTTTTAAGTGGTTAGAACAATGCCTGACACATAGAAAACAGATACAAAAAAATGATAATAATAATTTTAGAAATAGAAAATGGAAGGAAAGAAATCATCAAAGAAATAATTCAAGAAAATTTTTCAGAACTGAAGGATATGAGTGTCAATATTAAACAAACCACCAGAGAGCCCCACACAACGAATGAGGCACATACCATCGTGAAATTTCCAAATTCTTGGAACAAAGAGAAGAAACTTCCAGAAGAAAAACAAAGGTTTTGTACAAAGGATCAAGAAGCAAAATGCCATTGGACTTAACAGCAATAATGAAAAGCAGAAGGTAATGACTAGCATACCTTTAAAATTCTAAAGGATAATATTTCTAACCTAAAATTTCCTACTCAGCTTACCAATTAAACATGAGGGTAGAATAACAACATTTTCCAGAAATCAGACATCTAGAAGTTTCCTTGAATTTATTCTTTGGAAGCTGCTGGAGGATATACTACACCCAATGAAGGAGAAAACTTTTCTTAAAAAAAAAAAAGACATTCTTGACCTCCTCCTTTTCTCCTTTTCACTGCCAACTCCCACCATTGCCATGGCCAATTGAGTGTTGTTTTTATTTCTATTTCTGCAACCTAAGATTCCACTGGATTTCCGTAGCCACGTCATCCTCCCTAAACTAGCTCTCAACCCAAATCCTTAAATCTTCTGTACACCAGCTGTTGCTAAACCATAGCCCCTCCCCCAACATGCACACTAGGCACCTGCACTTAAATATCCCAGACTTGGTGATTTATATCAATAGTTCTCTGAAATGTCCTGAGTCTTGGCTTGTTGTATCTAAGTACAGGATCTTCTATCTATAACTGTTAAAATTCATATCGTTAGATTTGTCCCATATCTCCAGCTTGTCATGATCTTTTTGGATCCTCATTCTATCACCCAATGCATTTGCTATCCTTTCCAGATTCCTGTCATCCACAAATTAAATCAATGTGCCCTCTAAACTTTCAGCCAAGGCATGGATAGAAATACCAAACAAACCAGGGCTGCGTCATCCAGGAGTTCATCAATCAATGCCAAGAGCTATTCTGCCAGTTTTGAATTTCCCCAATTCCCATGGGAGATGTTCCTGAAGATAGAACTAGATCTGTACACAAAAACGGTATAAAGTCCTTAGCATGGTATCTGGTTTCTCTGCTTCTAACACTGTTCATGAGAATTGTGCACTTTTAAGCCCAAACAAATAAATCAATTCTTTGAATAAGGTGAGCAGTCAACACCTTCTCTTAGCCTCAGTTCATGAAAACTAGCTACCAAACAAACAAAAAACAAAACAAAAAAAACAAAAACAAACAAAAAAACCATCAGAGAGAAGACTCTCATACAATAGTTCTGTTGTGAAGAAAATCTAAAGTGAACTTGGCCTCCAGTCACTATTACCATTAAAAACCCTTTAGGAAAGAACCATATTGGAGACCATCTCAGTCTTGGTAAGATCACCACCACCAGCTTCTCTTCCAGCATTGGGAGCAGATTGCTGTCTCTTCAGTTACCATCAGAGAGGTAGTTGGTTCAATATTTGTGGCCCTGTTAAAAGAAAAATATGCATCTTTTCCACATTAGAATCACACTCAGTGTAGCAAGATACTCCCATTGTGAGAGAGAGAAGCAAAAGCACTGAGTGAATAGTATGTTTTCGTCTCATCCTGACCCTGGGACACACACACAGTGAGCAAAACAGGTGGAAATATTATACAGTCTCTCTCTCTGTTCCTGTCTCTCCAATTTCCCAGAGTACCAGTTGCTTAAGTTAAACATGGGTAGGATGGCTGTTTGGCAGTGCTACATTTAGACAAAAATGTAAAGAGTATGTTGATTTCTGAAACCTGAGGTCAGAACATTAGGGTGTTTAGAGGAGGACAGTTCCTCAAAATAAGGTCAGTTGCCTTACAGCCTGATATCTTAAGGGGATTCAGGGCTGCCAATTTCAGCACAGGGTAAGTGTCCCTCACAATCCAGGTCTGCTGCAGTTTAATTGCATGTATGCCTTGGGGAATCATTGGGTGCCTAGATCGGTTCTTTGTAGTTATTATGCAGCACTGCCCCAATGTCTCATAAGGTTCAGAATAGAGCAGGTCAACAAAAAGCTGGGATTTTAAAGTTCCCTAATATTTAAAAAAAAATGTCAAGAAGTCATTGTTCCTTCCTTACCTCTCCTGGCTAGCAACACTTAGACATGAGGAGAGAACTCACCTTAAGAAAGAACAGTCAGTGGACTGATCTTCCATAACAGGGAACTGCAGAAAGAAAACCAGGGATGAGTTGAAAGGTGTGACACTTAGTGCCATATAGATGTGCTTATCTAATGCACTTGGTAAATCTCTCTGAAAAAGATGTGGGCCACTGTAGAATCCTTGAGCATGTTCTGAGACTGTGAACCTAATTACCTAATTTCTAGGAGGTTCACAGTTGCCATCATTATGCTTGAGCCCAGAGAAAGGTAGAGATACTTGGTCTTTCAGCATACATATCACTGTAGGAAGAGAATAACATTTTAAATTCAGGGATGATGAAAGCACTTAGGTTCAGTAATTTAAAGAATTAAATGAGTTCTCATATTCAAGAGCTCTTAGTAGAAATGGTACAATTAAATGACCAACATTTCAACAAAGCATGTTAAATCTGTATTTAGCAGATGAATTTTGTCCTGAATCCAGACAAAAGATAAAATCACACTTGTGATTTTTCTTCCACATGCTAATATTAACTGCTTTCATATATTTTAAGCCATGGCAATAGACTTTGTACTGAAATCTAAAACTACATTTTAAAATATGCTCAGGGCTTTGTCACTGTGTAGTTTAATGGCTTCCAGGACTTATTGATCTCATAATGTCAAAACAAATTTCTTTTTTTTTTCTTTGCTTCAAGGCACTTAATCTTCCATTAGAGGGGATCAGTTATAAAAATTGACTATAAAGAGTACTAAGGTTGAGTTAAAATTGCACCAAGTAAATAATTGTGTCGTTATATTTGTTAGAAGGCAGTCACTACTGGCTTACCCTGCTTGTGCTTTAGGGACCTGGAGTTATAGGGCAATTTTTCTAGTGGAAGTTTTTAATCCAACTGTCATCTTCTGCCCAAGCCATCTTGTTGAAACATAACCTTTCTGACCCTGGTAGCATCATGGGAATTTGAAGAAGAATATAAATTTGCTCTTTCTGAGTTTTCTTATTGATTGACCAAAAAGGACAATTAATTTTGTATGTATACATGGATTAAACTATGAAACATTACAAATCTTTGTCTGTGGAAGTGGCAGAGCAAGATGTAAATTGACAAAAATCTCTTGATACTGTTATACATCTTATTCACCAATAGAACTCCAGCCAAAGGACTATGGCCGCCATTTACTGCACAATTACTTTCCATGCCAGGCTCTGTTCATGCTGAATTGTATTGTCACTTAATCCAGACACTAACTCTCCATTTTACAGACGAGGATATTAAAGCATAGAGAAAATAAGTTATACTTTTTAAAAAAGTTATCACTTTAAAAATATATGTCTATTTTACTTAAAAAAACAAACAAACAAACAAAACACAGACCACCAGAGCACTTCCCCCAAAGGGCTCTTGACAAAGCTCTTGGGAAAGACTGGCTTCAACCAAGCTGGGACCATGGGTGCAGAGAGATGGCTTGAGGCCAGGTGTATGACTATGGCATTTGTGTTCTATCATATTCCTTCTGACAAATCTACCTGTAAAATAGGAAGATCCTCACCTAGCCCTTTGAAACAGCAACTATAAAGCCCAGAGAATGGGCTGGATCAAAATAGTGTAATTTTCAAATCCCAAATTCCCTCTTAAATTCTGTTTCTATTCCTTATATAGGGTTTGAAGAGATTTTGGCCAAGCAAACAGGCTGGGCTGCTCCTGTTTAAAAGAGATATTTTTTCATGAGTGCTACATATAGGGAAATAAAAAGCAGGCATAAAATGCAAAAAGCATTTAGGCCATCTTCTCTGCTTTTAAAGTGTATCTAAAACAGACCGAGACTCCTTTATTTATAATGACACTTGATATAAATGAACTTTGGGTAATTTGGTTTCTGTAATCAGAAGAGTGTGGGGCTTTTCCATTTGGTTTTTCCCTCCCCTCATTTTCCTCCCTAAAAAGGACATGATGAAATATTTTCTCCTTATTCTGAACAAATGTAAACTCTCTAAACAAGCCATGCTCAAGCTGTGCTGTGGATTTTGGCTTTAGGAACTCAGTCGAGTAGTGCAACAGCTCCTCATTTTACCTGATAGAAGACAGAAACAGCGATGGTTTGCTCAGGGAATTGCTTTACGTTCTACTTGGAAAGCGGAACCCAGGTGAAAATGTTTAAAGTATTGCACTGGGCACAGTGCAACACTTTTTAGCCAACGCAGGAGTAGGAGGCCAATCACGTTCCAGCCCTGGAAGTGTCATTCCAAGTCTGAAAGAAATGTCTTCTATGTTGTGCAAAACATAGTTAGATACTTGGAGTCTTCTAATCTGCTTAAGTTTGCAGCTGGGAGCTAGGATAGAAGAAACATTCATGAGACTTTATTTTCTGAGTCCTGAGTTTTCGTCTTTTATTTTTTTAAGCTAAGAAGAGACATCAAGGCTTATCTAGTCTATCTCTGAACAGAGAGAAGACTGCCTCCAAGCTAGAGATTTTGACCTTCAGCCTTTCTGGAAAAAAGAGGTTTAAGCTCTGAGTACTAGCTTGATCATCAAGAATACACCTTCTCCTGAATCTGTTGCACCTGCTAACATTCCTTGAGCATTTGCCATGTGCTATGTATTGTTTGGTTCTAGGGATGTGAAGATGACTATGACCCACTTCCTCTATTCTCGGAGAAAGGAGATGCTAAGGCATGATTTAGCTCAGGTTGGCAAACTATGGCCGCAGGCTAACTCCTACTGGAACACAACCACACTCATTTGTTTAAGTATGTCTATGGCTGCTTTCACAGTATAATGGCAGAGTTGACTAGCTGTGACAGAGACGGTATGGTGTGCAAAGCTGAAAACATTTACAACCTGGCCCTTGACAGAAAAGGTTTGCTGACACCTGATTGTAATCCCTTTCCCTTTGGAGTTTCATTAATAGCAGTGGTTAGAAACTGTGGCTGATGAGTACTTGCTCTGGCAAGTAATGTGTTTTAAAAAGCAGAATCTGTATGTCTACAGGAGACTCATAATTCTCCTGTTTTTCTAAATGGAGCCACTTTTACACTTAGGCTATTTCTGTGGCTCCTGAAGGTGTTTGAGTTTGAGAGGCTGGATTCAGAGCAAGAGCACATAAGACGGAGAGAATGAAGAGTGGCCTGTCTTTACTCAGCAGCAGGGATCAGCCTTGACCCAGGGAAACTCTTCTTTATTATCGGTAATGTTCTGATAACAAAATCTTCAGGTGTTGATAGAGTTATAGAAGGAAAAGAGCAGAGGGGCGCCTGGGTGGCGCAGTCGGTTAAGCGTCCGACTTCAGCCAGGTCACGATCTCGTGGTCCGGGAGTTCGAGCCCCGCGTCAGGCTCTGGGCAGATGGCTCGGAGCCTGGAGCCTGTTTCTGATTCTGTGTCTCCCTCTCTCTCTCTGCCCCTCCCCCGTTCATGCTCTGTCTCTCTCTGTCCCAAAAATAAATAAACGTTGAAAAAAAAATTTTTTTAGAAGGAAAAGAGCGGACAGTCTATTATAACACTCTTGACCCCAGGGGCATGTATTTATTGGCCTGAATCTGGAACAGCACCAGCATATAGCACATCCTGTATAAATATTGTTGAATGAATCAGTGCAGAACAGAGCAAATAAATAATGACACTTTTTAATTGGTCAATGAAGAAGTTGAAATTACCTCATTGTGTTTTCCATAAATTTTTAAATACTCCTTTTAATGGTGTAAAAGGACATTTTTGATTAGGAAATTTGCCCAAGCTAACGAAGAAGTCCCTGTGATTTGAACAATTAATATAAATCGGTTTTATTATCAGCACATGAATATCTTCAACATTCACTAGAGAGAAAGGCTAGGAATCAGCAACTCTGGCTGGGTCTTCCAAAAGGCTACTGGATCAACATTTAACTAACTTGACTTTTAATTTTTAACCCTTCGCTGCTACAAGTGTTCCTACTTATAGAAAGATCTTAATGATTGAGAGATTACCATTATCTCATAGGCAATAGAAATCAGCTTTTTATAATGTATAGAAAATATAAATTCATATCACAAAGACAGAATCCAAAGAAGCTATGAAAGCTCCCATAGTTACCTCTCTGTTGGGTGGCAACATTGCCACTGGAGCTATGATAGACAAAATGAGTTCATTCTATTTAAAATATTACCTTTTATAAATGGCTTAACACCATTGGAAGCTAATATTTATTGACTACTTACTAAGAGCTGATAGCTTTTTGTGCAGTGTTTAATTTAGTCATTGCTACAAACATCTGAGGGATATTGGGTTATTATTTTCATCTTATACATTTGGAAACTGAGGCAAGTTCAAAGAGGTTAAATTACCTGAGGTTGTACATGTATTTATTGTCAAAGATAATCTACTTCTTTTTTTAAAAAAAATTATTTATTCTTTTAAGTTTTTTAATGTTTATTTTTGAGAGAGAAAGAGAAACAGAGCATGAGTGGGGGAGGGGTAGAGAGAGAGGGAGACACAGAATCCAAAGCAGCTCCAGGCTCTGAGCTGCCAGCACAGAGCCCAACATGGGCCTTGAACTCACGAACTGGAAGATCAGGACCTGAGCTGAAGTTGGACGCTTAATCAACTGAGCTACCCAGGTGCCCCATGGGGAAGAGCTTTAATTAAAGTCCAGGACCCAATAAAATGCTAAGAACAACTTACTTTCTTAATAATTCAATCATTTTTTATTTACTCTGTAAAAATTTCCTGAATATCACCATGCGGCAGGCACTATGTAGGGGGGATGTTAAGGTAAATGATACATTAAGGTAAAAGCCTTTTTTGTCATTTACTTTGCAATCAACCGAGGGTAAAGAGGCCCTTCATATCTCTCCTCATTCATAGCTCCAGAATCTAACTTATATCATTCTTTAACTTACTAATTTGAAGCTCAAAAAAAATAATAATGCTAAATATGTTCATTAGTTAATTATAAAACATTAGAGACACCATTCCCTACCAAACAAGAAAAAGAAGTCTCTGTTATCTTCTCATAAATTACATAACTATTTTATCTTTATTGTATTGCCTCTGTTTTCTCAAGATAATCAGTCTTTGAAAAAAAGTAAACAAAAAATGTTTTTAGCAATGAGATTGAGTCTTTTCATACCAGATTTATTTTTCAGGACTCTTTTATGTCAAGTGACAGAAACCCAACCTTAAATAATGACAAGAATTTATTTAGTCACACAGCTGTATCACTAAGGCAGATTTCATTTTAGGAATATGTGAGTCCAGAGTTCAAACAATAGTGTCAAGCTTCATTTCTCCGTTCATCTTTTGGATAGACTCTTGCCATGCAGTGAGAAATAGCTCCAGACCCTTATTCTATCTACTTTAGCAACCTCAGCAGAAACATAATCTTTCTCCAATCTCTCAGCAGAGAGGTCACAAGCAATGTTTGGTTGGCCTTGGTTGGATATGCTTAGTGCTAAGCCAATAATTGCAGTAATCATAGTCAAGAAGTAGCCAGAACCAGGATTGTTGCCCACTCTTGGAGCTGGGGTTGGGGAGAGAAATTGGTCCACCCAAATAACATGGTATCTTATAGAACAGAAAGTTCATATTACCCCGAGAGAAATGAATGGTGCCTGATGGACCAAACCCACAGATGCCCATCACACCAGATAGTAACATTCATGGCTTATTCAAGATTTAGCAAAGAGGCCAGAGTACCTGAGATTGAGCAAACAATGAGGAGAATATTAGGAGATGAGGTCAGAGAACAATGGCATACCTTGAGGAGACTTTGGTTTTTACTTCAAGGGAAATGAAAAGCCATTGGAGAATTTTAAGCAGAGTTAAACTTTTAGAACTGGACCATTCTGGATTGGGCAGAGTAGGGAGTCAGGGCAGAAGAAGGGAGACCAGTTAAAAGGATTTGGCAATAATCCAAGTGAGGGATGGTGACTTGGACCAGGACCGTATCAGTGTAGGTGGTAAATAATGACCAGATTTTGTGTATATGATAAAAACAGAACTTTGAGTTTATGCTATCTGATTTCAATGTGGATATAAGAGAAAGGAGAAAAGTCAAGTTCAATTCCAAGATCTTTAAGGGTAGAAGTGATATTAACTAAGATGGAGAAGAATGAAGAAGGAACAGATTAGGGGAAAAGGGGAAAGATAAGGAAAATTCCTGAATTTTACCAAATTATATTAAAACCAAACCTATTTTCAGCCCCCCAACATGTTCATTTCTCTCCCCCTCAAGAAAGCTCCTTGTACCTACAAACACCTATTTTGTAGCTGGTGCTGTGTTAGGTGTTATGAGGAAAGCCATAAACCCACAGTTTAAAGGCTGTTTGAGAAGACAGGGTTTACCTACAGGGAACTTCAAGTAATTGTAGAAGATTTGAATAACCACTAGGACAATGACACAAAATTTGTTGCAATAGAACTAATTCTGTACCATGGTCTTGTAGGAATTCAGATAAAGGTGGGCTCAATATTTATGAGCAAGTTAAGGGTAGGATTTTAGTTGGCCCCTGAAAGAAAAACTAGATTTGGATATATGGCTAGTTATCCATAACTTGGCTGCCTTTATTCATTAGCAAGCTGTGGAGCAGGACTTAACTGTGGCTGCTTGTCAGAATCACCTGGAAAGATTGCTTTAAAAATGATTCTTATTTAACCGACATGGGCTAAGTCTTGTGCATCAAGAGTTTTAAAACTTCCCAGTGACACCAATAGCAGCCAGTGTTGAGACCTACGGGGTAAAGCAGAGGCTGGCAAACTATAACTCTCGGCCTCAAATCAGCTGCTGCCTATTTTTGTATATAAAGTTTTACAAATACACAGCCATGCCCATTTGTGTATATTGTCTGTGGCTGTTTTCATGCTCTAACGGCAATGTTGAAGAGTTGTTATCCAGCCCAGAAAAAGTTTGCTGATTCATGGTGTGGTGAGAGGATCTGCAAAAAACAGGGTCCTTTTAATTCCTTGCAGACTTATTATAGCCTTCATGGAGTATATGCGTCTTTATTTCCCTGTAGGTAAAAGTACCTTTGGGCACTTCTGTAACCAGATGTTTTTAAGAGGAGATCACGATGGACCCACTTTATATGTTAGTGGGTAACAAAGAATTTCTAGTGTGTTCTGGTGTATTTAATATGTAATATAATAAAAAGGACTTATGGGTCATGTCAAGGGGTAGAGCATAAATGATTATGACAAGGGAAATGGAAGATCAGATGGTATAACCTCGGTTGACAGCAGAATCGGCATGATTAACGTCCTTAGCTAAAATAGCCAGCTTTCAAGATTATCATTCCAGCCTTTCCAAGGAGTTGGGAACATGAGCTGTTTCATAATAAGAAATGACCAACTTAGTTTCCTGAGTCTCTCAAGGAATAAAGGCCAATCCTTAAATTTTCAGGAAGATTTCAGTGATATGGGAATGTGGCATGGTAGAAGACTTTCAGCACATCATACGCCCACACATGCATCCACACTCACTATTAGAAAGACAAATAGCTTTATACTCAGCCCCTACTGCTGGTTCTATAAACTACTATCTCATGCTGAGTCATTAGTGTTTTAGGCCGTCATCTTCATGTGTGTGATTCATTGTTCAAAGGGGCTTACTTATAACAGTGACAGGTTCAGGGGATGCATTATGACTTTTCTGGGCCCTAGCTACTTTTGCTTTGTATGCCCCTTATTTCATTAATTTTTTTTTTTACTGAGGGGCATCTGGGTAGCTCAGTCAGTTCAGTGTCCAACTTCGGCTCAGGTCATGATCTCTTGGTTTGTGAGTTTGAGCCCCGCGTTGGGCTCTGTGCTGACAGCTCAGAGCCTGCAACCTGTTTTGGTTTCTGTGTTTCCCTCTTTCTCTGACCCTTCCCTGCTCATACTCTGTCTCTCTTTCTCAGGAAATGAATAAACATAAAAAAAATTATTTTAAATTTTTAATGATAGTCATGATTACATGGGTTTAAAGATGAATGTAATCTCAGCTGGATTATATTTATTTTTTTCTTTTGACTGTAAAAGAAAGTGAAACATTTCCATGGATCCCTAAAAGCACTATGCACTCCTGGCACTGTGTGTATTGTGCTTAATGGATAAGTCAGCCATAAATGTGCATATATGCAAAGACAATGCATCATATCACTTCAGGAGCCAGCAAGCACCTCCAACAAGATTAAATAGAAGATACTTATACTGTATTCTGAAACTCTGATCCTTAACATCCAATAATGATTCCCAATGTGTCAGTGGTGACCAGAGGTGACATTAGCCACATATGATGTATTCCTGCTTGGATGAATATTACATTTATTCCTGTAGCATAGCAATCATCCTATCCCTACCATTGTCTCCTTGTCACTCTTGTATAGCCATTCAGAAATAGTGTCAAGAGAGATGAGTGGACTAGAGATGAGGATGATAAAGAAAGTAGTGATTATGGGGCACTGTGCATTGCCACCTGGGATTTCCATGGACAGGTTGGTACTGATGACCAAGAAATATACCCCTGAAACTATATCCTAAATACCATTACAAAAATAGCTTCTCACACAGTGACTCAGCTGAGGGAGGCAGCAATCTGAATGTGATTGGAGTGACTGGGCAGTGTTGGTTTGTTTTTCCTACCAGGTATCCACTTCCCAGCAAGTCCCACTTTAATTGGCATGGTTGCCAAGAGTGAGGAAGATGGGTATGGAAGAGTAGTGCACACAGTCACTCATCTGTGTTGCAATCTGTGGCATGGGCTCTATGACTTCAGAAACTGGCAAAAGAGAAGCTTCCTTGCAGTAGTCTGGGATGGCCAGGACCATCATCAGATTCCAAGCCAGTCCTAATTTGGAAGTGAGAGTAGAATTACATGCATGGGCCTTGGTGTGACCTCTGTTTGACTACTGCCCTTCAGTGTGGTCAGAGAAAGAAGTAAGGGTTTCACAATAGCCCCTCTGGGCCATTCTTTAAGCTGCCTGTGTATGTGTTCAGTGTTAGGTGGGTGTGCTTTATTGAAGGAGGGGGTTTACAATGGAAAGATATTACAAGTTATGAAAGGAGATTAATTTTAAATTAAGTAGAATGTCAAGAAGATTAGCATATCATAATTCTGATTTCTTTACCAGAAGCAGACATCTAAAATAAGATATAATATGGAGGGATAAATAGAAAATACTCCTTTAAATGATTTCTGAACCATGGAGAGGGTAGGGGAGGCAACTGTGTCAGACCTAACTAAAAAAGCTGCTATGCAAATCAATTTATTTCAGAGTAATTTGTGGAGCTATTGTTGAAGGTATTTGTATTTCAATAAGAGCTTGTCACTCTCATCATCTTGCTTCTCTCTTCCAGGAGCCTATAGTGAAGGCACAAACTTTTACCTGGGTGATTATAGCTGGTTGTCATGGAAACTGCTAGGAGGCACCCATTCCAGCATTATGACTTCACTGCAGGGTCACAAGCAGGAGGAAGAGAGAGTGGGTTTAAATAAGAGACTTGCTAATTAATGGAGTGCCAGGGGACAGCTTAAAGAGAAAATCACACAGTAGATAAGTCCCGGTTTTCAGGGCTCTCAAAAGGAATGAAGGCAGTCCCAAGGGTGCCATGGAAGTGTTTTCTCTATGATCTGTCCCATTTTGGGTCCTCAGAGGCCAGTTTGCCTGACTCTTTGGAGCAAGGTGGAAAGGGAGCAGTTGTCTAAACTGGCCAGCCAATTGAATTCAGGATGTGAAATGGCTCCACTAAGGCCCCAGAAGATGTTAATGGCTTTCCTAGCCCCTGTCTCACTGCTGCTCTTGTGTTTGTGTTCAGGATCTGGGAAGGAGCCCTTTTTGGGTAGGGAGCCTCCTGCCTTGCTAGGCTCTCTCTCCTCTCTTCAGTCTCACAAAATACAAATGTAATGCCTCCTTTTGCCTCCTTTTTTTCCTTGCCTTCTGGCCCACTTGCAAGGCTGTCTCTTGACCAGCTAACAAAAATGCAAGAGCATCTGGTATAGCAGAGTCTGTTTGAATAAAATTTGAAAACACCATTGTATTCATTAGTCCACAAATATCAGCTGCTTGGAGGGGAATGGGAAAATCCTTTTCTCACTGGCCATCCATTTTAAAACACTTCACAACAAATGAAAGATTGATTTGATCATTTCAAGTGTATCAGATTTCATTTCACAAATGTTTTCTAAGTGCCATTTACTGAACTGGATGCTGTGGAGTTTACTCAGGTAAATCAGACAGATTCTTCCTATCAGTTAGCCTCCCTCACAGAGGAGAAATAAGTCTGAGATGCCTGGTGAAGTGGAATCTAATAGCATGCCAGCCTCTTCCTCTGTGTTGAGAGAAAAAGTTGAGATGTGTCTCAATATCCATAGCTTTGTGCATTTGTGTTGAACTTACATAGTTTTATTTGACTTATAAATATGTATGGTGCCATACCTCCAGGTGCAAATGCTGCTGAGTTTATGCCAATGTCTATAGATAAGTGTGGCTTATCTGTAGCCACATGGTAGGTGGCTACTTCAAGGCTAGCCCCTTGGCAAGATGGTTGAGCTTCACTAAAAATGGCAGAGCATGTGTTTGTGACATATGAGATCTGTGATCTTTTAGCTCAAAGTTAGGGCCTGGGGAGGGATTTGAACCAGCCATAGCATGGCCACAACAGTAGGGGATGGAAGAGAAGTTTAAGTGAAAGATATAACATGAGCAAATGCATAAAGTTATTAAGAATAGCTCCTTTTAAGTTTGCTCCTTAACCTCATTATACAATTCAATGTTTTCAGTGCTTCTTGCCATGAAAACAAAACAGAACAAAACATTGAGCTCAACTGGGTAACATAGATGAATGATCCAACTTTAGATTCAAGTCTACAGCAGCCTTTCACTGGAATTTACTTTTGAGCAAAATTATGATTACTTTTTATTTTATTGATATACTTGGGCTTAATTCAAATAAATGAAGATGATACTTGGCATAATATCTATTGCAGTAATTTTTGTTTACTACAAACTGGGCACTGTACTAATCACTTTATATATAGTGTCTAACTTAACCCTTTAAACAGTCCTATTGGGGGGAAGCTCTAATTTTGCTTCCCTTGCATGGATCAGAAAGAAAACTGAGGCATAGAGATATAACTTATCCAGTTTAACACAGCTAGTACATGATAAATCCAAATATTTCAATACATGGTTGTCTGATTCCAGAACCTATTCTTACAAGTCAAAGGAATTAATTTTCATTGCAACAAGATAGACTGCAAAAAAAAGTCATCATCATCATCGTCATCATCATCATCATGGAAAAAAATAGCTCCTTTTAACCAGAGCAAGGGAATACAGAAAAGAGATTGGGGGTGGGGGGAAGACAGCCTGAATGTCCTTGTGCTTAGATTTTGAAGGGCCTTGCTTTCTGGTTGCTGTATTCTCTAGAAAATAACAAATTCCAATTCTATGAAGCTTGTTATGATACACCAGAGGCTGATATGTAAAATAGGTATAGACACAGAGCCAGTCAGGTAGGACAAGGTGGGAGCAGACATCCCAGAACACATACCCACTCCCATCTCTGCAAACCCCTAAGGCACTGCTGTGCAGAGTCTGAAAATCATTGTTCTATAAATAGGGAGCTATTAGAGGTGTTTGGGCTGAGAGGCTGGATTAGAACTTTGTTTCAAAAAGATGAATCTGGCAACCAAAAGACAAATTGGAGAGGGAAGGAACTAGCAGCAAGAAACCAATTATGAAGACTCTTGCCAGAGTCTATGGGAGAGGTAGTATTAGGCAAAACTGACCATGAATCATTACTTCATGAGTTAGGACCCTGGCAATGTGGAAAAGTGAGAAAAGCAGGGCTGGGTGGTAGGGTTGGGGAAATCAGCTGAGGTGGTAGGTGTCCAAATGGGCACCAAATGCTCATCAAATGAGCAGCCAATGGGCATAGGCTTAACTCATGCCTGTGGATCAACCCTGAGGGAAGATATGAGCCTCTAGCAATGCTGTAGGTCAGGTAGATATTCACCTGGTTCTTCCTGGTCAGTTAGTTCTCTGCAGGATCCAAGCCTGCAATTTGGGGCATGGGAAATCATGGAAACAAACGTAAGAGCTGGGGAAAATGTTGGAACCTAGAAGACTTAAGGTCTCCAACTTAGCTCCCATATTCATACCACTGAGTCCAGTGGGAGAAAATCACTCTGTGTACAGGTGCCACTGAAGGGATATCTTTGCATTGTCGAAGTCATGAAGTCCCTCTTGGGGTCCTCATCAATTTAGTCTCCTGCCTTCTTGACAAATTATCAGGACTCTTTGAGCCCCTACTCCATTCATTTTTGGTAAGTGGCCATGTTTGTCCTCTCTGGGGCTATGTTCCAGCCCAGGGTTTTAAATGGTATTTTGAGGGGGTCCTGGGTGGCTCAGTCAGTTAAGCATCTGACTCTTGATTTCAGCTCAGATCATGATCTCACAGTTCATGAGTTCAAGCTCCACTTTGGGCTCTGTGGTGACAGCACAGAACATGCTTGAGATTCTCTCTCTCTCCCTCTCTCTTTACCCCTCTCCCACTCTCTCTCAAAATAAAGAAATTAATTAAAAAAAATAAAAATAAAAATAAATAAGTGAGGGGCACCTGGGTAGCTCAGTTGGTTAAGCATCTGACTTCAGCTCAGGTCATGATCTCATGGTTTGTAAGTTTGAGCCCCACATCGGGCTCTGTGCTGAAGCTCAGAGCCTGGAGCCTGCTTCAGATTCTGTGTCTCCCTCTCTCTCTGCCCTTCCCCCACTCACGCTCTTTCTTTCTCTCGATGGTAAATAAACATTTTAAAAAATGGTATTTTGATGGTGAAGGTTCCAGAAACTATATTCCTTACCATGACTTTTCTGTGCCCCAAACTACTTACCTCATATATCCATTGAGTATCCCATAGACATCTCAACTTGGCATAGCCTAAACATATTTGAGTTCAGACCTGTATATTCAGCTGGTACCTTGACATCTTAGATGACTAAAAGTATCTTAAATTTGTCATGTTCAAACCTAAAATTAAAATTAAATTCCTTCCCCAAACCTGGCCCTCTTCTGAGGCTCCTAAGCCCAATGAATGGCCCCATATTCCATCCAGTTGCACAAGCCAGAACCCAGGAGTCACACACAACACCCCTCTCTCCCTCACCCTCTCCCCTTGTTCCTATGTCCAATCCAATGGGAAATGAGGAAACTACCTCCCACCCTGGGCAAATGACCTTAGCTCTCCATGCCTCTGTGTCCGCACTGTGAAATTGGTCTTGTAGCCTACCTCATAGAGTTGCTATAAGCACTAAATGAGCTAATATACGTAAAGTGTTTAAAATGCTGCCTAACACATGAAAACATTTCACAACTGTTAGCTGTGATTTTATCCAATTTATAATCAAACCCTATTAAATTTGTGCCCTAAATTAATTTTGAATCCATTCATTTCTCTCCATCTCCACCTTTACTACCTAGCCCGAGCTATCATTGCTTTTAAAAATAAGCATTTAGGGGTGCCTGGGTGGCTCAGTCAGTTAAGCGTCCGACTTTGGCTCAGGTCATGATCTCACGGTCCTTGAGTTCAAGCCCTTCATTGGGCTCTGTGCTGACAGTTCAGAGCCTGGAGCCTGCTTCCGATTCGGTGTCTCCCTCTCTCTCTGACCCTACCCCGTTCATGCTTTGTCTCTCTCTGTCTCAAAAATAAATAAACATTAAAATTTTTTTTAAATAATAAAAATAAGCATTTAAATCTTACAGCCACCTATATTTATTTTTGTATTTTTAAAATATTTTTGTATGTTTAATAAGTTTCTTCAGGATTATCAGTTGTGCCAGTGTCAGTTATTAAATAACCCACCTTTTTCCCCATTAGTGGATACACCATCTTTGTCATATATTAATTTTTCAAATATGCTCACATCTATTTCTTGAATCTTTATTGTGCCCCACTGTTTTATTTGTTTTGTTTCTGAGAGAGAGAGAGCACATGCACAAAAGCACAAGTCAGGGAGGAGCAGAGAGAGGGAGACAGAGGATCTGAAGCAGGCTCCACACTGACATCAGGGGCCCCATGCTGGGCTTGAACTCAGGAACCATGAGATCATGACCTGAGCTGAAGTTGGTTGCTTAACTGACTGTGCCACTCAGGTACCCCTCCACTGATTTTTCAAATTATTATGTTCCATTGATCTTTTTGTATATTGATTTTATCACAGTGACTTTACATTGTAATGTATCTTGTTCTATTTTACAGTGTGTCCTACTGTACATACTTGTGTGGCAAGTTCCCCCCAAACTCTTGTTATTCATATTTCTCATAAGGATTCTTGAGGATTTGTCCTTCCATTCAAACACTGACATATTTTCTTCAATTCCCAGCTTATTTCCCTAAAAACAAAACAAAATAAACAAAAAACCCAACCACCAGGGGTGCTGGGTTGCTCAGTTGGCTGAGCATTGGACTTGATTTTGGCTCAGGTCATGATCACACTCTGCTTTAAGTGTGGAGCCTGCTTTTGGGATTTTCTCTCTCCCTCTCTTTCTGCCTCTCTCCCCAACTTGAGCTTCTCTCTCTCTCTCTCTCTCTCTCTCTCTCTCTCTCTCAAAACAAAGCAAAACAAAACAAGAACCCACCAAAAACCATTGGAATTTTTATCAGAATATTAAATTTATAAATTAATTTGAAACATAACATTAATTTTTATAGATTAATCTTCTTATCCAAGAAAATAGTATGTTTTTCCCTTTATTCAGATCTTAGTTTATATCCTTCAAGATTACTTAGTTATAAGCATGCAATCCTTGGGCTTTTTCTGTTGAATTTTTAAATCTTATTTTTTTTTGTTCCTTTTATGAAATTATCTCCTAATTTCCATTTCTAGGTGTTTATTGCTATAATCAGGGCAATTTTAGAATATATTTCTTATTTCAGGCACCTTAATAAATGATCTTACTCTACTAAACTTATCCTAAAGTCACTTAGGAATGTGTTTAGGCCAAGCTGTGTTAGCCCAAGGAGGTGACAGAATGAGGGATAAAAAGTTTATTCAGGCCTAATTCTGCCGTGTGCTGTACTCTACCAATTACACTTGGATAAGTCCAAGATGAATGAAGTGTCCTGGCCCGAGTTTGATGGTTTCTACCTTACAGGCTGGAACAGCCATAAACCCATCAGGCTTCAGGCTTGTGTGTAAGACTGATCCTGGAGGGGGACAGTTAATGCTTCCAAACAGTCTTAGCTATCTTCCCACTCTGATGCCACCATCTGCAGCTGAACACCTGTTGGAAAGAGTGTGGAGGGACAGGAAGCTTGCAGCCACGTGGGAGGATTCTAATGCCTCTGCTCCATATCCTGGCTGTGCTTTCTTCCTTTTCCTTCAAGAACCTTGATTGAATTACCCAAGTGTTGCTGGTCTCTGTTAATGTGTGCTTGCTCTAATATTTGTCAATAGGTTGTTGTACACAATCAAATGAGGTTTTCTTAAATACTGACTTTTTCATTACTCACATCCTACTTATCCCACTGAGTATGCTTAATCTTAAATTCCTCATGGTCTGATTATAATATTGCCACTCCTGCTTTGTTTCCCTTTTACTCTACCTAGCATCTCTGTACCTGATACTTTATTTTCTTCCATTCTTTATAAGTTTGCTAAACACTTGTTATGCATGATTTTATTCAACTTGTGACAAATCTGGTCATTATTTTGCCTTAATTTTGAATCCGTTCATTTCTCTCCACCTCCACCTTTACTACCCTAGCCCAAGCTGTCAGGATCACTCTTCAGGACCCCTGCAATGCAGAAGTCTCTCAACCTGTCCACCATGTCCCCCCTTGCTCCCACCCTCCACAAATGTCTTTTCCACACTGCAGGCAGAATGACCTCTTCAAAATGATCACTTCTTACCTACTATGTCCTCTTGCCCATTCCTTCCTATTTTTCAGTGACTTCCCACTGGTTTTAGCACAAATACAAACCTCCTTACCAGGGCCCTGCATGTCTCAGGCTCCAGCTACCTCTGCAGTCTCCCTGTGCCCACACCACTCTTGCTCTCACTCTGTGCTCCAGACACATGAAACTCTTTTGGGCTCTCCTCCATTCCATATCTAGTCCTACCCAGGGCATTTGCATAAGTCATTCATTCTGTCTGGGAGCCCTTCCCTCCTGTCCCTCTTCTCTAATTAAAGCCCCAATTCATCCCTGTAAATCCCTGCTCCAGAGTTGTGCCTTCATGGAAGTCACTCCTGACCTCCCTGACTCCATCAGATGTTCACATTGCATCCTCATTGCACTGGGCCCCTCTCCCCGTATAGCATTTGACACAGCTGCCATGTTCCAAATCCTCGTGTGGTTATTCAGTGAGGTCTATTTGCCCCCACTGGACTCTGCCTGAGCCCCATGAGGACCTGCTTTGGTTCACCCTATATCCCCTGCTTGGAGCATATTGCCCAGTAAACAGTAGGCATTCCACAAGTACTTGTTGGCCAGGTACACGAATGATTAGCCATCACAGGGAACTCTTACAAAACACACAGAAAGCTGAAGATCCTGGGCCACCGGCCATGTGCACATAGCCTGCTGGTGCTTCTCTCCCAGCACCAATGTACCTGCCTTCCCTGAGTCAGGCAGCTGTGGGGGTTGCTGAATTCTGGGTGTGTTTGAGTCTGCAGATTCTGTGGGACACTGAGGAGGAGAATCAGTGCAGGACTTTCTCCTTGATGGGTTAGTTGCAAGCCTGGAGACCAGCATTAGAGAGTCCCAGAGAAGGGCTTAAAAGACATGATCTCTGAAAAGAG
The DNA here is from genome assembly GCF_016509475.1 of Prionailurus bengalensis. Classification (NCBI taxonomy): domain Eukaryota; kingdom Metazoa; phylum Chordata; class Mammalia; order Carnivora; family Felidae; genus Prionailurus; species Prionailurus bengalensis. The sequence continues at coordinate 115,885,993 of NC_057348.1, forward strand.
CTAAACACACAGAATTCCATGTATTTATGGCTCCCTGGGCACCAACATGTCAAGGAGGAGCTGGCTTGTTTCTTCTGAGGCTCTCTCCTTGGCTTGCAGATGGCTGCCTTCTTTCTGTGTCTTCACATGGTCACCTCTTGATCTGTGTATTGTCTGTGTCCTGATTGCCTCTTCTTACAAAGATACCTAGTCATATTGGATTAGCATCTACTCATATGACCTTATTTTACCTTAATTACTTCTTTAAAATACCTATCTCCAAATATAGTCACAGTTTGAAGTACTTCATAGAAATTTGGGGGAAACACAATTCAATTCAGTCCACAACACCTGCTCTTTTTATTTTATTTCATGTAACATCTGAGATAGTTGTCCACATTAGTGCATATAGTATGTTTATTTTTCACTGCTGTGTAATATTCTGTCATATGACCTTACCAAAATTTATTTGTTCTCCGGAGGGACATTTGAATTGTTTCCAGCTTTTTGTTTTAAGAATAACGCTGCTTTGACCATCCTTGTTCATAACCTTGGTATATACTCTTAGGTGAAAATCTGAAAGTGAAATTTCTGGATGTTAGTTAGGGTGAATGTCTTTTATTTTACTAAATAATGTCAAATGGAAAATAAATTTTTGATAGATATCCCGTGTAATGTTATGGAAATTTCCTTCTGTCCTAGTTGTTAAAATTTTGTTTTTAATCGTGATTTTTAAAGAGATTTTATTGACTGCTTTTTCTGCATCTATTAATTTTAACAAAAGCATAGCAGATGCTATGATGGAGCACAGTGTTTACCAGCTACTAATTCATCTATTGGCATAATCATATTTTTTTCTTGATTCTGTTAATATGGTGGAGAGCATTAATAGGTTTTATAATGTAAAATTACCCTTGCATTTGTAGAATAAACTCTACCTGGTCATGATGGATTATTTTTTCATACCTTGCTGGGTTTGGTTTGCTAATATTTTACTAAGGATTATTGCATCTGTGTAGAGAAGGGAGATGGGACTGTAACTCTCCTTTCTCACTTTGTCCTTGTCTAGTTTTCGGTATCAAAGTTGTAGCAGCCTCTCAGAATGAGACTGGTGACAGTCCTTTTTACTGGGAAGGGTTTGTGTAAGACTGGAAATTATGTGATCCTATACATTTTGGTAAAACAAATCTGCAAAACTAGTGAGACCTGGTGTTTTCTTAATTGTTTGATAGCTTCTGTTTATGTGGTTGGTATTTTTTATTTTGTTTCTGTAATTATTCCTTATGTTAACCTAGTATTAACATGTTTTTAAATAGTCTATTTTTCCCTTTTAACCTTTATACAGGGGCACCTGGGTGACTCAGTCAGTTAAGTGTCCGACTTCAGCTCAGGTTATGATCTCATAGTTCATGAGTTTGAGCCCCGAGTCGGGCTCAGAGCTCAGAGCCTGGAGCCTGCTTAGGATTCTGTGTCTCCCTCTCTCTCTGCCTCTTCCCAGCTTGCTCTCTCTCTCTCTCTCTCTTTCTCTCTCTCTCTCTCTTTCAAAATAAATAAACATTAAAAAAATAAAAATAAAATGAAAATGAAAATGAAAACCTCTATAGAGAATCTCGAACTATAGACATTCTGTAACTTGCTCTTTCATTTTATGTTATGCCCATGAGAGCTATCTACGTTAATTTTCCAGCAATTTCAATATTTTCATTCTCTGATGTCTGATTCCATTTTTTTTTATTGCTTCTGCTGATTTGGCTCCTAGAACCCCATTTTCCTTGTATTTTTACTGACTTTGCCTCTACTAGAACTTAATTTGGGGGAATTCTTTGAGGAGTTGAGAGTGCATTTCTCCTGAAAGCATTTTCTGTTTGTTTTCATCAGACATCTGGGGATACAAATCCATCTGAAGTTCTTACTTTGCTGTTTTTTCAGTCATGCCAATAGAGTAAATTTGGATCTGAAAATGGCATGCTGGTCAGCCTACAATGACACATTCTCAAAGGAGCTTTTTATTTCTGCTTCACCCAAGGCTGACTGAGACAGAAATTTTCACTGTCTCTGCCTTTGCACAGTGGAATTTTTCTAGTTTACATCTTCCTTGGTAGATCTTCGTGGTTAGGGCTTCACAAGGGTCTCTAGTCACATTCCCCATCCTGCACAGGCTGGGCTTGGTCTCCCATCTCCACTGCATGTGGTGGATAAAGGAAAAGCTTTGGCAAATACCCCTAGAGAGTAGCCACTGGGGGTACTCTGGACTCTGGGGTCAGAGTCCACTTAATTCTGACTTGTGAACTCACTTCTTTCCAGCCATTGAAAAAAATCTGTACTCTGTTGCAGCTTAGACTACATTTAAAAGGGGACTTTAATGTTTTATCTAATATTTTCAAGTGTTTTATACCAAGAAGGTTTCAGGATATCTAACCCACCAGATTTTGTGAAACATAAATCAGACTCTTTTTTTTTAACCCACACTTATCCAGTTGGCAGCTTCTGTGGCTAACCATGGTTTCCTCTCCTTCACATTATCCTCTATCTTACAGTTTCTTCTTGTTCATTCGTTTTGGGCTAATAACCTTTCTTGAATATTTTTGAGAGGAGCTCAGTGCAGTTAGGTGATACATCTTCTAAATCTTGCCCATTTTCAGATAATTTTCTTTTGCCCTGGAAGGAAATGCTGTCTTTGGTAGGAATATGTTCCCTGAGTTTTAGTCCTTTTTACTTTATATAATGTTAATATTATTTCACCATCTTCTAATGCCCTATGTTGCAAATGCCAGTCTGATCATTTTTATTTTGTTGCTTATTTATTACTTTTGGCTCGAAGCTTGTTAATTTTTATTCTAATCCTAGCTCAGGAATTTTACAAAGCTATACCTATGCCAGTGTCATTTCTCTCTGATCCTGCTTGGAACTTGATAAGTGGCTTCAATCAGCAGGTTTTTCTTTAACGAAGGCAAACTTCTTTTATTGCAGTACATTATGTACTGTCCCACGGCACATACCATTATGTACCATGACGTGCAAATCCATATCACTGCTAGATATGACTTTCTCACCTGCCCAGCTCCCATCTCAAACAGAAGTGGCCCCAAATACTGTGCTCTGTGTGGCAGAGAGCAGAAGAGATGCAGAGGTAATAACAGTAGAGTTGGGTGGAGAAAACGTAGGCACCCTCACCTCAGGAATGGGCCCAATTTTCTCCTTACCCAATCTCCCCAGATCAGACTGATGGATGAAATGGGCACCAACTAACTGGTTGATTCCAGGAATTGCTACTATCAACCTAAATATCCCAACCAGCCACAGCACCCAGAATTGTTCCCACTGAAATACAGGCTGGAGCAGAGAGTTGTCAGCAGGTAGTGCCCAACCACAGCTGGGCCCGATGACTTTAGGTTACACAGCTGGATATCTAGGGGATTCCAGGCTGACAGGTGACACAGGCAGCCCCTGGGCATGCTTGATCTCTTGATAATGCTCACCTCTACAATTGACCTTTTGGACCCCACTATCACATTGCTGTGGGATTTAACCGTACTTAGTTTTTTGGTTTTTTGTTTGTCTGTTTTTTTTCTATTTCTTTCTCTCCTTTCCTAACCTATACATTAGATTTTCTGGGTCAATTTTCAAACTCTCTTACCTTTACCCAGCGGTATTTTTTTGCCCTTTGCTTTCAAAGATAATTCCATGTGTCTTCAGACATTAATTTTCATCCTAAGACTGATTTGTCTCTCATTTAATTTATCTACTGAGCTATTTATTGGGGAAATCACTTTTTGGCTTCAGAAAGTCTTTTATGTAATGCATGCTAATCTTCTTGGGCTCTTTCATTGTTACTTTTCTTCACATTGGTTTTCTCCTCCTTCTTTAGCTCTGTTTGCTGAGTATGGTTCTGTTTGCTCTGATCAATACAATATTCCCCTTCTGGATTCTGGGCCCCTAGATGAATTCTTTTTTTTTTTTTCTTTGTCAGCTCACTGGAGCTCATAAATAGTTGTTAAAATTCTTTGAGTTATGGCAGTTCTGCATGGGAGGAGGAAAAGTGTTCTCTTCCATGTGGGTTGACTGCAGCCAGCCACCAGCCCCTGCTGAGGCATGGAGTGGAAGCCATTCTGAGTGAAGGGCTCCTCTCATTCCCCAGCTCCAGCATGGGAAAGCTTCTGCTAACATGACAATACTTCACGTACACCTGAGGGATTAAAAGAGAACTTCTTAACCAAGACTAAATCTAGAAGCTTAAATAACAAATACATTTGACTATATACAAAATATTTTCCTGTGGTAAAAGATATTATAAAGTCATTAAAAACAAAACAAAAACCTGAAGAACTATTTACAATGTAGAGATCAGTTAATATTCTTACTATGTAATAATATCTTTCAAAAAGACAAGAAGGGAACGAGTAGCATATTAGTAAAATGGGCAAAGAAACAAATAATTCATAGAAGGGAAAGTACAAATAGTAAGCAGGTGGATAAAAAGATGCTCACTTCATTACAAAGTACCAAATTTTATATATGTGCACACACATATATATACATGTATGTATTTATGATTTAAAAATACATATGTAGGGGTGCCAGAGTGGCTCAGTCAGTTGAACATCTGACTTCAGCTAAAGTCATAATCTCACAATTCACGGGTTCAAGCCCCATGTCGGGCTCTGAGCTGACAGCTCAGAGCCTGGAGCCTGCTTTGGATTCTGTGCCTCCCTCTGTCTCTCTGTCCCTCCCTCCCCTGCTTGCTCTCTCTCTTTCTGTCTCAAAAATAAATAAATGAATATTTAAAAAAATAAAAATACATATATATGCACACACATATAAATATAAATATAAATATTTACACTCATCAGTCAGGAAAAAAATCAACACAATAGGAATATGGGGATAGAGTACTCTCATATACTGCTGGTAGAAATGTTAACTAATAAGAATTTTCAAAAAGAATTTGGAAACATATTCAAGGAAAAAGTACACACATCATTTGATCAAGCGATTCCACTTCTAAGATGTCCTATAAAAATGTCAACGTGAATATGTAAGGGTACACCTGAAAGATCGTTTCAGTGTTACCTAACCCAGCCCAAAATAGGAAACAGTCATCACAACATAAGGAAATGCTTAATATATTAGAGCTGTTAGAAAGAAAAAAATAAGGGGCATCTGACTTTGGCTCAGGTCAAGATCTCAAGGTTCACGGATTCGAGCCCACCTCTAGCTCTGTGCTGAGAGCGTGGAGCCTGGAGCCTGCTTCAGATTCTGTGTCTCCTTTCTTTCTCTCTGCCCCTCCCCTATTCACACTCTGTTTCTCTCTATATATCCCTCTAAAATAAGTATTTAAATAAATTTTAATAAATAAAAAGAAAAAAATAATAGCTATATTAACTAACATAAGAAAGTTTCCGTGAGGTATTTATTGAATAAGAAAATCAAGATGCAGCAAAGGGTATGCCACATGAATGTAATGATACCATGTTTTGAAAACAATGGCAAAATATCTTATAAATGTATATATAGATGCATATGTTTCTAATATATACAAACTCTATATTACATATACATGTACACCACTTTTGAGAGAAGCCTACATGCTAGATTAATGACTAGTCTCACCTGGAACAGAACAAAATGGGAGCAATAGGAAATGATCATGTTTGAGGACAGTCATATCAAATCACTGCCTTTTTAAAGAAAAGATGTTTAGTGATTAATCATTTAACTTGGACAAAAATACAAAGTCCCCAGTGATTTGTATCCCTAAGTATCTGGTTAACCTTGCCTTGCCCACTCTTTCTTTTCACTTGCTATAACCTAACCACTCTGATCTTCTGAAAGCCTAGAATGTGCAAAGCTCTTTCCCACTTCGGGCCTTTGTACCTGCCATTCCTATTCCTGGAAAATTCTTTCAGGATGCTTGACTTCTCATTCTCCAGATGTCAACTTGAATGTCACCACCCAGAGATGCCAACCTTAACCTCTCTGTTCTTTATTATATGTACTGTCAATATCCTTCATAGCACTTTCACAAGTGGTGGGATTTTTTTTTGTTGTTGCTGTTGTTTTTTATTTGTTACTTATATATTTTGTTTTTCCCTTTGGGATGTAAGCTCCACGAAGACAAGGCATATATGTGTTTTGGACACCACTATGTTTCTGGAACCTAATACAATTAGTAAATGCTGAATGATCCATCTTTACAAAGTGGAATCTATCATGCAAAATACCATTACCTTTTCTGCTCACTACTCAGCAACATCCACACCCTTACTTCCTCTGAGGCACTGTCGTCTGCCTGTGCTATGTGCCCATGCTTTGTCACTCCATCAATTATTAGCCTCTTTTCTGTACCGTCACCTTCTCCTCTGATCCCTTCTCCTGCATATAGGCAAATATACTCAAGTCTTTCTCATTCTAAAAGAAAGAATGGGAAGCGGGGATGAAACACTGCTTCTTTCTGATAAAATGTACTTTAAGTTTAAAAATTCCCATGAATTCTGAACAGAAAACTAACAACAAAACAAAAAGTACACTTAGACCTGTACTGAAACTACAGAACATCAGAGACTAAGAGCAGATCTTGTTTTGGGTGTGTTTTTTGTTTTGTTTTGTTTTGTTTTGTTTTGTTTTGTTTTGTCTGCTGTTGTTGTTTGTTCTTTGTTTTACACAGAGATCTTAAAAGCAGCCAGAGAAGAGAAAAATAGCTTGCCTGCAAAGGAGCAGTGATTAGATTGACAGCTTTCTTTTCAATGGCCACAATAGAAGCCAAAATACATTGCAATAATGTGCTGAAATAAAATAATCGCCATCTTAGGACTCCATATCCAGCAAAAATATCTTCCAAGAATGAGGGCAAACTGAAGACATTTAGGCAAACAAAAACTGATACTGTTTGCCATCAGCAGAAATTCTAAAGGATTTACTTCAGGCAAAAGTACAGGGACAGAAGATAGGCCTGAGATGCAAGAGGAATGAACACAAAAGTGATATATATACACAGACATGGCATATGACAGAGCCCCCACTACAAATCAGTGATAACCAGCAAAAAAAGACTATCTTCCAAGAAGTGGATCTGGGAAAATTGAGTGAAAAAAATGACACTGCACCTCTTCCAAATAACATATTTGCAAAAGTGATTCTAAATAGAGTGAAATCATAACTATGAAAGACAAAGCAATAAAGCTTTTAGAATATACTATAGAGTTTCATGACTTTAGAGTACAAAAGTATTTTTTAAAGGAGAATCTTTAAATGAAAGTGGCTAAATTTGAGTATATTAAAATTAAGAAGTTTTGTTCATCAACAGATACCAGAAAGCTAGTGAAAAGACAAGCCACAGCTTGGGAAATGATATTTGCAATACATGTGATAAAAGATTAATATGTAAAAATATAAAGAGCACCTACAAATTAATAAAGATAGATAACTTATTACAAAAATGGGTAAATGATTGAATTCACAAAGAAGCCTGTGGTCAAAGATACATGGAAAAAGTACTGCCTCATAGCAGTCTCCCGGAGAATGAGTCTTTTATTGGATGAGAGCAGAAGGTAGTAAGTACATGGGGACCCTCAGGCTCTGTATCCAGCCTTAGGTAAGTCTCCTGCATTTCAGGTCCAAGTCTTCACTTCTGAAAAGTGCTTAAAGTATTATGTTTGGAAGATGAGTTTCAGAAGAGGGACCCTATTCCAGGGGTATGTGGCTGGCTCAGTCGGTGGAGCATGCGACTCTTGATTTCAGGGTTGTGCATTTGAGCCCTATGTTGGGTATAGAGATTACTTTAAAATCTTAATTTAGGGGCGCCTGGGTGGCTCAGTTAGGCGTCCGACTTCGGCTCAGGTCATGATATCACAGTTAGTGGGTTTGAGCCCCGCGTCAGGCTCTGTGCTGACAGCTCAGAGCCTGGAGCCTGCTTCAGATTCTGTGTCTCCCTCTCTCTCTGTGCCTCCCCTGCACGCACTCTGTCTCTCCAAAATAAATAAACATTAAAAAAAAAAAAAGAGGGACCCTTTTCAAGATAAGGAGCTATTATAAAATTTTGCAAGAAGATTGTGATTCAGCATTTATGAAATTTGTTAACAGATTAGTGTGATTTTTTTAGTGAAAATATGGTGTAAACTTTATCCTCAATGAAATATGCCAGGCATAAGAGCTCAAACAATAAGCATTTCCTTTAATGAAGGTAGACATTTGTGACTTAACAATCTGATGGAGGTATTATTTCCTTGTCCTCTGTCTCTCTCTTTCCCGTCTCCTGTCTCATCTCATACTTACTCACAACTTCTATGTAACCCTAGCTCTAACCTCTCTACATTTCTACATTGTACAGTATTGTTTGAAGTTTTTTGATGGATTTTTCTCCAATTCATAATGAATACTATTGGAAGAAAAAAATTAACACAAAATAAAACTGACAGTAGTTAAAACTGCACATGGTGAAATTTATTATGACTAACATTGATGGAAACCATATCCTTGCCAAAGTTCAGATCTGTAAAGCATAAGCTGGATGAATTGGATTTGGTACAAATAATGGCCTCAAAAGGAAACACATGCAAAAACCATAAAAGTTTGGTAGGAACAAAACTCAATCAACGAATCACATCTTTGCTATAAGAGTTTCTCTTTAGAAAGGAAGTGATCCCATTGAAAATAATATTGGAAACATTAAACAAGGGAAAATGAGAATAGTTTATCTTCTTCATACAGAAAAACTAATAAATTAGTTCCACATATTTGGCTCTGAAAAATACTGTATTGTTTTGATTAAAACATTTTAACCATATTATCCAGAGGTTAGTAGTTTAGTGAAGTATGTTTTCTGTGGAATCCTGCAATTCATTTTTGTACATAAAAATAATTTGTATGTTTATTATCCAGTATTATATAAATTAAAAATGGTTAATGTTTGCTAATTACCTAATAACCAATACTGATACTGATTGATACGCTGCACATCTTTGCAACTAGCATTTACTGGGAATACAAAGATGTATGAGACAGATTTCTATCTCAAGAAATTTACATGTACACTAAAATTGAAAATATAAGCCTAAAATTGGTTTATTTTGCTTTACCTTATTTGATTCTTTTTTATAAATCTGTGCATTTTTTAAAAAATGCACATGTTTGGAAAATGTCACTTGTAAATTATTCATTGCTCTGCTATAATGTAATGTCTTCAAGGCAGTGTCCTCTCCTGAATTTTCATTTATTTAAACATATGTGCAGGCTTAGAAACCAGTACCAAAAACCTCTAAAGCATTACACTCACAATATGAAGTTGGTATTTTACATTCTGTAACATCCTCCTCTTAATTTAGCTTGTCAGAGTCCGTTTATCCTGTCAGTCCTCCATGAAGTCAAACGATTAATTTCCTCAGCCATCAGCGTACATATCACTTGCAGGATAAATCTATCAAATGGAACCTGACATCTCCCAGGCTTTGCCATCATTAGATGGTGATTAATGTTAAAAACTTCCATTTGTCTTAAAATTCCCCTTTCTAATTCAGTAATTGGATCAAAGATAGAGGATGTTGTGTTAATGGGCAGCGCAGTCTTGTTTTCCAGGTGGCTCCTTCAGCTCCTGAGATATGGGGTCTGAATCTCCTCCTAATCATTGCCAGCTTAAAGCTTCAGTCACAGTCCACCACTGGCCTTCTATCTCCACATAGGGTAACCCCAGGACTCTGGTACTCTGTGGTGATTTTCCGTGAATCTTAAAGCCCCGGATGAATGCATTTCAAACTTTGGCCTGCAACAATAGATTAAGCTCCCAGATCTCCATCTTGGAAAACCTCTCTTGCGCTGTATTAAGTACACTATATTAAAGTGTATTAATACACGATATTAAAGCTTAAAGCTCTATATTGGATCCCCACTGTTCTATTATTCATAGGAAATAAAATCCCTTCATGATCTGGCTCCTGCCTAGTCCTGCAGCCTCTTTTAACCTTTCCCTGTCTCTGTTTCTCTAGCCTCATGGCTTACTTGCAACCATTCAAATACCTTTTCTTTCCTTCCAGAGGTCTTGGCATTTCTCTGCCTGGAATGCTCATTCCCTTATCTTTATCCAGTTTTGCTCTGATTAAGGATCATTTCCTCTGGATCACTTGCCGTAACCCCCCACAGTGGTGTTATATGTTGCCCAATGCCTCTCAGTCATCATTTCTGGCACAATTGTTGTTACTTACTTGCCTATCTGTTTAATGTCTGTTTTCCTCATTCAACAGTAGACTTCATGAGAACAAGAAATGTTCAGGCTTTTTGCCATTCTGTCATCATAGCCTAGTACACACAGGGCCCAACTCACACAAAAATTTTTAATAAGTATCTATAAATTGCGGTCGGGTTGTATTCATTCCCAGTCTGAGAGGGCTGCATTTTTGTCTGTGTGAGTGGGAGTAGATCTTATGCCCTGTGATATCCTTCCTGAGCATTCATTAATCACCAGTTGTAGGAAAGGCCCCTACCCAACACACTCAGGTCTTCAGTTGTTCATACTGAAAGGTCCACTTCCAGCTCACTTGCCTGCCTGAAAGCTTGATGAAGAACAAAGATGGGCAGTTGGACCCAGCACAAATAGTTACAGACAAGGTACTACTAGAGAGAGAGAGAGAGAGAGAGAGAGAGAGAGAGAGAGAGACTACTGATATGTCCTGCCAAGAATGTCTAAGCTAATTGCCAAGCTACAAAATTAGGAATTTAGCGCACTCTGTCTCTCTCTCAAAAATAAATAAACATTTTAAATATTAGGAATTTAAATGTTCTTGAAAGCATCAAGCTTAAAAATGTAATCTGGACTCTGTATTCACATTCAAAAAATCTTTTCTATGAAGGTTTGACAGTCTTAGCATCAGCAAAATTATCTACTTCTGATCTGCCTTGAACTTGATTGATTCTACTTAGTATCCAAGGGTGGGCAGGACCATATTAACTTTGGGTTTGCCGAGTAACTACTATTTGTTCTTTGTTCCAATTTTACTGTAGGAGAATTGGAGCCAAAGATTGATTAACTCTATGCCCAGAAGGGTCTTATACATGGCTGGTTGTGGATGTTTCAACAGGACATATTCAGATTTGTCCATTTTCTTTGGCGCCATTACCATAACCTTAGTTCATACCACTAACATTCTCACCTAGTCTATTGTAATAGCCTCCTTTTTGTGTGTGTGTGTGTGTATTCTCTACAATTCATTCTTCACTTTGTAGCCAGAGAGGTCTTTATATATCAAATAAGATCATGTTTGCCCTAGCCCAAACCTGCCAATGGCTTCCCATTATAATGCATCACTTATTTTACCAACTACTGAAAGAAAAGTGTTAAAAATCTCCAGTTGTAATTGTAGATTTATTTATCCCTTTAGTTCAGTCAGTTTTTGCTTCATGTATTTTGAAATTCTGTTATTAGATGCATACACATTTAGAATTTATTATATATTAATGGATTGACTCTTCTATTATGAAATACCCCTTGATTTCTAATTTACTCCTTTACTTAAAGTCTACTTTGCCTGATATTAATGTACCTATTTCTGCTTTCTTATATCTAATGTTTACATTGTATATTTTTTCATTCTTGTATTTTAAATTTATCTGTATCTCTAGGGGCGCCTGGGTGGCTCAGATGGTTAGGCAACTGACTTCGGTTCAGGTCATCTCACAGTTTGTAGATTCCAGCCCCGCGTCCAGCTCTGTGCTGACAGCTTGGAGCCTGGAGCCTGCTTCAGATTCTGTGTCTCCCTCTCTCTCTGCCCCTCCCCTGCTCACGCTCTGTGTCTCTCCATCTCTCAGTAATAAATAAACGTTAAAAAAATTTAAAAAATTTATCTGTATCTCTATATTTAAAGCATATATGTTATAAACAGCCTATAGATGAATCTTAATCATTTATCCAGTCTGATGATGTCTCCCCTTTAAATTGGAGTAATTAGTCCATTTATATTTAATATAGTTAACACAACTGAGTTTAAGATTATCATCTTGATACTTTTTACTATCTGCATTATCTGGATTTGTTCCATTTTTCCCCTTTACCATGCATTTAGGTTTGTTAATTTTTTTTAAATTTTTTAAAATGTTTATTTATTTTGAGAGAAAGAGAGAGACAGAGCATGAGTGGGGGAGGGGCAGAGAGAGAGGGAGACAGAGAATCCGAAGCAGGCTCCAGACTCTGAGCTGTCAGCACAGAGTCTGATGTGGGCTCAAACTCATGAACTGTGAGATCATGACCTGAGCCAAAGTTGGACACTCAACCAACTGAGCCACCCAGGAACCCCTGTTAATTATTTTTTATTATTTCATTTTATTTCCTCTGTTGACAATTCTATACTTCATTTTTATTTTTTATTTTTACTGGGTTCTCTGAGATTATAATAGATATACTCTATTAACAATACAATCTAGCTTGGAAAAATATTATACTATTTCATGTATATAGGAAGCCTGCATCAGTATGCTTCCACTTACCCTCTTCTGTCCTTGTTACAATTATTATCATACATTTTTACATCTATACATGTAATAAACTGCATAATACATTCTTATTATTTTGCTTTAAACATTTATTTCTTAAGACATTATGGAAGGGGGTAAGTAAGTCTTTTATATTTATTTACATATTTATAATAAATAGAACTCTTCATTTCTATGTATAGGTATGGGTTTCTTCTGGTATTATTTCCTTCCTTTCCCTGAAGGACATTTTGATTTAGCAATCTGATGAAGGCATTATTGTGATCCTCTTATCTCTCCTCTATCTCTCCCTCCCTGTCTGTCTTGTCTCATATTTATCCAACTTACTTCTGTCTCTCCAAACCATCCATATTTCTAGGCCTTTGAATACCTCTTGCAGTACAGTGCTGCTGATGACAAACAAATTCTCACACCTTTTGTTTATCAGAAAATATTTTTATTTTGTCTTCATTTGGTGGAGGTGAATATTTTTGTTGGATACAGAACTCTAGGTGACTTTTTTCTTTCAGCATTTTAAAGATGTTCCATTGTTTTCTAGTTTGTCTTGTTTCTTATGAGAAGACGGTGTTAATTCTTATCATTGTTCCTATATATGTAGTATGCATTTGTGGGTTTTTTGACCGCGTTTAATATTTTATTTATTTATTTATTTATTTATTTTGCAATTTGGCTTTGATGTGCTTGGGTATGATTTTCTTTGTGTTTACCCTGCTTGTGGATTTTGGAACTGCTGGGATCTGTGGGTTAATATTTTTTATCAAATTTGGAAACTTGTAGAGTGTTACCTCTTCAAATACTTCTCTTTTCCTCCTGGGACTCCAATTACACAAGCTAGGCTGCTTGATAATATCCCACACATCATTAAGGCTCTCTTCCATTTTTTTCAGACTTTTTCTCTCTATGCTTCAGTTAACTAGTTTCTATTGCTTTGTTTTTGTTTTCTTTTTTTCCCTTATACCATGTCCCATCTGTCCTTCAGGGCACTGTTTGCCCTTTGAAATCTCTGTTCCGCTCACAACTCCCCAATAGCTGTCTTCAGCCAGACCTTATAGGGCATTACACTTTGCACGTGTGTCTTAATATTTGGTCAAAGAATTAAGAGGACTCTTATGCAAATTTCCTTGAATTCCTTCTTTGCATGGCTCCTTCCTTTCTGGTACTCTGCCTGTAAATCTCCAGCTGCCTTAGCATCCCCACACTCTGATCTTTGCCTACTCAGCTCAGTGAGATTACTGTCTTCTGTTTATGCTCTAATTCTCTACACTGTGTTCCAGAAAGTGCATCCACTCAGGATGCCAAGGTGATGAAGAGACTCATTTCATGTGTGTCTTTCCTCTCAGGGATTAAAGTTTTACTCTGCCTCTTATTCAATATCTGAAAGTCATTGTTTTGTGTTTTTCTATTTATATACCTGTTTACTATGAGAATACTAATCCAGTACTTGCTAGTCTGGTTGCCCTATCTCATGTAGAATAAAATTCAAACTCTTGTTGCTCTGGTTTATAAAGCCCTATATAACCTGGCCCTGCCTACTTCTCTGACTTCATTAAATACCACTCTCCCTTCTACCCACCTATACTCCATAATGGACTCCTTTCCACTCCTCACACATATCACTTTCTTTTTACCTTAGGGCCTTTGCACTGCTGTCTCTTCTGTCTAGGATGCTCTACCCTCTGATCTTCACACTATGGTCTCTTGCTTATTATTCAAGACCCTCCAAATTAAAGTATACACCCAGTCATTGTCAGAGCAACTTGTTTATGTATTTGTAGGATGCATATCCTATTCTGATATTTTTGTTTGTGTATTTTATTTTTCTCTTGGTTTATTTCTATGTTTTTTCATTACAACAAAGTATCCACAAGGACAGAGATGTTCTCTTTCTTTTTTATTGTTGTATCTTCAATGCCGGAACTGTGCCTAGCACATGGGAAGCACTTGATAAATACTTAGATGAATGGATAAATGTATAAAACCCATTTTCTTCTTCATTGTTTCATACCTTCCTCTCAAATGACCACAAACTTCAATGGAAATACTCAATCTCATATAACATATGGATGATGGGGAGGAAGATGATAATGCCTAATATCTATTGAGCTGTTATTAATATGTGTTAGACAATGAGCTAAGGACTTTACATTTATTATCTCATTTAATCCTTGTTATAACCCTATGAGGTATATGCTGTTATTACTGGCATTGCAGATAAGGATATAGGCACAGAGAAGTTGAGTTTTTTTCTGAGTGTCTCACATCTAATCATCTTGCCCAATCCCTAGAGTTTGTCATTCTGCTAAATTTTCTAGAGTTGCTATTGTCCAGGCTCTGATTTTTATTTCCACATGACTAAAGCTGGGTTTTATGCTGCCTTTGAGATAACGCCCAGGTCATGCTAGTTTCTAGCACTAAAACATCATGTACCACATCTGCTGCCTATTACTCTTCCTTGCCAAAAAAAAAAAAAAATTCTCATATTGTGCTATTGTATCCAACCCTCATGTTTCTACTGTAACATAAATATGCTTAACCAGCTGTTGTTAAAGCTTTGTAATGCTTGTGACAACTCTACTGAGAACCTCCTCTTAATGGAGCAGATGGTGTGAAATCAAGCAGGCAAGTGAAAATGTAGTGACAGAGCTGAAGGAGGGGGGTACTGGTCAATGCTGCTTTTTTTCCTCTTCCTTTTTATTTTTAAAGATTTGAATTTAAGACAGGTCATATTAACTCCCTATGCCTGTGTCCCAAAGGCAGTGTAAGATCTGGATATGAAGTTAAATGAAAGAAATTTGGGGAGTGGGAGAATAGTTAGAAATGTCTTGCAGAGGCAACTGAGGAAATCACCAAAATAAATACGTTCATCCAAAAAACAAATGGATTTGGAGAACAATAGGAGACATTTAATAGAGTGAAGGATTAAGGGAATAAATCAGAAGAAGAATAATTTTCCCAGAGAGAGTAAACAATCTATCCAATGCCAATGTTAATAACAACCATCTTCAATAAATAAGAGATGCAGGGGTTTTTTTGATAGTTTCTTTTTTTTAATGAAATTTATTGTCAAATTGGTTTCCATACAACACCCAGTGCTCATCCCAAAAAATGCCCTCTTCAATACCCATCACCCACCCTCCCCACTCTCCCATCCCCCATCAACCTTCAGTTTGTAAGAGATGCAGTTTTGAACAATTGAAGAGAGAAAGTTGAGAGTCAGACAGACTGGATAAACCCCATATCCAATGCTTACAAGCTGTGAGACCCTGGGCAAGTTCCTTACCCTTGGTGAGTTTGAATTATCCTTTGGATAATAAATCCTACCATAATATAGGAAAGAGGGAAGTTTGGGATAGAGGATGGTTACCTGAGGGACAAAACATTTATGATAAAACTTTTGAGGAGGTACTCCCTTGAACCCCAAAATACAAGCAGATGAAGACAAACCTCTGACATTCACAAATCCTGCAGAGCAACAGGGTTGTGGGATGGGGGGGGAGGGCTTATGGGAGGAGGAAGGAAATAAGGAAGCTTCAGGTTTCTGACAGACTTGACAATGGGAGAAATCCCAAAGAAGCAAGAGTATGCCCTAGAAAGTAGAGCAAGCCACTGGAGAAGAGCAATTGCAACAAGGAGAGATCTTGCTGACTCTGATGATAGTAGGGGTGTGTCAGAGGCCCCTGGTCAGAAGTTCTGCAGGGTGGAGCTGTGAATTCCCTCTTACTGTCCTTGGTTGGCAGAACATTTAGAGTTTGGGGTAACCTAACAATGCCAAAGGTTATATGAAATAAATGCACACTGCAAGAAGCATTCCAAATGTCTCTGTTAAACTAATTCCAAAGATTTCAGTGTTTATGAGATCAGGGTGTAAAAACATTAACTTCATTTCCTTTGAGAACAAGTCTCAAGTCCCCTGGCTACAAGCTCCTTTAGGCTGAAAATGGCCTGGATTCCATGAATGTTGTATGAGCTTGCAGAGTTATCTACGTTGTCCTCGAGCAAGATTTATGATCTCTTGCAACATTGGCTACTGCCAGTTCATGGTCATACATTCTGGCAGTTTTGAGCTGGCTTACTCTAGGAGGAAAAAAAAATTTTGACATTAAAAAAATTACCTCATCTGAGCACCTAATTGTGTCTGCTTGTCTGGGCACAAACCAGGTAGGTTTAAGAACAAATTACTTAAAATAATTTGCATATAGGAGGTTAATTATACCAGAAAGCAGGATGTCTTCTACCCATGCTTTATTTTATTTCATTTTATTAAATTAAATTAATTAATTAATTAATTAATTAATTTGTTTACTTATTTTGCCATAAGCTCTATAAATAGGGGAGGGCTATGGTTTTAATTAGGGTGTTTGGGAAAAGTCTTCCTGAAAGGGGACGTTCTGGCCAACACTTGAAGGAGGTAAAGGACTGAACCCTGGGAAAAACATTGCAGCATGAGAATTTCTGATACATTCAAGTAACAGAGAGGGGTCAATGTACTGGGGCAGAGATCGAGGTGAGAGAAGCCATCTGGGTTGCTGATAGTGCAGGGCCCATGTGAAGACTTAGGCTTGCTCTTTAAGTGGATATGACCCCATTTGGAGGGAGCAGAGGGTTGATATGATGTGAATGACGTTTGAAGTGGATCATTCTTGCTACTATATTAGAGCTACTGATGAGACTGAGGGTGGCAAGGGTAGAACTCCTGCAGCAATGAAGACAGATAAGGGCTGTCTGAGTCAGGTGGTTGTGGTGAAGCTGGTGAGAAATGGTCAGATCCTGGATCTGGCAGAGCCAGTAGAATTTGTTACTATATTAGGTGTGGAGATTAAAAAGAGAGGATTCAAAGATAACTCCAGTGATTTTGGCCTGAATAACTGTAAGAATGGAGTTGCCATCAACTGAAATAGCAAAGAATATGACTGGAGAGTGCTGTGGGTTGAATTGTCCCCCCCCCCCAAATTCGTAGGTTGGAGTCCTAATGCCTTGCACCTCAGAACATGACCTTATTTGGAAATAAGGTTGTTGCAGATGTAATCAGTTAAGATGAAGTCATACTGGAGAAGGATGGCTCCTAATCCAGTGTGACTAGTGTCTTTAAAAAAAGGAACTTTGGACACAGACACACACAAGGAGGACATCACATAGAGATGAAGGCAGAGGTCTCTCAGTCAAGATAGTCCCCAAATTGCCAGCAAACACAAGAAGCTAGGAGAGAGGCATGAAACAGATTTCTCCCTCACAGCCTCAGAAGAAGCCATTCATGCTGACACCTTGATTTCAGACTCCTAGCCTCCAGAACTGTGAAACAATAAGTTTCTGTTTAGCCACTCAGTTTGAGGTACTTTGTTAGAACAGCCCCAGGGAACTAATACATAGAGGTTTGGAGGGGAGGGAGGATCAGGAGTTTGGTTTGAGCCCCATTAGATCAGAGGTGCCCACTGAACATCTAAGGACAGATTCAAGTTGGCAGCTCAGCATTAAAGTCAGAAGTTCAGCAGAGAGGTCCAGGCTAGAGATGTATTTTGCAGATTGTTAGCATACTCATGGTACTTAAACCATGATATGATTGAGATCTAGAGATCTAGAGAGTGATTATAAACAGGGATAAAAAGGGTCCAGGGAGAAGTCCAAGACTAAGATAGGAAAAATAAGAAAGAACCAAGGAAGAACCAGCAAAGAAAGCTAAGGAAGACCCATCTGTAGGTGAGAAATAAGGAGTGTGTGAGGTCCCAGAAACTGAAGGAAAGAAGAGTTTTAACGAGGATGGAGAGATAAGTTCTGTCAAATACTGCTGGTGGATAAGACAATAACTGAGAATTGACCACTGGAGTTAGTAATGTGAGTGGTGACGTCGAAAGCCTACTATCTACCTAATTGGATAAGTTCTATAGATTTAAGGGGCAAGGAATTGGAGACAACTCCCTCATATAAAAGGAAGCAAAGACATTGAGCAGTAGCTTGAAATAAAAGTAAGTTGAGAGAAAATATGTATGCGTGTGTGTGTGTGTGTGTGTGTGTGTGTGTGTGTGAGTGTGTGTGTTTAAGATGGAAGAAATAAACCCTGTGTTTATATGCTGGTGGAAATACTCCTGAAGAGAGGGAAAAATTCATAATGCAAGTAAAATAAGGAAGAATTGCTAGAGTGAGGCACTTCAGTAGATTAGAGAGTTTAGGAACAGGACAAAGGGGAAGGATGACATGGATAGGAGCATGTGGGGTTCCTCCACAGGAACAGTCAGATAAATGGGGCCAAGATTTTGTCAGGTGGATAGATATTGTGTTGGCAATTTTTGTAAGTTCTCTTCATAGTGCTTCTACTTTCTCAGTGAAATAGGAAGCAATGTCATTAGCTGATAGAGAGGGGTGAGGAGGAAGTGCTGGGGTTTGAGGAGAGAGGAAAATATTATGTAATTGTCCTTTTGGGGATAGAGAGTGACTGCTCTAGGAGAATGCAGTATGGTTGCTAAGCAGCCCATCTTGATCAAGTAGATAAACAGATCTACATGGGAAAGCCCATTGTTTTTAGGAGGGTGTGATGATTAATTTTATGTATGTATGTATGTATGTTTGTATGGGGTGCCCAAACATTTGGTGAAAACATCATTCTGGGTGTGCCTGTGAGGGTGTTTCTGGATGAGATTAACATTTGAATACATAGACCAAGCAAAATAGATTGCCCTTACTTGTGTGAGTGGCCCTCATCTAATCCATTGAAAACCTGAACAGAACAAGAAGGCACAGTAAGAGGGAACTCTGCTTGCCTGACCACTTGAACTAGAACACTGGTCTTCTCTTGCCCTTGAACTGGAACTTACACCATCAGTTCTCTTTGGTCTCCAGCTTGCCTGCTATAGATCTTGGGTCTTCTCAGCCTCCAAAATTGCATGATCCAATTCCTTATTTCACCTCTCTCTCTCTCTCTGTCTCTCCCTCCCTCCCTCCCTCCTGTTGCTTCTGTTTCTGTAGAGAATATGACTACTAGATTTATTGAGTTAGTGATAGTGGTGGCTCATCCTGGCTCTACTGCCTCTGGTGGGAAACAAGGGGGGGCACCCTATGGGTGGACTCCTAAGGTGTGGGATATGAGACTCAGAACATGATCCACCCCTCAGTAGAGCTTATTTCCTTTGTGCTGCTAACTCTCCCCAGGAATTAATGGGAGTGTGGAGATGGGATCCTTTCCATTTCACGGATGATGTCTCTTTAGTTCTAGACTTGATTGTGGTTTTTGCACCTTCTCTTTCCATTTTCCCCATTTTGCTCTCCATTTTCCAGCCCCACAGCTTACTGTCAATATGGCTGATGGGTCCAGACTGTGAATGTTGCCCTTTTTTTCTGACCAAACAGAATTCAGACAAGAGCAGCTAGTTTCTGAGGACCCACTGGCCCTAAGCCCAGAAGTACCAGTAGAAACTAAAGTCTCTGGGGTCCAGTTATATCCGACCTGGATGCCAAGCCATGTAGTCTCCCTTTCTTTGTGACCTCTGTGTGCCCTCCAGGGAAAGTTTTAAAGGGTGCCCCTGAAGAATGTGTCCCATATCACTTCCCTCACACACAGGTGGGCCTTCCTCAAAGTGAAGTGCATGTCTAAGACAACCACTCTTTTCAGGTATACCATGGGCGTGGGCAGTCCTCCTGATTTTGTTGTATTCCTTTGAATGAAGAATGGCTTTACATTTTTAAATGGGGAAATCCAAAGAAGAATAATATTTTGTGATATATGAGAATTGCATGAAATTCAAATTTGTGTCCATATTTGTGTCCATAAATTGTATGGGAAGAGAGATACACCCATTTGTTTAGATATTTTCTGTGGTTACTTTCATGGGCAGAGTTTAATAGCTGCAGCAGGGACCATTGAAAATATTTACTATCTGGTCCTTTACAGAAAAGCTTTTGCAACCTCTCTCCTATGGCATGGCTCTTCATCTGAGCCCAGAAGGACTGGGAGGAGCCAAAGTCTTTAGGGCCAGTTGGGCCAAACTTGGGAGCTACAGCCACTTTGGATCCTGTCAAAAAACCAAAAAGAGCCCAGTGTCTGGAGTTCTTCACTGAGCAAGTTGAGAGGGGATACCAGGTAGGAACAAGCAAATGTAGATGCTTCATACATCAAACTCAATACATATATAAACTTATTGAAAGTGAGCTCTAGAAAGATTTTTAAGATTTTCTAGTTTATTTTAGAGATGAGGAAAACAGTAAGGCCTCAGAGATATCCCCTAGAGGTAAAGTCATGTCCCAAGTCATGTCCCATGTACACAGCTGGTTAGTGGCTGGGACTAGACTGGAACCCATTTGTTTTCACTTCCCACTTGAATGCTCTTTTTTGTACTATGGTCTGTACTTTGATGCTTTGGGGATCAGAGTCCATTCCTTCAAACTACTCAGTGGCCAATGTACCTTCCTGCAAAGTTTGCCACAGGTCTAAATATGGGGGCATCCAGAGTCCACTGAAGCATGTGTGGCCTTAGGTTGGGAAGTTCCCATTTCTGATATTAGGTCATCTATCAATAAAACCAGGAAATCTCTAGAAACAGTGTCTTCCAATTGACTGGAACTTCTGGGTGGGCATAGGGGCATAGAGGAGCTTCTGCCATTCAAAGGTTGTTGTCTGACTTCAGATTTCAGAGAACTTTCAAGTGACAGCGTCTCAAACGTGACCATGTATCTAATTAAAAACATGGATTTTCTGTTGTGAGTTGAAGCCAAAATATAGCTTTAAAATTTGTTTGGCCAAGTACATTTAATAATACCTAAATGCTCTCGTGTGTTAAATATTCATCCATTCCCTCCATAACTGCTTACAATAAATATTGATGATTGTCTAACTTTGAAAATGGCTATGTACATAGGAGAATATTCATGTGTGTCTCATTGATTTTCCTGACAGGGCCAAATGGAGCAGGTAAGCCAATTTAACACAACCAATTTCCAATTTTGCACAGACTGAATAGGAGAAGTGCCGTGGAAATGAATAATCAATCTTACTACCATTATTATTAATAATATTTAGCTCACATGCAGCTCCTTCCATCTTCTAAGCACTTCGCCAACATTAACAAATTTATTCACCAACACTCAAGGGAGGCATTTCTGTAATGGGAATGAGAGGCCAAGAGAGATGTAAATGGCTTCCTAGGGCTAAGGAACAATTCTGATATGGTGCAAAACAGGATAACCTCTAGTGACTCCCAGTCCCCACTGGATTTCCTACCTCCTTAAATACTAGAGAAATATTACAAGCCTAGGAGGCAAGTACAATGTTTCAATCTTGCTTTATAAGATGTATATTTCCCATAAGAAGAACTGCAAAATAAAAGCTTTTATATTTCAAACAACTACTATGTGCCTAACACTACTAAGTGCTGGGGATATTGAAAGAAAAGAGCCTTAGCCCTGAAGAAGTTGAGAGATTTGTGAGGTGAGAGAGAGATGAATAACCTAGCAGCATGCGGTGAGATGAAGGAGATAAAGGGAGAGAGAGAGGGAGAGAGGCACAGCTGAGCGAATGGAGAAGGAGCACCCTGCACACCATGAGCATCCTCCCTGAGAAGGAGATGCTTGAGTGCAGCCCCACAGGGTGGCTGAGAATCAGGGTGGAGGAATCTGAGTACGGGAGCCAGCTACTGTAGAGAAAGGGAAAAACATGAGGAAAGGGTGGCCTGGAAGAGCACTGTGTTCTCTGGAGACTGCAGATACTTCAGCCTGACTGGAGTGAAGGCTGCCTATGAGATCAAGATAATCTGATGCTAAAGAAATAATTGCAGGGCTTTGTATGCCAATGCAGCAGATTCTATTTTCCAAAGACAGCTCCAATAATACCTTCCATGTCACCTGATCTTCTACCATGTGTCCTGTCCACCCTCTCCCATCGAGAGGCAGGGATATGTCCCCTCCCACTGAATCTAGGTGGGCTCATGACTGCCTTGACAAATGGCATATGGTGGATGGATGCTATGTGGTTTCCAGGGCTAGGTCAGCGAAGGCAATGTGCTTCTGCCTTGTCCTCTGGGACACTTGCTTTCGGCAGTGCTGAGCTACCAACTAAGAAGTCCAGCTGGCCTGAGGCCCCATTTTGGTGCTCAGACTATCAGGCTACATGGAGAGGCCACAGATAGTCACTTGGGTTAACAGTGGAGGTCCCAGCCGACAGCTAGCATCTGCCTGCTGACATGTGAGTGAAAACGCTTCCAGATGATTCCAGCCTCCAGTTGTCAAGCCATTCCTAGCTCTTGAGTTTTCCCGGAGGAGACCCCAGATACTGTAGAGCACAGACAAGCTATCCCTGTTGTGTCGTGACTCACAGAATCCATGAGTGTAATAAAATGGTTGAAATCTGGGGATAGTTTGTTATGGAGCGATATTAACCAGAACGGATTTTTTACTTTATTCTCAGGCAATGGAGAACCATTGAAGGATTTTAAGGGGGTGGGACACTGTCATCAGCTTTTGTGTTGAATGGCAGGAGCAGAGGGATCCTGTGTGAAATGAGAAGACCATCTGGCTAGTGGTTTCAGTATTTCAGGGCTGTGGATCATTCTTCTTAGGTGAATCTGGGTTGTCACCTTTTTCTGTCACTGTTGGTTGATTTTGTCAGTCACATTTGTCTCCCTCTGGCTCAGTGATTCTCATTCCTGGCTGCACATTAGGATCACCTGGGGAGCATTAAAAAATATCCCATTTCCTGGGTCCCACCCAAGATCAATTAAATCAGAGTATCTGGAGAAGGGGAACTCTGACATTGGTATTTTAAGTGTTCCCACGTGATTCTAATGTGCATCCAAGGCTGAGAACCAGAGTGGGCTGTTCACCCACCATGCGGACCAAGCCTGGGGACAAACGGCTCATGCTATAAATCTAAAACTCAGTTGAGAACCAAAATTACAAATTGCTAAATTTGTTATACTCTCTCACCTTGGAGGAAAAAGAAGTTTCTAAGCAGTTGATGCTGGGTACTGTAGTAGAACCAAAGCAAAAGTTACAGACCTGAGGCCACATGAGGAAAAAGATGTGAGGTCCTGGGTGAATTTATGAAAAGAGCAATGGTGAAACTCTCTTTTCACAAGGTTTGTCTATTTTCAGTAGAGAGCTCCTTTCTCTAAAACAGAGCTTCCCAGCAGGGTTTGATGAAGCACCTCTTCCAGTAATTTTCTTTTGCTTTGACACTGGCCCAAACCAAAATCAATCAGTTGCATATGGAACTGGATAAAAGGATGAGGAAACTTCCCCTTACATTCCTGTGCATAGAGGTGAGGGGGCACATATGAGCAGGTCCAGGCTCTTAATATTGAAATAGAGTGGACGAGACAGGATGGTAGGGAAAGGAACTGAACAGAGAATGAAGTCACGAGTACTTGTGACCTGGAGCAAGCCATGTGCCCTCTCTGGGCCCCAATTTCTTCATCCATATAGGAAAGTAGGATGATCCTGAGGTCTCTTCTGCCACTTGGAACAATGATTCTATAGTTAGGTACCAGAAACCTCTGTGTTTTGCTTTGCAATTATCATTCTGCCCCAGACTAGCTGTGAGTCCTGATGCATAGCAGCTCATTGCTCTGTTTCCAATGCTTTAACATCTGGGGCCTTGCTGATCCCAGAGAGACTGCCCCTCCCAGGGCTAGCCAACTGCTGGAGATAATAAAGGGCTCACCTGCCAGCGTGCCTTTCATATGCAAACCAACTAATCTAGAGCCCAAACCCCAAACACCTCCTTTATCAGGCCCTCAGAGGATCCTCACACTCTGGGCCTTTAGCCACCTTCCCTAATCACCTCAGAAGCAGGTACCAGGAAACCAGGGACAGCCTCGATGCCCAGCCCTCTGAAATTATCCAAATTAGCCAATCCTCAGTCTGTTTACCCTGTTGTGTCCATTCCTTCCTGTGGAAACCACACTCTTGCCCACATTTCCCTGTCTCCCTCTGCTTCCTGACTGACCTCGTTCTTCCTCACAGGCCCCTTCTCTTGGGATCTGTGAGTATAACAAACTCTTTTCAAAAGCAGCCAACTCCAGATCTGCTGGCCTTGCCATACCTGCCTAATAATAAAATCTGTATTTTAAAACTCTCTGACTGGAGGAGCATTCTTATTTGTAAGTCACAGATGAGAATGCCCACCTCCATCTCAGTGTTTCTGAGACCAACCACCGATCACAGTGACACAAACGCAGTCCCCCAGGGCTTGAGTGCTTAGAAATGATAGTGATGGGGGCACCTGGGTGACTCTGTTGGTTAGGTGTCGGACTTTGCTCAGGTCATGATCTCATAGTTTACAAGTGAGAACCCCACGTTGGTCTCTGTGCTGACAGTTCGGAGCCTGGAACCTGCTTCGGATTCTGTGTCTTCCTTTCTCTCTGCTCCTGCCCCATTCACACTCTGTCTCTCTCCCTCAAAAATAAATAAACATTAAAAAAAAATTTTAATGATAGTGACATCTCAGACCAATACATAAAAGCCCATCTGAAGTCCACATGTTGTGATGGGCTGGTCCAGGCACCTGTACAGCTAGCCAAGGAAATTGTCCATGATGTTGCAGCTAATTGTGATCGAAATTGAGGAAGCAAATTTAAATAAGTCCTCCAGCATGACCCAGCAG
Source organism: Prionailurus bengalensis (assembly GCF_016509475.1). NCBI lineage: Eukaryota > Metazoa > Chordata > Mammalia > Carnivora > Felidae > Prionailurus > Prionailurus bengalensis. The sequence goes on from NC_057348.1 coordinate 115,911,029, forward strand.
TCATGGCAGGGTGCATTAAAGAAATTGACATTAACCCTTCCAGACAAACATTCTGTGCTCAACAGTACATGTTCCCATCATCACAGCGGTCCGTTATGCCTCAAGTTCGGTAATGTTGCCATAATGTGTATCATAATGGTGCCCTGATATTGTATGAGAGGGACTTACAGCCTCATCTCAGCTCCCCGTTTTCATAGCTAGCACAGCAGGTTTAATTTCACAGCTTCTAGTTTCACGACATTCAAATACCAACAATTGATTGGGGGGAGGGGAGAGACACAAGGTTATTGAAAATATCAGTCACTGCAAAAAAATCCTGAAGGAAAACTTGCCACTTTGTGAAAGGTCACCAGATAAATAATTGCCTTCAGAATTGGGATGATTCCTATTGTCATTAAGCCCCAGCAGAGATCTAATACGCGTTAATACTCCTGCTAAATGCCGAGAGACAGGAGTACGGTCGGTCGCAGCCACAGAGACAATGAAAACTAAGCACTTGGTGCCTGAGTCTGAAGGGTATTGCTTTTTTCTTTCCTCCTGTTATGCATAAGATGATATGATAGCCACTTCTGAACTTCCAGCCTCCCTGTCTGCAATGATAATCATTTTATCCCTGTGAACACAATTGATTTGGGTCTTAGCTCCTCAACAATGCTCCACATTGCTTTATAGTGGATTCTTCTCGTTTCAGCCTCACATATTCCCACCCCCACCAACAGGCAACAGTCATATTCACCAAACATTGGGGTCTTTCTAAACCATTCTTCTGTTAAGTGGTTGCTATAGATTGAATCATGTCCCCCCAAAATTCATGTTAAAGCCCTAGCGCCCCTCCCCTGATGGTGGCTGTATTTGGAGACGGGGCCTAAGGTATCTATCTGCAAGCCAGGACAAGAGCTCTCACCAGAGACCAAACTGTGCTGGACCTTGATCTTGGACTTCCCAGCCTCTAGAAACTGTGAGAAAATATACAGTTGGAAGTATTTTGTTCTGGCAGCCAGAGCAGACTAACATAACGGCCTTCTGGAGAAGAGGGAAAAAAGATTCTTTCGCTTCTCCACTGAGCAGGCCTTCACAGCCAGAACAGACTGTGGACATAGCTTGACTGGCAGAGATGCAGGACAGAGATCTTCTGCCTGCAGAGAGGGAAGCAGACATTTAAGCCTGTAGCCACTCAAGCAGAGGCAGTGGGTGAGGATGGTCAAGGGCGCCAGATGTCATGCAAGGAAGGGGTCTGTGCACAAGCTCTTATTATTAGACATCGCTGTGCCTGTGTGTAACCATCCTTTTCCAAGAGTTCTTTAAGTTAGACTGAGGAAGAGGGCATGTCATTATAGGCGTATATCTAGGTGATAGAGGTTAGCTGAAGCACTGACAGGGTTCACTTTCCCCTTGAAAGCTGGTCCTAGAATTATATGAAGAAATAGTCAGTCAAGCTCACTGACCCATGACCCCTCTGGCTGCTGCAGGTTGCTTCTATGCTCTGCTACGCAAGTAGACCAGCCCATGGTTACTTGGTGTGAAACTTTCTTTAAGCTCAAGGGGTTTCTAAACTAATATGAGCCTGTAACCAAGCAGTAATTGTTTGTACATCCCAGAACTGAACCTGGAGCATCACAGGCACATGTCTGGGACTGGAATAATCACGTGTGAGTGCATCATGTTTAACTTATAAGAAACACCTGATTATACCACACAAAGAAAAATAACATGGGTGTGTGTAAATGTGTGTGTGTCCTCTTAATTCATTTCTTTCCCAAGGAACAGGCAAGATGTAGAAACCATTTTTTAGTGACCCAACATTTCCTGAGCACCTACTCTGAGCCAGGTGCTTTATATAGTAGAAACTAACGTTTATTGAGTATTGTGTTAAGATCATTACATGCATTACTTTATTTAAGCCTCACAGTGACTTCACAAGGAGTGTGAATAAACTGAGTGCAGATAAACTGAGCCTTGGAGAGGGTTGGTATCATAAAAAAGTAACAAAATCAGCCTTCAATCCAGGTTTCCCTGGCGCTAATGTCTGTAAATGGCCCTTCTATCTCATTAAACCTCATAGCAACCCTTTGCAGTAGGGACTATAAGCCTATTTCATGGGCCAAATCAGTTACTTGCCCAACATCACACAATTGCTAGGAATAGAAGCAAGCCTCACCCAGACCTGAACAACTCCTCAGCCTGCGCACCCTGCATCACATGGGGTGATCCCATTGTAGTACACACAGAAATTGCCCCAGGATGGTGACTCTCAACGTTCAGTGTGCATTACCATTTACCTAGTGACACCACTGCTAAGTATTTACCCAAGAAAATGTATGTCTGTCCAAAGACTTGCACACAAATGCTCTTAGCAGAATTATTCATAATAGTTGGAAAATTGAAGAAAAGAAAAACAGATGTCCATCAATTGATGAAAAGATAAACAAAATGAAGTAATATGCATACAGTGGAATGTTATTTGGCAAGAAGAGGAAATGAAGTGTTGGTAAGGCACAACATAGATGAACCTCAAAAAACCAGTATGCTCAACAAAAGAAGCAAGCAAGACCCAAGAGACCACATACTGTACGATTCAACTTATATGAAATATTCAGAAAACAAAATCTATAGGCAGATCAGTGGTTGCCTGGGATAGGAATGGAACAGGGATTAACAGTAAATGGGAATGAGGGATCTCATTGGGGTCATGGGAATGCTTTATGGTGGTGACGGTACACCTTCTAATTTCACTAAAAATTGAATTGTACACTTGAAATGGGTGAACTATATGATATGTCAAATATGCCTCAAAAAGTTGTAGAAAAAATAGTGTGCAACAGAATTATCTTGGGATCTTATTGAAATGTAAATTTGGAGTTAGATTGGGGTGAGGCCTAAAATTTGCATTGCTAATAAACTCCTAGGTGATGCTGATGTTGTTTGGTCCGTAGTCCACACTTTGGGTAGTTAGGAGACAGATTTCCAAGTTTCTGCTTCTCCACTTCAACCAGCCTGGACAGACTACACCCTTGCTTGGGATTTGTCTATAAAACGGAACATCCTCAATGTGCTCCTTCTCGATTCCTCGTTTGTGTTGAATCATGTCATGATGGCACGAAATCATAAATGAAAAACAAAATGTGTTTTCTTCATCCTTTTCCTTGTTCATCTGGTGTGCATCAGGCTCAGCCAAGATTAGCTGTTGTTTAATATGCAGAGTCCCTGACCCACCCCTGAAATTCTGAATCTGTAGGTAACTCTTATACAGGTGGTTTAAGGATTATCCTTTTTGAAATGCTAATCTAAACCAGAAGAATTCAATATATAGAAATATAATGTGAGCCCGTATGTAATTTAAAATTTGTTAGTAGCCGTATTTTAAAAACTAAAAAGAAATAGGTGAAATTAACTTTTTGATGATTTTTTCAAGTTTATTTATTTATTTTGAGAGAGAGAGAGAGCGTGGGTCAGGGAGGGGCAGAGAGTATATCCCAAGCAGGCTTCATTCTGTCAGCACAGAGCCTGACATGAGGCTTGAACCACAAACCCTAAGATATGACTTAGCCGAAGTTGGACGCTTAACCAACTGAGCCACCCAGACACCCCTAGGTGAAATCAATTTTAATAATATATCTTATTTAACCCACCAGATAAAAGAAATTACCATTTTTAATATGTGATTGATATTTTACATTATTATTTTGGTCCTAAGTCTGAAATCTGGTGTCTATTTTTAATTTACCACACATCTCAATTCAGACTAATTGTGTTTCAAGCACTCAGTTTTGGTCATCCACCCTAAACCTATTGAATCATAAACTGTACGGGGTAGGGCTCAGCTATTTGTATTCCAACAAACTCTAGGTGATTCTGATGCTTTCTCAAGTTTGAGAACTGCTGAACTTGGCTGCACATTGGAATCACCTGGAATACTTTTTAAAAAATTGTTATCCATGGGTCCCAGAAATCATGATTTTTTAAAAAGCCTTTTACATGTTTCTAATCACAGCAAAGTTTCAAGACCACTGCTTCCAAGAGATGCCTCTGTTATTTTTAGCTTCAGTGTCTGTTACTGGGACCCTGACTCATCTTGGAGCTTGGGCCCACTTGTGGCTCCCTCCCACTGCATATCTGACTGAGGGTTCTGAATACTTGCTTTCCTGTGCCTTTTAAGTGAGCTTTAGTTCCTTCTTTCTCTGTATTTCAGATCCTTGAAATCTTCCCCTAAAACCTTTTTCAGGGAAAGAGAGCAAGGAGAGAAACTGAACTCATGAGCTCCATTTCCTATCATTGGTAACAGTTTCTTTCTGGTAGATCTTCATTTCCCACACTCCTGGGTTCCGCTGTTCAGCCCTGGACCATGGTGAATTTTTGGGAGGGCCATCTGATCATGTGAGGAAGGAGTGAGAGAATTAAAAATCCAGTCGTATTCCCATGTCATAAACCGTTCATGAAAGAGCAGCTGCCTGGCATGTATGTGTGCAGCCCACACAAGCAACATATGTGTAGTTATGCATATGTAAATATGTATAGTTGAAGCGCCCTCTAGTGGAGCACCAGAGAAGATCTCGTTTTCTGGAAAAACTCAACCCTCAAGGAAAAGAACAGGGTCTCTGAAATTTCATCTGCCCAGAGCATCGTGAGCAATGAGAGAGTGAATCTGCAGCATCTTCCTAGTCATGGCAGGTTACCTGGGGTGTCGGCCAACTCAAGTGTCTGCCAGCTCCTGCGTGGTGAAAAGCAGATGAGGGCCAAACTGGCCTTTTTGAAGGCCTCACGTGGAGGCTTTAGTTCTTCTGCCAAAGATACGAAAACAGTGTTTGGAGGTTACGGCTGCCACAAAGAAAAATTTTGCAGATTACCATGGGGTTCCTTCAGTTCAAGAAGCTGTCCATCCCCATTTCAAAGCAGGGGACAGCGGTGGATTATTCACTATTGGGATTACTGGATTGTCATCAGGAAGAGGGTAAATGTGGCACCTATCTTACTTTTTTACGGTAAATAAATACCAAATGAGAACAAAATAAATAGAAGAAAGAAGTGGAGAATATATTAGAGTGGTGAGTACCTTGCCAAATGTAACCTCAAATCCATAAAGGCTTAAAAAAAACTATTGATACATTTTACGATATAAAAGTAAAAATTTTCTGCATGGCCAAAAAAAAAATATCAGAAAGATTTTCTAAAGATAAATAGCACACAGGGGAAAGTTGTAATAGATAGCATAAAAGAATAGTTTCCTTAACATGTAAGGTGTTCCTACAATCCAAAAGCAAAAGACAACTAATCTAATAGAAACAATAGAGCGGGGATAGGAGCAGACAGCGCACAGAAAACAAAAGAAACATTGAAGCACTTAAACATACACAGTGATGCTCCATTTCATGCAATAGTTATTTTTCGAGATCCGAGAGTGGGATAACGTGTTGAGTAGGGCATGCATAGGGAAGCAGACTAAATCATATGTGGAAGTGGAGAGTTAAATTGGCACACTATACATGAAGAGTGATTTTGCAAAACTGTCAAGTTGAACAGCAGCCATACACGTTGACCCAGCCAGTCCACTTGCAGGTATTTACCTTACAGATATGCTTGCAGATTGGGAAATGATGCATGCACAAGGAAATTTATGGCACAATTTATGCACAAGGAAATTTCTAGAAACTACTAGAATCCTAGAAACACTTTCAGTGCCCATCAATAGTAGATTGGTGAAATAAATCCTAAAATAGCATATTATATAGCCATGGACTCCCTGTTCCCAAAAGTGAGTCAGCTCAGTATGCACAGTGATGGATTTGATCTTCTAGATACAGGAAAAAGCAAGGTGAAGTAAGGATGTTGAGGATTTTCCATTGCACTCCATTACTTTAGAAATGAGATCCAGTAGGAGAAATCTTTCTCCAGTCTTAGAGCCAGCTGGTGATTTTTTTTTAATGGCTTTGGTATTGATGTTGTTTTGTTCTGTTTTAAATTCAATAGTTTAAAATTGTCGCAGAAGAAATACATAGAAATGATAAAAGAACAAACTGTTAGTTTTTATGTTATAGATACTAGGGTCACGTCACTGTAGTTTCCTCTGTATTAGCTGCTAGAAAGCTCAGAGCCACATTAGGTGTCCACTTCTTTGGATGTATAGCATCTTTGGGCATGAATATTTGGTACTAAAATAACCCCTGGCTTAGTTTTGTTTTGTTTCGTTTTGTTTTAAACTTTCCTAAACCATCATTTTACATGTATTGTAATAAGCTCCTTCAAATATATCTTGTAATGAAACAGGCAAATTGTTTTTAATAGCAAAAAAGAAGCAAAGTGAAGAGAGGAGGATATAACACGCTACCGTTTGCACTGAAAAGAATACATGCACAGAGTGTCCCTGGGAAGACAGTAACTCTGGCTACCTGAAGGGACTAGGGGACAGAAGTGAATGGGATCTAATAACTCTAAGCTATCTTGTATTTTAGTCTTATGCCATATGCATATGATCGGTTGGTTGTTTTTTAAACATTTTTTGAAGTTCCTCTCCCTTTATTCTGAAGAGCCACCTGGTTGCTGCAAGCACCACTCTTGTGGCTGCAGCTGTTTTACCAACAGGAAGAGGTATATTTAGAGGAGAAACTGACCTACCTTCGCCCCCTGACTTTCTATTGTGGTGTGGACTCACCAGTTAGTCTGTTTACTACTCTGCCAGCCTGGCTGAGATGTCTATAAATATTCCTACTGTATTAACAGAGGATGAAAACTTGGCCTATCTCCTATGGTTTGTACTTTGAAAAAAAGCAATGTGTGGTCAATATGATTTTCCCCCTTTATTGAAAGTTAAGATTCTTTTTGTTTTAAAATGTATTTATTTATTTTGAGAGAGAGAGAGAGAATGAGCGGGAGCAAGGGCAGAGAGAGAGAATCCCAAGCAGGCTCCACACTGCCAGTGCAGAGCCCCACTCAGGGCTTGAGTTCACAATCGTGAGATTATGACCTGAGCTGAAATCAAGAGTCGGTCACTTAACCCACTGAGTCACTCCGGCCCCCCTGAAAGGTAAGATTCTTAATGAGGGAAGGACGAGGGCATGATGAGTTTCCTATTGTGAGGCTTTCACTTTCATTGTCTACTAAGACTCACATCCACGCAAGTCCACAACAGTGATGTACTATATATTTTTAAAAGTCAGGTATAGTGGCATGCAACTTACATACAGTTAAATTAGTTTTTTAAAGTATATAGTTCAATAAATTTTGACAAACACGTGTAGGACATTTCCATAACCTCTAAAATTCTCTCCTTCTCCCTTATAGTCAAACCTTCCCCCACCCCTTAATTTAGGAACAATTTTACACATATAGAAAGTCTGCAACACAGTAGAGAGTTCTCATACATTCTTCACCAGCTTCTGCTAATGTTAACATCTTTCATAGCCACAGTATACTTACCAAAACTAACATATTAACACTCCTAACTACTATTAACTGAACCATAGACTTTATTTAGATCTCATCAGTTTTTTCATCTGATGAAAAAACAGATTTCATGTCGGGGCCCACCTTGCATTTAGCCCACATGTCCCCTTAGTCTGATCTGTGACAGTTCATCTTTTCTTGTTTTTTATGACCTTGACACTTGTTAAGCATATGGGTCAGGTATTTTGTAGTTTGGCCCTCAACTTAGGCTTGTTCTGTGTTTTCTCATGATTAGACTGAGATTATGGATTTGGAGGATAAAAGTACCACAGAGGTGAAGTGCCCTTCTCATAGTGTCATCAGGGAGACATGGTGTCCTCAGAGTTATTGGTGATGGTGACCTTGATCATGCCTAGTTTTCTCCACTGTGAAGTTACAGCTCACACTCAAGGGGATGGGTGGTGACTCCACCTCCTGGAGGGGAGAGAATCTACACACAGTGTAGGCCATTGCCCTCCTCTAGGCCAGTCTTCTCTTGGTGCCCAGTCTTTCTCAGTGAGTACTGGGCAAGGTCTGTGAAGAAGTCTGCAGGTGTCTGTGAACTCCAAGTGTGTCCAAAGCTCCCCAGGATTCTATATTTTCACCCCAGTCCACATTCAGCCTTTTGCAGCTATTCAAAGTTTTAGTTAAATTCTTCTTACTCACTTGTGTGGCAATGGTTGGCCTGGCAGCTCTTATGCCCTGTCTGTGCCACTGAGCCAGTGTTTTCCTCCCATCTCTCCTTGGAAGGCCCTGTCTTTTCTTGGGTTTGAGGATGTTTGGCTGCCTACAATCTCAGATCTTTGATGGTTTCAAGAAGAATTATGATGCTGTTCATCGAGGTTTTGCCTGTTAAAAAGAGTGGTACTCTTTTCAGCTGTCTATATCCTAGGTGGAAGCAGAACCTGATGTATTGAGTATAAACAGGTATTTCTATCACTGTCAGGTAAAATGTGAGATCTAAGGGCTTCACATCTGTGGGAACATCAGAGAACATCCTTGATTATGTGACTCCCAATTAGGCCAACCATTGGCAGATACTTACTAGCCCACCAAGGCCCGTGACTGACCTGGGAATGACTGAAGTCATTCCAAGAAAGAATGATCAGGGAAAACTCTAAGCAAACACTTCCAAAGTTTCTTCCTCCCATAGTATCCCTCACTCATTCCTCACTTGCCCAAGGCACCTTCCAAGTAGCTCTATGTCTTACATCTGCCACCCATCAACTGGGATCATCTACCATTTCACAGCAACTGGCGATACTCCAGACCCTCCTGAACCATAGATAGATGCAAGCATGTATTAATATTTGCCGATAGCTGCAGTGGAAGTCCAGCTGTCCTATCCATAGGGCATAGGAATTCTAACCCCACATATTTATGCTCTGAAAATTTTATTTCATTCAGCAATGAGTAAATACGGTAAGAATTATATGGCAGAATTTATGCTGGGTACTGGGTGTGCATCTAGCCAACCTCATAAGAACAGCTTAACGTTTGTTTCCACAGAGAGAGGCTAACCAGCAAGGATCTCTGAGTATGTTTCAAGTTTACAGGATAATCTTTATAATAAATACACCTTGTATCTTAATGAACCATTACAAAGTTTCGTTAGACCCTTACAACAGCTCTGGGAGGTAAATGAAAGATGGAAATTCAGAGAAGTTAGAGATTCTTGCCCCGTAACTACACTCTTAGTGTCAGAGCCAGGTCTTAAGGTCTTTGGACTCGAAATAGTGTTCTCATGCCTTGATGCATCGCCTGTCATGCTTGAATCTATCAGATATGTGGTAAAAGGAGTAAATATTTAAAACCAAATGTATCCTGTTTCAATTAAAAACCACCCCCAGCAAAGTATAAGAGAACAGGCTGTCTGAGATGATTGAGTTCAAGTGCCTTGGATTCGGGTCTAAATTTATATTTCTCCATCCAGTAGCTCTTTTCTAATCATGACACTCCAACCGAGGTTCAGAGAGTCACCACTGGATCCAGTGACCCAGACTATCTGTGACAGTTGATGGCAGCTGGCATCAAAGTCTCAATATTACCAGCTGAGAGGAATGTCCACTGTCCAGCTTCTTAGAAGAATGGAGGAAAAACCTCACACAGATTTACAAAGAATGTTTTGAACCTTCTCAGGCAGTTGTAATTAAGGAACAACCGTGCACATCAAGTCCAGGCTTCCGCACAAGCACAGATAAATTGTCTGTGGCCTTTGCAGGTGCCACTCTGCACAGCCAGCCCTGAGGAGCTCAAATCTAATCTGCACAGAAATCCCCAGAACAAGCGCTGCTCCAGGCATGTTTGAACTTCAGAGGAAAACTGAGTGAGCCAATTTTATTATTCTCAAGCAAATTTACCCAAATACCAGATAAGCAAAGCCTTTTTTGAATCAGTACATTGTGCACTGGAGCAAGAGAGCTACTGCTTGTTCATTTCATCTGGTGGGACACCTTTTGGAGTTCGCTTTAAAAAGAAGAAGGGAGATTGCCTTCTCAAGGGAAAATAAATGGGGACAAGATCAATTCCTTGACTTCACATAGAGGTGTAGCCATAAGACCCTAAGATTTTCTCTATGATTTAAAAAACAAACAAACAAAACAAACCAAGTTTGCTGTGGTCAAGGTTAATCATTGGGGATGAATACTATATAATCCAGGAGACTTTTTAGCAAAATGGCTTTGCTAACTTTCAATGTTTGTCCTGAAGGAAACATTTGCTGAGTCAAAACATTTACATTGTAGAGTCAGGAGAATGTATCAGCCTTTCCTGAGGTAATGTCACAACATCTCGACAAAACATATGCCACAATAAAATTATATCAGTGAAAAAAAATCAATGGTTATATTTGTCTGTATGTGTTATACACCTCCTCCTAACTCCAGTGTCACTTACTGGGATAAAAACTTTGCAAATAAAATGGGAGAAATAAATTGTTCCCAACAAAAGAGGAATTCCTGAAAAGTTTATTTCAAATAGACCAGAATATCTTTATCACCCAATCCATTAATTCACAGGTTCATATGTGCCTTAATTTAAATCCTCTGTCCCTGGGGTGCCTGGGTGGCTCGGTCGGTTAAGCGGCCAACTTCATTCAGCTCAGGTCATGATCTCACGGTCCATGAATTCGAGCCCAGCGTCAGGCTCTGTGCTGTCAGCTCAGAAGCTGGAGCCTGCTTCGGATTCTGTGTCTCCCTCTCTCTCTCTGCCCCTCCCCCACTCATGCTCTGTCTCTCTCTCTCTCTCTTTCTCCCTCAAAAAACAAATAGACATTAAAAGTAATAATAAATAATTAAATCCTCTGTCCCTTACCATAATTGTTCTACACAATGAAAACCCATTCAGTAAACTGATGGCATTTGCAAGGAATGTGTTTGGAATCCTTTTTGAACCCTAAATTCATAAACATGGAAAAATTTGAAAGAGTTGCAAGTATCTTATGTACATCTGACACCACTAAGGAAAATCCCAAATATAAACAATGAAAAATAGAGCTTCTCAGGTTGGATGGACCTAGAGCAGAGAACCCAAAGCCCCATCTCTTTGTTCTCCTTTTCACTAGACAATCCCTTTCCACACCTGCATCACCCCTCCCCACAACGTGCACACAGTGGGCAGTCCCTCAGGCACCTCTGGGAAATTCTGAAGCAATATGGAACAGCAGCTTGGATGCAGCTGCACTAACTGGTATCTACGAAAGAAGTGTTATACTTACTGCCAGAAAATATAAATGCCCCCCCCCCCACTTGATTTCTAGGAGGAAGTGTGCTGTGGTGCTATGCCCAGATTCATGTTTGATGTACTACTGCCTTTAAAGACTGTAATAAAACTGTCATAGCCATTACTCACATCCAGGTCACTCCTCCTTACCCCTTGAGGATTTTAGCACCTGATCCACTCTCTCCCCCTCAACATTATCCCTGATATAATTCTTGTTGATTTCAGTATCCACATAGATGATTCTTCTAAAACCCTTTTGCATCCTTGGCCTCCACTCCTCTGATCATCTTCCACATGGTCACCCCCCCCTGCCAGCAATCCACCCCCATGGCCATACCCTACACCAAGTCATTGTCAGTAAATGCCCTCCCTCCATGCTTTCAATTTCAGTCATCCCACTGTCTGACCAACACCCTCTATTTTTTTATCTACCCCATCCCAGTACCTTGGTTCCAATGGTTCTCCAACTCATCAGACCCCTAATCTATCGACAGGACTACTTTTACTATCCCTTTCTCTTATGTGCTGGATTTCTTTCTTTTCCAGTGTAGAGTCTTTGGTCCATCCTTATACTTACTCCCTCGTCCCTGATAAAACACAATACTGTATTTTATTTTAGTTTAGTTGAGTTTAGTTTATCCTGTATTTTAAAATGTACATTTCTGGGGGGCACCTGGCTGGCTCAGTTGGTTAAGGAACTGACCCTTGATTTCAGCTCAGGTCATGGTCTCTCAGTTCATGAGATCAAGCCCCACATCAGGCTCAGTGCTGATGGTGCAGAACTTACTTGGGGTTCTCTCTCTCTCCCTCTCTCTCTTCCTCTCTCTCTTCCTCTCTCTCAAGATAAGTAAACTTTAAAAAGGTTTTAAATGTACATTTTATTATTATTCAATATGGTGAGGCCAACAGATCAGGAGATGACTGCCATTGAAAAGATCATTTGTTTCAAAGATGCCAAGAGAAGGGAGCACATTCTGTCACAGGGGGAATTACACAGAGAATCACCAGGTTAGTCAGGAGTGAGAGAGCTAGGGCAAAACATGAGTAAGAGCCTTTACTGTGGTTTCCACAGGAAGGAATGAGTGAGGCAAGTAGGCAGGCTTAGGATTGGCTAGTTTGAGTAATTTCAGAGGGCTGTAGGGCCGTAGGGGCTGTCCCTAATAGTCCCTGGTATCTGCTCTTGAGTGATTAGGGGATTCGTGGCCCTGTGTGTGAGAGCCAGTACAGGAGGTGGTTAGGGTATGGGCTCTTGGTTGGTTTGCATATGCAAGACATGCTCACAGGCCTGTCCTTTATCTTTAGGAATTGGCAGCCCTGGGATGGGCAGGCTCTCTAGGGTCAGCAAGGTTCCAGATGCCAAATCTGGGAAACGCATGGTTAATATACCTGGTTAAATCCAACTCTCTGTTTACTGTGCACAAGTCTCCAAACAGCTGAATGTGACTGAAGGAAGACACACAATTGTGCTGATTGCCTCATTGTAAATAGGTGAGCACAAAACTCTAACATTAGTCTTGAAGTCCCGCTCTATTGTTCTAGTCAGTTGACAGTCCCAGTCTCCTAAATGACTCTTAAAGTTCTTCCTCTCTTCTCAAACATCCAAAACTTCGGCCTCACTTTCTTTCTTTGCTTCCTCTTTCACTGAGAAAACAGAAATGATCGGAAACAAATTTTCACATGCTCTCACCACCAGAGCCATACACTTACCTACCTGAACTGGCCTTCTCTCCTGTGAAAGTGGTGAGCCACCATGGATCTACCTGAGACCACCCCACTGGTCCAGCACTCATTCCCACCCTCTCTCCTACTCTGAAGGTAGCTATTTCAGGTGTAGCTTCTTTCTTCTGCATCAGTAATTGCACCCCATCTTCTGGATCATTCCCATGAAACACAAAGAGACTGTAATCTCCCATCTGAGAAAGAAAACTCTCTGGACGCTACATCTTCCTCTAGACACTGCATCATTTTTCTGCTGCCCTTCACAGTAGAACTCTTCTGAAGAGTCTTCTGTCTCAACGTTTTCTGCTGTCATTATTTCTTGAATCCACTCAGCCTACTGTCCCCGTCACTCCACCAACACTGCTTCTGTTGAGGTCTTCAACAACCTCCATCTTGCCAAAGCCAATGGGAATTTCTCACTAATCATTTAATTAAACATATTGGCATAATTTGAGAGTAGATCATTCCATCCTCCTAGAGAGACAGACTTAGCTTGACCCTAGGAAACTATTCTCCCTTGGTTCTCTTCCTACCTTAAGAGCTGCTCATTCTGAGGTTCCCTTTGCTGGTTCCTTCTCATCTTTCCCATTATGAACAATGGTGTGTCCAAAGCTGAGTCCTCAGACCCCTTCTCTCATCTGTCTTCTCTCTTTCCCTAGGAGATTTCATCCTCTTATGGCTTTAAATTCCATCTACATGCTGATGGACCCAAAATCTTCACCTCCAGCCTAACACCAGGCTTGTATATCCAGTTGCCAGTTAGATATCTCTACCTGGATATTTAATAGGCATCTTAAATTTAACATGTTTCAAACAAATCTTAATTTTCCTCTATTTTTTTCTACCATACTCTACATTTTAGTTGTTAAAAACTTCAGGCTTCTAATTGCTCAGGCCCAAACCTACAGCCATCCTGGACTCTTTCTCTCATATACCTTATCTAGATCATGAGCCAATTCTGTTAGCTTTTCCCATTACATGTAGGTAGAATCTGGCCACTTTTCCCCCTGCGTATGGTACATGCCAGCATCTTGTTTCTCTCAGTTCTCACCTGAGTTATACTAACTGCTTTCCTATTTCCATGTTCACTTCAGACCGGAGTTGTAACCCCCTCGTCACCAAATCTGGCTACCCCACATTCTCAGCTCTAGCCTTGGCTTTGCCAGCAGCAGGGTTTGCAAAAATTGACAATGACCTTACCCTCAGTGGATCTCTCTCCTCATCTGTAGTATGACAGCTGGATTAAGTTACTTAGACTTTTGGTAGCTTGAATATTTTAGGATCGTCTGTTTATCACAAACTTATCCTCTAAAATGTTCATCCCTTCTGCTCATTCCCCAGGGAAATCTGATTTAATGCTCCCATCTGATTTCCTTTGCCATTCCCTGGGGCTCTCACAACACCCAGACCCATCCCTCTGTCTTGGTGCTTTTCATGTGATACTATACCCTTGATTCACTTGTATCTCCCCACCCCCCCATGGGACTATAATCCCTTTGAAGGCAAGGAGCTAGTTGCCTTTGTATGCCTAGCAGGGTGTCTGGTATATATTAATGCACAGTAACGTGTACTCTGTGAATGAATGGAAAGCAAATCACCTTCAAACTCGGGAAAGGACTGAGAAAAGAGGTTAACACAAACAGGACCCAAGAAGGTAGGGATAAGAGGAGGATGTGGGGGTCACAAGGCCAAGTCCAGAATGATGGGTTTGAAGAATAAAATGGGCAAGAACAACCTAGAGAAGCCAAAGACATCAACTGTGGCATCAGCTTCCATTTACATTCACTGAGGGTGCACTGCAGAGCCAGCCTGAGCCCAGCCCCAAAGAGAAAGGTGACTCCCTTCCTCTAAGGAGCTAACTAGCTTCTTGGGCAGCCAGTTTGTGAATGGACTTAAAATCATTTAAAATTGTACCAGACAGTGCATGAGCAGTAATCAAGGACTAAATAGTGTGGTACAGGTTATTAACACTATAAATTAGACAGAAATTGATGTAACTGGAGCCTTTTCCCCTACTCAGCTGAAAACAAATTTATACCTCTTTCCCAGGTTTTCTTTTTTTAAAAATCTACCTCTAATTTCTGTGTCGATGCCCCTGTGAGACATACATGGCTTTGGAGCCAGAATTGCAATGAGAAGACTTCAGTGGACCTGGTTCCAAAGCCTCCTAGTATTTTACTTTCAGTGAAATACATCAGATCTAGAAGTTAAAACATTTCAATCAATGTTCAAAGCCACAAGTTCCCACTTCAGTAATAGGATCTGTAAATGGCAGTCCCCTTTCCATACTCCGCACTTAGCTAGCCCTCCATATCATTGGGGGCCATGTGTGTCTGCTCATGCTGGCTTCCCTGTGTGTGGCATTTGCCTGGAAGACAGTAGCTGCTCAATGAATACTCCTGGGAAGAGCAACTAGAGAAGTCTCAGGAGCATGTGGTGAGAAGATTTGTAACTAACGGGCATATCCAAAATGTCTAAAGTATCCAATGAGAAATTTTATTTCAGTGTAAGGCAATGAGTTATTTATACATGAGAATTACTTATGAATACTCCCACTTTCTTGAAATGTAATTTTATCCTGTAGCACTGTCTTTCCTTCACTTTTTTAATGTGTTAGAAATCCTATATAAGATCTCAGCCTTGTCCCTGGGGTTCGGACCATCCAGACACGTCTGGTGAACCAGTGAGGAAGGTCTGCCAGAGCTGGCTTGTGTGAAGGCTGCAGTCCTCCAAGGAAGGAGGTCTTCCTGAGAACAGGAGGGTGCAGGTTGTTTGCAGAAAGGCATGAGGAAAATGGGTTTCGCGTTTTCCGCCTGGGGTAGAGGGACTACAAGGGAACATCAAAGTACAAACAGAAATAGTTGTTTCACTAAAAATTCTCTGAGTACTTGGCTTCTTGCCCCTCTATACAGTGACCATGTAGGGGGAGATACTGATATTTAATAGTAACCTGAAAGGAAGCCAGAAGAGGAGAAGGGAAGGGCATGGCTGATGGCACATAATAGCCTCTCATAAGCACATAATATACAACCCTTGGCAACTGCCAGGAATGTTTGGAAGGACTATGTGGGGGTCTAAGGCCTTCATGAGAAGGCAGCGAGCCAGTGAAATATAGATAATTACCAATTTTTTCCTGGACTACACCTACAGGTGTAGACTATCAAGGAGAAAATATGAGATATTTAAAAGCACAGACCATACAGCCAGATTGCCTGGGTTCAAATCCTATACCTGAAACTTACTAGCTATATGACCTTGGACAAGCTGAACTCTGTAACTGAGTTCCCACATTCAAAATGAAATAATAGCACTTAACTCATAGAGTTGTGCAAACTATATGGCTACATATATATAATGAGTGCCTGTCAGCTAATAAAAAGTACTGGCTGTATGATTACAGCTGTACTCCTAGAGACCTAAGGAATATACA
Source organism: Prionailurus bengalensis (assembly GCF_016509475.1). Taxonomy (NCBI): domain Eukaryota; kingdom Metazoa; phylum Chordata; class Mammalia; order Carnivora; family Felidae; genus Prionailurus; species Prionailurus bengalensis. The sequence goes on from NC_057348.1 coordinate 115,927,314, forward strand.
GCTCAGTGAAGATCCCCAGTATATCCTCTGTAAATGAGTATCCTCATGGTGGTTTTAAAGTTCTTTAACCTTCCTCCCTTCAAAAGGTAGAGCCTATTTGCCTCCCATTGATTGAAGGATGAACTCAGAGATTTGCTTCTAGTGATTAGAATATGGTAGAAATGATGCTTATATGGTTTCTGAGGCTATGTCATGAAAAGAATAGCCTCTACCTAGCTTCCACTTTCTTGGATAGATCCTTCACTCTTGGGGAAGCCAGAGGTCATGTCTAAGGACACTCAAACAGCCTGTGGATTAGTTCATGTGGGAAGAAACTGAAGCTTCTCACCAACATCTAGCACCAACTTGTCAGCTGTGTCAGTGAGCCATTTTGGAAGCAGATGGCCCAGCTCCAGTCAAGCCTTCAGATGAGTGCAGTCTCAGCTGACATCTCAACTGCAACCACCCAGCTACGTTACTCTCAAGTTCCTGATGCATGGAAACTCTTACAGATAGAAAATATTTATTATTATTTTAGATTGCCAAGTTTTGGGGTGGTTTGTTATGCATGCTAGACAGCAAATACAGCCCTCATTAACTAACCATTATATTGTACTGTATTTTTCTGCATGAATTTTCATGAAAATGGATGTAAAACTAGATTTATATGTAATTGGGTTTTCAATATAAGAAGATTGCTTAATGAAGTATGACAATAGTTATAAGTTTGGAGATCATTTTGGCTATAAGTAATAACACCCCCCCCCAAATTAAACTGGCTTAAATAATCATGCATATGTTGGCTCCCATACTAAGTAACACATCCACAGGGTAGGCTCTGGAGTGGACTTATCCAGGGGACACCTGCTGCATGACCCTGTGATTCTCTTGCCCTTAATCTCCTCCAATGTCAACCTCATTCTCACACTGAGTAACAGGATAGCTGCTGCAGTTCCAGCCATCATATCAGCATCCAAAAGAAAAGCATCACTTCTGGAAGCTGGGCCAGAAGACTGAAGAAGAATGTTTCTTTGATGCATCTTATTGACCAAAATTGGGTCATGTGCCTGTTCCTGAGCCATCACTGGGAAGGACATGGGAATTACCAGCACATCACTCAGGGCCAGAGTGTCAGCTTTCTTCAAGGCATCTAGGATAGGTGGGAAAGAAATGGCCAAAGAAGTATGTTAGTTGAAGAAAAGGGATTTGTGCTAGGTAGGCCAGCAGCAGCAGAGATTATAGGATGTGACTGAATCAAACAACAGCCATTATACCTCTCAGTTCCTAAAAGAAAAATGGATATAAAATAGCTAATAAGCTTCTGAAAATCTCAATGACAACACATTTCATGATGTTCCCACAGGCTTTCCTTTCTATCTGAGACTTTCTTTCATCTCTGGTTGTTTTTGTTGTTGTTGTTTTTATGTGGGTTTTTTTTTTCTTTTTTGGTTGTTGCTACAGAATTTAGAATTAATAAATACTTCAGATTATTAAAGGAATTTAAAGCTTTAATAATGCTCTCAGCTTATTTATAGACACTTTGAAGAGGAGAGGAAAATTGGAAGAAGTCTCCTCATAACACAGGTTAAAATATGCGTTCTTTTCTGAGCCAGAGCGTCTTCATGCAGGGCTGTTCTTCATGTTATTAGGTGGCCTTTAATATCTTTGAAATATGGCATAATTAGGAGCCTGAACCTTACTCTAATGTTTATAGCAGCACTTTGTCAAGCTGGGTTTCGGATCATATACAAATTCTGACACTAGAGGGAGTGCATAATGTATTACAGAGAGGAAAAGCACACACCCAATAAATCCAAGGTAAAAATGCAGAGTAGCAAGACAAGACCTTCATGATACACTGCCCTCCAAGCCCATCCCCCATTTCCCCTCCAAAAACCAAATCACTGGAGGTCTCTTTTCCCTCATAGCTCTAGCTGGATTTGTAGGAGGTTGGAAGTTGGTAGGTTGCTTGAACTGTGAAAAGAATGCTTTCTTTTACAGTCTTACTATTGTTTTGTTTCCACAAGAAAGAAAAGGAGCCATGCTATTTCCTATTTCCCATATAGAGAATAGCAAAATTAAAACTACTCCTTGCTGCTTCATTTTGTTTCTTACTTGGTTAACATGCAGTGATTGCAGTTGTTAAATGGAAAGACCAGAGGTTTATTCTGTGCTTAGAAATGTACATCCTTCATCCCCTTACTAACGGTGCTACTCTGACTAGCAGTAATGTCAAACAATTAGCAAAGCATATTTAAGGAATGTGTATTTCCTAATGTCAGAAGTTTCCCATGCTCTAACAAAATAGAGTGCTTAATGCCTAAAACATGGAAATGACTGCATATATGACTGAGCTATTAACACAGCAACAAAGGACTAGCTGAAGAAGTGAATGATCGCTGCCATTTGGTAAAACTCAACTATTCCTGAAAAATGTAATAAGTGCCATGTGCTTTTCTATAAGCTTTTTGTGTGTTCATTATACATTCCACAATTACCTTAAATCCATCTTGCACTCAAATTTTTGAGCTACCAGTAAACTCTTTTTAATGGAAATTAAAATTAGGAAAATTAAAAAGCAGACTCATTATGAGAAATCCTGGACTTTACCCAGATGGATGAAATGAGCCATACAAATGAAACATCCAGAACTTACATTACTCACTTCTAAAGGACCAAAGCACGTCTCTGACTAGGGCACATTTGTCCAGACTCACCTGACAGACTTTCAGTTAATGACACTTTACCATCATGGCTTTCGAAAAATTAAACCAGTTTTCAGACAATGACACCTCTTTTAATTGTTTTGTCTTTTGGTATAATGATTTGCATTAAAAAAACACACTAAATAAATGAGAAGTGCTATTGCAACATTATGATTTCAATCAAAAACACACTCAGTAAAACAGTTTCTAGTTAGCTGGTATCCCATGGACTAATGTGAATTGTGCTCCATATTTGGACGAACCAGCGATGTTTTGCCCTGGTGTGTGTGCCATATGACAGGGGTGAGAGGGTTGCAGTTTTATGACTCTTCTGTGTGTGGTGCACACGCCATCTCCACACGTTTCCAAAGCCTCTCACCTTTACATCGCCATAAAGGTGTTCTGTGCTTTCATTTTATTGTTAAATGCAGTCTGAGTGCACTCCTCAGCCTCAGAAACCTTGCCTGTGACAATCACCTGACACCCTTCCTCTGCTCACCACCACCTACTACTATCCAGGCTTCTCTCCCTCCCTTGGTAAACTTTTATCACTTTTCATCGACAAATTATAAGTATTTATTTTCACATTGTTATGTATGACTTAGAATAATTTGTCTTTTGTCATTCATCTGAAATGTTTCCGTGTTAGTAAAATGTGGTTTAGTATCCTGGATTGGGATGAAATTAATCATAATTTTTCCTATTAAGATGAGTGACGGTAGTTTCCCATTTAACAGCTTTTCACTCAACTCAGGGGCAGGGTTTACAGGAATGCATGAGAGATGGTAAGCAGGATAAGTGTCTGTTGATGGACAGGACACTGCACTGGGTGAGTCTGGGGTGTGGTATTTCTAGGGACTTTCCCATATTCCCTAAGGGAGCAAGTGGTGACCCTGGGACAGACCAGATTAAATCCACTCTGTGTTAGTGTTTAGTATCAGTCTTAGTATAGTGGCTCCAAACAGCAGGTGGTTTCCAGAGCTTCTCAAACTTTTGTTCTGGGTGGTGGGGAGTTGCATGGAAGGAAGAAAAACGTTGTTATTCAGAATGTCTAAGAGATTCAGGAGGTTCTTGGATAATCTGACAATTTCCATGGGCATCTCTGGTGATTTTTTTCTTTTAATTATTTCATTTGTCTTTTTACTCTTTATAAAGATTTAGGGTACAACTTCATTGCTCTGTTTCTAGACTACAACTTAGGTTAAACACTAAGTTTATTAATTTTATATTTACATATGAAAATTTGTACCATTTGATATCTGAGTACTATGGTTTTGCATATCCTTTCTAAAAACTTTTATTTTATTTTATTTTATTTTATTTTATTTTATTTTATTTTATTTATTTAAAATTTTTGTTCTGTGCATATTGGGAATAGGACAATGACTGAGCCACCCAGGTACCATAGGTTTGTATATCGTATGTACAGAATTCAAACCTGTATTATCTTACGAAAATCTCTAAGGAAATTTAGTGTCTAAGTACAGGCTGTTTTGTGTTACCAGAATCACAGAAATCCAATTCAGTGTGGTCTTTTATTCTCAGATCTACTGTTGTATCCACAAAGCTACATACACAATGGAATAAATAGCCAAAAAGTAGAAAATATTCCTTACTAGATGCATTCTGTGGGAAATGGTTGTTTGAGATGTTAAGAAAAACAACACTGTTTTCAAAACAAATTTCAATTCTAAATGTATCCAACGCACCTTATTTAGGTCTATAAAGAAAGAGGCTGAAGGAAATACAACTCAGTTCTGCCTATGAAAAATTAATACTAGCAAAGAAATGTTTTTATTGACATGGAAAGATGTTTACAATACTAGTAAGTGAAAAAAAAAGCAAGTTACAAAACAGTATCTACATTTTTCTTAGAGAGAAAGATGTATGTTGGGAAGGAGATACAACAAAATGTAAAAAAGTAATTCTCTCTGAATACTAAAATGACAGGTATTTTTATCTTCTTCCTTATCTTCTACTTATATGTAATTTTCTGAGTTTCTTATACAAGGAGCATGTATTACTTTGATGTTTTATGTATGAAGCTAAAAACTCTAATAGATAAGAATAGCTCGAGATCCACATTGAGTAAGGTTTGGAGCAGTAAGATTTCCTCAACCCTGGCTGCACACAGGATCAACCAGAGGGAAGGAAGAACCAGGATACTGAAATAGAAAGGAAGTAGGGAGAAAGATGAGCAATTAGATCAGAACCCGATTGGGGGAGAGGAGCATCGTTTCTGTTTCTTTGTTGTCAAATTTACCAGATGATTCTAATGTGTAGTCAAGGATGAGAATCATTAACTCAACTTTTTTGGTCACTATGATCACATTTACCAGCAATATTCCTGAATACATTCCCATTTTGACTTCTCCCTGCAATTCTTTGAATAGTGCCTAACTTAGAATCATGAGTGTTCATAGCTTGAAGAGACCTTACCTTGGCTCAGATCAGAAAATGTGTTGGTTTCCTACTGTGTACCAGTCACCTGCTAGGTGCCGGGGGTTGAGAATGAATAAGACCCAGTCCCTGACCTTACAGAGCTTATATCCTAGTGAGGGAAATAGACTGGAAGTAAGTAACTTCAATAGAGCATCATTGGCTAGCTGGTGGAGGTACACACACAGGAAATGGAGAGAATGGCAGAAGACATCCCCATGGAGAATTTGGGAAGGACTCCTTGGAGGAGAGGATCATGTAGTGTCCAACTAGCCCAACGCCCTCAGATGTTAAGTGGTCCAAAAATCACACAGCCCTGAAGGGCCAGTTCAGAAACAGAACCTTTCTGTTATCTAACACGTTATACTATACCATTCAATGACTGCAACAAGCTACAGAAGTCTCTCCAAGAGTACCAGGAACACCTCCCTTTACAGAATATTCCCTTCCTATAACCCACACCAACACTCTTGAAATAAACCACCAAGGTGTCAGCCTTGAGATTTTTATTAGTGAAGGCTGCAGCTCAGGCAGTCTGACCTGGCACAAAAGTTGTCAGATTAATGGCATTAGGAAATTTGCAAATCAAATGGTTCATTATGTATGATACTGTACTTGCAAATAGGATTATGTTGATTATGCACTATAAATAGCATTTTAAGAGACTCCCTCAAGGCAAACTGGGCTGAAATCTTGCTAGTCAGGCTCTTAAAGCAAGGCATACTGAATCACTAAACAGATGAAGCCCTGGGGTCAGAGATTAGCAGCCCAGTGCATTTCTGGAGAGCCAGGATTCTGCTCCAGATTGGGTGTTGTGACATCTTTTCACCAAGGCTTTCCACTCTGAGCAGAATGATCACGGGCCTTTTTTATAACAGAATAGAGCCAGTGCTGCAGCCTGAGCCAATGTTGACCACACAAGGCCACTGCCCAGACCAGGACAACAGCATTCCCTGGGGGAATGAGAGCAGGATGAGTGAGCTCAGGGGAGCATCTGAAGGCCTTGACAACAGATTCCACTTCTGTCAGCCTCATGGAACATTCCTCTGAATGAAACTGCCTTGTCGTATATAACCTTTTGCCCTCCTATCTCAAGAAATCCAAACTAGTCTTCAAGAGACTAGACTTTGTCCTTTTTCCAAAGTTTGAGGACTTGGGTAAATACCCAAGGAAGGTGACATTAGTTCAGCTAAGTCCAAACAGGCTCTTTGTAAAAAAATTCCCGGCTTGCTGCATATGTTCACTGATTCCATTCTCCTTGAAGATCAGGATGAAAAGAGTTTCCCTATTAGTGAGATTGTATTTTCTAAAACAAATTTTTTTTTACTCCACTGTCTTCGAGCATTTCTTTCTGGAACATCACCAACGTAGTGAGGTCTAAGTAAATGAAGCAAATGGGAAAGAATACATTAAATTAGAATCTGAGTTAGAATATTCTATTACTTTTAAGCACAGAATTATTAAGTACATCATTAAGAATGTTACCGCATGTAAAATTCCTGGCAAAGTTGCTTTAATAAAGAAGGAACAGAATGAATAAATCGTGGGGGTAAAAGTTACAACATAGGGAATGTGGTCAATGGTATTATAGCATTGTGTGGTAACAGATGGAAGCATAACCTATAGACTTATGGAATTGCTATGTTAGACACCTGTAACTAATGTAACATTATGTGACAACAATTCTTAAATTTTAAAAAACAAAGAAAGATCATTGAAGATTTGCATATCAAATGCAAAGAACCAGAGCATCTTATTTTCTTGAGCAAGCTAAACATGTTCCCTAAAATGCTCTATGTCCTATTAATGTGCTTTGAAATGTCTCCTTTCTTTATAAGTAATTGAAGGTAAATGTAATCTTCTCTGTCCAAATTTTTCATGAATTCTAAATCAGTATTGTCCTATTTCACCGTCTTTTCTCCTCTGTTTTGTAAATGTGTTGACACTGCTGCCCCCACCCCAATTCACTTAACAAATATAGCAAATGCACACTATTGTTAATGAAGGTTTACCGCATCTTAGATGTGTCATTCTCAATTGTCTCCACTTCCTTGAGAACTCATTCAGGTGCAGCAATATCCTTTCAATGAAGACAAAAGCTTTGTGTGCCTTCATCTTGCTAATTATGTGTTGGGCAGCTTCCTTGAGACTGCCCAACATTATATTAGGGTATGGCTATCAGATTTACTTAGCCTCATACCTGCAGTTTCTAAGGCCACCTATGTATCAAACTGAGGACAAGTTAATTATACCTTTTGTTGTCACTTAGGAGTGTGTATTCAAAAGTGTGGTTATTTATCTTAGACTTAAGAAAGTTGACTTTCTTCATCTACTCCGTGGACAAAAGACAATAACCAGCTATATTCCCAAGCTGTTGAAAACAAGGCTAAGAATGTAAATTGCCATGTGAGGGGTTGCAGGTAATTATATGGAAGAACGTCCCATGGGGAAAACATATTGGAATCCTCTAACCAAGGGCAGTTTGGCATCTCTATTACTAGAAAGAATTTTAAAATATCACAAAACCCATTAATCAAGATGGGTTAGTAAGAAACCAATCTGGCAACAGGGAAAACAAGAAGGGCTTTAAGTTTTCTCCCCTTCCTTTCAGAGGATTATAATTATGGTCTGTTTGTGTTACTATATACATGTCTAGAACTTGCAAGGACTATCCTGTATACAAAAACAGGAATGAACCATCCTTACGAACAGAACTCTCAACCAAACCCATACATAATTTTTTCTTCACTAAACCAAGAGTTTTAAATAAGACATCTACTGAAATAGACTGATCCAGAATTGTACTCATTTAAAACTGTTGAAATGAAATATTAGTATCTTCTGAGTTAAACCTAAACTAAACTAATATTTTAATGTATTTGAAACTTTCCCATGGTCATTTATATCTTTTATAGATTATTATTATATATGATGGTTTGGGCTGTATACTGTCTTAAGAAATGATATACCCAGTACAACTGAAGATCAAATCTGCTTTATACATACATAAGACAATTATAAATACATCTGAATCCATGTTAAACTAGTCATCGTGCTCTAGTGACCCTAGAAATCTAAGGATATATTATAGACCAGCTGATCTAGAGAAATAAAAATTACCCCAAAGCTCAGCACATATCCTTCTCACTGTGGTTTAAGGTATTATATTAGGGGCACCTGGGTGGCTTAGATGGTTAAGCGTCCAACTCTTGGCTTTGGTTCAGGTCATAATCTCATGGTTCTTGAGTTAGAACCCTGTGTCGGGCTCTGCGTTAATAGCTGCAGAGCCTGCTTGAGATTCTCTGTCTCCCTCTCTCTCTGCCACTCCCCCACTTGCTCTCTCTCTCAAGATAAATAAGTGAACATTTTTCAAAAGTGTATTGTATTAGAAGGGCACCTGGGTGGTTCATTCGATTACATGTCTGACTTTAGCTGAGGTCATGATCTCACCACTCATGAGTTCAAGCCACATGTTGGGCTCTCAGCTGACAGCTCAGAACCTGGAGCCTGCTTCAGATTCTGCGTCTCCCTCTCTCTCAGCCCCTCCTCTCTCTCACTCTCTCTCTCTCTCTCAAAAATAAACATTAAATTTTTTTTTAATGTATTGTATTAGAGATGCTAATCTCCCCAACCACTTTCCCATCCAAGAGAACCTATATCACCCCTACCTGTGGGACTGGACATTGCAAACTCACCCTGAACCACAGCCGATTGGACCAATCTGGAGCATAACCCTGATGTACAGAGAAGCACTCCATGGTCCAGACTGAGCCATCGGATGCTCTCTCTCTTTCTCTCTTTCTCACTCAATTTGATCTAGGAAATATAACAGTAGAGTTAGATGGTAGCTGAAGGACATTGACAATGGAGCACTCATGTAAATGTCCATAAATCACTGCTGCTGAGGGCTCTGGGGCAGCCCTGGTTCCTGAGTTCTGGGGACACAACTTTCTTTTGTATCCCAGGAAAGTTGTAACTTTCTAATAAACTACTTTGACCTGAGACCCTTTTTTTTTTAAGCAGTTTTTTTTTTTTTTTTGAGAGAGAGAATGCAATCAGGGGAGAGGGGCAGAGGGAGAGAGAGAATCTCTTCTTTTAATGTTTATTTATTTATTTTGAGAGAGAGAAAGAGAGCGAGCCAGAGAGGGGCAGAAAGAGAAGGAGACAGAGAATCCCAAGCAGGCTCCATGCTGTCAACGCAGAGCCCCATGCAGGGATCAATGCCACGAACCATGAGATCATGACTTGAACCGACTGAGTCACCCCAGCACCCCTGGTTTGGGACATTTTAAAATGGATTATTTTCCTCTCTCAGCTCCCTTGCTTTCTTATATATCTGTCCCTGTTCCTCTTGGTGGTAGAACCAGAAGAAGAATCTGTATCCTGTTTAAGGAGGGAAGAAAAAGTAATACTTCTTCTACACAGAAGTAGTGTCAAATTCCATACATAAGCAGTGAGGCCACATAAATAAAGACAAGCCATAGTGTCAGAAACAAACAAGATGGAGGAAGGCTTCAGAGCCAGGCTGTGAACGGTATAGGGGCTTTGGAGGCTTGTTTCTCTGAGGTGTCTGCCATCTGCATGGTTTGGGGCAGGTCTGATGTATGAGAGAAATGCTTCTTAAACTTAGATGGGAACAATTGTCACCTGGAGATCTAGGTAAAATGCAGGTTCTGATTCAGTACATCAAGAGGGGGACCTAAGAGTCTTCTTTTCCAACAGTCTCCCATGTGATGTCAACATATGGCCTTGGAGCACAAGCAGGTAACAAGAGTCTACAAGAGCTATGCAGGATTGAATTATGAGCAATAGTAAAATAAATAATAGGTAATAATAAGCAATACAATAACAATAATATAAATAAATAAGAGGAAATAATCCTAAACAATAAAAGAACTCCCATCATTGGGTGGTGATAGAAAATTACAGAATCTCAAGGTGATGGAATTCCTGGACCCAAAGGCTTCCCAAACTCTATACACAGCATCAGTGATTTATGGTTTGGTTGCTCACTCCTTGGGGCTGAGGGAAAAAGACAATGGAAGCTGGTTATGAGGAAGACATCGATGTGTCCCAGAGCCCCAGTGTTCCATCAGGTAGTCAGGCAAGGGTTAAAGTGCAGTGCTTAGCACTGTGTATAGACCACAAATACTAGTCCTTCTGAATACATAGCTGCTATGTGAAAACTAAACTTGGGTCATACCAAATCTATGCTGTACATTTAAGGAACAAGTTGCCTAGTGTCTTTTGCTCTCCCTTTTCTGCTAACTATAATTTGTCTGCATGTCTACATGTTAGTTAAAGAGACTCCTCTTTCTTTGATGAGTTCATCTGGCTATGTTCTTGCATGAGATGAGAGAGCCCATTGGTGCTGGTCAATGGAGCTCTGTGATGAAAATAACAGTTCAAGCCTGGAAAGTTTGGTTCTAGCTACTGAAAGTCTTTCTGCTGTGTGCAACAGAGGAGGAAGGGGAGACGAGTTTGGCTCCTTTCCCACTCAACTTGGTCTCTGACCATGGAATATATTAGTGCAGATATTAAGGCCTGGAAGCTTGCTTTTTATTTAAAACACACCATTGGAGGTGACAGTGCTTTTAACCATGCAAATATAATGAAGCTCCCAACTTAGTTACGGTTCACTTAACTTAAAGTAAACTGAAAAGCCAGGCAGTGGAGAGCTCTGTGCTTTATTGGGAGAATGCCATATAATGAATTCCTTTTAAAAGGAACTTTTAAAAAAAAGTGCACTCTATGTTGCCTTTATTTAGTGATTTCTAAGTGAACCGTCAGCTTTAACCCTTTCCCAACTACTGGAACTATCGCAGAAGCTTCTGATTCAAGAGGGCAGACTGACTTCATATTTTTATATCCTCCCCTTTGATTTACCTTTAGAGGAAGGTAAATGAAATCACATACTCACTGAAGCTGTATCGGGAGTAGTTCTGGGTATAGGTTTTACAGCAATAGGCAAGACAGATAAAGACTATGCTCACAATGGTTGAACATACTAGATGTGTGGAGGGAGACAGTACCTTTATGAAATCACTGACAGCATGATAAGTAAAATGATGGAAATGAAACAGGATGAGTTGGGGGCTGGTTTAAGCTACATCATCGGGGACGTGTAAGCTAAGACCTTCATGACAAGAAAGAACCACCTCTGCAAAGATAGGAGGCAACAGCCACAGCAAAACCATTAAGATGAAAAATGACATTTTTAAGAAACAGAAAGTAGACCAGTGTGACTGCAAGAAGGGAAGAATGGAATGGGAGTAGAGTCAGACTGAATAGGGCCGTGGATCATGGAGACCACAGGAAGTAGGGACCAAATGGCATAGAGCCATAGTCATGGTATGGAGTTAGGAATTTATCTGAGGAAAGTTGGGAAGTCATTAGAGCATTTTAATCAAGGGCTTGTGCTTTTAAAGGAGCTTTTTATGCAGAAGAATCCAGAACAGTTTATGCAGATACTTCACCCTTGAGGAAGTAGAGCATGATTTCCCATTCCTTAAGTGTGGACTGAACATTCTTACTTCCTTCCAAAGAGTGCAGCATGAAAAGGAGGGAAAGTAACTTTGCAGCACTACCTCAGCCAAGTGAACTAGGTCAACATCAACAGTGATGAAGTTATGCTGATAGCACATTCCCTTGATACATGTAATGAGAATGGCACTTTATCTCTGTGGCCTTCATCCCCCAAATTCATAACTCGATCTGATCTTGAGAAAATTATCAGGTAAGTCGTAATTGAAGGACATTCTGCAAAATACCCTACCAGTATTCCTCAAAGTCATCAAAAACGAATGTCTGAGAGACAAATGAAGCCAAGAGGAGCAGATCCGGGAGCAGGATCCCGGAACAGAAATAGGACATTAGGTAAAAACTAAGGAAGTCTGAATAAACATGGGCCTTGGTTTAAAATGCCGTATCAACATTGGCCCATTAATTGTAACAAATGCACCATACGAATCCAAGATGTACGTAATAGGGTAGATTAAGTGTGTGATTTATGGCACTATCTTCACAGTTTTTCTGTAAATCTAAAACTGTCCTAAAATTAAAACTTCATATATATGTACATATAAACTTTATGATGTTTTATATAATTTGTTTCTAAATTTCATTTTAAATGAGAATAACACATGCACATAGAGAAAAAAAGAATATGGATGGGCTTATAATGAAATCAATTATCTCCTGCTCTACCTTTCAATCCTCTGTCTAAAACCAGGCACTTTTTAAAAAGAAAGTTTATTTATTTACTTTGAGAGAGAGAGAGCACGTGCAGGGGAGGGGCAAAGAAAGGGAGAGAGAGAGAATCCCGATGTGGGGCTCGAACTCACCAACCATGAGATCATGATCTGAGCCGAAATCAAGAGTCTGACACTTAACCAACTGAGCTACACAGGTGCTGCCCAAAACAGCCACTTTTACCACTTAGGGATTTTCTTGTTTTTAGTTCCTTTGTGTTTATGTACATTTTTCTGAATAATATGCCTGTATCACTATGTCCTAATTAATCGAATGTAGATACTGTTTATTGACTGTCTGTGGTAGATAAGGATTTAGATTACTTGCAATAGCCACACCTCCCATATCCCTCCCAATAAAATTCTATTATTATTTTTATTCCCTCTATCAATTACCTTTGTAAACTTAAAGGTACTATTCTCTAGATTTCCTTCCTTCCTTCCTTCCTTCCTTCCTTCCTTCCCCCCTTCCTCCCTTCCTCCTTTCCTTCCTCTCTCTTTCTCTCTCTTTTCTCTCTCCCTTTCTTTCATTCATCCATCTATCATTCCACAAATATCTACTGAGTGCCTCACGTGTGCCTTGCACTCTTGTAAGACACAGGAACATAGCAGTGAACAAGCTAGAGTAGTTTTCCACATACATCAGAGTTTTGAGGAGACAGTCCCTAAACATGCAAATGAATTACAGATGGTACCTCTTGACTCCCTATTTTGTACAATGAGGGCATCAGCACCCCTAATTTTTTCCTTCTCTCCTCTACCCTCCTTTCCCATTTCCCAACGTTGCCACTCCTACTTAATTTTATATTGCCAGAAATTTATGTTCTAAAAACATAACGATTTGGGGAGTTATGTTTATAATTGATACTAAAAGATGACAGTCTGTAAACCATGCTTCCATTGTCGTGTTTAAGTCAATACTGTTCTCAGCACAGCGGGGAGGTGCACGAGTGTGCTCCTTGTCTAGGGCACTACTTCCCAGCGCTCGGGTGCTAGAGCCAGGCTGGCAGGGTCTGATGCTGGCTGTGCTGCTCAGTAACTGTGGACTCTGGGCAAGTGCTTATGAATCTTCTCTGTGCCTCAGTTTCATCGTCTATAAAATGGAAATAATAATAGTACATATCTCTGAATTGTTGTAAAGATTAGAGAGCTAATAGAAGTTAGTGTTTAGAATAGTGCCCGGTCTAAAGCAGGTGCTCGCCGCGACGATGTTCCCAATCATTAATGCACCGTTGGTGAGTTTTCCCCACACCTCTTTGTTTTTCAGGGTGTCTTCATAAGTAACTCCACATCCTCACAGGTAGTATTCAATCCCTTGGATACTTGTTTTCCCCCAGGCCCTCGATCCTGGAATTCTTCACCCCTCCTGTTAGACACTGGACTGCTTGCTCCTTAGGACAGGACACAATTGTCTCACTGGCATCTCCCCGGGTTGGATCCACTGCTGTCTGCAGCACGACCACAAGGACCAGCCCGGCTTCAAGGACTGGAAAGGTGACACCACCTGCAGTGGGAAAGATTACTCTGCTTCAGTTAAGAATAGGCAGCTGTCCCCTCCCACCCCCCCCCACCCCCCAGTTTCTGTTTCTGATGCCAGTTTCTGTTATCTGGACTTAACATTGGGTTCTAGGATGAATGCGTCTTGCTTATTTCATGGTTACAATCCATACTTGGAGGCTTTAGTTCTTGCTGCACCACCGAGCCTCCTTGAGGCTTCTGTGCAGCTTCCTCCTTCTTGGTTTTTGTTTCTTTTATTTTTGTTCTGGAGATCCTCAAGTACTTTCCTAAGACAAATACTGTGGGCTGTAAATTTGGAAGACTTTGCATGTTTAAAATTTTATTTATTTCTTGTTCATTGCATTCTGTTGGGTTTTAATGATGCAATATCTTCTCAAATGTCTCTAAGGATAATTGTTTTCAAGTTTGATTTCATTTCTTGAATTGTGTGTTCTTTCTGGGGTTATTTTCTCTCTCTGTTTTTCTTGCTCCCTTTCTTTCCTGTTGAAGGCTTTCCTTACATGTCTCCTAATTCTTGGATATCCATTCATTTTTAAGGATGAGGTCTTGAAACTGATTAAGAACCTGTTATGAATCAGGTTATCGATTAGCAGGCTTCATTTTAGGGTGATCAGGCATGGAGCTGGCACGTCCTCTGAGGGCCCCACAAATGCCAGAATTCAAAAAGCTTTGCCCTGTAACTGTTTATTTCTATAGAGAACAATCATCCAATTAGCCTGAGGTGGAGACGATTATACAAAAGCTTTGTAGTCCTGAATTTGAATTGGAAGTATTAGTATGAACTCTTCTATCTGAAATTCCTTTTTAAAATACAGAGAATACTGATTTTTAAGGACATGGGGGATATTACAATCTGCTTCCACATTTGGGTCCTAGAATCCAATTTGCAAAAAAGCAGCCAGCATGCTTTTCAAAAATAAATAGATACACACATGCATGCATACATATATGAGATATAGTTGACTGTTGAGCAACATGGGTTTGAACTGCACAGATCCACTTGTGCATGGATTTTTAAAAACTGTACTGTAAATGGATGTTCTCTCTCTTAATAACATTTCCTTTTTCTCTAGCATTTAATTCTAAGAATAAAGTATATAATACATATAAAAACAAAATATGTGTTAATTGACTGCTTATGTTATTGGTAAGGCTTCTGGTCAACAGTAGACCATTCCTTAAGTTTGGGGGAGTCAAGAGTTATACACAGATTTTCGACTATGCAGGGCGTCAGTACCCCTAACCCATGTGTTGTTCCGGAGTCAACTATAGAACCACAATATTTGGGACTCCTAAAATACCTTCTCACATTAGTTTGACTTTGATCAATCAATTCTATGAAACTTGTCAGGTAATTAAAAGAAGATGCAGCTCTCTTCCTGCCCCAAATCAATCCCATCACCCTTTGCTCTGTATCAATTAACCTCTCTCTCATCTTCAACCAGTTCTTTTCTAGTGACTCTCCTTAGCTTGTAAAACTTGCTCAAGATCTATTCTAAAACACAGATTTTAGTAACCCTCTCCCTTCACCCCTTTCCCTCTACCTACAGGCACGGTTCTCTTTCCTTCCAAGTGGAGCTTGAAAAGTAGTTACACTCTTCGTCCCTGCTTCCTTGCTTCCACTGTGCTCTGATCAACAGTTTCCTGTCTATGTTGGGCTCTTTTCCCCTAATTTGCTCTCCTCAAAGTTGCCAGACCTTCTAATTGCCAGATTCAGGGCACAGTTTTGAGTTCCTTTTTTTTTTTTTTTTCTTTTACCTCTCTGGAATTTTTGATACCATGACTCT